>NC_089856.1:9635000-11040000 GCF_036373705.1 Amia ocellicauda
AAGGGGATGGTTGCAGCAGGGGGTAGGGAGACTGGGCTGGGGAGAAAAGTGAGAGTGGGTGTATATGTGTGGGTGTGTGGGAGTAGAGGTGTGGGGAGTGTGGGGGTATCCCAGTTGCAGCTCTGAAAGAACTCTTAATAACGAACCGGTGGAGTTGCTTATTGGAGAAATCAGCACTCAGATTTGGGTTAATTAGGGATTCAGCAACATTCCGCAATCCCAGCTCTCCCCTTTTCAGCTCCATGGTAATGGTATGCTAATGCATGCAAATGAGAAGGGTTGCCAACTGGCTTGAAAGCAGTTAAATATTCATGAAAAGTGGAAACATGTTGTGGAGAGAGTGGAGGCTCTGTGTATGTGTGTGAGGTGCGAGGGTCAGGGGGTCAAGATTCAATTGTCTGGATCTGTGCAAAATACTTCACTTTTTATTTTAGTTTTGCTAATTTTTGTATAGTGTATAGTGAAGAATTGGCAGGAGAGGCTGTTCAATACCTGGAGACCTAATTTTTGCGAATCTTTAATTTAGTGAATCTTGAGACAGTCACCATGGGCACCTCTATAACTGAGGTTGCAATGAAGTAAGGAGAACAGATACCTTTTTCAACAGTCCCCAACCAAGGTCACCTTAAAGACGACCCTAGCAGGGTCACAATACCTCACTTTCGAAACAAATAGAAAAGCCTTTAACACTTGCATCCCCTACCCAGGTTGACCCTACCCAGGATACAACACGGTTTCTAGCGGGTCGGGTATGTGCTTTCACACTGCTGTTTCACTAAAAAACTGAAGGAAATCCACAGTGCATTTCGTCTTGCTATACCCGGGTCAAAGTTGTGAAATTAATACTGGGCCTTGCATAGAAGGGCATTCTGGGAGAACCTTGGAGTTCCTCGGGCCTTGGGGTCTGCAGTAAAGTCTGGCCACACCTTGAGCCACAGAAGGGCAGTTCACTGTCACTCGCCAATCAGCTCTGCTCATTAACAATAAAAAAAAAAGCCCTGACACTTTCTGTCTGGAGGATCTGAAACCCTGCATTTAAAAAGAAACACATTGTATTATTCATGTTAGCATTATAATTACTGCAGTTAAATATGCTGTTCAGTCAGTTTAAAAATAGGGGGTCCTTTGTTGAGTGATGGCTCGAGTAAGGGTCCCCAGCCAGGAGAGTGACAGAACCCCTGTTGCTTTCAGTGCAGTGTGCAAGCCAATCATAATCACAGTCTGACTAATATTAGGCTAATTAATATATATGTATATTTTACTTGGCTAAGTTATAAATATGCATATGTCTCGCTTCATACATATTAATTTCTAGGCTGGACTACAATCATTTCGAAACTGACGAATCTCAGTTGTGTTTGTTTGGCAAGTCATGTAGTTTTCCTTAATGCCCTAAAATGAGATTATCATATCTGGAGCATTGTGGTCTCATTGTAAGGGCAAACATAAATTATCTTACTAATTTGCTGTGTCTTGTCTTGTTTGCCAGGCTGGGGGAGAAATTATTAATGTCAAATATCCCACCCTTCCAATCATTTCTCTGAAATGATGCTGAGTGCTGTTTTCGCAAGTCATTCCCAAGCAATCCAAATATTTGAATAATCGCCAATGCCCTTGATATTGAACCCATCTGTATCTGAAGCATATGATTAGTGTTATTATTTGAGTTGCAGTGCCAGTACAGCATGTGAGACATTTGTTTGTGGTGAGATCAATGATCAGCCCTAAGGTCTTGCTCTTTTCATGGGACGTACACAAAATGAAGAGCAAACATTGGATGCTGTTCCCTCTCACACTATTTCTCACAGAAGCCACTTATGCCCAATCGGTTCAGTTCCCCGTGAATATTAACCAGCCCCATTATAATTTGTCACAGAACGCTTCACATGCCCTTGGGTTCGGCCTGCTCCCTGTGCAAACCTTATCTGGCTTAAAACAGCACCTATCACTTTCCTTAACGAGCACCGCATTCCATTACAACAATAATTACTCTATGCTCACATACCTCTATGTTAAGCCACCACAGCAGCACAATTCATCAAGCCACCTGATTAGTCCTTGAGAAACAGTGTTCTGTGGCACTTAACCAAATTTTTCCCTCCCACAAACCCTCTGTCTCTGGTAATAATTAAAAATCTCTAATAATAATAATAATAATAATAATAATACTTCTAGATCCACTACTACTGTTACTACTACTACCATACTAATAAGTATTAATAATAATAATCATAATCATAAGTTATTATTGTTGTTCTTATTATCATCATCATTATACAGCTATTACTGCCATTCATCCTTTATGCATGTCAAATTACACATGCATACACACATACATATGTATAAATGTTGAATGTGCTTGGAGTCACCTTAAAGATGGAACCCAAATCAATACTAGTACTGCTACCCCTTATATTAATAATAATAATTTATAAAACTGTGTGCTCATTTTTATTCTTAAACGCACTACCTCCCGAGTTCCTCGCAGCTTTAGAAATGCAATGGGAATGTGCTGCATCAATAAGATCCTCTCTCTTTAAGAGCAACACAGCTCCCCCTGCAGTCCGACGGCATCTGTTTTTTCCATGCAAGACTTGCCTTGCATAAATTATGTTCATGACGTAGTGCAAAAGGACAATTTTATATGAATTTTTGCAGGAGTTTTCTGCGGAAAGCGGTCTTTTCCCAGAGTCCCAAAGTGTCCGGAGTGCAGCAGAGATCCAGGTGACCCGGGGACCGTCATTAAATATTAAGGAGAGGAGGTTCTGACTGGCGCCGACCCTCTTTATCAATGCAAATACCCCTTTGTGTGCAGCCATGGTGCCTAGCTGCAAGCTGTGAGATGCATTTTTAATGATCCGTCTCCACAAACAGTGGCAAAGCTGTTCAAAAGGGCGAAAACCACCCCAAAACTCTGACATTAGCGGTAAGTTGACCAAGGTAAGCGGTTTTAAAGGGCTCTGCCGATTGTAGGAAGGGAGCTCGGGGGGGGGAAGAAAAAATGGGAGTTTTTTTTTGTTTGGTTAATATGCAATGTTCTTAATTAGCATAATTTATATATTTATGATAAAGAGTGGAAAAAATATCAAATGCATGGCTTCGGGTTGCTGCTGCAGTCGAGTGTGAGTGAGTGTGTGTGTGGGGTTGGGGGACCCGAGGCGAGCGTGCAGCGGGATCATTATTATTGGATCAAAGAGTGCGGGGGGAGGCTGCGGGACAGGGTGAACCGCCTGCATCGGGGGGTCGCGGCGTGTGCTTTTGACACGTCGGGGTGTCGAGATACATATTGAGTGTGCGGCGCTGCGGTCTGCCTGTTGTAGACGGAAGCTGGGTAAAGTCTAGGCCCGCATTAGGCCGTTTAAAAGAGCAACACAAAGCAAACAACAACAACAAAACATGTCTCCAGCTCGAATGTTTATTCATTCGAGAATGTCTGGAACAGGAAGTGTGTTCGGTGCTCCGTTCGATTTCCACGGAGTGAGTTCGGTGCAATAACGGGCTTGAACTTCCTGCGTATTGTACTGGGCGATTTTAATGAAAAATGCCTGATAATATGTTTCTCCTACTTCTGGGGATGAATAATTCATGAAATCCTGTATTGTGTTTGTGTGCGTTATGTAACCTTATGCATATGGAAATAATCAAAACGCTCTGCAGTTTCTGCGCTCCATGCCAAGAAAATAAAAACCCATTCTGCTCGCTCGCATTGACTGTAATGGCTCTTTTGTATGTGTGTGTGTCGTGCTGTGTTTCTCTTGTTAACCTGGATTGCGTTCAATAATATGACTGGGTTTAAAATGTGTTGGTCACTTATCTGAGCTGTTCCTATTGCCTGATGAAAAGTGTTTATCTGGTGGGGGAAAGTTGTATTGTGTGTAACTGCACGGTTTTCTAAAATGGGCATATAGTTGTTTTGGGGGAACAATACATTTATTGATCTATGATGACGCTCTCCTATCTGTCTGGACTGTCCATGTCTGGGGTCTGTCCTGCTTGTAGCAATACTAAACTAAACCAATATATAATCAAAACCTTAGGTGGTATAGAGGGTGATTGATCACTACATTGGATTATCAAATATAAGGTTTCCAATTGAGTAACAGGGCTGCTTAGAGATCAGAGGTGTCAGTATGTTTTGGGGGGTGTCTGCCTATTTATAGTAATGCCTTGGAGTCCCTGTTTCCACTGGATTTCCAATTTGTTGTTTATTTATCAAAATTATTATTATTATTATTATTATATGTATTTGAAGATGTTCACTTACAATGCTAATAAATGGCATCCTGGTATCTCAACTCCTTGTGGCCCTCTCCCTCAGTGTTACACCTTACATGTTTGATATGAATAGTAAGAATGAGACTTGTACTATATAATTAGTATACTGTAACATCATAAGTCATAGGGAATTGCAAAATGTGTGAGTAAAATAGAATGAAGTCACTGAAACAAATACATGATGTGTAACAAACTTATGAGCTATTGACACATTATACATTGCACCCTAATGCTTATTTATGTGGGACAGTATTACACCAGTGCAGTATTAGCCTGTATTGTGTGGTTCTGTAATACAAACGGTGAACTAGCCTATTAATTGGGTTTATTTATCCCTGGGGACTTGCAATCAACAGAGAACTGTTAAAATGGTACACTTCCAGGTTTGCAAAGCAGAGAGAGGAAGAGCAAGGCTGCAATTTGCAATGGGGAGTTTGCAGGGCAGGTGATCGGAGTTAGGTTGTTAGGTTGATGTTAGGGTGATGGGGTGACTTAATGATTCTCCAGAGCAGTTTAGTTGGAGGGGTGCACTTGAGATCTTGGGAAATTATAACCCAGGTTCCAGGTCTCAGGGCCTTTTTTATATGTCTAAATTGAGCTAAGAGTGAGAAACGCAGTCAAATCCAGGCAGGCAGACTTAAATAAATAAATAAAACTGAAATAAACCGATTTGTTGTAGCCGTGCTGGGATTTTTCATTCTCGGCATAATCCCCGATGATAACACACAAAAGAAAAAAGGAAAGGAAAGAAATATATAATCTGCTTCGTCTGACCAGGGTCCTTGGCACTTTTTATTTTTTTTATTTTTTTATTCTCCGCCCTGCCCCCCCCACCAGACTAATCCTTAATTATGTATCTCCAGCAGCAGGGTCAATGAAGTAATTAAGGGGTCAAGTCAGTGAATAAAGTTACTGGTCTGGAGTGAAATCCTGCAACGGAATGGAAAGCAAGACTAGGCTATTTGTGGTAGATGTGGAGATGTCTCCCGGTCAAGGGGTCTTAAATGAATTTCTGTGAGGGCTGTGATCTTATGCCTTCTGGCTATTGTTCCAGCCAAGCACCCAGTTCCTTAAATGGTCTGCTTAGCTGATTACCTGGATGAATGTAATGCTCCTGTCCAGACGGCAAATTCTGTTATTAGCACAGTGCACCTCGAATCGAGAGAATAATGTCAAGAGAATAAATCAATGTGCTGTCTGTCTCAATTGAAATTCTGTTATTGGATGATGCTGTAGCCAATCCAGGAACTGAATTTGTGACCCTTGACCTAAGCAAGGGTTTCTGTATCTGTACCAGTTCTATGAGTTTCATACCGTACCCACGAAGAAGGCAGTTACATTGGATTTTGAGTGATTCTCTGGTGGGCTGTTTGTATTTTGACAAGGCAGTGGAGATTGGGAGGTCTGGGGAGTGTCGCCGCCCGGCTGGATGTCATCAGTAACGCAGCCTGTTGTTTGTCCCAGTATGCAGGACCAGTGACAGTGTGGCGTGCCAGTGAGGGACCATGGACCCAGAGGAGATGACCCCAAACAACGGACCCCTCACAGTCAACGAACAGGTACCGCAAGCCCCACCTCCACCTCACTCTCTCCCTCCTGACTTCACTTCACATCCCAGGCTATGGCTTTGCATCTTGTGCTTGTTGCATATCTACCTCTTTGTGCCCCCCCCTCTCTCTCTACATCCGCTTCCCCCTTCTTAGAGTTTTGTGTCCAGTTGCCGACCCCCAATTACGTTAGATTTTCCCACTTAATGATAAACACACAGTATCTCTGTCCCCTAATTAATTGGAAAAGCTACATTTAATACTTGTATTTCATTTATTTAATATTAAAAGGAGCAATCTGGGTACAGTACCTCGCTCAGTACCCCACCGGTGACAGGCCACACTTCTGCCCTATCTCCTGTTCTCTTCTCAATTCTGCCCAGTCCCCTGTCAATCTCTATTCAATATCTCTGTTCTTCTTTGTTAGAAAGTTACTAGTCAACCGCTTACCAGCAACTTTTTATTCTAGACCTTTTGTGGGGCTTTTCTAAATTAATCGGGTATAATCGTAAGTTGTACAACAGAATTAAAATAAGTACCCGTCCTTTCCAGGTAAACCAGGTAAACGTTAACTTGGACTTATGCCATTGGTATGTCCAATTAGGTCCTTCAGATTTAATTTTGGGGAAAAAGAAAAACTGTAGACACTGACTCTGCAAGACCAGGGTTGCAGGTCATGGCCTGTAATTGCACTTCCTGTTGAGCCCTCATTAACCACCAGTGTGCACAACATTATTCTGTGGCCGATTTAATTATACTTTTTTTTACCATCATGAAGAGAAAACCAGTCCTCTTGCTTTCATTTGATCCCCTCCCAATGTCGAACTCGATGTTAACCAACTCGGCTCCTGGCTGTGACCCCTAACTCTAGCAGGAGTGCGGGGAGTAGGCAGTGCTCAAACACCTGGATCAGGGTCCATAGGCAAGAAAGGAGTGGTGGCCGGAGCCAAATAGTGAGATGGTCACAAAGTCTTCTTCTTCTTCTTCTTCTTCTTCTTCTTCTTCTTCTTCTTATATATATATATATATTCTTCTTAAATATACAAAAAGGGGATCAATTTTAGTATATAGAAAATATAAGCATCATATATCTTCTAGTATAGATTAAAAATAGATGTTTGTTCTATGTGGGAGGACTAATCATTCATCACAGTCTGTCATAAAGCCCAGAGAAGTTTCAGTGCAAATCTTGCATATTCACACGATCAACTTCTGGTTAGTGCTGTTCATTTTTCTCCAGAGCACAATATTTCTACCTATAATTGTGGCATTTGACAGAAAATGGTTTACATTTTGGTGTTCCCAGTGGCTTAATTGGTTAAAGTGCACGGTTGAGCTCTGTTGTCAGAGCCCATTGTGACCAGGATTCCCCAATGGGAATGACTACCGGGTTTGGGTGGACTACAGTCGGCCAGGGTTTCCGCAGGGTTCTCGTTGAGGGCTGCACCAGTCCTCCCTGCTGTTTGTGCTGCAGACTGGCAGGGCTTGGCAGTGCATGTTGCAATTGCTTTGCATGTGTGCAAGTGTGTGAGTATTGCTTTTGTGTGTGAGTTGCCTACATACCTCCCACATTAAGCGCAGGAGTTGCAGCAGGGGGGCTGAGACGATTTAACAATTGGTGTTTCCCAAAAGGGTGCAAAAATAATTGGCAAATCCCCATTTTTGTTTCTGGGATCCAACATACCTAGATACAAGATTGCATGGAACTGAGTGAGCCAAATGTAAACACAGCTTCGGAGAATGGCCTGGACCTTGTATCGCTTGAGAACAAAAAGTTTGCCTTTTTGTTTTTTTTTGCTGTACGAGCTTCGTCAATTGTCTTTGTCTGTGCTGTAACGAAGGAGGCCCATTGTGAGGCACTTCTACCTGCAGTAATGCTATGCTTCTGTTGTTTGACTCACCCATTGTGGCATTTTTTTTTTTTCCCACTTCTGTTTTGTCATTGTTTTTTTTTTTTGTTTTTTTCCCTCTCCCCTTCACCTCTCATCTCGAATGTTTGCTTGGCCTCTCCATTCTAGCAGCTGTTCAGTGTCTCACTGCAGGAGCTGTTTTTTTTCAGCCATTAGACTCCTGCTCTTTGAAATTCCCTGCCCCGGACACCCAGGTAGGCACCATCCTCTCCCTATTTCCCTTTCGCCAGCTAAGGAGCCTGTCTCTTTTGCTGTATCACCTTCTCAGTTTCTTCTGAATCTCTGTTCTGGGGTGGGATTAGACTGACCTGACTGATGAGCGTTTTTTACCCAGAATCCCTCATGTACAGTTTTATTCTGCTCCGGTGAAACAGATCTTAAGGAATAATTAACGTAATCAACACTTCAGCTTGCTTGCTAATTATAAACCATCTCCTAATCATGCTATGCAATTGGGTCCATTCTGTGTTAAGACGAAGCTTCGCTGTATTATAACCACAGCCACTCGTTTGTGGACCCTCATTATTTCGGGGATGTTTCATAATTAGCCAGTGGTAGATTCTCTAATTAGGCTTTGAGATAAGTGTGATCGGTTTAGCTTGGCGTTTCCCAGGTCTGAAATGCTAGCTGGCTGGTTTGTTCTGCCGTACTTGTGACTTTTCACTAGGTTCATAGTAGAAGGTCTTTTGATTAAAAAAAAAAAAAAAAATGGTTTTAGTTCTCACTGTTTATCATTCAGTTAGTGCTTGTCAAGTGAGCCGCCACAGATAAGCCTGGTGCAACTGATTGTAATTCCCGATATGTTCAAAACATTCGGTGATGTTAATGTCTAGCATATATTTTCAACATTTAAAATAAAGGTATGGATTACAGCCTTAAATATATCCCATATATTTTAAATACTCCTAAACAGGGCCAGTTTTGGTGTATGAAAAATTAAGCATCATACACCTACCACATATTCAAAACATATTTGTGCCATAAGGGACTGAACATGCATAGCAAAGACTCCTAATAAATCAAATAGAAGCAGCACTAAGAATGATCTCACCTCCACATGTTGTGTTAAGATTGTGTTTGTGTTCTGGAAATGTGTATCAATCTGCAACGATTGACTCTGCCACTACATATACAGGTCGAAAGCAATATACTAGCAAATATACAGATTTCAGTAGCTGTGGTGGTCGCTGTAGCTCCACTCATCCACTTTACATCATAAATGTCCCTAATTCATGAGTGGTACTGGCTTCTGTTTCATTTAACATATTAATTGTGGAAGCTGGGAAGGTCAAGGGCTGGAATGCAAAGTAAAAATTGAGGTGAACCGAGGAGACGATACAAAGCAAAGAAAATGAATCAAAGTCCAAAAGTCCAAAATGACACTGCTAATCTACTGTGGTAAACTTTCCTAATGTGGATTTAAAAGACATGATGACCAAAAAGGGGAAAAATACTCTTACAGTGTATTCACAGATCCCGTCTCCCCCCAGGTGATTGTCATGTCCGGTCATGAGACGATCCGAGTCCTGGAGGTGGAAGTTGACGCTTCTCTGCAGGGGGCGGGGGCTGATGGGAAAAGGCAGGGGGCGGAACACAGCCCTGCCCTGGAGTCCAGCGAGGGGGGGCCAGAGGAGGCCCCGGTCCAGCCAGGGGGTACTGGGACAGCAGGTGGGTCCTAAAAAACAGAATGGATAATAACAGTGTAATGACAAGTGCCCAGGCTGACTAACTATTCTGAAATCCAAGAAGTGCCTCCAGATGGCATTGAACCTTCTCTCTCTCTCTCTCTCTCTCGGTCTCCTTCTTTCTGTCTTCCTCAGCCCCAGCCGACAGGGAAATCACCTTAAACTCTGCAACTCTGGGGGTCCAGACTGTGGCCCCAGCTGCTCCCTCGTGCATCGCTCTCTCCCAGGCCCACACCGCGGTACCCATCACCATGCAGGCCTGCCCTCAGGTGAGATGGACCCCGTGGACAGACGTACAGCCCCGACGCCAGTCTTGCCCTTTCACAGACAGCACTTAAGACTAGTACTGGGGCAGCAGTGCCATATGCCCTCTCCTCCACAGGGTCTTTCAATTTTTATCTTTGCAAAACGTCTTTCACCGTCTTCCTTCATTCTTTCTCTCTTAACCTCTCTGTGTGTCCATCTCTCTGCTAGCTGCTGTCTCAGGACGGGCTGACCACAGTGGTGACAGGCATGATGACCCAGGCGGGCGCGCTCTCCCAGCCGCTCCTGATCCCCTTCACCATGGCGGGGCAGGTGGGCGGACAGCCGGGCCTGGCGGTGCTGACCTTCCCGACGGCCACCGTGGCCACGCTGCCTGGGCTGACTGCTGCCTCTCCAGCCGGGGGCGTCCTCAAGCTGCCCTTCACTGGCCTTCAAGGTAAAAATGACCGAAAGGGTGAAAAGTGGCTAACTGTTATCCCTTGATGGAGGTGTTGTCTCAAGAAAGTGTGTTAATTGAGTTGGTTTGCATTCGCTTAATTAAAATCTATGTTGTTTACCAGCCTGGTGGAGGAGGCCTTGACTCGGTTTGGTGTGATTAGAAAAGATTCTATGGATTTAAACTAAATGCTTGATCCATATAACCCCACATTTTGTGCAAACAAAACTGTCTTTGATTTAGATTGGTTCTAATTTATATGGGAAGATCTTAATTTTAGATTTTAAGATTTTAAGATAATGTGATTAATCTTATTTGTAAATTAACACTTCACTGATGGGTCTTACCTCCTTTTCAATGAGATCTGCCGGTTTTAAACAATTTAAAAGTAATGATAGTTGAAGAGCCCCTGAATACCAACGGACTGACATTACATCAGGGATATCCATGAGCGCAGTTTTTATTTATTAAGACCCTGTTCACAGTTGAGATTTAGGCCGGCCCAGGCCAGGTGAAAACTAGTAAAACTTTTTGACCCAGCCTAAATTTTTTGAGGCAGCCTAAAGGCGACCTAAATGTGAATATTAATGCGCTGGGCCTTGGGCCGGGTGAAAAGCATCAGTGCATTACGTAATTCAGATCACGTTCAGGGTTCCAATAAGAGCTCAGGTGGAACAATAATCGGTAGACACAGGGAGTGCTCCAGGACCAGGCCTGGGATTTGGGAAGCCCCAGTATAGAGATAATTTGGAACAAACCTCTGAATCTCCTTCAGACTGGACTAGCTGAATTGTTTAGAGTCAGACCAGCAAGTCTGTGGAGAAATACCTCACTTCCTGCCAGGCACTGATAGAGGAAACTGAGCACTCTGGGTCTGTGACAATATGTATTCTGTGTATACAATAATTGACAGCAAAAAACACTTTAAGTGAACATGTCTGTAAATATATGGTTAATAAATATACAGTGAGGGAAAAAAGTATTTGATCCCCTGTTCAAGAAAGCACATGTACAGGCCCGTCTGAAGTTTGCCAATGAACATCTGAATGATTCAAAGGAGAACTGGGTGAAAGTGTTGTGGTCAGATGAGACCAAAATCGAGCTCTTTGGCATCAACTCAACTCGCCGTGTTTGGAGGAGGAGGAATGACCCCAAGAACACCATCCCCATCGTCAAACATGGAGGTGGAAACATTATGCTTTGGGGGTGTTTTTCTGCTAAGGGGACAGGACAACTGCACTGCATCAAAGGGACGATGGACGGGGCCATGTACTGTCAAATCTTGGGTGAGAACCTCCTTCCCTCTGCCAGGGCATTGAAAATGGGTCGTGGATGGGTATTCCAGCATGACAATGACCCAAAACACACAGCCAAGGCAACAAAGGAGTGGCTCAAGAAGAAGCACATTAAGGTCCTGGAGTGGCCTAGCCAGTCTCCAGACCTTAATCCCATAGAAAATCTGTGGAGGGAGCTGAAGGTTCGAGTTGCCAAACGTCAGCCTCGAAACCTTAATGACTTGGAGAGGATCTGCAAAGAGGAGTGGGACCAAATCCCTCCTGAGATGTGTGCAAACCTGGTGGCCAACTACGTTTTAATTGTTCCCCATTGCCCTGTTCCTCAGCACTGGACCTGTCTGTCAGTTCTTTGACTGATGTAACTTAGTCATAAAGGCATTTCTTGAATTGAATTGAATATTTGTAGGCCCTGGAGGTCCTGTCATAATGTATTTGGCAGCACAGACCAGCTTCTAATCTCTACAGGTCGATTTGGATCGATAAGTGATTTTCCAGGACATGTACTTGCTCAAGGGACAATAGTGACACAGTATCTCTAGTCCCATTTTGCTGTAAAGCACAGACTATGCAGTTGCTTTTCCTGATCAGCCATGCGGCCTGCGTTTCTCTTCTTCCTCCCCCCAGCCGCCACCGTGTTGAACACAGTGCAGCCGCAGCTCCACGCAGCTGCGCAGACGATCCTGCAGCCCCAGATGGCCTCCCAGCAGCAGCAGCAGCCCCAGACGACGCAGCCAGGGATGCAGATCAACACCACCACCGCTGCCACCACTGTGCCCGCTTCCGTGGCAACGCTGCAGACCGCGGGCATCTCCATCAACCCTGCCATTGTGAGCAATCCTTCTGTCTTTTTGACTCCCTGTTGTCCAATTCCTGCCTGTTTTATTTTATTGCAGGAAAAAAATGAAATCGTTCCTTAACAATAAATATCATAAATAGATTGAGTCTCCTGCATTTGAGCTCGGTTGATGAAGTGTGTTGTGCTCTGGAGAGTGTGGCGCAGCTGGGGAGGGTTACAGTTGGCACTGGTGGGCTGACGGGATGTCCATGTGTTTCAGATCAGTGCTGCATCCCTGGGCGCCCAGCCACAGTTCATCAGCTCCCTCGCCACCACGCCCATCATCACCAGCGCCATCTCCGGCATGCAGGGCATCACCAGCCAGATCATCACCAACGCGCAGGGGCAGGTAGGGTACCCCTCTGTAATCGGCCCCTTCTGGAGGTTCACAACAGCACGCCACTTTAAACGTCTTTTCCACTAATTGGCTTTGGTGATAATGCCATGTTTTCACTGTACTTCCCTACACTGCTATTAATTCTAGTCAACAATTTTAAGTGCAAAACCACCTTCAGTCATAATGTTGCATGGTGTTGTAAGGCACAGTGAAATCTATGATTGATGTTAATGATAGTAGTAGTATTTATTCCCAAACAAGATGTTCGAGTCTGTATACGGAGTCAGGGCTATTTATATATGCGCGTTCATTCTTGTAATTGAACCAAAACAGAGCCGAGAGTAGCGTGTTTTAATTATATTAAAGTGAAGTACAAGCATGAGAAATTGTCACAAATTATTTTATAGTTTGTATGTATAACGTGATGTTAATTTGTAAAATAAATGTATGTGTTGCAGAGGTGTACAGGATGAGAGAGGATTGTGCAAAATTACACCTTTTCCTGCAAGTTTCAGCCCTGGCTCCTCCCTCTCTCCCCTTGATGTGGCTGAATGTTGACTATGTGTTGGCAGGTGATCGGGACGCTGCCGTTTCTGGTGAACCCGGCCTCCCTGGCAGCAGCCTCAGCGGCGCCCCCTACCCTTCCCACCCAGAGCCTGCAGGTCCAGACTGTCGCGCCACAGCTGGTGCTCAATGCCCAGGGCCAGATCATCGCTACCATCGGCAACGGCCCCAGCCCTGCCCCTGTGCTGACCAAATCCAGCATCACGCAAACCCCCGCCAAGCCGGCCTCACAGGTATCATACTGTACAGGCACATACGGTGCCCTGCCGTTCAGGACACTACGCTACACAACTGAACATTGTATTTAACATTTTATTTGTTATTTTTGTGGCACACCCAAAATTAGAGAATTTGACAATGGTAAGAATTAATTAGGGTTGGTACCCTACTGATGTAACGCAATGGTGTGTGGGATGTAGGTCTCTCCTTTCAACACTGCAGTGTAGTCTCATAGTGCAGAATAAAGCTTCTGAATGTTATTTAGGTGTTAAGGTAATTAATGTCTGTATGCAAAGAAGACTTTGAAGGTTTTTTTTTACATACAAAATTAGAAAACGTTGCTAAATATTACGTAGATATACAGATAAAAGTAAGAATCATCTCACAGTTACATTTTGGTTATTTAGAGAACACTTAGAGAAAAAAACATGGCAGACGCTTCTCTGAAACCACAATGATCCCAGTTCACAGTAACTAAAAATCTGTGCTAGTTATTGGAATATAATGCAGAAAAATATATACTTTTAGGGAAACTTTCTGAAACTTGCTCTAATGCATTCAAACACAAGTTGTGGGATAAAATAAAGACAGTTAAAAGTATCAAACCACTGTGTGTGCAGTAAAAGAAGGGCAGAAATCATGGAGGAATATGCTATAAGAAATATTAAAGGGGAAACATCCACCTACTGGAGGAGGACCTCCTTCAAAATTTAAACAGACCACAGGATTAGGTATTGAAATCTGAAGGGAGGAGTCTCCGATGTCTTAGGGGATTGCCGGTGGGCAGGACAGCTGAGTGTGTGTGAGCCAATGCTTTTCTACTGACTTAACTTGATTGGGTGTACATGTGTATGGGCATAGCTTGTAGGTGATGGCTATGGTTGGGGTTCAGGCTGCACACAGTGAAACAATACAATTCAGTGTGCTACACTGCCACACTATACTATACAATACACTACATAATAACACAACCAAGCACGGATCAATAAAGCACACACAGTTACCATAATGTACAGTCCCACACTCTTTGTTCCCCCGGGCTGCAGTGCCTTCGCCTCATTGCTTCTCTTGCTCTTCGGCCGCAGGGGACCGTGGTGACGGGGGCGACAGTTTCCCAGGCGCCAGTCATCATTGCGCCCCAGCCCCCCGCCGTGAAGACGGTGACAACCATCTCCAGCCCTTTGCCCATCACCTGCGGAGACTCCCCCACCGTGGGCCAGCTTGTCAGCAGTAAGGATCCTCCTCTTACTCCCTCTTTTGTAGGAGCTTCCGGCTTCCCAGCTGAAAATGACACAGAAATACACTTTATCGGTCACTGCCCACCGGAGCTTTCATACCCCATGGTAGAGAGGTAGAAACATCAGGAGAAGATGCACTATTGTACATACATAGAATTGGATTTTTAACTAAGCCAACCTGTCTTTAAGTCCAGCTCTTTTAACCTCTCCCCAAGCCGAGCTAAAGTTTGGCTTCAACAAAGAAAATATAGTTATGCGCATCCATTTCCTCACTTGGTTTCTGGATGCTGTGTTGCTTGTTGTTTTAAATCAGTTTGATCAGCCTTGTTTTGTCCTTCTCTTCTTTTTGGTAGTCTGTTTTCCCCTTCCAAGTCAGGTTGGTGTGTGGCAGTAAACTACCTACCCTCTGTCTGTCTCTGACCTGACCGCATTTCTATATCTGAGGTTGCTAAAAACTGAGCATGGGTATATTTGCATTGTTTTAGTTAGTGGGGGGGCATCCATAAGAAGAATAAGGTCCTTAACTTACTCCTTCCCCCCCACCAGAGCCTCAGCAGCCTGGGGCAGATGAGGAGGGCATCAACCTTGAGGAGATCCGCGAATTCGCCAAGAACTTCAAGATCCGCCGGCTGTCGCTGGGCCTGACTCAGACACAGGTGGGCCAGGCGCTCACGGCCACGGAGGGCCCCGCCTACAGCCAGTCTGCCATCTGCAGGTAGGGGTGCCCCCTGGCTCTCTTGTGTTGATGTGCTGGGTGTATTGCAATTAGATATTTCAGAATGTTTTAAACAACCACCTAGACCAAATCTACACCAACCCTCGAATGGGAAAGGACATGCCTGTACCCTTTCATATTTCTTATTTACAAGCAGTAGAAAGTGACAGTAAATTAAACTGCAATATGGTCTGGGTTTGTAATGTGCATTTTGATTTGATTTGGTCTAGGCCGTAGACTGTGCCTGTTATACAGCAAATGCTGCTGTGACCATTGTAGGATAGCTGTACTTCCCAGTGTACAAAAGTAGAATTCCAGTCCCATTGTGATTTTATTGGTTTAACTAAAAATACCAGTGCTATACACGCTCACTGCAAGAATAAAGCTTTTATTTTTGCACATCTGTTAAACCAGTTTTTCTGTCCTGTTTTTTTATCCAACTGCACCCTCAATTAATTAACTGAAACCTTAATTTAACTAATAATTATCTTTATTACTAAAATTATTTTGGTGGTTCATATACTTTTACATTTAACCTAATGTCTCCAGCGGTTTAAAATTATTAATAAGCTCTGATTAGGCCAATTATTAGTTCAATTAAGGAATTGAGATAACAGAAAGTAGCAGGACACTGAGTCCCCAGGACCAAGATTTGGAACCGCTGTATTAAATTAAGGTGTTGAAAGTGTTTTAATCACTCTAAATGTGTTTTTATCTGTCCATCTTGCTCACCACATTAAAACTTAAAAGGCTTTTGTGGCGCTTTTTGATGACATCACGGTTGTGCTCGTGTTAAAGTTACATTAATAACTTGACCATTTCATTACCAACGTTAATATTCCACAGATGTGTTCAGTTTTCCTCTTGTTGGAGGAAACCCCAGTCAAATATGTAAATACCGCTTTCTTTTAAGAATACAAATGGGCCCTGGAGTCAACCTGGCAAGCTTTGTACACTGGCATCTACTGTATCCTTCACTCTCTCTCTTACTGCTCGGCCCCCAGGTTTGAGAAGCTGGACATCACCCCAAAGAGCGCCCAGAAGCTGAAGCCAGTGCTGGAGAAGTGGCTGGCTGAGGCGGAGCTGTGGAACCAGAAGGGCCAGCAGAACTTGATGGAGTTTGTGGGTGGCGAGCCATCCAAGAAACGCAAACGCCGCACCAGCTTCACCCCCCAGGCCATCGAGGTCCTCAACACCTACTTTGAGAAGAACGCCCTGCCCACTGGCCAGGAGATCACTGAGATCGCCAAGGAGCTGAACTACGACCGGGAGGTGGTGCGTGTCTGGTTCTGCAACCGGAGGCAGACCCTGAAAAACACCAGCAAGCTCAACGTCTTCCAGATCCAGTAGGCCGCACCCTGGGGGACGCAGCGAGCTACTTGGTTGGAGTGGGTTTTGGGAGGTGGGGTGGGGGTGGTCAGGAGGGCTAGTATTTAGGAGGGATAACAAGAGATCCACACCTACAGCCACACCCGGGCCAAACTGAGATCCCTCTACTGTCCCCTGCCCACCACCCCCCTGCTCCCTTCTCCTCCTTCCTCTGCTCGTATCATTGGTACCGATAACCTACAATGCTGGTTGTCATCGTGTGTGAGAGTGTGCAATTTGTGCTCGTTGAATGAGAGTTGTGTGATTTGCGTCGATGTGCTCCACAAGGATCGTACTGGAGGATGACGGGACTTTGGATCCAGTGCTAGAGCACCTGGAAGTCTTGACGTGGTTATTTCCCCAATGTAGGCGTTTCGTTGGCCACCGACCCCTTTCCTGAGTATGTATGTGCATGCATGTGTGCGTAGGCCTCATCCAAAAGAAGGGAGATACTTTTGCACTTTGTTTCGATTCATCCTGGGAACTGGAAACTGTGTGTATCCCTGCTCACAGATTTTCATGAACCGTGACCCTATCTGAGTGAAGGAGCTTGGGGTCAGTGCACACTATCAACTCGGTTCAACAGTTGGATTCCAGAATCTGGAATATGGAATTCCACACATAAGACTAATTGATGAGGTACAGTAGGGTTGAGGAAAAACAACCTTAAAACACCTTGAACTTAACATGCTACCCCAATTTCCCCTGAGGTCGCCACCAAGCCAACATGTGTGTCTATTGGTACGTGTATCTATTGTTTTAAATAGAGCAAATGAAAGGGGTTTTGGACATAGACCTTGAATGCAGCTGGTGGTTTTTCTCTCCCATTTTGCATTGAGTCAAAAAGGGTGTCATTATGCCCCCTTACCCAGCTCCCTACCCCAAACTAACCCACAAATGTAACAATGGAGAAACAGCACGGAGACCTATTTATGTAAAGGGTATAGTGATAGCAGCTTGGCAGTTGGGGGGATTAAAACACTCGCAAGGTGAAACTTACATTAGGAAACAGAAAAGCACTGGATCCATGCTGGTTGGGTGAGTTAGCAGCGGTTATTGAAACTCCGTAGCCAACATTCAACAGACTTAACGTGAAGGAAGAGGGCCTGGCAGTGTCTGTAGCTGTACAAGATCAGAAAGCCCCCTTTGTCATGAAGAGACATAAGGAGGGCCAGGACCCCGTATGAAAGAGTGCATACTGACACAAATGAAAGCGCAATGTATCTCCTTGCAAAGGTATCCCAAATGATAGGGAAGTTGGGAGTCCCCTCAAAGGCCTTGTTCCAAGGATCACCGTCAATCTCCTGAGGGATGGATGTGGTTTTTCTTCAGGGCAGAAATCAATATGTTGAGCTTCTCCTTCGACAAGCAAAACCAAGACCTTCTCGTAAAGAAAACTCGGACTGAGTCACTCACCTTCTGCTGCACTAACGGCCCGTCTGCCTTCAGAAAGGAGGCACCACACACAGCTTTTATCCAAATTACCACCTCTCCCATGCGGGATCCTGGTGGGGGAGGTTGGGGGGGCACAGACCCAATGGCGGTGATTGTCGGAGCCATTCCATGCACCCGAGCTCTGAACGCCAGGTCACCATAAACGTTATTGCACTTCATTATGGACAAAGAAGGGCAGTGGTGAGGTGGGCTGGGGGAGTAGGGCGTTGATTAACAGTAGCTGCAATATAGTTATTATATAATTGAATGGCATGTAAGGTCAACCCCCTCCTCCCCACTCCTTAACAGATCAAGGAACTGTGGCAATGACAATCTTCTCTTTGCCCCCCCCTTCCCACACACACACAAATGCACACAAACGTACTCGAAGACATTCACACACACATTCTCCTTGCAACTCGGGGTCATCTGCAAGGTGAAGGCTGGGCAGCAGAATCTAATGGCAGCTGTGTGGAGTCGTGATTCGGCCAGGGACACGGCTCTCGAACACCTAAGCAAAGGTACTGTGTTTACATTGAACCCAAATGTATAAACAGGTACCCAACTAAGTCACTTTGCATACAAGTATGAATGAATGAATGAATGAATGACTGAATAACCATGGGAGTTTGGACTTCAGGACACGGGTCTGTGAAATGGGATCCATGGTGTACATGCGCCTGTCACTGTGGCCCACGGTGGCAAAGTGAATCATCCCAAACACCTCCAGTCAGCTGTGACGAACTCCACATCGATCTCCCAAGGACCTAGGAGTATCGAAAGAGGAGAAACGAAAAGCCCATCTCGGTCTCGATGAACGTCTACTGGAATGGCTTCACACAATGACCTTTCTTTAAACCTTTTCGAAGAGATAAATTGACCTCCCCCACCCTCTTTTTCAAGCAGGTCACTCAAATATGTAACTACTATATATATATATATATATATATATATATATATATACATTTTTTCTTTCACAGAAGACTAAAAAGGTACTGACTCAGCTGGAGGTGATTTTATGGACTGAAATCGTATTTAATTTCATTTTTTTTGGTTGTTTTTGTTAACTTGTGTTAGCTTTTAAAACGAACAAGGCAAACATCATGCTGGCCACAGGAAGAATATATAAGAAAATACACACATACACTTTGGATATGTTCCAAAATATATATAGCAATCCAGAATCCTGGTGTTGATATTGGTTTTTGCTGCTTTTTTAGAAACACAGAAGGCCATATTTACAAAGCACAGGCCTTCATGCATACTTCCTCCCAATAAAAAAAGAAAACAAACACAGAGTAGTGTCCAATAAACTTTTATGAGACTTATTTAAGAGCCCTGATTATCTTATTTTATTTTCCCCCTCCCTTTATGAGTAAGCGTGGGGAAGTTTCAAAAGTGGGAGGAAAGTATTTTATTAATGTGGCCAAGGGAGTAGGTTGGGGTTTAGAATATAAAGCTCTTATTCAGATACTTTCCAGTAGCTCCAGGACTCTTAAAGAGGAATTCAATTAAAAGACCTGTTACCAGAGTAACTCAGCGTTCACAAATTAGAGCAGTTGGAGCTCTCTTAACTCGGCTACTTTCTCCTCCTGAAATAAACTGTGTATTACATTTGACCCACAGGTTTAAATCCCAGGAGGTTGGTGTTGTGTAGAATAGTGGCATGAGGACTTGGTGCTAGAAACAATACACACCCTCTGTTGATGTTGCCAGCTTAATTATATATACAGATTGACAGCATTTAATGCCTTAAAGAGACAATTACACCACATTTCCTTCTGTTAGTTTCTGAACAGTGTGCATGTCATCCCAGCCATCCTAATGTTATTTAACATCCTAAGTAAGGACATTTATTTTAAATGGTAAAATGTTTAAAGTAACTTGTTTTGTGTGCTTCAGAATAGAGGTCTGGATTGCACATTACAATTAAGATACACTCGCCAACTCTTAACTCAATAGTTAAAAGAGTTGGCACTTACACTGAGGTGTAGACTGGTATAACCGTTAGGATCCTGTTAATTAATTTACAATTGTAGTTCAGGACAGGACCAATGCAGTGTGTTGGTGTGTGTGAGAGATAAGACTACCCTTTTTTCCTTTATAGTGTAGTGGTTTCTTGACAGGTTGCAATGCCTGTACAGAATGCATTCTTTTGGAGTGACAGTTTATCCTGTTGTAAACAAGCAAGCAGACAAACACACACACAAACAGACAGCTTTATATATAAAACTAATTATATTTATTTTATTAATGTTATATAATATTTTTAAAGGTTCTAGTTGCTCCCTGTTTGGGTACACATTGGTTATGTAAAAAATAAAAATATGAATTAATAAATAATAATTAATAACATGCATACATATATACATACATACATAGATACCTGTGTCAGGTTAAAGATGTATCCTATAATGTATTGAGTTTTAAAACTTGGTCATCTGAGTTTGAGTTAATTTTTTGTTAATAAAGTCACTGAACCTAAAAAGGTAATGGATGCGTTTGTTTGTTTATTTATTAATTGATATCATGACATCTAGACTGTTATATTGGTTATGCACTTGGCTGGTCAAATAAGCTTGATAACAAATTCAGCTTTTTTAGCTCAAATATTCAACATGTCGAATGACACAAGACAAGACACATTTTATTGGTTCAGCTTGAGGCCAAGCATTTTATATGAGGTTTGCAGCAGAGCCTTTCCATTATAAGGACATTAAAATAAAGATATATTCGGTGACGTTTAGGGGATTATTTTGCTCATTTGATAGTCAGATTACAACAGAAGCCAAACGGATGCATCTGTCCAGCAAGTGCAATCTTCTTGGACATCGCAAAAAACCGTAAACAAAACACTCTGCGCCTTTAAAAAACAGAAACCGCTCTTCCCACCCATTTCGCGAAAACGTCATCATTCATTTCCCTCTCCGCGGAAAGTCCCGCCTCCTATCCTGAAACGCCGGGCGTGATTGGTGCAGGATCGCCACAAAACTCGGAAGCCCGGCCGTGATTGGTCGACCCCTCTGTTATTCCGGAGCCGGGCGTGGCTAGCGCTGCGGGGTCAAATGTTTCAGGTAGGTAACTTCCTCCATGTTGCTCAGACGGACTGGGGAGAGAGGAGACGAGGGCCGGCGGATAAACAAACCCGCACAATGCGCAGTGCTGTAGACATTTCCTAGTTTACACAGAAGGGGATCTCCCGCCTAGTGTGAGCTGTCTATTCACCCTCCCCGATCCTGATTTCAGTTGTTTTTGCATTGCAACCTGTTTATCGTGCGGTGCGGAGAAGAATGCGGTGCATGTAAACTTTTTTCTTTTCTCCCTTTTCTTCTCGCCAGCTGTCTAGCATTAAGGGTTTGCGTTTGTTTTTAAGTGGGGACATTAAAAAAGGTGTATTTGTAACGGGGGGGGGGGGATTTTGTTTAAGGTATAGGAGCAGCAACAAAGGGGATAAACGGAAATAGTGTGTGTTTGAAGAAGCATTATGGTGGGAGCGAGTTAAGACGGATATTTTGACTTTTGTTGCATACCTGGACAGCAGCACATACTGTAGAAAGCGTTAGTAAATATCGACGTGTGTGTGTGTGTTATTAATATCATAGTCCAGGCACGTCGGGGTGGCCCGGTTTCTTGGGATTGACGTGTGTGTTTGGTGTCTCTGCTCAGGCACAATAAGAGAAGCCAGGAGCCCGCGTAGCTGCCCGTCCCGTCTGGAGTTGGACTTCTGCCGCGGCGTGCTGTCTCCGGCCGGGCTCGACTCGGACTCGGACCCGAGGCCCCGCTCTCGTCGGCCATGGCGTGGGCGCTGAAGCTGCCGCTGGCGGATGAGGTGATCGAGTCGGGGCTGGTGCAGGACTTCGATGCCAGCCTCTCCGGGATCGGGCAGGAGCTCGGAGCCGGGGCGTACAGTATGAGGTATGTGGCCTGGGAGTTGTTAGAGTAAGAGGCTGGCCGTGCGGGGAGTGGATGCGGGGGCGCTGGGATCGCAGGTCGCACCGATCTGCACCTCTGGACCAATGACGGGACGGGCGAAGGGCAGGTCTGTGCAGAGGAGCGGGGTATTGGGCAACTACCGCCTTGTCAATCCGCAGTCCTGAAGTTTTCAATTCTGTACACCCAGACACACGACGTATGCTACCTCTATTTAAGTCTCATTTGTGTCCTGGTGGTGGGGGGTAAGGAGGGGTGTTTACATCCAGCTACATCAAAGCTGCCCTCCTTGGGAATCTCCCACTTGTTGCTTTCCTGGATCCCTCCACCCAAACGGGAGGAGTGTTCAGACAGAAGGCTCCTTTTCTGTGTGCATTTATCAGTTTCACACTAGATGACATGTGGCTTGTGCTCTTTACATCTATACAAGTCAGCTTCTATATATTGTTACATTGTAGTCGATCAATACAGCACTTGTAAGAGGGAGCAACCTGTTCAACAGACCAGTTTACTAGTAATTCACAGAAATGTACGGCTTAACTGAAATTTAACTGAAACTTTCGCCACAGGCCCTACTCCCCCCCCCCCGCTTCCTGAAACTAGTTTAACAGATGCAGTTTTTGGTGTATTCGTTCAGGAGTTGATCTTCCCAATTGGATTAGGGTATTTTAATAGGCAGGGTAACCATTTGCTCACTTTACATGCATATGGGACCCCAGCCAAATTATTTCTGAAACTGTAGTGTTGACTGGGCAGGGTTTGATTTGTGTGGTTGTTTTAAAGTCCCCATCTCCAAGTATCTTGAAATGTTTGGATGTTATAGGACTTCTCTTACTAAAAATGTATGTGCTGCCCCTCATTTCACTCATACCTCCTTTTGTAAGAACCCTCTAACTTTGAGATTGTGCTGGATGGTTAGATATATTTGCAGTGCTCTTGAAATATTGTCAAGATTGTGTTCGCTCCCCTTCATCAAGGTTGAGTGCTTCTTATCGCTTCTCGACCCCTCACCCTCCCCATTCAGACTTGCCTGTTTGTGATCTTCACAACCACTACAGAACTGTCCGCTTCACAGGCGCAGAAGATCTAGGCAAGTTGGGTATATAGTGAATAGGTAGAGCTGCAATTTAAAAGGGTTCACCTTGATGACCAGAGGGTTGTCCAATCTTAAAAGTATTTGTGGAAATATTTTTAATGCATTTGACCCCAAGTGTGGTGATCAATCATCAAGGATGATAGCCTTGAGATTTAGTATAAATGTAAGTACAGGAGATTCACATCATGATACAAAAAAAACCTCTTTTGAGGTTTCTTAAGCTCTAATATATGTAGCCTAAAGATGCTTTGCACAATTTTTGCAGTTTGCATTTGAGTTTATGATCGTTATTCACCTGTTTACCAGAGTACTTTTTTTTTTTTTTTTTTTTTTAAATCTGCTGATTTTCAAGTTATCCGCACCTTATTTATAATTTAAGATGTGCTAACTAACAAAACAAAAAAAACTGACATGAAGGAAAGCACTAGTCTCACCTTTCTCTTGTTTCTAATCCTGGGATTGAGACCACAGATATCTTGTGAGACGACTGCCTGGCTTTCCTACTCTTTGTAACACGACAGTGGTAACCAGACTTCGTTTCTCTTTACTGATTTGATTTTCTTTTTCTGGTCTTTGATTTTGTCTTTAGCAGTTCAATTATTGGGCTGTGCAACAGTCTTTGAGCCGAAGCAGTGAATGTCATTGAGGAAAGCGTGGTACGATGGCTGTATTCGAGAGTTATTATACACAATCCTGTTGAGAACTGCACTATAAAGCAATGGCAGCGCAAGGTGGATCAGTTGCTGGTGCAGAAAGCTGAACTGTGGCTTCTGTTGGAAGGCAAGCCAATCTTGGGTGTCTGCGTTTCGAACGGAAAGGGTTACTCGGGTTAGGCTCCACTGGATGAAGTGGTTATTAAAAAAGGATGGAAGCGACAAACCCAAATGGTTACAATCACATGTAGTTACAACCTTTATCCTTCTCCCTGTACCCCCTCTCTCACCTTCCCTATCTTTCCCATCCCTCTCCTCACTGTCCTGAATGCCTCTGTTTAGCCCGTGACCTCTTCATTTCTATTAACAATCTTTGTCACTATCAAGGGCAAGTAAAGAAAAACAAAACAAAGCAAACACACCCCACTGAAAGCACAGACGATTACTGTCAATACATTAAGTTGGCCGTACAGGGTTACAAAGCTGTTTTCCCGAGCAGATGTCCACCTGCCTCGACAGATCAGGTTTATGGTTTTCATTAGCATGCACATCCATTATTGTGTTTGGGGCCGGTCGTGCGCTAAAGGCTGGTCACCATGGTGCTCTTGCTGGAATTGAGTGTTTTTGTAATCGCACACTTGCAAAAACATGTGACCGTGTCCTCCCTATCGTCTGATGGCATAGTCTGTCTAGTGGTCTAGTTACCCTCTACTGTCACTGCTACCAGGATTTTCTGCACTTCATGCTTGTATCACGTTCAGTGGTTTTGGCAGGGTGGGGGGGACTAGTTGCAATTCCTGCTACTTAGCAGCTTAATCCATTCCAAGTTGTCTAAACTGTAGGAGTCTTTAGCTGATGGATGATTAGATTATTTTGGAAAAGAGCTTTTGCTGTAAGAAGAAATTCTGGGCAACCACCTTCTTCCAAAGTGAACTCCCCAGCCGCTCTTAATGTTCCCTGTAGTGGGATCATACAGTTGGTCTCTCTCCAAATGTCATGCCGTTCTCTCCAGTCTTGGGGACAGCAATCGGGGACACGTGTAACAGTATCTGAGAGTGAGTAAGTTGACACATTACCCAAGTCTCTGCTCCCAGTGTCAACCTTCAGAAGAGCTCCACATGTGCTTTAGACCCTCTGCAGAAGCAAAAGGAAGCAAAAATGGAAACTCCAATTTACCTGTGAAGAGCTTGTGGAGAAACTTACAAACTGTCCCTCCGAGAGCGGCCTATACGGCACCCAGTGAGCGACCTGGTGAAGGCCGAGCACCTCCTCTTCAGTAATTGCCCATGACTCGTTTGTGGTGTCCAGGATGGGAGGGTGACCTGGCGATGAGTTTGAACTGGGACAAGATGAATCTCTTTTTGTGCAAGAGGTGTGTATTCTTTGGCTTTGTTTGGCACCTAGCAACTGTGCTTGGAGCCCCAATCTCCAGAGGTTTCAGAAACCTTTTTTGTTTTGTGAACTGTTATAGATTTATTTCTTTGAATTAGGTATTTTCCCCTTCGCTATATAGTGGCAGCAAGTAGTATAATGTTTAAGAGTTTCAACGTTAAGTGAGCACACACAAAATCAACAATCTTCCATCCTACTCTCTATCTGAAGTGCCTTTTTGCAAGCCTAACCTTAACAGTCTCTGGGAATTCAGAATAAGACTGTTGAATAGTTAACATCTGGGCACATGTCTTCTAGGTGTTTCAGAAGCACTGGGCAACTTAGTCACAATGAAAATGAAGTGAAATGGCAGTAGTGCTGTAGTAAATCGGCTAAAGAAGCATTTTAGGCTCTCCGCTATCAAATGCACTTCTGTAATGCCTTAATCTGCATTCATAGACCTGAATCAAAAAATAATGTGGTGGTGTTTCGAATGATTCATCTCTACAGGCTGATTAAGCAGTTTTGCTGTAGATTGATGCCGTTCTGTGTGCACTGCTCAGCCTCTGGAATGGCTGCTGGGATGCAGTGTTGGGTTTATTCCCTGCTGATCGGATGGGAAGGGGTCTTGTTTACAATGGTACAGTGGGCGGACGCTGAGGGGGCTCAGGTTTCGAGGCGGGGGGGTTGGCTTGCTCAGTGGAAACTTTCCGGAGGTAAACTTGCAGAGCTGTCTGCTATGAGCATGAAGCATTTACTGATTGAGGACATCTAAATGTGGTTGTGTGTATGTGTATGTATTCCTATGTACATGTATATAAATGTAAGGTGAGTGGAAACGTTCAGGGACTGAGTGCATCTAATGGACTAAAAAGGGAGGGTGATAAGATGGCACTAGAACACTATTCCCATAGTACAGATGGCATTGGTGCTTTATTCCCCCCCCCAAGCCTAAGTTTGCTAAACTACTGGGGGGAAAGAAATCACCTGTTGCTTCCAAGTGATTCCAAACAAATAAAAAACTGTAGGGTCTTAAATTTAGTAACTGAAGTTATTAATATGCTTAATTAGAACATCATTCAGTTTACACAACACAAGCCACGGTGAAAATAGTGTTATATGTATCTATATATACTTCTTGAACTGCTGAGGAGGTGCACATAAATGTCACTGAGTCTGAGCTCCGTTCCCTGTTGATCTTGGTGAGGATTGGGACATGGATGCGCTCTTTGTTGGCTGTACTTTCTCAAGCACTCGTGCTCATCTGTTTGCACCGCTGTGTCCTTATTTACAGTGATCGCACCGAGGAAGAACGTAGAGGCTTGCCCTGGATAACGCAGTTGGAAGTACTGAGGGGAATATTTTGTTCTACAGTGTTAAAACTTGGGAATGAAATATTTAAAGACTTGCTATACGGGGTTCCTTGAATACTAGACGTCTCGCATGCCACTCAGTCTGATCTGTGGCAGTTTCAGACAGTGAGGAGAGATCAGTGTGGTGGTGTTCCAGAGGACGGGAGCACCTGCTGGTCTTTCGTGGCAATCCTGATGAAATGAGCTTCTGCGCCCTGTCCCACCTTGGCACTGCCACGGCCGTTTTTTTTCCTGTGCGGTCTTCAGTCCTGCTAACCTGTGCTTGGTGTTTCTCGACCCATATTTTGCTTCAGATTATCATCTCTTTCTAAACTGGGAAGCTGAAGAGCAGGTGTGATGGGCCAATTTTAAAAACAAACAATCATTTCCAGTCACTTGAGAATCTTTTACATTTTTTTTTTTATGGTTTATTGGTATAAGTGAGTAAACATTTTCATTCCTTTGTAGACCTTGTATTGTTTTGTTCCTACATCTATGTACTCTAATTAGATATCAGAAGCTAAACAACTGAATAGAATGATCTTTTTTGCTGTTGTTTAATACGTCCTAGAGATTTATAGAAGAATTTTTTTGGGGGGGGGAAATGCCAGATTTTTTTTTTTTACCTTGTTGAAAGTTTTATAATTGCTCATAACACCAGTATTGATTTGCTATCCCACAGCCTGAATATGAATTACTCTTCATGCCACTCTGGGGAAATGAGGAAATAAACTGTGGAACACCATGCACCTCTCATTCTGACACGGCAGTGTGGAAGACGTTGCCATGGCAGTGGGTGATGTAACAATGACGAATAGTGGTTATGTGACAATGATCAGATGGTTTTGAGATACTTTTTAGTTGTAAGATAACAGCCCGATAAACATATAAGTTACATATCCATATAAGTGGTAACTTCATTTTTATTTTTATTTTTTCCCCCCATAGCAGTTTTTTTTTCCACTTCTTTTTAACCTTGTTGCTGAGAGTGCACGTGTGAGATTCCTAACCTTTTAATGGTCAATCTTGAGATTGAAAAATTAATCCCTCCATATTTTTGGTCCAAAGGCACCACACTGATAGACTTCCAGCTACTGTGCTGAAAAATTATGCCCAGCTCTCTTGGTTACACAGCGTTACAGAGTGGCACCGGAAAGACAGGATTGCAGCAGTGCAGGATGACTCAACACGGCAGATGTAGTTGTCTGAATATCCGGAGAACACAGGAAAAAACAGAAGTGGAAGGGGGTGGGGGTAGGACTGCAGATAGTGTTAATCGGCAGTGTTGAAGCTGCGGGGTCCGGCGTTCTATATTTAACTGTTGCACCCGTCTCCCCTTTGATGGCAGTCTTCTGTAGTGTCAAGAGCAGAGGGATTAGCTATCTGCGCACTTGCACCTTGGTTCTCAACCTTACTGCTAATCACTAAATTACAAATCCCAGCTGTGCCTGATGGTGGATTTCCATTGGGTAGGCAAGAAGCTATCAAGTTATAAATTTATAACTGCCCAAGGTTGATGAAAATCCTTACTTATGGTGTGGATGGTTTGCAGACAAAATCCACTGTAAGAACTCAGTCATTACCCCCCCTTAAGCTATTGCTTCTGCTATATTCTCCTTCTCCTTCTGCTGTGTCATGGATTGGTACAGCAAAAAAACTGAAAATGGGAATTGAATCAATGCTGAAAGATAAAGATAACTATGATAATGTGAAACCCAAAAAGGTGCCTTGGTTTTAATTTAATCCTGTGACTATAGAGTACTAATCTGTTCATTGGAGGCAGAGCTGATCCAAGTGTTCGTGCTGGGGGCATTTTTGCTGACCCGTCTGCGTTCTTAATTTGTTCCACAAGTTGTGAAGAGTGCAGACTTTTCACATTCATAGCATGGATGGCGACACAAGTACCTGCTGTTAAAGAGGCAAGGTGACAGGGCTTGCATTTGTGTTTTTCAGAATATTGTATATCTTTGCAATCTATTGGAGCAGGACTTTGGGAAGCCTTAGTTTTTGTTCTTCCTCCTTCAAGGTAGATGAGCAGATTGGCCTGCCTGCGTCAGTCTCACTCATACTCTGCTCTCTACAGTGACAGCTCGGGTGGTTAGTCGTGACTGGTTTGGTGTGCCGTGTTGTTTCCAAGGAAACCAACAGATCTAAAATGCTCACACCAGCCCTCCCTTCCCCAGCCCTGTTTGTTCTGCTATTTCCATCTACGGTCTTTGTCATTAATTGTTAATTGCCCCAGCTTCCAATATCACCCAGCTAGAAATCCAATGTCTTAAGAAAATGGGAGTGCTTGCAACCTTATGGGGTTGAAAAACAGTAGGAGTACCTAACAATAGGACCCTGCCCAAGATATGTAGGATGTGCCCATGTCCAGTCATAAGTGGTTGTGCAGTGACTTGTGGGCGGGTCCATTTGAACAGGGGTAAAAAGAACCTTGTATGGCTATACTGTGGTAAGAGGGGACACCACATTCAAGCAAAGCAATCCTGTATCGAGAGACTTCCTTTTCCTGCTCGGTGCTGTCGTCTGTGATTCAGGTGTGGGCTAGAATATTTCCCATCATACAAAACTTCACAAATGAACTAGTCCCATTTGAAGTTAAGAGGAGCCGTATTCATGCAGTTTACATGTATAACGGCACTGTTTAAAAAATGAAAAAATATATAATCCAAACTAGGACCGGAAGTCAACCTGGGAAGTTTTGTACACTGGGGGGTGATTGTACCCTGCCCTGGTTATGTCCAGTGATTTGTACCTAGATGGAATTGCACAGTGAGGAGTAATTGTTGCCTCATCTATGTGACACCAATGTGAACGCACTTCCTGAAAATACCCAAAGTGTCATAGGAAATTAGAAAAATCACTGTTTTTGCAGTGCACAATCCTGCAGGTTTTATAGGGTCTCTAAATCGTCAGTCACTGAACACCTCAAACCCATCGTATGTGTGAGTATTTAATCCCAATGATTGGCTTGAGTAAACACTTGGCAGGTTGGATTAAATGGAATCAAGTTGTCATGGTGGCCAACCATGACCAGAGTTCGCCAGCCTGTATTGGGGAACCTTGGTTAAAATGTCCTTCATCAATAATGAAGGTATACTTTCCCAGAGGAGCTTCGTAACTAAAAGGGTTGGGTTTTGTTTAGAGGTCACAAGTTTGCATTCTATGAAGCTCTCTGTGATTTCAGGAAGAGTGAGTTTTGATGGCCTGTGAAATGACAGGCTAAACCAAATCGGGGGCATGGAGAATCACACATGCTTTGAAAGAGTAATCCTATTGGGGGGGGGGGAATCCTGACTGAGCAAGCCAAGGTATTTCATTTTAGACTGGAACAGGGTGATATGATCCCTTTAACTGCCTCCCAGTCCTATGCAAGCACAATGCTCTTGAGGTATTATGTCAGCAAGCTCGACGTCTGTGCCGCTCTCCTCTCCTGCAGTGATGTCCTGGCCCTGCCCATCTTCAAGCAGGAGGAGTCCAACTTGCCTCCCGACAATGAGAACAAGATCCTGCCTTTCCAGTATGTGCTGTGCGCCTCCACCTCCCCCGCCGTCAAACTGCACGACGAGACCCTCACCTACCTCAACCAAGGTGAGGCTCCGGGGGCAGGAAACCCGCTGCTCAGTCAAGGGAAATATGACTTGGTGTTGCATGTGTTGTCAGTCACCATCGCACTGTGGTCACGACCACCTGGCTGCACTCTCCTGCTTTGTGCAGCCGGAGGGGGAGGGGCAAGTGAGTCATCAGTCAGGAAACTCTGAGATGTTTCAGATGTTAATGCATTTATTTATTTTTACAGCACATTCAGGGCTTCGCAAAATCTTTCCATGTCTTCACAGCAAATGTTAGATAAGTTGTTTTTTTTAAATCCACCATTTTGTCAGTTCAGCCACTGATTTTGATTTTTGCACGTCACTGTGTTTCTCGGCAGCCTCTGTGAAACAACTCGGTGAATCTGTCAGTGGCATCTCTTATTCTAACTGTACTGGCTGTTTCCTTGAAGTCTCCAAAAGCTGTAACATGCATAGTACATTTTGTTTTCAAGGTGCCTTGCCTTGGTCTTCCACTTTTAACCTTTTAAGTACAGTGAAAACGGCTCTAATCTCCTCTGATCTTTTTTTTTTTTTTATGTTGGGAAAAATACAGCTCAGGCTAGAAATTGTGTAACAGAATCGAAGCAAAAAAAACAATAAGTGTTGTCTAGTGAATGACAGTTTAGTTATACATTGAGTAAAAAGCAAACCCAAATTACAAGCTGATTCACCGCTATGCAAATTTCAGAGTTAATGGACTTAACTCTGATCGAGTTGGTTTTTATCTGTGTGCCACAATGTGCCAGTCTGTGTGCACAGATGCATCCAAAGTGTGGAATGGATAGATGTCCATCGCAGGGGATCTCGGAGAACAGCTGCTGTCCAGTGTTGCAAGTGACCCTCTCATTCTGTGTTGCAGGGCAATCTTATGAAATCCGAATGCTGGACAACCGGAAGATGGGCGAGTTGCCGGAAATTACCGGCAAGATGGTGAAGGTGAGCGCTGATGGTTTAGTATAAATTTAACTACTATCTACTGCGCCTTTTATAGTAGTTTGACCTAAAATGTAGAAAGTTGCAACACCTACAATGTTGCACCCATTAAATGCCTGCGTGTTGGAGACTCTGCTTGTGTGCTGTATGTTGGTCAGCTGGCATGTAAGCCGAGTTTTGCTTGTATAACTCTTTCAAGGGAATGATCAAAACCAATGATCAAAAGAACTCTTAAATTCAGTAGCTGCTGTAGTTTTGAGTAGTTATCCTTCAGTTTGAATGAAAGGTTTAAACAAAAATCTATTTGAATAATAGGTGTAGGTTAATTCTTTGAGTTTTTGTTTTTGTTTACAAAGTGCTGTGGTTGATGGGGAGTTTCTCACTTTGTGCTAAGCTGCCAGGACAGGCCTGTGGGGGACCTATTAACTGTGTAGGCCAGGTAGCTTTTGTACATCCTGTGCCTTTTGAATTCATATTCTTCCTTAGGCTGTAATCCTTCCTGTACTCTGAGGTAGGTGGGTTTAGTTAGCCAAATATAATGCTAAGGGTGAAGAAAGAGTGAGGGGCCAAGGGTTAATCTTGTGTGCCCTCTCTCCTGTCAGAGCATCATTCGCGTTGTGTTCCATGACCGGCGGCTGCAGTACACCGAGCACCAGCAGCTGGAGGGCTGGCGCTGGAATCGGCCTGGAGACCGCATCCTGGACCTGGGTAAGGGGAAGGGGCATTCACGTGCATGCACGCATACACAAGTGTGAAGATGCACACAAACGTGAGCCTATAACTAGTCACTCTGGCTGATGCACTGTCTGTGTGTTTGAGAATGAGCCCCAGGCCTGGTTGTTCATCTGTCTGTGAACCATGCAACTGCATGAGAGCACTGCGCGCTGCAGGCCAGGTGTTTTTTCACAGTTCCATTTTCTGTGTGAGTTCCCACAGGTAGTGATGCAATGAATGGTTTTGTAGGTGGGGTGCGAGAAATTCTTCCTTCTGTGGACTCGGCCACATTCAGTTACATTGAGGAAAAAAATATCAGTTTTGAAATCGCCATGCTGCAGGCAGACCCATAGGCTGTGAATGGAAATCCCAGACTGCGGCCAGGTGCTATAGATAAAGATCAAATACAAATCTGAAGACCGTGGGTTAAGTGAGAACCACTGCTATAGGCTGACCCACTCCAGGGTTTACCAGGTCATGGCTATCCCTGTGCTTGGATGTTTTGTCTACCTGTTGTAACATTTTTTTTTTTTCCTTGCTGCAGATATCCCCATGTCAGTGGGTATGATTGACCCCAGGGCCAACCCTACTCAGCTCAACACTGTCGAGTTCCTGTGGGACCCGTCAAAGAGGACCTCTGTGTTCATCCAGGTATGGAGCCCGTGCTCAGGCAATTGGGCCTCCTAACGTCTGCATGCCCATGGCAGCAGCGTCTTGTGATTTACCCTCCTGTATGTGGCTCTTATTTTTGCCCTGTTTTTGTATTTTTTTCTTTTCAATCTGATGCAGGAGGAACCAATTAATCCTGTGCTGTATTATCCCAGCAGTTTTCACAGACTCACTGTGTTAGGTCAGTGCTGTGAACCCTGAGTCCCTCATGACAGGGGGAGAAGATCCTGTGAAATGGCAAACTTTCAAAACCTTTCAATGTTTTGGCAAGCCTTTGTCAAACCAAGCTCTAGTCATTAAACACTCCTAAGCAGTCTGTGGTTTCCTCTGCTTCTCTGGAGATAAAATATATTTTAATCATATTGGGTTAGTGTAACACCAGAGCACATTCTGTCCTCCTACTGTATTTAACCCTTTATACTTCGCCCTATTTTTCCTGTTATTTTCCTGTTGATTTAGCGTTGTCCAGCTCTTTCAAAGTTTGTTCCATATGCATTTATGTATCAAATTAAAGAAAAAATAAATAATTTTAAAGCCAATAAATAACTTGCAAATGGGAGCAATAGAAAACTTGTAACTACGGACTTAACTACTCCCAGTTCACTAGCTCCCTTTACGTATCCTGTAGTTGCACCTTATGCCCACGTAATTTGATGGGAACTTTGCGTATGCCCATGTAATTTTGGAAGAGCTTGCATATACCCTCATAAAATTTTGTGTAACTAATTATGTTGTCTGTACGCCATTCCATTCAGGTGTGTAATTGTTAGCATATTTGGACTGAAAACCACAAGGCATTTGAATGCTTCCTGGACTGGGAGGTCACAGGTCACGGGGCGATCCCGTGGGTGCCCGTGTGTACCAGCCCTCAATCGTGTTGTTTGTGGGCCTGTCTTGTCCAGGTGCACTGCATCAGTACGGAGTTCACCATGCGCAAACATGGGGGTGAGAAGGGCGTCCCGTTCCGCATCCAGATCGACACCTTCAAGGAGAACGACAACGGAGAGTACACTGAGCACCTGCACTCAGCCAGCTGCCAGATCAAAGTGTTCAAGGTGAGTTGGGGGTGGGGGGGGGGGGTACTCGAGGTGAAGGCTCTAGAATTGGGGGACTGTAGAATGTGTTGTATTGAACATACCTGGCAGCCTCTGTTTTATTTGAGAGCAAGAGCGAGTCACAGAAATGGAACATACACATTAGTGGGGTTTTCTATATAACCCCTAGATCTTATTGTATGTTATGCAAGCCACCATGGAGCTGTTATTGCCCAGGAACAGACACGGGCATTACCAGGGTTTCAATTTTGCAATGGCAAAAGGCAGTGGTTTGGTTAGTCCAAATTACTTATTTTTTGCTCTAATTTTGGTTAATTTGATATTGACAGTGGTATTGATACTTAAGGGCTAGTGTGAAGTAGGTTAATGGTTATATTGTTTTCCGTAGCTCTGTGTTAGTGCTGGGCTGCAGTCTGAACTGTTAATACTTGGAGCTAATACAAGATGGTATATTTCTGCTTAGTGGCTTTTGTCGGTCTGCAGTTTCTCAAATTACTTTTAACAAAGCTGACCCTTGGGGACTTCGGCATATAATCTGCCTTCGTCTTGCGGCAGAGAAAAATCTTGCTCTCCTTTCAAAATTTAAACTCTAATTTAAGAATACATTTTCAACAAATTTATATTTAGTATAGCACCCTTCACAGGGTAGCCACGGAGTGCTTTACAGATTGAATATTAACAAATAAATAAACCAAACTCTTATAGGATGGTAGATTGTTCTAGGAGAAAATAAATCTGAGCCAAGGCCTCCCCTCCTGGCAGTATAATTATATGATGCAGCAGCAAGAACTGTTTTGTAGTACGTCTAGAGACAATTTAAAAAACAGAAAAAACCCTCTGAAAGCCATCCAAATATAGCTTTTTTTTTTTTTTTTTTTTTTGTCCCCGGAGGGAGAAGAATAAGGGTCTCAGTTGAAATTGCACTGAGAAGGACTCCCCCACCAGCCTGCAGTGCATTAACATGCCTTCAGTGATTTTTATGTACATGTATTTTTTAACTGTGCATTTACTTTGTTTGCCTGTTCTGCTTTTCCTTCCCATCCAACCTCAGCCTAAAGGAGCGGACAGGAAACAGAAGACAGACCGAGAGAAGATGGAGAAGAGGACACCGCAGGAGAAGGAGAAGTACCAGCCGTCGTACGAGACCACCATCCTGACTGAGGTCAGCATTGGGCACCGACCCTCGCAGGGCTGGGCGGGATAAGGGTTTTAAACATGACAGACCTCCCTGCCACCCCGTGGGTTACCATAGTTAACCCCCAATGAGTGAATGGCCGCTGCCGTTTCGTGTTGTTCAATTACTTAAATGAAGCCTTAACTGAAGTATTGCTTAAAAAAAAAAAAGAGGCTCATTTGAAGCTTTTCCATTATATTAAATGGTTAGGGGACTATAAAATGACACAAGGCACTTGAAAACGCAAACCTTTTGTTAACTAAATGGTTTACAAAGACTAAACTGGAAGTTCAGAGAAGGTTCCAGCTGATCTCTCTGGGACTGAATTGTCACGGTACAGCGGGGCCTCGGACCCGGGCTGAAACCACTGGCATAATGGAATAGTTTCTCTTCCTCCCACAGTGCTCTCCATGGCCTGAGATTTCCTATGTGAACAACTCCCCCTCTCCAGGCTTCAACACCCCGCACAACAACTTCCCTGTAGCAGAGGGGTAGGTGACTGGGAAGCGGGCAAGACCCTTCGCCACACACGTGCACTAAAATCTCAAATTACCTTTTGAAAGTTTGCAAACATTTCTGCAGTAATTCATTTGAAGTAGGTTGCAATCCTTAGTTTAAAAAAAACAGATTATTTGTAAAAAAACAATCTGATGTACTTGGATATATTCAGAACTCATGGTATCCCAATTTGCCTTTGTCTCTGATTTGTACTTGGCTGGATTGCTTTTGATTTAGTGGTGTTTTTCAGCGGGTTTCTGTTTCCCTGTTTTCCAGTAACGGTTCCCCCAATCACCAGCCAGAGCCAGTGGTCCAGGTGGCCGATGTAAGTGTATTCCTGTGCGTTGTGTGTGTTGTGTGGATGCGAGGGACTGGGGAAGACTGGTGTGGCAACTGACCCACCAGCATGGCCTGGGAGTGTGCGCACCGGGTGTGTATCTGTCTGTGGACGCTATAAAGAAGAGGCAACAATGACTTCCATTGTTAATAAAATGATTTCCTGGATTTGAAACCCTGTAGCATGATATAAAATGGTCAAGAGTAACATAACTTTAATATGAGCTCAACAGTAAGATCATAAACACGCGTCAGAAAGCCTGTCAATTTTTTATATGCAGCAAATAAGACAGTGGAGGATACGATGGCTCCCAGTGTGCAAACTTCCCAGATTGACTTCCCATTTGTATTGTTTGTCCATTTAAAACATCTGTTAGACATGTTGGCTGCATCACTAAAGCTCCTATGTATTTCAACAAGGTGGAAGTGTTTGAATTGTACCAAACGTTACCTTATCTGTCCGCTTTGTTTGACTCTCCCAGAACTTCCGACGTTGAGTGTTTGGCGCTTGTTAATGACATCACTGTTGCTCTTGTGTTAAGGTGACGTAACAATTTGAAACCCAAAGCTCTGGTGTGATCTTTTTGGTAATGCGCACTGCATTGGCAATTTTAACTGAATTGAAAAAAATAAAATAAACGCAGTGAAATCCCATGATCTCCCAATATCCTACTGCTCCAGAAGCTGAAGTTTCCTAAGGCTGATTACTGCCTTTGATAGGGGTGCAGTTGTACACCTTGTCCTCACTCCAGCTTTCCTGCCCTTGAGTGGTGGAAAGCAGGGTCTGTAAAAGTAATGCAAAATAAATTCCCTTTGGTAGTGTATCCATCAGACAGTGCCACAGATGGACGCACACCCGGTAGACGTCTCCTCCTGTTTCACGGGCAGAATGCTGACCTCTCCTACCCAGTCACTTTCACAGGCATGTTATTATACTGATTTAACCCTCCTTTTTCTCTTTCTGTAATGATTGAATCCACCAGGGGGCATATTGTATTAGCTGTGGAGTGTAGTACTGAACCTGCGGTGTACCTTCATTTATTCAGACCTCTCACGTGTGAATGTATTTGCTGGTAGCACTGCAGGCTAGTGTTTGGGCTTTGAAAACCAAGGCCGCACCGTAGGGATGTTTCCTGTTCTGGACACTTCTGCCTCATCTCTTGGTTAAAAATTAGCTCTCTTTGACTCGCTCTACTTTTCCGACATAATCTTGCAATATTTTACTTGGTCCACTGTATTCTGTAATTGGGCCCAAGGCACCTTGAAATGAGAAATTACAACCTGTTGCTATACTTTCAACTTTTTTGGCTGGGGATTTTCTTTTAAAATTAATACAAGTACCCTATTCATCCACAGTATATTCACAGTTTTCGTCTGAATTGTAGCATTTCAGGCCTTCATGAATGACATTCGAGCAACAGACCCTATCAACTTACAATCTAAAACAGTGCAAATTCACTCTCAACCTACATTTTGTGTGCAATTTGTGTTGGCCATAATTTCCTATTAGAGCCTCCTGCAGCCAGAAACCTCATTCTATGTGTTTTGGATACCATGGCAGTGAAGCCACAGACCTGTCAGTGGGGCTTCATAGCAGTGAATTTGCCTCAACTTGTAATGATAGAAGTGAATATTTAGGAGGACAGGGGGAAATGGAGGAAGCCAAATAAGGGAATATATTTGACCAGGAGATGTCCAGTGAATGTGAAGAGTTCAGAAGCCCTTAACACAGGCCAGATGTCCTTCTGTTTGGTACCACCAGATCTCTCCCAACCAACCAATCAGTGTTTAGGCCAGAGGAACTGATCTTCCTCTTTTAGTAGCCCAAATCCAGAAACTCCTCGCTCCCTCCACCCCAGATGTGTAAACTTCCTATTTGATAACTAATCGGGTCCATTCAAGCTGGACTGGTTTTGTACACACCTGGTTTAGTACGGTTAGACCAATGGTATTCGGTAGTCTAACTTTGCTAATGGGGATATCAAAACCAACAGGTACCCAGACTGAATACTTCTCTCTCTGCATCTGTGTGTAATGCAGGTTGGCCCTGAAGTGCAAAAAGAAAACCATGCATGTAAAAAAAATAACATGTTTTTGCGTTTGTTTTGTACTTCAGGGCCACCTTAGTAATGCACAGTGTAAAATCTTCAAGAACTCTGACATTAGTTTAGGCTTCAGACCAATTTTAGCAGTTAATTCCTAATATGTAATGGCTTTATAACTTTGGCTCCCACGCTCCTTGTAAACAGAAGTGATCTTTAGTAGTATCCATGCAACCTTTTTTCTGCTCCCGAGCACTATAACTATTCTATCCAAAATCCCATTGCAAATTAATTCTTCCATGCTGATGTGGTTGGGAGGGGGGGGGGGTGGAATCCACTGGTTGGAGATGAAAACTTCCAACCATATTTAATATAGTAAAAGTTTGCATGGCACACTAAGCAAGATATCTTGAGCCCTAGTATTTTTATGAATGTGTGGGAGTGCCAGGCTCTGCTCTGGGGTGTGTTTCTGTGTTGTCTCTGACCCCCCCCCCCCCCCCCCCCCCACTGTATTATTTTATTTCTGTATGGGGTAGGGGGGGTGTAAGTGCTGGGGCATAGAGGACTGCATTGAGAATAATCAAGTAAAGTTGTAAAATTGAGAGCAATTCTGCCTTACAGTTATCCTGCCATCTTCTTAGGAGAGACCTTGAAACCTCCCAGGTACATATGACTTTATTTCCTGCTTTTTAACCACAAAGACAGTTATTGCTCACCCGGGAGGGAGGGAGATGTGTGGTGACCGGGGTCCCTGTGTTCGCACCGCTGGTATTCTAGCATCCTGTGTGGGCACTTACTGAGGATGACTGACTGCGAGAGGGCCTTCCTCTGCAGTTGTAATGGTTATCTGCCTTTGAACAGAGTTTGAACAAATGCAGTTTCTTGAGAACTAGTAATCCTAATTAAGTTCAATAGTTTACACCCTCTGGCATATAAGAGCCTTTTTTATTACTGAAGGGATCCAAGTACTAACAAGGTCACTTTCGCCTGTTTTAAAGTAATCTGTGAAACGTCCTCATTCATTTTTACCTTGCTTTAACGTGCAAAGCGGATTTGTTTTGTAGTAGGATTTACTTGTATATTCCCCCACCTTTCCACTTTTGTCATTTTCAGTATGCATTGCTGTATTAAATGCACATAATGTATTTCAGTTTTAATGGAGACAGTGGAGGGGGGTGGGGGAACTCCCTATGGATCATGTAAGATGTTAGTTCTGTCCCTCATCCTCATTGGGGAACCACAGGGAAATGTAAATACTAACCTTTTCAAGTTGACTAGCTGTGCATGTATGTCGGTGTCAATTGTTTGATAGTGGACAGGATTGAGGTGTGAGGGTCAGGGCCTCCTGTTTGTTGGAGGCAGTGCAGTGGAGGACTGCTGGCCTCAGTACACTCTCCCTCTCCCTCTCCCTCTATCCCCCCCCCCCCCCCCCCCTCTCTTTAACTTTTAGAATCTGTTGCCCACGGCGACGCCGCAGGAGGCCCAGCAGTGGCTGCACAGGAATCGCTTCTCCCCGTTCTGTCGCCTCTTTACCAACTTCTCGGGTGAGATGCTGATCAGGCCGGGGGCATCTGTTCGTTGGCAGGGGAAGCACAGGGTACAGGGCAATGTAACGGGGCTGGAGTCTATCCATACACAACCCCCCCACCCGGACAGACGCTCACAGGGCCCAAAAATGTCTGCCGTTTTAGTATTTAGAGTAAGAACCCCGTCAGTCTGCTTTATTTTATATCATTTATCGGTTTTAGATCTCTCTAAGCGCAGTGAAAGAGGTTCTTGTACATCGATATGAATATTCCTTCCCTCGCTGCAGGCTTCCTCAGGCCGAGGCTTTGATAGGGGTGAAGGCTGAACTCTTGGGCTTGGCCAGGTTCTCACCCAGCTTCTCTCTCCCTCCAGGTGCCGACCTGCTGAAGCTGACCAGAGACGACGTCATTCAGATCTGCGGCCCAGCGGACGGCATCAGACTCTTCAATGCACTGAAAGGCCGGTGAGTGTTGCCCTGCCCCTCACACACTGTGCCAGCTGCTCTGAGAGACCGGTGTTCGTGTCTGTACAGGAGGGCTCTCAACCTAGGAGGTGTCTTCCACCCCTTTTGTATTAAAAAAAGATTGCACTCAAAGGAATAAATACATCTTCCTTTTAATGCCTCATTTTCAAATAATTAGGTTACCCACTGCCAGATACCAGAAATACTCTGCACAATCCCCTCCCTCATAGGAGCTCTCAATTTCTTAACCCAGTTATTTGAACATTCACACAAGTGTGGGATTATTTAAAGGTTGGTTTTTAGTGACTTAAAATATTCTGTCTCTCTCTGTGTGTCTGTGTCTCTAGGGTGGTGCGGCCGAGGCTGACGGTGTACGTGTGCCAGGAGTCCCAGCAGGGCCGAGACCAGCAGCTGCAGAAGCAGGAGAATGGAGACGCAGCCAACAGCACTTTCTTCGGTGAGCCCGAGGGCCCTGCACGGGCTCCCTCTAATGCACGATGCAAAATGATGTATTGGGATGAGTGTGACCTGTGTAAGTCACCTTGTGTAAAGCCACATTCATACGTATTAATTTCTTACTGTCCTACTTGGCACGCTTGTGTTGAATACTGTATCCTGCCATAGATCATGAACATGATTAGCTGACTGGGCAGTTCCTGTATGTTTAGTTCAAAGGCACAGGAATGAAACAGAGCAGCTTTTGAGAAATCGGCCCCTTGCTGATGTTCTCCGATTTGTATCAATGTATTTTCTATACAATGCAAGCATGGTGTGTTGGAAATGGAAAGCAGAAGGGGAATGTATAATAAATACTTAATTTCATCTGGCTTTTTGTTAGAAGTCGGTTTACGTTCATCTTCACTAAATAGATGGAATCATAGCTCAGCATAACAGACAGTTTTACTACTTCACTTTATTTATATTCATATTTTGAAATCTAAATATTGCGGTTATTGAGTTGGCAAAACTCAATAAATGCCCAGTCTTGTGCCATTCTGCCCACTGCTCTACGGTTACCTCAGGTGACCCCCACAGCCGGCTCGGCACTGCCCTCTTCTGGCCAACCTACTCTCTGCACTGCACCCCTCCTGTAAAACACTGCAGTGACAATTAACCTCAGGGTACATGCATGTGTGGTTAAATGAAACCACGCTTATATTTAGTTACAAATTACTTTTAAAATCTCAGTTAAAAGTCGTCTTCTCCTTTCTTGCTATAGGCCTTTTGACAGTCAGTCTGCCCTTAAGGTTATAATCTAAAGAAGTTTGATTTTAACATGGGTGCTTTGGCGATCGCCGATCTGTCACTCTGTCGCTGACCTGTGTGTAACGGCCCTGTTTCTCCGTCTCAGTGTATCACGCCATCTACCTGGAAGACCTGACGGCCACAGAGCTGACGGAGAAGATCGCCCAGCTCTTCAGCATCTCCCCCCGGCAGATCAGCCAGATCTACAAACAGGGGCCCACGGGCATCCATGTGCTGGTCAGCGACGAGGTGAGGGTCCCACATAACCCCCACACAACACAGCCCAGCGTTGCCAAACTCCGCCCTCAGTTTTTATTTCTCATGCACAACTGTGGCCTTAATTGAACTAATAATTTTGGTTTCTGTGACCTTCATGAAGGTTTCATTTTCCAAGTTGTTTAAATGTGAAATGTGCAACTTTTCCAGGAGATAAAAACCAATTAAAAAGCGATGTATGCGAATAACCGCTTTCATGGAGAGGTATAGTTAAGTAGCTGAGAACTCTGCAGCAAAGTTATTTTAGTTTGTTTTTTCCCCCACTAATAATGATCACCACTCTTCTGCAATGCCTGTTCCAAAAAAAGTAACATGCATTCTGTAATTTTCTTTTTAATTTCATTGACGTTCTAAATCATAAATTCCCCCCCCCCAACCCAGGAATATTCTTTACCAAATATTATTTGATTTAAATTTGTGTCCTTTGAGGTTGACCTGCTAGTAGTAGGAGGTAATAATAAAATCCATTAGTCATAAATGCCAGATAATAGGAAGCCTACCCTGTGATTCAGTTGCTGATCCAATCCGTAGATCAGTTGAAGGTACGTGTGCGTTGGAAGAGCAGGGAGTTTGTTAGTTATCCCAGCTGTTGGTTTTGTTTTTCACCTTCAAAGTGATGTATATAAGGAATATGGGGTCAACCGCTGTGCCTCAGATATTAAACAGGGTATCGGTTTCCTTTTCTTACAGCCTAGAAAATGGTGCTTTTAATTTATGCAAGAAGGCATTCGTTCAGATGGTCTTGAGTCTTACTACAGAAAGCAGCCCAGGGGCCGGATGCATAAACATAGGCTTGATCTTTCTTAGTATATTAAGTCATGCTAACGATAGACACTCGTATAAAACCGTTGCTTAGACTGGTCTTAGTCAATCATGCAATGCATTCTGGGAATTAAGACACTTTAAGAAAAAACAAACATGGCGGATGCTTCTCTACAACACAGACTATCCAAGTTCACAGTAACTGAAAATCTGTGCTAGTTACTGAAATATAATGTATATAATTTGGGGATTTCTTTTTAAAGATTCACATTTGCATTTCCGATCGATGACTGTGATCATCCAGCTTCCCAAATTCAATAAACATGGTTCTTTGCTGGTCATTTGACCATCGCAAAATGCTAAATAGTTTTATTACTGTTCTCTTTGCAATTCTACAGCATAACTGTAGTTGAAGAGAACCTCACAGGTATTTATAACTGACCCCATGTGTGGTTGAGACTCCAGTGAAATCCAGTCTATGAGCTCTGCTGTGCACAACTCACAGTCCTGGTCTCCGCATTGTGTTCTACAAGGCCTGGTTTCAGCCCTGTTTCTCTTCTAATAGATGATCCAGAACTTCCAGGATGAGTCTTGCTTTGTTCTGGACACGATGAAAGGTAAGTCAACTGTCCCACATTCAGTGAGTGAATTCATGCTCGTGCTGGGGTATAAATAGTCCTTGTAGGATGATCATAGTTGGATTAACTAATTATGTATTATTCCTGTTGATTTATATTCGTATTTGGGTGGGGTTGTGGTGGGTAATCCTACTATGATAATCACAGGAATAGAGTAAATTGTTCCCCCACGTGGCTAATTTTATAATAACCTCTTGACATGATAATGGCTATATGATGTTATAATGGATTTATTCTCCCCACAGCGGAATCGAATGATGGCTACCACATCATCTTGAAATGAAGACATTTGAGGGGGTTGTGCTGGATCTGGTCAACTCTTCTGGCCCATAACCAATTCATGGAGGTCACGTTTTTGTACAGAAGACCATCCAACTGCCTTGCGGAGCTTGGCTTTGAACTGCTGAAAGGATGGCACAGGGGCTTTGAGAGTGAAGAGGCCTCACTTCATTTTATTTTATATATATGTATATATATATCTGTGTGTGTGTATATATACATATTCATTTTACCTTCTCACCTTCTTCTCCTTGGATTCAAAGGGATTGCCCTTCACTGTCCCTGTCCCAGATGTTTTGCAAGCAGGATCCTTAGCTTCACCTTCCATCGCCTAGTCCTGCTGTAGTTCGATGTGCCAACGCCAGCACTGGCATTAATTGCCCATCTTGTTTTTTTTTTTTTTTTTTTTTTTAATGTCCTGTCCCCACCCCTGTGGACAGTGCTGTCAGTGCTACCGAACTCCATCCAGATATTTCACAAGCCAATGGATGAAAATCTGTGTGGGACAATGCCATTGGTTTAGTGGAGCCCGTTTTGAAATGGATGGAGGTTAAGCCATGAAGTGTGGCCGTCACTGACCGCTGCTCTCCTCAGCCAAGCCACCGGAGATGGCCTCTGCAAACCCTCGAAGGAACTGCGCCTCGTGGTCATTTTCTTGTACATTTTGTAAGCGTCGGTGCCGTGTAGCATAGCAACAGTCTGCATGTTTAGACACGTTAGCGCTGTCGTGATTGGGAAGAAGGGAAAGAGCCTTCATCTGTAAGCGACGTGCTCATCAAAAGCCCTTAATTACAGCTTGCTTTTTGTTTTCCGTGTCGACACAGCTGTCTGCACGGGAGATGGATTTATGTGCGAGAAAACCCTGGGGCTTAAACTCCCGAACACTGGCGCTTCCGAGATAAGCTGCCGATCCTCGCGCTCATGAATCGTGAAGCACTCTGAGGATCATGGGAGTTTGTACAAGACGCCATACAGACGTCCATGCACATGCACTATTGATGTGATTGATGGTGTTCTCTACCAGGCTGATAACGGTGCTCTGTATTCCTGACACAGCTTGCATCGTAAGGGTGAAGGAAAAAAAAAAAAAAAAAAAAAAAGACAAATATTTATTAATATTCCCCCAAACTCCCCTTACCCTCCTCCCTTCTACTTCCCCTTGTACCCTTGTATGTGTGTTTCTGAAGGTTTTTTACGATTCTAGTACGTTTTCATTTTTGTGTGTGTAATGAAACCTCAACTGCTCTAACCTGGATTGGTCCAGATCTGTACTTGAGATCAGTTGAGACTGCCTAGTAAGCAGTTGTAGGTACATGTTGCAAACCTTGTACTTCACCATTTCAGCAACTGTTAATAATCGGAGCCTTTGCATCTGTTCTGAAAAGTTTTATTTTTTTTAGATCTTTTTTAATTTGTTTGCACGTGCAAGTGTAAATATGTTTGCATGCTGACAAGTTGCAACCCCAGTAAAACCTGTAACGGGCACGAGATAAGCTCAGTGCGTAAGGGTTTTGCAAAGAATTATGGTTTCCTGGGGGTTCTGGCTATTCTTTTTATCAAGGTCTTTGAGAATAATCTTGTGGTCTTCAGTACAGCAGCGGTCTTTATTGCGCTGTAATGTGGCCGTTTAGGAACTCGGCACTGTAGCATTTCCATTACGATGCCATGATTGGTCTAACGTGCAATAAATCGGGGGCTTTGTAATTCACTTCCACTTAATCTTGTGTCTGGATGCACACTGAGGATACAGGACTCCGCTATCCCATGGAGAACATATCCCATGCACATGACAAATGTCGGCCATTCTTCCTCCATTTTGGAGGCCCTTCCAGCATCGCCTTAAGCAGAGGCTTATAGATCCTGAATATAAGACCTGTTAGTCGGTGAATAATGATGCAGCGAGGGCGCGGTCTGAACTAGCCCCAGTGAGGGCGTCGAAGTCGAAGGGTGGGCATGCGTGACAGAATGCTTCCCCTCCACCCCAGCCACGGAGACGCTGTGCAAATGACAGTGGGGGTCAGTCGAGTTTGGCTCCTAGTAGTGGCCCTGCAGAGCCCCACACTAGCCCACCACACCGCTTTTGGAATAGACAAAATCACCACTGTCATAATTGTACCAGTAATGACTCTTGGGGCAAGACACTACACTGCTTTACATACACTAGAGGTTAGTAGTATTCCAGTGTGGACCCAGGCAGAGACCTCTGGTGTGACTGGACTCTTTCATCCCATACCCTCATGTGTATAGTTATGGTAAATATTACCAATTAAGCAAATTAGTTGGATTAATTCATTTAGAGTACAGATGGAGCAAAAGCCTGAAAGTTATACTGTCCTTGAATATAGCTTTGGCCCTCCCCAATGCCCTAAAGCTATGTGAGGGGGCATATTAGCCAGATACTTTCACCTTGGGTTGTTCCTGGTAATTTAATGTAATAGGTAAATGAGGTACATTTTAGACCATCTTTATTCTATATATGTAGGCCTGCTACAGTATCATGAGTTTCAATGTTTTATTCTTTCTTTCTCTCTCTCTCTCTCTTGCTGACCTAATTTAGTAATTTCATATGGTAGAGTGAGAGAGGTACAACTGAGCATCTGTCTTCATACTGGTGACCTTCCAATAACTCAAGTTCATTGGTTTCCCGTTGAATTTTATTTCTGTAAACTTTTTTTTTTTTTTTAATCTAGTGTGTATTCAATGTTTATATTTTCTGTCTTGTGTAATGTTTTCATTTGGTTCTGAAATGGAGGATGGGGGCATGTATTTGGTATAAGTATTTTTACTTTGTCCATTTTTTTTAATGTAATATTGGAAACTGTATTCACTGGGGCAGTGAAATAAATTCCGTAAGAAATCTTTTTCTCTTCTTTTTTGTGTCTGAATAAAATGTCACTCGTTACAATTGAATAACATGTAATCTAACATTGACATCCCAGTGCCCTCCAGATCTCTCCTAATGGAATACTGTTCCAGCATTGATTTATAGTGACCCAGATAAGATGAAGGTTTAAACTTGAATCACACATGGATAAACTATAGTTTTAATTTGTATTGTAACTGCTCTGTGTGGCACAGGTCTAGTTATGTGCCAGGGGGCAGCACTACAATACTTGGCACATAGGTCTAAAAGTAACCTTGCATTTATATTTCTAAAATGGAGCTTTGTGGTTAGGCCTGGGATCCTTCACTCTGCTAACAAAATGTAGTCCTGGAGCTGTCAACATCACGCCGCCATATTCAATTACTTTGACCCTAGATGAACAGCACATTTGTACTGGTCTGTTTTCACTCCTGCATATTGCAGTAGACACAGACCTTAAACAGGATAATGGTATCTTGACGGGTTTGTCTGGTAAACTGAAGCTGGGACCAATTCCAGACTTAATTCCAGTCACAAGTTAAGGCAGCTGGGACGCATTTGGCCCGGTATGCGTCGTGATGATGGCCGTACAGACAGCACGGTGTAGTCCTGTACCGCGCAGACGCACGCACGCACGTCCGCAGTTTGCTGCGCAGGCGCGGGGCCGGTGCCGGGGTTGCCATGACGACCAGGCCACGCGTCCCGCGGCTCGGCTCGGCTGTGCGCGCGCTCGGGAGGAGGCGGTGAGGCCGTTTATTCGCGTTTATTTTCTACCACAAATGTAACCTTAACATGTATATCTATCGAGCGCTTTGTTTACAGGCCTATTTACTTCTGCGACTTCTTAAACCTACATTCGGTGTATTGGAAACATTTAACACAACTACACTACAGCACAGTCGCCACCCGCTTTCCTCCGACTGCGTTTACATTTGTTTAAAAAAAGACTCGACGTGCTTTACGTACAAACCGAGCCCTCTTCGTCTGCGCTAGTGAATGTACAGCCCCAAACGGGGAGGCCGTTTCTTTTCCTCCTCCCCCCTCTGGAAATCATTTGACTTGCAAAAAGCCAAACGGAACCAGTCTGTTGAAGCGGGTTCTGGGAAGTGTAGTTTCCCGCTACCTTTCTTGACGTAGCGCCGCTGTATCCGTGTTCCTGTGTTGGTGTGATTTCGACTATTCAAACGCTCAGTTCAAACCCTTTGCATCACGTTTCACACCAAGCAATGGTTACAGTAGACCGTATTCTAATACATTCATAGCATGCGTTTTATAGCAACATGTAGCCCGCAGTTTAGCCAATGCAATAGCTGTACTATTCTAATCAGCCTTTTATTTATGCATTTTTAAAGTCTAAAGTCGAATAAGAGAGCGCTTTGGTAAAAAATAATATCAGTAAATAATTCCACTCCGTTGATCTAGCTTCAATAGGAATGAACGGCTAAATAGCAGGTCTTTGTCCGTGGTTAAGCCGCATAGACTACATCTCCCGACTTCCTCCGCGGCCGGCATGTGTGCACTGTACCCGTGATGTCACTCGGGGTATATATGGCTACAGTATAGCATTCCAAGCCCTATTGTTACATTGTAACAAACCGGGGCAGCTGGAGGGAGACGGAGGGCTGCAATCCGCCTAGATCTGGAACATACATTTTTGTAACGGAAAGGAAACCACGGACTTAAGGGGGTTTACGAGCTACACCGGCGAAAAAAAAAAATCAAAATAAAACGTACACCAAAAAGATAAAGCCGCCCGGGTCACACAGGCAGCAACGCACACAACGGGCGAAGCGGATTGTTCGATATGCAGGCATATTAAAGGAATCGGGGGGAAGTCGATATTTTTTTCCAAGCAACCACCCTTCCTTTTTATAACTAAAACAATAATAAAAAAACACGTATACATATACAATACACTCAGTCCTCCTCTCTCCCGACTGCCCCAGGTTAATCGCTTTAAAACATTTCTCATTAATGTTATTACTAACCACACACAGCACTGTTTAAATTGACAACCGGACAGTTTTTTTTCTCTTTTGTAGATGTGCATTTATTTTTTTCAATGTTGCAACCGAACTAGTGGAAGAACCGGCGCATATATAGCCTATACGTCCACACACACACATTACATTCTCTTTTCTCCAAAGCTAAGCGTTTTTCCTAGCAGCAGGACTCGCCCTAGTATAGACGGCAGTCGTCTCCCATGATAAGCTCTGAAAGAAGAAAGAAAGACGCAGCGAGAAATATATTGAATAATATATTGTACGGGAGAAAAGAAGAGGAACCCACGCCCTGACAGAAGGAAAACGGATCTCATTTCTCATAAGGTAAGAAGCCGACATCTGCCTTTCCCTGATTGCGGAGAAAGCCCGATTCGCTGGCAGACTTGGGCGTTCAGTGCCGGGCTGCGTTTTGTCAGTGTGACACTGCTAAGCTGGGTGCGCTGAGGAGGGCAACCAGGCTTCCACGACCAATTGGCTTAAACTACCGCTTCCCTTGTCCCAGTCTGCCTGCATCTCTCTTTTTCGGGATCCCTCTGTCCACGAGTCTATCCAGCCGGTCTACTCTTTAAACGCCTCTGCGTGCATATTCAGTCAGGGCTTCTATACAGAGCTACGGGCTGCCTTTGCAAAATGTCTGTCATTTGATGTTTTTTGGGGGAATCGCAGGAAGCTTGATATTGAATTGTGGGTGTATGTACGTGCATACCTTAGTACATTGCCAGGTACTTGATGTGCAATATAATACTATAGTACATGTGCAATTTTATTCCTAAACTACAAAGTAACCTGCATTTGATTTTTCCAGTGGGTCTTGGATACATGGACACTTTTGCACATTACATATTATCATGCCTGTGTTGTTCGTCCAGGCAAAGTCGCAGTCTTTCTATTTGTTGGTGTGTGTACATCAGCATTTCCTGTGCCTGTATCCCTCTTTATTCCATTTTTTTATGCAAATCTGAAACCTGATGCAAGAGCCTAGGTTGTCATCGCCCTGTGCCTGGGTGCGAGTTTTGTAAGTGCATGCCATGTGTTGCATCACTGGCGACATCTTTACAGGTCAGATCGAAACACCCATTCGAAATGCCTGTTGTTGTAGGTGATGGCTCGTCTTTCTGCGTTTAAGAGCCCTGGGAGGCTGGTTTTTTGTTTCTTCTCAGGCTCTGTGAGGCTGGGGCTGCACAGTATCATGCGAACACCAGGGGCTGGCTCTGACATCCACCACTGCCCTGCTCTGGCCTTTTGTTTGTAGGGGTGGAAGGGGATAATATGCTTTTTCTGTATGTAGATCTATCCCTTTCCCACATTTTCTACAATTTAATATACCACTGTAGCTAGCCCTCTTGTAGGTTTATCTCAATCAAGGGCACACATGGTGTCATCCATAGGCCAGCCCGGGGGGAAAACACTGGACCTCACTTGTCCAAGTTTTAAGGAGTTCTTTGGTCTAATAGAAGGCAAACACTCTGTGCTGTTATTTAATATAAATTAAAATATACATGTATGTATGTGTATACAATGGGAGTCCACAGCAGCGGTGTTGCACGTAACAATTCGAGTGCAGGGAGAGCTAAGCTGTGTCCCAGATGAAATGCTCCCTGTTACCTACGCACTTGGATCACCACAGGGAGGGGTGGTTGGGGTTGTGGCCAGCAGTCAACAAGTCACATAGCTGGTAACTTGGAGATAATCAGTCTTAGATATCAGCTTCATCCTTATCTTCGGTTTCTTTTTTCCCAGCTGAGATATGAATGCCTTAATTAGACTGATAATTTGTTTAATTGGTACAAATTAATGTTTTGCAGTTCTCTACTCTGTCTGTTTAAAGCTCCCTGCAAAAAAAGACCAGTGCTGGAGAAAGGGCCCGAGCCCGTGTGTCTTGGCAAAAAAAATATTGGAAAAGACCCACTGATCAGCTATGGTCTGAATTCCTCACTGTGGTGATACATTCTCAGGTAAATGATGTGCGCAGTTGGCTGGGTGAAGTGTAGCGCACTGGCAATGAAAGGAGACCACAGTCCATCCCCTCTTTTGATGGTGGGCTAATTTGCCCAGATTAAATGCCCCATTCCAGTCAAAGGTTTTGAGCCACGTATTGTGATTGCGTTACATCGTTCTTAAAGCACTATGTCCTTATTCATATAAAAATGCAGCTGCAGTAAAGAATTTCAGGATTGTTGTTCCAGTGGGTGATTTTGTTTCAGAAAGATGCAGGGCTGCCAGAGAGAATTTGACAGGAGTTGAGCTCTTGGGAGAAGCTGTTTTTGTTTTTGTTTTCTTCGACAGGTTTGTTGGGATGGATTTCACTGGGTTAAGCATATTGCAAAAGCAACCCCGGCTAAGGAGCTCTTGTCTGCATTCAGGCATCGGTAATCCTTCTCGACCCTCCCTGTGGTTCCTCTTCAACAGGTCGAAATGCACTGCCCCTCGCTGCCTCCTGCTATGCCTGTTCTACCTCCAATTGCCTCTGTCACAGTTTGAGGCAGGCAGTGGTCAGTAAATGGTCACAGCTGACAGTATCATATCTTTAAGCAAAGCTGCCTCCCTCCTCTTTCTGCAAGACAGAGCCACTTAGCCCGGATGCCTCCCTCCCAGTGTCTGTACTATAAACACTAGCTCACTTTAGGTCTTATCTTGTCTATCAGCTGTGGCCGGTAGCCTGTAGCCCAGCCTGCCCCCCTTGATCCTCCTGCTCCCTACTCAACCCCTAGAAGAGTCTTAACTCGATCGGTAAGGTTTGCTGTAGTTACGGCCTTATGTCTTCTGTGTTTGTATGTTGCCTGCCATTAAAGCTGTGGTCAGCTACCATCAAGCCATTTTTATTCCCCATCTAACATTGTTGAGTCTCATAATGGCAACAGACTCTCAACCCTCCTGTGCAACATGGCCTAAACAAGATCTGTTTAACTCTTTGTGCAGGACTGGCTTTGATAATATAAAAAAGAAAAAAATAATCTTGTAAGGGTTACCATACACAAAGGAATTCATAGATCTATAGAGGATCTGGTAAAATAATTTCAGAAATAGCCATAATTCCACCTGAATCAGTAGATTTTTTTCTGCCTGTTATCAGTTAAAAAGGTAAATTCAGGCTGTAGAGGGAACACAGTAAATTTAAAAAAAAAATTGGGAATCGCCAATTATTTTTTGTGATGTACCCCCCATTTTTGGAATTGCCAGTTGTGCTGCTGCATCTCGGCTCGTCGTTATGACTCCCACCACCTCATGTGGGGAGGGTGAGGATGTACAACCAGGCTACACTGATCCTAGCCGTCCTTGAGCCACCCATCTCTTTTCTCCGTGCCGGCTACACAGCCCGAGACGAGCCGATTTAACCCGCCCCAGCCCAGGGTGGCGCTGAGCCAATTCTGCGGCACCACTGAGCTCCCCCAGTCACAATTGGATAATGACACGATCTTGGATCGAACCAGTAAACCTCAGCTCATAGGGCTCAGTCTGGGTGAGCACCTCTTACTGACTGAGCCACTCAGGAAGCCCGGCACACTCGATTTATTAATCTCCTATTCATTTTAATTCTCAACCTTCAACATCTCTAAATTTGGCAGTTAAAGCATGTATAGAAACTGAAACTATAAACCCTCTAGCCTGCACATAACATGAGGAAGGTAGGAAACTGTGACTCAAGTGTTTTTGAGAGGGCAAAGAAAAAGTAATTTGACCTTTGTGTGTGTGTGTGTGAGAGAGAGAGACGGCTCGGCTATGATAGGTTAGCCAGTGCGGTGGACTTTGCAGCGGTTTTGTGTATAGGGCCTCGGTCATTACTGGAGGATTATCATAATCGGTTGTTTTCACAATACTTGACAAGTCTGAGAGTGACTGTTTGAGAATGTGAGTGAGAGTAAGAGAGAGAGAGGGAGGACTCGGAAGGGGAAACTGGACAGATTCCTTTGCAGTGCCATTGGGAGGAGAAGGAGGGTTAGTGGTGAGGGTCAGAGAGATACAGGACATCACTTGGGTGTGCATTCAACTCCCAAACCTCCTGAGAGTAACAAGTGAAAACTCTCATGAACTTTTCCATCTTCATTTTAACTATTTTTTCTCTCAGAGATCTAGCAATTCAGTCCTATACCTGGAGTTACTGCAATGTCGTATTTTGCGGATTGATCTTTCTTCATTACAAATGCATTGATTAAACATTCATCCAAACCCCCCCCAAACCCCCTATTTGCATAGCTAGCTCTCTTCATAATTACCATCTTCCATCTGGCTGGCTGGTTAATTAGTCTTTTCAGATCTAGCGCCAATGGGACTAGGCCAATGCCCTAAAGCAATGCCACCTTGTTGAAGCAAATGCCGTCTTTCAGATGCTACGCTGAGCTCTGTGGATCGGGTGGGAGCAGGAATGGGGTGGAAAATCACACTGTTGAGGTACCTGCAAATGCTCCAGACCACGACATGGAGGGTTGTGCAAGAGCAGGCTTACACAGACAACACTGTGCTTTTGATCTCCTCTTCCTTAGCAACGGCAGACCTTGAGAGCAGCACTTTCAAGGTCTCCTGTTTCCAAGGAAACGGGGGAACTTCGAAGCACAGTGTTTTCTGTGTAGGCCTCTTCAAACAGTCTTATATAGTGTATGGGCAGCTCTATCCAGAATAATAGTATTACCATGGGGGGGAAAAACATACTATTGTGTAATCATAGTCTAGTGCAGAAAAGTATAGTGGAAGAATGGTAAAACTATAGTGGAAGTGGGATCAATTACTGGAAAACTTAATGATTTTTACCATAAGGGGCAATCTGATCTCCTTGTAGTCACAATAACCCTTGAGGGTGAATGTAACTCCCCCCTCTATGCCTGCTAGACCCATCTTCTGTTCAACAAGCTGCAGTCTTTCAATCAGACAACAGCAGGAACTGGGCACTTAAAGCTTGCTGCCTTGTGTTGAGTTGGTCTGTACAGGCAGAAACCATATGAAATGTCTTGCTTTTCTGCGTCATCTGTAGTGTCTTTCTCAGCTATGTAATGGGAGTGCTAGGATATTCATGTGAAAATCTATCTATCTATTTAATATCCCTACCCAAGACCAGTCCTCCTGGTATTAATAAGAGGTTTGTCTTGTCTTTCTGAACTTTGAGGCCTAAACCCAAAGCTGTGTGCTCGTGTCTCTGTATGTGTCTGTGGGAGTGCGTCTGTGTCAGTGTTTTCTTTCTTTATTTCCTTATTTTAGCTGCCTAGATATGGAACAGACAGTTGATCCGAGGCCAGTTATGTAAACTGTGCCTCCCGGTTGCTAAGGAAACGTGAGCTAGCTCCACAATCTTAATAGAATTTTCACGGTAGACAGAGAGCGAAGGATGGTGAGAGAATGAGAATGAAAGAGACTAGGTCACCTTTAGGGGCAAGAGACCTGTGTGAGAGACAGGCACTCTCTCCCAGAGACTCACACGCTGTATTGAGCCACGCAGCCACGCAGCAAGTCAAATCAGCCTCCAGGCAGGCAGGCGGTGTGTTGGACACGCACAAGGGTGCAGACAGACATGTAGATGCTCACCTTAGTCAGAACAGTACAATGTATGAAACTGGTTGTGGACAAATAATTGTGCTGGGCTGTGTTATTTTATTATAATTTTTTCAGTAAATGCAAAATTCCTTTTGACATGATATCCCATTTAAAGCGGAGAATGAATACCTATGGTTTTCAGTTACAGGAGCTAGCGTGTAAATATCACGCAGTAAAAAATTAGAACATTTCAACAGCTTTTGAGAAATTACCTAGCCTTTTCTGTACAATTTGGCAGTTTGCAGAAATATTAAACCTGACGGGGGATGGGATTTTTTTTGTTGTTCATTCGTTTGTCAAGGACATTGTCTTGTCCTTAATCATTTTGAAATTTACCCATTTCCTACACATTCCCCTCCACCTGTTTTTCTGTAGTTCTTGCGTGTTTTTGAAAACTATGGGTGAAAGCAGGATGGTCTTAAAGGTGACAGTAATCCTTTCCATAGGTGGTGACAGAAGCAGAATATTTTGCCCTTTTCTCTGGCAGGGGCATTCCAGTTCATCCCAGAGGGGTTCTATGGAATTGAGGTCCATGCTAGGTTTTACAGCACTGTTCTCCTTGAACCACAGCTAGCCTCCCTGCTCTGTGACCCAGTGTGAAGATGGGGCAGCACCATAAAATTCCATCCAAACTCTAGTGAAATAATATCCCTATGCATGTGGCTGGTCACACTTCCCTTCACAGAAATCCACCTCTATGAGGCATATGACCTCTATAATGAGTGGAGGCAGGCCTAATCCCATTTATGTTTGGTGAAATGACAAGTTTTCACCAACAGGAGACAAAAAATATCTCTTGACGTTCCTAAACGTTATAAAATATACCTCCAAGATATATGTACAGGCTTTACAGTGCCACTAGATGTTCTGTTCAGAACTCCAGAACTGATCCGTCTGTCTTGACTTGTGCTCGTTGTCTCTGATTCTGCTTAGTCACTGTCTGCAGAGGGAGTGCGCTCAGTGGAGTTGAGTGTGAAGAGCTTTCCCTTTGTCATTCTGTGGCCATACCAGCCTCCGCCATGTTCAGTGCCTCAGCTGGCTCTTACCCACGAGTAGAGTTCAGTGCCTGCGGTTTATATATTCAAATTTGTATTCTTCTGCCTGCCTCTTGATAGATCTCGGAGCTGAGGCAGTGTCTTAATCAAACTAAATGAAGGCAGTGATCCATAGGCCTGATCCTGATGCTTTTGTCACCCGTTCTTTAGAATCAATTTACTGTTGATTAAGCAGAGGAGGGGGGGAAAGGATCTAAAAGGCTTCTGATTTGGATATAAATGAGGCTACTTTACCTGTGACTTGTTTTGTACCAGACCGTAGCTCCCCGTGTGCTTTTTCTCGTCATCTCTTTTTGCAAGTTTAGCAATGTCTCCTGATGCCATTTTTTGAGTTCTACCAACCTAGCCTGATGATCCGTCAACCCAAGTTTGCTTAAATCTGTCTAGGACAAATATTTAGGTCCTTTTTGCTATTTATAGAAATCTGAGTGTTGAATAAGAAGTGTGGATGGCTTGATGACTGCTGGTTACAGCTTTGGCAGTAAAATATGACCACCCATAATTTTGCAGTAAATTACTTCCACTACTATACAATAACTGTAGCATGCATGCAGCTTAAAAGGAGGTGTAACAATGGCTGGCATTTTGTTTGTAATTATTTCTTGCCTTATGTTAGACTCCAATGATTTCCCAGCGAGCTTCGTTAGCCACACCTGAGGTTCGTTAAGACCAATTTCACAGTCGCTTGCAGCCTAATTAAAAAGGCTTAACATCTCTCAGTTTCCTGGATTTTGTTTGTCATCTTCATCTCTTGCCAGGTCTTTGCTTCTGCTAGAAGACTGTGTTTGCCCACTTCATCAGGGCGTACATTTTGTGGCCTGTCTGGCCATTGGTGGAATGTATGACCAACCAGAGAAAAGAAACCATCGTCTTGTATGATCTATATGCTCTTTAAAGGGCAAATAGTGTCCTTGAGAGGAACGCTTTGAATGGAAGCAGCCTGGGGCACATAAAATAATAGAAAATAAACAATAGGAGAATGTGTGCCTGTTTTGTTAGCAATAGACCCCAAAAAGCTTTCCAGATGAGATTTGACATGTTTTTTGTCATAAATATTGCATTACAATGTTCCTTAATGATGTTTTATACTTTAAATTTGAAGTGTTTAAAAACATTTAAACTTATTTGTATTTTATAGTTACATAAATCCCCAACAAAACCCATAATAAACAACAATCAACCTAAATTTGAAACCCCTCTTCATTATGGTGTGTCCTACAGGGTTGTGGTCCACTGACTCCAACGTCCCTCTTGTGGTACACCGATGTATCTTCTTGATCTGAGTTGACGCTGGTGGCCGAGGCCTGAGCTACACTGTTGTGTGGTTGTCGTTGCGTGTTGTGTGTTGCGTGTGCAGGCGGCGGGGTCTGATGGAGGCGGTGTCGGGGCTCGGTCTGAAGAGGCGATTTGAGGAGGTGGACAGCGGCTCGCCCTACTCCACTCCCAAGGACTCGGATGATGAGATCTCCAGCAGCGACAGCGCTGACAGCTGCGACAGCCTGAACCCTCCCTCCAGCTCCACGCTCACACGTGAGGAACTCGTACAAAACCCCACAGCTCACCATGCATCACACTCGGGCGCAGTTAGCAGATGTACGCTGGGATGGAGACAAGTTTGCTTGTCAGTTTGAGACATTTTCCAGATTTGACAACCTGCAGTCTCATGCTCATTATTTATGTCAGTTGCTGGACATTATTATTATTATTGTTTGGTTTGTTTTCTCCCATCTTATTTTTAGAAAATGTGCACAAACATACACATTCACTCATTTTAAATCTTTTTTCTTCTCCCACCTCTTTTCTCTCTTCTCCCTCTCCCTTCACTCTTTGCCTCCCATTCTTCTGTCTTCTCGCCCTGCAGCCACGTCTATCCTCCGCCGCCAGAAGCCCCCTGGCCGTAAGAGTGTGCGCTTCGACGCAGTGACTGTGTACTACTTCTCGCGGCGGCAGGGCTTCACCAGTGTGCCCAGCCAGGGTGGCAGCTCACTGGGCATGGCACGCCACCACAGCGCCATCCGTCGCTACACCCTGGGGGAGTTCGCCCGCGAGCAGGAGAGCAGCCACCGCCAGGCCCTGCGCCAGCACCTGCGCCAGGAGAAGCTCAATGCCCGCAAGCTGAAGGTCAGTGAGGGGTTCCGACATCTGCGCTGTGCTCTCGGTCACTCCTCCTGCCTCTCGCCCACAAATTGGGTTTGTGGCAGTAGGTCAGGGTTAAATAATTAGTGATTACAAATCAGTGGGTACTAGGAAAGAGAGAGGTTTAAAATTTTTTATAGAAATCGAGCCATGTCTCTCTTTCTTTCTCCCTCCCGCAGCTGACCCGCAATGGCACTGTGGAGTGCGCCGAGGCTGAGTCCCTGACTCTGGAGGATGTGTCGGACGAGGACATCGATGTGGACAGCGTGGAGGTGGATGACTACTTCTTCCTGCAGCCGCTGCCCACCAAGCGGCGCCGCGCCCTGCTCCGGGCCTCGGGGATCGCCCGCATCGACGCGGAGGAGAAGACCGAACTGCGCGCCATCAGGCTTTCCCGTGAGGAGTGTGGCTGCGACTGCCGTTTCTACTGCGACCCCCAGAACTGCGGCTGCAGCCAGGCAGGCATCAAGTGCCAGGTAGCGGGGTTCCCCTCCTCCTCCTCCTCTACCTCTTTTATCTGTAGTCTTACATTTGAAGGGCTCCCCTGCACCCCCACAAAAGGCACATTCCATCTCGGTTCAGTCCTTGTTTTGCCGCCTCCTTTCGTTTTTGTATTCTGTGTCTCTGTAATGATCGTTTCTGATGTCTCTCTCCCTGGGCAGGTGGACCGGATGTCGTTCCCCTGCGGCTGCTCGCGGGATGGCTGTGGGAATGTGGCGGGACGCATCGAGTTCAACCCCCTGCGGGTTCGCACCCACTACCTGCACACCATCATGAAGCTGGACCTGGAGAAGAAGAGGCAGATGGGTGGCTGCGAGGGTCCTGAATTGGCCGTGCCTCTGCACCCGGCCTCTCCTGAGCCCACCCAGGCCGCCCTCCCGGCCCCCCTGGACCCGGACGCCACGGCACAAACCCAGCCAGGCCTTGAGCAGAGCGAGGCTGAGTACCAAGCCCAGCGGGACAGCCTGGACCGGGAGAATGAGGCGGCTGTCCTGCACCTGCAGAGTGCCGAGGAACAGGAGCGCCGGCGGGAGCAAGAGGAGGGGCAGGGGGTAGACAGTGGTGCCACCCTGGGCATGTGCCTGCTCCCTGAACCCCTTATGCCATCCCAGGAAGGCATGGATGGGGCGCCGGAGGAGGCCGAGCCCGTGATTGTGCAGGGGGACTTCCCCCCCGGCGCCTCCGTCCTGTGCTTCACAGAGAACCAGGTGGGCCCCCACCACCAGGCCTTCCTGAAGGACTCCTCTCTGGTTTACTATCAGATAGACCCCATGGAGACGGCATCCATGGGCCTTCATGGGGCACTGGGGGAGGAGATGACCAATGGGTACAAGGACTGTGGTGTGATGGAGGGAGATGGGAACGGGGGGGTCAGCGGAGGAGATGCCAAGCTGGTGGAGCCCTGCCCCCGGGGTTTGGACGAGACCGGGGAGACCTTGGTCCTGCCCGTCTCTGAAAACTGCCTTGAAGGCGACAGCGGGCACCTCGAGGGGCCCTCCCAAAGTCCCGAGGGGCTGCCCCCCGAGGGGGCTCACTTTGCCTTCGAAGGGGAGAGCGCCCCACCGCCCTCGGACGCTTAGCTTCTCACTTTTTGCGGATGTTTTGCACAATAGCCTACAAAAAGCTTGTTGCCTATTATTAATGGTATAATAATAATGATAAATAATAATAATGATTAATAATAAATAAATGTAGGTGGGTTTTATCCAGAAATACGCACATTTAAAAAATATATATAAGATGAAGAAAGAAAAAATCTACTTAGTGTTGCAATTACAGAGATAAAGAAGTAACATCTTCAGAGGTTTCTATGGTTCGGTCTCCCAGTGGTTCTGTTGTCGTGTTGGATGAATAAGGAAATGGATGCACATTGAGGCGTGTGGACGGGGCTGGACATTGTCATCCCAGTGTGTTAATACCTCATCAAGTGCTTGAATGGCACCAGGGCCTGGCAGTGCCAAAGCTGTGCACATACTAACACTAATGCTAGTAATAATAATAATAATAATAATAATAATAATAATAACATTCTCCGTCCCCCTCAGCGCTTTTCACTTAGAACACGAAATCAAGAGACGAGCGGTCTCTACGTTTTTGTGAGTCTACAGTTTTTCTACTGCTTTGCATATTATCCACCTATAATGTGTAAAGCTGTTTACAGTGTCTTAAGTGGAATGAAATCTTCCTATAAGCACACCTCCTTTCACCAGGCACAGTTGGGTCAGTCCTGGCTCAGTTACACTGGCTCTGATTAGAATGTCCACTGGGAGTTCTGGGACTATTTTTGAGTCGGGAAGGATGGATATGTGTCATAAAGGTTTTAGTGTTGGCAGAGACGGGAAGAGGGTGCTTAGTACTCCGTTTTCAGATCGGAGGAGGGTCACATCTACAAGAGCAAACTGACCGATCCAGCAATCTGGTTGATTGTATGTTATTATGAAGAAGGTACTTCATAATAACATACAATCAACATGCAATGTAAAAAAATCCTCCAATATTTACTACAGCTTTGACAGGGAACCACACACACTGTTCCATTTTAGTAGTGAACTATTTTATGACCCATTTCACACAACTGCCCTCTACCTTGACACACATTAATCTGACTGTTTAGCACAACCAGTTTATTTGCTTTAAAAAGGGCCAATACGAATCCTTTTTGTTTTAAATGTTTGCCAGTGTAAAAACAGTACTCTGCTGTAAACTACAAAGCCCAGTGCTTTTAAAACCTGCACCTTGGACACAATTACGATAAACCACAGAGCATCGCAAACATCTTCAATTCCAATACTTTGGCATTGTACTTTATACTGGGCCTAATACACACACAGTCCTGCAAAACAAAACAAAACAAAAAAAGGGATGATAATGTAGTTTTTTTTAGTAGGTCTCAGTTTAATATGACTGAACTCTGTATGTGATAAACTAGTAATCACATAACTACATTTCTGTGTCATACGTTTTTTTTAAATCAAATATGTTTCTGTTACAATTATTAAACACTAGATGGAGTACATGCTCTACTTGAAGTAAATATTGGAGGAAGGAGAACATGGCATTCCTTATATTCGTTTTTTCACCAGGAAAGATTCTAGTAAATCACCTTGCCTGTGATGACCGTTGGCGTTGACTCTCGGCCTTGCCATCCATGCGTTGTCCCTCTCTGTTTATGTGGTCTAAAGCATAGGTCACAATAGACCTAACATTCATATTTATGAAAGTAGGTTCTTATAAAGGCAACACTGTAAGCATATTAACAGCAATCGAGTAATAAAATGTGTTTTGTGTAGTTCACATCCACCTAAGCCATATTTACGCACCTGGAATGATGATAAAACTGGCGGTAACGTTCGCAGAACTCAGAGTCGCCTCGTTAAAATGGAGGATCACATTTTTTAAATAAGGAGGTGCCTGAAGATTCCCAGTAAATATTTGCTGCTATACATACATTAGCACAGTTATATGATTGAACAATACGTGAGATAGTAACCGAAATATATCTAAAAAGCTGCTGATTGTGTATGCCAGTCAATTTTATTGAACTGGAAAATTTGCTTTTTTATGTGGTAGTACTAGCAGTGGGGTTTGTGCAAACGAGGGAGGAGAATTTCACATGCACCCCTCCTCATTGCCAGGGAAGAGTGACCATTTGGAGATGCGGTCGCTAAGTTCAAGCTTTGTTTCATTGCTGAGCAACCCTTGCAGACTTGAATAGGCTCTGCAGTCTGCAGGTAAGACCAACAAAATAATGAAATGATAAAGAAATACCAACTTCACAGAACCAACACAGACTGCGTTTTATGTCAGTCAATCTATTACTATTAAATGTCAGCACTTAATTTCAGTGAACGAATGCTCAAATGCCTGGAATCCTATGTTCAGCTAGAGAAGGGTGACCAACAGTGGTCCTGGAGAGCCACAGGGCCTACAGGTTTTAGTTTTATCCAGATCATTAACTGCTTAATTGAAACAATTATGGCAAATTATAAATTTGGCGAAATGTATGTGTTCAAGGAATCCAGTGATTGGTGGTTTAGAGAGACCTGTAAAATCTCTTCAGGAACAGGGCTGCCCCCCCTGGACTAGAGACTAGAGTACTTGTGTAAAATTGTTCAGATTCACAGAACCACACACCACTGAAGGACAGCAATTATCTTTGCAAATTAATTAAACTTGTTCAGGATGTTTCATAGATTCTTTGTAACGATGGCTTATGAGCCAAAACCTTCATATTGTGACCGTAGATGGTACCATTCATTGTGAAGTAAACGTTTAGCACTTTGTTCTTTCACTCCATGCATATATGAAGGGGTCATATCTGACCCCTGGTTTTGATAACCATATGTTGCCTTCCGCTATATATACAGCTCACATTTTATATAAGCTACATAGAAAGCAACATTTAAACATAGGCCTACAGCGTTAGTAAAGAAACCAGTTATTAATAATTTTTAAAAAAAAGCAAATTTTTGGAATTTGTAATGAAAAAGTCAATATTTTCTTTCAGCCAATTTACCAATTTTACCCTACAGATTGTATGAAAAAATTATATTTTTCTTGATAGAAGAAATCTGAAGCATCTGGTGTTGCTGTAATTGGATAAAATAGTATATAATGCAAACAACAACGTTAATTAACATGGATATTTCTATGTTGCTTTTGTTATTAATATTATTATAATTAATAGTAATGCTAATAAAGAAAAGTGAAGTTGCAGGATTGAAACTGACACGAAGCTCTTTTAACCCTTCCAGGCCTTGATTACCTCTAGTCTTGCACTACTCTACCTAAAATAACATTGGGCAGTTCAAGACTAGTGCTAATCTGTGTCCGTGGAACCAGCCCTATGAGTTCTACATTGTCAAACGTGGTTTTGATTGCGTTGCATTATTTTCTTTTCATTACAAAACTCAAATTTATGAGATAAGGAACAATAAAAAAAAAGGTGAATTCTCTCTGAAAAGGGCTGTGTGAAATGTGAATCTGAGACATTCCTGTATATATCGTCGTTCCTAAACAAATTGACCTCCTGCAGTGTGCAATCCTCTGAGTGGCGGACACTCGGGTACGGTTCTGTGAAGGTGGTATGCGTCGATTGTGAGTTTGAAAACCCTGTTAAGAGAGAAGCAACACAGTAAATCTTGTTTAAAGTATTGTATAGTTTTTAATATCAATAATTTATGGAAACATGAATTGCATTTGTGCTTTCTATCTAGTGTGTATGTTACAAAAAGTGTCACTTATTTGGGTTGACAGATGACATCATTGTGTGGAAAAAAGGTGCTGTGTCTAGGTTTACATTCTATGTTTTTTTTTTTTAATCTTTAAAGCAAAGAGAACACTGCTCACTTTATAAATATATACGAAAAAATGTGTTTAAATAAGACGTCAGACACTGTAATGAATACTGACTCGACACGAATTTAATAATATGAAGGGTACTGTTCTACTGGTGACCAACATGAAAACAGTGTCTTGTTCGGAGAAACCTGTTTTTATTTAGGATTCAATATGTATGGTATATTGATTTAAACTGCCCACTACCTACAATAAAAACTTGATTTCTTCTGCAACCACACAAATAAAATCTTAGATATCATTTAAATCCAGCTGAATGCAATCTATACATTTATATATTTTCCCTGAAAGTAGAGCAGGCTTTGATATGCGTTTTGTGAGGCAGATTTCACTGTGAATACAATCGATTGTCATTGGCATGTGTTTTTTCTTACATTTACAGTCTAGCCAGGGGGGGCAACCCTTTCCTGGAGGGCCACTAACCTGCAGCTTATACAAATCAATCACTGGATACCCTGAACACATGGACATTGACTAATTAAGTCAATGACCCACAGTTAGCTCAATTAATCAATTCACGATCTGGATAAGACAAAAAACAGAAGGCAATTCGTCAATTTCCATGCATTCAAGGTATCCAGTGATTAGTGATTTAGAAAGACCTTTATAACTTGCAGGTCAGCAGCCCTCCAGGAACCTTGTTTGCTACCCCTGACCTAGGCTGATCAAATCTCTTTAACTGAACTGTTTGTATCATCAGACAGTTCAGAAAACAATCCAACCAAAAACTAAGCTCATTCAGCCAAGAAGATACTTTGACATTAGCATGAACTTGATTAGACTGTAGCATTAACCCTATTCCAAGTGCATTGAGGGGAGCAGTGTTCAGTGTTATTGGCCAGTACTTGAACGAGACTTTAATTTCCTCTGGAGGTAACATTCCCATTTCCATCCAGTCCATTTCAGTGGAATATGTACTGTCCAGGGGCTTGATCCCTCTCGGCCTGGTCTCAGCCATGGCTCTATTAAGTCCTTGTTCCCCAGCAAATATACCCAAGCCCATTACAACTGATGGTTGTACTTACAGATGGCAATTGACATCCAGGGGTTCTACGAGTGGCATTATGCCAGTGCAGTGAAAATAAAACTAAAAACAGAAGTGTGATGCTATTGAATAGAACGTGTAAGGTGGAGATTCCTTTTCCCAAAACAAGAAATGTAACTGCGGTTGGCTTGAGTCCGGACCGCTCTTGTGTTTGCTCATGGAGATGGTGGCTGGAGCCAGAGAAGAAATGTAATATCTGCAGCTTCACCCTTATGAAACCGCGAAGCTGTTCTGATGACCGGCACAGCACAACCTGTTCATTGTATTCCCACTTTTGCTGATCAACTTTTTCTTGTCACTCACTGGCTTGCCTGTGGCTTTTTTCAAAGCAAGTAGCGTTTTAGCAAGGGGGTTATGAACTCTAAGCTGTGCAATGCTTTTCATCGACTCATTGACCAGGCAGACTAAAGTGCCACCTACAGGAAACTGATGAGAACTGCACCCCACAGAGTCTGCTTTCTGAGTGCGGATGGTGGATGTGAAAGGCCATGTGAGGTCTGTACAGTGAGCGACAGTAAGAAGCATTGATAAACCATCGTGGTGTCCAAGCACTCTGAGTTTTTTTGTTATTTTGGTGTTCAAATTTGCTCCGAAATATGACACTGTATGCTATATTTGTCTGTATGCTTGTTTTTCTGAAGAGACTCAACGATCATTGCCAGCGGGGGAGGGGGCAGGCGGTTGAATTTGAAAGCTTTGATTTCCTCCCCCAGATGTGAAACGGATGAGTCGCTTTCCTGTGGATCAACGCAGTTTTGTGGGTGTGCGATTTTTCTGCTCCGTCATTCTGATGTATGCAAGCATCACGTTTGCACCCTCTTCCCACTGCACATGGTGGCACTACCAGCCTATGGGGTTACAGATAATATGCTGTCATTGTAATACATCAGTGGGTGAGAGGATACAGTCGAGGTCAAAACAGATCTTTGTGCTCCTTTGAAATCAACATGTTTTTACAAGTACCTTTTCAACTGACTGGGAATCAATAACCATATTTATGAATTCATTAAAAAAATGTATTATAATAACACTCCTGCTGCTACAAACCCACATCCATTCAATCTACTTCAATGGATTCTTACTGTAAACTGCCACTTGTTTTCATACTAAGGAATGCAAGTATAAACTGGTATATGGCCCTTAATACCCAGTAATAAATAATATCTATATGATATATATTAACTGGTAAATAATAGAGGGCTGGATGTTACAAATACCTGTTTCCTGCGTGAGAGGAGCTCAGATGGTTATTTTTTGATGTATGTATTCATGCCTTATTGCTGGTAAAGTTTTATTTTTTATGCTTTTCTCAGTGACTTTTTTTGTTTTGTTTTCCCAACTTCTTAATGCCAGCCAGATAGGTAAATAATAACATTATTATTATTAAACATTATATTAGTTTAGAATGGAGAAAATTCCTTTGGTTTCTGTGCTGATTTCGGAGCCCAGCTGTATCTGTTGTCAGTCATAGGGTTGCAGTGCTGTCTGATCACAACACATCTGAAAGTCGTGGGATCTGACGCCGACTGATTTATGCAGCCAGGTTTACTAATCATCAGGTATAATCCATTCTTTATCTGTAGTAGAAATTCCCCGGATTAATCGAGTGGAGTGGGATCTTCACTGGGATTAGGATGTGGTCAGTCTCCGAGTGATGGCAGCCCTACAATAAACTGTGAGATCGATGGCCATGGTGGGGAGTGGCGTGAAAGAGAGTTTGTTTCCAGAGTTCATATGTAAACCGTGAGAATGATGTTTACTGTAACTGGCACCTAACGGGAAGAAATCGAATAAAAATGAAAAATCTAAACATTTTTTATATTAAAAAATGCAAATCAAAAAAATAACATTCATTGCTGGTCTCTTTATTTGGATCCTTTATTTTTTATTTTTTATTAACATCTATGAATATTTCCAAGCTGTATAGAGTGATTTCTGATTTATCAGACCAATTTTAATACCATTAATAATCACACAGGTCACAAATGATTTATTATAAATGTCTGTTTAATCACTTGTACAGAGAAATGAGTGAGGCACACTTCTGGTCATCAATCAAGATTTCTGGTTTATGCTCAAACAAATATTGAATTGCTTTCCTTCAATTGCAAGTCTTTGGCAATTGAGGAAGATAAATCCTTAGGACCAGCACTGAGTGTGACCAACGAACAGAGCGATTGATACTGTAACCGTACAGAGATGCTCGACTCAAGCAAGTGGAGATGCTGGGGTTGCGAATTTCACTGAATCGAGTTAATATAACACCCCACATACACGCAAAGTGTCTCCGGTAAAACAAAAAATGTCTTTAAATTAGTGCTATAGCATGAGTCTTTTATGGGAGTATGGGCAGTCAAAACAAAGGCAAAGGAACACTTCTAGTGATTTACATGTGATTTTATTTAGGATTCTGATTAATTGTTTCTGATTAAATATTTCACTCTTTCAAATTTTATGTCCACTTAGTGTTCTTCCACAAAGGCTCATTTAAGGTTTATTGGTTTAAGGTGTTTCTTGGATAAAATTGACCATACTTGCCTTCACAGCAACCACATTAATTTATCCTATTGCAGGCAAGATCTAAAGAGGAAATGTAATATTGACCCTTTGGCCGGCTGCCACCTGCAATAGACCTATCTATAGAGACAGACGGGTTTTTGTAAGTCTTGTGGTGGCTGCTGATGTCATCTTTATACAGTGAGGGAAAAAAGTATTTGATCCCCTGCTGATTTTGTACGTTTGCCCACTGACAAAGAAATGATCAGTCTATAATTTTAATGGTAGGTGTATTTTAACAGCGAGAGACAGAATAACAAAAAAATCCAGAAAAACACATTTCAGAAAAGTTATAAATTGATTTGCATGTTAATGAGTGAAATAAATATTTGACCCCTTCGACTTCAAAGAGGTCAGACGTTTCTTGTAGTTGGCCACCAGGTTTGCACACATCTCAGGAGGGATTTGGTCCCACTCCTCTTTGCAGATCCTCTCCAAGTCATTAAGGTTTCGAGGCTGACGTTTTGGCAACTCGAACCTTCAGCTCCCTCCACAGATTTTCTATGGGATTAAGGTCTGGAGACTGGCTAGGCCACTCCAGGACCTTAATGTGCTTCTTCTTGAGCCACTCCTTTGTTGCCTTGGCTGTGTGTTTTGGGTCATTGTCATGCTGGAATACCCATCCACGACCCATTTTCAATGCCCTGTCTGAGGGAAGGAGGTTCTCACCCAAGATTTGACGGTACATGGTCCCGTCCATCGTCCCTTTGATGCGGTGCAGTTGTCCTGTCCCCTTAGCAAAAAAACACCCCCAAAGCATAATGTTTCCACCTCCATGTTTGACGGTGGGGATGGTGTTCTTGGGGTCATTCCTCCTCCTCCAAACATGGCGAGTTGAGTTGATGCCAAAGAACTCGATTTTGGTCTCATCTGACCACAACACTTTCACCCAGTTCTCCTCTGAATCATTCAGATGTTGGCAAACTTCAGACGGGCCTGTACATGTGCTTTCTTGAGCAGGGGGACCTTGCGGGCGCTGCAGGATTTCAGTCCTTCACGGCGTAGTGTGTTACCAATTGTTTTCTTGGTGACTATGGTCCCAGCTGCCTTGACATCATTAACAAGATCCTCCCGTGTAGTTCTGGGCTGATTCCTCACCGTTCCCATGATCATTGAAACTCCACGAGGTGAGATCTTGCATGGAGCCCCAGACCGAGGGAGACTGACAGTTATTTTGTGTTTCTTCCATTTGCGAATAATCGCACCAACTGTTGTCACCTTCTCACCAAGCTGCTTGGCGATGGTCTTGTAGGTCTACAATCTTGTCCCTGACATCCTTGGACAGCTCTTTGGTCTTGGCCATGGTGGAGAGTTTGGAATCTGATTGATTGATTGCTTCTGTGGACAGGTGTCTTTTATACAGGTAACGAGCTGAGATTAGGAGCTCTCCCTTTAAGAGAGTGCTCCTAATCTCAGCTCGTTACCTGTATAAAAGACACCTGGGAGCCAGAAATTTTGCTGATTGATAGGGGATCAAATACTTATTTTCCTCATTAACATGCAAATCAATTTATAACTTTTTTAAATGTGTTTTTCTGGATTTTTTTGTTGTTATTCTGTCTCTCACTGTTAAAATACACCTACCATTAAAATTATAGACTGATCATTTCTTTGTCAGTGGGCAAACGTACAAAATCAGCAGGGGATCAAATACTTTTTTCCCTCACTGTATGTAGTGGGAGGCCGACATGTCATAAGCAATTCTTATTTTTAAGCAAATAGAGGAAGTGTAGGTATTGTGAAGGGTAACTTGTGTAATTGATTGCAAGTTGCATCAGTCCTGTTATAAGTCAGTGGAGAGACGCTGGCTCTGGTTTTGCTTCTTCACTGTCCAAGGAGCAGTATGAAGCCTGCGATGCCGTTTCTTCTGTTGGCCCTGTGGTTTCCACCTTCTCTGCTGGCACAAGGTAAGCTAAGGGGATCTTAGCCAGGTGCCTCTTGAAATTTGGGGAGCTGTCATTGGTAGGAAGGCAGGGTTAGGATATGGGGTTTGCATTATTTAGACCACTACGATGTCAATTATTCCTGTTCGTCATTTGAAGTCCAGCTATTTGGCTTTTTCTTAAGGTTAGTATATATCGTTCAGTTGATTGGATGAATTTGAGCTCTTTAAACCTTTGCGTGGTGCTCCACTGAAATCAATGTGTGTAGCGGTCCAACGATTACACACTTATCCTGTCTTGACTCTGATCAATCCACTGTAGACGTTAGAGTTGACGAAATCAGCCTCGATCAGATTCCTGCTGAAGACATCCCTGCATGAATATGGTTTCTTGAAGGATATTTCTTCAACTAAAAACGAACCCTAGACCAGTCTGGTTTTCAAATGGAGAGGTGGATAAGTCATCTGAAACCAAAGAATCACATTAAAGAGATGTGTGTGAGAATGAACAAATGAAAGGCTTGATGCAATCTGTTAAAATATTACATTATTTTCAAAAGGTGTTGGTTTATTTCTCTGAGAGGGTTTATTTTTAGGCAGTTGGTATAATGTAATCTAACTCTTGGTTCCTGGTTGGTCTCTCTTCTGCTGCAATCTAGATTTCTACACTCTTGAGGTAGAAGCTGTTTCAACATACAATAGAATGAATCACTGTCTTGTTTTTTGCCAATATACAGTGCATCCGGAAAGTATTCACAGCGCTTCACTTTTTCCACATTTTGTTATGTTACAGCCTTATTCCAAAATGGATTAAATTAATTATTTTCCTCACAATTCTACAAACAATACCCCATAATAACAATGTGAAAGAAGTTTGTTTGAAATCTTTGCAAATGTATTAAAAATAAAAAACAAAAAAAGCACATGTACATAAGTATTCACAGCCTTTGCCATGACACTCAAAATTGAGCTCAGGTGCATCCTGTTTCCACTGATCATCCTTGAGATGTTTCTACAACTTGATTGGAGTCCACCTGTGGTAAATTCAGTCAATTGGACATGATTTGGAAAGGCACACACCTGTCTATATAAGGTCCCACAGTTAACAGTGCATGTCAGAACACAAACTAAGCCATGAGGTCCAAGGAATTGTCTGTAGACCTCCGAGACAGGATTGTATCGAGGCACAGATCTGGGGAAGGGTACAGAAAAATGTCTGCAGCATTGAAGGTCCCAATGAGCACAGTGGCCTCCATCATCCGTAAATGGAAGAAGTTTGGAACCACCAGGACTCTTCCTACAGCTGACCGCCTGGCCAAACTGAGCGATCAGGGGAGAAGGGCCTTAGTCAGGGAGGTGACCAAGAACCCGAACTCTGACAGAGCTCCAGCGTGTCTCTGTGGAGAGAGGAGAACCTTCCAGAAGAACAACCATCTCTGCAGCACTCCACCAATCAGGCCTGTATGGTAGAGTGGCCAGACGGAAGCCACTCCTCAGTAAAAGGCACATGACAGCCCGCCTGGAGTTTGCCAAAAGGCACCTGAAGGACTCTCAGACCATGAGAAACAAAATTCTCTGGTCTGATGAAACAAAGATTGAACTCGTGTCTGGAGGAAACCAGGCACCGCTCATCACCTGGCCAATACCATCCCTACAGTGAAGCATGGTGGTGGCAGCATCATGCTGTGGGGATGTTTTTCAGCGGCAGGAACTGGGAGACTAGTCAGGATCGAGGGAAAGATGAATGCAGCAATGTACAGAGACATCCTTGATGAAAACCTGCTCCAGAGCGCTCTGGACCTCAGACTGGGGCGAAGGTTCATCTTCCAACAGGACAACGACCCTAAGCACACAGCCAAGATAACAAAGGAGTGGCTACAGGACAACTCTGTGAATGTCCTTGAGTGGCCCAGCCAGAGCCCAGACTTGAACCCGATTGAACATCTCTGGAGAGATCTGAAAATGGCTGTGCACCGATGCTCCCCATCCAACCTGATGGCGCTTGAGAGGTCCTGCAAAGAAGAATGGGAGATACTGCCCAAAAATAGGTGTGCCAAGCTTGTAGCATCATACTCAAAAAGACTTGAGGCTGTAATTGGTGCCAAAGGTGCTTCAACAAAGTATTGAGCAAAGGCTGTGAATACTTTTTTAAATACATTTGCAAAGATTTCAAACAAACTTCTTTTCATGTTGTCATTATGGGGTATTGTTTGTAGAATTGAGGAAAATAATGAATTTAATCCATTTTGGAATAAGGCTGTAACATAACAAAATGTGGAAAAAGTGAAGCTCTGTGAATACTTTCTGGATGCACTGTATCTCCTATTCATCTTCATGTAAATGACAGACCCTAAGAATTGGTGCAGCCAGCATCTCTTGCACACATTTCTAATCCAAACCAGTTTGATCTAGTCTATACTGGATCAGTGTCCCATCCTAGGTGGCATCTTGTACTCTTATTGCTCAAGAAAGCAGACTAAGACCTATGAGCCAGTTTTGTTAAGTACCATTTCACAAAGATCCTCTGAGAACAGGCTTGATGTGGGTCTTGGATTAATGAGCCTTGAACATTCCTGATCACCAGTTTCTCATTATTATATACTGTATACGTATTTTTTTTTTACACAGCATTAGTTTTTCTTTGTTATGTAGAAAAATTATGCATATTGCCCAATATTACCTAACAATTCTGTTCCTTCTCTTTTTTTTTTTTTTGTGGCCTTTCCTCTGTATCTGTCTCTTTTTCTTCTGCTTTCTGCCAGTTTCTCATTATTATATACTGTATACGTATTTTTTTTTACACAGCATTAGTTTTTCTTTGTTATGTAGAAAAATTATGCATATTGCCCAATATTACCTAACAATTCTGTTCCTTTTTTTTTTTTGTGGCCTTTCCTCTGTATCTGTCTCTTTTTCTTCTGCTTTCTGCCCTTTCTCCTCCTTTTCGTGTCATAGCTGAAAAAGACTGCTTCCCCCCCATCACCACCCATAACATCTGCTGATTTAAGATTGGGTTTAAGATCATATAGTTGGGGATCTCCAGTTTAGTATTTTTTTTAGTTTCTTTCTTCTGTGTCTCTCTCTCTCTCCGTTTATCCCTCTTTCCCTTCCTCCCTCCCTGGAATCAATAATGGCGGTTGCTTTTTTCCTTTAATGAGAGTTTTTCATTTTTCTTAATAAACAATGTGTAAAGTCTCTCTCCATCTCTCTTTTCCCTCTCCCCGTAGGCAAGGTGCAGTGGGAGGCGCTGTATTTCAGTGATGACACTCAGAAGCTCCTCTTGAGTCCAGTGAAGGCTCCAGAGCCTGGCAGAGTGATTTGGGAGTGGGCGCCACATGATGGTTTGCGGCAACAATACCTCACTCTGGTCGAAACCAGTTTTCCAAGCAAACAAAAATTCGATAACAAGAACTTTGGCCAACCCTTGGAGATCATGGGCGGCGTGCTGAAGATCACACAGCCCCGATTCAAGAACGCCGGTTACTTCACTCTGAGGCAACTGGGTCCTCAACCGCAGATCTTGGCACAGTATGACGTGACGGCAGTGCAAGGTTGGTGGCCGTAGGGTCTTAAATACCCTCTCTTAACTGTAATACTGTATTCTGTTTTACAGCTGTGTAGTTGTCATGCAGTCCTCAAGCTTCTGCAATCCAGACATGTTTTCTAAGTCAGGGATTCCCCAGGCTTGGTCCTGGAGCGCTTCCTGTGTCTGCTGGTTATCGTTCCACCTGAGCAATAATGTAGATCACCTTCAGATAATTCATTTCCAAAGACATGGTGTGGTTTCATTATGAGCAGTAATCAGCTATACTGAACTAATGAGATCTGTAATGAATTGGAACGTTCTGTCCACATCCCCTGATGTCTTGTAGAACACTGAACTGGTCTTAATACTTGATCTCTTTTGTTCTGACTTTAAAGTTGTTAATCTTTTCTTCTGAAGTCTTTCCCAAGACCTCAACTTTAGACCCCAGTGAGGACGTCACACTGGGCTGCAGGGCCTCTAAAGCCAGGGATTCCTACAGTCTCAAATGGAAAACCACCCCTGGATCCGACAGGAGCGGCAGCACCACAGAGCTGAGGTTTAATGAAACATCGTACCTCATAGTCAACCGAGTACACCACAAACCGGGCACAGATACATACGTTTGTGAGCTTCGGCTAAACAGGACCGTGGTTCACAGTAACTCGGCGGCCCTCACTTACACTGTCCAGCGTAGGTTGAGCTCTTACATTTTGAGGGGGGTGGGTCTTTTGAAATCACTACTCACATTCATCAATGTTAACCAGTTTATATCATCATATATTTACTTGATCAAGAGATACTTAGGGGTGACTTAAAGCAATCTAATTTGTTCAAGATATTTCCAAAACAGCAGTGAGACAACCTAAGGTCTGAATCTTGGAAGGTCTTGAAGCTTGGATGATGCCTATTTGAATAGTTTAACAGGGAATGACTGAAAGCATAGGTTAATGGTTGACAAACTCATTGCTACAGTGCCGGTAATGGTTTATTTGATGTGGGGTTGCTTGTCTCCACAGAAAACCTGCGCAGTTCTGTGTTCCGAGCCAGTGTGCCACGCAGCAAGATCACCATCGTGCCCAGAATCCGGACGCCCTTAGATCATGAAATCATTTTAAAGTCTCCATTCACCGTGCAGTGGGAACCCCGCCTGCTGGCCCAGGACCGCAAAATCATATGTCAGGGACAACCCAATGGAGCCTTCAGTACACGGTCCAATCACTTCAGAGACCGAATATCACCTTTTCTAGTTGGGGAGACTCTGAGATCAGTGAAGATTTCCACCACACTGTTTCAAGACGCAGGAGACTTTGAATACCTTGTAGGTTTCAAGAGTTTGAGATTTTTGCGGTTGACAACGATCATAGGTGAGTTTTTCACTTGGAAGCCACCCTCAGCCCTTTTGATTTTCAGGAGTCTTCTAACTCGGGGATCTCAAACAAAGGTCACCGTATCTTACGGCTATTGTTCCAATGCAGCTCCCAGTATTTGGTCATTGGTCTGATTAGCTGATTAACTGCATGAATTAAACGCATCTCAACAGATAGGCTGCAAATTAAGTTACAGATAGTGGGCACCTTGAAGCAAAAGACAATTTTAAACCATGCACTGAGAAAAGCCTTCAACCCATGTTCCATCTGTCTAATTGACTCAAAAAGTAGGCTAATTAAGTGATCAAGAGAGCTCCAGTTTGAACAAAAAGCAGAAGACACTGAGACCCACCAGGAAATGGGTATGAGGCCTGCTGCCAGGTTTGGCCAACTTAAGTTGAATCTAAAGTAAAAAAATAATAAAAAGCAATCCAGTACATATTAAGATGCCTCACAGGAAGGAGATAAAACTTTAAGAGCAATTCCAAGAACAGTGCGTCACGTTCCATTTGGAATGCTCCTGGACGGTCTCCCTGTCTTCATTTTATTAATGATGCCTTTCAAATAACAAACCTTCCTCTACCACAGGCATCTCAAACTCAGTTCCTGGAGGGGTCACAGTGTCTGTCTTTAGTTGGTCCGACGTTGAATTGGTCCGACTTGCTGATTAACAGGGTGATTTTAAGGCTCCACAGGCCTTAACAAACTATGTCAAATTGATCGTGGAATTGATTAAATAACTGTGTTTGAAAACCCCTGCTTTCTCGCATCCCCAGTCACAGCAGAGTCTTCCGTCTCTGCCAGTGGAGGGCTGCAAGTTTCCCTAACCTGCACGGCCTCTAGTCTCCCGGCCTCCACTCGCCTGCTTTGGATCGACCCCGATGGTAGGGAGGCTGCGGCAACACTGGACCTGCAAAGCAACTCTCTCACTCTGGGGCACCTTGAAATCCAGGCCCAGGCCTCACAGTGGAGCTGTGTGCTTTTTGAAGGAGAGATTCTGCGTGCCGTTTATCCGTACACTCTGCGCATCCCAGGTACGTAGGAGGGAAGCCTTATAAAAAGCAGGGTTTTCGAATGCCAGTCCTAGGCGGTTGCAGTGTGATCTGATTGGGAAGAATGAAAAGCAGAAGACCTTGTGACGCTCTAAGACTCACAGCCCCGAAAATAAAGGAAGAGGCTTTTTTTTTTTAAACCAGTTCCATAAAGTATCTACTTTTCCTGTTGCAGCCTGTAAGTGTAACATCATTCCTTGATGGTCTTCACAGCTGAAGCTGTCAATACAGTCACTTACAGCTCACTTTTCTTTGCATAGCCACTGTTGTCTGTGGGTTTCTTTTATGTCAAGCAGAAGGATTTTGAATGACCTATAAGTCTGTGACATTTCGAGTTGCTTCAGGAGAGCATAGAACATTTTAGGGTGTTATTCACTACTGCCTTCATGCTATAAGATTGTGAACATTTCAACAGGGGGGATCCCATGAAAAGACCCACCTTGATCTGTTCTTTCTTTCCACAGACCAGAATTATCACCCCTCAGATGCCATTGCATTGTGGGTGCTGGTGGGATACCTGGGAGTGAAGGTGACAATCTTGGTGTGGCTCTGTTGCCTCTTCTGCAAGTGGGTGGCAGGAGAGCAAAAGAAGCACCAGGCCACACCGCAGGCTAAGGTGGCTGACGGACGGCACGCCGCCTCACCTGGGAGTGCGCCACCTGCGGGGATAATAAGATAACAAGCTGTGGCCAGTGGATCAGAACTGGGTTGCCACAAACACAAACCTTATTTTATACTTTTCCTATAAGCAGTTTATTATGGAAAGGAATGCAACTACCCTGGAATCAAACTGGGGTAACACTTTTGTTTGGGAAAGTATTTGGTTAGATTCCCCAACATAAAAGGTAAAGGGATGTGTTGATACTGATCTGTAATGCATAATGATTCCTGTTGTCCTGATGCACAAGATCAATCCTAGCCGTGTATGGCATGAACAGAAGATGGCGCTAAAGACTTATATTAAGGAGCAAAAAATATATATATATTCAAATAGTACTGACTGTATTACATTGTGGTGCCTGCGCTGAGAATGTTGTGAAAAATGCTTTCAGATGTAAATATATATATATATATAATAAAAGGAAAATGGGAACAGTTACAGTCTTACAACGCTTGGAGGAAAGCCGTGCTTCCTGATCTCAGTGTGGAATACGCCGGTCTCAGATTTCAAGGTTAGGTTCAATTCCAGTTCCAGCACTAACATTGTTGGTAGAAAGCCAAACCAAGGCAGAACTTTAAGAAAGAGCTCATATACCTTGTCCTGTCATCTGGAGATGAGGGCTGGAGGATTTCTATTATAGGATCTGGGCTTTGTCAGAACTGGCAGCAGTGTGGAGAAGTGGTTGGGGCTCTGGACTCTGGAGTGGAGAATTGTGGGATCAATCCCAGGTGGGGGACACTGCTGTTGTACCCTTCAGCAAGGGACTGTACCGAGACTGATTCAGTAAGAAAACCGCTGTATAAATGGGTAATTGTATGTTAAAAAAATGTGATGTAGTGTAATAATTTTAAGTCACCCTGGATAAGGGCATCAGTTAAGAAAGCCAGTAAACTGATTCTCTTACGCAGCTGCATAAGAGACAGGGGTTATTAAAAAGGTTTGCAATAATGTCATATCCAAATCAGCTGCTAGAGCCCGAGCAGTGGCTGCCCCTGTACTGGAAGTGTCTCGGTACCCTCCCTGGCCACTGGCACTGTCTCAGTTGGTTTGTGGGCTGAATTTTAAGAGGCCTCATTTCCACAGCTTGGCGCTTACCTAGGGAGACACTGTGTTACAGAACTGAGTCCGCTTTCTGCTTCTCTCTCCCTGTAGCTCTCTGCTTCTGTTTAGCTTGGACAGAGGCTCTAATTGAATGGGTTGGCTGCCCCTGTTTTAATAAAAGTCTTTGGCTCTTTTTACAAGCTCCGTAAAAGCTGGGCTCTTACCGCACACAAGGGGTCTCGTCTTGATAAAGCACCACAAGACTGGAGCTATTTTCACAGCGTGCTGCAGGGGAACCCTGAGAGATCGTGCATTTTCATCTCCTGGACTGAAACTTAAAGTAAATTTTGTATTCTGTTTTTAATTCTCTGTGTTCTGTGGATATATATATATATACAGTCAGGGAAAAAAGTATTTGATCCCCTGCTGATTTTGTACGTTTGCCCACTGACAAAGAAATTATCAATCTATAATTTTAATGGTAGGTGTATTTTAACAGTGAGAGACAGAATAACAACAAAAAAATCCAGAAAAACGCATTTCAAAAAAGTTATAAATTGATTTGCATGTTAATGAGTGAAATAAGTATTTGACCCCTTCGACTTAGTACTTGGTGGCAAAACCCTTGTTGGCAATCACAGAGGTCAGACGTTTCTTGTAGTTGGCCACCAGGTTTGCACAGGAGGGATTTGGTCCCACTCCTCTTTGCAGATCCTCTCCAAGTCATTAAGGTTTCGAGGCTGACGTTTGGAAACTCGAACCTTCAGCTCCCTCCACAGATTTTCTATGGGATGAAGGTCTGGAGACTGGCTAGGCCACTCCAAGACCTTAATGTGCTTCTTCTTGAGCCACTCCTTTGTTGCCTTGGCTGTGTGTTTTGGGTCATTGTCATGCTGGAATACCCATCCACAACCCATTTTCAATGCCCGGGCTGAGGGAAGGAGGTTCTCACCAAAGATTTGACGGTACATGGCCCCATCCATCGTCCCTTTGATGCGGTGCAGTTGTCCTGTCCCCTTAGCAGAAAAACACCCCCAAAGCATAAGGTTTCCACCTCCATGTTTGACGGTGGGGATGGTGTTCTTGGGGTCATTCCTCCTCCTCCAAACACGGCGAGTTGAGTTGATGCCAAAGAGCTAGAATTTGGTCTCATCTGACCACAACACTTTCACCCAGTTCTCTGAATCATTCAGATGTTCATTGGCAAACTTCAGACGGGCCTGTACATGTGCTTTCTTGAGCAGGGGGACCTTGCGGGCGCTGCAGGATTTCAGTCCTTCATGGCGTAGTGTGTTACCAATTGTTTCTTGGTGACTATGGTCCCAGCTGCCTTGAGATCATTAACAAGATCCTCCCGTGTAGTTCTGGGCTGATTCCTCACCGTTCTCATGATCATTGAAACTCCACGAGGTGAGATCTTGCATGGAGCTCCAGACCGAGGGAGACTGACATTTATTTTGTGTTTCTTCCATTTGCGAATAATCGCACCAACTGTTGCCACCTTCTCACCAAGCTGCTTGGCGATGGTCTTGTAGCCCATTCCAGCCTTGTGTAGGTCTACAATCTTGTCCCTGACATCCTTGGACAGCTCTTTGGTCTTGGCCATGGTGGAGAGTTTGGAATCTGATTGACTGATTGCTTCTGTGGACAGGTGTCTTTTATACAGGTAACGAGCTGAGATTAGGAGCACTCCCTTTAAGAGAGTGCTCCTAATCTCAGCTCGTTACCTGTATAAAAGACACCTGAGAGCCAGAAATCTTGCTGATTGATAGGGGATCAAATACTTATTTCCCTCATTAACATGCAAATCAATTTATAACTTTTCTGAAATGCATTTTTCTGGATTTTTTTGTTGTTATTCTGTCTCTCACTGTTAAAATACACCTACCATTAAAATTATAGACTGATCATTTCTTTGTCAGTGGGCAAACGTACAAAATCAGCAGGGGATCAAATACTTTTTTCCCTCACTGTATATATCACATATACATATATAGCAGTATACATTTATATATAGTATAAATAGTATCTTTTTATGTTTACATGTATTTTGGATTAGCGTTAATTTTGGAAAACAAGTGGACTTTCTCGGACCATCTGTCCAATCTGTCTTTCTTTCAGTCTTTGACTATCTACATCTAGTGCTGAAATTCTTTTCCCTCGGCTATTATGTATTTTTTAAAGCCCTCCCCCCCCATATCCTGGCAACATAATATTTTTGCTGTTGTTGAATAGCTGGAAGTAACAAAGGCACTTGCTGGGGAGCGTGACACACCGTCACTGACATTCCCTGGCACAGACACTGGCACTGCGGCCCTTGTGCAGTCAGCATAAAGCAGCTTCCTCTACTTCCAGACTGTGTAAGAGACAGTTTTGAATCTTGTACAGTACACTCTCTTTAAGGCATTACAAAATATAATGCAGTCCCTTCATCTGTTTCACATATGTATTTTAAATTCGGTGGATGATTGATTGAATTAATGCCATTAGCCCTTGGTTACCCATGCCAAGCCTCGATATCAGTGTGTGCCAACCACATGCCAAAGTGTTATTATAGTCTGCAAAATGTATAAATATATTCAGCATCAGGGGTTTCATGCAGCTAAATGTTTTGGGGGGGCACAGTCAGAAAACAAATTATGATTGTTACAAATAGCTGGTATTTAATTTATAGATTTAAATATAAGTGTACTTTAATGTATTGCTCCACTGTTTTTGTAGTATTCTAAGTACTGGTATTTCTGATACCAGTTACTGTTAAAACATCTTCGCTTGGGGTTCTATAAGGGTATATAACACTGCTGGAGTGGGACCCTTTCTTATATATTAATCTCTTGCCAGTCGATCTTTTGGCACAATTAAACTTGTCTCTGTTTTCTGATCATGGGAAAAAAGTCATTAAAAATGGTTTGCATAATGCATTGTACTACAAACTGTAAGAACAATTAAGTCAATGTAATTGCAACTGAAGCTTGTTACAAAGTTCCACTTTACTTTATTACTAAAGCATGTATTTGGATTTGTTGTACTCTTTCTGTTTTAACTGTGTCGCTCTAAACAATAATCCCCACCTCCTACCTTTCTGACCCTCACTGGCACTGCTACTACTGATACTACAGCTGGTTTCAATGAACACTTCAGTCTCAGGGTTTAAAAATAAATACACTGAATATGCTTTAATATATATAATACTTTAATAATTAGTTGTCATTCATTTAAGCAACAAATACTGAATGTAGGCCTATACTTTTTGTCACTAAACCCACTCTCTATGTGAATAAGAAATAATTATTCGCTCATGAAATAAGTAATCAGTAATACAATATTGTGTTTGTAATCGATTATTTATATATATATATATATATATATATATATATAGTATACACTCACCTAAAGGATTATTAGGAACACCATACTAATACTGTGTTTGACCCCCTTTCGCCTTCAGAACTGCCTTAATTCTACGTGGCATTGATTCAACAAGGTGCTGAAAGTATTCTTTAGAAATGTTGGCCCATATTGATAGGATAGCATCTTGCAGTTGATGGAGATTTGTGGGATGCACATCCAGGGCACGAAGCTCCCGTTCCACCACATCCCAAAGATGCTCTATTGGGTTGAGATCTGGTGACTGTGGGGGCCAGTTTAGTACAGTGAACTCATTGTCATGTTCAAGAAACCAATTTGAAATGATTCGACCTTTGTGACATGGTGCATTATCCTGCTGGAAGTAGCCATCAGAGGATGGGTACATGGTGGTCATAAAGGGATGGACATGGTCAGAAACAATGCTCAGGTAGGCCGTGGCATTTAAACGATGCCCAATTGGCACTAAGGGGCCTAAAGTGTGCCAAGAAAACATCCCCCACACCATTACACCACCACCACCAGCCTGCACAGTGGTAACAAGGCATGATGGATCCATGTTCTCATTCTGTTTAGGCCAAATTCTGACTCTACCATCTGAATGTCTCAACAGAAATCGAGACTCATCAGACCAGGCAACATTTTTCCAGTCTTCAACTGTCCAATTTTGGTGAGCTTGTGCAAATTGTAGCCTCTTTTTCCTATTTGTAGTGGAGATGAGTGGTACCCGGTGGGGTCTTCTGCTGTTGTAGCCCATCCGCCTCAAGGTTGTACGTGTTGTGGCTTCACAAATGCTTTGCTGCATACCTCGGTTGTAACGAGTGGTTATTTCAGTCAAAGTTGCTCTTCTATCAGCTTGAATCAGTTGGCCTATTCTCCTCTGACCTCTAGCATCAACAAGGCATTTTCGCCCACAGGACTGCCGCATACTGGATGTTTTTCCCTTTTCACACCATTCTTTGTAAACCCTAGAAATGGTTGTGCGTGAAAATCCCAGTAACTGAGCAGATTGTGAAATACTCAGACCGGCCCGTCTGGCACCAACAACCATGCCACGCTCAAAATTGCTTAAATCACCTTTCTTTCCCATTCAGACATTCAGTTTGGAGTTCAGGAGATTGTCTTGACCAGGACCACACCCCTAAATGCATTGAAGCAACTGCCATGTGATTGGTTGATTAGATAATTGCATTAATGAGAAATTGAACAGGTGTTCCTAATAATCCTTTAGGTGAGTGTGTGTGTATATATATATATATATATATATATATATATATATATATATATATACACCGATCAGCCATAACATTATGACCACCTGCCTAATATTGTGTAGGTCCCCTTTTGCATATGTAAAAACATTAAATACATACAAATCAGTGAAGAGAGAGACAATTATTTTCTGATGCCCCACAGAAAACCCCAATATGTTTATGTCCCTCTGTATCAGACATAATATCTATTTTGGAGTTGAAAATGGTAATAAACATATTTTTTCAATACAAAAAATAATACTGGCCTGTAGTGAATGACTGAATGAATGGATCTGAATATTATCATTGGAACATTATAAGGCCTATTATTGTGCAGATTTGTTATTCAGAGTTGAGCTACCTTGGGTACAGGTCTTGTATATCTGCCTTGCACACATCACACACGTAGTCCATGCTAATCTTAATACTGTTGAAAGTGTAACTACAACGCAAATGTGTCCGAACGTGACAGAGCAGGTAGAGACGTCTGCAACTCAACATTTACTTTCAACTGGAGCCTTTGTATTTTAAAGGCAGTCTCATCCCTGAGTCGTCTGTTGGAGTCTTCACTGGCAGAGCCCCCTGTGTATTAATGAAGTCCTGCAACACTCGCATAACACAATATTCAATATCACTGTTGGTTTTGAGACACCACAGTTCCCCGATTAAAAAGATATATATACGAGACATTTTAAATTGGCAGACTTCTTTATCATTGAACATGAAGATTTCTGTTTTACAAGTTTCTACTGGGAATGGTTCTTTGTAAGTGTCATTTTGCCATAAATACTGTGTGGTTCATCATGTTTTAAACGTGGATTGTCTCTTGTAAAGCTGAAGGAAGTGTTTTTTCCCCACCATTAGTTGTGAACTAATAGTAAATTATGTTTTTGTGATTGAATTCATTTGGATGACAGCATGTAAGTGAGGAATGAAGCCAGTTTTCAATAAATTGCACTGATACAAAAACAATCGAGTGTATCGTATGTGAATGATTCTTTCAACTCCAACACCTGGATCTGCACTTATCCATGGCACCAGACAAGTGTTACTGTTTCAGAAATGAAATGCTGGTGGTGACATGAGTGTTGAGTGTTGAGTGCCTTTCTCAATCCCAGTGCTTTACTAACTCAAACCATCATGACATAACACAAATTTAATTCAGGATTTGGGGCCATTTTTTGTAATTTTTGTTTCTGGAGTCCTTTGAGATGTTGGACTCTCTGCGGACGTCCCATACTGGTCCATCGATGCCGCGGACGGACAATCCCAGCTTGGCATGCGTGAGAGACTGCTGAGGGGATGAGGACATGTCCCAGAGACGAGCAGAGCCAGAGACAGAGTCCGTGAGCCGAGCTCAGTATCTGCTAAACGCTGAGAGTGCATAAGAAAGAATTTGAGACAGTCACTGTTTGTTTTGAAGCTGTTTATTAGTTATGACATTGCACTGCCTGCTGGCCTGTAGTCCCTGCCCTGTAATCAGAAAAGGAGAACAAGGATAAACAAGGATTAGGAGCTGTTTTTACTTTAACAGTTGGTGGTGCGTCTCTTTCGGCAGGACTTCACACACTGGTCCATGAGCTGGTGGCTGCTAGACCTGGAGCAAGAAGCAACACCAAGTAGGCTTCAGCAGAGAGACACAGGCTGGGATGACAATCAAACTCCAACCCCCCCGCTGCTGACAACTACACAACTTGCCCGCCAAAAGAAAATGCACCATAGTAACTGTCCTCCACCCTAGCAGATAATATTAACAAAACTACTTGAAGCTCACAAATGGTAAAATAAAATAAAGAAATTAGAGTTTTAGTTTGACTGTCACCTGATGAAGCTGCGCTTGGTCTGCTCTCGGTGCCGGGGTTTGGTGTCAGCTCTGTGTGCCCACATGTCCTGTGATTCCCGCATGCCGTGGAAGGTCTCGTAGCGAGTGATGCGTTCAGCAACCCGCCTGATACAAGAACAGAGAACAGTGTTAAGAGGTGGATGTATCTCAAGGCAAGCCTAGCCAGTACAGAGATCCCACAGACACTTTGTGCCAGATTCAATCAGGCTCTTTAAAAACAAGCAAACATCCTTCTCACCATGGAAATGCAGAGTTAGGTGCAGAACAAAAACACTAATGCCACATGATTACAGGTTTTAATATAAAGTATACCCCACCCCACATCTCCCCTGGGACACTCACTCCTTCCTTGTCATCCTGAGCGCCTCCTGCTTCTGAATCTGACACAGAATGCTGTTAAAGAGAGATCCTCTCATTAGGGTTGCTCTCTTGCGTGGTGGCTCTTGGCCCGGCTGGTCTGTGGGCCGTCTCTGGTTTGGCTGGTCTGTGTGACTTTTCTGGCTCAGGTGGTCAGTGGGCCTTCTCTGGGCTGGCTGGTCTTTGGGCCTCCTCTGGTCCCGGCGACCTGCTGGTCTCTCCCTCACCTAAAGGATGCACGTAGGGTCACATGCTCAGATAACGAAGAGTTGACTCCAGACACCAGCAGGTGTCTTTGGCGACTAAGATACAGGGTTCTCCTTCTCCTGCCTCCCCCTCTCCAACGACAACTCATATTATTGTGCACACCCCCCCTATTGGCACCGGTACGCACCTGTCCTGCGCGCTCATGGGCGGCACATTCAGAGCCCAGGGGGATGGGACGACTGGACACCGGTGTCTGTGCCTTCTGCTCCAGCTCAGGGACACAACACCGAGATGGCATGGAATAGTCCAGTCTCCGCCTGGAGAGAGGAGAAGGAATTTTACTGCCTTTCATCTCGCTGTGTTGGGAGATTCGGTGAGTGTAAAAAGGGAGAGACAGTAAACTGAGCAGGAGAAGGTTACAGATGACTCCGGGAAAGACTTAATCTTGCTGCAGACATCAGGGAGACATTATTCAACCAATGTTTGAGGTGGATGGAAAAAAAATTGAATATTTAAATGTTGTGTTTAAATGTGACTTAGTCATGGCTGTTCACTCTGTGTCTCACAGGTGGCTCCTGCATGTTTAAGGGGCCCTAGTGGCTCGGGGGCCTCTCCCTTTCTGTGGGACAAAGGGGCGTGTTGAGTAAAGCTCAGGCAGACACTTTAAAAGCATGATTAGCAGCTTCTCCCACTCCATTCAACACTGATCTGGCCAAAGCAGCAGGAAAGTAACAGTTTGTCAGTGAAGACTATTAGGCAGAGAGTCCGAAGAATAGAAATTTGAATGAGTCACTAAAATAATAAAAAAGAGTGATCACATAGAATTCCTTTCATCCCTTGTAATCAGTCTGTCAGCATTACTTACCCTTTGCCTGCCTGCCTCCCTCGTGCTGCGGTGGGCTTCAGGCTCCTGTCCGGCTCCTCACTCACTCCAGCAGGGGGTTTGTGCCCCTCCTTCTGCATGGTCCTTCTCTCCACTGTGGACACGGCATCCAGGAACGGCTTTCTGAAGTTCATCAGAACATTGCCATTGCACAGGGACAGCACGCCCATGCCGGCGAAGGTGAAGATGCTGCCCTGGGCGGCCATGCCTCGGAGGAGCAGCTGCACGCTCCTGTGCACACAGCGCTCTACTGTGTTCCTATCAAACGGGGTCCCCCGTGCCAGCGCCGTGAAATTTACGGGGACGACCCGCACATCGCCTGCAGACGGGAAGGCACACATCAACAACCCGCTCAATAGATTGGGCAGAAAACAGATGGGTTTACATTGTGCATCTTGATTTCTTCCAGGGAACTAAATTCCTCTATCTGGTTGGCAAGACAGGAGACCATGATTCTAAAGAGTGATTACTGTATTTATTTTTTCACACAGAGCAGCTGTGCAGTGTGGGACACTTACCTACAGCAAGCACCTTGCGCTGCTTTAGCCCATGCCTTTGGGCAGCCTTTGCAGAAATTTGGAAGATGGGTCTGCGGGTTAAAACAACCCCATTTCCCATATCCACCTTCCGCACGGACCAGGTGTAGGTGCCCAGGCCCCGCACATAAACTGCCTGAAATACAAACAGGACAGGAAAATAACACAGGATATTTACATTAACAAACCAGTTAAATGATGACATGTGAAATTGAAATTGTAATATTAATTTTGCTGTAAAGTACTTAAGAGTTGCTTATTTGTATCATGTCCAACACAATGGGGTCTGGGGGATTCTTACCTTCTGGAGAGACATTGTGTCCTCAATGAATCTGGACACACTGGTCCAAATCCTTTCAATGTCTGAAAGAACAAAAATGATCAGACATGTGGAGGTGAATATACTGCTAACATATGTTAAATATAAACAGAAAATATTGACCACAGGTATTATAAGAACAACAAACAACTACATCTGAATTTGGCGTTTGCATCAGTGGATTGTGGGGTGGAGTGAGCAAAGGTGCAGTTTGTCACATTGAATTAATAGCCGGATATTTTCACTCAAATTCAGTGTATATGTATTTTACATATTTCCCCTCTTTATTCATATATATACATAAATGATCAACTCAGCCATTATAAACTATAAACTGTGACATACACTCACCTAAAGGATTATTAGGAACACCATACTAATACTGTGTTTGACCCCCTTTCGCCTTCAGAACTGCCTTAATTCTACGTGGCATTGATTCAACAAGATGCTGAAAGCATTCTTCAGAAATGTTGGCCCATATTGATAGGATAGCATCTTGCAGTTGATGGAGATTTGTGGGATGCACATCCAGGGCACGAAGCTCCCGTTCCACCACATCCCAAAGATGCTCTATTGGGTTGAGATCTGGTGACTGTGGGGGCCAGTTTAGTACAGTGAACTCATTGTCATGTTCAAGAAACCAATTTGAAATGATTCGACCTTTGTGACATGGTGCATTATCCTGCTGGAAGTAGCCATCAGAGGATGGGTACATGGTGGTCATAAAGGGATGGACATGGTCAGAAACAATGCTCAGGTAGGCCGTGGCATTTAAACGATGCCCAATTGGCACTAAGGGGACTAAAGTGTGCCAAGAAAACATCCTCCACACCATTACACCACCACCACCAGCCTGCACAGTGGTAACAAGGCATGATGGATCCATGTTCTCATTCTGTTTACGCCAAATTCTGACTCTACCATCTGAATGTCTCAACAGAAATCAAGACTCATCAGACCAGGCAACATTTTTCCAGTCTTCAACTGTCCAATTTTGGTGAGCTTGTGCAAATTGTAGCCTCTTTTTCCTATTTGTAGTGGAGATGAGTGGTACCCGGTGGGGTCTTCTGCTGTTGTAGCCCATCCGCCTCAAGGTTGTACGTGTTGTGGCTTCACAAATGCTTTGCTGCATACCTCGGTTGTAACGAGTGGTTATTTCAGTCAAAGTTGCTCTTCTATCAGCTTGAATCAGTTGGCCCATTCTCCTCTGACCTCTAGCATCAACAAGGCATTTTCGCCCACAGGACAGCCGCATACTGGATGTTTTTCCCTTTTCACCCCATTCTTTGTAAACCCTAGAAATGGTTGTGCGTGAAAATCCCAGTAACTGAGCAGATTGTGAAATACTCAGACCGGCCCATCTGGCACCAACAACCATGCCACGCTCAAAATTGCTTAAATCACCTTTCTTTCCCATTCAGACATTCAGTTTGGAGTTCAGGAGATTGTCTTGACCAGGACCACACCCCTAAATGCATTGAAGCAACTGCCATGTGATTGGTTGGTTGGTTAGATAATTGCATTAATGAGAAATTGAACAGGTGTTCCTAATAATCCTTTAGGTGAGTGTATGTGTGTTATGTTCTTATAGCATTCTGGCCTCTAACAGATTTTGATATATTGGAAACACAAAAAACTGGCAACTGAAAACATTTCACACTCACCGCTTTCTGACAGTTTGGAGAGGGTTGGGAGATTAATGTTCTCAGCCATAATTAAATTAGTTTATCTCTCTAACAATTAGTCTAACTCTCTCTGATATAGCAGTAGCTATAATAACTAAAAATCTGATCGTGAGTTTAAATCTCTGGTTGTGTCCACTGTCTCAGTCTGCAAAGCTCTGATTGCGATGATCCACCACATTCTACAGTAACATTCCCTGTGTGATGTCATAATAAACACCCGTGATGTCACTCAATCACACTGTGCTTTGATCTGACACGTGCTACTTAATAAAATACATAGAGAAACAAGGTTACTTTGTAGTTTTACCATCCGCTATAAAGTGGCCTTTGCTGTACGTCCTAAAGCCTTGGCCCATATTTAATGAACAGAACACTGACAATTGCATCACAATAAAAGAGGCTAAAACAATATATTTACACGGAGACTTAGAAACAGGGATACTAACTTATGTTTCCCAAGTTCACAGTCACAAAACCATCCAAACCAAGTTGGCAAGACATACACCACTTCCAGTTTTTAAATAAAACATTACTCAATTTATGGACAAAAACAACTCTGCCAAACGACAACAATTGAAACAGAGTCAGAATGTTATAAAGCTTGATTGAAGTCCAGTGAAGCTCTCTGAGCAGCTGGAAATGCAGGTGCACCATTCATTACTTCACACTGTAATCTGTGCGATCGTCGTGAGACTAGAGTGAACCAGATGTCACCAAACATATATACATTTTAAACACATTATAATTTATATTAATAATAATACATAGGAATATAATTGATAAAAACACGAGGATGCTCAGATCTATGGATGAGGAGTTTGTTTAGTCTTGTTTTTGCCTTGACTTCCTAATGGTTTCATGGATTGTATTGGAATTCCTTAAAGATGCAGCCCCGGACGCTTCTGCACATTAAAGCCATTCATTTTCAGTGAGTCACTTGACAGTCTGGATCACAACCACTTTATTATGTGTCCCCTGGTGTTTTTTGGAAGGTGGAATGGGCGCAAAGCTCAAGTTTCAACATACTACAGTACAGGACCGACTACAATGTTACAAGCTGTGTTTTTAAAGCTGGACAACTCTTTTTTATTATTTTCAAATTCATTGAACCATTTTACTTACTCATGAAATGAAAACAACCAGTACATACCTTATTCTTTATTAACTAGAACAGAAGTACCAGTACATTTGGGGGACACAGTCCTCAATGCCAGACATGTTTGGTGTGAAATGAGGCGTCCGAGTGGAATAATTTACATTGTGCAGGTATGGCTTTGCAACGTTTCTGTAGAGTTCTGGGCCTGCAGAGCTGAGAAAAATGGAAGCCACTGAAAAGTTCAATAAATAAATGTAAAATCGCCCTGTATTTTTAACAGTATATCTTGCAGGCTGCACCTGGAATGGTAGTTAAATGTGGTGCAATTATATAAAATAAAAAAATTGTATACACACTAATGCAGGCTTTCAGACTGTGCCTGAGATCCTATCACAAGCGCCGCACACCCCTCTCCCCTTTCCTGTCTCTGTGCATTGTGTTGCGATTCCAATGGCCGGAACTGCTTAAGTACTAGATAAAGCAGACAGATGAGGAACAGGCTAGGGGAAACCGTTGCATCATATCGCTGTGGAACAATCGACAGCCCGTGCTGGAAAATTAGGAGCCCAGGGAGTGAGACTGTGCACAGATCAAAGTAGTCCGCCCCTCCGCCTCCCGCCTCCCACCTCCCACCTCCCTATCTTCAAATCCTTCCCCTATAGCCAATTCCCTCTTCAACACCAGCTTTAAACGGTGCAATTAGTGTCTAACGAGCACTTGCAGCACTTAGTCAAGGGTCTGGAATGTCTGTCTTATCACGTTCTTCGCCCTACTCACCTGCGCATGCACGCAAGCACGGCATTTGCATGCAACTGTTGCCGATGTCATCCTGGCAGGCCGTTTTTTGACTGCGATAGTCTGGGCCAGAGGGACAGGCCCTTTGGTCCACTTGGGTGAGCAGTGCTGTTGATGAGGGGCTCCTGGGTAGCTCATAGGTTTATTCGTTTTGCTCACTCCACCTTCAAACAACATGGTGTTATTGTGTAAATGCTAGCTGAAATGAATGTTGGGTCAGTCCTCTCCCCTCTCTCAAGCTAACCCAACCGCTCAGCTATTTCTGCATGACCTCTTGCAGAATCCTGGTCACTGCCTGCCCAGTTTCTGATTGGCCAACACCTGGTCTACTGGGCCCCAACCTGCACTCATCGCTTGAACCACCGGGGACCCCACTGTTGGATTGGTGTTTCATCAGAGATTTATGATTTCATTGTCAGGACTGGCTCTGTTTGTTATTACTGGAGCCTGCTGGGATTTTCTGAATTTCTTGTTGCTCTTCTGTCCCGCGAAGAGCAGATTGTTGAGGAGTTAAAAATAGCAAAGGAGGTCGGGGGGCTAGGAACCAGGGGAATGTTTCTTTTTACTTATATATATATATATATATATATATATTTTTTTTTTTTTTTCTTCCACAACTCAGGGGGTCCCTCCCTCGATGGCCTGCATTAATCATCTCAGTGAGTGCATCGCAGACTTCACCATCAGTTAATTCGAGTCACCAGTCACGGCTGTGAATCTGTTGTGTATTGTTCCCACCTGATGAACGGTCATCTGCCTCGCAATCAGGAACAGATAGCAATTAAGAAGATAGTCATTTTTCAGTCTGAAGATGGGGCCCAGCTGTTTATGCCAGAGAGAAATTTACAACTGCTCTGCTCGCTTTCTAAACAAGGGAAGCCCCCTGAAGGAAAAGCCGGTTTGGCTGTGTTTATGCAGAAGTCGTACTTGCTTTCTAAGTTTGGAAATAGGCACCTTTTCTGCACTTCCCTAATACGGTTCCTGTCGAAACTGCACTGTGCCTGTGGCTCCGGTCTGTATTGATGGAGTGAGAGGTCAGACGGGAGAGACACAGAGAGAGGTTTGAGTCACTGGGACCTTTTTGTATATTGGACACAGAACTGAAAAACCAGAATGGCGTTCAATCCTGTTCTCCAGGCTGCCGATTGGACCCAGTGATACTGTATTGGATCATGTGTGTATTGTTTATGTTATTTAACATTTTTCTCTCCCGTTGGCTTGTGCTGCTCATTTTCTAATAATCTGCACATGTGTCACAGGGTCGGAGTTTAACAACCTCCCTGTGCTTGAAAGACTTCATATGAACCCAGCATTAGCTACACTAGTACAAGTGAACATGTTTTCCAGACCTCCACACATTGACTCTTTACAGACTTTCCAATAAATTAAAAAAACTCAACCAAACTGCAGGAGCTTGACAGAGACATCGGAAACGTGACGGCGAGTGGTTTTTACAATATTGCTTTAGTCACATGTCGTACATCCCGTGAAAAGCTCTAACAACAAGCGTCACATTTCCCCCCAAGAAACAACAAAACAGAAAAGATAAATGCCACAAAGCTAATGCCATGCCTTTACAAGAACATTTCCCACCCAACAAACCTGTGACACATAAAAACCTCTTCCCTGTAGGGCCATCCCCGCTGACTGGAGCACCGTAATTACGCACGAAACATGCTTGAAATAAAACCCTCCAGTGCTACTCAACAGGTAGGCTTCTTTAAACATGGCTCCCATGTTTTTAATCCCCAAAACGGGGCCCTTTCCTCCTGCACACGCAGAGGGGAATGTCATTCTCTCGCCAGGCTAATAACATTTTTTTATTCCTGTTTCTCTGTTCCATACATCAAAGTAAAACTCTCGCACTTTCTGTTTTATTTCAGAGATTCACCAGAGACTACAGAGACCCGGCAGCAGTCCTTCCGCCACTCGCAGATCCTGTCCTGAAAACACACTGCAGTCGGCAGAGAAGCCCAGAGTTGTACGGTCCTGGCTCTTAATCAGGCGAGCCTTTCCAAGATAACACCTGATGTTACCTGTTGCCAGCAAAAGCAGGCTGATGAGGTGTCAGGTGGCTGTGAGATTTACTGCACACTTTCACTGGTCAAGGTAAGCCTCGCCGGCACGTGAGAACTAAGTAATCAGTTTCAGTCACCAAGGAATTAAACATTTACAGACTCTGAGATTACTGCCCTTCACAGGGGGCTTATAAAACCAAATTATTTGGATGCAGTCATGCCCGCCAGAAGCTGTACAAGATGGTTAAGTGTCACCTTCTCAAGAAGAGATGCATGCTGGGATGTCGAACCACATGAGAACTGAGGGGGTGTTTTTGAAGCAACATAATGCAGCAGTTGGAAATTGGTTACGCTTATATAAGGGAATGTATTTGGGAGCCTCTAGAGTATTTGAGCTGGGGCTTGATATTATTATTAAAGTAGACAGGTCCTTGAATAGCATTTTGTGCCACCAGAAATGTATACGACAAGCCTCCCTCTTGTGTGAATGGATTGTATCACAGTTGAAATGCTATTCTTATTATAATTATCTACAACTAGTCAATCTATTAAGGACTATACTTTTTTTGAAATATATACAATCTACGCATTATTACCCAAACTAAGCCTCCCTCTTATACTAATGTGCCAGACTTACAGTGCTGTGTACAAGCTGTTTTCTCTGAAGGTCACTATAATTGCCAGTGTTTATTGCAATATTTCAGACATCATTGTTGTTCCTGCCAGCTTTGACAGGCTTTCTCTTCCTCTGTTTCTTTTCCAAAACTTTTTTTTGTGTGTCTCCCCCCAACCAAGTTTGAGCTGTGTTGTTATTTTGTGGTTTGTCCTTTTGAATTCCAACACTGTAAATCACTCTAGTCCTTAATGAGCATTATTGCAAGAACCCGCATATAGACTGACGTGAGAGGGAGATGGGAAACAATAACTAACTGGGACAGAGGGGAAAACAAAAAATATGGGCGGGGAAACGAACAAACACACAAACAAACAAACACAAGGACTCAGTTTTCTGAGGAGAGCGTGATTTTAAACTGAGTTAAACTGTTACAGGGGCAAAGTCCTTTTAGCTTCAGCCCACAATGTGGCCCACGCACACATACCGAAGGAAAAAACAAATGCATTTTGAAATCTTGACATCCTTAAATACATTGCCGAGAACATGGTGCCTCAGTAGTAAGAATTGGAAATCATCCATGACAGAAACCAATCATTACATTCCTCAATATCATTGGCTGGGGTATGTGCCTAAAGAATGCAAGGCCGTGGACTGTGATGATGTAAAACAATTGATAGGTTTATCTGACGTATTTGGAATCATTTAGCATTCCGGATACATGAGTTCCAAGGGAGTATTCCGAATAAGCCATTTGACTTGCAGGTTCATTTGAATATCCCTCATTAGTCATTGCTTTACATGAATTTGAGATTGGTACTGAAACACTGCCATCTTCTTAAGCTTGAGCAGAAGCGATGATCTGACATGAGCTTGCGTGATGCAGATTGACTCCCTCCCTAAGCATCTACCCAAGATCCTTTGCAAAAGTCACAGATGTGCGCAAATGGAAGCAAGCGCGAGCTTTCCAAATAAGGTGTTTACTAATGTGTCTTAATATGGACTACAGAGTTTAATAACCCACATAAATAATATATTAGCAATACTCACATTCAGATTACTGCCATTTAGGCCAGGGATGCCCAGCTCCTGACCTGAGGAAGCACAGATTTCTGGTTTTCACTTGTCTGGGTTCTCTGTTTTTTAAATGACAGAATTAGTCTTAAGTAAGGAATTTAACTGGTTCAGTCTGATTTGATCTTTAAGTCCAACCATTGAAACATTAAAAGTAACTGACAACCCTGAAGGACTTTGGCTTCAAAAGTGTAGGAATTGGCTGGCCCTTTTTAGCCTCTGGGAGCTGACAGTAGGTGGCGATGTCACACCTGCTTCCTCAGACAGGCAAGACTGCAGCCTCGATACAGAATAAAGCATTAGGCATGAACCAAAGGGAGCCTGAGCTTCAGATAGTAGTTTTAAGTGAGATGGGAGTAAAACAGTACACTTTATAATATAGATTCCATTACCAGTAGAGTATTAGCCTGTGTGCATCAACAATCTCATGCTGCACATTTCACAATTCTGTTTTTATAATAATACTAATAATAATAATGAGGAGGATTTTTGGGCCTTAGTCATAATTTGCTTGGCCTGTCGTGTATTTTAACTGGCTGTCTTAGAGGAACAAATTCAATAGCCGCACTAGTGATCACACTGTGGAGTCGAATAAGACATGCACACGAATACAGAAGATCGGACTGATTCAGTTGGCCAACACTTTGTCTTGGCTGACTCTCTGTGGGTGAGTTGGCAATACGGGCTTTTGCGATATTGGCTAGGCAGTGATGTTGAATTTCTGCGCAGGAAGGTGTTCTGATCCGAATGTCCTGTGTGCGGCCCAAGTGTGTCCCTGCACTGCAGAATGAAGTTTGGACCCTAGGCTCCTGTAAGTGCCACACAAACTGTCATTCCAGAGCTTTGGACAGAAAAGCTTTATGCACTTACTAAAAAATGAGCTTAAAGCATCTTATATTCAAGTTAAAGACATGGCTCTTTACTTAGTATGGTCTGACTTTGGCATCAATATCCCCCTTTTTTTTTTGCTCGTGGTCAGATCTCTGGTGTAATCTGATCCTCGTTTCGTCTTTGAGTTTTAATTATGGTAACTTCAACATCTCTCATACCGCTCCATGCTTTACACTGTTTGTGGTGTTGGCTTACTGTTGTAAACAAAGTGCATATGTGACACATTACAGTTCTTAGTAAAACAAAAAGTTAAGAGTGTATGAACTCAAGATGGATGTCTGTGTGTTAATATTCTCCTAATGAGGTAACAAGGCCAGCGTGTGGGTTGATACGCAGGGCACTGCAGATTGCGATGCAAGTGTTGTTATCACTGCTCTATTTTTGTCGGTGGAAGGGACTTTTACTATCAGATTTGGGCTGCTTCAAGTCAATTGCCTGCTTCTTTCTGAAACAAGTTAGGTGATGAAATGGAGCTGGCATTTGCCTAAAGCCTGTCAGTGCGTCGTAAAACTCAAACCCATCTAAATAATTGGCACTTCCTCCGCAATACATGGTATCCACTTCCCTGGACGCTGTACCACTTGTGGAGGAGAAGCTAATCCTCGCAAGTCGTAGGTTTTTTGCTCTGAAGATCCCAATTATATAACAATTCTTATCTCTTGATATAGCGCCTTTCTACGGCAGCAGCTCAGCCACACAATATATAACGTGCTGGACGGATTTACTGGGCTGTGATGGGTCGTGGGCTCTAGGTAAACCGATCACAAACGAGGGAGATTTTGGAACGTTCTCTTATTCCAAGTGAAGAAAGCACTGTGAAGTTTTACACGCTGTTGAGCCCATGATATTGTTTAAATGGTTTTAGGGATACTTACATTTTTTTGCCAACTCTCTAAACACTGGCAATCACCAGCCATCTTGATGATTTATTTCCATATTTCTTTACAGTGTCAGTTGTCTTGTGGAAAAGGAAGATCCTCTGTGTTCTATTTTCATGTTTCATATTACTCCTCCAATGCAATCGTCTCCGCAAAAGTGTAGAGAAAGATAATAACAGAATTTGAGATTGGTACTGGTAGACCATCCTACATTGCTTGTCTGGTTGCCAGCTGTTACTTGACAGATCTGAGTGGAGTCTTCTTCAGGGCTGCTCCAAGCTCACGGGGGCATAAGCAAAGGCTGTGGAGAAACAGCTCAGCAAAGCGTACAGGACAAACCTGGACTCTTGCCACACCATGTGTCTGGGCCTGCGGTCTGCCCATAATTCTTAATCGACTCACACTTGCGTAGGCCGCCGCATGTCCTGTCAGCAGGCTGGTTGTTTACTTAACTGCGATTTCTCACATCATCTGTTTTCCTTGGACATCTATCTCTCTGTCTCTGTCTCTCGTCTCTCAGTCTATCTCTTGTTCTCACTCTCCCTATCACTGACGGGTGCCAGAGTGGAACTTCGACAGGCAGTTTGCTTGCTCCCCAGACGCCGCCTGCTCTCCTAACACTGCCATTGCATTACAACTCCCCATCGATTCCACAAGTCTTGATTGCTAGTATTGTTTTCCTTGAAATAATATCTCAGCCACCCCCCCAACTTTCCTGGCTCCTGGACATCACAGCTCTATTACTTTCATTTGTTCTTTCTTCTTTATTGTTTTCCTGACATAAGTGAGGGCGCTGCTGTGATCTCTGCCGTGCCCTGCAGTAGGATGTGAAATGGTAAATGCAAACACTTGATGAGTTCTGTACTGTGCGTACCATGTTCCTGGGAAGGGAGGGCGTTGGCTGGAAAACATGACGAATCTAGAAACTGCAGAACAGTGGCTTCTGCCAGTGGGGGGTGGGGGGGCTGATGGATCTCCTCTCAGGATGTGAGGCGAGTTGTCATGTGAGAAAACAAGGCTTTCTCTGCTGCAAAGCCAGGTGCAGGACAGCTGAATGAGAGAAAAAACACCAGACAAACCTATCCTTTTACAAGCACATCGTCACTCCAGATTCTCCCTTCAGCCAAGCGATGCCCCTTTGAAATCCTAGTATGATCACAGCCAATACATTTATTTGTGTGTCTGTGGTCCCCATATCGGATAAAAGGCGTTAGTGGCCCTTTTCCAAGGTTTCATTTTGGAACAGCCGCATCAAGGCAAAAAAAATGTTTTTCTGGAAAGTCTTACTGTCTTGGGAGACTTAGTTATTTTCTGTAATCGTTAATCTGTTTATGTGGGAAACCACAGGGTAAAGGTGGCATCCCATGTGCCAGGCAGGAGTGGAAATAGCTGGTCTTTAATGGGAGTAAAGGTGGTGTGTGTGGGGGGGAAGGAGGGAGGACTGTGCTGTGCACTTGAGCAGTCTTGAATTTCCTGTGCAGTCCAATATATGGTTACTACAAGGGCTCCAAATTTCTTTGCATTTTGACTTCGGGTCTTGAAGCATCTTCCAAAAGCCGTACATAAAAATATTTATATAAAAATAGTTTTGCCCTATTCACTTACCTTGCTGTCTCTGTGTCTCTCCACGCCTTCAGCTGTGTGAAACATGAAACGCAGAACAATCTGAAAGTGGGGGGGAAAAGTCCTAGGTGTTCTCCAACGTTTGGTAAAATAAGAAATGTAGATGGTAAAATTAGGCAAATGATGATGTCAGTTAAATTAAGCTGAGAAGCACTGCTCCAGACCACCAATCCAGCAAGTTTTATAAGGCACCCGTTAAAACATCCATTTATAAGGACTTGAAACATCTAATCTTGGTCAATTACTCAGATGTTGGGTGGAATTCAGTAATCTACTTCATTTGGAACAATTATCTGAATATCCCTCAGCAGTATCAGCTTTTCCTTTCTTGGACAAGTGCTTAATTGCTTAATTAATCAAGAATGCCCAATGTGTTCTGTAGAGACTGGTGATTAAGTGGTGAGCTACGAGGCTTACCAGCCTATATTAGGACTCTTCGGGACTAGGACTCCTGCATTAGAAGGAGGGTGATGTCATTTCCTGTAGATCCCAATAATGATTTTCAGTGCGGGTTCTTCCTTTTTCTTGGCCCTCTGCAAGTGCCCTGTTGATGTGGTTGTTGTGGAAACCTGTGAATTGCAACTTTTGTGAAAAATATTTATATTCCATCACGCCTTTGGGAGTGTCTGACAGTTTCTCTTCCTGTTTTGGAGGCGTGTGTGTGCGTGTCTGCGTGTGTGTGTGGGAGTGTGTATGAGTAGGGGGTTAGTGGAAAAGGTCAGCTTGAGAAAATGAACTGAAAACAGGATACTGACTGAGGTGTCATGTCACTGAGAGAGGATTGCAACCAGTTTTCCCCTCCACATTTCCACATGAATTATTACATTTTATGAAACTTTTCTATAGTATACACTACTGGTCAAAAGTTTTAGAACACCTCAATTATTCCAGTTTTTATTGAAATGTGCACAATTTAATGTCTCAATGTACTCTGAAATGAAAGTATAGAACAAATCAACAATTGGAGAAAAAAAATCATGGAATCCTTTTGTTTAACAAAAGTTTATCTAAATTTTTGACTCATCAAAGTAGCCACCTTTTGCAGATATAACAGCCAAACACACTCGTGGTATTCTTTCTACAATGGAAATCAAATCTTATTCAGAAAGTTCTTCCCAACACTGTTGCAGAAGTTCCCATAAATGTGTTGCACTTGTAGGTTTCGTTGCTTTCACCCTTCTGCTTAAGGTTTAAGTCTGGAGACTGTGCTGGCCATTCCATGATTTGAAGCCTACCATCTTGTTATTTTATTCTAAGGTTCTGACATAGCCTGGAGGTATGTTTTGGGTCATTATCTTGCTGTAGGATGAACCTCTGACTAGGCGTATACCAGAGGGTATTGCATGGCACTGCAAAATTCTGTGGTAGCCATTTTGGTTCAGTGTGCCACTCACTGTGTGCAAGTGGCCGACTCTGGATCCAGCAAAAGAGCCCCAGACCATCACACTTCCTCCACCATGTTTGACAGTTGGTGTCACACACTGAGGAACCATCCTTTCACCTACTCAACGGCATACACAAACCCTGCATGATGAACCTAAGATTTCAAATTTTGATTCATTTGTCCATAAGACCTTCTTCCAGTCTTCAGGAGTCCACTGGCGGTGCTTCATGGCCCATGCAAGCCTCTTTTTCTTATTTTGCCAACTTAGCAATGGCTTTGTTTCTGCCACTCGACCTTCTTCTTCTCTTCACAGTTGAAACTGAGATTTGCTTACTTGGACCAGTGTTAAGCTGTGCTTGAAGCTGTTGTCCTGTGAGCTGCCTCTCACGCAAGCTGTTGACTCTCAGAATCTTGTCTTCTGATTCTGTCTGCCAGACATCTTCCTGTCAGAGTTTCCTCGTTTCTAAGTGCCTTTTGATGGTGTAGGAAACTGTACTCACTGACACATTGGCTTTCTTTGCAATTTCTCAAAAGTAAAGACCTACACTTTTAAGGGTTATAATGGTCTGTCTGTCTTCCTTTGTTAACTGCCTTTTTCTCTAAATTTTGATAGCAGTACACTTCTTCCTGTAGTACAATACTGTCAAAATAATGCTTAAGAGGGTTTAGTAACACAGTCTGTTCCAACACTGCTTTTATTCAGACAGAGGGTTTGTAAGTAATCAACAAAAGTTGGAACACCTGTAGGAATTGTTAGCATAAACTTTCAAGGCTTAATTTACTGATTGGAAAACTGCAAATGTCATACCTATCCACAAGAAAGGGAACAAAACTGAGCCAGGAAATTACAGACCAGTCAGTCTCACCTGCATTACCTGTAACATTTTGGGAAAAAATATTAGACGGAATCTTAGACGGCCGACACCTGGCAGATGAAATTGAAATTAAGTGCAAGGTATTACATGCAGGCAATAAAATGTCCACTATAATTACACTATGGGAGGAATAGAACTGGAAGAAGTAATACATGAGAAAGAGCTAGGAGTCTATGTGGCCTCCTCACTTTCTCCATGCAAACAGTGTGGGGAAGCAATAAAAAAGGCAAACAGGATGTTAGGGTATATTGTCAAAAGTATAGAATTGAGAACAAGGGCAGTGATGTTCAGACTGTACAATGCACTAGTTAGAGCTCATCTGGATACTGTGCACAGTTCTGGGCTCCACACTTCAAGAAAGATATCACTGCTCTAGAGGCAGTTCAGAGGAGAGCAACCAGACTTATTCCAGGTCTGAAGGGAATGTCCTACTGAGAGACTGAGGAACTGAACCTTTTCACCTGGAACAGAGGAGACTACATGGGGACTTGATCCAAGTCTTCAAAATCATGAAAGGCATCGACCACATCAAACCAGAGGAGCTTTTCCAGATCAGCAGGGACACACGCACCCGGGGACACAAATGGAAATTGGGCTTCAAGGCATTCAAGACAGAAAACAGGAGACACTTCTTCACACAGAGAGTCGTCACAATCTGGAACAAACTCCCCAGCGATGTGGTTGAAGCTGAAAATTTGGGAACATTTAAAAACATACTGGATAGGATCCTTGGATCACTTAGTTATTAATGGTCACCAAATGAGCATGATGGTCAAGTGGCCTCCTCTCGTTTGTAAACTTTCTTATGTTCTTATGTTCCATTGCTGCAGAACAGCTGTAAGTTGTTAACTCATTACTTGTTCCCTGATTTTTTTTTTTATAACTCTGAAATGTACATTATTTTTCAGTTTTTGGTAACCTAACTTTTTTTAAACCTCTGTCAGTTTACCGCTTACCATTGTACCATTTCAGGTTATTCGCTGGACTTGAACTTGAACTGGACTTGAACTGTTTACATTTCAATAAAAATGTGAAAAATGGGGGTGTTCTAAAACTTTTTACCGGTAATGTATGTGCATGGTATTTCCTTTTTTTTTTCGACAGAGATATCTTCTGCTTTTTATACAAACCAGCAGAGCTAGCAGAGCTTTCTTGGAAATTTACAACATTATGATAAAAATAAGTAAATAATTCAATAAAACTGATTTGACATAGTGGATTATAATTTACAATCTAAAACACATTGTAGGAATGTTTGAAAAGCGAGTAATAATTCATAATAATTGCCAAGATGACAGATTGTAGAGCTTTTTATAGCAGGAAAAGATAATACTTACAGACTTTTAACTTACACCTTTAGGATATGGGAAAAAAATACCAGTCTTAGCTATTGTAGGTCTTCATTTACACCACTAGCTTCACCACTGGGGATATATTCTGTACTCTATACCATACAATATTTTAACATTCTAGTTTTCATGGACTTGGATTAGATTCTTGGACTGCCACAGCTCACTTGTATTGGTGTTAAATTGTGTTTATTACCATTGCCAACCACAGACGCTCAGCCATTACCATTTATTGGGAGATCTGGAAGAAAAAGGTAGACGTTTGAGAAAATCAGACAGGGAAGGGGGGTAAAATTGAAAAACAAAACAATTTGTACTAGGATGTGTGTGGTTTTAAGCTGTTTGTATGAGCAAATACATAACAGCAAGCCAAGAGTACGTGGTACAAGAATCATAGTCACTTTGGCAGCTGACACAGGTATAAGTCTACTAAGTCAGTGTAAAATGAATACAGAGCTATCTCTCTCACACACACTCACACTCATACTCTCACTCTCACTCTCACTCTCACACTCACACAGAGCAATACATCAGGAGAGTCAGGAGGGAGAGCTGGACCAGGGACAGAAATGGCTAATTTTTCAGACCATGAAGACCCCACTGACAGAATGAAACTCAACAGCATAACAGGGGCTCACATTGCCTTTGTGAAAACATCCCCACCAACCCCCTCTGCCTTTAGACTGAAACAGGTGATGGGGGGGGGGGAATTATCATAACACAGCAGTGTCTATTTCAGAGCAGCTCACCCGGTTGAAATTAATTATCTCTTGTGAGAGTGACCTCACCGCATTATTTGTAGTGGCTAAGGAGTCCATTGAAGAACAAAGGGCTTCCCATTGAAGAGGAATACAAATAATCCTGTCTGGTCGTGTCCATTTACATTCTTGTAAAACTGCTTTTTCTTTGGAATAAACTGGAAGTGTGTGTGTGTCTATGATTCATAATCCCTTTGCCAATGATCTTGCATTCATCAAATATCACAAGATCTTCCTCAGTTTAACTTTGACAGTTTATTTAGCACATTTCCCAGGTTTTCCTCTTATTTTCATGTCTTCCAGTCATTTAATCTATTCCTCCACGGTGCTTTAATAACTCTGTACCGAATGATTATAAAGCCTTTTCGATACAGTCTTTATGAATGTTTGCTGTGGTAACGCGTGGTATTACTGTAGTCAAGTGCAGTGACATCAGGGTGTGTCTGAGGAGCGGAAACACAGTGAAACAAATTCAGTTTGTAATTATAAGGGTCACCCTGTCAGACAATTGTAGTTCTTGCCAGAAACTACAGGAAATTCATTGTTTGATAATGAGATTTTCAGAGAAGGAAAGGAAAAACACCTTAATACTTCTCTTCACCTCCATGCCTTCCCCATATATTCATCCTGTCTCAATTAAACACATGTCACCCAAGACTCCACTTTATTATCTGGCCTATTGGTCCCAACCTTCAAACTCAAGAGAGAGACAGCAGCCTAGAGCAATCCCCCTTCTCGGCATTCCTGTGGGGCTCTCCCTGTCCCCGGGACTGTCTTCGTGGTGATGGAAGTGTCTGTCTGGGACCCTCTGCCTGACTGACCCTGACTGTTTGACCCTGGCCTTGATTTACTCCGTCATTTATTAGAGGGGATTACAGTGTTACTGTCCAGAGCCCTGACGGGAGCTCTCTTCTCTCTGTGTTTAATGGCCATTACTCACAGCTGTCTTCCCAGATTACTGGCCTCTAAACCTTTTGCGAGGTGCTACATTTTCCCAGCCAGCCTGAAAGGGGCTCGGATTGCCTGGGATTTTGAGAGGAAAAAACTAAACAAACGTCTTAGTTTCTTTCAGCCCTTGCGTTTTGACCAGAAAGTCAACTGGGGATCGCAAGTCTCAGACGGGCTTGGATTCCTCAGTCAAAAACTGAAGTGTCCTTGAACTACACTCAAGCAATAATAGTACTGCAACAGATCTCACTTTACTAGGGGTTCTAGTGAAGTTTGGTTTTGGCCACCAGTATGTGTTGTGATGGTGCCCAGTTTGGTTCCCTTTATAGACCACTACTAAATTATCAATTTCTAAAGACGGGGAAGACCTGTTGATCAGATAGTTGATCCATTAAACTAATCACTTGTTCGTTGAAGGGAGAATGGGTCTGGATTCTGCTTTATAAATGGGATTTGGGCTCTCCAGCAGTAGGGATGTCTATTGCTAGCATCAATCAGCCTTATTACCAGGGACCCCATACATCTGTCTTCACAAGAACCCTCCAAAGAACAGCCTTGTGAAGCAGCCCTGTTTTAGATCGCCAGTGTATAAATGGGATAGTGATGTTTAGGTTCTGAAATTGATTACTTTTCTTCTTGATAGGAAATGACACTAGTCACAGATGTGTGAAGCATCTTTACCGGGGAGAGGTGGCCAAATCACATTGCTTTCTGTCCATCTCTCTCTCTCTTTCCTTTTCTCCCTCTACTGCTCTCTCTCTCTCTGAATTTTGGCATTCCTGATTCTCCATGCTGCCCCCCACCCCGTTTCCCCCCAGAAACAAAGCAGGAACTTTTACTTTAATATTTTTGGGATTAGACACTGGGAAACAATTCCTGAGGATCCAATAAGAGAAGTCAACACTGCTGAAGTGGAGTAAAGTCTCAAGCCTTGAAAATGTTTCCCCTCCCGTCCTCCTTGGAGGCACAGATGCCTCCCGATGGTTTTCTAACCTGGCACATGGAATTTCTTCTCTTACTCAGCGTTGCATGGGTAGACACTGTGTCATCAAGCTAAGACCAATGGATTTTGGTGGTTGGGGGGTGGGAGAAGGGGGCAGGGGGAGTGGGCAGGTGGAGCTAGGGGAGGCAAGGGGTGGTCTGTTTATTGATATCACCTGTGTTGATCACCCCTTGAGATTACAGTGTGTGTGTGTGTGTGTGTGTATGTTTCTGAGGCCCTGTGCCCGAACGGCCCTGGAGGCTATTGCAATAACACACACTCTCATGCTGACCCCGTCAACGTGCAGATAGAGTTGCTCCCAGATTACAGGGCTGGTAGGTGGTCATTTAAATACATATGTCTCTGCAGGCCCCTCTCTCTGATCCCTTTTGTTACCCTCGTGTCACGCTAATATAAAGCGGTGCTTGATGGCAGGGTGTGTGTGGGAGGTTCATTTTTAGCTTTAAAGAATATATATATATCAAGGGTTGACAGATTTATACACTGTTGTGTTATTTCTTTCAATGCAGATAATTAAGCTTCTAAACCTCCTTGGGAATAATACAGGCCTGGCTGTATCTGAGTATAGTTCCTTATTGAGATGTACTTTTAAAATGCAATGCACATAGTCGTTGTGCTACCTATGCCAGGAAGGTACACAGCAGTCCAGAAACAATAGTAAATATACTTCTGTGTATTATATTTGTCCACTACAATCCAATGTGTTATAAATTATTCAGGGCTGATCCCACTAGCCGTGCAAAAACTATAAGAAGGCTAGTAAATGTCATAACTATAGCTATATATAGGCTAAGTATAGTAAAAACACTAGTTAAATGGTTGTAAACATAAGCAGACCATAGTAACATAGGGCCGTGACACCTTGCTTTAATGAAATACCTCAGGCCTGTCTGAAGTGGCTCAAGCTATTGACTAGATTAACGAGATTAGCTGTGTGTGAGAGGGAACAGATTTTGTAAAAATGTTCAATAAAGTATGAAGAAAGAAATACAGAAAAAGACAGATAGATACACAAACTCATAGCAAGAGACCATGATAGAGAAGTAGACTGAGACAGTGAGTGTGGATGAGAAGCACAAAACAAGGAAAGAAAAGTCAAAATCAGAAAAGGAAAAGATCAAAAAAGAAAAAAGAAAATAATATAGCGACCTATAAAAGTGCGCATTCCAGAGAAGGGATCAAAAGTTGAAATCAAGGCGAGGAATCCCAGTTAAACCAGAGAGCCACAATGCACTGGGGTCCTGGGGGCAGCAGGCTGATGGAGGCTCCTGGCGTTTGGCTGGAACCTGCTACCTTCTCACAGCGGGTTTTCCGTCTCTGACAGCCCTGACACCACAACTCTCTCTCTCTCTCTCTCTCTCTCTCTCTCTCTCTCTCTCTCTTGCTCTCTTTTCTTGTGCTGTCTGATCCCGTCTCCTCCTTCTGGGAGAGAGACTGCGAGGGAGGAAAGACAGGCGGCTCCAGATCTCTTAAGAAGGAAAAAAGAAAAAGAAAAACGTTATCTTATCTCATCTGTTATTTTTCTTTCTTTCTATTCGTTTTATTTTTGGTTTTGATGTATTTATTTTTTTGAGTGCTAGCTCCGTCAGGGGTAATAACACGTCTCCTTGTGTCAAGGCTTTTAATTAGCGGCCCAACAGGCAGTAGGTCAGATGCAAGCCTGTAATTTCGGGGCATTTTGACACAATGGGGTGTGTGTCTGTGTGTGTGTGTGTGTGTGTGTGTGGCGGGGAGTGGTGTGGGAGGGTGAAGGGTGAACACAGCTAATCGCAGCTGTAGTAAATCCTTGGCAGAGTTTAGTCAAGTTTAGTTAACATGACCCTGGACTGCACTGATAGCGACTTTCAATTTGGACCAGTGACTCAGTTTGGCTGGCTGTGTCCCTAGAGAAAGATTGCAGCCGTAAGAGCAGAACGCACTGTTAGTAAGAGGAAACAAGCTGTACCAGAGTCTGGACCAGAGGGCACTGAATCATTTCTGAGTCTTCTGTTTCCATAGAACCTCCCCACCCTCCCAAATACTCTCACTTTGATTTGACCTGTCTGTAACAGATCCATTGATTGTGAGAGGCACTTACGATTACAACTTCCTGTTGGTTTTGTGGGCGGCATTCGAAGAGGCAGCTTTGCAAGCAGTGTAATCGTTGGCTGCCTCTGTAGTTCCAAGTCAGTCCCCGAATTTGAAGCACAGACACAAGCTCAACTGAAACACGTTGTTGGAAATTGTATCTGTAAGTCCGTGATGTGAGACAGGGCTAATTTTCACTTTGCATTTATTCTGCCTTAGCAGCTCGGTCTCTGGCTTGAAGACGGTGTTTAGATTTCCAGCAGACTCCCGAAAGGGACACAGGGGCGTGTCTGAGGTGCCCCCCCTGCACACTGCACTGCGCTTGTTTACTGTTCTTGTGTTGTGTTGCTTAGATATGAGCCAGGGGGAGATTGCATCATGTGCTTGGATTGAAAATCGGGACCAGTCCAAAAGAGCGAGCTATGGTTTGAACCCCCCCACCACCACCACCATCTCAGATTTTACTTCAAACGTTTTCACCCATCAGAAAACATAGAGAGAGGTCAGAGAGAGGAATGGATTCTGTTACAGGGAGACATTTTTTTGGTCTCCCACTCTTCCCATGCATTTTCGCTTTACTGATCTGGCCTGGGAAGGGATCCTGTGTTTCTTTGACAATGGGCCCTTGCGCTAAACTAAAGGCTTTTGAGCCATTTTATGCACTTTTTAATGTTTTTTACTCCATAATATCTAACATCCACCAAAATCTAAATATTCTTTTTTGTTTTCCATGTATGTCTGTTATATTTTTAACAGCATTGGAGCAATGGACAAAGGACAAAGAAAGCAGTTTGCACTGTCTTTAGTAGGTCCAACCTCTGTTTGAATGAATACTACCATCTGTGTGGTCCCTGAAGAAATATTGTACAAACTCTAGAAAGGATATTGTGGCAGCAAGTCTGTATTATGTTTGATGTGGCGCTGGTAACAAACTTGGCGTTTGAACTTAGATTTGGATGTGTTGTTTTTGTTTATTATTATTTATATGGTATAAAAACTAAAATTAATCATTGACCTCAGTGTTGCAAATATGCAGAAGAGATTGCCATTGCAACCGAACCACAATATTGTGAATTGATGCTGAGAAACATACATTCCCAACCCTTAAGCACTTAAATCAGTGGTTAATGCTTTGAAATAAGGACTCTTGCTTCTATAAGCTGTGCTCTTTAATCTCTGTGTCATGACAACCCATTAAAGCAATGTACACTATCGGCAACTATATCGCAATAGATATCGGTTTTGTCTCATTACATTTGCGAATGAAGTGTAGCGTAGGTCTAAATATTAGATGTACTCAGCCTTGCTTTGTGTAACATTTGTTGGTTTAGGTTTATTTAGGATGTTTTATGAGGTTAAAAAAAGCTGCCCCACCAGTTTATATAATAGGATTTCCAAATATTAGTCTAAAGATTAAAAAAAGATGTACTTGAGTGATTCTAGTTGTCATATACTGTATGTGGACTTTGCTGAATCACAGGACACGTGTTTCTAACTGATTAGATATACCTGATTGATAAAGTTTGACCAACTGGATTAGACAGAGAGAGAGAGAGGGAGAGTGAAATAGAGGGACAGTTTCTGAGTTGAAGATAAATGTGTATTTATGCTTGTTGTACAGTTTAAATGTCACGTACTGGAGTTTTATGAAGTATTCAATATACTGGTTTAAGGGGCCTGTAACCTTTAAAATAGTTAAAATCCTCAACACATATCACAGTTAGAGGTTGATATTGTGTCTCACTGTGTTTTTTAAGGGGTCCCTCTCTCTGGCACTGTTTTATTCTGATTGGTCTGGTGTGGCCCTCTCTGCTTATGGCATCATCAGTGATCTTAGTGTGCCTGGGATACGGGTGATAATAATAATAATAATAATAATAATAATAATAATAATAATAATAATAATAATAAACCATAAATAATAGCAATAACAATAAACCAAAGACAAAATCCTGTTTTTAGTTTGAGCTGAGATCTGAACAGAACAATGACACATTACATCACCCCAACAGCTGAAGCAACACACAAGGAAGGAGAGTATTTGTGTCTTACAATAGCAGTATCTTCTGGAGAAGGAAACTCAAAACCCAAGCTTTCTTCCTAAAACCCTACACTAGTACAGATCAGAGCTCGCTAGCTAGTGTAATTAAGGTAGACGCTTGCATGGTACAGTGAAAATCACTCTGTCCTCAATTTCAAAGGAATGGATTCAGATACACACATATCGCTAGATACACATACACACACACACACACGCACATGCACACGCACACACACTCAATCTATCCAATCCCACAGTCTCCCACACTCTCCCACACACGCTCTCCCTCACACAGAAACTGAGCGCTGACAAGCCTCCGAGTCCCGTCTAGCCAAGCAGCCTGGCATTCAACAGGCCGGACTGTGTACCTTTCGCTTGTCAGACATCTGTTTCCGATAGCTCTTTTCTAAACACAAGGAGGGAGGGAAGGGGTGACTCCTCATCAGGGATCAAGGCCTCCATTCTAAGTTGCTAAACCCCCCCCAGTTCTCTGACTCCAAGTTCTAATCATGAAGAACGGGAATGGGTGATTGCGGCTGCTAGGCAAAGCTGAAGTGCGCGTCCAAAGTTAACAGAGGGGAGCTTAGAGGGGTCGGCCAGACAGCAGTATAACATAGATGAACATTGAGCACATAATTACATGAATGAACGAAAGAATAATTTAACAAACCAATAAATACATGCATAAGTAAAACCACAGAGAAAGAAAGGGCAACACAATGGTGATTCACAGCTGGAGTCCGGGAGGGGACTGAAGAATGCAGAAACAGACTGCAAACCCAATTGTTTCTTCAGTGAGACAGAGGATATATAATACAGAAGGTCAGTTTTTTCTCTTTTGCTGGCTTGTAGCTTATTGATCCAAGGGCCCTCATTGAAACAACTGTAAACAAGTATTTTAGATACTTAAGTAACATCATGAACGGTTGCCAAATTATTGTGGTTGCAAGGATGATCTATTCTTCATTTCTGCACGATTGGATGATGACTTTGTACAGACCTATCGGGGAGTCCACACACCGACCTCGTCCAGACTACATTTTCATTCGAGTTTGTTGTAATGTAATCCCCAGGTTAAAGTATTAGCCTGGCTAGCTCTCCAGAGAATGACTTAGCTCTTCTATTGGACCACTGGGGCTTGTACCACGGACAGCTTGGGAACTAAAATAGATAGCCACATAAAACATTGATGCCTCTTCCATTCCTGCAGATTTTTACTGCCATGAGTAAGAATCTGGGGAATAGGGCATGTGTTCCGCATTACCTGTCCTGCCGCCACGCTGTTTTATTAGATTGATGATTGTGGTTTATTGAGTCGGCACTAGGAGTTGTACTGCACAGCCCTGCCATGGCATAAGAATACAGATACTGACAAACTTTCAGACAGCATTCAGGCTTCCTCTACCAACCTGGGCATGTGTGCCAATCAGGCTTGGGACTTTTCCATTGTTTATCACTACTGGCTCTACCTGCCTGTGAAAACTGTAACTAGCATGTGTTTCTCAGCTAAATCAAGGAGGTCTGACAACGTTCACCTGTTAGAGCCCCTAACTCGTTTAGTGTCGGAGAGCAAAGCTTGGTTTGCGTTATTCTGAGTTGTTTTTTTAAACCCGTATATGTTAAGAATGCCTGCACAGTGAAAGTGAACCGTCCCGCAATTCCAAGCATAGAGTGATAAGTTTGGCATTCACATCACTTTCACACTTCTTTGCATTCTCCTCAGAGAACGAATTTGGTGCTCCAGTTGGTGCAGTCAATTATTGCTACAATTGGTACCAGCGGATTGAGGATTGAGACCTACAATTGGATTGGATGTCTACCACCACTTGCAGATTGAGGGAGTAGCCTGATTTGGCCAGTTGTCTCATTGTTTTCTCTCCTATGGGTGATCCGTGTGGGCGGTGTGTTCCAGGGTTCCAGGCTGAACTTTTGTGTTGTAGATGACTAGGGTACTTTGAGAACTGAGCCCCACAGAGAAGGAAGCTACAGAGCACATCCCTGCAGTCCATGTTCGATATACACTCCCAGGAAAATCTGCAGGATCCTGGAATGGCTTTGTCCACTATGTGTGTGCTCGATTGCCACTAGAAAGTAACCGCTCAGTGCTCAATTTATGCGAAAGACAACTCCACATGTAATAAAGACAAAGCATAAATGAATACTGTGATTTCACATAGTTATGTTGGTGTTTGAATACTTTCCGAGTGGACTTGAACTACCTGCAGTTTGGTCCCTGGCGATTTCTTTCACTTCAGGTACAGAGTTTTGTCACCCCCCAACTTTTGCAGCTGCCAAACACTTACCTTCTCCTTGCAAAGAGATGAGGTAATGGGGAGAACTGTGTGGTTTTGTTTTGGTTTCTGCATTCGCAAGACTGCACGACCAGCAATGCAGGAGGTGCCACTTAAAGTAATCGGATTCCTCAGACTCTGAAGTCATCGCATTTCTGGGGCTGGAGAAGCCATTACAAAGAAACAGTGTGAACAACCAAAGCCTGCCCCTAGCCTCCACAGAATTTCCACCACTGGCAAGTTTGGTGTTATAGAATTAGTCCTTATGACCTACTTGACATTTTGTCTGGGCTATTTTCCGCAACCGTTACGATCTCCCTGCTGACGTGTCAGTCAGGAGCTGGAGTCCATGGCAGTGACTGTCTGAATGTACCCAGCATGCACTGTGAGCAGCTCTTTCAGTCTCCGGAATTTACTTCTATATTAGGCTCGGATGTTCCCCATCCACACAATAAATCGGACCATATCCAGTTTGGCTGATCAGCACTTCTTCCCCCCCCCCACACCCAAAGCTGTTGTTTGAGAGTACCCAATATAGACTGTAAGCAGCCACTACAGAAAAGGTTTCCACTGTTTCCTTGTAAGCATGGCTTTTCTGGACGCCCAGTGCTAAACACAATACAGTAAGATGGGCAATATCCAGCACACGTTATTAATCAGGCTTGGCCAGCAAAACAGACTCATAAACAGTACTTTACATGTTAGGAAAGGAGCAAGATTGGGGAGTTGGCTTATGCCCCAAAACTGCACACTTTCTCTCAGTCTATTGCCAGTTATTCATGATCTTGACCATGATGTCCAGGCCTATACACACAGTACAACCCCCCCCCCTCACTGCAATATCATATCCCGCCCCATGCCCACATGGGATGATATTCATTAACATCCAGCATGAGTGAATCCAAACAGTTTCCCAGCTTTGGCCTTTCAAAATACCCTTGCCTGATGACTGCTCAAAAATGTGCATTACCATTGTGTTCTTATTTAGATTTCAAAAATCATTATCATTGTAACATGGATCCTTCCCCCCCAGCCACTCCCTGCAGACGCCATTCCCTGGGACAAGCGCTGTGTCACACGTTCCTCCCTCCAGCCCCATATTGACTTGCCGCTGAGCCAAAATGAGTCAGCGGCTGTTTAGATTGGCAAAGGATAGCGGTTGTAACTGACTCTTGCCTCTCTCTCTCTCTCTCTCTCTCTGGCCGGCATTCTTAACAGATGGAGGGGAAAGAAAGTGCTTTGCGGGGTGATGTTTGGTGTCCCTTTTGTGTGCTCTCTTTCGGAGACGTATTAAGATGGATGTGCGCACTTCAGGGGTTTCAGATTGGCGGTTTTCCGCCCATGGTTCACATCTCCTAATCTAAATGAAAATAAATGCATTCATCTGTCTGAAAAAGTCCATTATTAGAGCAGTCAAGCAGGCCCCTTTGAAATACTTTGGAGACACCGATTGGACTAACGCATTTTTTAATGGGTCTATTTCCGATGCAGTAAAGGTCCTGCATGGCTTTTCAGTTTTTAGCCATACACGCATAACCATGTGCAGCATCAAGGGAGCTTAATCAACTCTCTAATTAGTGCTGATTAAAAACACACAGGGAAACTTGGTGGAAAATATGTGTACAGTACAGGACATACCACTGGACTGGACCAGACTGGACACATGCTCAGCCAATCGGAGGACCCAAGCGAGCTGATTGGAGCAGAGTTGTGTTCTTTGTTACACAATAAGGCATTACAATAAGGCATTCCTACAGTGTGATCACATTTTTGTTTTTGTTCCCAATTGGCAACACCGCCCCCCCCACTCCCCCTCACTCCAATATACTACAGATCTATCACTGCCACCCCGTCCCACCCTCCTCCTCCCCGCCTGGTCTTAATTTGGGAATTGTCAGTCACAGTCTCCGGCCTTGATCTGCTTCTAATCAACCTCTCGCTCTCAGTATCGGCGAGATACACAAGTACAGTTTTGTTCAGTCTCCCAGAAGGCTTTCCTCTTTGGCAACACAGCTTCGGCCAAAACATGACACACGTGTGACCTCCCGGGCTTGCCCTTCCCCTGCATCCTCCCTGTGAGGCCTGCGATGTTGTCTGGTCTCCCGTGGCAGCCGTGTTCTGTTTCTGCGCTGCTCAATTGTTCCAGACACACCCCCTCATTCTAGCTGGTGGTGAGGTCGGTGGTGGGGGGATAACATTTATTTATTTATTAATTTTGTTTATTTTCGATAAGGGTGATTTTGCAATAGGAAGGGGAGAATCTCACATTCACATTCTTAGTAGCCAAGTCTCTTGCACACTCGCAGGCCAGATTACTAATAGGAGCCACATTTCCAGGATACATTTTGCAAGTCTCCCCCCTTTTTAGAGAAACACAGTCCTGCGCCAGCTGTAATGTAATGTACTGGAGCCTTCTCAGACAGATGAGGCCCCGAGTCGGCAACACCTTTTAACTGCTCATTGGTGTTTTTCGGGAAATGAGGCCCATGAGAACTCTATAAATGAGACAATGCATAGTTGGCCAAATCATTGTGCTCTTTGTTATTGGAAGTGTTCGTGTTGTTGTTTTGATGGTTGCCATTGTTGGAGGTGATGGTAGTGGGGTTGGTGGTGTTATTATAGTGTTTTATTATTATTATTGGTAGAAGTGGAGGGATTTATTAATTTGCTGCAAGGTGTAACTCTACACCTAGGCTAACAGGCATCACAATACCTGTGCTACACACAAGGAGAACATCAGCAATTTGGAGAAGGTTGCTGCTGGGGACTGAACTGTGGCTGGTAAAACGCTGCTTCTCAATTGTTTTGCTCCAGTGGCACCGAAAGGCCAAAGGGATTTTTCTGCAAACTAAATTTTTTCCCCCCTTTTTCTTTAATTTCTTAATGTTCTCATGACACATTAAAACTCACTCACTCAGAGGAAGCTGTGGATTGTGGAGGCTGGACGTCCTCGGGAACTGCAGGCGGCAGCAACAGCCTCCTCCAGGAATACTTGTAAAATGAAATGTTCAAGTTGCTAAATTTGGGATCTTTTTCTTGAGTCACTGTTGACCTCATGCTGGCTGCCTGGGAGATTTACAGAGAGAGAGAGAGAGAGAGAGAGAGAGAGAGAGAGAGAGAGAGAGAGAGAGAGAGAGAGAGAGGAGGCAGAGGGGGTTTCTGTCTGTTTTCATCAAAACTCAACTTTTAAGAACATTTAAGTTTGTTTAAGATATGAGTAAGGCTGTACTGTTGTAGACAACATAGCCAAACTGTCCAGAGAGACAGATTTATATATTGGATTGCTGATTCACATCCACTCACAGCACACTGACTCCACACTGTCTTGCTACTGTCCTACAGGCAGATCGCGGATTTTAACTTCTCTCCATAAAAGTCTCGTTTGGCCATGGTTAGAGCAGACTTAGTGACTTAAGACTCTCTTCCCCTTTCTCTCATCTCTCTCTGTCCGTCTGTGTGCACACTCTGTGGAGTCAGGTGGGAATACCTCCTGAGAATGACATCACATGGACTCCTCCCTCAGACAACAAAAATCACAAGCCACATTAAGCATTTTTATATCGCCGAATGGTTCCAAGCTGAGCCCCAGGAAGTGATACTGCAAACCAAACACCACCTGATCCTCGTATAATGAAGAAACAAAGGCTGCTTGGTGTTAACATCATTATGAGTTGTTTTTGAGTAATGCTTCAGCTCAGCTCACCTTTACGCCGAACCAGGCTTATGAAATCTTGCAAGACGCATCGGTATGCGCGCACACACAGAAATGCAAGTGTATTTGGAACGAGCTTCCTGTAAACACAGTGGCGGCCAAAAAATAGCAATTTCCTGAACAGCTGCCCAGCGGAGGGCAAAAGGGAATGTACACCTGCATCTTACATCGTACGATCCATCCCAGAAATGTTACAAAACCGCAGGGCCCTCCAGGCTGCAGGAACCTCAGATCAGTGCTGTGTGTTCAGCTGCCAATGTAAACACGCTGTATTGCACACCTGACTGCCTGACGGAGTGCTCATCTGAATGAAGGACAACATGGCCTTCTGTCAGGCCCTTCTTGATTCGGTGGTGTTTTTATGAATCACTTTTATCTCTTTGCACACATCCTCAAGGGATATATATATATACATCATTTTGCATTTGTTTTGCTTTTTTTAAAACCTTTCCACACCCCGTTTGGCATTTTCTTACATCCTTTTCCTGATTTTATTTTATTCTGTTTATTAATTTGTTGGTTGTGCAAATATACTGAACAGGCTTCCAATTTGCTAGGATCCTTAAAGACACCTGACTTGTATTGTTCTTGGATCACCAACCTGCTCGCCATCAAATGAGCCACACAGCGCCCAACTCTTCCCACTTGGTCTTCCTGCTTGTTTTTCTTTGGTTCTTGTTAACAGGTTTAAAAACACTCCAGATGCTTGGTCACCAGATTTCTTCTCTTTTTTATTTTATTGACAGCATCTGCAGGGTCATCCATCACTGTATGCAAAGTCAAGGAGCTGATGTAGGTAAAGTACCAAAGCTATCCTCCTGTGTTATATTTTAGTGATTAACATGATTTCAGGATAAATGCAGCAGTTCCCATACCTTCCCTCTGCTGGGGAGTGCACTTTAAAACAAAGACTCAACTATGACACCAAGGAGCTTTCAAAAGAACACCAGGACAAAGTTGTTGAAAGGCACAGATGACGGTATAGGTTTAATAAACAAACAAAGTGCTTGAATATCCCTTGGCACACGGTCAAGACAATTTTTAAGAAGTAAGAGGTGTATGACTCAACCAAGATCCTGCCTAAATCAGGCCATCCCTCCAAACTGGATGACTGAGCAAGAAGGAGACTGATCAGAGAGGCTACTGAGAGGTCAATGACAACTGTGCAAGAGCTACAGGCTTTTATGGCCAAGACTGGTCAAAGTGTGCATGTGACAACAATGTTCCAAGCACTGCACAAATCTGGCCTGTTCGGTAGGGTGGCAAGAAAGAAGCCATTACTCATGAAAGCCCACCTCAAATCCTGTTTAAACACCATCTTTACTGTAAAGCATGGTGGCAGCAGCAGCATTTTTTGGGGATATTTCTCATCTCCTGGTACTAGGGCAGTTGTTAGGATAGAAGAGAAAATGAATGGAACAAAGTACAGAAAAGTCCTTGAGGGAAACCTGCTGCCCTCTGCATGAAATCTGAAACTGGGATGGAAGTTAATCTTTCAGCATGAAGATGACCCAAAGCACACAGACAAAACTGCACTGTAGTGGCTAAGGAACAAAACGGTAAATGTCGTTGAGTGGCCCAGTCAGAGCTCCGACCTAAATCCAGTCAAAACTGTGTTGCATGACTTGAAGATGGCTGTCCATCAGCACTCCCCAAGGAACTTGACAGAGCTTGAACAGTTTTGTATAGAAAAATTGTCAAATATTGCCACATCTAGATTGCAACGTTGGTAGAGACCTATCCCAACAGACTCACAGCTTTAATTTCTGCTAAAGGTGGTTCCACCAACAAATATTAACTTTTTCACAAAAAAAACTTTTTCCCCATAACATTGTGGAGTATGGTGTGTAGATATGTGGGAAAAAAATCCTAATTTAAATACAAGTAACTCTAAAGAACTGACACAGCAAAATGTGAAAAAATCAAGGGGTACAAACTTCCTATAGGCACTGTATATACACTCACCTAAAGGATTATTAGGAACACCTGTTCAATTTCTCATTAATGCAATTATCTAACCAACCAATCACATGGCAGTTGTTTCAATGCATTTAGGGGTGTGGTCCTGGTCAAGACAATCTCCTGAACTCCAAACTGAATGTCTGAATGGGAAAGAAAGGTGATTTAAGCAATTTTGAGCGTGGCATGGTTGTTGGTGCCAGACGGGCCGGTCTGAGTATTTCACAATCTGCTCAGTTACTGGGATTTTCACGCACAACCATTTCTAGGGTTTACAAAGAATGGGGTGAAAAGGGAAAAACATCCAGTATGCGGCAGTCCTGTGGGCGAAAATGCCTTGTTGATGCTAGAGGTCAGAGGAGAATGGGCCGACTGATTCAAGCTGATAGAAGAGCAACTTTGACTGAAATAACCACTCGTTACAACCGAGGTATGCAGCAAAGCATTTGTGAAGCCACAACACGTACAACCTTGAGGCGGATGGGCTACAACAGCAGAAGACCCCACCGGGTACCACTCATCTCCACTACAAATAGGAAAAAGAGGCAACAATTTGCACAAGCTCACCAAAATTGGACAGTTGAAGACTGGAAAAATGTTGCCTGGTCTGATGAGTCTCGATTTCTGTTGAGACATTCAGATGGTAGAGTCAGAATTTGGCGTAAACAGAATGAGAACATGGATCCATCATGCCTTGTTACCACTGTGCAGGCTGGTGGTGGTGGTGTAATGGTGTGGGGGATGTTTTCTTGGCACACTTTCGGCCCCTTAGTGCCAATTGGGCATCGTTTAAATGCCACGGCCTACCTGAGCATTGTTTCTGACCATGTCCATCCCTTTATGACCACCATGTACCCATCCTCTGATGGCTACTTCCAGCAGGATAATGCACCATGTCACAAAGGTCGAATCATTTCAAATTGGTTTCTTGAACATGACAATGAGTTCACTGTACTAAACTGGCCCCCACAGTCACCAGATCTCAACCCAATAGAGCATCTTTGGGATGTGGTGGAACGGGAGCTTCGTGCCCTGGATGTGCATCCCACAAATCTCCATCAACTGCAAGATGCTATCCTATCAATATGGGCCAACATTTCTAAAGAATGCTTTCAGCACCTTGTTGAATCAATGCCACGTAGAATTAAGGCAGTTCTGAAGGCGAAAGGGGGTCAAACACAGTATTAGTATGGTGTTCCTAATAATCCTTTAGGTGAGTGTATGTGTGTGTGTGTGTGTGTGCACTTTATATATATATATATATGTGTGTGTGTGTGTGTGTGTGTGCACTGTATATACACATATGCTTCCTTTACAGATGTGGAAAAGGCGATTCATTGATGGTGGGAGAGTACAAAATAAATAAAATTGCAAGTGACAGACCAAATGTGCACACCATAAAGAATCAGAATTTGCTGAAATTACCACAAGAGACACAAATTGAAGAGAGAGGGGAATTAAAAAAAAGGTTGCATCTCCACTGCTGAAGCAGTTTCTGTTGCCAAAAGTAAAATGTATTAAAAAAAATAGAAAGTTGCTTGTAAGTATAAATGTGTGTGTATGTGCCTGTGTGCAGTCTTTAATTTAAAGTAGGCTGTCTGTAGTGCGTCCAGGAAGTCTGCTTTATTCTGGGGTGGTGAATACATGAAGTCAGCTGAGAACGACTTGCGAACAACATTCCTGAACACAAAGACAGGAAGACAGAATCTTTGGCCTGGGGTCTTTCTCCAACATTAGCACAACAAACCACAAGTACACCCCGGTGATGTCACATTCCATGGCTGTGTAGTGTTCAAATTAAAAATAACAGGCCCACATTAAAAATCCTTTCTATCACTGGCAGTCGGTTTATCCTTACTCAAGATTATTTGTGTTTTGTTAATTGCGATCATTATCTTCAGAAGGTCTTTCAGACGTATTAAAACAAAAGGTAAAACAAGAAATGTTGGAAAGTATGAATGGGGCAATCAAAAATAATGACATAATAAGAATAAGAAATTGTACAGGATTTGGTTCTAGACTAAACAGCCTAGCACTTACACACAGAAGATACACAATTACAAAGGAAGTATAATTATTGGGATCTATTTAATATATAGAAGATTTCCCTTTTAAAACCATGCATGCCTTTTAAATTGCCCTGTAGTTGTGTGAGTGTAGTGTGTATGTGTGTAACTGCTGCCCGGTGAAGGACTGACTTCCTGTCCAGGGTGTATCCCATGCCAGCTCTGGTGAGACACTGACTCACCGGGACCCTGTACTGGAAGTGGAAGTTGCTGAAACTGGTTGGCTCCATATGGCTTGATTTTCAGTCCCTTCTTTGGCTCTGAGGTGGACACAGGGACACGTGCATCTCTTGTTTAATTGCACCCAATAAGCTGCAATCGTAACAGCCGTCTCTCCGCGGGGCCGGTGTCTTACAAACCCTTCAAAAGGTATCATGAATGAACAGTATTTAAAACATTGTTTCCAAATGAAGCCGAGGGAAAGCGTCCGACTGCGTCTGGGGCTGAATGGAGCGGGAGGAAGGACAGGGGTGGTGTGAGAGAGAGATCTGAGGACGGCCGAAACAGCGGGGGCTGCGACCAGAATAGACGGATCTCAATGTCTGGGTAAATCAGCTCATCGGACGAGATCACATGGAAGAACAGCAGTCAAAACACTGTGCACAGACTGCTTCCCTCTTCTATAGAGAGAGACAGAGAGAAAGACAGATACTATGCTTTTGTCTGAGAGTGGCCTGCCAACAACCCCCCACCCAGGAGACCCTATCTCTTTCAGACAAGATTTATGGGATCTGGAATCACTGACTTGACTTATTCTGCACTCACCATCGAAGGTGTGGAGGTTGCTAGCGAGAAAGAGGGCTTCATATACAGATGTCCAGGCTGAAGGAATACACTGAGGTGGCAGGGGCTGCAGGGTCATAGAGGGAATAGTATTTGAGCTGAAGCTGGGAGAGAGGCAGGGTGTGGTCTGGGCAGGATACAGAGTAGACAGCAATCTGTCTTATAACCCGATCTTGTGTCACAGTTTGTGCAACAGTAGCTCTCAGCTTTACTTTTGTCACTGTTCTCAGCTTCCCCTTTTGACTAGAAGTAATTGGGAATCCCTTTTAAATGCCAGTAAAATACAGTGTAATTATTTTCTTTTTCATTTTGTTAGTTGAACCACTTTCATTACGTTTTGTTATAGTTTGGGATGTCCAAAGCTTTCTCCTCCCCTCCTTCATTTGAAATCATCAACTCTCCCCATTGCCACGCGATGGAGATCTGGGTCCTGGTTTCCAGTGGAGGAAGAGTAATGCCAAGCGAAATTAAACTGGCCTCAATGAGCACATCTCTCACACAGCAGTGGCAGAAGTGGTATTTATTAGGGAGCATTATTCAGCCCAGGCTGTTTGAATTACAAGCAACACAATCACTCTTTTCCAGCGTAACATGACTTATTTAATTAAAAAAATACGAATTCTGCGTTCTAGTACTGGAGGAAGGTCTTGCACATCGGTCCAAGTCCCACAACTATTCCACATTTTCCATAGTCCTATCCCAAAAAGTCTGTATTGTTCCTGAATACTCTGTAAGTGCTTCCCATTTGAAGTGCACTAATAGTGATATGTAAGACAGCCAAAATACACACATGCTATATTGGACTTTCCAGCCTCTCCACTCCATTCTTCACTGTAATGTAGAGTTGGCATCAATACTCTGATGGTGGGCAGTGCGTCAGAAGTTTGAATTTTTTATTTTATTTTGAATTGATGTAGAAGAGACTTTCCCCCTCCCCTCCCAACTTCATAATTGTTGGGTTGTATGTAACGGAAATTTTAGGATCCCAAAGGCAACTGGGAGAATGTTATATAGTGACTTTCTTTGCGAATCTGTCGGTCAGTGTATCAGCTCTGGGGAAACCCAGAAACAAAAGGCCTAAACATCAAGCCGTTAGTATGGCCTGTGAAGAGATGATATAGGGGTAAAGTCTGTAGTGGCCAGTAAACATGTCAAAGGCATATTTGCTAGTCCAGGGTTTATTCCTTGTAGAGTGGAGTGAAGGCATGCAGAACAACTGCAAGTCCCCTGTAGGAAACCCCAGCCAAACTAATGATACAACCAGAGTAAAACAATGTTAAAATCCTTTGTATAATGTACCAGGAAAAACTTGCAGGAAGGTTATATCAGGCAAACCTCATTTGAAAGGATTTCCTGCAGTCCAGATTTTGTGTATTGACATGTGCTCGACCATAGCATGATTTCTAATATAAGGAGAATGAAGAGAATAAAAATGTAATATCAAAGTAATAGATTGATTGGTTTCCCTCTTGGCTCGCACCGATCTCCGAATAAATAAACCCACCGCACTCCGCAAGGCACCGCCAAACAAGGTCATCAATGTGCTTTGAACTGCAGCTGTGTGTTATAACAACCTTTCTGTGGGCTTTTAAGGAAGCTGTGTCAGAAGCACCGTGTCAGAAAATAGCTGTGTAATAACGGTGGGAACGGGACACGGTGACTCAGCAGCAGTCCTGGGGAACAGGGGCAGAGATCCCAGTAAGGAAGCCGTGATTCAGGGGCTATGCATCTTGTTCCCCCCCCCCCCCCCACTTAAATTACCTAATAAGTACCTCTGTGAGATCCTGGAAGGAGCCGGCTGATGTATGTCCAAACAGGATATGGTAAAGAATGCGCTCCCAGTTTGGGCAGGAACAGCATGGGAGGTTCTGTCCAGGGGCCTGTTCTGCGTTGACCCTCTGTGTCTTTGTGACAAACTGAGAGAGAGAGCAAGACAGAGAGAGAGACAGGGAGAGTTAGAGGGATAGACACACAAAACCTGAAGATAGGGAGCTTTCCAGGACTAGTTGAAGATGCTAGTGTTGTACATGTGAGGGATAGAGGGAGAGAAAGAGAGTGAGATAGATGGAGACAGGGAGAGAGACACAGAGAGAGAGAGAGCTCCTCGGAGATCACTCTAACAGAGTCTGCTTGCTTCAGGACCAAAGGAACACCCCAATTTGCTGCAAAGAATCAGAAGAGCAGCTCCTAAGCAACATAAATCTGTGCAACTGTTGAATGCATCCATTTTAATTTACAATAACCCCCTCAAATTCATTTTCGGGAAGCTATATCTCTAAAAGTTCAGTCTTATTTTTGTAGTTGTCTCAGACACTAACCAACTAATGATCTCAGGTCTGGATTAAATCTAACCCTGAAGTGTTGCACTCTACCTGCCAAGCTTCTAGCATTGGGCTTGGAATTTCGCAGCAAACGGTTGAATCGCTGGTTTGATTAAGCCCAGGCCCAAGGCTGGCACAGGCCCAGTTGTTTTTAACTCCAGACACCTTATCACTGAAAACAGTATTCCTTGATTAGAGGGAAGCTTGAGAAACCCTGCACTTGCTATGCAATGAACGCTCATTTCGAGCCCACAACCAAAAAACAAACAAAAGAAAAGGTCCAATCAGGCGAATACTTGATGTTCTGGAAAACACCCAGACAAAAATAATATATTGTACCCGGAGGAAAGTAAATAGAGGGCATGTTTGCAAGGTTACAAGAATTTTAAACCTGGACACATTAATCAGGCACAAATGTGTCTCTCTCGTTCCTTTTGGCTGCATTTCCGACAATTATTTTAGTCAAAGATAAGGCAGAGGAGTGTGGTGGTGGTGGGGGCGGGCACTCTAGGTCACTGCTTGTACTCTGATAAGAAATATAGCACCCACAGGCTCTCTCTCAGCTTTGTCACAGATGGATTTACTAGTAACTGCAGACCTTTAGGGAGATAGGAAGAAAGCAAATCCAAAAATCTTCTGTTTGGATTAAAATGAAAGCACTCAATTCTCCATTAGGCAGGTCAAAAGATTCATTGAATCGACCTGAATGTCATTGATCATTAAGGTATGTTATCTTTCAGCTGGAGTAAATGGACACCCTGCTGTGGACCTGGCTCAGCTTGGGAGCCTTTGGAAACTGCCAGAAACCACAACCTCTGCTTTTTTCTGTATCTCACCCCAAAAGAGGAACTCTCAGGGGTTTTTCTTTTCTTAATTTTATGCTTACAAATTCTTAGAAAACAAAGTTGCAATATTCATTGTGAGTTTCTCATGTACTATGACTTACACAGTCTAGAGATTGTGATTCAGGTCTGTAATGTTTGTATACATGAATGGCCAAACAGTTTTAATACAATGTATTTTCTTTCTTTTTAAAGATACTTTTTAATGAGTTTTACAGCAGCTGACATAATACCAAAAAGAGACACAGAATGTAGCACACAGATACATTTTAAACCAGTTTAGGTCTGTTTGCTTCTGTTTTTCCCCTTAAAAATATAGAAAGTCCAACAATGAAATATATATTGTACACCCCTCCTCCAAACTCTATCCTTTTATTAAAGTTAATGAAGTGGTGGGAGCAAGTCAAACCTAAATTATAATAATAATTGATCAATCAATCAATCAGTCAATCAATCAATCAAGCAACCAATCAATCAATACATATATATTTGAAAAAGGATAAAGAGATAAACTATCAAGTCCAGCTAGATGCAGCTAGTGGTCAAAATGTATGTAGGCAGCCCAGCCTCCTCTTACGATAATGAAGAGAAGGGCACATTTTCAAAGTAAGCTAAATATGGCTGCTGAGTGAAATAAAATTGCTCAGCGGAACCACAGAGTGAATCCTGTGAACATGTGGGCGGGGCAGCTTGCTTACAATTAAGAAGTATAAGACATCTAGCCAGGAAGAGTGGCATTTAAAACAAAATAACTAATCATTCATAGGGGCAAATATTCTGTGTGAGTATATAAAAAGCAATGTTTTGACCTTTGAGAAATGCGATTTTCCTGGAATAAGTAAGAATTATAATAATAAAAATAATAATAATTGGATTATTTTATTAAACGTGACATCTATAACAGACCAGGCCATTCCGCTAAACATAAGAACAGATTAGGTATTTTGACTTGCAAGGATATGAACTGTCTTCCTTCTTGAAACTGGAGATTCGGTCTTGGGTAGTATCTGTTATTGTATTGTACATTTTTGAATGCACAGGCTGATCTTCCTGGGTTTATTCCCTGTGCATCTGCACATCAGTGCTATCTGTGTGTGTGTGTGTGTGTGTGTATGTGTGTGTGTGATAGCTGGATTGAACAAGCTGCCGATAAGGCCAGTGGACAGAGTGTGGGAAAGTTGCAGCAGGGGGCTTTGGAGAGAGAGATAGAAAGGAGCTGGGCCCCTGCCAGTGATTGATTACACTAAGAGGAGCTTCGCACGCGGCGTTTCTAAAAGGCTTCTTTACCTCTGGAGGCTGTAGCTGCTTCTGATTTGTCCCTGTGTGGGGTGTGCTGTGAGGAAAAGGAGGCTACAACAGGCATATACCAGGGATGTTTGTTTGTTAGAGCTACATCAGACTTTGCCATGATGCTTTAAGCTGTATTTGGGTATACTACTTTTATTATTACTACTGCTAATACCACTACTACTACTACTACTACTCATAATAATAATTGTTAATACTATTACTAAAATATATATTTCATTGTTAGATTCCTTATTGAGCCCTTTTAGGATGCACGTTGAGCAGCCACCCACCACTCTTAGTGCAAAGTTTATTTTTTCAGACACTTTAAACAAATCCCTTGAGTGTCTCAGGACCTTTCAATCATCAATTCATCTCCTCTGGTCCAGCCCTACATCAGCCCAGAGATTTGCTCTTTTTCTTTGCAAGTTCTGCAGTGCTTTTGCTGTTTATATTACAGAAATCGGTTGCTGCATTTCTATATTTATTGACATGCCTCTGACTTCACTGACATTTCCGTCCCTGTGGCTTCTCACTTGAAGGCATCTACGGAGGTGTTAACACACTATTCAGTTGAAATTAAAAATTTAAAAGTTATATTTAGCACAACAAAAACTGGTGGTCAAGGTGTACTTGTGTATCAGTGATCTGAGTTGGATGGAAATTCTGAGCTTAATATAGAGGGACCCCCCCAGAGACCATTGCCTTTCCAGTTGCTGTACTGTCACACTGCAGTCCACCCAAGTCACGCTTTTCTAACAGAGAGTTCTCTGTGAGCTGATGCTGCAAACACGTGAATCAGGAAATAATGCAGTAAAACAATGCTGTCAAATGCTTTGACTCCAGTGCACAGCCTTTCAAAGGGTCTTCATAGATTGAAAGTATTCCATGACAGTATAATTAAGGGCCAATGCATTCCAGATGAAATATATCCCACTTAGAGTGTTTCATGTTAACAGCAAACATCTCGTTTTTTTCTTTTGTGTTCTGTTTGAGATTTTGATGTCATTGTATTTATTTATTTATAACTATGCCCATGAAAGAAACAGATACTTTGTCTCAGAATCAGGAATAAACATTTCAAGGGCGCTGATTGGATGTGGATCTGTTCTGTGTCCCTCCAATGCGGAGGCACAATGTGACACAAGACTGATTCATTGCAAATCCCTCTGAGCACACGCTGTTCTCATGCAGTTTATACAGCATGCGTCACTGTAACCTCTTTAAGGATGCAGTGCTTGTTCCTTTTCAGCAAACCCTTAACTGGATTTTGCATTGTTGTTCTTTCGGCCTTGTTTAAACAGAGAACGGCTGTTTTAATAAGGTAATCGGAGGCGGGGGTTGTGTTACGCTGAGTACTGCGGCATCCAGAGAGATTTTTCCCTGCTCACTGTCTCCTGGGACAGGAAAACTCTTTAGCACAAATAAAATGGGGTTTCTGTAAAGCCTTGAGGACGTGGGCAGCAAACAAGACTTGTCAGGGATTAAGGGTCTCTTTCTCCAGGGATTGTGAGCACTTTTCTTCTCTGAGAGTGAACATAGGACCCTATAATCCAGACAGCACTGGGTGTGGTAGAGGCAGAGATTGTGGTTCTTGGGGATATTAACAGAGGTCTCCGTGGAAGGAATAGGACAGCATGGAGCTTTTTAACTGGGGGCGTTGGGGGCACTGAGAAATCCACTGCAGCATTTTATTGAGAGCCAGTAAAAATGTTCTTCTTTGACGAGAGGCGGAAGAGAGGGGCCCAGGTAGGCAGCCCCCTGGGCCCTGGGAGCAAGAGTCACGCTGGAGATTCCCAGGCACACCGGGCCGCGCTCGTAAACCATTTCCCCCGTGCACCAACGTCACATCTGTTCTCAGGCTGGTCAAGCAAACAAACGGCAACATAACCTAGACGCAAGGAGTGTCACATAAATCTTGGGGGCGGGGGGCGTTTGAAGAGTCCCCATTGGCAGATTAAAACTTTTCTGTTGGAGTCTTGTGTGTGTGATTTGCTTTGATCAGGAAAGAAAAACAACCAACAAAACAAAAAGTGTGGCAAATGGAGCATAGCAGCGTGCTTTATGAAAGTGACCTCGCACCTCTGTGCCATTATTCAGGTCATTGTAAACACTGCTGGGCTGGTGAGCAAGCTGGGCTCCAGTACTGCACAGCGAGGGCCCAGCTCAGCTAAGGGAAACATAAAATGAGACCATGCACTTTGGTCTTTGCTCAATTATATTGCTGAGAGTAACAGCGTGAATTCAATTACTTAACACACTTCCTACAAATTACCCAAACTACGGTCTTATTGTTTGCAAAGGCGCTATAATTTGGAATATACTAAAATTGAATAAATCTCATAAATAATCCACTGTACTATCTAAATTATCCCTAATGACCATGTTACCTGTAAGAAAGAGTTCAGTGTAGTTTTTTTTTTTTGCCTCCTTAAGGTTCATGACCTCAATCCCAAAGAACAGCTCTGGGATGAACTGGAACCGCAACTTGGAAAGAGACCGCAGAGGCCAGGTTCTCCTACGTCCCTAGACACTGCTGGGGGCCAGATTGACTCAGTGACCCCCTGCCCTCTCATGAAAAAGATTGCAACAGTCAAGACCCAAGGTGAGCCTGACTGTACTTTGGTATTTGTCTGTTTGTGTAACACAGATAAATTCCTATCGGTGTGTTTGTTATACACTGTAGGTCAACTTTGACCGACTAGATTAATTGCTCTAAATTACTGGATATTACAAATTGAAAGGGCATCCGTTCTCATAACTATTTAATCAATTTTTTTCCTTTTGTGTTCTTCAAGTTCAACAATAGCCGTGTCTCCAGGCATATATTTCTCTACTGCTCAAACCCAGGGGTGTGTTGCGCCTGTTTCCTCATGACGGTGAGAGAAAAATGGGTCTTCGGCAAGGCCAGAAAATGACTCCGGCTCTTTTTGTGTTTTGTTTTCCTTCGTTTAATGTTTCTTTCCTCATTCGTTGATACCTGCGTTTGCAATCAACAAACGGACGTGCTTTCACAATGCACACTCCAGCTTAAATGTCGGGAGAGGAGGCCAAGGGTGGCAACCCTAGTCTATAAACCATGAACAATTCCCCACCCGCCCCAACACATCTCACCCCAATCTTCTCTTTTCTAATAGCTGAACTAATGAGCAGTTTCTCCCTTTAATGCTGGAAGGCAACTTTGGATATATCAAGCAGCACCTCTGCACCCTTCCTCTCTATAACGATTAAAAGACAAAAAAAATAAAGACAAATAAAGAGTGGTACTACAGCCTTTACATTGGAGGAATTTCCTGTATCTAGATGCATATCACAGCGGGAGAGACAGAGAGCCTGCCCTGGCAGAGTGTGTTTGTGTGTGTGTGCGTGTCCCAGTGTGTGTTTGTGAAAGTGGGGTGACTGCTTACCTCAAGTCCCAGGCTTGGCCCATGGGGGTTTAGGCCTGAGACAGGAAATGTCTGCAATAACATTAGTGTGGTGTGGAGTGTGGTATTGGGGCGCGGTCGGCCTTGCTAGGACTGCTGCACCACTTTCCCCTGGGTGAGTTTTCTTTTTCCTTTCTTTTTTTTCTTTTTCAACGCGTGTTGCTTTTGGGTTGAATGATCTCTCAATCTCAATAATAATAATGATAATAATAATAGTGGTACCAGTATTGAAGTACCTTATATGGTTTAAGTATGTGAGCTAATAACACCAGACTAAAAACACTCTCATGTACTCTCCCCAGCATGTCAGACTGTAGTGGTGAACAGATCTGTGTGCAGAGACATCCTGCTGTAGCTTCACAGAGAAGACAAGGGTGATAAATACCTAGATGTGCCTTTCTAGTCACCTCAATGTGTCGTTCATTGAGACACACATGTGTGAATCCTTCCACATTACCCCTCAGAACACAGTAACCAAGTAACTGAGTGGCTGTGAGTGAGAACACTCAAAACCAGTTCAGTTTCAGTGACTTAAAACTGCTACACACGAGCACCGAGCCACTGTTAAAACAAGGACTGACCATTCTTTGCTTTTTGATATCTCAGAGGTCCTAGTTGACAAACAGTTGTCCAGCCTGATCCGCTCACTCTCACCGATTGGAAAGGCTTGGGGCTTACAGTGAGCAGTAAACCGGGGGGGATTAAAAACCATGTTAAAACCAAAAAGAAGGCAGTTGTTGCTGTAGGAGATACCTTCTCCTGGGGGAGGAACCTTGCTTGTGCTTGTCCTGTGAAATGATCTGTACCCGGGTTAGGCAATGCCAGACTTTGGTGGCTCTGTTCCCACATATTTCATCGGTATCTTTCAGTTAGCTACTGATTCAGACTGGGAATCGGACAGTGATTTATCTTAATAATGACGTTAATTAAGTAGTTAAGACCCGAGATGGACTGAGATCCAGAAACCCCTTCGGCCTTTAAGGACTGAGACTGCCCCCCCACTGTTTTATACCATCAGGCTGGTGGAAGTGCGGTGACCTTCTGGGTTGAGATTTCCTTTATTAACAGTGTTGGGAAATCTGTGAAGAACCATTGCACATTCAGACTAATACTTCCAATATTTCCTCATTTCAATTCGACTTATTTTAGATCCAACAAGTAGACCGTTCTGGCTATTCATTGCAGTAAGACCTTGAAGAACAATAACGTGCCTGTATCTTGCTTTTTATGTGTGTCTCTCCTCTCTTAAGGCTGATTTACACTTCTGCATCTGTGTCTCTGCGTACATGCGCGGGCGTCGTACGCAGACGTTCGCATAGGTGTCTGCCAGCATACTTGCACGTAAGGTTGACGCGTCCATAGGGGGCAGTGCCGCAATTAACACATCGCAATTTATAGAAAACAAAATTCGTTTTCTATGGTGCACCTACGATTGTATGGATGTAAATGAACACATACTGTTAATGACGTTACTATTTTCTCCTATCCCTTCTCTCTCGCTCTCTCTCTCTCCCTCCCCCTCAGTAACACAGACTTTCCGACTGATGAAAGCTCCCCCGCGCTAGAAAGAGCTAAGAGCGACTTCAGATTAAGTTCTTATCAGAATATCACAGACATATTTCACACTGTCTCTGTATCTGAAAACTAGTAGTGCAAATTCATAGGACGTGGCAGAGGAAAGGAGGCAGCGGGGGTGTTTGTATACAGAGACTACCCCACCACACAAACAAACACACAGATCACACAAACAGCCACACTCACAAACATCTTGCCAACACCCTGTCTGACTGGTCATCAGTGGGGGGCTGTGTTTGTAGAAGAAACAGACAATGAGACTCTTGTCCTTGACACTGCATTCCAGTAAGGCTGGTGTCTCACACCTGGTTCATTACACTTTAGACAAGGGCCTGCTTGATAAGGTATTGTAGTGGAGAGACAGGGACTGGTAGTATTGATGCAATGTGATTTTTACACCGTGGCAGATGTTCACAGGTCATATGGTCACTTAATAAAGTGGTGAGGATGTGTGTATCTATAAACTCAAAAACACAATAACACTCCCATGTCAAAGCTAGGAGAGTTACACAGTGTGCATTAAGGAGAAAGGCATATTTAATCCTGTAGAACATGTAAAGTGATCAACCAGAGAACAGAGGCTGATGGCACTGCAGGCAGGATTTGCATCGTTTTCCTCTGGCGGTCTATCAAAAGGATTGCATCAGTCTGTGCATTGGTATACAAGGCCCTGTACATTGTGGTGAGATGGTGTGGGTTTAGACGAAGGAGGCCCACACACTGCGAAAGTAACTCAAATCAAGAACAGCAGAGTCCATTACATCATGGTGGATCCCACACGCGTTACATCACGGCCCAGCACGCTGCCCACTGCGTGGATTTCAAACTTAATTACATCGCAGGCCTTTCAGCTGTTATGCCCAGCAAGGTCACACAGGAAAAGTCAAAAAACAAAACCAGGTTCAAGCTCAGAACTGCAGACCCTGATGCGCGGAATTCAGCAGAGCTCAGCCCGGCGGACACCCCACGGAAGAATGCGACCATTTTTCCGACTTGCACACAACACAGAAGAACAGTCTGTTTCCACCCCTCCTGTAGCCCTCTGTGCTGTGTTGCTACATCCACAGTGGGATCTATATTTAGACCGGCCCCCAGTTGCTGGAGCTCCCCTGCGATTACCTCACAGACCGCTGTTTGGGAGATCACAATCGGTATCCATGGCAGCTGTGATGATGATGTCATGATGCAGGCTTGGGGACTCCCCCTCTCCCCTCTCAACATACTGCATGACAGTGCTAAGAAACGATGGGGTGGAGACCTTCAGAGACTGCAAAAGGGTACTATTTGCTCAAAACTCGCAGCCAAACTAAGATACTGCAGAAAAAAAGATTACATAACAATAAAAAATACCAAGGCAACAACAGCATCCTAAAACTGTAGGGTTAACCTTGCAAATCATACATTGCATTACACTAATATGTAATGCAATGAGACACGGACTACAATACAGGGGGCACACAAATGCCTCAGAAGAATGAGCACATTCATTTATTTCTGGGGGGTAGGGGAGAGGAGTATATCTGGAAAATATTGCAAAACATGATTGGAAGGGTGGATACTAAAAGCATTTTTTTTAGCATGCACATAACTCTCTTTCGACAAGCTTCAATTAGCTCTGTGAGTCACTTGTTTTAGAACATCTGTGATGAGATGATCAGCAATCCCACAACTCAGTCAGGGATGTTTTCTGAGTTGAGCCACGGGGGAGATCTTGGCAAAAGGGAGGAATTTGTTGCTGGATGTTTGTGATGTCATCCAAAAGGGGCGTGGTGTCTGTTGTGGGGGGGTGGAGGAGCAGTCAGGAAGCAAATAAAATTAGTCAAGGAGGCCGGCGGGCTGGCAGGGTCCAGGGAGGGGGTGGGGGACAGTGGGGGGTAGAGAACAACCTCAGGAATCTGACGAGGAGACAGTTATGGTCTTTTTTGGGTGACTTTGTTTTAAATGCTCTTCTGTAATGCTCTACAGCTACTTGTAGGTAATTTGTATACAGTGTGTTATCACAGCTAATGAGACAGGTAGTCGATTGGTCAGGTTCTATGCCCAGTCTGTTTTTTGTGACCACCAGTGATGCGTTTTGGCTGGGAAAGTGGACGTTTAATGGTGCTCATTTTAAAACAGCAGGGCTCTTTTTTTAAATGCATTTTTCATACCTAATTCAGCTTTTTTGTCCAGAGCCTAAGGGCTGATCCTGACTTTAATTGATGATGATCCTGCCAGTTGAACTAAAAGAAAGCAGCATTCTGACAATGAAGAACAGCGGAAATGTAAGCCTTTACCAAAGTACTGCCACATTACCTAATTCTTTCCTGTTATTTTAGCTGAACATTTGTTTTACAAATGTTTGAATCTCTCTTTCTCTCCGTCTCTCTCTCTCTCTCTAACTTAGACACAGATATACAGAACACTGAAAATGACGTACACAGTGGTGGGCAGTGCCACAGAAAAACACAAATGCGCATTGAACATGCAATTCTCAGTTTTAACTCCCACCAACCACCCCACTGATTTGACAAATTCCATTAATGCATTAATGCAAATAAGACATTTTCAAGGCTTTCCTCATTTCCTGTCATGCAAACTCTTGGCGACCCCTTAATATCTAGCAACAAAATCATTAGCAGCAAGCTGAATGGGGCAGTTGAAAGTTCTAGCTCAGAGTCCAGGCACTGTTTCATGTTATTGACTAGATCTGATCTTCAAACTAAATGTTCTAATGAATTTCCTGTAAAGAAAAAGAAAGACACACAAGCGCACACACACAAAATGGATAAACTCACTCAGCCACACTGATACCCATGAAATACACACAGACTACCAAGAAATGACCAGTATGGGATCAAGGAACTGGAAAGTTAAGTGTTGTTTAAGTATCTCATCTGCTTAGGGAATCGCACACTCAGACTTAACCACCATTGCACACGCACAACAACCCCCACCCTCTGCAGCCCCCCTGACACACACCCTCACAGACTGTGGCAGCCCTGCAAAATACAATACACAATGGCACCAGGATGTAGTCCTCATTGTGTCTGTGGCACCACTACACCATGTTGGCGCCAGGTACTATCACCCCCCCTCTACTACCACTATTGTCTCAGATCTGGCAGTCGATACCTCTGAACCCCTCTGCAGAGCTGTTATGAAGGCATTAACTCATTTTCCAAGGGCCTATTTCCACGCTCTACAATAGACATGTCCAGCTCAGATCTTTGAGGTATGCAGTGCTGTCTGTGTTTGTTTCCAACAGGAGAACTTTTATCACTAAAATGAATCTATTATTTTATTTCTTATTAAAATTCTCCCACTTCATCAGGATATTTAGACCAATCGAGAAGATAATGAAACTGTCCAGTTCTGTGCCTGTTTGAGGAATGTTATAACAGTGACGCAACCGTTTCAGAGTTGATAATGCGTTCTTGTTCAGTACCACTCAACTGCAGCTTAAGGATGAACTCCAGGCCTCATTTTTGGTTTTCACAGTATTTCGTATTGACCTCATTCTTTTTTCTGGCAACATTCTGGTGTCTAGAACAAAGCTTCTAAAACACATAATACATTGTTGTAGGATGTGAGTAATGAAAAGTCATATGCAGACACTGGGAACTGAGTCTATTTATGGTTGAACAGAAGGGAATTGAATAAATATACCAAAATATACCAAATCTAACCTAACCAGTAGGTATCACAAGTGGACATTAAGATTTAGGCCCATAATTATGTACTTCTTATGATTCACAAAATTCACAAATCCTGTACCCAGTCGTGATTTATTTCCTTGTCAGAGGCTGCTTTCTAGGACATTTCAATAACAAACACGACTGTAATTTGCAATTTTGTAGAGGAATACGTCAATAAGTTTTGGTTTGGCCTGAGGTAATATTAAGGGCTTGACAATAGAAGGTGTTTTTGTGGAACCAGCTTCCCATACCTCTCTGGGTCCTTCACCGAATGGCGGTAGGACATTTGATGAGCTGTCTCGTTAGTAACCTTCCTGGTGTTCCTGGGAAAATGTTCCATGTCATAAGTCTGCCCTGACACTTGCCCTTTGAGGTTTGACCCACTGTTTCAGACAAACCACCTAGAGCAGGGCTTCCCAAAATTGGCACCTTTTCCTCTGACTCAAAATACCTCACAGACGAGATCAACGTGTTTTTATGTCATAAATATTGCACCACAATTAACACTCATACTCTCAATTTCAACTTGTTTATTTTTTATTTCCTCCCTCCCAAAAAAAACATAATAAACAAAAATCACCCTGAATTTGTGACCCCATTTCTACAGTGCGCCTCCAATTGGGGTCACGCCCCCGAGGTAGGGAAACTGACTCTGAACCCTCGTGTCAGACTCACGTACAACTGCAGTGACCCAGGAAACATATACAGACATCTGAGGAGGGGGGTATAATGGAGTCAGATGAGTAATCCAAGCCTTTTTATCTACTACCCCAGCTCAGTTAACTCTAGGAAACCTGGATTTTCTCTTTAAGTTCCAGTCTGATGAGGTATTGAGCCAGACGCTAGCTGAGCTGAGATGGGGTGAGTGGAGACTGAGGTCATTCGTTTAGCAGACTTTTTTTTACCCAAGGAGACTCACAGAGGCCAGGGGCTGATGGGAGGCAGCGGAAATCACTCCGAAACACCTCTACAGACACGCTCGGTACCTTAAGACCAGGTGATTTTTTTCCTAAAACAAATGCAAGTAAGCAAAGCAAATGGGGAAAGTGTTTTCTTGAAATGGACACTTACATCCTTCCGATTATGGTTCTTAAACCACTCCAAAGACCTTTATTGTGTGTGTGTGTGTGTGAGTGAAGCACAGGGCCCTCTCACAGAAGCAGTAGCACATTGAATAGGGATGAGGGCCTGTTTGCACACACTAAACCAGAGCTATCCAGTCCTCCAAGGGCCAGAGGGTTTCAGGTTTTCATTCCAACCTCAGGCTTTGGTTACTTAATTGAAGTCGTTATCACGATATGTAGTCAAGTCCTGTGTTAAATCCAGGTCTTAATCAGTCACTAACTGAAAGGCACCGATAACACCGAAACAGCACTACACAGTCAGAATACGTTTTCTGCAAAAAGCGATATCAATTTTGATCATTTTTGGACCACGATTGGACATTTCTAGTTTCGCATTTCCCTGCAAACGGACTTTGAAAATATTTAAATATGTTTTCTGGGAACCATGTTTCCGTGGCTTTAAATATGCATTTTCCTCTCACTGGCTGAGATCACATCAGCTGGGTTTTTAGTCTCGTCTGAAAGGGGCGAGTAGTAACGGGCTCAGGCTGGAAACATCCTGGCAACAAGCCTCCCTTCTTAATCACTTTGACTACCTAGCCTCCTGCAATTAGGTTTGAGGGTTTGAGGAGTGAGGTGAATGCCTGTAGGCTTTTTGTGCTTTGTTTTTCTCTCTTGGGATTCAGAGAAGATATTTTCTCACTTTGCAAGTCCAGTGGCTTACAATAATGTCACACAAGACCTACTTGTGGCTTGTGGTTTAACTGAGGAGGAGCACAGAGGGAGGCTGGTAGCAATGTGGAGCCACAGACATTGTTGGCAGTTTCAATGAAAACAAAAGGAAAGGACTCGATATCTTTTGCCAGGAATGCAACTGCACTGAGTTCCCACTGTGAAGCACATGGCCATTAGGATTCGGGCCCAGCGAATCCCTCAGCTCTGACATGGCGTTGTCTAAGCCAGCATCTCAGTTCCTTTTTCGAATGTGAGTTGACGTCAACACACCCATCTACCTGAAAAACCTTGTGGCGACTTTGTAATAAAGCCAGCATGGACCACTGAGCAATGTAAACTTGTAGGCTCCAGGGGATGTCATCAGAACCTTGTAAAATAACATTAAAACGCTCCATTTGTAAAACCACATTCCCAGGAAATGATTTTCACAAAAAACAAAACCTGTTTATTTTAAGTTCAATTGAAAAAGAATGAACTAAATATACTGTTTATACAAAGGCAATGTAATCAAATTGGGCTTAATACGTATTGAATTCCCAGATAGGGTCTATGAAACGTGCTGACATTGTTTCTGTGCCGCAGAGAACATTAACCCTGTGTGGGCCAGGTAATGCATCTCTGCAACGTTTTGAGGACCACCTCTTCCTATCGCACTAGAAGGTGTGTGGGCGGAAGGGCACAACATTCTTTTCGCTGTCATCACTCAACAGGCTAATACCTCAACAGCAAAAACAACTGCTCTGCCAGTACATGGAGTCATATAGGTTAATAGACAACTTCCCCATCCGTGTCTTTTGTGTTGTTTTCCAACAGGAGATGCCTGTTACTGACGGGTTGCCAGGATATTAGTAAGCCAGCGAAGACGAATGAACAATACTGCTGGTGCGCACTCCAATGCTTTGTGCAACACTTTGTGTACTTTTGACCTGTAAGGGTAATTAGAAGCATTGAGGCCCAACCAACACAACTAGCTGGGGAACCACTACCAGAGGATGTCATGATGCCAACTTTCGGTGGGCAGTGAAACATCAGATGGATATGACAGTGGCAATGCCTTCATGGGACTTTTTAAAGAAATTTTTAAGCACAGCACAAGGACAGATGAGCTAGACTTCAGCTGTGAATGTAGGGAGCGCAATAAGAAGGATAATTAGTCATTTCAAGTTTTATCTAAATTGTAGTCTACTGGGGAGTGGGTGGGGGAAGGGGACAGTAAATCAGCAGCTGTAGAAGCACTGATAATGTGACCTTTGTGTGCGTCTCATCTTATAATAATAACAGTGACAATGAATCACTTTTAATATTAGTTAGTCAGTCAGCAGATGTTTCTTGTGTCCAAACCAGACTTCCATACAACTGTGAATGAAGTTATTTCTATCTGTAGCTGCCTCAGCATACGTACAATAGGGTCAGGATGCTTATTTATCCATTTGGTCCAGCTCACCCAAATCCTAGCGTAAATATTCTCAAACCACCCTGTATTTTTACTGGATTCTTCCATTACTTGCGATATTAGTGTGTGTGTCAGTGAAACTCGCACACCCCACAGACCACTGCTGTTGCTGCTGTACTGTATCAGTTTGAAAAAGTCACTTCACTGTTCTTGATGTATCTGTACGCCACAGCCATACAAATATAGTCACATTTCCTGTTTTCACTTGGCTTGGTAAAGGTCTCCCATTTATGTAGGTAATTAGGAGAGATGTTAACTCCTAACATAAATGGGAGACCTTTACCAAGCCAAGAGCAATGAGGAGAATAAAATGGCCATGAATCCACCCACACTGCACTCCCATGAACAAATTAGTAGGTAATGTTACCATCTCATTTTAGTTGTTTTTTAATGGAAGAAGAGCATATTTTTTTGTGTTTAACCAAAAATGTAAAATTAAAAACAGATTACCAACTAGATTGTGTTCATTTTCTACATCTTTTTCAGTCTGAGAGATTTTCATGTGTTTTGTCCAGACATGGTTGTGGTCCAAATTAGTATCCCACTTTATTAGCCAGTTACTTTGAAGTATATGTAATCTATTAGCTGTTAGGATTGAGGCCTAAGGAAGTTGTCTAAGTGAGCATCACATTTTATAAATAAATAAATTGAGTCAAGGGCTGGAGAGTGAGTACTAGTCCTACACATGACTGGAGACGAAAGACTCCCAGTGTTGAGTGACAGATGACCGCTTTCAGGATGTTACTTTTAAGAGGACTTGAAAAGGGATTTTCCTGATATTGTGCCTTTCAGAGCAGTCTACAGGGGAGTGAGTAAGGAATCGCCTAGTAGATATGACCGACGTTGTAGCAATTTGGATAACCACTATCAAGATTTCTTTGTCTGGAGATTGAGAGAGAGAGAGAGACTGAGACTCCTGGCACCAGGTCTTCCAACCCCCCCATGTCTCTCTGTCTCACTCCTTGCATCTGCAGCCGGGGAGGGGGTGGCTGAGCAGCAGATTACAGTTCAGGGAGACCCCAGGAGGTTTGTTAGCAGGAGGAGAGATTTTCTATTTCTGCCCACAACCATGCAGCCGGCATTCAGAATCTGAACCATTTGTAATGAGAACGATACCAACTCTGAGCACCCCTTAGTGTTTAAAAGGCTTCTTTTATTGCCCCCTGATGTGAATGACATTTTTGAGGGAATCAATGGTATTTTTAAGATGAGCACAGTAAAGGCTTTTGTGTGTGTGTGTGTGTGTTTAAAAGCTTCTAATGTAAATGTGTGATTTTGCGCTTGCTCTTCTCAGAAACATGGGCACAAAATGATCCAAGAGACAGATATGGGATTGTGGGTAACCACACCAGCAGGATCGCCCTTCAAAGGGGTCCAGTGGCAGCTTTTAAATCATACTTCTGTGCTTGATGTGGATTGTGTAAAACTCAGGGCGCATAACAAGGGAGAGAGAAAGAGAGAGAGAGCGAGACTGTCATGGAATAAAAGTGCCTAACATTGGCCTCCATCACTTCTGTGTCTGTAGATCCCTGCTGTGATCCAATGACAGCCTTGACATTGGACATGTGGAAGAATACACAACACCCAGCATGAAAGTGACCCGTCACCAACACCACAATGTCTGGCTCTGATCGTCTATCAGTGGGGATGTCCTGGACCAGGGTTGCAGACCACAGCTCGAATCCAGAATAATATTGAAGTGCTGTAGCGTCTGTGTGTGTGTGTGTGTGTGTGTGTGTTTGTGTTTGTGTGTCTGCGATGGATGGGTGTAACAGCCTTTGCTTGACTAGGCAGCTGCTGGGCAGAGGGCTGCAGCTGCACATAGTTCAGTCATTAATAACTGACCGAAGACTCCAGTTCAAATTGACCGCTGAGGTAACTAAGAAGTGAGGTAAATAGAATAGCTAATTACATCTTAATTACAGGGTACACAGGGTACATTTTTATTCATCTAACCTTTTCTGTTGCTCATCAAATGGAAGCAATTACTACACACCTCATTTGTTTACTTGAAGAACCAAGACATATGGGAAATGCAGTCATCAGTGCCAAACATGTTCGATGTGTCCTCCTCTATGTTACTTTGCATGTTCTCCGGCTCTCAGTTGTCTTCAGATTAGTGTTGAACATATTGTCTTAGTATGTACCAGACGTTTTCTTAAAATCTCAGTTCTGACACTGCAGGGGTTAGAAAAACATAGGCAAACTGAAATGGTCTGATACATAAATAAATACATATATAGTATTCTATGTAGATAGGGTTTAGCAATTCTTATTTATGTGTGACTTAGAAGTAGTAGAACTTGGTTTCCTGGTTATTTGTTTTTGAATCCCCAAATATTACCTATGAGCATTGTTCCTTTGTCTTCATTTACTTAATAATACTCACTGTCTCATCCAAGTGTAGGTAAATGTTGCTGACGTTTAGCATTGTCTCAGTCTGTGGGTATATACAAAATCCTTCCTGTGGTCCAATCATCTGAAAAACTTTTAGTCTGGACCATCCCTTTGTTAGGTTCGAATTGAGGTCAGAATGTTCTCCAAGAATGAACAGCTCTTCCTAAACACTACATGCTGTTCAAATTACACTCGGTGACAGAGAATTTAATTATCTTTAACCGGGAAAGAGAGACAGAGCAAAGAACAGAAAGAGAGAGACAGAGGTCCCTCCCCACTCTCATGATGAAAGACATGGCACGTTCCTCTTGTAGCTAATTACCTCATTAGCATCTCCTTTTCCTGTTTTCATTGCTCCCTATCACCCTTAAGACCGGTACACTAGTCTGTCATTAACCTGGGCCCTCACGTGTAATTACAGAGGGGATGGGGTAATATAGAGCTCTCAGAGGTGCCTCTTGCACAAACACAAGATTGGGACCCTGATAAAAGCATGCATCTTGTTCTGTATTGTCAAAGACGGTGCAGGGAGAATTCAACTGAACACAACTAAATCCACCCCACCCCCAACTGGACAAAAATAGATGGATATGATAGATAGAACAGATAGAAATGAAAATGCTAATATACAAATGATTGCAGTGTGGTGCGGTGGTTGCTCATTCTCTTCCTATATTTCCCCCCCACCAAAAAACGATAGTCATTTAAACAGTTCTGGGCCGTGACATCATTTTTGGCCACACTTTGGTTTTTGGTCAGTTTTTACTGTTCTCCAAGGCGGTGTAAGATTGGTTTACCGAGATTTCGTTTTGCCACATCGAGAGCTTTCCTTTCCTTCTGAGGCAACAGTTCTCCTAGCCAATACACTCAGCGCCTGCCGTGTTGTGTGATTTGGACCATTCCTATCTAGCATACTGAGGCTTAGTCCAGTAGTTTGTATTGGATCCCCAGAGTAAGTCCCCTTTACTGTCAAATGCTAAGCTCTGATTTGCAACTGGCTGTGTTTCCATTACAGAAAATTAAGACCCAGGTACAGTATAATGGTGCCTTGTTCCCATGCCGTCTAGCCCCGAGAGCGGGGGGAACAATCAGACCCTGTTTCCATTGAGTGGGGCACTTCAGTTTCACCTTGGCATGTGGACGCAGTCTCTGGGCCACTGTTTCCTACCAGTCTGTAATTGGATGCTTATGATCGGGGAAGGGGAATGAAAAAAGAAAACAGAGAAACTCCATAGGGCAGCTAGTGTCAGTAGGATTTTCCCAGCAGTGGCCGGTAGAAAAGAGGCATTCAGAAGATGTCCCAAGAGCTAGGCTGATTGCCACAAGATCTTTAGAGTTAAAGTCACCGGGGACTGCCCTTAGACGGGCATGGCAGGTCCTTGTATTGTCATAGTCTATAGGAACACAATTAAGTGCAGTGAAGCTAATGCATTACAACACAATAGAGCAAAGCTGGGAAAGCAAGTGAAATACATAGGAGAACTTTTTGAAAGGTCTGGTGCAGGGGCCAAATTACGCAGCAGTGTTCTCCTGACAGACTAAACTCTGGGACATTACCTCCCCAGCACCTCAGCAGCTGTAACTGTTTCTCCACCTCCCCCAATTCCCCAGAAGAATTCCCCTTTCTGTCCTGAAGAGATATCCCCACTACACAGGCTTCTAAATATATGTCAGGTCAGCAACACACACACACACACACACACACACACACACAAGATTCGATGCTCTAGTGAACACAGCCAAATTTGGCCTCACAGAGTGAGCACGACAGGCTCAGGGCCACCCCAAGCGCAGAGTGAATCAGCTAAGTCAACACAGGCTCAGTCCAGGAGGGTGGCTCATCAAACCTGTGCGTTACTGGCACAGCGCATGTAGGTGAGCCAGCGGTCCTCAGCCCAGCTCTCTAATATGGATCTCATTACCGCACAGAGTCACCACTCCAAAAAGCTCCTCCGAGGACAAGCCATGGAAATTGTGCCAAAGAAAACAACATCTGCACAAGTTGATCTTTTCTCTGATTCGTTCTTTTTTTTTTCTGTCCTCGATTACTTGTATTTACGGTTTCATTCGTACAAGGCATCTTTTTAACCATTTAAAAACAAGCTGATCAGACATGTTTAGGTATAAAACGTTACAGTGTAAAAGTAAGTAGGCTACAAATGAACTGTTACAGGCCTACAGATTGTATTGCTTATTACAACTTATTAGGTCTACATACATTTTAAATGTTAAATTCAGGATGCCAATTCTTGAAAGGTAGTTAAATCTGGAAAATTACTATCTTATGAAGCTACCATTAACGACTTTATTTTGATAACCCTGTATCACCATGCTTACTTCACAATTAATTGGCCCTTGTGTTTTGCCTTGGAAATGGGCTTTGGGAAAAATCTGTTTATTACAGTCTTGAAATTAAACGCAGTTCATAAACGCTCTGTGCAGAATGTGTTCCCCAGAAAGGCTGTTTTTAGATTCAGTTTACAGTGTTTACAAAGTTTACAACAGTTTACAGTGCCAGTTCTTTCGTGGCATATTCGTAGCACAGGTCTGTAAACATTTGCGTTCTGTATCCTAAGTGGCGCCAGTATAAAATAAGTAATTGCCTTGTGTTTAACTTAGCTAGGCCTACATTATTGTATTTATTTGCTCCTAGGCAACGGCAATTAACGTCGAGTGACTGTTTCTTAACCGAGGGCCGACTGTTCATTTTTCAATCCTAAATGACTTGGGGGTTTTATGGAGTCTATTATCAATCTTGGCATTAATAATAAACATCTCTTGTCAAAACTGCGGTAATCCGGGTCTGAATTAAACATTAAGCGGATTGTTGAAACCGCGAAGGTCAGTGATAGGGGACTGTGGTCGGCGGGACATCATGACATCATGGCTGGAGGCTAAATCAACCCGTGCTGCGTGTTTTCCCGGAGCCCTGAAGTGGTTCATATTTGTCAGTCTTATCACTTACGGGGATTGTGACGTCAGCGGGTTCCCCTCTGCTAACTTCAAATGAGCCGCTTAACTCCGCAGTTCACGTCACTGAGGAGAACAACCTTCAGCTGTCAAGTTGTTTCTTTCGGGGCAAAAGTGGTCGGATTCTCCGGTAGTTAATTTGTAACAATTTGCATTAAGCACATTATAGCATTGGTGAGAAATGAATGAATGAATGAATGAATAAATAAGTAGGTACTCGACCTCATTTTACCTTTTTAGAAGCCCGACTCAGTTAGTGTAATCCTCGACTCTTTTTAAATGGGATAAACTTGCTTAAAACATTACACAAACTAGAAAACATGACAACTAGTGTTTACAATGCAAATGTGAATAGCACAAGTGATGCGTTCTTTCCATCCCGTTATTAACATCACCAGCCTTTATAAGAGTTTGTTCTTGCAGACTACGTTTAGTAATTTCGTTTTCCGTCCCAACTTTAGATACAAAAAAAAAGCCTACTTCTTTTTAAAACACAATCATGAGTGCGCCATCTAACAACCGCACAGAGCAACTACATTTGAAATTATCCCCCCCCCAAAAAAAAATAAAAAAAATAATTATTTCACCCTGGGATGGATTCAAACTATGATTAACTGAAAAAGTATAACCCCACACGAAGAATGACCGAATAAGAAAAAAAAAAAGTTGTCTGCAGGAATTTTGGACAATCTCCCCCCTCTCTCTCTCTCGGTCTCTCTTTTTGTGAATTAAAAGCCCCACCTCTACAGAGGGGAGTCATGTGTCGGGGAACACCCTCCCTTCAACAGCACTTTAAGTTAGTAGGAGAGAGCCAGGGCCAGGGAGAGCCGGAGAGCGGAGAGAGAGAGCGCACGGAGCAGCGAGAAGCGCAAAAAGGCAGCTGAGAACCGAGAGTAGTTCGCTTCGGATGCACGCAAACGTGTCTGGATAATCAGACTCACTCCCGTTTAATACAAGCACATTTGCAACAGAAAACACACTGACTGGATTAACGGCGGAGATGGGCTCTGAGAGGTATTATTCGGAAACCCGTCCCAGGTCTCTTCTGCTGCTGTGCTTGTGGACCGCGGTTTTGGCGCATCTGTGCGCAAGTTTTAACTTGGATGTGGACAAGCCGGCCATCTACACGGGACCCAACGGGAGTTATTTCGGCTATTCTGTGGACTTTTACATGACCAATTCTTCTAGGTGAGTAGTATCCCCCGTCTGTGTCCGTTACAACAACCACAACGACAAAGGGGGAAAAGGGGGAAAAGTTATACTGGTGTCTGTGCTGGATTAACGGGGGACCTGGAAGACCTTTGTCTCGGGTTTTTTCTTCCACTTGTCAATTGAGAGGGGAGGCGATTTACATGTAGATGTTAACACGGTACATCAAACACGGCTGAGTGGTTGAGAAATTCCTCCTACACCGATATAATAGTCCGTATCCTTGTTTCACTTCGGTGCAACTTTTTCGTTTAAAAAAAACAAACAAACTAGTCACACTTTTTGGATTCAAACGACATTTAGATGAAATGTTACTTATGAAGGCATTGGATTACGCCTGTGTAGATTGGGTTGGGGGGCTGGTGGTACCGTTAGTCTAGGATAAATGAACTGGATTTTAGGTTCTAGTTTAGTTTACACCAAATGCTTCATTCATATATATTTTTTTCATATTTGACTCTTCTGTAAACTGATTGTTTTCAGGTTGAGTTTCATATTATCCTGAGCCCCTAAGAGTGAAGGACTGCGCTGGGTAGCTGTACTGAGTTTGAGTCCCACGCAAGAGTAGGGGTGGAGAGGAAGTGGGGTGGCGGCTCATCGGGTTTGCACAGCTCAGTTGTGTCCACTGTACAGTCACTGTAAGACCGGCCCAAAGCTCCCCAGATTTAGCAGTTAAATAGGCTGTCCTTTTATAAAACGGAGCTGGGCGTTTTTCTAACACCGATTCATTCATTGGCGAGCATTGGCGCTGCTCCTGTCCGTGCGTTTGTCTGCGGCACCGATTGCTTTGGGTTCTTTAAACGCGGTTTGGTAAAACCAGTTAATGTGACCAACAAGCCTTATCTCCCGGTTTATTTTTGTGTCACTTTGGTGCAGTTTGTTTCATGTAGCGGTACGCATCTGGGATTAAACCCAAAAACAAGTCACGTTTTTCTGATCTTTTCAAGCACCTTTGTATCAAGTCGCGGAATCCACGGGGATTTAACACAATCCAGGGGCATGTTGCCGTTTGCACCTGAATGCAATCCCAGCTGGAGTTGACTCTAGATTGTGGACTGCAAATCCTTCAAACAAAAGTCTCCGATGGCTCAATTGAAAGCTTGTATACTGTCTGTGTTTAACAGGGCTGTATTCAAAAAGGTTTTGAGCTCCCCACCACTGCCAAGAAGTCAATAAACAAAAATGTTAATGTGAAGAGCTGTGACCCCCCAGTCAAGCCGTTTGCATTGAGTTTTAGCTGCTTTCAACCCCTCAAAGCTCTATAAATCTGCCTTGTACTGTACTATTATCCCCAAAGTCCTCCAGACACTAGTGAATGCTATGAGAACAGGCAGTGTGGAGCAGTGAAGTGCTCAGAGGTCACTCAAGTATCCTGTAGAAAGTCCCCTGCCTGGATCCTTTCCAAAACAGCCGAGGGTTTGGTTTCTATAGTTTGTAAGTCGAAAAGGAGTGTGTTTAATGTTGGTACAGAAGCCTTGTTACCAGCAGGAGGTGAGCAATCGATACGTGCTATTCTCGCTCCTATCTCGTGTGTATGATGGGCAAAGACACAGTCGGAGCAAGCTGATCTGTTCCAGTGCTTGCACTGACGCATGCCTGGCTGAGCAGCAGTAACTGTCATTTCTAGCACACATTAACCCTTTTTCTTGGCCACTAAACTCAAGCTCCCAATATCATATTGTGGTGGAAAACTAGACATATTTTACTATAGACATAAAGGTATTGGGTCATTGAGGGTTTCTGTTTTCTAGCAGGCGTTCCCCAACCTTAGTCCAGAGAGCAATGATGTAGGAGGTTTCTCCAGCTCTCTTGAAATAGCCAACTCTCATAACATGGACAGGTACTTACACTGAATCGATTAAGACAATAAATGGCAACCTAATGAGTAGGTAGTGAAGAACTGGGGTGGGACTAAACCCCTCGGGAGACGGCAGTTCTCCAGAACCAGGGCTGCTGAGGCCTGGCTTATAGGGATTTAAGGATACAGAGATGGGCTGGGTGATTCCAGTCCTCGGGGCCTTTCAAGCTGTATTCCATCTGTAATACTGACCTGTATTACATCTGCACTTGTTGGCTCATTTGTAGTGGGATTTGTGCTTATTGCACTTTGTACTGATTGCATTTACTTGTGAAAACTATTGCCCTGGATAAGGGTGTCTGTTAAGAAAGCAAATAATAATAATCGGCAAATACTTAAGACCTGGGATGAACAGGGGATTTGACTTCTTATCCTATTAATGGCTTCAATTCTGTAATGAAGCCCTGAGGACGAACTGAAACCAGCAGCTACTGTGGCCCTCAGACTGGCACTGCCCACCTCTGATGTAGTGTCGAGGGATTACACCACCCTAACTAACTCATACACCAAGCCTCGATGCAAGAGCAATTGCTTTTGTCCTTCGTGTCATGGTACACAGTCCATTCTAGATGCTTTGTATGTTTCCGAATGGGAGCCTGCTCTCTTGGCCGCTCAGTTGAAGTGTTCTTGTTGAGCAAAAATGCAGCGCTTGTGAACGTTGGCTTTAAAGTCCAGTGCCTGGCCTGTCTGATGCACAGCGAGGCGGATCGGACCTAGGACCGTCTCTCGACAGGGGATGTGTTGTGCCGTATCACCAGAACGAGTCTGGGCTGTGCTCCAGCTGTCGAAAATAAAAAGGAATAAATGCCATCGCCCATCCAGATTGAACTCTCAGCCTCGCACAAGAAAAATCGTTGTTGTTTTTTTCTTGGCGGAGCGACAGCGTTCCCAATCTGACAAGCGGCTTTCCGGAAGCTTTGCTCAGAGTTGGGCAGAGTCTCCAGTTACCCATTTTCTCCAGCAGACAGACAGGGATTTCATGATTTATTTTTCTTTCTTTTTCTTTTTGTCTTACTTCACATGCTTGGCTCCCTTGGCAGGAAACGGCATGATTTAAAGTGTGTTGCTGGGACATTGCAGTAGTCATCTGTTGTGATGCGTTGATGTAATTCTGCGGTGCAGTTACAGCCCTGTTATTTTATCCCCAACCCCCATCCATCTCTCCCTCCTTCTTTCTTTCTACCCACTTAATTCTGAGCGAGTGTTAAGTCATGGGAAAAGCACGGGCATCCCACAGACTCTGCCTCCTCAACTGGTCTGCTGAGAGTAATGTGAGGAGGGAGGGAGAGATGGGGAGGGATGTTATATGTTGTGTTCAAGGGCTGGAGGGATCAGTAATGGATGAGATTTTGTAGGTGTCTTTCAATCACAGTTGGGGAAAATAAGTCACACTTTCCCATTGGAGCAAGTAATTTGCTTCATATAAGAAACGCAGAGCTCAAGCAGAACCAATCAATGGAAGCCAGACTTTATCAAAGACTGGAGATGTGCTTCTGCTGGTACTGAAGGGGTTCAGAAATGGCTGGGTTAAGTTGTGTGCAGTGGGGTTATGCTGTCCTCTATAGCTTTGCTCATTTAGGGAGCTGACATTCCCCTCAGTGCGAAATGAGGTATTCAGTCCATCTGTAATTGCAGTCTAAAGCTGAAGTAGCTATCCCGTATTTCCTGAACAAGGACCTGATTGGATTTGGGGGAAATTGAGCAGCTTAAAGTTAAAGAGTGGAGCTTCACCTTTCATGGAAAGGCAGTGGATCAATTTGGTTTGGGATAATTCTGATGGTTAATGATCTGCTCTCCAGTGAAGGTTTGTCTTGCTAGAATAAGGAGAGAGTGGGGTATTAACTAGTTAAAGACTGTATTTGTGCAGTGCGGGTAATGCATTTACCAGGAGGGCTCCAGTTCAAGGCCCGGCCCTGCCCCCGACTCGCTGTGCGTCAACTAACTTTACCGCCTTGTGCTCTGTCCTCCAGACGAGACATAAAACCAAGGTCCTTTTGTAAGTGACTTGGCAGCAGCGGAACAGTGGCCGGTGCTTTGCTCGTCTGCAGAATGACTTGTTCCTGGAGAGCCACAGGTTTTATAAGGCCTCCCCGAAGCCTCAACCACTGACTCCCCCCCGATCACGTGCTCGTCCCGACCTCATATGCCCCCAATAATGGACTCTCATGATGTAACTGGTTTAACCCTCTACGCTACGGCTCCCAGAACTCCATTATGTTTTCGACGCCAGCGTCTATGAACAGAAGTTCGAATATTGCACTGTACATCGCAAACGGACAGGACTTGTCTCAATCGCCCAGCGAGACGTTGTGTGATTTAGAGTTGCAGTAGTTCTTCAGACACGGAAGCCTCCATGTCAACATCAAGGAATGCAGGGCGAGGGGAAGAACTTGGATATTTTTGGAAAGATAATATCTCGTAAAAAGATGCAAAAGGGTGGAACAGCTTATTTAGCTGCATTTTCTGTTCAACAAGTAGAAGAGATGTTATTTCAGGAACCAGAGGATCACCAGTTGGATTTAGTTAATTACGTCTTTCATTTATAATATTTGTAAATTGTGCAATAGCGAGAGGATTGATCTTTTTTGATAAATGAGGCTTTGCATTCAGAGTTTTTAAAGGGTTAGTGCACTGCCACAGAGACTGGAGCCAGCAAGACTCCTTGCACAACAGTTTTTTTATCAGCTGCATGCTTTGGTCCTGACTTCTGATCAGGCGGAGAGGTGATGTGCACTTCACCTCTCTCTTTTGCAGGGAATAATGTCACAGGCTTGAGATGAAGGGCCTCACGATGGCGAAAACAGAAATGGATCGCAGGGCTGTATAATGGCAGTGTTGTTATGTTGGCCCAGTCAGGGTCAGCCATTTGTCATTCCAGCCCTGTGTGCGTGAGCCGTGGTTGACGCAGTGGAATGCCACGGTGTGTACAGTGCTTCCCTTCATTCGCCGCCACTGCGCAGCGACCGGCGGAGGAGCTGCGGTCAGGGAGGAATCTCGCCGCAGCCACTAATCGGCACTGCGAAGAGAACAGCCACACTGCAGGAAGTCCGCAGTGTGCTGTGTCTTTCATCTCGCTCTACCCGGGTCAGTTCTGGCTGGCTGGCTGACCCACCTCCTAAGACAGGATGCTATTGAACTGGGTCGACCCTCTTTCGACCCGTGTCCGTGCTTTGATGCCAATCGGAACCCTGGTTGTGGAACGGTCCAGTGAGCAAGGGGCTCATGATTCGATGAGTCCGTTCGTGCCGTCATGCAACAACGATTGGTAAGCTAGGCTGTGGGTTATATAAGCGGAACGAAGAGTAGAGAATCACGCAGGACACGCTTAAGAGGATATGGGAGTGAAAATAAGTCTGAAGCAGGGTTTTCTTTGAAGTGATGGTGCTGTCTGTGTTGATCCTAATGGGTGAATGTCCTCTGAAACCATGAGCAGCTGGAGAGTTGGCTGGGGTTTGTGTGTGTGTTTGTGTGAGTGTGCGCACCTCCAGGACAGGTCTGTGTGTTCTGCTTGAGCTCTTAATGACTCTTAAATGAATCAGTTGTTGTCTTAATAGATCTCCATGACCGCTACTTTCCAGACTGCCAGCCGCTGAGGAGTTCAGGTTACTTCTTTAGTGTGCAGGGCTGAGGTGCTCGGGTATCAGGAGCTGCTCCAGGGCATTGGTCCTGTAGGTAGGGCAGAACAGTGTGAGTGCATGATGGGATATTGCAGTGTAGTGCAACAAGGTGCAGCAGCCCCCACTGCGATCCACAATCAGCTGGGATTCCTTGCCCGAGTGTGAGCGCTTGCCAAAGACGGACTACTGCCAACAGCCCTGGATCTCCCTCTCCATCACTCAGCCCGGGGACGCCAGACTGGCCTTGATCCCACACTACTTCTTTTGGGAGAGTTCTGGCAGTCTCACTGGGAAGCTACGCAGGGCCTCTCCAACCGCGTGCTGCCCCAGCCCCTCGGCCCTGCTCTGACCCGTCGGGCAGCTCTCTTACCCGAGCGCCCCCCCACCTCTGACATCGCCACAGCAGAGACGGGTAGTTGCCTTAATGATTTTTAGAAGTCAACTGCTCTTGACTGGCTTTGTTGTTTGTTTATGCTTACCAAAGCCTTTTTAGTTGTTTATCATGGTCTTAAATCTGCCACACATTCATCTTCTATAACGGCAACGATCTCTCTGATCTCATTCTGCTCCATGGTCTCGGGACACTTTCACACTAAGAACGCCTCCCAGCAGTAATTGCCAATAGTGTAACGTTTTGAGATTTGTTTGCAGTGCGGCCAAGAATTCTAGAAACTTTCCTGATATTTATAATGCCCATATTGTGACTTTTATTACAAGACCTCGTGTCTGTTTCCAATTGAGCCAAGTGGGTGGAAAGAAAATCGGCTCATTTTTAAGTTCAATAACAGCCTTGCGTTGCCAAGCAATCTCTAACAATGCAGCCAGCAAATAAAGTGTAGACCAGAAATATTGCTCCCGATGACGTACCAGCAGTGACGGATGACCACTCCTGCCAGCAATAATAACCGAATCTAAACTTCCCTTTCCTTCTCGCATTCTTCTCGTTCTCTGCTTCATCACTTCTTCCACTCTTTTTAAATCGGTAAATCGTAGGTAACATAACACACGAAGCTCGTAGCTGTACCATTTTAAACCAGTTAAGATGGGGAGAGAGAGCCAGGTTCAGTGCATTACACCCATCGATGGACAGGCGTAGTGTGGCTCTAGGGTGATTGCTGCTTGTGGTTGATTGCTTTCTCCCCTTTAATAGAATAAAACACGTACATCTGGTCCAAGTAGGTCACCTCCAGCAATCTACTGGTGATAGTCCCTGCACGAAGAGTGCAAGGAACAAGGGTTTTCGGATGCCCGGATGTGAGAGAGACTCAAGATTTTTATCTTGCAGGTTTTTGCTACCAAAGATAAAAATCTTGAGTCTCTCTTGCATACAGGCAGCAGAAAGGGTTAACCTCTCTCCCACGAGACTGTGGCTTTTTAGTCTGATATTATGACCGCCTGCTCCTGAATCATCTAATTCGTCCAGGCCAGTCTGTGTGTGTTCAGTCCTCTCTGATGTGGCGGTCAATTTCCTGCAATTTCGCTGCCTCTGGGAGCCCGACACAGAGACAGTATTTTCTCAGACCGTGTTGCCTTATCCTGTTACATGGTAAAGAAATATTTGTGTCCGGTTTCTGATAAGAATAAAACTCAGACTGGCTACTCAGTGGTGTTGGAAGTTCTTATCCTCATTATGGCTTAAAACAATATACATATATCAGTTGTTGTTTTTTTCGCCAACCGACAAAGGAAACTAATTCGTGGCCAAGTTATGCTCTTGTATAAAAACGTGTTCCAGCAGAGGGTGAAGTCAGGCTATTATTAAAACATTGACTTTGTCCTGCGCATGTTGCTGCTCTGGTTCTCTGAGGTGATTAGCGATTTCCCCTGCAGCCCGGCACAATGGTGCTCATTGTACCGGGGTGAAAAATGTTTTCTTTCTCGCAACTTTCCGTGTGACTTTTCTGTCATTTTCCCCCTTCTTTTTCCAACAGACTCTATTCCTCCAATGCCTTGAGGAGAATGAGTTTTATATCCCACACCACGAGGGGTGTTGGAAAGAACTAAAAATTTGCAACTTGGAATGAAACCATTTGATTAATCTGACCCGAGAGAGAGAGCGGGAGGGGAGGGTTTGGGGAGTGCTTTGCTGTCCTGCCTCCACTATTGGCATTTCAGGGAATCTCCCACCAGTTTGATTCGGTTATATGACCTTTAGGATCTGCCGCAAGCTTGTGCTGAAAAGCTGCGCCTGATCCTATTTTAACTTCCCTTGTCTGTCACCAGAGTTGGACTCAGAATAAGGCGACAAGCTCAAAATACCTTGCAGCTGCTGTTGGTTCATGGCGAGAGACCCGTCACTTACGGAAAATAAGGCCCAGTTGCAGAGGGGGAGTCTTAATCACTTTCACCTGTCGTGCCATAGAAAGAATCATCCCTGTGATGTCTGTTACATAGGAGGCTGTGCTCTGACGCAATCGGCCAGTGTCATCGCCTGCATTGACTGCATTGCCTGTATGTCCCAGCCTGCCACACCCTGTATAGTCTGAGAGGCGAACCAAAACATGACATTGCATCAGCTGAAAACTCCCAAGATCCACTGCAATGGGGTTTCAATGCTCTCAAAATGTATCTGCTACTATTGTGCAGTTTTGCGGACCCCATCACTTGCATGCACGCACGCACGCACGCGCACTTGTGACTTGTGAAGGGGTTAAGTCCTAACTGCTTTCTCTAGCTCTCATGAAAAGCTGCAACAGCGATGGCTGTCCCCAAGTGAGAGCAAAGGTGCAAAGAGGGGGACATTTCGGGGGTATATTTCTGCACAGTACAGCGAAGTGCGAGTCAATGCAAGTTATTGTACTAAACCTGGACACCTGGGCTAGACCCAATAAGAACTGTGCCCTGCCTAAGAGTTGCAAAGTCTGCACATCTTGTTTGAACTTATTGTCAGAAGTAACTTTCTGCTACGTGGAAATCGAAACACGGTAGGCTGTGAGTTAGACATTTTAGGATGCGTGGGCGAGTCACTGGCTTTGGTCTAGCCCAACACTTGTTCGTTAGTAACCTCCTTTAAAGGTGTAATTAGCCACGTGGACCAGGTCAAATTGGCATACATATTGTGCCGCCAGTCTCTGTGATCTTCACACCTCTGTTTGCTTTATTTATTCTTTCTGTTCATTCTCGCCATTGGCGAAGCCCTGCCAAGCTGTTGAATGACTTAAGAGACTCGTGGAGTGTGCTTGCATTGCTAGTGGAGCTATTCAGAGGACAAGAATGCTCTGGGGTTGCCAAGGAAAATACAGGCCCAACGCAACACTGTCAGGTAAATTACTTCTTTCTACAGCTTGCTTGTTCCTTCTCTGATGAGCTTACAATCCCTGCGTCCCTGTTACAGAGAGGGAGCTAGACGATGCAAGGAGTTTTAAATTTGCTCACCGCCCCGCCCACCCCCTGTCCCCGACACCTGCTGTATTGATGTCAGCGGTGGGTGGAAGACGTCAATGCCATAGGACAATAAAGAGTGCTGTATGTCTGAGTAATCTGGGTTGAATGCATTTGTTCTCTGCTCCTAGTTTTCATTGTGCCAAACGGCCGTATGAGGTGAATTAAAAAATCTTTGCTGGCATAAATATGTGAGTTGTGCAAACTGCAGGCTCGGCCAACCCCAGCTGAGGATTTTTTTCCTTGCTTGTGACCTTATCCATAGTTAATGTACACAGGGAAGCATGGAGTTAACATTAAAAACCCATAGATTTTCCTTTTTCTTCCTCAAATTTGTATGAAGACTGGCTAGTACAATCTGAAAAAAGTGGCTTAGTGTTATATTCTTGATCGGCAAGAAGGGAGGTCTGGTTTCCCATGCTCGTTTGATATCTGAAGTCTGAGATTAATTTGTGTTAAGAATGGAAAGGTTTGCATTTCGGTAGCTTGAGTAAGACGGGAGCCCCAAATGACCGAGTCTCTACTTGGCATTGCGCTCTTGCATTAAAGACTGAGCAGTTATTTAAAAGGAGGAGCAGCGTGTCTGTGTGTGTTGGGTCTAACCTCACTGGCGCTGCCACGGGGAAGCTGAGCTCAGGGTGATGCTGTGGATTTTCCTGGCTCTGCTGGGAGAGGTGGGATGAGTCATGGTAGCCAGGGGACACTGCCAATGGCTGTGTTGAGGGAGCAGCTGTCTGCTTGTGGGCTGCTCCCAGAATCATCCTGGTGACTGGGCATGGGGAGCCTGCACCAGAATGAAGAGGCACTAATGGGGCACTCCAGGACAGGACGTGCTCAGCCACGGACAGAGAGACACACCTGTGTTTGTGTGTGCATCTGTGTGTATTAATAATTTATCCCTCATGGTTAAGCAAGGCAGAGTGTTTTACGGCCTTGCTCCATGTTGGAAAGCACTTTCTTCTCTGCAGGCGAAATTCTATTGATTTGGGTTGGAGGTAGAAGGAGGGGATGGCTGTCTGGAACCAAAAATGCTGCAACTGCATTTTTTCCCTTGAGTTAGCATTCTCTAACCATTGGATTAATCTCAAACTATCATTCTCCAAAATTGTACTAAGTGTACTCAAGTTCAAAATATATATAAACAAAAAAACATATGGTCCCCTGTCACCCCCACCGATCGAAGTGCTTTCAAATTGTACGCATCTGTTGCAGGAAATGTCTGCTGTTCCTCTCTTGGTGCACACGTGGTGGTGCATGTGACATGTCATACATGTGTGTATAAATCTGACCACCAATTGGAACATCTACACATTTTTAGGCCCGGCCTTTTTTCCATGTGGCAAACGTTTCTCCCCTCCATATTGTGCAGGTTCACTCCAATCCAGGCCAGCCTGCTGCAAGGATCAGCGTCTTTGCTCGGGAGGCCTGCGTTGGTCAACTCGGTGGAAGTACAGGAAGCGGTCTCTGGAAACCGATACAAATCTCAGTGGAGGAATTTTTGGGGAAGTGACATTCAGATCCTGTAAGGGGAAAACACTTTCCCCTGGCTAGGCTTGCTTCTCTTTCCGCTGCCTGCTTCCACGTCACACTTGACATTTTGTCATCGAACGGGACATCCTGCTGTTCACGGTCAAGTAAAATCCAATGGTTAAATGCCAAGATTCGCTTATGCAAACATTTACGTTGAACCCTTGTGTTCCTTATAGTAGAGGAAATATAATTGAGAAACTCTTGCTTCTTATAAGTGGCTGGTTTGACTTTTGTACAGATACTGGACACGGTGCACTGTGTAGGAATGGGTGGGGCGTGAGAATGAATGGCAGAGGGGTGGGGAGTCCCAGGTTAGTGGAACTTTCTTCCTCTCCCTGCATGCTGTGATTTCCTCAGGGCAGGAGCTCAGAATTGCAACAAGCGGTTGGCAAGGCGGCTCTGCAGGGACTGCTGCACTTATTATTGGTTTCTCAAGGGGCAGGGAGGTAGGGCAGGAGAGTGAAAGGGAGAGAGGGACGGAGATGGGGAGAGGGTGACACATTTGAGGGTGAGCGCAAAGAAAGAGGGGAAAGGGGAGAAAACGTCAGAGAAGGAGAGGGGAAGAGGGAGAGCAATTGAGATGGAAAGAGAGGGAGGGGGGTGGGTGGGAGAAAAAAAAAAATCCATAAACTAAAATGAAACGGCTCTGCTGACTAGACGGCCAGCCAGGAAGACATCGGCTCTTGGCTCTGATCCGAGGCAGCGCTGTGGAAATGCTGCTTTCTTACTTAACAAGCCTTGCGTCTCAGCACCGCTAATTACAGCTTAATGGGCGGATGGGGGGTTGACGGCAGGGGTGGCAACTTAGGTTTGCCTGTAAAAAATAAAAATAAAGTGTGAACTATTTTTAAGTTAGTTTTTCTGCAAGTCCTGCTTAATGCTGGCAGTGTTTTAAATGTTAGTCCATTGAGGGAAGGGGATTGTTCGTATTGTTAGTTCTCTTTACCCCAAAAGTTATAAAGCCTAAGAAGTGGCTTTGTGAAGTGTTCTAACCAATCAGCACCCAGCCCTGTGTGCTGCAATGCGTCACACAGCACAGGAACTGAGTGGAAGCAGCCGAGCTGAAGATCTAATAGTCACCTGTTAGAAAACCCGATATCTGGTGTGCTCATCTACAGGCTGCGGTAACACTACAGAATGGAGGGTTCAATCCCAGGTGGGGACGCTGCTGTTGTACTCTTGAGCAAGGTACTGTACGTACATTGCTCCAGTAAAAACCCATGTAAAATGAATGAAGCCTGCTGTACAACCTGATGGATTCGTTTTGCCCAGCAACCTGGGCTGGAGAGATCACTGAAGTCAAGCTGGCTTTTTGGGCAGAGTGAAAACAAGGTCACTTTTTAAACTAAATGCAGCCTCTTCCCAAGCTTTCTTTAGGCGAGTATTGGGATGTTCGCTTCCCCCTCCTACACTAGGTTTTCATGGCTCTATGCCCGGCTGAACCCCTTTCAGTAGCCATATGTCAGCCCAAGTTTTTAAGTTGGGCCCCTCTATCGTATAACAGTATCATTTTAATCAAATATATTTTGGAGTTGGATTAGATTTTCTTTTTGCTTTGAGCCAGTGCACAAGATTTACAAGATTAAATGCAAAACCGTACATAGTCTGAATAGGTTCTGAACGTCTGAGGTTTGCCAAGATTTTCTTGTGGTGTCGGTTTTATGTAGCCTATTTTGTGTGCTTGTGAGCTGATCCAATTCAGTTGTTTTAGTCGGCCTCTTTGTGTTCATCTTCACACAAATGAAGATGATCTGTTTAGTTTTTAGTTTTTTTTTATTCAGTTTCAGTTTCTGTATCCCTGATGGCCTATTGGCTAAAGACAAAGCATATTTAGAAATCCAGTGATTCAGTAATGTGTACACAGTGCATAGCTGTAATAACAATCTTCTGTGGTATGTACTTCCATAGGATGACTTTGTTTTCATCCACCCTTTTCAGTTGCTTTTATTTTTCTAACCCCCACAGTCTCAGATCCTCAATTTCCAAGGCTGTGGCTCCACATTAGGACGAACTGTTCAACACAATTTGATTTGAAAGAGGCAATGGAGCAGTCTATTGAACAAAATTTTAAAGTATACTGCGCAGTTTCGTGTCGGACATGTTTGACATCAAGGAAAGCGTGTCTTGCGTGTACTGGTACTTGTAAGTAAATTATAGGCACCTGTACAGATTTCTTCTTTCTATGAGCGAGAAAAGATTGGGGAAAAAAACAAAAAAACAATCGCACTGTGTATTTATCATCTGAAGGTCGTAAATAGCGATATCATTTTGAATGCATAAAGCCCACCGCTCCCTGCCTCACAGGGGAAGGCCTGCTCTTCAGCACCGGCTTGGAAACGGTGCAGGGGATTGGATTTTCTTCTGCAGTGGTTTTCTTTTTGGCAGCAACACTGGGAGGTCAAGTGCTCGCTTAGTTAATTTCAGGCCGTGCTGCTAAAAATAGTCTCCCAGGATGCCGCCACATTATAGATAAGAACTTGGGCCCGAGTGCTTTTTCAGTCCTGGCTGGAGAGCCTGCATCTGGCCCACCCATCTCCATACACACAAAGGGCGCGGACGGTTCCAATACTATACCATGCGACTTTGGGGAACTCGTGGGACTGGGAAGTGCTGTCTGTTTTTTGTGTGGTTTCATAAATACTGCACTCTAGGCGACTGTCCAGAAGGGTTTTGGTACTATAGTACTGAGCGAAGTGTTTCCATTGTCATGCTCTCTGTATTCATCTTTGTATTCCTAAATCCTACAAATCCCAAACTGAGGTGTGACTGCTGCTCTCGGGTGGTCCGTGGAAAGATGACCTAATTACAGGGAAGGGGGCATGGTGAGGTTTAATAGGGATACAGGGGATCATGGGATTGATCTCAAGGTTTGTTTTTAGACTCCAAAATGTCTCCTTTGCGAGCTGGAAGAAAAGCACCTTTAACCAGCCCTGAATCGCAATGACTGGACTGCGATGGTGTTTAGATTAATTCTCAAAAAAGCATCTCTAGAAGGTTCCATAATCTGGATCTGTGCTCCACCTCCCATTGAGAAACGTGTTTCTAGTTGATTGCTGCAGCTGAGCCGACCCTATAAAGAATAATTGTAATTTCAAGCTGTAAAAAAATTAAATTAAATGATTGTGGTTTGTGTGTGCTGCAGCAATTATAATGGCCTTCTGCTGACATAATTGTTGCAGCTGGATAGGTAATTAATGCTGGAAAAAATTAAAATATTTTTTTGTTGTTTGTTGGGGTGTGGGGGTGTGAGTTTGAGTACCTGTTTTGATCCGGTTTCTAATGTCCTTCAGGAACAGGACACAAGACTGGAGTTGCCAATCATTGCTGGAAATAATGACAGAGTGGAACATTTGTTTCTCTTGCGGCGGCTAATTATTTTGCCTTTTAATTTACCTAAAAGCTTAATGGCTTTTTAAAAAGGCTTTTCATTGCTGAAATTATGCTGATTCGCAGACCGCTTGCTGTGCACGCGGGGGCTGCTGCTGGAATGTTCAAAACCGCTGCCCCTTAATATCTCATAATCTTTCAATTTACGCAGCCTAGATCATTAACCGCAGCTTAATTAACGCTCAGACACCCAGTGTGGTGTCGGTGTGGTTCAGTGCAGCGGCTGGCGTGGGGCTGTCTGAGAGGCCTGGTACACCACAGTGCCACTTTAGCAATATTGTTTTCCTTCTGTGTGTAGCTCTGGAACTTTGAAGTGTGGAGAGTTTCCCCTGGAGCTAAAGGATCAAGCCTAACTGAAATAACCTTTTGTATAATCTGAAACTATCGGGATCTTCAGTTTTTTTTTTTTTTCTCCCCTTTTTTCCACTTTCTTTCTCCTAGTTAAAAAAAGAGAAAAAAAGAAGCATTATCCTTCTTGCCTCTCTGCCACGCCACTATGCAGGACAATGTGCTTCATAAAGCCACACCCATGTTTCCCGTCCTCCCGGGGCTGGCTTGGGTCCCAACATGCTCCCGGCAGTTTGGCTCTTGCCGCCCTCACAAGCTCTCCCTCTGGATGGAACGGATCAGCCCGCTCCTCTGTCAGGGTCAAGTCAAGGAACTGAGCTAACGCCAATATCTCATTGCAGAGGTCCAGGAGAAAGCCAGGGATTATCGTCAAGTCCTTTCCAATCAAGCCCTGTTAACCTTCCGTTATCTGTGTTAATCTTGGTAATTGTGAAAAGCCATCAACTCGGCAGGGAGCCAGAGCCAGAAAGATTCTGGGCTGGGATAAATGGCGCATTCAATTCTAATTGTTGCCTCTTCTACAGCCCTTTGATGGCTATCAGGGGCTTGCAGTGTTTAATTGCATTAAGTACAGTAGCTGCTCCCTGATTAAGGACGGCAAGGGGGTCTGTGTTTTTCTTGGCGCAGACAGAAACCTGTCAGCAGAGAGAGGCTAGTGCCGATCCTGTGTGTGAACAGGAACTCGGAAGTGGTAATGGTAGCAAAGAAGCTACTTGTCAAGTGCCTGCGTCAAGTATTTACAATTTGCATCCAAGAGTGCTCTCCCTCTTGTTCTTTTGCACTCGTGTTCTCTTTCTCATTCTCTCATGGAGCAGTGATCAGTTCACATCCTTTTCTTACAGTGCTGTGGGCTCGGTCAGGAATGGCACTTTTTCACAGTTGCACTCTCTCACTTTCATCACTTCAGTGAGTGGAGGTGGCATTAAAACTGACTTTTTTTTTTTTCCCAGTGAACTCCATTCTGGGGCGGGGTCTCTCACCTCAATCATCCAGATTCTTAAACATGAGGTGAAACATTAGAAAGGGAACGGTGAAAACCAGAAGCTCTTCTCCCAAGGAACAGTGACTGTTGGTGTTGATAGACCCACCGCAGTCTGTTGGGAATTGGGCCTGGAGTCTCGCCCTGTCCTTGTCTGCACTATGATTTTCAATGGACTGTCTAAGGGGCAATGGTATGGACACTGAAGTGTTCAGAATCACAGTCTCCAATCTGAGGTAATATTTCATTTTGAATAGGCCCTCTTTGACTTGTCAGTATTAGAGGGAGGAAAACTGAAATAGACCCTATTTTAAATCCTACCAACAACTCGTAATGTATTTTAAGCAGAATTACTGCTTTACATTGTGTGTAATGAGGATTGGGGCATCAATTCCAATTCTGTTGCAGCCAGAATTGAACAAAAGGAATTGCTGCCCCCCCCCCACACCCCCATGCGGTGCTATAAAATGCTTACACATTGATACAGGCTGAAAAATGTAGCACAGAGCGCAAGCATAGTAATTCCTGGCCCGAGCATGTGTGGTCTCTCCAGCTTACAACAGCGTCTGTGGAGATGTGATTCAGATGTTTGGATTACCGTCGTCAAAAGTCCGGAATTGAACACATTTTTGAACCCAGCTGTGGAAACTGTACCAAAGGACTCCGATTTGAAAGCCAAGTACAGTTGGCAAAGTGGAAGTATGTTGCTTGGCACAAATGTGTCGTGCCCCCAGTTGGAAGCCACACTTCTAAAATGTTGTCTCTATCCAGTGTGCCTATGGAGGTGAAAGGGTAAATGAAAATTTGGTATTATGTGAACGAGGCAGTGATCTTTTATAAAAGATCATTATTTAATTGTTGTAGTCCATAAGCTATCATCAGCTCCGGAAGTTTTTAGTTTTTGTTTTGTGGTTTTGTATGCATTTATCTTTTGTTTTGGAACTTGAGCCTGGCAAAACTGCATCCTCCAAATCAAAGCTGCAGAAAAACTCATAAGTTTTCAGTCATCTGACCTTTTACAGGGGGTGCAGTGTGGAGGGAAGCAGCTGTCTAGTGGTTTAGGAGAGGTGTGTTTGGCTGGGGACCACCGTGTACCTTCGAAGTCTTGCGTTTACCCCCCCCCCCCCACTCTCCCTGCCTTCCAGATGAAGTGATTGGGGCTGTTTCTAGTTTTGTGTTTAGAGCTGTTGTGCTCTTGGCTGTAGTGTCGGATGACGGGGGGCATCTGTGGATTGAGCCTGGAAAATAACCATAAGGAGAGCTTTACGACTTGATCTGTTGTACAAATGTATACAAAGCTTGTATTTTGCTCCTTAAAATATTGTTTGGTCCACCCCTTACAATCCCTTTCTGAGAGCTGGATCTGTTTTCCCACCAAACAAGTAAAAGGAACATCTCCTTAATCCGCATATCTACTGCAAAGTCCCAGTCTATTACTCTGAACAGCTGAAAACTGTCTCATAATTTGTAGTTCCTATTGAAGAAAAAATAAATCGGTATAATTGCTGGGAATGGGGAATACTAAATTATAGTGAGATCTCAATGTAAAGGCCTCCGAGACATTCAGTATCATGGTAACCTTGGTCAGGAAATGTTGCATGTTTCCTGTTTTAAGTCTACCCTCCCCTCACTCTCTCCTTGCAGACTGGTGGTAATAATAATACTAATATAATTGTATAATGACAGTGAGGTAATGGCTGCTCCGGCAGTATCCACGCAAGGTTTCAGCCTGCGGTCTCTTTAAAGATTTCCCAATTACAGGCCCAGTTCTCTGGCTGGACAGATTAGGGTTGGTAGGGGAACAGGGAGGGCATGAGGGAGGGTGGCAGGGCCGGCGGGCGCTTTGAAAAGGGCCGACAAGGGACCGAACCATTCTCTCCTTATCGCTGCAGCCTTCCAGAGGGGCTGGACTCTGTGACTTTTATTTATGTATTTCTCTTCCATGTTTGGTCTTTCTCTCTGGCTAAATAGCTTGTCAACGATTTAAAATTTGCATACACACTGACCACAGTCTTGTTTCTCTGTTTGATCCTTAGTCTGTTCTGGATTTTTCCTCGCTGCCCTTTGAACTGGTGCCAATCACTGAAGCCTCACTGACTCGGTGAAAGCTGGTTGGACAGATAAGCTTTACAGATGAAAGTCCTGTGCAGTACATACCATACACAATCTTTCAATTGTATTTATTTTCAAAATGGAAATGAGGCATCCATGGCATATCAATAGGGTCTGTAACTGGTTTTATGAGCAGTGCGCTCCTGTATAAATTGTGCAGATGAGGCAGAAAAAGCTGATCGCTGCCGATTTAACACTCCAACACTTTGACGGGCCTGAACTTGTTGGCTGCTATATATATAAAAAAAAAAAAAAAAACTGCAACACTGCAAACCCTGAACTAACTCAAACTGCAGGTTTTTTTTTTTTTTTTTTTTTTTTTTTTTTTCACGATCCCATGCAATTTTGTCAATGTTTTCGCCCTGCAGAAAACAACCGCTCGCTGATGAGCATTTGGTCAGGGGTCAAGATAGGTATGAAAAACATTGAAATAACCAGTCATTAAGTACAGTTTAGCTCTTTTTTTTTTTTTCCCATTTATTTTACTGCTGCAAATGAGATAATCACAGGCTTGGTAGCAGGAGAAAGCCATGCAAAAACTCCCACACGATCTCCGCAAAGCTTGTGCTCATGCTGGAATGTGGCCTGAGATATGCAATCTGCTGCCCCCTTCCCTTCCCATAGACTGAAGCAAGGCATGTCACTGACTGACGCGGTCTGAGAGCAACACCGGATTACCCAAAAGAAACCAGGTGACCAAATCGGGACCATTTAAACCTGTGTTATACCCTGTGGAGGACTGGGTCTCACATTCTCCCCTCCCAACCACCCTGCAGGCCCTGCCTATAGTAAAGCCTTTGATTTCATAAAAGGATCTTCCCTAGTCCCACTAGTGATGTGACTGTGACTTTTTCATATTAAGTAATATTTTGTTTTTTCGCAGTGTCAGCGTACTGATTGGAGCTCCCAAGGCCAACACCAGCCAACCGAACATCACTGAGGGTGGGGCCGTGTACTACTGCCCGTGGAGGAACCGGCAAACGGACTGCTACGTCATCGAGTTCGATACCGAAGGTAACGCTTGCCCACTTCTCCTGCACTACACAAACTGAGACTGGGTTTGGGATCAGAGGTCAACCGGGCAGGGCAATCTGAGTCCGTCACGGGAATCTGAAAACCTGATGGATTATTGCAGTATTTTGAAGTGCGTGCATCTCCCAAAGTGTCAGCCATCATTCCCATGCTTTAATACTTAGTATGAAACTATTTTGCTTTACAATCTTCTCTTAACCCATTCCAGTTTGTCCCACCCCTATTTGTCGTGCTTAACTTCCTGGGAAATAACTGCGGTTCGGTTTAATTGCCGCCTGTCAGAAAATATTTACCATTCATCCAGAGCCCTTGCATCCCTTTTTTAATTAGATTTCCTAAAATTCTTGACTCTTTCTAGTCTTTATTCAGGCCTATACAACGCACCGTGGAAACCCCAGCCCTCGTTGACTGGGGACAGCCTCTTCTGTTTTAGTTTCCACTTTTCTTAGCCCCTAATTACATAATTGACGTAATCCTTTGCTTAGTTGGACAAGTTTGAGATTCTTTTGAGGACTTGACACAGTTGGGGATTTCAAAGACCTACCCAAGATACACAAATCCACTTTTTATTTCAATTTTGTATTCATAGCAATGGGAAAGAAATTGTGATGGTGTATTTAGACCTGTGAGAAAGCGTTAGGAGAACATCAATAGGGTCCTGCATCTGTAGAGTCCTGGGACTTGAGATACATTTTCTAAAAGGGAAGGCATACAGTCTAACTATTATAACCCCTTTTAGACTACCCAAGTTAATGGATTCCCCTGTCAGAAATGCCAGGTTTAAGATTTTCCAACATCTATGCGCTTGTTGTCTTCTCTCAAACCCTGTTCAGAAGTGAGTCCCGTATTCCATGATGTTTGAGCTACACCATAAATGTGTAATGACTGTCCTAGTGCAATACCCATATTACTTGCAGCTGCAGAGGCCTTTCTATAATTTGCGGAACTGCAGAAGGGATTACAGCAGGATGTTCCCGATCGCTTCCGGAACAACTGACAGTGGTCTCTGATTGGTCGGTGGCCTAATTCCTGTTTTCAGGGAAGCGAGTGTCCTAAAACCCAGTTAGCCATTCCATTCAAAAACCGGCAATAAACTACAGAGCCACCACTACACACACGTGCTCTCCTCCCCCCCCCCCACTCTGCAGCTCTGCCTGTAAACTACTGACACAAACTCCTGCAGAACTCCCTCCTGCAAAGAATTAATGGTCGCTGCATTTAAAATCCTAGTGGGGGATCTCTTGAGGAGGGAGGTGGAAGGGGGAGGGGGGCTATAGGTTGACAGTAGTGCTTTGTCTGTTCCTTCGCATGCAGATTTTAACCAGACACGGTACAGGGTAAAGATCTGCAGACCAGAAGCCCACATGCCAATGTCTGTATACATTTCAGTCTAGTTTGCGTAAAAACGTTTTCCTCTCCCTGGAAGCCAATCTCATGAACCTTTCACCCTGTTATACAAATTGTCACACAGCATAATCGCCTGCTTCTAAAACTGGAGTTCCCCTGTAGGTGTGTTACTTCTGTTTCAGTCTTCTACTAAGTGTGTGTGTGTGTGTGTGTGTGTGTGTTTCTGTGTTTTTCCATTGTCTTGCCTAGTGCCGAGTCCTTGTAGGTCTAACCTCAACACAACCTCAAAATTGAGCATTTTGTTCAAAGGTCTAGAAAATAATGAGTCATCAGCATGCTCAATCTGCACACTTGGGTTCAGATGCAGGGAGGAGGGAATTTAATAGAATGCTTTTTTTGATCATATTTCCTTCCTGTGTAGTGTGGTGCCGCACCTTATATCAAATTAGATATTCCACAGGCTGTGATAAAAATACCCAGAGCACATTTATTTAGCAGGATACATTTTCCTGTTCTTAAACCCAAGATCTGTACGATGACCTGATTTGACCTTTCTTATCACGTGATGAGCTGAAGCGTGTTGTTGTCTTTGGGGTGGAGGTTATCATGGACATGAGCCAGTGAGAGCTGCGCTGATTTACTGAAGCATATTTTTGATCAGCCGTGTTGGAATCTCTTCATCGACATTCTTGAGGTTTTCGAACACGAGAAACGCGCAATGTCTCTGGGCTGGTGTGTGTGCACTCGAGCTCTGCGGTTGACCCGGGTCAGGCAGGCCTGTTTGTTTGTGTGTGTGGGTCTGTTTTGTGTTGTGTTGTGTGCACTTCTGTGTTGTCTGTGTGCATGCCTCTTCAGACGCGTCTTTCTGTGTCCCAGAGCCGGTTGCAGGAGCCATCCTAGGGAGTGAGTGCAGAGTAAACGGACCCTCAGTGGGGTCTTTGTTTCTGGCTGCTCTCGTGAATAATAAGGGAGGACACCTTTGAATAGATAGACAATAGATAAGAGGGCATCCCAGATTAGAAGGCTAGTCGTGTGTACCGGAGCCTGATGAGAGCTGAGGGACGGGGCTGGCTGTCATTTTGGGGAGGGGTGCTGATCTCATCAATTTACTGGAGCTCAAGCTTGAGACAGGAGTTAGTTTTCCCTGTCCTACTTGTTTAAACTTGAACAAAGTTTTTGCAAACATGCAAAGTAACGCGTATGTTCTTACATTTATTTTTTTCAAAATCAGGCTATACTGCAATTATGTACTGATTCTCTCGCACACAATGAGAAGGATTTGCCAACACTGGCGATTTTTCAGTCTTCAGCTTGTCACCATGGAATCTGCTCAGATTTTAAACCCTGTACTACCCATTCAGGCCTTGAATTATAAAAAAATCTTTCTAGAATTCATTACATACACTCAAAACAAAGGAAACCCATAATCCCCATCCTGTCCCTTATCGGTGACTCTCTGATGGTCTTTAATTTAAATCCCACAAATCTACTTAAATACATAAGGAGCTAAATAAATCGATAATATAAAAGGAACAGACCAGCAATTGTCCCGAGTTTGAATTATGACCAGATCTCCCCTCCCCGTTTGATCCTGGCCTGTTTTAATTCCACCCCCTCAAGAAATAGCTGCATCAGAATCACAGATCATTAAGACCGGTAGCCACCAGGCCGACGAGAGACAGAATGGCTTCCTCTGTCCCACTACTTTAATTAGCTCCCCCTACCTCGGAATGCTGTGTCCTTTCTGGTCTCCGCGGGAGGTTGTCCAGTTTGCTCGGCCACATCAGCCTCCTTTTAATTAACTTTAATTAGGGCCGGCGGTGGGGAGGGTCCCCCCTGCTGTTTTCCCCCTTACGCTTCCAGTCTCGGCAGACTTAAACCAAAGCATCCTGGGTGGAGAGGCATCCTGTCCCTAAGGGAACCACTGTCCTCTCTGCACTCACCTAACCCCATCCCCCTCCTTCAGACCAGCTCTCTGTTGAGTGAATAGAGCCATTTGTCACCCTCCCCAGTCGGTACACCCCGCTGGACTCTCGCAATCCTCTGTGCATATAGTTCAAAGGGCTGGAGTGTCTGCAGATGCACACCAGGCCTCCGGTGTTAAAGGGGATGGGCGGGGCAGAGCAGGGCAGGGGGCACCAGTTGTGCCACAAGGTCTCTACATCCTTCTTGAACTCATAGCGATGGTGCGATGCTAATGAGAAGGAGGTATTGCAAGAGCAAAAACATGTGTATGTCCTCTGATAAGGCTGACATGCCTTTTCTTCATGAGGCATTTGTACCCTCACTGCTTCACGAAAGTGTCAGGCAGCTCAGTAAGCATTAAAAAGGAAAAACATGGCTGCTTTAAGACCGCGTTCTTTAATAACATCAAGGAAACAAAAATAAACTCAAGGTTCATAAACAAGTCACACAAGATTTGATAAACAAGATAAGCAATTACCCACTTCCACTAACTCGTCTTTAAATTGTGGCCATTACAGGAAGGATGTTCACATTTGCTTCCCCAGATGCTTCCAACGCCTCTTGCTGTAGTTGCCACATAAAACAACAGGTTGAGAAAAAACTTTTAAAACAACACATGAAGAATTCAGTTTCAGTTCAATCCCTGCTCCCTACACACAACACCTGACATGCCTGAACTCTGGAGAAAGCCCTCTCAGGAGCCATGAAAGCAGGGGGGTCTTGGGCCGTGATCAGTGGAGCTTCGGTGGTTCAATTTTATTATTATAGATCTCCTGTAATGTGATTATAGGACTTAATCCCCCCCCCCCTTCCCTTCACTCTGCTCTCCCAGCTCCTCTGTTTCAAAGGGCCGGTGGAGTTTGGGAACATGCTGTGTTAATGTGATTGATAGGTACGGCATGGGAGCCCTGCCAGGTTTTTGTTTTTGTTGGACGGGACTTTTTGTTTTAAAAAAGGGGGGGGGGGGGAATACAAATAATAAACCCAGGGAAAGTGTATTTCTCCTTCTTCCCTGGGAGCTAAATGACCTGAACTAGTCATCCGTGCATTGGGAAGGCTGATGTCATAGGATTCTGTTACCCGTAGACATTTTCTTTAAAGTTGAGTGGGGGTAAACTGGGTCTCCACGTGGCACTGTTTTAAAGCTTGGAAAAAATAATCGACCAGTCCTCTGTGGGTTTTGTATCGTCTCATTTCTAGCACTCCCATTGCAAAGTACTTGCAAATTTGTCTTTAGTGGCTTTCAATTTCCATCTTCCATTTAATGCAAGTCCGGTCATTTACCCTGCCATTTGATTTTACATCTTGGGTTCCCATCTGTTAAAAAACGCATTGTAGCACTAGACTGCTTTAGGAGCAGGTGGAGTGGGAGATCACTGTCCTACCTGGCCTTGCCCTGGGATGACCTCTCCCTGCCTCACCTATCTGATTACCTGCTGTGGGGCTGGGAAGGCCAACAGCTGTGGGGCAGGTGGCTGGGTTCAGAGGTCAGAGATTCAGTTAAAAGGTGTACAGATCGGTCACGCACACTCCTTTTATACTGCCTTTTCTAGGATTGTCTTTTTATTGGAGATCTTCATGCTAGAACCATAGGAAGCTACTGGAAAAACAATAGTGGAACCAGAGAAAAAAATATACATTAAAAGTGCAAAAACACCATGGAAAGCTCACCAAGGTAAAGTTGCATAAGGGTATTTATAGATGTGTAGCGAATGGCAGGGGAGAACTGTGAAGGCCTGCCAACAACCTACTCAAACTTAGGGCCCTGCCCGCAATTCAATATGAGGCTTCTTGTATGGCCCCTGTAGGACACAGTTTTAACCCTCCACCTGTCTCTGTCCACAGGAGACCGCACGCACACCTTCAATGACACCAAGAAGCAAGTGGAGTTCAAATCCCACCAGTGGTTTGGAGCCACTGTACGCTCCCATGAGAACACCATCTTGGTAAGTGCAACTTTAGCGATCTTGTGGGAGGTTGAAAGGCACAGAGCTGGGCTATTGCCCTCCGAGACCACAAAGCTGGGTCTTAAAAGTGGGTGGGGGGGACAGAGCAAGGGCTAGACATGAAGAATCGCATTGTTTTAGGGGTGGTGTGGGCTGGGGGCTAGGGGTGAGGCAGATGGGAAGAGAACCAGGGAATCTAACCCTGAACCTGGAGAGCTACAGTGTCTTCTGGCTGTCATTGCCTCTGAGCCATCTTAAGGGGCCAATTTCTTGATTTTGAATGTGTTACACCTTGCCATGTGATCCCATTTTTCTCTTCATGGACTATTTAAACCTGCCTATACAATACCTGCCTGCTGGGCAGTGGCAGGATCTGGGCTGTGGATCTCTTCATAAGACTTGCACTAACATACCTTTTGAAGCTTGTAAATAATAAAATAAAAAATAAATAAAAACGTACAGAATTTTGTGATGATATTGGGTTTTAACAGAAATGGGGGGAGTAGACACGAACTGAATATTGCAAAGGTATTTTACCAGGAATGTGAAGGACTGAGTGTCTCTATCTATCGCTCCCCCCCGCTCACAGGCTTGTGCACCAAAGTACTACTGGCGGACCACCAAAGATGAAGAGGCCTCCGACGCCACAGGCTCCTGCTTCCTGTCGATCAACAATTTCACTAAGTTTGTGGAGTACGCCCCCTGCCGCACAGGTGGGTATTGCACCAGGGGAGCCTTGGACAACCTCTTGGCATAGCTTAGTTTTAAAGAACCACTTAAATTATAGGTAAAGGAGTCTGAAAAGGCATTAAGGCCTACACCCTTGTAGCAGTGGTATTGTCAACTGCAGGTCCCACGATCACTTGGAGACGCTTGTGACTGTATTGTGTTGGTTTTTGCCAGGTGCTCAAATTTCCCAAAATAACCCAAAGGCAGGCTGCTTAGGTTAATTTTCTACTCTAAATTACAATGTAGCCATGTGTACGTCTGTGTGTGCTGCCCTGCGATAGCCTGACATCCCATCCAGGGGGTCTAGGTAGGCTTGGCTGTGACTGGGGCCTAATGGGCTTTCTTCCTCTGTGCAGAATTTGCGAATGCAGCTGGACAAGGATACTGCCAGGGAGGATTCAGTGCTGACTTCACAAAGGTATGGCGAATGAAAACCTGCTTCTGAAGTCTGCCGCATATGAATAACAAGATATATTAAATTACCTTTTTTGATGTCTCCATTTTTGTCATGTCAATCAACTAAATGTTTTGATCTGCAGTCCAGTTTTCAGCATATATTAATTATGCACTAATTATAATCATCATTATAATAAGTGGATCAATTATTGCAGTCACTTGAATTCATTGGGTAAAGCTACAGGACCTTGACATGACTCATCAAATTGGACAACACAGGGATGTTTAGTACCTTCATCTGGGTCACACTTAAGGAGTTTGGGGTTAAATACTTTACTGAACACTTAGTATTCAGAACATGCAAACTAGGGAAAGATCCTCTTACTTGGCCAAAGTTGTAAGCTTAATGGCCACGTCATGATGCTCGGTTACTAATGCCAGTGTTGTCTTGCTGTGTTTCAGAATGGGAGGGTTGTCCTGGGGGGGCCTGGCAGCTACTTTTGGCAAGGTAAGAGGTTAGAGGTCAAAGCAGGAGTATCCCTATGCCTGGTTTTAATTCCAGCTGAGCTCTTGGTTTCTTAATGGAAACCTGATCTGAATTAACAGAATCGTACTTTGATGACATTTTATTTACAAGATCATTTGAATTCATTTTTTATTATTATGAATGTGATTAAGTATTGAACGTACAAGTCAATATATCAAATGTTGACAATTTGGCATTGTGTTTCGCGTTATGACTAACCTCAATTAAAAACTTTTCTCCTGTTTATCATTTAAAGAATGTAGTTTAAAAACTTTGTCAGGGGAAAGGCAGGTATGTGGGTTTCTGGGTATTGACTCTCTGCCGAATTTCTCTAGGTCAGCTGATCTCGGCCACTAAGGAGGAGATTGTTAAGGCCTACTACCCGCAGTACTTTGTTTTACCGGTGCACGGACAGATCCAGACACGCCAGGCCCAGGGTTCCTACGATGACAGTTACCTTGGTAAGATACTCCACACAATTTGAAACCATTTATCAAATTGGAGCGGACCTCTTTCTCCACTCCTGGTCACCCTCTCACTGTTGGGTTTAAAATGAGGAAGGGTGGTGGTGAAAAAAGATCAATTCCCAGGGAAATGTTTGTGTTTTTTGTTGTTGATACAGGATTTCCAAACACTGAAGTATATATACTTTCTCAGGAGACATGGACTTGCTGGAATTATTAGTATTACTTTAAACTGTCCATTACAATATTAAATGCAGACATCTTTCCCTGCTCCTGGTTACTGGATCTACTCTGCTGGCACCTAAAACCAAGCCCTAAGATTAATTTGCATTTTGCACCATTCCCACTGGTCATCAAACATTGCGTGACCCCTCTCTCTCTCTCTGTCTCTCTCCCTCCCTCCCTGCAGGTTATTCTGTGGCAGTGGGGGAGTTCACTGGAGATGCAGTTGAAGGTAAGATGGATTAAAAAGAATCTAAAAAACACGCTGCCTCACCCCCCCCCCCTGCCCCTCGGCTGTCTACATTAAAGCAATCTTTCATGATGTGTTTTTATGCCTTGTTCAAAGATTCAGTTCCTATCTAAGCCCAGCCATGGGGTGCTGGCAATAACAACTTAAGACAATAGCTTTTGTTTCAACTACCGAGGTTTAAAAAAAGAAAAACAATCAAACAAGTTGAATGGCCAGCGTTTGGAATGACAAAAAGACACTGAAACTATTCTAACGTGGACAGTTATAATACTTTACTAGCTGGAAGCCGGCCTCTCGTTCTGTCAAAGGCCAACCCTCATATTTAAACTGAGATCTCAACGCCAAGCACTCCATTTCCTTGTTAGTGTTCAGGTCTTGTGGTGTTTGTTTGCTTAAGCGCATCCTGGAGCCCTGTTTGTAAGGAATCAGAAACGCAGACCTTGTGACTTCTCTGTAGAGCCCATGGAAACTAGCTTCCCGGAGCTTCTTTTTCAAGTGACGTCTGTAGGTTATGTAACCAGTTTATTTGCTGTGTTGACTGGCCATTTATATCTCTCCCCTCTCTCCAATCCCTGATCCCAGAGTCTCCCGTAACCCCAGTGAGAATGGTCTAGGCTTTGCTCTTGTCCCCTCTCTGAAACGCTTTTTTTTGTGTCCCCGCACCTAGATTTCGTGGCAGGGGTCCCCAAAGGAGCCTTGGTATACGGCTATGTGAGTAAACCTCTGTGAAAAATGTACAACCCTACTGGGTAGCCATCTGTCTCCGTGGGTGGGGGGTAGAAGGATAGTAGTACAACCTTTTGTAAAGTTTGCCTCTTCTACTCACAGTAATATGATTTAGGAGGTAATGGGTGTTTGGGGTCTAGGTTTCCTTTAGTACTAAGGCTAAAGGATTGAAGGCAAATGTCCAATACTTATAAATGGAAACAGTTTTGGAAATTTCACTCGCTTTCTAACTGCCTTCCTGACATCTCTCTCCCCCCCCCCCCTACAGGTGGCTATATTTAGCGGGAGTGACCTGAAATCTTCAATGAACTTTACTGGAGAGCAGGTATGTTCCTAGCTTTCATTTCCCCAAACTCTATAGAATAAATGTCATGTGTTGGAGGGCCCTGTAATGATCTTGTGTAATGCCAGCTTCCCAAAGTATTGGAGACTCTTAAGCAAATGTAGAACATCAAGTGTGAAGTGAATGCGTTGTGAATCTGGATGTCTCTGTGCTAGCTCTTCCCCCACCAACTGCACTAGCTTCTCAATTAAGACAATCTGTAAGGTCATTCGGATTGGAAGACAAATCTGTCAGTGAGAAGAAAGCATGAACGCCATATGCAGCCATGTAGATCAGCCGAAACCAGATAATCCTTTAACCTTATCAGAGAAAAAGCTTTGATTTATAGAAATGTGTGTGTATATACGACACTAACATTTTTTTCACAACTAGTGAATATACTGCTATAAATGCTATAAATCTAGTTGGGAGAGTTCTATACTGCATAGGCAATTACCACATACAAGTATATATACATGTTTGTCAGAAGTGAGGTTTAGTCTTTGTTGTCACGTAATGAACTTGCACGTGTGCTGTCGTTTGCACAGAAGCCCTCAGCTGAATAAATACATACAAAATAAAAACTGTTTGCTTATTTAAGGAGCCAGGGAATTCACTTTGAAGCTTTGCATTTAGGTATGCATAAAATATATTTACTGTGGAAGCTGGGAGATAAATGTGCGAGGCACCAAGTGGGGTACAGAAATGAGCTTCTGCAATTTCGCTCAAAACTAAATGGTCTAAAATAAATAAAAATAAAAATGTGTGGAGTAATGCTATATTTCATGCAATAGCAATTAATAGTGTTTTGCAATAGTGTGCTCGAGACATATAGACCGATGAAACGCTCCTACAGCGATCGTTGTGGAGTGAACGAAACTGCAAGGCTGAGCTATGTTGAGCACTGGAGAGCACAGATAGTTTTATTTGCTCCCTGATGTGAGAGTGAAAAGCACAGTGTAAAGTATGGTGTGGTGTGGTGCTGTGTATTGGGTGGCTGTGCAGGATACATTGGGGCCTTGATTCAGCATGAAAGCTGCTGGAACAGAGGTCCCGCTTTTGCCTGCGTGATTACAGACTGATGTATGCCGTAATGTCTTCCAGATGGGATCCTATTTTGGCTACGCGGTGGCAGCCACTGACATCAACAATGATGGGTGAGTAAGCGAGCAGCCAGCCAGTCAGCCAGCCAGCCGCTCTGACCTGCTTTGGTGCCGTCAAACAGAGCGGCACAGCTCGGCAGCAAAATAATCAGGCTTTGGTTTGGACATAAGCTGTACACTAATCTGGTCTCTTCTGTAGGAGAAAATGTGCTGGAAAGGCATAGTTTCTTAGAAATAGAACCTAGAAATACCATGATTTACCATCCAGGCCAAGGTGCATTTCTTGTCTGTCCTCCATACTAGTAGTTTCCCAGAATCCCCCTGTATTCGCAGGTTTTTGTTCTAGCCCATCTCTAAATGACTAAATTGAACTTATTGCTTAAAGGGCTTTATTTAATTGTTTGGCTGCTTAATGATTGGAGATGGTTCAGGAAAGGGTTTCAATACATAACTGAACGCTCTTGTGGAGTAAACAAAACAGGACCAGGTCAGAAAACCACTGCCCTATACTTTATATCCTCCTTTCTCTATAATGCAACCCCTTCTCCTGCTCTCTCTCTCTCGCTCTCCCTCCACATGGGACTTTGCTGCTGTGTGATCATAGTTTTTCAGTTTTTGTTTGTTTGGCCTAATCACATGTTTCCCTACGTTTTGAATCTTCACTTGTTTCCAGCAGCCTTCTCTTAACATGCGTGACTGCTTCGACAAGGGTACAGATTCAGGAGACGTGGATGTATATGGTGGTAAAAATAGACCAATCTGTCTGATCACTGTGTCTTTGTGTGTGTGTGTGTGTGTGTCTCTGTGCACAGGCTGGATGACCTGTTGGTGGGGGCGCCCATGTTCATGGTGAGAGACTCGGGCGGCCGGCTGGAGGAGGTGGGCCGGGTCTATGTCTACCTGCAGACCGCGCCCCTAGACCTCAACCCCACCCCCCAGGTGCTGAAGGGGACCCAGGTGTTCAGCCGTTTTGGGAGCTCCATCGCCCCCCTGGGAGACCTCAACCAGGATAGCTTTAATGGTGAGAGGAAAGACTAAAACGATCCCTATTAAGTCTTGAGTACATTATATTACAAAAGAAAAAAAAAATACCAATCTTATCAAAGGGATGAGGGTAGGGTTAGGATTTTAATGTATTGATTGTATATGCTTTGAATTTAGTTATAAAAATCAATATTGAATGGATTTTTTTTTTTTCATTTTGGTCTACAAGTAGAATAGCATTTTTAGATTAATACTGCAGAGCAGGAGAGATGTGGAGAGACTGTGCCAACCAGCTGTTACCCTCTCCCCCAGATGTGGCAGTGGGCTGTCCTTTTGGAGGGGAAGACCAGCAGGGATTGGTATACATCTATAATGGACAGGCCAACGGGCTCAGGGATGAACCCTCCCAGGTGCTCAAGGGCCAATGGGCTGCCGGCAGTCTGCCCTCCAGCTTTGGCTACGCCATTCGGGGCAGCAAAGACCTGGACGAAAATGGATACCCAGGTAACATTTGCAGGGCTGAGCGGGGGGCCAACAGTGGCTAACAGAGTCCCAGCTATAATCAGTCTTCCACACACTGTGGAAGTGGACAGTGGCAGTGGGTGAATGCCAGGCTCTCCTTTAACACGCATTGCAGTCAGATAAGTCACTAATCCCTCCAGGACATTTAACACTGATGGCTTCCTTTCCCTTCTCTTCAGATCTCATTGTTGGGGCGTTTGGAGTGGACAAGGCCCTGCTTTACAGGTAATGGTCTGTTGCCTTTTATACAGTAGATCATGTGTTCCCTATTCCCAAGAGACCGCAAGCATGTTCTTTGCAATAGCCCGAAAGTGTATGGTTTAAATTCGCTAGCAGGTGTGTAAATGCAGTAGATGGTACATATAAAACGGCCCTATGTACAGTTTGTGGTAATTACCTCTCCCCTCCTGTGCAGAGCCCGGCCCATCGTCAACGCCAGCGCGTCCCTGCTTGTCTCGCCCACCATGATCAACCCGGAGGAGAAGGCCTGCACGGTGCCCGCCGACAACGGGGCCTCCAGCATCGCCGTCTCCTGGTGAGCGGACACACGCCCAGTTGGTTCCTAAAACCTCTGGAGTGTGGAGGGCATTTGAGTCGGGGGTTGGGGTTGGCTAACTCCTAAGATACCTCCTGGGGCCCGGGTTTGATTCCGGCATTTGGTTTCTGGCTGCTGGGGGTTTGTCTGTTCTCCCCGTGGCCATGTGGCTATTTTCTGGGCGATGGTTATGTCACACTTGGCAGAGCTGCACAATGTTATTTGTAGGAGCAGGAGAAAGTCACAACTGTAGCTCAGGAAAGATTAGAAGACATTTTTTGTGTTTATTTTATTTCACAAGCTTCTGGATAGAGAGGTAAATGTGTACAAAGGCAAAGCTTATGCTGTACAACTCCTCTCTGAGATGCAAGTGAAATGTACATAAATGCTTATTGTAAAGAAGTGTCAGCAACTACTATCCATTACCATTCACAAAATACCGTCCTTAATAGGTGAGATTTAAAACCTATTAATCCACCTCCTTGGAGCTTTATTTAACTCCCTTCTATATGGACTTTTCAAGGAACAAGGATTTTCTCTGGTCAAATAGGTTTACTTTACAGCTGTGACATGTTTTGTGATGTTTTGCTGACATTTCACACATACAAACTTCCAATACACAATCTGCAGCCTTAAATGGCGTTGGCCCAATTTGTGAAATCTGTCCAGTAACAGAAACTAGTGTAGAAACTATACAATCTAAGCCTTCAGTATTCTTGTCTGCACCATTTAAATCTACAGACAACCTGGCTGGGGCGGCAAACGCTGTAATCGACCACATACATTTTTAAAGAGCAACGTAAAACAAAAATCTTGCTCTATTTTCGGGTTCCCAGAACTCAAACGTTTTTCTCTGGAATGTAACTTCCCTAATCAACAATCTTTCTCCACATTTTTCCACTATTTTGCATTTAAATTATTGCTTACTGCTTAAAAGAAATATAAAAATCAATCGACGCTGAGGATTCCAACAATGTGTGTCTAATGAAATTCAGCAGGGGAGGCGTTCTGTATGTAAGGGTAAAAAAACGCATGTCCCAATCCTCCGTTTCATAACAAAGACCAGCTGTGGAAAGTTACAGCCCCATGTGAACTTTACAAAACAACTGTACATTGGGGGTGTGTGTGTGTGTGTGAGTGAGATGCAGCAAAGGTTAGGGTTTAACTAAGTTAAGGACTAACAGTCAGGAGATTATGGGGCTTCTGTTACCGTTACCCCCGTCCCTGAACCATCCCCAATTTTCCAGCAATGCAAGGGTGCGTGTGCGTGTCTAAATTAATGGTTGCCTAGTGACAGCAGGGGTAGATATGGGGGTGGGGGGGACTGGCTGTTGCACTGAATGAGAGAGATTGTTTGGCCATGAACACAGCTGGGAAACATCAGGAAAGCACCCCCTCCAACCCCCACCTCCCCACCTCCCAACTCCTCCTCTATCCCTCTTTCATTTTTTTTTTTTTTTTTCTCAGCTACCTTCACAACCCCCCCCCCCCTCCCAAACACACACACACACACACACACACAGTCACTGAAGCGTGGGATTGTGGTGTAATTGGAGAGGAGGTGGGGGGGTGTGGTTGAACAATGTGGTATAGATGATGTCACAAGGCTGCTACAGAAACCGACAGACTCTCTCCCACTCAGATTTTCAAATTTCAACATTCTGCCCCTCTCAAAACCCTACAGCAGGTGTCTCCTCCAAGGTGATGCAAACTGAATCCCATAAGAGGAGCAAATGTAAACCCGAAAGGACAGATCTGTACGAGAGAACCAAAACTGACTTAAAAATATTGTGCTCTCCTTCTCCCTGGTGAAACACTGACTGCACTAAACAATGGCTCTTGTGTATATATTCGCCATTTCCTCACTTGGAGCGGGGCTGTTTTGGGGTAGACATTTGTCGGCCTAGAAGATCGCAGAAGGGTATGTCTGTCTTTGTCAGTCTGTCTGTCTGTGCTCATGTTCAGATCATTCGGTTTTTCTCCCGCAGTGTCAACCTCAGTTTCTGCCTTGATGCCAGCGGGAAGCACCTACCGGATATCCTAGGTAAGAGAGAATGTTGGGTGGTATAAAGACCGACCCACTGAGTCCGAGTGCACTCACTCTTAGAGTCCCGTTGACCGAACCGATCCTAAAGGCATCGCTTCTTTTGCAGAGTTCCTGGTGGAAGTGCAGCTGGACCGTCTGAAGCAGAAAGGAGCCATCAAGAGGGCACTGTTCATCGACACCCAGCAGCCCACCATGAAGAAGACCTTGCTTGTGCGGAACGGCGCCCGCAACTGCAGCGACACCCAGATCTACCTGCGGGTGAGGCCCACCTCCCCTAAAACCCTGGGAAGAATACAAGAGCGCCGTGTGATCGCTTTATTGCAGCTGCCTCAAACTGGGTTCCCAGTGAGGCCCTGATGTCAGTCCTCTGGCTTGTCTTCCAGCTGCCAGTCACCGGAACACTCCAATTAGCTGATTTAACTGGATGAATTTCATACTGTGAAAGGCTGTGAATTGCAATGCAGGCCCATACACTTGGAATCCAAAGAATCCTTAGAGCCATCAACTGTAAATGAGCTTAAAGATGTCTGGGCCGGAGAAAAAACAAACAAGCAAAAAAACAAGGTTAATGATGTAATGGAGAGAGCTCCAGCTGGAATGAAAGAGGTTCGGTGGCCTGATTTACAAGGCTCCTTCCTGATCGACTCTTTAGTCTCCGACTTTCTGTCTCGGGGTAGGATTTGTTAATCTCGGTTCTGTCACTTGACTGCAACACGTATATATATCAGCGAGGTGAGGAAAGGAGCTGGAATTTTTGTTTTATACTCACGTTAACACCCAAAAACTGATTACTAACCTCTGTAGGGCAGCTCCAGTCATAGTCGACGCGTTGCGTCCGATTTGTTTGGCTGACATGAGAGAGGTGTAATACCGTGGAGGTTCAGCAAGGAATTGACCGTTTAGATTTCTCAGATTTTTACTTGTTCAGTCTCCCACAGATTTGTGAATGATCCCAATCCTTTTTTTATCCCACCCTTGATTTATCATTTTTTCTTTCCTTCTCTGCTCTTGATTTGTCAGGGGGAAAATGATTTCAGAGACAAGCTGTCAGCCATCTACATTGGCCTGAACTTCAGCCTGGACCCCCATGCCCCTGCAGACAAGCATGGCCTGAGGCCCATTGTCAACTACCAGACCACAGAGCTCATCGAGCAGAAGGTACTGCAACCACCATCTCTAGCATTACTTGTTTCTGTTAGTGTGGCCCCTTTGTGTGTTGACTCGCTTGATTGAAGGTGTGGATGAGAAGATTGGAGGGGAAGAGCAGAGGCTTTTTGTGTGATTGATGTTTGGAAGACAGGAGAGTGGGCAGGAGAGAAGCATTGTGGGGGTGTGGCAAACTGTAAAATGGGTGAAATGTACTCTGGGAGGAGTGTGGTCAACTGTAGCATGGCTCTCTGTGATGGGTGTGGCTAGATGTGGAATGGGTGTAGTGCACTTCATGAGGGGTTTGGGTGGTGGGGGGTGTGTCTCCAATCAGATGGAGGTGAGACGTGAGCGAAGAGGTCAGGTGTAGCATCAGGAGTGATTTCGTCAGGGACGTAGGAAAAGAGGTCTCACATTTGAACTTGAGGGCAGATCACAGATGTTCTAATGTGTTTGCTCACTACATGCAGTTCACTAATATTTTCAAAGACCAGTTGAAGCCGTTCTACATGTACGAGGTAATCTGTCAACATGTGGAGCTCCCTGGCTACATAACTTTGCACATCTGGACGTTTGGGAGAAACATTTCACTGCAGCTTTCCGTTTCTCTGTTTGCTTTCTTCAGCTCTTGAGTGGCAATGGATACTGTATTTGGCATCCAACTGTGCCACACAGAACTGGAAGAGAGAGAGAGTTTAGCAAGCTGGAAACCAAACCGTAGAACATGTGCACACCAGCCACTGTAGGAACGGTCCACATCAATGTCAGAAGGCTGTCTCTCCCTCTCCTGCGCTGTGCGTGTCGGCAGAGCTGCGAACGGCATTTTCTGCCTTGTCTGCTTGCTCTGCACACATTCTTCTGCAGTGTAATTTGCACCATATGTGTGGCGACAGCTTAACATAACAATGGTAATAGCACACGCTCATTCCATATTGGCACAGAGGCCTCTCGTCTTTGCAGATCGGTGCAACCCAAATCCTGCTTGTTTTCCAGCATTGGGGAGAAGGTGCGGCTTCACTTTCTATTTCCATCCACCCTCTCTTTCCTTCTCTCTCCCCTCTGTTGTGTTTGAAGCCAAAAGAGATGTAAGCGAGGAAACGGGGGGGCTTCAGAGAAACGAGCGCAATCGTGGCACGTCAGAGAGGCAGTTATTGGAATGGATATCTCCAGCGGCTAGAATCCAGCTGCCATAGGGTTGGGAGGGAGAGATGCGGAGAGAGCAGCCCGTGTCCCGAGTTAAGATCCAAACCAGACGAGGGTAGGGGCTTCTCTGCGCAGGAACAGGCAGAGTGTGGGTGTGGCAAGGCGGACGGAGCATCCTTTCTCCACTGATCGCTCTCCTAGACAATGGAGTGAAAGATAGTGCAAAATCGGTAGATTTTTTTTCATCAGATTTTATTAGTAGTAGCAATCGCAATCTTCTGGGTCCCAGGTACCAGGGCCAATCACCAGCCACTCTCTTTGAGATGAGACTGCAGGGTAAACGCACACAGGAAGACGCAGTCAGAGATGAAAGACGCAATGAACTGTAACCTAATTTGTAAACAGGCTGGTGAGATACTCCCAACACCCTTCTCCCCCCGGCTGAGTTGTTGCTTCCATGGCCTGCCTGCATCAATGTGCTCGATTCCCTCCTTTTCCCAAGCTGCCGTCCTGTGCCAGATTTGGTGGATCTTGATGAGTTTCGCTGATCTTTAATTACTAGGGACGCTGTGCTTTGATATGGCCAGGGCTGCTGCTGCCTCCTTATTGGTTAGATGTTGGTATCTTGCCCTATGGGGAGCACACCGGGAAGCAATTAACAGTGCAGGGTTTTGCTGCTAGTCTTTTGACAGAGAGCATCTCCCTTTTTCTCTCCCCTCCCTCTCTCTCCCAGATTTCTCTTAGCAGATCAGATTATTATTCTTGTTCTGTGGCACAGTGGGTGTTGCACACGAGGCAAGCCTGTGGGCAGCCGTCTCCCGCTCTGATGTGGTCGATATCAAGCGTGTCAGTGGCTTTTCCAATGCTACAGTGAAGCCATCGGGTTCTGGGTCAAATTTCAGTAGAGAAAAGAACAGGACTTTGAAAACTGTTGGGCAGTGCTGTTCAACCCAGGCCCTGGAGATACCCCACCACCACCCCAATTTAATTGGTTACAGCTACCCTTTAAAGGAATCTATCTGGTTGCTCCCAATTATCTTAAGATGTTCCTATCCGAGTCTAACAATGGCTATTCACTTTTGATCTACTGATAACTCTTAAAGATCCAGACAAAGTTTTTTGTCTTAAAGAAATGCACTGTTGCCAAATTATTTTAAATCCATTTTAGATAATTCACCAAAAATTTGAAGGTGAGAGATGTGATCATTGGGAGTCTTATTTTATGCTTCCCACGCACTCCCCTGCAAGAATGAGACGATGCAGTATGTTTTTAGATTTTTTTTTTTTTGGTAATCCTGGAGGGCAAGGTTTTAAATACAGTGCAATAAAATATAATTTTGAAGGATCACACTAGAGCAGCTTCCACTTAGCGGCCAAGTAAGTTGTTCCTCACCCCCACCCGTCTTTGTGTAAAGATGCCCGTCTCCTGTTTCCACCTTAAACCCTCTTTCAAATTATCCTCTTGACTAGGTTTCTGTCGTGATTGCTCTCTTTTAATGCCTTTCTAGATGTTTAATATTTGCTTTAACCCTCCATGATTTTCTCAAGTTCCAGACTAAAAGACATGGAGCTCCTTGTAATCTCATGAGCCAATCTTATCTTATGCCTTTTTGTGCCTTATATGCCCTCCTCTCTCTCCCCCCAGCTGTAGAATCTGATTGTGCCATTGTTCAGAGCGAGCTGATTGGGGTCGTTAGACTTTGTGCTGGAGATCAGAGGAAGCTCTCTGACTGGATACATCATTGACTCCATTGTGGAAAGCTTTTAACCAAATCTAGCCAACTAGACGGAGCACAAAGGATTAAAAAAAAAAAAAAAAAAAAAAACAGAAAAGAGGAGAGTCTTGTCTCATCCCAGTCAAATACAGAAGTGAGTTAGTAAAACCTATTTGAGCAATTTTCATGCCTTTCACACCTGCTGTGTGAGGGTTTCATATCAGTCAGACCTCCCACACTTTGTAAGAAGCGTTCCCAGATCACTGGAGACGGGCGTTTATACCAATACCAACCTTTAACCAAGACTGTAGGCTTCTAATTTCCAACTGTGAATGACTCCACAGGGGAAGGAAATGGCTGAACTTACAGTAAAATACAGAACTGAGTGGCTATGTAGAGGACTGCATCATTACTCCATGGCACCTGTGCAAAACCTCCCGTCCGATGCAGCATGACATTGCCAGTCAATTTGTTCCACAGAGGGCGATTTGTGGTTTCACAGCCTCAGTCTACACCCACCTCCTGTCCTCCTGTTAGTTTCTCACAAGTGTTTTTGTTTTCCCCCTCCTTCTGTGCTGGACTGCAGGCACATATTCAGCTGGACTGTGGAGAGGACAACATCTGTGTCCCAGACCTGAAGCTGGCTGTGCGTGGGTGAGTAAAGCTTCCATATAACCGTCTAGATCTCCCACCTGTCACCGCCTCTTTCTCCCAAGCCGCCTTCGGCAGTAAAAGGTGACCAAATTTAGCTTGGGACTTGGGGTCATGCCAATACTGATCACGCAGTTAAGCACATTGGTTCTTTGTGTACCCGCGTACCACTGAAAATTACCTTACATTTTTGGGAACCTGGAGGACTGGGTGCTTCTACCAATATTGCCTTTAACCCTGCCCCAATGAGAGGCTACACGTTCACATCCACGAACATCTGTACTGTACAGTGAAGGTGAACAGGCAACCAAAAAGCAGGAGTACAGAACAGTGCGGCAATCTTCAGCAGTGCTTTAATCATGCCGCCACAGAAAACGACCAGACGAAACGCACAAAGCCAAATCAAACTGTGCACACATAACAATAAGGGGAGCCAGCTGTTATATTTTGTTTGTTTCCATAAGGAGCTCATTCGAAGGTGGTTTAAAAACTGTATGCTGATGTGCTGAAACTATGCTGGGAGCCAGGGTTTTCAGGTATATCTGTTTAACAATTGCGGGTGGCCCTCCAGAAGGGAGTCCTGAGAAACCGGTGCTCTGCAGTTTTGCCGAGAACTGTGTCACAGTGGGAGCACTAAAAGCGAACAGGTTATGGGCGAGCCCGACTGAACAGCTGTGTCGAGGAGAAGCTTAGAGGAGGCCTCTGGAACAGTTGCGGCCAGAGACCTCAAGAGTGGAGGCTGCACTAAAGTCTGTATCTGAAGTGAAGCACTCGTAGGTTGAGGGAAAGTCTCCATAGAGCAGCAGGTGTATTGTAGGTTAGCGTCATGATCTCTTAACACGTTGGAAATGTGTGCTGCAATCAACAACAGGTGCAGAAAACGGGGAAAATGTACTGAAACATGAAAGTGATTTGATTGATGTGCAAAAAAAAAGATGCTAAGTGTGCCAGAATTTTTGAAGCCCTTTTGAAGCCGCTACAAGATTCCCTGGCACTTTGATTAAAGAGATGTGGTCGCGCTCTTCAAAACCAACAGCTCGGCCTTTTATTTATTTATTTAATTATATTTTGATTGCCTTTGGCTTTAACTGCTTTTTCCACACCTATAAATGTATATATAGAGCGAGTTTTTTGTTGTGTGTGTGGAAACAAGATCAGTTGCAGAGTACACGTCTCACAGATCATTCCCTTCTACCTGTCGGAATATGCTTTTTTTTAACGCATTCAAAATAAATATTTAGCAACTCCAAAAACCAACCAAGTCTGTTGCCTTTGGTTTTGAAGTCCTATGACCAGTTGCCTAAAACCTGTCAAAGCCACTCTGCTAATTAAGTAGAAAAGTTGCTATATTTCAGACTTCATTCAACGTGGAAGCAGTTTTATGCAGATGGACATTGAGTCTCCCACAGAAGTAATAATGAAGTCTCACTGCTCTGGTACTTAATTAACCTCCACTCCCAAATGCACACTAATCCAGATTCCTTTGTTCCTTATTATTTGTCTACAGCAGGGATGTCAGACTCCAGTCATGGGGGCCACAGTGTCTGCTGGTTTTTGTTCTAACCGGAGTTCCCAATTACTTTACATTACATTACAATTACATTATTTACTCGGGTAGGCTTATCTAAAACCTGCATATTGTATTTTTATAGCCGATACCTTACAATTTGATTTACTTAAAACACTGAACCCACAGATCATTTCAGAGTCTGGATAGAAATGTTAAATTCATCCAGTTAATTGTTTTAATTGGACCAATTAAGGAGCAAAAGCAGGGCTCAGCAGACACCATGGCCAAGGCAAGTGTGAATGAATGAATATATGCTGTAGCATTGTATCACTGGCTTCTGCCTGGCTATTATATTCATTTTTGGCTTGTGGACCAAACAATACATGGAAATAAATGCTTGCCGCTCCCACTCCTCTGCTCCCTGACTCGACAACCTAAAGCTCCTCTTGTTCTCGTTCGAGCGCTTCCACGGCCCATTTGAAATTGATCCCGTCTCTCCCGTTTTCTAAATTGCCCGGGCCGGCTCCGGCAGGAGACGTGCGGTGTTTGAAATATTGATTGTCCCGTTTCCTCTGCACAACTGTACCAGGGCCGGGAAGTAATTGGAATCAGCTGCCCCTTTCTCATATGGAATCTCTTACTGTGTTTGGTGCTGTGGAGGGAGGAGGGAGGAGGGAGGAGGGGAAGAGCGAGCGAGAGCTGTTCTACATTCGCATTCCCTGCTTTTTCCCATGTAGCACTTTTAATACGACATAATGGATAAAGTAGAAGAGGGGGGCGGGAAGGTTTCCTTAGACAAATCTTTCCAATGTGCTTTTTTGGGCGGCTCTCAACTCTGCAATCTGTCGGCGGTGAAAAGGAGAGTGGCTCTCAAAGCAGGCAGTGGCCGGAGACTGAAAGGGAACTCTAAGTACAGAGGGGCAATTCCCTTGTGACTGTTATACTGGGTTGAAGTCTCTGGGGTGACCCTTTGGATTCTTCACCCTCCTACCTACTAAATCAAACAAAAACCAGAGCAGTAAAAAGCACTAGGGGTCTCGGACTTTGGGTGATGTAACGTCAGTCACAATTTGTGTTATACCCAGTATAACTCCGATGTTGATTTCCAGTTTCATTCTGAATGTTACAATTTCAACAAAGGGCAACTGCAGTGGGTGGTGCATGGGGACTGTTTATTGTTTGTTAGTTGTTTTCTTGTTCCAAGAGTTGTAATTGTAGCGTATAAAATCCTGGGGCCAACTTCAGGTTCTCTAGCGGGGCCTGGGGAAGGGTGGGGGGGAGGGGGTTGTTATCGTGAAGAAGCTATCAACAAGTTAACCGCATCAACGCACACCATCCACCAATTTCCCTCCGAGTTATCGCTGAAACTTTCAGCTGGAGTCTCTGAGCTTCAAAACCACCACTGGGTCTAATTGGAAAGGCCTGCTTGGCTCCAGTACTGAACACGAGCTCTGCGGCTGAACTCGGGCCCACGGTACGAGGGCCAGGGTATGTGCCTCGACTTCACTCTCGCTTTCCCCTCCACAGCGACAAGTCGGACGTCTTCCTGGGCGATGACAACGCGCTCACCTTGACCTTCAACGCACGCAATGAGGGGGAGGGCGGCGCTTACGAGGCTGAGCTCTACGCCTTCCTACCCCCGGAGGCGGACTACAGCGGGATCGTGCGCAACAACGAGGTGAGGGCCGTTAGCATAGATTAACGGTAAATGCACGAGGTGCCCCCAAAAAGCTGACCGATGCACCCCATAGATTTGTTGTGTAAATGTATGTTCCCCTTGGCTGGAGGATAAGAAAGGTGGTGCCACTGTGAAGTAGCAATCAATTTGTTTAGTATAGCTCCCTTTGCATGGTAGCCACAGAGCACTCAGTAGCTTCTCAACCCCCAGCTACTATCAGAGGATGATTACAGTGATTCTATTAATCTAAGGTGGTGGTTCTCAAGCCTGGGCCCACTGGACCACTGTCTGCTGGTTTGTCATTCCAGCCCCGTTGTCAGACTTCATTGTACATATATTTCTATTTGTGATGCTTGCCTTGCAGAGCCTGTCTCAGCTGACCTGCAGCTACGTGGTAGAGAACCAGACCCGGGTAGTGGTCTGTGACCTGGGGAATCCCATGAAGTCCGGGACCAATGTAAGAACTCGACTTCTTCTCCGTTTCTTCTTAACGCAGGCTTTTGTCGAACCACGTCCGTTTGTTCCAAAACACCCTGCATGTATAAAAGATCTCTGCTTTGGAAAATGTAGCGTTGTCATTAGTGCTTTAGGAATACAAATCTGGATTTTGTTTTTGTTCTTGAACCCCAAAATGCATCAAATGGGGTGCACGTACAGCAGAAGGGTCTCGTATAGGCACATAAAGGCACCTATTGTAGGTCAGGCCAGGGGTAGGGGCAGCTGCAGTGCAGGCAAGGCTCTGCAGGGAGGACAAGGCAAATAAACCTGAGCAGGCTGCCCCTGCCATCCGTTTCACTTCAGCACCGATTCATAATTTACTAGGGGACCTCATTAGCACGTCTGTGCCCCGCCCCTCCACTCTGACACACTCCCTCTCTCCTCAGCTCTGGGGTGGTCTGCGCTTCACCGTGCCCCATCTGAAAGACAATCGCCAGTCTGTGCAGTTCGACTTCCAGATCCGGAGGTACGTCCCCTACTGTACCTGACTTTTTTTTTGTTGTTGTTGCCTGCATCTCTTGCACAGCATTAACCATAAATAGTATATAAAACTAAAATTAAAGGTTACTTTTGATCATATGTGTCAATCTTGAAATGGCAACCAAACTACAACCTCACACATTGCCTGAATCAAATGTGTTTAGTAGGTAAATTGTTTTCTCTTGTCCACAGTAAAAATGAGAATAACTCTCGCAGTGAGGTTATGGCCTACAAGCTGGATGTGGCGGTGCGGGCGGACGTCATCTTACAGGGGTGAGGACCCAGCAATCGATGGCAAAACGGAAGCACAAGGATTTCTTATCTTGTTCTAATGCCTACAAATCACATGTTCACAAAATTAATCACAGTGCAGCTCTTGTCACCCTGTGTAATGAGGAATCTGCAGATTGCCATGAACTGCCCCTAATCCAAGATAACCCTGGTGACTTTCCCTGGGATGTGTGCACTTATAACATGGTTTTATTAAGGGTGTTCCCTTGTTTTTCAGTAATTTCCAATGGTGTTGATATGTACTGTGCTGGTCTGTGTTAGTCTGTTACTCCACCTTATGGAGTTCCCATTGGAACCCATTGGATACGTATGCTAATGGCTAATTTCACCGTTCACAGAGTATCTCACCCAGACAAGATCCTGTTTCCTCTGGCCAACTGGAAGTCGACTAAGCAGCCAGTGACTGAGCAGGATGTGGGGCCTGAAGTCAAACACGTGTACGAGGTGAGACACTCAAATTTCCCAGGCGCACACTGACACTGGTAGGGACCACTCTTGGGCAGTGGGGCCTGGGGCTTCCTTTTATACCCCACAACATGCCCATTCGCATGTCATGCCTAAGGTGAAATGTCATGGCAAACAAACATTCTGCATGGCATTCATTCCTCAGTTATTGTGGAGATCTAGGTCTGTTGAACAGTGGTTCAACCAAAATGGGGGGAGGGGATTCCAGTTGATTGAACGAAGTTAAGACCAGAGAATGTCTAAACATTAGACTGCCACAAAAAAAATGATTTTATAATTACAACTCTATACCCCTTACTATAACTGTTTAGTTAGAAAGACCTCTTCCTCTCTCTCACAGCTACTGAATTATGGCCCCAGTTTGATTAGCCACACCCTCCTGGAGCTGCACTGTCCAATGAAAATCCAGAACCATCAGCTGATGTACCCAGTGGAGGTTGTGACCCAGGGCCCCTTGAACTGCACGACCAACACCACCATCAACACTCTGCAGCTCAAGGTAGGCAGCAACACGTGACCTAGGGCCTGAATTCTCCGTAATATGACGCCAGCCACTAGCAAAGGTACAATTGTAGAGTCGGAAGTCTATAAATTGTCTCCACACCAAGCTGACAAAAACAAAGCGGCCCAGAATCTGTTTTGTATAGTTGAGTATCTAGACTGGTATGTTTTCATGGCTGAGAGTGTATACATCGCTAAAGAACGGCAAAGTGGCTGTCATTTTTTTTTACTGCACTCTTAATTTGAACAATACACAGCTACACTTCAAATACACTTAACTTTTCTTATAACCTAGGAGATGTGCATATGAAAAATGCATTTCACGGCCCAATATTTTGCTGAACTTTTCAATATTCATGAGAAAAATGCCTTGCAGGTGAAAAGCTCTTGTTTTCAAGTATGTACCACATCTCGGCTGGGTGTTTTCTGTGTTGGGGAACAGTGTTTCCAGGGTAGCAAACATACCACTTAAAAAGGAAATAATGTAGAAAATATTCCAGTACAGAGTATACATTTTGCAATTTTTACAACTACCTGTATGCTTCTGCTTGCTTTATACTTGTTAGTGATTTCTCCTACGCCTACCCTTCCTTTAGTACATACCTAGGACTTAACGGTATTATATCTGCACTTGTTACCTCATTGAACTATAATGTGTACTTACTACTTTAGTGCTTAAATTGCTTGTGTAAACTAAGTCGCTCTGGATAAGGGCGCCTGCTAAGAAATAAATAATAATTACAGTCTTCTGTAAGTATTAAAGATAAAGGCATACACAGACCTGTTAAAAGCTTCTGTATAAACTTCTCAATTAAGTTTTCTTGTCATATATGTTTAATTTTGATCATCTGGGAGGCTCCAGTAGTTATTGATACAAATTTCATAAACGTATATAGTGTAGTCACTGCGGAAGAACAATTCCATGCACAAATAGCCGCACGTGTCTGCATGCACATCCTTGACAGCATGTTTTTCACAGTTTACACATGTTGCGGACGAATCTCTCCCATGTAGGTGCCGTATGGAATGTGATTTCTGCATGAAAAACCTTCTCTTCCAAAATAACTGGTCATGCAACCAGGAAGGCGTCCATGTGGGATTTCCAAATTAACTTTGTTTCCCGGTGTAACTCCATTACTATAGCAAGACGGGCAACCCAATACAGTCTGTAATATAGTGAGGTAGTTTCTCTTCAGGGAATCTGTGAAGTACCAAAGTAAAATGAACCAAAACATGAACCCCCATGTGATTTCACTTTTCTTAAATCGATGATCACTTGTGACATACCAGTTTGTGAACAGAGCACATGCATATCAAATACAGCCCATGTCAGAATACACCACTCGGCTCCCCTGTAGACGCACGTGGTCTGTGACCTGCTGCAGGGAAAAAAAAACATACTGAGTACAGTTTGCCAGAGCTCCCCTTTCTATCTCCCTGGGGATGGGATGGACCGATTCTCGTGCAATGTTTGAAGTCCTGTCTTGGGTTGTGTGTGTGTGTGTGTGTGTGTGTGTGTGTGTGTGTGTGTTGACAGAGGTTATTGATTCTAAATGCTACCAGATGTGACCCAATGTGGCTGCCATTTACAGAGGTTTCACTTTTCCTTCAGGGGATGGGAAGAGGGTGGTGATGTAGGCGTGGGGGGCGGGGCACTGGGGGTCATGACCAGCGCGGCAATCGGAGGCTGTGTGGTAGTTTCGAAGTGCACCATCTTTACCTTTTTATCAGTGTCATACTGTAAAAGGCTGCAGCACGGTGGGGTTTCTCTCTTGCTCTCTCGCGTTCTCTACCCTCCAAAGGCTTCACCACAAGAGCCTGCCATTAATTGTGGGAAGAGTTTCACTGCGTTTTGCTTTCTGACTTCAAAAAGAGCTTCTCATTTTGCTGCCAACGTTCACACAAAGAGTTCATAGATCACCCGCCTTAATGAGATCACAGCCCATCCCCAGCTAGCATAATCACTGCCACTCATCCATGCTATAACACACACACCCCCCCCCCCCCCCCCCCCCGTCCTCGATTACTGTATTGTATTAATTATTGTGCTGGCTGGATCTGTTTAGCTCAACGAGTTCCCATTTCCTTTTATAGGCATCACATTATCGCAATTGAAGCCAGTTTCCAATCTTATTAGCCACGTAGAAAGTGATCCTTTTGAGTAAACCTTTCTATACCAATCTTGGATAACTAGACAAGGTTTGAAATGCATACATAAATAACCAGCACACCTGTACTAATACTGTGAAATGTATTGCATTCCATATTACTTGCTCTCTGAGAAGTAGTTTTGAAACTGACGGCGATATTTGCAAACTGACAAAACCAGATCTTATCGACCATGTCTGGTAGAAACTGGCTCGGTCCCCTGGTCTGTCGTGGAAAAGGGCAAGAAGATATTAAACAGCCAAGTACCAGTGAGCCAACTGCCGGGGATCGCCAACACCACTGGGCACACGGAGGAAGCTATGTGATCCCAGCATTCCCTGTTGCATCTCTGTGTGCAAATGGGGCCCCATCTCTCACTGCTCTGCTCTGCTTCGCTCTGCCCCCAGGGAGCTCCCTTGCACACAGCCAGCCAGCCCTTTTTCGTTTGGCCCACAGCCTCCCAGATGTTCCAGATGTTTGCTCGGTCACACCCATCCCCTAGTCCCCTATAGTCCCTCTCTCCCATTCTGCCAAGCCTAACCCTAAGGGACACTTGTCACCATCCCTTTGCAAGCAGCTAGAAAATCACTTCTTCTTCCTAGGGGACTTGCAAGAAAATAAAAAATCCATCTGGGCTCTAAGCAATTACAGTTCTTTGGGAAAACTTTGTGTTGACCAGAGAGGCACAACCGTAATTGCAGGGGAAGAAGAGATACATTTACACAAATTTGGATGAAATATGCTCCATAAATTCCTTGTAAAAAGTGGGTGCTACAGAATAGTAATAAAATCTATGGGTTTTATAAAATGTCTCTGTATGTTTATCTATATCTTAAAACATTATATAAGATTTTGGAATTGATTTTTCATTTTCTCTTCACTTCAATTAATTTATCCCCAGCGATTTCTAATACAAGTTTCAATACAGTGTGAAGCAGCACACCTTTTAAAAGGACTTTTAAAGTTGAATGCTGGAACAAAAACAACCATATTCCCAGCACTGGAGTTGCAAAACATTTGTATTCAGCGTGTGTGTGTCTGTGCACGTTTTAAATTGATTTCACAATAAAAACATTGCGGGTAGGTGGCAAAGAACACATTCCTGAGGTATGAAGCCCCCGTTTCCACCAGGAACGCTGTTTTTCTACAGGAAGCTCTGGGAACAATGAGTTTGTGTCGCTTTGTCGTGCCGAGACCCTGGATTCGAAATGCCTCACCACAGCCCATTTTAAAAAACACTCGCCACACTCAAAACAAGTATCTGACTACAAGGGGTTTGTACATTCTTGAAAGCCCTAGAGACATGGTGAGCCCTGTCACAATGGCCTGTACAGGAATGTATGCCTTCGACTACAACGCAAATCCGGATGTTGTTGAATTTCTATTCCTTTCCCGATCCTGCGGTTGGTGGATTGTCCCCCTTTTGTTTGGTACTTCTTTAGCATTACATTTTTGATTTTTGTATTTCATATCCAAGACCGACCAGAGGACAATACTAAAAACAAAACTATGTACATTTTAAAAATCTTTTAGTTCTTATGTGGATTTGCTTCTGTATATTCGAATCATATCTTCTGTATATTTTGACTTTTTCTGTACAAAGCACATATGCAAACGTCTTGTGAAACACCGGTCAGGAATACTAGACTATAACAAACTGTTCTTTCTGTGCTTCTGTAGCTGCAGCAGTCGCCCACAGAGCAGCCTCACGCCCAGACCCCACACCTGGACCACCACATGCAGAAGAGGGACACTTCCCGAGACCCCCTGTCTGAGCTGAGCACCCTGGTGAGCGATCTCCCTATTTGTGCGTGTGTGTATGTGGAAATTCCCTTGTGACGGACGTAACATCACCTACTCGAGGGGCTGAAACGTCGATCAGGTATGACGCCTCGTATTTAGGGTGAAGACCAAGCATGGGATGCCAGTCATTCTGAGCTGTGTGGGAATGTGGCGTCAGTCACGGTGGAATCCCTGCGTTGCAAACGGCCTTGTCCTCTCGCGTTATGCGGGTCTCGACTTGAAAACGTCCTGATGGGCCGTTCAATGGGAAGATTTGGGAAAGATTTGGTCCCGAGCCCTGATGTTTGCTACCTAGCTCCACTAATACAGGTATTCCAAGTAAATTTGAGAGGAATCGGAATACCACAGGTGTGTTGGTTCAGGGGAATGTGTGAAGGAGAGGGGTGTCCTGTCATCAGGCACAGCTCCTGATGGCTTTATTACACAGCTTTGATGTCGCTCACTGGAATGGGCCATTCAGTGCCTGGCCAATCTGTGATTCCACCCCCCACTCCATTGTAATTAGTGTGAGTGGACTCGGACAGGAGCCCCATTGATGCGCCTGCGAGTGCGACTCGGACAGGGGCAGGTGTCTTAATCACTCCACCTGTCGCTGAAAAGAGCCTTTGTCTTTCAATGCTGCTCATTTATCTGCCCCCCCTCCCCCCCCCCATCAATTTAATGGATGGTGCTCTGACTTCTTCGGTTGAGCATGAAGGCTATGCATACCACCACGCTCCAGATTGGGCCTGTTATACGCCACTAAACTCGAATTTCATCTGAGCTGTACCTGGACTGACAGCGCTTCAGTTACTCCTTGGCCCAAGCTACCCCCGGTTTCCTGCCTTTACAGACGTTTGCAAATGTATTCTTTCATCTGGTTTACAAGCTATGGGGAAAGCAGGGGGGAGTGCCGGGGGCCCTTTCTGATCACTGATCTCGCCACGCTCCACCGCATATCAAGATGGCAATTTTAAAAGCTTTCGAATGCGGAAGGCTGAGGAATGTCCTGGGCAGTGCTGACCGAAAACAAAGAAAGGGTTTCTCTCATCCACTGCTCTGGCCTTATAAGACCAAAAAGTTTCCAACGCAAGAAGCTTCACCCCCACTGACACCTCCTCCACCCTCTCCTGCATCCTTTAATACATCCAGCCCGCTGTCAGCACCCTCCTTGATTTGAAGCCTCCAGGGAGTGCTGGCTGAGCAGACTGCCCTGGAGCACGGCTGGCGCTGGACCATGACAAACCCAGGCCCAGGCTGCGAACTGTGCTGTAGGCCTTAACGTCTTCCCCAACCCCAATGACGGCCGGTCTTCGTCACGGAGACGGCCCACTGCTGGTAGCAAGCTGGGATGGTGGCCCTACTCTTACCTTATATAGCCTCGCCTGTCACTGTGTCTATGGCCTTCGTCTGACTTCGCCAGGGTTTCCTCTGCTTCTCCATTAACCATAATAACCACACCAGCCAGCTGCTCTGCTTTGAAGGATCACTTCACAAATATGTGAACCCACCCACCCACCCCCCCACACTTTTCATTAACATAAAAGTAAATGGCAAACAGGATTCCTCAGATGTAATCTCCTTTATTAAATAGGCTAGTAAAGCGATTACACTTAGCTTGAGTTTTTATAGTGGTTTGGGTGGGGGGAGAGCAATTCGTTGGGTCAGAAAGCACAACAGGGCAAAATGCCGTGTGAACCAGAGAACCAGTTCCCTGGCAGTTCAGAGGATGAGTGTATGAGGTCTTAGTTTTTACTGGTACCAAACTTGATTACCAATTGGCAGGGTCAAAGTTGTGGCATGTCATTGAAAAAAATTAAAAGGACTGTCCGTTGACTGTCTGTATGTAAGCTCTGTCTGTCATTCCTCTAACTGTCCATGTGTCCTGCAGAGCTGCGGGCAGGTGGAGTGCTGGAAGCTGCGCTGTGAGGTGGGGCTGCTGGAGAGAGGCACTAGCGCCATCCTGGAAGTGCGCTCCCGAGTGTGGGCAGACACCTTCATACAGGTGAGGGCATCGGGGGGGGCACACCACATAGAAGGCAGCAGTCTGGCTCTGGGGCAGGAGGGGGTGGGGGGTTATTTCCTTAAATCCAGTCCTTGAGAATCCGAATGCTCGTCTTCCATTCCACCTCCGCTCATCTCGGTATCCAACCGCAGTGACGGCAGGTGTGAGGGTGAAGTGCACTTGCTGTGTTCAGACACTTTTCACAGCTCTGCCAATGCTGTCCAATCAAACACCTCCGTTCCTGATCTTCACTGCAGTTCTGTGGATTGGCAGTGAACACTTTGTCCTAATACGTAGCTACAGTCTTCTAAAATAGTGGTTCTGAGACTGTAGGGGTTAAAAATGAATAATACAATAATTTAAAATACAAGCAACTGAAATGGTTAGATGAAAATAAATCACCCTTTAATACCCATCAGACAGTTTCTAACTTAGACTTTAATAGTGTGCTGCCCTCACTGATCGTACTGTATGACCGAGACACAGATTAATTAATGTCTTGTTGGTGGTGGGGGTGGGGGAGAATTCACAACTGCAAACTGCCCATTACATTTCTCAGCTGTCTTTCTACCACCATTCGAAAACAGTGATAGATTGAAGAACATGCAAGATATCAGCAGAATTTTAAATTCCTTCTGTGTTTTTTGGAACATTATTGTAATAATCCGATGTACAGGCATGTGTAGAAGCGTGCATACAAGGACAGATATAACCCAGGAGATTGCAAGAGGTAATTTGTATTACTTGGACAACTGAGCACGAGCAATACAATGCCTTCCTTCAATTTCCATTGCTATAAAGTGCTAGCAATGTGGAAGTACTGGGGGGGTAAGTCCTGACTGTTTTGGCCTGCACTTTTGCTGTCACACAAAGCGGGACCTGCTCTGTATTCATTGGCCAGCGGTTTTGCAGTGTAACACAGCGAGTTTCACATGCTGAGCGCTGCGCACAGACATCCAAGGTGCTGTGTGTTTGTGTGTGTGTGTGTGTGTGTGTGCATTGAAAATCCATTAGCTCTGCGGGTTGGACTCCTCATAGGAATGGAATGTCTAACTGGCTGTTCTGGAGCAGACGCCAGGCACACGGCCGTTTCCTGTCCTCCTGGCGCCCTCTATAGATCACTCCCCGCCATTACTAGCAGCTTGGTTTGACGCAAGATAGTTTTCCCCACTACGTGACGGGATCTTTCCTAGTCCCTGCATAGTTCAAATGATCACATCTGCGCTGAAGCAATGGAAGCAGACGGTACGACACCCCCACCTACTGGGCAATTCCATCAAATCGCATAGTTGCCTGTTCAGTGCTGAGAGCTGTACACTCCCTATCGTAAATCACTATAAAAATGGGTATCTTCCACTAGTTTTTAATTTTCAGTTATTTTAAGACGGTGCTATATTAAGATGTTGTTTTCAGTGTTGGGAGACTGTGGCAAATGTGAGAATTAGTGTGTGTAACCAACAAGGTTTTTGCAAATGTGTGCGTGTTTTTGTTTTTTATGAGGATGTTAGGGTGTGTTAAGGAATTCATGTTTATTTTCTACAAACCAGTCTTCTGGGCCCAGAAAACTCACGTGATTTATTAAGACGCATTGCATCCACATTAATTAATCTTTGTTCCCAAGTGAGCTCTTGCCTCACGCTTATTTAAACCATAGCAAAAAAACACCCAAAATGTAGGCACTTCTAGTTGTGAAGGAAGTAGATAAATGAGCAATAAACTAGGCTGGGGATGGGGGTGGGTAAAGGAGCAATAGTTATCTTATCCATGGGAGTGAATGACCCCTTGTGGGAATGTGTGTTTTGCAGAGATCCTACCCCTATGTGCTGGAGTGCACTGCCACCTACAAGGTGCAGAAGATGCCCTACGAGATCCTGCCCCGAGAGAAGCCCACCGGAAGCAAACAGGCAGGTTCCCTCCCTCACACTCCTGCTAGTTCACTGCCAGCATCTGCAGGCACTGTTAATAAAGAAGTTACCCCTATTTTTGTTTCTCACTGGTTGGGCCTCTCTAAGCAGACCCAAGCGCTGATATTGGGCACCTTGCGCGAGTCTGACTGTGCTGTATTTCCCCTCTGCAGGTCAGCACACACGTGATCTGGAACAAGCCCGAGAACCCGTATGCTGTGCCTCTGTGGATCATCATCCTGGCGATTCTAGCTGGCCTCTTGCTACTAGCCCTGCTCATCTACGTGCTGTATAAAGTGAGTGATCCAGAACGTTTCAGTTTTCCAGACTTATTGCTGTCCTAGCAAAGTGTCTTCCGTCAAAATCACAGTGCGTGTGCAAGTGTGCACATGTGTCTTTTGTATGTTGAGTTCCATTTGCCTTTTAATTTATTTCAAATCATTGGATCCTTCAGTTCTGTTTTTACTACATGATTTAGGGGAAAACATATTTAGTTCATAGAGACATTTTTTGGTCTTTTTTCTGTTATGAAGAACATTGCCCTAATACTAAATTTACCATAAAGTAGGCAATTTTCTGTAATCACTTGGTGCATGTGAGCTATTAGGAAAGTTAACTGGAAGGCTGCTCGTGATGTATTTATTCATTTATGCATCTGTAATTATACCCTTTTATCTTTCTCCTCCAGCTTGGCTTCTTCAAACGATCCCTACCCTACGGCACTGCGATGGAGAAGGCGCAACTCAAGCCCCAGGCTGCATCAGAGGCCTAAAACCGAAGCGGGCCCCAAATAACGCAAAATAACAAAACCAAAACGAGTTACCCACAAGATTGCCATGGAATCCAAAGACTGTAAAGGAAGACTGCAGTTTAGATGTAGGAGGAAGACCACTGGAACTCCACTTTGCTGCACTAAAAAAAAAATGAATCAAAACCAAATGAATGTTTATAATTTAAATTTATTTTATAGGAGGGGGTTGGGGTGGGCTACTGGGAGCCTTCTTCAAGAGGAAATGCAGGATAGTACAAAACCTCACAACAGCCTCACGGTGGATGTGACGTTCAGATCGAAACAGGCACCGTTTACGAACTATTTTCCAAAACGCCACCGATTGGCTTAGCGATCTCTGGACTCACTTTTGTTTGTGGAAGACGGTTATCCTCAGCCTACACTTGAGATACATGCATTCCTGTGTCAGGGAATTGGTTTGATTTTAATTGTCATTTGGGGGGGAGGGGGTTGTTTTATTTTTATTTCTCTTGGTGCTAGAATCGGTCGCAGAGCATATTCCAGCAAAGGAGGGTGGATTTTGCTCCTTTTGCCAAAGAATCAAAAGGTCTACAAACGGACATCGGGGAGAGAATTATCAATTAGTAGGAAGAAGATGGGAAAACGTAACGTCCAGGGCTGTGATTTTGCATTGCCAATATTCCTCTGGTCTATGGACTGAAACACCAGGTTTATCTCCTACTCCTACGCTGGGACTGATTTTATTTTATTTATTTTTCCCCCTTACATTAGTCCAACACTTGGATTGTTCAGCTAAGTGCATTTCTTGCTTTTTCTAATTTTGTCTTGCAGAAGTCTGGCTAAGTCTCTAAGGAGTGGGGACTTCCAGACACAGGGCTTGTATGATTTAAGACTGCAGCCAAAACACGCGTATATGAATACTAACCAGCTGGAGATGGAACCCAGGAGCACATTTTATTTTCTTCAGGTTCTTTTAATTATTTTTTCATAGTCGGGCTCATATTGGTGCCACTTAAGAATGACACTGTTGCGGGTTCTGTTTGCACTCAAGCCACTAGGATCCTCTGATCTCTATCAACATTAACCCAAGCAGACTGGGTCCGTGGTCCTCTGTGGAAGCTGTCTAGCACCCCCCGACAGTTCTGTTACCCCACGGGAGTTTTTCATCCATCTAGTGTGTCATTCAGATTCGTATTGCTCCAATATATTGCCGCTCTTTTGAAGGTGGAGAGAGACCGGTAGTACAGCAGCCTCTCCACATGCACAAGGACATCGAATCTGGACTTGGCAAATGTTGTCATTGCATTAATAGGGCGACCGTAAGATTCCTGTGTCGTCTGAGGTCATGGCAAAGTTTTGTTTGCTTTTCTCCTGTAGTAAAGCAACAGTTATTTCACTCCTTGGACTGGTGAAAGGTCAGTCTTAAGACTTGTGTGCTAGTAAATTATAGCTACCCTCCCCCCAAAGAGTGAAATATCAGAATACAACCATGATTCTTAACCCTAGTCTTCTGGAACAAAAAGCAGATGACCCAAGTGTCCTTCAGGCCTAGAGCTGAAAATCAGTGGAATAGAAAGGAAACAAAGTGAGATGTTCAAAACAGCAGACATGTGGGAAATGTTGGGAGTGCTAAGAGCTTGAAAATCAGTCTCGCTAAACTGTTCCAAGAAGATGGCACAAATTGAAAATAAGTTCAGCTTCTTGCTTACTTTGAAAATTACTGAGAGCAGGGGGGAGAGTGGGACAAACTCTGAATACTGAACAGAGACCAGACGTTCCTCTGAAACTGGAGAGGAAACTAACCAGGGCAGTGTGCAGATTGAGGGGGGCCTTCCAAAGGGGTCAAAGGTGGGGGTTTAAGGTCAAAGGTCGGCAGAACAACTGCATTTTCCTCAAGGGTCCACCCGCACTGACTGTCAAGAAACCAAAGACAATCTGAACTAGCCACTCACAGGTGCAACTTCATCCAGGAAGTGAAGAAATATGTTTTGGGCTTTGGTCTGTTTTTTGTTTTTTTGTTTTTGTTTTTACATAATATTAACTTAATCTGGAGGGTTCCTAATACCGGGGGGGTCATCCTTTTGACCACAGTTTGCGCTGAGCTGCACAGGATGGACAGCATCTTGTCTGATCTCTACACCCCAAAAACGCAGCATTTTATACACCGTTTTGTAGGTATGACCAAGAAACGTACTCCTTTAATCTTTCATTACTGGACTGACTTGATCCGTTTCTTTAACCACTTATCAACTCTGTAATCGGTTATCACAGTATGACGGTAAGCTGATGCAATCATTTTCAGTCCTTGGCTGGGATTGAATGACGAGAACTTTGATCCCCCCTTTAATTGCTACATTACAAACCTGCCCTTTTACTTTTGCCAGAAGCTTGCTGCTTCTACTCATTAACCAATGAAAATGGCCATCCGGTGCTGGGCTATAATTTGTCTCTAGTCTTGGCCCTGGTCTCTTTAGCTTTTCCGTCACCATGGAAGAGATCCTAACGAGGAAGGTGTGTGTAGTAACTGCACAACATCAAGCCCAGTCTTAACAATTGGTTTGTGTCCAGCCTGTGTGGTGTTGTTTTCTGTGGGGGTGGGTGGGGGAGCCTGCAGGGTGGGCTTTGAGAAGGCAGGTTTACACTGTATGTGCAGAACTGGGATGCTGGGAGAGAAATCGATGCCTTGGAGCCACAAGGCGGAGATATTAAGGGACCAGCCAGGTTATTAGGAACACTCCTACCATGTGTTGTAAGTGCAATATGTTTTATATCTCGCGTTTCATTCTTCCTTAGGTGTAGATCAGTAGGGCTGACCCAAAATGTGCTCATTTTTTTTTCTCACTGCTTATCAAGTCCTTTTATAAATGAAGAAACGCTTATTTGTTCCTTTTACCGATGGTCCAATCTGAATTATGAATGTAATTAGTGCAATATGCATAATGAGTGCATGTGTCTGTATAGATAAACCTATATATACACATACATTCCAGTTTATCTGTAAAAAATCTCTACAAACACCCCTGCAGTTTAAGAGCTTAGATAGGTCTGTGCATTAGTTATAAATTGTCCTATAAGGGATACACCAGGGAATGGTAGACGTTGGCTTGAATCGCATGATGTCTGAACAAGAAAAATGATTGTGACAACTGGGATCCATTTAAACGTTTAATTTGTAAAAATATATCATTCCTGTTTGTGCTTGCCTTAAGCAGCTGTTAATGTAACTGGCAATAAAAGCATAACAACACTAATGTGAGTAAAGAGACACAAATAACAAAATTCTATTATAAAACCATATACGTGTATATATATTTTTTCAATTGGATAAAATATTTCAAATCATGCAGCACAGCAAACGGCCATAGTGGGTAAGTTGTTTTCATTAAAGTTTTCAAATTTAAGTCTTTAGTATTACACACAGGGGCTGCCAGTTCGGTAGTGTCTATTTCTGTTCTCTCTGGGTCTTTCTGAAGTTTTAATTTAGATGTATTTGAGGGAAAAAATCCTAATTGAATCATGCTTACCAGGAACATGAGCGATTCACCCTAGTTATGTATATTCTGATTTAACCCTAGGAGGATATTTTCTGTTTGTAGGAAAATGTAAAACCTATATATTTTAATTTTTTATTTAAATTTTTTTTAGAGACTCCAAATTAAGCCACTGCAAAACATGGTAAAGAAACATTTTGGAGAAGGAATTGTGTTTGCAGAAGCATGTGATTGTTTTTAATGCTAACTGGATTCATTCTCCAAGTATGTCTTTCTTGGTTCTTTCAGTTGTATATCTTTGTACTGAATGAAAGCAGGAGAATTCCTGCTAATTGATTTTGTTGACCACAGACCCTGAAAGACATCTGTTTGGGAGTGGATATTGAAAGAAAGCTGATTTCCATTATTACATTTGCTCTGCTGCTCATTTTGAAAACTTGATGTATGAACCAATTGCACCGGGTCAGTCCTGCTTTTTGTTGTTGTTGGTGTGTGTGGATGTGTGTGTGTGTGTGTGTGTGTGTGTGTGTGTGTGTGTTTTTCTTTTTTTTTCCCAAGCATTTTCTAGTTGTAAATATGTCAGCGAAGGAGAATATTTGAAGCTCGCCTTCAATGAAAATACTCTGGATTGTGGTGGATTTTTCTCTTCCCCATATTGGGGGAAATTTTGTATTTTTTATTTTAATATTGTAATTTTGTTTATGGTTGTATTTTACGGTTTGCAATTTAAATAAAATTCCAGTTTGTACAAAAAAGGTTTTTATTTTTATTTCATGTCACACAAAAACATCTGACTGGGCATTTGATACAGTAGCAGAGAGTAAGTAACACAGGGGATTGCTTTTGAGGGAGTTTTAGGGATCTAATGTCTGCTCTTAGAACTAACTTCCTTCCTTATAAGTGATACAAAAAAATCTTGAATTGCCTATAAGAGCTTCTAATCAATTTTAATTTCTGATGTGTTGATCTCCCTATATTGCACTACAAATAATCGGCACATGTTATAAAAAGGAGACTGTCATCTATATATATCTGTGAATTAATGATTTTATCAGGGGGTCCAGATTGTTAGAAGGCCAGTCCAACTCTATACGTAGTGTTGGCCTTGGTTTGTGCTATTTCTCAACTCCCAAGATAAAACCTGTTTACTTTGCATCCTATAGATTGTGTCACGCAGCGTTATGCTCCCACTGGCAACTGTTGGAAGTATTAGAATCCCCCTTGTTTTAACATGCCTCTGGGATTGTATTCTGAAGGTAATTGTAAAGAGAGGGGAAAAAAAAAAAATCTGCACTGACACCAACACTGTACCGCATTTGTGACTGTAAGGGTTTATTTAGTCTGTACTGCATTTTGAAGGGCCTATGTAAGACAATTAGGCAAAGCACTGTCAGTATATGTATTCGGTGATGGCCCATATTTGTGTACTGTAACAGTGGCACGGTTTATCAAGCACAAGTATTCTTAGTGGTAAAATGTAGAGAAATCTAATTTCTTTGAGTAAGACATCGCAGAGTTGCCGGTGTCATCATGATATACGGACTGGTTTTAAAGTTCTGAACCAAATACAGCAGAGCCCATTACTGTTACTGATAACTGATGTTGGGGAAAAAAAATATGCATATAAGTTGTCTGAAGCTTTCAGATCAATAAACGTGTTTCAATGATCTCAAGGGCCATGAAGATGACTGTGTGTGTGTGTGTGTGTGTGTGTGTGTGTTTTATTAGTATCTTTTAAGGAGTGACTGCAAACCACAAAGCATAAATAAGGAGTGAAGTCAGAATATGGTTACTTTGGCAACATCTGTATAGTCACTGGGGGTTATAAATGGCAAGAGCAGTGGTCTCTGGTGCTTCTTTCGATTCTAAACTTAGCACCTTTCTCAGACACCATGGAGTAATGCGTCAACACGATACTTCTTTCTGTCTGCAATGGTGTGCTGATTTATTACAGGATCTCCAGATTATTGCCTTTTTTTTAATGGAACTTTGACCCCACACAGACACACAAAATAATAATAATAATTCACTACACAAATTCACTAATCCATCTTGCATTACACCACTGTATAACTAAGAGCCCTTCTCCACATGCATAGGAAGTGTGCGTCTGGGCTTGTATTGTTATTGGACTATGAAATTCTGAAGGGGGGGTGGTGACAAACTGCCCATTCTTTTTAATATTCCACTGCATCGCCAGCCCCTCAGTTGACCCCCCCACACTGTTTGAGACGCGGGAAAATCTTAAAAAATGTCATACAGAGATCAAGATCGCGTTCCATAACTGACCTTGGTGCCAGCGATAACTCAGGCATAGCGGCACCTGATCGGCTCAGCTGGGCCTTTCTCACGGGGTGGAACAGAACAAAACGGGTTAGCCATTAACCCCGGGTCAGGGCCGGGATAGTGGTCTGGGCTGTATAAAAAGGAGCAGCCAACCCTCAGTTCACCATCGGAGAAATATCCACAACCATGCTGAGACTTCTGCTCTTGACGATCGTTGCCGCGCTCGGTAAGACTATGAGTTCCACAATCCTTCCCTGTGCTTTACTACAATGGACCCTGGGAATACCATGATCCATATTTCTAAGGTGTGTCTATTATGGTAGCTCAGGGTTTATTCGCTGTAGAGAGGTACAGGAGAGCTCTGTATAACTGTAAATGTAAAAAGTGCAAAACCCTGTGGTAAATTGATACGGGTAAACTTGTACAAGGTTTACTCAGTTTCTCTTGTTCTTTCGGGCAGGTTTCTATGTTATGCTGCTCAAGGTATTCTTTCAGGAGTAGATGTTCTCAGTACAACTATATAAGTGTTAGGAAGTGTGTGCGGACTTTAGTCGGAGAGTGGGAAGAGAAAAGTGTGTGTGCAATAGTGTACTCTGTTCCTCTTTGTGTTTTTGGCCTAACTAATGATTCCCCCCTCTGCCTGTCTGTCTTTCTGCCCACGTGTGTGTCCATGTGGCCGGCAGCATGGGGGGATGAGGTGCAATACCTGGAGAACGCGAAGGAGCGTGTGGTGAACGGAGTCGAAACCAAGCCACACTTCTGGCCTTGGCAGGTGAGTGGCACCACGTTACGGCCTTCCTGCCACAGTGGTCGACTAGCTGACCTGCCTCTCCCAGGAAACACCTGCAATTTCAAACCCTGCACCCTGGGCCTCCTCATCCAATTTCTCCAGTGTTTCAAACCGTTGGATCTTAGGTGATGGGAAATACAGGCAGACAGGAGGGTACAAGTTACAGTTCAGGCAGTGAATGTAATGAGCAGAGATTTGCGGTTGCGGTTACTTTACGTTCCCCACCTCCCCACCCCCAGCTTTAAGAGTGCATAAGCAATGAATATTGTTTCATCTCTCTCTTTCTCTCTCACACACACACTCTCTCTCTCTGCTCCTCAGATCTCTCTGCAGTACAACTCAGGTGGCAGTTTCTACCACACCTGCGGGGGCACTCTGATCAGGAGGGGCTGGGTGATGACCGCCGCCCACTGTGTGGACAGGTAACCCACGAGTGCTATCAAAACATAAGTAGGCTGGAGCATAAGGAAGCATAGTTTAATAGGAGTGCTAACTTCCCAACCTGCTCCCTGTGTATTTTCCGCAGGTCACTGACTCTGCGTGTGGTGGTGGGTGACCACAACATCAACCGCAACGAGGGCACGGAGCAGTACATCAACGTGTACCGCGTCTTCCTGCACCCCAACTGGAACTCCAACAACGTTGCCAACGGGTCCGTGTCCCTGACCGCGCTGGCCTGGTCCAGAAAGCCCTCCCCGCTGCTGATCGTTGGCCGTCCCGTAACGTTTTCTAACCCTGCCCTGTTCCTCTGTCCTACAGGTACGATATCGCCCTGCTGAGACTGTCTCAGGATGCCACCATCAACAACTATGTCCAGCTGGGTTCCCTCCCCAACTCTGGATCTGTCCTCCCCAACAACAACCAATGCTGGATCACAGGCTGGGGGCGCACTATGAGTAAGTGTCCCTTTAAGTAATCGTGGGGCAAGCAAAGCAGCCTGTTGTCTTGGCAAATCAGTTAAGCCATTGGTTGGTCTAGCAATCAATTCAGTTGATGCACAGAGTGTCCATATGTGAAGAGCCGCTGTCTCTGTGTGTAGCTGGGGGTCAGCTATCCGCCGTGCTGAAGGAGGCCTACCTGCCCGTGGTGGATTACAACACCTGCTCCAGCGGCTCCTGGTGGGGCTCCACGGTCAAGAACACCATGGTGTGTGCCGGCGGTGCGGACAAGTCAGGCTGCCAGGTTAGTACGCCACTGGATCTGCTGGCGGGCGTGCTGGGGGGAGTGATGCTCCGATGATGCTTTGTGATGCTGCCCACCTGTCTTGCACTTCCTGATTGGTAAGCCAGATGAAGGAGAGGGATGTATTAAAGTGACAGATCCTGGAGGCTAAAGTGCCTTGAGATAGACTGTTTTTTTTTTTTTCATTCCAGTATGATCCAGGTATGTCTGAAACTCAACTTTCGAAACTTGCAGCTTTGAAACTCCACCATCTCCACTAGTACTATCTAGGCCAGAAATGCTCTCTAAAATCTCTGGGTCTGCTCTACCCCCCCGACACACAGGGTGACTCTGGAGGACCCCTGAACTGTCTGGTCAATGGAGGGTACCAGGTGCATGGCGTAACCAGCTTTGTGTCGGCCAGTGGCTGCAACCAGTACAGAAAACCCACTGTCTTCACCAGGGTGTCTGCCTACATTGGCTGGATGGACAGTGTAAGTAGAACGGGGGGTGGTTGTGGGAAGCCCTAAATTCATAATGAATCCACTTTCTTTGGTTATCCTTTTACTATTATGATTATTTACTTTTTGCACAAGAAGCATTTTAAAGGATTGCAAAAGTGTTGCAATACAATCAATACAAAATACATTTTAAAGCATTACAAATGTGTAGTGCTCTTAATTGATCAACCAATCTATCATCTTAGCTGGATCCTCCTGCTACGTCAGACACAGAGTTGAAAAATCCCATTAGAGTCTAAATTAGAGACATTTTTCCAGGTTGGGTGACAGAGGATTTTAAGGAAAAATCTTGTTTGGTCTCTTATGTAGATTGAAATTATACTTCTAAGCTTTGGCATCTCATAGATTGATCCGTGTGTGCCTATCTTATCTTCTCTCTCTTTGACAGATCATGGCCAGCAACTAAAGGCTTCTTTACTACAGTATTCAGGGGACTGCCAGGACAGCAGGCATACGGGGGCACCACACCGATCCTGCCCCCTCCCGCCCAGCTCCAGAGTGGACACTGTTGCATTGTGTTGGAAATAAAGTTGTTGTTTGACCAAAACCACCTGACTCTGATATATCTATACCCATCCTGGCAGACACACCCAGACATGTAACTTCAGCTTAACAACAAAAATGCTGCAAAATGCTGATTTTTCCATTGCTTGTTTGTACAGCGACACAGATGCAATACACTTTGTTTTACTTTGGACAGCACAGCACCCAGTGGGAGAAATACTTTTCTGGGCTTCCAAGTCTGATATGGCATCAAACCTGGTTTAGCTTTTGCTTGCATTTAGAATGATTAGGACTTCAATTCAGTTCAGCTCTATGATTATTTAGTATACCCCACTTTGATAAAAACTGCCAGAGAAATAAAAACGTATGAATACAGTGAAAACCAAAAACTCCTCTTGCATAATGAAGACCTACAGGAGAAATTAAATCTTGAGGGGTCCACAGCTTGAGTTCTAGGTTTAATGGTTGTCTCCCTTTCAGGCAATATATCTGACACAGATGCTTTTACATCAAGATCAGAAAAAAGAGGGGGTGGGGTTGGATTAAGGTGTGGGGGTGATAAATTAAGCCCATTCTCTCTCATTTACCACAATCATTATAATGTTTTTCACCAGACTGCTATACATCTGCTGACTGATCTGCATTAGTTCATATATCAGTCATTGTTGCTGTGTTTCCACTCATTTAAACAGGTGAGTTTTTATCTTATTCCATATTTATAGTAGAGAAATAAGGGCCTATAATTGTATTTGCATAAGTAATGTAAAGGTTGTAGAAAAGAAGTGCAGAATTTCGCGTGCAATGTTCCTTGCACGTTGTGTTTGAATGCTTGTGAGCAACAAACGAGAAATATATATAAATGTATTAATACAATGACTTCACCCATAAGCAATTCTGTTAGCCTGCAGCAAGGGGCCTGTCTGGTCGAAGATTTAATGACTGGCAAATACCCAAGTTACAAACATTGGTAATACATTTTTTGATTATATTGTAATGGAAAAATAAGTCATAGACCATGGGGGATATTCCATTATAATTATCATCCATAACACTGATATTTCCCTACGCTATGATGCTCAGTAGGAAACTTTGTGAAATATTGTACATTTTCAATAAATAATGCCTTCAAAACACACACGAAAGAACACTGGAATTGCTTGTGGATTGTTTGTTGCAAGCCTCCATTGTAACTGTGTACAGGTAAGACCTATATACTGACCGAGGTGGTGCCATAACAGACTGACTTCTCTCAGCTGCTTCATATAGGCAGTACAGGATGACAACCTTAATTAGTGTGTTAAACTTTCAAATAAATGTGTATTGTACATAAAGAATATAAAGCAGCATGCAGATAAGATCCCTTCCAATGTGTTCTTCAATCTCATAATAAATGATAGAAAAAGGCTCAGTGCCATTATCCTTGCAAGTGGAGGGTGCACAAAATACTGAAAACAAGGGTGCCAATAATTGCGACACTTTTTTTTGGGTGGGTTTAATTCTGGTTGACTGCCTTGAATCATTAATAAAGTACAATATATTTCACATGCAGGGAAGTATTTTTCAAACTCGACCACTGCCAGACCCCGGGCTGCAGTCTGCTCTTACCCTTCTACCCATAACACGTGATGCGGGTAATGGCGGCGCCCGGTGTGGCCTCGGTCCCTCTGTCACATGCAGGAGGCGTGTGCTGATGTCACAGCCGAACTCAACATGGCCGCAGGCAGGAACATGCTGCTCGGAGCGTGTGTGGGAGTCCGGGCTCTGAGCGCCGTGCTGTGCAGACAGTCCCGCTTGAGGACGGCTGGGACCCGGCTGTATGTCACCAACACCGCGAAGAGGGGTGAGTGTCCAGACTGTCTAACCACTACGACTGTCACCATAGGAGGGAGGTGGCAATAGGAATAGGGTCTTGGGTGGCTGCCTGGGCTGTCGTTACAGTCTGGCTTAGAGGTCATATACTTATCAAATTGAAAATGCATTATTATTATTATTATTATTATTATTATTATTATTATTATTATTATTATTATTATTATTAGCAGTAGTAGTAGTAGTAGTAGTAGTTGTTCTTGTAGTAGTATTGATATTAATAATAGTTATATATGTCGATAATGGGTGATCACTGTTGTTAATGCAAAACACAGCACGTAATACAGATGTATTGATACTATTGCTTGTACTTCAGATCGGTTTCTTAAGAAAGCTCTCTGGTTCGTAGTTGGACTTTATCATTTGCAAATATCTGTATATTCGTAAAACTGCGTGTTTGTGGAAGGATTTTTATTGAATCACTAGGTACACAAAGGTTATTGTTTTTCATTCAAGTAAAGGGCAGTTTCTCCAAAGTTCAAATCCTGGAGTAGATCATCTAATGTGATAGTTGTTATAGTGGCAGGTCTCTCCTTTTGGCACTGGAATACAGTATCAAAGTATATTATAACATGTTTTAGGAATAACATTGTACAAACATACAGTACTGTGCAAATGTTTTAGGCAGCTGTGAAAAAATGCTGTAAAGTAAGAATGTTTTCAAAAATAGACGTTAATGGATTATATTTATCAATTAACAAAATGCAAAGATAGTGAACCAAAGAAAAATCTAAATCAAATCCATATTTGGTGTGACCACCCTTTGCCTTCAAATCAGCATCAATTCTTCTAGGTTCACAGTTTCTGAAGGAACTCGGCAGGTAGGTTGGCCCAAACATCTTGGAGAACTAACCACAGTTCTTCTGTGGATTTAGGCAGCATCAGCTGCTTCTCTCTCTTCATGTAATCCCAGACAGACTCGATGATGTTCAGATCAGGGCTCTGTGGGGGCCATACCATCACTTCCAGGACTCCTGGTTCTTCTTTACACTGAAGATAGTTCTTAATGACTGTTGCTGTATGTTTGGGGTCGTTGTCATGCTGCAGAATACATTTGGGGCCAATCAGATGCCTCCCTGATGGTATTGCATGATGGATAAGTGAAGACTCTGTATAGGAAAGTTGAAGAAAGTGGTTTGTGATAATTATATAATGTTTTATATTAATACTAGCATTAGAAGTAGCTTGTATACAGACTGAGCAGATTAGCTTTAGCAGGCTAAGCAAAAGGTCAACAAGGTTAATTTGTTAGAAACTCCTGTCAGTAATAAAAGATCACACAGTGCCGAAATAGCCTACAGCTGTTTGCTGAAAATTTGTTTGTGACTTAATCGTTTCTCCAGATAGGCAGGAATTGTTTCTGTTAATGGGCGATTGACACTAGGTAAATGACGACCGTGGGATCACATCTTCCTAGTGCACATCAAAGACAGACATCTGCTTTTTGGATCCATCACCTCTCCACGGGAGGACAGATCGTAAACGGACCCGGACTTGTACCTTCTGATTGGATGAACGACCATAAGATTTCACGTCACTTTCCTATAAAGCTGCACTCATGTTTGTAAACATTAAGTTCTCACTGTAGGAATTTCCTGACGTGGGGCTTCCAAGCCGGCTTGATTAAAGTTCTATTTGCTTTATCTCGACGACTTCTCCACTTATTTCCGAGACGGTTCTACAATAAGTATCTGCCTGTATTTATCAGCATTGAGGAGACCATTAATTCCGACCAAATCCCCAACTCCCATTTGCAGAAATGCAGCCGCAAACTTGCAAGGAACCTCCACCATGCTTCACTGTTGCCTGCAGACACTCATTTGTGTACCGCTCTCCAGCCCTTCGGCCAACAGACTGCCTTCTGCTACAGCCAAATATTTTTCAGATTTTGACTCGTCAGTCCAGAGCACCTGCTGCCATTTTTCTGCACCCCAGTTCCTGTGTTTTCATGCATAGTTGAGTCACTTGGCCTTGTTGCCACGTCGGAGGGATGGCTTTTTGGCCGCAAGTCTTCCATGAAGGCCTCTTCTGACCACACTTCTCTGGACAGTAGATAGGTGTACCAGGGTCCCACTGTTTTCTGCCAATTCTGAGCTGATGGCACTGCTGGACATCTTCAAATTGCGAAAGGAAATGATGTGTCTTTCATCTGCTGCAGTAAGTTTCCTTGGCCGACCACTGCGTCTGTGGTCCTCAACGTTGCCCATTTCTTTGTGCTTCTTCAAAAGAGCTTGGACAGCACATCTGGAAACCCCTGTCTGCCTTGAAATGTCTGCTTGGGAGAGACCTTGCTGATGCAGTAGAACTACCTTGTGTCTTGTTGCTGTGCTCAGTCTTGCCATGGTGTCTGACTTTTGACAGTAAACTGTCTTCAGCAGCCTCACCTTGTTAGCTGAGTTTGGCTGTTCCTCACCCAGTTGTATTCCTCCTACACAGCTGTTTCTGTTTCAGTTAATGATTGTTTCAACCTACATATTGAATTAATTGCTTAATCATACACCTGACTATATGCCTACAAAATCCCTGACTTTGTGCAAGTGAACCTAGAAGAATTGATGCTGTTTTGAAGGCAAAGGGTGGTCACACCAAATATTGATTTGATGTAGATTTTTCTTCTGTTCACTCACTTTGCATTTTGTTAATTGATAAATATAATCTATTAACATGTCTATTGTTGAAAGCATTCTTACTTCACACCTGCCTAAAGTTCTGCACAGTACTGTACGTTCATATATTCAATATCCACAATTAGTCATTGGTACATTTTATTTATGGGTACAGAAAGTGACCTTAAAGTGACTTTCTCTGCCTCTCTATATTACTCTCCCTTTCTCTCTCCCTTCCTCAGACCTGCAGTTCAAGCTGGACGAGCGCACGGCCCACAGCAGCCTGGACCTGTTCAAGAAGGACATGGGTGTAATTTACCGGGTTCTGGGCCTGGACCCCACCTTGGTGCCGGACAATCCCGAGCGCTTCCTGGACTGGGCCGTGGTCCTGGGGGACAGCTCGGTCATGGGGGGGCGGCACTACTGGGAGGTGACCGTCTCCAAGTCGCAGGAGTTCCGCATCGGAGTGGCAGACCCGGCCATGTCCAGGGAGGAGTGCGTGGGCACCAACAGCTGCTCCTGGGTCTTCAGCTACGTCCATCGCAAGTGGTACGCCATGACCACCAACAAGATGGCACCCATCGCCCTGGTGGTCAAGCCGGACAGGGTTGGCCTACTGCTGGACTACGAGGGTGGGCGACTGGACCTGGTGGATCCCCAGAATTCCCAGGTCGTCCATTCCATCAAGGCTTCCTTCAAGAGCCCCCTCTGCCCGGCCTTTGCCCTGTGGGATGGGGAGCTGCTGGCTCACTCGGGCCTGGCTGTGCCTGAGGGTCTCGCCTGATCTTTTAAGGGTGGGAGGTGGGGATTGTGTGCATTGGTAAGAAACGGACTTTATCAGCTCGCTCAGGTCCCAGCATCGGCAAAATTCAGACCACTGACAACAGTCGCATGTGAATGTGATACCCAGAGGGGTTTCTGTTTTCAGACCTTTGTGGTGTAATCTCCATCCCTTATCCTCCTGGGTGCTTTGTGATGCTCCTCAGTGTTCAAGTGCTTCGGACCAACCCAGAAGGACACCTCTGCAGAAGTTTGACATCTTCATCTGTCATTCGTGGGGCATGTTGACATCACATCTCCCCTTTTTGGTTTTGGAGCTTCAGAGCTGGGCGGCATGTAAAATATTCGTCACTAAGTATTTCTCCGTTGTTCAGATCGCACGGCCAGCTCACAACACTACAGAGCATTGGACTGGGCCGGGCTTGAGAACAGATATCTGCCCCAGGGACCCATGGATCTCAAATTTCAGTAGACCACAAAGTATACACCACAGAGTATTCTTTATCTTGTTTCCGTAGCATTGACCCATGTCTGGTGAAGTATAGTGGTGACTCCATTTAAACTCCAAAAAACATCATTGCATTTTACTGTTTTGATGTCTTTGATGTTAAAACAAGCCTTGTTTGTTTCACTGAAGGCCTTGAGGCCAGGGACTCTGCCACCCTGGTCCTGGAGAGAAAATCTGTCCAGTTTTACAAGTACCTCTAAATAGGCAGTGAGTATAGATCACGAGTGGCTAACCCTGTTCCTGGAGAGCCACAATCCTGCAGGCTTCCAAGTCTCTAAATCACCAATCTATGGATACTTTGATACCTTGCCAAATTAAGACCAACAATTTGTTCAATTAAGCAGTCAACGATTTGGATAGAACAAAAACCTGTAGGCCCCGTGGCTCTCCAGGACCGGGGTTAGCCATCCCTTGTATACATTAAAAAAAAAAAAAAAAAAAAGTTCCCTTGTACAAACTGGTCTAGAGTTCAGTGGCCAGCTTGAACAGAAACCAGGACCAGTGTTGCAGATCCCTGTGTTGTATCAAACATCTTTAAAAATGTCTTAGCATTTGATAGGTAAGGACAGTCCAGGTGTGATTTTGGCCAGTTATATGGGTATATAAAGGATGTATTAGAGGGCAGCAATAGCAGTGTATCTATATGTTTTTGTACTATCGTGTAAGAGAAATTAAACCAAAATTAAGCTCTACCCGAGTCCTGCTTAAGCACCGATTCTCTGCACTGTTGTTTGGTTATTGTAACACTGTTGTTACATTCTTTGGCCAATTCATAGTTCTACAGCTGGGTGTCATTGTGTTTTGTGTTCAAACCCCTGCATGTCTTTACATTGGGTTCATATCCCACTGCTATAATGGTGTCACACAAAATGTCTAATTGTCCAGCTTCTAAAAAATGGCTTGGTTGAACTAAATCTGATTATTGTGGGCTCAGAGATCAATGCTCCATTACTGATGAAATTAATTATGTTTTAATCAGTAGGACACTGCATTGTCTACAGATTTTTTTTATTTATAGTTAGATTACATTTTATATATTTTTTCTGGACCCATATGGAACTCAGAATATTGTAGTTCCTAAAATGATCAAACTTTTAATATTCTGAACCAGTGCAGTAATTTGAGCTGCATTGGGCTCTGATCCTTTTGTTTGTTGTAGCCCTGCTGTCATAGTCCCTTATTCCACCCTCCATTTCCCCCCAATTGTAAATTCCAGGCAAATTTGTGATGAAGTTTGAATAGAAGAAAACTTACACAAACCCTTCAATATTGCCCAACTTTATTTATAATACAACATTTATGTACATGAATCACTGTTTAATACAAGGTGCATGAAATAATCTTCCTACTTTTGAGAAGATATTGATGGTCCTTTGTACAAAACCTATGCTGAAAGATGATGTCATTTTCACTCAGGCAGAAGAAAGTTGTTTTTTTAAAGTGAGTTTCCAATTTTAACTGTCTCCTAAGCTATGAGCCCCACAGTGACTCCATTGTTCAGTTTTCTCTGGCTACTGTGCATACAATCATGTAGAATGATTTTGGAGACCACTAGCCCTATAAGCGACCCTCACACAGGTAGGCTTTCTATGCCACTGGAATTTGCATGGGAGAATACAGATTTAATAGAAATTTGAATTAAGATTACTTTTCCTCTAAGGCACTTTAACACATATAAGCACTTCATATTTTCATATAAATTAGAATAATATTACACAACTTTGGTGTAGCCTTCTATTCAGAAAAATAAATACATCGGAAACACAAGGGCGCTCACTGTTAATGTATCGGCGCTACCTATCTCTACTGTGTGCTTTGGAGGAGAGCAGCAGGGGTGGGTGGAGGTTATATCCTTACCAGATCCCAGTCAGACTGGGAGTGACTGAAGTTCGTCAGCCCAGATTGATTGGCATGGAAGCAGCGGTCACTCAATGGTCAATGTCAGTGCTGTGCCACTGCAGAGAGCCCCCAACGCACCCACTGCATCACCCCAGGTACCCCAGTGTGTTGCCCATCAGCACCAGCGCCCCCTGCTGTTCTCCAGCAGCAGGATCTTGGCTCGGACAATTCCAATCTGGACCGTCTGGGGTTTCTGTGTTGGAAGAAGGCGACTGAAACGAAGAAATGCGTGGGGTTGTTGGGGTGGGGGATTGATTGGAGCTGAGCCCTGACACTTGTTGGGCCCCCTGCCCCTCACACCATGCCCTCCAGCGTCTCCAGTTTGCCCTGGTCCTCGGCCTCGGACACAGGCTCCAGCAGGGAGTACTGCTGCTGGTACTCCGTCAGCATCTTCACTATGCCCTCGTGCCCAAACTGCACCGCGTCGTCCAGGGGGGTGTTGCCCCATCTGAGGTGAGAGGATGGGGGGAGCAAGAGATGACAAGACAGAAGTATTTAGAGTTAACTAACCCCCCCCAGTGATGAATATTTTCTTGATGTGAATACAGGGAGGAAGATGACTCTATCCTTACCTGTCCTTAGTGAAGGGGTTGACCTTACAGGCCTCAGTAAGGAACTGCACCACATCCTCATGGCCTAGAACCAGACAGACAGGTGGGCAGGAGTCAGACTGGCAGACATGCTATCATTCAAGAAGGGGGTTGGGGTGGATAGAGAGTTATGTTTTCCCTTCCCTGGGTCAGCACCACTTATTCCTGACCTGATCCCCAAGGAGCACGGCTTGTTGGAGGTTTTATGGGAATTAAAAAAAAAATCACACCATTCAAAAATCTATTTGCCTGCGAGTGAGAGTAACAGTAAGTGTTATCCACTCCTGAGACTCAAAGACACTTCTGTACAATTATGCATATGCAGGGCTGTGGTGCCTCAGGGTTACAGAATCACTTTAAAAAGGACCAAAGGGACTATATGCCCCCAAAACAAGTATTCGATGAGGACAACATATGTGCATTCCAAGTGGTTTTAGCTCAGTGTTCTAAGTTCCATTAAACCTCCCAGAATGCTTTGCTTTACTGACACGGAATAGACCAGTAATGAGCCCTGAGGATGTACTTGAAGTGTACTTGCAATGTGTCAGAAGTGACCACGGCCTTCTCATCTGACAGGGTCACATTTGAAAAGTGAGAACAGGAACTATTCTAGGTTATGCCTTTCTCTCACTGTCGGCAGGGTGATCCAAATATCAGTCAGCTGAAACAGGGCTGCGAGTAAAGGCACAGTGCCGAAAATGGCCTGGGGACTCACCCTCTGCTGCTGCCACGTGGAGAGCTGTGCGTGTGTCGTAGTCCTTCTGCTCCATGTCCATAGCAGAGAGAGCAAACCTGCCGGGGGGAGGGGAAGAGAGAGAAGGAAGGAAGAAAGACATGGGAGGAGGAGGCAGGCATGAGAAAAAAGACAGGTGGACAGAGGGAGCAGGGGGAAAGGGGGAGAGAGAGAGTGCGGTGGGTCAAGGAGAGAATTAGGATTGATTATGGTACAGTCAGTCTGAACAGCTTAAGGTTAGTTATTTGTTTTGTATTTAACTTGTCAGCAAATTCCTCTTTCCCTTCTCACCTTCTCAGAGCAGACACGTCTCCGCTGTAAGCTGCAAACAACAGATTGACCACCGATTTATTCTGTAGGAGCAGAAACACAAAAAAGGCAACTGAGAGACAGCCGAGGCCCTGTACTAGGGCTGTGCGATATGACGATATATATATCGTATGACGATATAAAATCGTCTATCGTTTCATATAATGCTATATCGTTTATATTGTGGTGTCACAAATTGCAATCTTTATGGCAGTATTTGACGTCATTAGGACACTTTGCGTTCTTCCCAGTTCTTCCACATGTGCTGGATGCAGGTAGATATGTCCATCAGAAACACAGACAGACATGGAGGAGAGAGAACTGACACACAATAACCAACATAACCAAAAGATTCTTTAATGCACAAGCGCACACTTTGCGCCCCGCTCTCGTCGTTGGGCTAAACTCGATCTCCAAGCACCCCCACCCCCGCTAATTTAGATTGATATCATTTGTATAAAATTAATAATAACGTTTGTTTGCATTTTAATAAATTGGAAAGCAATGCAAACACATGCAGAAAGTATCATTTTCTTTTTATTAAGATGATGAAGTGGTTCAACAGTATTATTATTATTATTATTATTATTATTAAGAAGAAGAAGAAGAAGATTATAACAATTTTGTATTAACAACATGCTGTACCGGTAAGCAGAATCGAAACGCGACAGTCAGAAAGAAATGTCTGTCTAGCAGATGTTAAATGCGCCACTATAAACCCGGCTGTGCTAAATCTCCCTGAATCTGTACCTTTACAGCGCATGTGTTGCGTGATTACCATTACTTGTGTTATTGTTGTTATGTGACAGTAAATCATACTGTGTGTATGTATATATGTGCTCTGAGGAAGATAAGTCGAAACGCGTAAGCATTAAGATGTTCACTTTTTCTCTAATACATAATTTTTGAGACATCGGTAAATATGGACTGTTTTTAGACGGGAGCTGCTGTCCTTCCTTCCTTGACCGGATAATTGTTCTATATAAAATCCCTGGGAGAAGGCACCCGCATTTAAGATTTATTAAAACTATTGTAACGCCAGCTATTTTTAAACTTATGTGTGTGTGTGTATGTGTATGTGTGTGTATATATATATATATATAAATATCCCATAACAACACACAACACTTGCCCTGTAATGTGTTGCATTCTGCATATATTTACCATGACAGCCTGCATGTAGTATTTGTTAGTTTTGCTTATTGAAGGATTAACGAAATACTTGTAGTTTGAATGTCTTTGGTCTTATTTTGTGGCTTGATTGGATAAAAACCAAGAAATATCGATATATATATTATTATATTATTTTTAAGTCATATAGCCCAGCCCTACCCTGTACCTAAGTGAGCTGTGCAGGAGCTGGATTATAAGTGTATACATTCATGTTGTAGATTGTGTGCAGCTGTTTGGATTCAGAATATGGTATTTTTAACCCAACCTATTTTTAACCTGGGTGTGGGTTCAGAAGTTTATTACTCCAGTGAAATAATATGGCGCAGCTGGTCTGAAATGACTGCTGCACCAATCTGAATTCAGTCAAGGCATTTCTGCAGTGGCTGTTGACACAGTAGGTGTGTATTTCAGGGAACAAATAACACTCCCATTGCAATAGCAAGTGTGTGGCTCCGTGCAGCTTGTTTGAGTGTGAAATGGAATGAGTGCGTGTCTCCCGTGTGGCAGGCGAGGGGGCTCCTCTCACCCGCACGTCTCCCGGCTCCCTGCGGGGGTCCAGCTTCTTGGCAAAGTGTCTCAAGTTGTCGTAGTTGTGGAAATTGAAGAGGGACACCAGCTCCTGAATACGGATAGACTGAAATGCACTTTCAAAACAGACAATGAAATCCATATGCCTCCTGACTAGGCCCTAGACCAAATCAAAACTTTCAATGACTTACAAATGAAATAGATTTCAGTTTTCACCCTGGTTCTGCTTTCATTTAAAAGTAGTAGAACGTGGCTGCTGACACCGACATTAACACTGATAGATGTACGTAATTTGCGATTCTTCTGGTAGGTTAAAGTTTTGATTCAAACCAGGCCTAGCAATGTGTTCGGTTACCCTTGCACTCACTGATCCAGCACTAAAGATCCCAAACCTGCTATGAATTGTTAATGGGAGAGTTTGACCTCCATTTTCCCCCTTATTTCACTCCTGCCTGTTTCACATCCTATTATAAGTTCTTGTCTGTTTTGCATTTCCCCCCCCTCTTCTTTATAAAGAGAGCCCAACCCCGATTTGAACTATTCATCTCCCCACTGACAGACATTGTCAGTTTTTCCCACAATACCTACATCTCTCTAATAATTATAGTAATACAAATATAGTGATACACAATGACAAGCTACCAGACTGGTGTGTTTGTGTCTGCTCTGTTTTGTGCTTGGTGTTTTGTCAAAACCTTGTTGATTTAAAAGATGACTGGAAGCAGATGTCTGTCTCAATGGCAGTGCTGTTCGACATGTAGTTCTTAAGAGAGTCTAATTAGCTGTCATTCTATAAAGCACATCAAAGTCGGAACACTGTCAGGATCAGGTGGCTAAACAGTGTTTATTCTACTCAGTGCTAGACTAACATTAGTGCAGCAAGCTGTACTGGTACCTGGCAGAATTTGATTCCACGGATACTATTCCCCACTTTGTCCAGGGGGGGTGACCAGCACATAATGCCCATTACATTGGGCACCACCAGAAGAACCGCCCCCGAGACGCCAGACTTTGCCGGCAGACCCACCTGAAAAAGAGAGAGACGGAATTCAGAGCCATGCACCATGAGGCAGGGTTAAACTGCTGCTTCTATCATCAGAGCAAACAAAAGAATAGGTCATGAATTTGAAAAGGATGTCTAAGATGTCTGTGTGTGTATGTGTGTGTGTGTGTCTGTGTTACTCACGTGGAAGGCGAACTGCCCGGAGAAGTCATACATGCCACAGGAATGCATGAGGCTCAGAGTGTTCCGCACAGCCTCTGCGCTGAGGACCCGCTCGCCTGTGATAGGACAGATCCCTCCGTTGGCCAGTGTGGCAGCCATAACGCTGCCCGACTCACAGGTCACCTCGATGGAGCAGAGCTGTGGAGTTGAGGGAGACGTGGTTCACACAGGTACGTCACTGCGGCTGCGCAGTGCCGCACCACAGGACTGGGTGGGACTGTACGATGTTTGGCTGTCTTACCTGGAAGTAAAAGTCCAAGGCAGCGATCATGTCCACCCCACTGGGAAAGCACTAGGAGAAGGTGGAGGGAGGTGAGAGTGAGAAAACAGAGCGTACACAGAGCGGCTGATGGAAAAACACTTTTAAATTGCGGTTTTCTCAGAATGGTTACCTTCTTCTCTTTGAGGTAGTATCCGATTGCAAAATTTCGGTCTCCTGTCTCCTTTTCTGACTGGAACCTGCAAGACATTTTTTTTAATTATTATTATTAATTTGCTTTTCTTTAGCATACTTGTGTTTAAAAATTATAGAAAATCTGAGTTACAGGAAGTGTGGGTGTTGGGGACAGGAGTTTCAATCAATCCCCTTTATTTTCAAATTAATTTACACAGAGACCCTGCTGTCTGGTGAGGACTGCAAGGTCGGTTGATTTTCTGGTTACAAGCAGTTCTATTACCCAGCAAAAAAGGTGCTCTACCCATTGGAGGAGGCAGTGACACAGCCAATAATAAAAGTATACAGTTTTGCATAATAGTGATGTTCTGGGAAAATTCTACAACTTGATTAAGTCTTAAACTTGAAACTTTTATCTCATCCCAGATGTAGGATCTGCTCAGCACCTAGTTGCAAGGTATTTTTCCCCAACTAATATGGTGGGTTCTCAGTTAAACTTGTCCGTAACAAATGCTCACAAGACAATGAAGAAAAATACAGTGTGCTCCTTGCACGTAAGTAAAATTTCACACACAGAATAAAAGTGATGGGTGTACGTATTCAGTAAAGCATTGGTCATTCATATTAACATATATGGTATAGTGAGGCAAATTAGGCAAGAAATAAGAAAACTTTCAAATCTGTGAAAAACTACTCGGATTCACAAGATAATCTACTCCTTCCAGAGACCCAGAATATCACAAGTCTTGGACAAGGCGATGTTATTTTAGGCAGAGGAGTTCGAGCCCAGGACGAATGGAGACGTGTGAAACCACCTATAAAAAATACAAAACATCTCGAACGGAGCTGGCGTGTAACTCTAATTGTGCAACCGTGTTTACAAATTACGAATGTCTGCAAACGCATGGGCTTGTAAAAGATGTGAAAATGTTTGTCCTCAACATGCGAGCTCATCTATGATTACTCATGACTCCTGGCTGTTTTCTTTGGGAAGCAATCCAAATACAACATGAGTGGTTTTATCAGTGTTTGAACGGTTTAAAACTAGAAAGCTTTCGAATTGTTTGTTTTTCCGTCACCTCAGACTCTGTCATGTCTCAGAGTTGAAGGCCCCGTGATCTGGGGATTGAATGTCAGGTGGGCTGGACTGCCTTGTTTGGGGCTCTCAGTTACTCCAGTTCCCACGTTCCCTGTCCTGGGGTTTGTGTTCTTGTGCTTTTGTCAGGGGCAGGCAGACACAATAGCTCCCATAGTATGGAACTTAACACAAAATCTCTCTCTCTCTCTCTCTCTCTCTCTCTCTCTCTCTCTCTCTCTCTCTCTCTCTATATATATATATATATATATATATATATATATATATATATATATATATATATATATATATATATATATATATATATATATATATACACACACACACACAGATACATGGTGCTTCTGTTGTATTTTTGATGATTACTGAATCCCACTGAAGGGTTAGTATGAACAATCAATGCTTTTCTGAATATGCATAATAATCACTTTTACTCTGTGTATGATATTAAATCTATTTTTGTGCAAGGAGCACACTGTCCTTCTCTTATTTGTCTTGTGAGCTTTTGTTACTGCCAAGTTTAACCGAGAACCCACCGTACCTGGCGAGAACAAGTTTTTGATACCAGGGGCTGAGCAGCTCCTGCATCTTCGGACGAGATAAAAGTTTCTAGTTTAAGATGTAAGTTGTGGAATTTTCCCAGACCATCACTATTATGCAAAACTGTATAATTATAATATTGTCTGTTTTCCTTCTGTGTCACTGCCTCCTCCAATGGAAAGGAAGAGGACTGCCCCCTCCCTTTGTAGAGCGACTGGTGGGCAATAGAACTGCTTGTAACCAGGAAATCAACCGGCCTTGCAGTCCTAACCAGTCGCAGGGTCATTTGAAATTAAAGCTGATTCACTGAAACTCCTGTCCCAAGAATTTCTCTCCAACAATTGAGCTCTTCTCAAAACTTGAAACCCCCTTTCCCTGTGGAGTAGAGGTCTATACATAACGTACGACGTGTTCAAGAGCTTACGTGGCGTTACTGAATCCGACATACTCCCGGCCAGCCATCTTTGTGAGGAAATCCATCATCTAAGATAGGGAGTGGTCTTCTGTTAGTTTCTGAACAACTGCAGCAGGGACTACAACCAAACGTGAAACAGACTCGGGTGTATGATAGGCATGTGAGAGAGGTGCGAACATTTGGGGCACAATACTCACACAGTCAAACTTCTCTGCCTTGTTTGCACCAGGCTGTTGGACCAGAAAAAAGAAAAAATTAAACGCATTCAGTTACCAGGAATATCAAGGCACTAATCTTACACGTCTAACTTTTTGTTTTTTATAATAACCGTTTTCTGTACCATAGAAGATCAATTCTTCACTAACTGGCAGTGTCCGAACCCTCTTAACCCACTTGAATACCTCACAGCTTGTGTAGGAAGGCCAGTGACCACAAGGGGGTGGTGTGGGCCAAGTTAATGGAGGGGCTGAAGTGAAAAGTGTGCAGCCTACTTTATTACTTAAGGGCCCTGCAAGGAGCTCCAGCTGTAATCAGAGTAAAGCAACCTTCTGAAGGGGGAGTTTCCAGGGTAGGGTATCAACTGATACACTTCTCAGACTGGCATGTAGTCTCTACATCGGAGCTGCGTCTCCAAACTCATCTTCTACTGAATACACTCTAACGGGGGCTATGGTGAGGGTTAGGTAATCCAGAGAGAGTCATCTGACCAGTGGAAGTGACACTTCTCTATTGGGTAGCAGTCTGTACCATTCCACATTTTACAACCTGATGACTTCCTGCCAACAGGAGGTGCTGTATATTTTGTGCGTGTTGCCTAATATGGAGAAAATTGCACATATGCACAAGTTGAGTAATTTACTAAGATTACAGGCCATTCTGTTCCCCTTCAGTTTGGAATTGTTTTTCACATCTGGTTAACCCTGGCACAGGAAAACAGTTTTTTCTTTGAATCTGTGTGTGTAAACCTTTCTTTCTTTCTCTGCCCAACTCAGCCCCTCCGTCTCCCTTCCTCAGTCCGGTCAATCACCACTGCTGTACCCTCCGCTCTATCTCCTGTACCTCCCTTTTTCCTCTCTCTCTCTCTCTCTCTCTCTCTCTCTCTCGCTGAGACACCACCGCTCACACACCTACTCCTAGGCCAGCTGTGATTGGTGGAGCTGCACCTATCCCAACCCCCTTTGACCTCCCCTTGCTTTTACAACATGCATGGTGCATAAGGCTGTACAGGAGGCAGTGTGGAAAAAAACTGGGACATATAAAATGTTACAAAGGTTAGGGTAGCAAACAGCCAGTGAGAAAAGAGGTTGATCTTCATTCCAGGTCAGGGTTGAAAGGTCGGCACTCATGAGAAGGCTAGACTTGCAAATGTCAGTGTGTTGTCTAGCGTCAATGTCATCTCGTGTACATAAACAGGATCAGCTGATGCCGGTCATGCAACCTCTAAAAACAGATTTGTTGTGTAAGATGGTGTCCGTTTTGCCATGTGAGGAGAACCGGCCCTGACATGAGAGGGAACAAAACGCTGTGGTGATGCAACACCAAGCACAAAACTAAGCACGCACAAACACAGCAGTGTGGCCGCACTGACTTGGGCGCCGTTATTATTGGGCTCATTTCAGTACTACTGTTACATTAGCACGACAAAGTACTGGGGACTCTTAAGTCTGTGACCTTACTCTTCGAGCAATGCAATATTATTAAATGGCTTGTGTTTGTGCTTCATCAGTTCCTGAGATCTGAAATTAATCTAACTGTATTCCAGAGCCTTGTGGTATCCCTGTATATGGGTCTGCTTGCTGCACTGTAGGTGTCATCTTGTGTTGCAAAGTCTGGATAGTGTAACATGAAAAGCATCCACCTTCCCAAGTGTCAGACTGGGATCTTGGCAAGTGGGCCTACATGTAAAGTCAGCCTGCTCTGAAGAGAATAATAGTAGGTCACAAGAAGGCGGAGGGAGAGGACAACTGGTGAGGCTGTATGTTGAAGCTGCCAGCGACATCACAGGCTCACACAGAGAGCGGCTAGACCCTGTTAACCTTGATGAGAGAGCTGATGACAATGGCACCTGCGTTCACCATCGGGTTGTGGGGCTTATCTGTAAAAATAAAAAAAACACACACATGCAGTTAGACTCCGTTATGTATAATCAGTCTGCTAAACTGCTCTTGAGTCTAATATGGAGGTATAAAAAACAACAACAACACAAAATGAGTACACAATATTCAACAGCTGCCTTTGCTTTGCAATTCTGCTTTGACTTTTGCAGGTAGGCCGCCAAATGAAGATCCAGCAATGAAGCCCCTACACTACGATCATTTCTGGACACTTGATAGCCTGCAAGAGTGTGGGGTGTGTTGAACGGGAGGGTTGTGGACTGACCATCATCGTCAAGGGAGAGCTTGTTGAACTTCAGTCCGCTGGGCTCCTTGCCTACGTATCTGTGGACGCGCTCTGTGCCCAACTCATTCACGGCCACGGCGTACTCCAGCGGCTTCACGCAGGACTGCAGGCAGAAGGGCACCTTGGTGTCGCCTATGGAGTGCCTGAGACACACAGGGAGGAGAGAGGCAGAGATGCTCAGGAGGAACCAGAAGGAAGGATTGTACTGTACCATGGGAATAGAGAAATGCACTGAAGTGTCTTGGAAGTTGAGATGGATGTTAGTTGGGTAAGGTCTTATGTCTCACCTCTGTCCATCCACGGTGCACAGAGACACGCCCCACAGGTCGGGGCTGAACTTGGCCAGCTGAGGAATGTAGTCGGCTACCTGGAGAGACGGGCAGACGGGCAGACAGACAAGAGGGACACAAGGGTGAGGCTTCTTGCAGGCTGCGCACTCAGAGTGTGTAGGGGATTGTGAGTAAGGCAGTCAGGCTGTGTGTGCAGGCATGTGGTCAAGTGGCTGCACGTGTGTGCATGTTACATCTACATCTGACTTGATTCTCGGTTTGTCAGTGAGGATTTTGAATAGTTTTGATGTTGTGAGGAACTGGATTAATTTTGAGAGAGGGAGGCATTGACAGCCAGTCAGGGGGCATTACCTTTCCAGAGGTTTCAGCCTGGGCGCTGTGGTAGAGCTGGTTAATGTTTGAGATGAACATCTCGAAATCGGGAATGACAAACTTCTTCCTGAAGGCCTGGGTCAGCAGAACGATGTTACTGGCAACACACCTGGAACACAGAACCACCATAATCACATGGTCAATCCAGAGCAGAGTAAGAATTGCATCAGAGATTATACAGTAACTCTGTGTTACACTGCCAAAGGATAGAATTGATCTGTTGATGTTTACACACCCCCAGCTTCAAAGTCCTTCAGAAAAAGAAAAAAAAAATCTCCAGTAGCAAACAATAATGCAATAATACATCCAGTTTACCAGTGATGGATGCATAGCTAGGCCAGAACACCACTGAGTCACTCTGACACAGAAATGTCAACAGGTGCACACACAGACTGTCAACACGGTGGCACACAAGGACCGGCAAGGACTCGCACCTAGAGAGATGAGGACTGGCACAGGACTGCCACATGGTGAGGCATATGCTCTCTAGGGGAGTGGGGGTCCGTGCCAGATAATCTGGGAGAAGCGGGCTGGTATAATCAGTAAAGTGGCCTGGCAGGCAGAATGCACTGCCCTCTCATTGTTGAGCCGAGTTTCCGAAACATTCCTGCTGGATGTCATGGCTGAATGTGTACAGGGTGGGATATTGACCACTCCCCCTCTCTACTCCCAGTCGTTTGCTAGTGCTCCTTATTTAGCAGCATGTCACCTGCCTTCACCCTGCAGGCATTCCTCAGTGTTATACAAGACAGGCTAGTGGGACCAGATCTGGCAAGGACGGTTGCAGGGGGAGGGGAAGGGGAAGGGGAAGGGGAAGGGGTGAGTACAGTACTCCAGATTTCAGTTGAGCGCAGAGACTGAAGACCATAAATGACGCATTTGAATTGATTTCCCAAGTGTTTGGGATTATTGGGTATTGGAGAAAATCAGTGAGGGGACCCTGCATCACTTTCCTCAGACGTGGTGAACAGTACAAAAGTTCAAATAACACACAACAATTACTATAAAGTAAAGACTGATTGGCAAACTGCTGAGTCTAACTGTTTTGGGATGACATGTTGGAGTCTGTGTCATGCGGCGTCATAAATGCGAGCTGCGGACATAAATCAGAGGAGTTTTAGATGCTCCTTGCATTACAAAAACGATCGTAAATGCTGGGGGGGTTGTAAGTGAGGGGTTGCCTGTATGTAGGATTAGCAATTCCCCTCAAGCCAAATGCAAACTCGTATGCTCAAATTGTAACAATCATTGTTTTCAGTGTTGCTGTTTTCAAAGCCGGATGGAAACACATGGTAAGAACAGTGACTGTAGCTCATGTGAGATGCCGGATCCCTGTTGTCACCAATTTGTGCCCGGCGGCTGCACAGTGTTTGCTAACAGAGGGGATTATGAGGTGGGCTCTGGCAGTGTTGTTGCCAGCCGGGCAGCAGCTGCTTGCTATCCACTCTGTAGTTGTCACCAGACACCAATCCCCCCCACCCCCCCGTGCCCTCTTACACACGAGCAGGACCTCAAAATAGCTCTTCCATTGAGGAATCTCACAGTTCATCAATGTCCGTACGTAAGACTGAGCACACTGCCTAAGTTCAACACTAAACGCATTCCTCAGCTCCTGGTTTCTGGTGTCTTCTGTGGGTGGCTTCAAACGAACTGTACTGGGTGAACAGGTTTAGAAGTAAAGTGAGCGAATTCGGCAAAGGGTTAAGGGCCTCTTCTCATCGCCTCTTTGTAGTGATCCGAGCCACTGGGGAAGTGGATATGCTGTAATCTCCTCTCACAGTTGCTAGATGCTACTCTATATCTGGGCCCGTTTCCTCGGATTGATTAGCTCGGCTATTTGGAGTTTGTTAACTTTTAATTGGAAAGTGACTGACATATTAGACAGGATGAAAAACAGAGTCTGAGAGAGACTGAATGGGAGACAGTCTGGCTGACTCTGAGAGAGAGAGAGAGAGAGAGAGAGAGAGAGAGAGAGAGAGAGAGAGACAGACATTGAGGGAGACAGGATGGTGAGAGAGATAGTCAGTCTCTCTTTATCCCCACACTTCTCCCAATCTCTTCCTATCATCCCCTTCTGTTAATGGAGAGAGAGAGAGAGAGAGAGAGAGAGAGAGAGAGTGTAGACTGGACACACACTCACTTTCGGAATAGCTCACGGTCCAGCATGAACCCGCCCACTGTCTCCTGCACCGATCGCTGCAGGAGGTCCATGCAGTCTCTGAGCCGGGGGTCAGAGGTCAACAGGCCTGTACTTTTCAGTGCCTGCGCGAAATGAAAAACAAACACAATGATAAATATAGGTATAATCAGATGGGACTCTTGTACAACCACGGCCCTGGAGTTTGCATGGATAACTTAACCTCAAAACAGGGATAATTGAGACCACTGAATATTAAAATACACCAGGAAACAAAAGCTACTTCTCATTTATTTATGGCATTATTCATTTTTGTCATTAACGAGCCTTAGGAAAGTCGGGAGTTGGTATTTTTGTCAGACGCATGAAATGGCCAATCAATCAACCAATCTCTGTTTAATACAGCACCCTTTTAGCAAAGGAACTGCCACAGTACGCTTTACAGAGGCTATATATATGAACCACTGGACCATGTATACATAATTCCCACCATTAGTCATGCCCGGTGCAGGGTCTATCAGCCATGTGTCGAAAATGTCACCATGTACTTGTGTTTTCCACGAAACGCCGTCTTTGGAATTAGCACCTCTGTGCACTTGGTCCACCTGCAAAACTCATGACTGCTGAGGGAAGCAGTGGCACCAGCCTCCAGCACCAAAATACACAGTACATGTCACTTCTCGCTGCCAAGGTTTCTATTAATAGTGCCCAGCTCAAACACATCTTCTATTTGCAATTTCTTGTCAGGGCCTAGAGGCACAGGTCTGTCTGCAAGTGTGTGTGTGTGTGTGTGTGTGTGTGTGTGTATGTTTTCAGTGATGACTCCGACCAATCAGAGAAGCACCTGCCTGAGATCGTCAGCAGATTGGATATTAGTGGTGGCCCTGGCAGGAGACTTAACATGTGGTTCTGTTGTGGTGTAGGTGGGATGGGGGGGATAGGTGTATTTTAACACACATCCTCGTGGAACCGTACACGTATGGGTTGTCAGAGTCTGTTGATCGATCTCTCTTTAACCCTGTGTCCCGCTGTTCCTGTATCCAATCTTTTACCCCTCTTTGAGGACACAGATGCTCTAAGAGTCGGTGACTTTAAAAACAGAGCAGCCAGACTTGTGGCTTTTTTATCACACAGCTTCATCGAGCCCTTTCCTGAAGTCTCCAAGTGCATCAACTTCCTTAAAGCAGTCTTCTTCACCCAAACATCCTTTTAAACAGGCATACTTTGTGCCTTCAAAATATATATTACATCATAGTTTATAATAGGTTATCAATTATCCTGAATCTTGTAATTAACTCCCAGGCAGATACGCAACCTACATTGTTGTGCATGTCACTTGGCTGACTGAACCCGGACTCTTTCAAGGGCTTTGGCCAGTATTATATACAGTTCCGGACACTTTGCATTGTCCTAGAAGCCACTTCTGGTGTCTGAGGACCCATGTGTTTTTATGAGTGTTTGTTATTGTGCAGAATGCACAGAGAGCATGGGCGTGTCGGTGTGTGTGCGTATCAGTGTGTGAGTCTGTTTATCAGTTGTCAGTATGTGGATATGTCAATGCATGGATGGGGGTGGGGGTAGAAAATACTACCACAAAACTGCTGGCTCAATTTCAGTTTTTTTTCAGACTGTAGGGATGAAACACAAAAGCAAATGCATTTCGTATTTTAACTGTGGCCTATGCGTGTTTAACAAAGGATTCAGAGAAGTATGGAATGGCTCTAACTGCTACACAAGGGGAATCTTCTTTCGTTCCTCCTCTCAGCAGTTCTAGTGTGTGTGTGTGTGTGTGTGTGTGTGTGTGTGTGTGTGTGTGTGTGTGTGGTTGTGGGTGTGAACTCACTGCGATGAAGCGCGTCAGAGGGATCTGCTCCTCTCCGTCAGTGATGGTGTAGAACAGCAGATCTTCCAGCCCAGGTAGCAGCCCCTTTCTAGAGAAACTCCTGTGAGGCAGAAGACACACACACCTCCGTTACTAACAAACACCCATCAAATTGCTGAGGAATACATAAGAACATAAGAAAGTTTACAAACGAGAGGAGGCCATTCAACCCATCGTGCTTGTTTGGTGTCCATTAATAACTAAGTGGTTCAAGGATCCTGTCCAGTCTGTTTTAAATGTTCCCAAACTTTCAGCTTCTACCACATCGCTGGGGAGTTCGTTCCAGATTGTGACGACTCTCTGTGTGAGGAAGTGTCTCCTGTTTTCCGTCTTGAATGCCTTGAAGCCCAATTTCCATTTGTGTCCCCGGGTGCGTGTGTCCCTGCTGATCTGGAAAAGCTCCTCTGGTCTGATGTGGCTCCTCTGGTTTTGATTTGAATACAAATTCAAAGCCCCTGGAAATGCAGGCCAATCAGAAAGAATGCAATGACGGAGTCCCACAGTGGGGTTCTGATTATCAGGTTAATGAATATATAGGAATAAACACCTTTGGTGATGATGCCTCTGGTGTTTACCTTTATCTCAAGTTCAATAACAGACTCTCCGATTCCCCTTGCCAGCCCCATGAGAATATCAGGAAGGGCCGAATCAAGGAGGAGCGCTTAAGAGGCGGCGTTGCTCCAAGCGTGAATGGACCATTGATCCAGCTTGTTCCACTACTTCCAGAGGAACCTGGCTGTCTCTAACAAAGGGCCATTTTGTTCGATCACCGCTGTGTGTTATGGGATTCTCTGTTTTGATGTGCCTCTCATGGATGGTATCTTGTGGCGTACATGCAAGTAGCACAACAACATGCTCCCCAGCCAAGTGATTGCCATCCACTTTGTTAATTACTTAACGACTTAGTTGGGGTATCGGCCTGTCTGCTGACTTTGTCATATCTTCAGTTAGGATAGACCCTGATGTTCCATTGTGGGTTTAAGTCGTTTGTCTAATTTAGGCAGTATGGATTTGCCAATTTACTGGAAAAATATATATTTTATTTTGAACCTTACTTAATAAGCATTCCAGAAAATAGTGACCTCTGGGTGTTAGTTTAATAGCTTAATACACTGAATGTCACTTGATGATGGGTGTCTATTTACTTAAGAATAAACTGCATATATAAAATTGACTATGCTTATGGTGAGCATGCTGGATCACTTGATCTTATCTTGTTTTTATATATAAATATATGATGCAATTTCAAAAGGATAAACTTTAACCAACTTGGACATTTATCTCAATATACTTTAGCCAATTGTGACTTCTTTCATGGTATCTGAAACCTACAATTTGGGGAGTTTAGTTTGATGGCCCTAAACTAATATTGTAATTCTGGTAATTGTATGTTTGCTATGTTATTTTTTCATTTTTGGGCATGTCAAAGAAATATTAGATTTGTTTTATTAAGTGGAATGAGTAACATTGGCAAAGCATGAAGGCAAAATATAATTAACACAAGACGGGCCAAAATGTACCATCTGGGAAAGTCTTCATGTCCTGATTATGTGCACAGTTTTCAAAATGTTAACACTTTATTCAATGTTTTTAATCCGAGGATGAAAATGTCTACACCTTTAAAGGATTGCAACTGGAAAAAGAAATGGGAGATGTGTCTGTGTACAAATGCAATTCTTAAAATAAGTTTATTTAACTTAACTTGCTGTCAGTTGTCCTCTGAAGAATATTTGTCATTAACCTTCAAAGTACACACGTTATGTGTGGATATTTACTCATTACTTTTCCTTTTGTTGTCCATTTGAAGCTTGAACAGATTGTGTCGTAGGAGTGAATGATTTTGTAGACCGTACTTTAACACTAAACGGTTAATTACACTGCTTTCAAATTAAAAACCCCCCATATAAGTTACCTGCCATCAGTGGTGAATTAATGAACCGAAGAGGAAAAAAAATAAGTGCGTTTATTTCAGGGTGCAATAGGCGCACAAAAAACACATTGTCCACCACTAACTACATATGTAACACACAGGGAGACAGTTTGGCAAACGGCTAGATAACACAGTGACACGAGTTAACGCCACTCAATCCCCAGCCCTCCGTCATCCATGCTATTCAATGCGCGTCTGCGATGATGTCTAGAACTTTCTGTCACTGCTTGGGCACGTCAATCATTCCCGCCCCGGACTAGCATCCGTGAAGACAACACCGCCGACCCCATTATAACCACATGAATAACCTCAGAAACACACGACGGTATTATTGACAGGATGACCCGGCGCACATGAGCCCCGCTGTGGCTGCACTTACTCGTGTCGGCACGCATGGTCCCGGTCGGCGGCGCTGTGCTGCAGGTGAGACGCCGAGCTGGAGCTCCACAGCCGCCCGCGTCTCCTGAGCACCGGCGTCCTCCTCAGCGCATCTCTGACAAGCGCATCCCAGAGCCTGAGCGCTTTCACACAGTGCATAGTCCCCTGATTTCACCTCACAATTGGCTTCACGGTCGGAGGAGGAAATCTATACGGATCCTTGACAGGGGCACAGCCGCACAAGCGAACCAGGTGGGTCTCCGTGGGGGGCTGCGCACATACAGGCTGGGCAGGCAGCGGGGATTTGTCTGCCGCAGCGGCAGAGCTGCCACCAATCCCGGTGCCGCGCCGAGGGGAGGCGGGGTCGAGTGTGCGGGCCGGCGGCCAATGGCGCGGCGAGTTGCGCGATCGCTTCACACGCAGAAATACCGCCAAGTGACGTCACTGCGGACGAGTGCGGGGGTCTTGGATAGGGGGTCCCCAGAGCTGGGATACAGCTGCCTTACTAGAACCACATTCCTTCTAAGCATGTTATGAAACATATGAAACAGTGTAAACAGCGGACATGCTCTGTTCCTAGAGTACAACTAGCAATACGCATGCTATTACAATGGGCGACTTCCACAATAGCCTGCACAGTAAATTCACCAGTGTTGAATTAACTCCAACAGTGTTCAAATGAACTCTAAAGTGTTTATATATCCACACTCACCAGAGTAAAATGAACAGTTTCAGCAGAGTTGGCATTTTTACACTGCTTCAGAGTTAAAAGTCCTGCTCTCAGGGAGTTAAATAAGCAACTCTTATAAGGGTTTATTTTATTTTATTTAACACTCTCACCTCTGTTAACTCTGTTACTCCATTAAATTGTTAAACCCTTGTTTACTCTGCTTTTGGCAATTAAACGATAATTAGCATTACCACAAGATTTGCTTCTATACACTGGATGATCAGAAATGTGTGCATGTGTATAATTGATACTGTGTATTAAAATCTAGCAGTCCTTTGTTAGAGAGAGAATATATATATAGAGGTTTACAATTTACTTTTCAGTAAATAAATACCCAGACCCAGTCAAACACACAAACTGTTTTATTGTGTGAAGTATTTTACATTACATATAAAATCAATTCAATTTTTAATACTTATGATTAAAAACTTTTAAAATCAATTCTTAAAATCACTTAAAAATTTTAAAATCTTTGTGATTTAACGAAAAACAAAATAATTAACTTCAAATAAACAAGTGCACAGAACAACAAAACAAGCGTGATTAAAGCAAAAACTGCTCACCAACATAAAAGTCAAATACATTGAAAATAACTGAAAATAACACAAACTGATCAGACATATACAGGTAACGCTTATAAGCACCACCACAAACCAATAAATAGCCAAGCATTCTGGTCTGGTGTTGACTCAAAGACATGAGTTCGAAGTTAGGGTAGAAAAAATTTGACAACACAAATATAAATGCATTGGTGGGTAAAGATACATTTTACCCTCAAACAATAATTAATTGTACAATAATTAACATTTATACAATTATTAAGAAAAAATAAAACCATAAAACAACAATTATTCAGGAAACTTGAAACAAATGCATTGTGGGTATGGTAAATTCTTTGGTTTTACACCAGTACAGTGTAAAATCAACACTCTTTAATTTGACACCCAGTATTAACACTGACGGTGATGGTTTAACTCTCAAAGTGTCAACTGAATCTTTTTAGTGTTGAAACACAACTGATTTTAACACTATATTATTAACACTGGGATTTCAACACTACAGATTTTGCTGTGTATGTTCCGTTACTTTTACTTTTACTGTATCCTATTAATGAATGTTACTGTGGCTATTAACATTGTTTGTTGTTACGGTAAATATCTGTTAAAGGATTACTACTGTGCAATGTTATCATTTTTGCGCAATGAAGATGCGTCACCGGGTCTCAGTTCACAGCTCTAAAAATATCTCACAAGTTAACCGCTATTAACTGGACCATTTGACTGGCAAACGAGTACAAAGATTGCCACTGTTTTCTTATTTTACCATATTTTTGACAGACTATAACTCAAATGTAAACTTAAACTTGAAATATTAAATGGATGAGTATAAATACCAAACGTGTGGGATATGCTTACCCAAATATAGAATCAAGTAGGCAGATTTAAGTAGGCCCAATTTCATTTTGCACTGTTCTCCAAAATGGGATTTTGACAACATTCAGAGCACCTAAACTACAATCTAAACCTACCTTTACGAGTTTGATCTCATTGACACAGACATCATTATATGATGGATAGTTTTGTCTATACTAGTGGCTACTGTTAGGATGCCAGACATTGTGTCTCTTTACCAGCTGTTAATATTTGTCTGAAAATTAGTCAGTAGTGCTTAAATTGACACAGATGCAGCCAATGACCTTCGTACCTCCCTAACTGATGAAGGCTAGTCAAAAAAACAGAAGATGTTTAAATCCACAACGACCTAGTTAGGTACATTGGAACTGAATCAGTAGCATCTGTATGAATATGATCTGTGTATTCCATTAAACACATATGCTCATGCATTGAATGATGCACAGATTGAACAGTACTTCAAAAAACAAACAAGAAAAACAACAGTATGCTTTTTGCTTGTGATCCACACACAGGACAGACGTTTTTGTACCAACTGTCCTATATTATATTTTCCTACAATAACATTTTAAGTAAATATGTAATAATTTAAAACAAACAAACACGCCAATCACATTCTCCACATACGATTTTACGTAAAAGGAGTTTCGTAATTCATTCTGGGACATTTCAATAGAGTTGACAGTCCAAGAGTTCATTAAACCTCCAGACCAAGATGGAGAAAGTGCTTGAGTGTCCGTAGTGTGCAATGCCGGTTATAATCAGTCAATCCTGCCCCCCAGTGACTTATCCTGCAATGTGCTGACCCCCCCTCCCCACACACACACACCTAATTAACAACCTAATAGCTCATTTCACTTCCTGAAGTGGAAACCTTGCCGACATTTTGGATCCATCTCAAAATTATTTCCTCAATCTTTACATCAAGCATTTACAAACATATTCATAAAGAAAAGCATTAGCAGACCTTAATAGAAAATTAACTTAATAGAAAATTAAATAACTTGGCTTATCTGGGTCCCCCTTGTGGTGAAACTCCACACAGTTTGAAAATTACATTGAAACTGAGAATACAACTCAGAAAAGGTGTTGAGTTGAAAACCTCTTCATTACCATTTTTTAAGCATAGAATTTCATTATATGCCATAGAATAGCACTAGGGTTTACAACAATTTCAAAGATTGTACTGAGTTAAAGTTCATGTAAGGAAATCAATCAATTGAAATAAATAAATTAGGGCCTAATCAATGTATTTCAAGTCTCAAGTTTTGAGGGCGAGTATGATGACCATGTCCATGTCCACCAGAGCTGCAGTCAGGTTAAGACCCTGGTGAGGACGATGAGCTGCAGATGAGCTTCCCTGAGACGGTCTCTGACAGTTTGTGCAGAAATTCTTCGGTTGTGCAAACCCACAGTTTCATCAGCTGTCCAGGTGGCTGGTCTCAGACGATCCCACAGGTGAAGAAGCCGGATGTGGAGGTCCTGGGCTGGCGTGGTGACACGTGGTCTGCGGTTGTGAGGCTGGTTGGACGTACTGCCAAATTCTCTATAACAACACTGGAGGCAGCTTATGGTAGAGAAATGAACATTAAATTATCTGGCAACAGCTCTGGTGGAGATTCCTGCAGTCAGCAGCCAATTCCCTTAAAACTTGAGACATCTGTGGCATTGTGTTGTGTGACAAATCTGCAAATTTTAGAGTGGCCTTTTATTTCCCCAGCACAAGGTGCACCTGTGTAATGATCCTGCTGTTTAATTAGCTTCTTGATATGCTACGCCTGTCAGGTGTTTGGATTATCTTGGCAGAGGAGAAATGTTCAGTAATAGGGATGTAGAGAAATGTGTGCATAAAATGTGAGAGAAATAATATTTTTGTGCTTATGGAAAATGTCTGGGATCTTTCATTTCATGGGAACAAGATCTTAATACCAGGTGCTGAGCAGCTCCTATCCTGGGACGATATAAACGTTTCTAGTTTAAGATGTAAGCAAGTTGTGGAATTTTCCCAGACCGCAGAATGCAAAACTATAATTTTATTATTGGCTGTTTTCCTTCTGTATCACTGCCTTCTCCAATGGCTTTTTTAGCATGCCTCTTCTGGTGGGTAACAGAACTGCTTGTAACCAGGAAATCAACAGGCATTGTGGGTCAAACCAGACACAGGGTTTCTGTGTGAATTAATTCAAAAATAAATCTGATTGACTGAAACTCCCAAGAATTCTTTCCATCAAAAAATGAACGCCATTTTAATCACAATGTTGGGGGAATAACACATTTTTAAGTTATGTTTTCAGCGGAGTGTTATCAAATGAAACACAAGATACAGAGGATTCGTATATACACTTTATTGCAGATATATATCTATATATCTATATCTATATATATATATATATATATATATATATATATATATATATATATATATTCTCATTATATTCATTACTTAAGTAAGAAATACAATTGCATTTACAGTTTACATTAAGGCTCAGTGTGTTTTGTTGGATGAAAGAGAACCTGACCGGAAAGATCGCATGTCCAGTCTCAATAAAGTGGGGTTCAAGTAGTAATGAATGCTTCAAATATATACTAATGTCAAAAAAATTCACTGTGTGATTAACAAGAACCCTTTTCATGTAACATTGACAGTAATCCTTTCTGGCTTAAGGCAAGTTTTTTGCCTTTATTAAGAATCCTCACGCATTAAGAAAAGTCTTTACTTAAAAATAAAACATAAACAGTTGTTTTAGTAAATTAGCACTGTTCCCACTCCCCGTAACAGTCAATGCAGTTTTTACAAACGATCGAGACATAATTGTACATAAAATTGATTCTTAAGGCTGTAACAAACCTAGACCTAAAGATCTGGGGGAAGTCAAAAGGTACAGTAATGAATCTACCAAAATAACTGACCTGTCTTGAATTTTTTTAATAAAAAAATAAGTATGTACTATATTAGGGCTAGTCTATTTCCAGATTTTGTTTTCTACATTCTTCATGCATCTCTATTTTTCCACACACAGTTGCAGTATTGCTTCTGATGATGTTTCTACAGTAAACACAATCATTATATCATCTTCCTGCACTGCTAAATGCTCTAGCAGCGAGGCTCGGTAGACCGCAGGCACAGGTGACTGAAACCACAGTCACTATCATCAACGGTCACCTTTGTGATCACATGGTTGTAAACTATCCATATTCCTTGAGGGAAAACAGCAGTGAAATTGGTTTAATTTGGGACAGAATTAATTTGATCAGGCTGAGGAAAGATCTGTGACACAAAAGTGCTGCGAGACTTCACACCACTTATATATCTAAAGGTGACTGATCTCACAGTCTTTCACCCTAAATCCACAGCCTGCAAAATGGACAATGTTGGTCTTATAAATACAGACCTTTGGCCTGAAAGCAAATAACCAGACTTCTATTAATTTGTTCTTGTGTTTTAAAAAGTCCTATAATAATATGTATAAGAAATACATATATTTGCAGGGTTTGATATGTTATGATCTCCTTTAACATTCCCAGTGCAGGTAAATGATGAAGTAAACAAAAGTTGTCATATATTTAGGCTTTCTGCCAGGCCAATAGGAAGCCTACCTATAGTTTTCAATTGATCTGTATCATTGTATTATTGTTAAGCCTCAGAGGCAAAAAAGAAACAAAATGAAACAGGCTAGTGTAGGCTTACCCATATAAAAATCACAAACAGTTCCCAGTAATGTACAAAGCAAGAAATTAACATTGCATGCACCACAACCTGAATCGCTCGAGTGAGCGCGTAAAAGCATCCATGGGTGAAAATGTAAATTGGCAAAGGAATTGTTATTTGCCATCCAGGAGTAGTGGTAGTAGTACACCAGACCTGTTCTTTGTGTGTTGCGCTCTTGATTCTTAGCATGGATTGGTTAAGGTCTCTCCCAGTGTGTGCTGTCAGGACACAATCGATGAGAAGGGAATGTATTCTGGGTCGTCTTTCATTGGAAGGTTCTCGGGGGGGAATGTTCTCTCACACTCCCTCTCTTGTATTCTCTCACTCTCTCAATCATTTTCTCATTCTCTCTCTCTCTCTCTCTCTCTCTCTCCCCCTCCCTCGCCGTCCCCTAAGACACGCTCTGCGCAGGGCGAGGGAGCACCACGTTGAGCATGCTGTCGATGACGCATGCCGGGGCGTAGGAGAAGGGGATCCAGGCCACCTTGGCGTCCCAGCCGGCGCTGTAGCGGGTGCGGGGGAAGCGGGCAGTCAGAGCGTGCTCCATGCAGTTGGTCACTTTGCTCAGGTCGGGGTCGCAGAAGGTGTTCATCACGAAGCGCTGGATCTTGATGTCTGCCAAGGTGGGAGGAGAGCGTGGGTTACCATTATTTTTGTGTGCGTGTTTTTGAGTTTTTAATGTTAGGGAACAGCTTTTTTATGGTCTGCTCCTTTACTTAAGACGAGACACACTTTTGGCATGTTTACTGTGAAAGATCTACATTATGCTCCCCCATCCATCCCTTCCATTTTCTTCCTTCATGTGCTTTGGTTTGACCTGGATATCCTTTTATAATTCAACAACCCACAAGGGAATTGTGCTACTATCCTGTAATGGGACAGATTTGTCTGTCTATGTTCGGAGCTGCCCTCGTCTGTAGTAATATAAGCAACTTGGAGCCTCTCTTCTCTGCACATAGTCAGTGCAGTTTATTGCATATAAGTTACGTTTGTTGCTTTTTCTCATCACTGCTCCAAAATGTGTGGCAATGCTTGGCGTCTGGCCCTTAGTGTTACATTGCCTCGTGATGCTCTTCCCCCCAGTGTCTTCACTATGAGCCTCCTGTCCAGAATAAAGGCCAGAGGTCGGGTCTATTGTGATTGATTAGTCATGTTGTCCACAGTTACAATGCCCCCTCTTGCTCATTCAATTGCCAGGAATACCTGGATAAGGGCATCTGCCAATAAATAAATAATAAAATATTATATATGCAAGAACCAGCACTTACACTTCTCAAAGTACTTCTCCCCGTAGCTGTCTCGCACCTCTGGGCTCAGCTGGTTCCACAGCCGGTGCAGCTCCCTCTCAATGGGTTCCAGGCTGGTCACCTGAGTCTTGAAGAAGCCCGGCTCAATGATGCTCACCCTGATCCCAAAATAGTGGATGTCCCTCCTGAAACGCAAGCACGCCAGTGTTTTTCCAGTGTTTTTCAAAGCTTCAGTCAAGGCCTACAGGTCCCAACAGCCCCTTATATCTGCGTCTATGAACGTCAAGAGTTACATGTTGTTTTCCACTTTATACTTCATCGGGAGTTGATGAGGGGGCCGACAAACACATACACATAGTATGTATCTTCATGTATCATGCAGCCCAGCCCAGCTGGTTATACTTAAAGACAGATTAGATGGGTACCTGAGGCAGTCGGAGAAGGACTCCACCCCGAATTTGGAGATGCAGTAGCCGCCCCCGTTGGCCGCCACCCTGCCCAGCACCGAGGCCACATTCACCACCCGGCCACGCGAGCGCTTGAGCAGCGGCAGGAAGGCCAGCGTGGTCTCGATGACGCCCATCATGTTCACCTTCAGGATGCTTTGGAAGTCCTCCACCCGCATCCACTCGGTGGGACCCATGGGCACCGAGCGGCCCGCGTTGTTCACCAGGCCCCACAGCCCTGGCACACACAGAGAGACGGGGTATGATCGTTAAGTTCTCCTTTTCTTATTGTTGCTTACTCATACTGTTCCTCCTCCTCCCTTTCCCTCATCCCTCTGTTTGTTCTCCTCTAGTTATCCTGGACCTCTTATCTTCCTTTTTTTGTTTTCCCCCACCTGTCTCCTGCCTCCTGTCTCGCATCTCCTTCCCCAGACATTCCCACCTTCAGATCTTTCTCTCTCTCTTCTTTATCCCCCACCTTTCCCTCCCTCCCCCCCTCTCACTCTCTCACCTTTATTCCCCACCTCCCCCTTTCTGTCTAGTTTCCCTCCCTCCCTCTCTCTCTCTCTCTCACCTTTATCGCCCACCTCTCCCTTCGCCCACTCCATGGCCCTCTGCACGCTGGCGCTGTCCGTGACATCCAGCAGGGTGGTCTTGAGTTTGGGCCCGGTGCTGCGCTGCAGGTCATCGGCCCCCTTCTGTGTCAGGCAGGCAGCCAGCACGTGGAAGCCCCTGCGGTATAGCCGCTTGCACAGCAGGTTCCCGAAGCCCGAGTCACAGCCCGTCACGAACACAAACCTGTCCGGGATCCCCTCAATCATCAGGCTGTCCCTCCAGAGCCACAGCAGCACCCAGAGCACAACCACCGCCACGAGCCCGTACAGCCATAGCATCGCCTCTCCCTGCTCATACAACAGAGAGAGACGCACACAGCCATGAGTGCCAACACTAGCATCCTCCACCCCGGTCGACCCTACACAGGGTGTTGAATATTTGTTCTGACAGGCTGCAGTACCAGTGGTCAGTACAAGAGGGCCTTTTATGGTTGACCTGAAAGATATCGCTGCTCTAGAGGCAGTTCAGAGAGCAACCAGACTTATTCCAGCTTTGAAGGGAAAGTCCTACTGAGAGACTGAGGGACCTGAACCTTTTCACCCTGGAACAGAGGAGACTACGTGGGGACTTGATTCAAGTCTTCATAATCATGAAAGGCATCAACCACATCAAATCAGAGGAGCTTTTCCAGATCAGCAGGGACACACGCACCCGGGGGCACAAATGGAAATTTGGCTTCAAGGCATTCAAGACAGAAAACAGGAGACACTTCTTCACACACAGAGTCATCACAATCTGAACAAACTCCCCAGTGATGTGGTTGAAGCCGACAATTTGGGAACATTTAAAATAGACTGTATAGGATCCTTGGATCACTTAGTTATTAATGGACACCAAACGAGCACGATGGGTCGAATGGCCTCCTCTCGCTTGTAAACTTTCTTATGTTCTTATGCTGACAGCATGTCAGTAAGTAGCTCCTATTTAAATCGAGGAAGCCCTCTCTCTCTGACAGTATTGCGGTACACAGTAATGCTTGGTGCTGTGAGGTCAGTGGACCGTCTTAGCATACTGTAGGAATCCAATTATGAAAACATATTTCTACATGCAGTCTGGGCATGTTTCATATCATGATGCAATATTTCCGATTCGTGTTTTACAATTTGAAAGCAGCTATGGGAGGTGATGATGTGTACACTAGTGAAAAGCAGATACAGGTCATGTGTATGTTTCTGGTCTTATTTTAAATAATAATGGGTCTTAATTTTGGGGATACCTTTTCCATATTGTTTGCTTATTTATTTTGACCACCTATAGCCACATTAGTGTATCTGTATCTTAATGTATCGATTAGTGTTTTATGAGCTTCAGTCAACTGGAAGGAGACCTCAATAGCCCAAGTGTAGAAAATGGATGCCTCTTCCCCACTATTCTCCCATCAGCACAGACCTGGTCAGCCATTCCACTACACTTTTTGAAGGCACTTTTCAATGCTAAAAAGACAGGAGGAAGTAATCTTGTGTTAAATGCAATTGCTTTTTTTCCATTTTCAATTTTCTCTGCCCTGGACTAATCCATTTAAGAGGGTTTTGAGTGATCTGTTTGCTGTGGAAACCACCCTTTTTCCCCTCAAGTCTGACTTAAAAATATATGTATATGTATATATTGGAAGAATGCAAAGAATAATACATAAAAAAGATTAAGTACAAAAAAGTGCACCAAGAGAATGTGATTTAGGTGTAAATGTCTCTCAAATGTCTTCCAAATGGTATACTGTAAATACCAACACCAGCAAAGTACAGTAACAGGAAGTAAGCTACTGGGGTGATCAGGTTAACTAGGAACTGGGGTTCGACCCAGTAGAACCAAATACTGGGGGGGCAACCCTGTTCCTGGAGAGCAACAATCCAACAGGTTTTCCAGATCTCTTTACATCATCAGTTACTGGATACCCTGAACACAGGAACATTGACTACTTAAGACCAATCATTTGCTCAGTTAAGAAATGAACAATTCAGAAAAAACAAAACATGGAGGTCCTTGCAGCTCTTCAGGGAAGGCTGGGTAATAATGTAAATCGCACACAGTAGATGCCGGGTAATTAAAGATGATACAGAGTCAATATTAACTGGTTTAGTCTATACAGAACGCCCGTTTTCACGACATGCCCACAGTTCTTACACCTCTCCACATATCTTCAGGGACAGGTTTGGCTGGAATAGATTGTGTACTGAATTATGTTAAGACAACACACCTGCATACAAGCAAGAGAAAGCATGTTACACAAATAATTAATAAAAAGAAACTGAGAAAATCTGCCGTTTATAGGCGATTATTTGATCCGTGAGCCGTGTACACATGTTGACAGCTCTCCGCTGGTCTTAATCAGCCTTGTGATCCACAACGTTAAGAACGATAAGACACGTCTCTGTGTTGTTACGCCATAAATCAGTGGAGCTGGGAACGCACAGTTTTATAAGCAACATAAGTCTCCAAATGAGCAGATTGTCCTAATTCCTGTCGACAAAAGCATTTGTGCCGGGCTGCTTAGAATACAGCGTGTGAGGGGAGGCCTTACAAAACGGGCTTACGATCGACTATGAGAACACAAGAGAATTCCGGGGCTAGGACTCTTATGTCACAAAGACGCTCTCAGACAACACGGGCCAGAGGCTGTTTGTATGTTGGGGGAAAGTCACACGCCCGTGTTGCAGCACTGTAATCTACTCGCAGCTCAAAGCGATTATCCTCAGTGCAGCTAAACCAGGATCCTTTGCAATTTGAGCAATACACACTCACACACAGATACTCACTCTCAAACACACATATCCAGGCATGCCCATCAAATACAACAAATAACCAAATGTACATTCAGAAATACAGACAAAAAGACACAATACACAAAATACACAAAACACCAGTTCCTAAACAGCACTTAGTCTGGGATCGCTTGTTCTTTATTAATGCTTTGTGTTTTGCAGTTTGATCATAATGGGAGCTGAATATATAATTATTATTTTTATTATTATTTATTTCTTAGCAATAAATAATATAACCCTGGAGTTTAATGTGGTTCTTAAATAGATTGATATGGCCAGAATTCCTACTGTAACCCCATCAGACATCGTGTTAACACGTCCTCCTATATATATATATGCGTTCTATCGCCTGTTTACCCTCTGGTGAGTGAAGGTAAAGGTCTTATCACAACCCCAAACAATTTAGATATCATGCACTGGTTTTGTGGTTTATTTTTCTGGCCCATGTTGATTGTGCAAATATGGTGAAGTCATCAGTTGCCTGCATTATTTCTCTGGTTTGTGGGAGTGATTTCCAGCACACAATAGGTATTAAGAGTATAACTGATGTGCCCCAGGAGTGACACACAGTCCTCAACTCATCCACATTTATAAATCCTTCATGATCGAACCCCTTGGGGCACAAATGCATGCACACAGATTCATAGGTTTCATGAACAATTAAGCAAATATTCAGTTAGCCTCTTTGTCAGACTGCTTCAGAGAATATCTTTTTTATTTCGTTCTCTACTTGTTTCTATGTACCCTGATTAGGGTGACATTGCTACCCATGGATGTCTCGTGGTGTCGTCCTTCCCAAAAGTTCATGCTAAACACCAGAGCTGAACTCTCCCGTAGAAAAGGCAAATAAGGTCATTTCACATTGTTCAAAACGCAGGTCTTTCAGAGCTCAGGTGCACACAGACACGTAGATGGTCTGCCCTTTACGATGTGATTGGCAGTGAAGTGGCTAATGGAGGGGGTAATCACATTTTTATCCATAACTTTTATTTAATGCGTATTTTATATTTGTTTCTTATGTTTCCCCAGGGCATGAAAGATTGCCATATCTCTCTTTCCCATTGGAGCGTCCTCCCGCAGATCCCGTGAGATCTGAGAGTAGAGCCCTTGGGTTTAACTTAGTTGCATCTTAAAGGGGCCAAGGCACAGATATGCTAAGGACAACCTTGTGGCTCAGATGAGGCTATAGTGCATCCAGGCTATCGAACTGAACATTCTATACCTGACAAGGAAGATAAAATCAAACTAAGGAAGTGTCATGCTGGTGTCTTCTCACACAGCTGCAGTGTTTTATCAAATCCCTCGGGCTCTGTCCAGTCACTGCTGTCCATTAAACTAACTGATGAGGACAAATTCTGACTGAAGATGGAAGTGCAACAAAACCCAGGTACTTTACCAATAGCAGGGTAAGCTATTCTATCAAATCGCCACTTTCATTAGTGTTATTTAAAAAAGAAAAACAATAATACAAAGAATAATTATAATAACAAAATAACAGCAATATTTGTTTTTAAAACCAAATTCCAATGTCATACCTTCTAATTGTGTTCAATACACTATACAATATTATCTATGGCATATTCAAAGATAACTCAAGCTATGTTCATGCTTTTTTTTTAAATGTTAATCACTCTCCATAGACCTAATTGCCTAATTGGTGTCATTTTAATTGTGTAAACTACTAAGCAGATCATTAGCAGCCAACTGTAAGTGTCCCATGTCTCCATAAGCAATTCAATAATTGAATGTTATACTTGGTATGATTCTTACTATGAAAAAAAAACACACAAGAAAGAAAAAAAACATATACACCAGCAGAATAAATCATTATTAATAAATAATAAACCCTTAGGAATTCAGGATAAATTAGATTTTTGTCTTAAGTGTCTGTTTAAATCTCTGCAAGTGAAACTCATATAAAAAAGGGAAAGACCTACCTTCTATGTAGTGTAAAATGCGAAGAAGTCTTGGTGCTGAAGTGAGCTTTGGCCTCTGTCTCTGGCTTGCTTTCTGCCTCTCTTGATCTCTGTCAGATTACTGTGAGAGTCACAGTGAAAGTGCTTTAGCCTTTAAGACAATCCTGGAGAGGGGGTGAGATGAGGGGAGGGAGGGCGAGAGTTAGCCGGGACCAACGCAATCCTTTCATCTCCTTGTGGAACAAATCTCAGAGCATAACTGCAAAACTGGGGAATTTCAAGCGACCACAGACATTTAAAATAGTTATGATATTGTTGTATAGTAACAGATTAATGTGGTTCCAAATTGATCGATGTGTATTTAGTTTCTAAGAACTATATCTGGGGCCAGTATCCAGATTTAGGAAATGTGGGTATGTATTTAAATCACATTGAAATAACTTCAGGTAATGTAGTTTTGTCCCATTAGAACTACGGTATAAAAATATACATATGAAATGCTGGGCTGTTGTCTTTAATTCAGTGTTTTAGTTTGATATACTTATCCTACACTCTAAAACTGTGCTGCTGGACAGTTTTCTTTTTCACATGATCTTTGACAAATAAAATATATTGAAAATAAAACAAATTGAACACGACAGCTCCTGAGAGGCCTGTTGCATACGTCCAGCCATACCTTCATAGCAGCACATTCAAACCCACATTCACAGTTGAAAATCAGGAGTATACTTTATTTTTTTAATTATTATTAGTGTTTTAGGAAAGGCCCAGATGCCAATATCTCTAGTCTCCCTTCTTTAATAGCAAGTGTTGTACTCTATACTGGTCCAGACTCACTAAGTTAAGACCTGAGACTGGACTCACTGTGTGCCAGCCCAGGTGTAGACTAATGAGGAACAATCAGCTATATACCCTGTATGTGTGCCTTGACTTCTCTCATCCATTGCATATGCTGTGTGATCCAGCAGTCTGCTGTGTTGCTCACTTGCACTTTCATTGTTTGATTTGTGGAGACTGCACTGCTCCACTGATCCAGGCAGGCCCGCTTGTCTGTGTTGTCTCAATAGATGTATAAAGAGAGATATGTCTTATTCTGGCTAGATGGTGGCGACTTTGTTGACACATACATTTTTTCTCGATTGCTAACTCAATGTGAATGGAACTGTGGTCCACATGACCAACACCATAACCTAAATGAGCAGAACAGGAAACAAAGTCATTTTTGTTTGCTTTCACACAAAATGCAAATGCCAAGCACATTTATGCAGCACAGTAAACACCACTCTCTACACAACACACAAAAATCAGTTGGGTAAGTCATGTCAAACTAAATTAAATCATTTGTTCACAGTCAATAACACATACTCCCACAACTGTGAATCTCTACTGCACATGTGCAAATCTTATTGCTCAATTGTTCAATCAGCATTCAGTCCATAATCACATATAAAAGTGAGTTGGTGATGGCATGAAATGGAGCAAGTCAGAAGACAAAGACAAAAGAGAGAAAGCGGGGCCAATAGAGGAAGAGGGGTGCGTGTGCATGGTGGCACAGCAGCACATGTATTTATATACGTGGATGAAGCAGTTCAAGTCCAGTGAATAACCTGAAATGGTACAAAGGTTAAAAACAGTTTAGGTTACCAAAAACTGAAAAATAATGTACATTTCAGAGTTATATACTGTGTTACTACACCCTCTTAAGCATTATTTGGCAGTGTTACGCGCAGCTCCTATGTATAGAAGTTACACTGTATTCCTATAATGCACACAATCGTTTGAAAGCTTATTCTCTTGGCTACCAGCGCGTTTCATTCTCAGACACATCCGATTCACAGTTTCTGTGTCGCCCGCCGTCATTCAGAGCCCGGGGGGTAAACACGTATTCTCCTCCATGGAAATCGTCGGGGGGGGTTTCATTCAGATCACTCAGTTTCGATCAGATTTCTTTGCAAATAGGCTTGTTTTGTTAGTAGGCTAGTATATATTATTTTATGTTCTATCAAACACAGTGAAGTCAGATCCAATTATGTAAAATCGTGTATTAGTACACTGTAAACAGAGTTTTCCATCTTGACATTTTGAGCTCTCCACGGGTGTGTGTTGCTTCTACCAAAACGTGGGTGTTCTTGTTTTGATCAGTAGACTGTCCGGTTCCAGAATATGTCATAATTGTCAATATTTTCCGAGATTTTGTATTCCTACTCAGACCAAGTATCCCCCCACCTCCCCATTTCAAAATGCGGAGGTGGGGGGGGCATAAATGCAGGGGGGAATAAAAAACTTTTTTTTCACATCAGAGAATGCTTCACATCATTAGAAAGCGGAGAGTCTCATGGGATACCAAACACTTGGCAAATGACACAACAGTGAAGAGTACACATGGGATTAAAGAGAAGAACATGGATGTGGTGCCCTTTTATGGGGTTACATTTTGTTAAACAAAATGATTCCATGATTTCTCCAATTGTTTATTTGTTCTATGCTTTCAGAGTACATTGAGACATTAAACTGCGTAAATTAAAAAAAAAAACTGGAAAAATGGAGGTGTTCTAAAAGTTTTGACCGGTAGTGTATACACACATGCACACACAATGTATCAGGAGCACTACTGTAAATGAGTAAAGTAAAATCTTTTATCAAAGTATTTTTTGCTGTTGAATAAAATTGTTTCTAATTTGGTCTTCTTGATCTGAGTCACTCAGAGAATATGAATTCAGCTCATGATGGGGTGAAATGTTTACTGATTATTTAAACTTTATTGTACAGCGTTGACAATGTCATTTTGATGCTCATGCTTAGTGTTTAGAAGGCCATTGTGAAATGGAAAGAACTTTTCAATAGATGGCAAATGATACTGTTTTGATGGACTGATTTGATTTTGTGATTTTGTGATTTAGTTGCTGTTTTGAGAGTCTGAGTGCATTTTGCAAATGATTTGTGTCATTTTGGCCAAACATGGTTCAGTTTGGGGCGTGTGTTCATTGTTTTGAAAAAGTTTGGACAAATGTGCTCAAGTAATCGAGACAATTGTAAATATTGTCCTGCGCTATCTTTGTGGCATCTCTAATTGTCACCATGAATACTTTTTTCCCTTTCTTCCCGCTCTCAACTCAAGTGTCATGCAACGTTATGTAATGTAACAAAAGCATAACCTGGCCCTGTGAAAGATGTTCTAATTATAGTCAGTGACTCAAGACAGGGAATTTACACAGTGGGAAAATCCAGTGTAACTCGCATAAAGCATTTCAGAGGTTTTAAAGGAGTTGAAGAGCGTGGAGCGATAAATGTGGCTCCCAGAACTGCTCAAGCTCCAGTCATTTTCTCTAAGAAGCCTTGTCCTGTTGCTTGTAATGCATTGGCAGGGTTTTGAAATGTGCTGTGGAAATTGCTTTTGCTAGTGCCTTGCTTGTGTGTACAGTATGTCACCGAATCACATATGAAGCAAGACTCACACATATACAATGAAGTGTCACTTCATTATTTTTAAGGGAAACCTCATCAGGTATCAGCATGTTAAATGGCAAGTGTGTGAGTAAGTCATTTTTAACCTATGTGCTCCAGGCCGAAGTGTAACAGTACCAACATTTACTCCCATAACACTTGGTTCAGGGGCCTGTTTTGCTGACATTTTCCTTTGGTTCTCAAAAGTGGGCAAAATCCACATCATAGACATGTCTTTATTCTGTGCAATGGATACATAATTGAGATCCAGTTGTATAATCATCTGTCATTCCTTTCATAGAAGGTCCATAAACATATGAGAGCTTTTCCTGTAACCAAATAAATGCTATTTATTCTACATGACCTTGTGACTGATAGGTTTGCCAATAGCTAGAAGGTAACTATCATGAAAAACTTTTATGAAACAAGGAATCGCATAACATTATTGCATATAGGGGCTTGGAGCTATTCGCATCAGCCTGAACAGTAGCATTCTCACAAAGCAGATCAATTTAAGCCAGGAGGAGGTTGGGTTTTGGGGAGAGGTGGGGAGGGGTGGTGTCAGGCTAACATGAGACCGATAACTCGTCAATAAATCCCCTTTCTTTGCTGTGGTGATTTCATCAAAGCCTCTTTTGTTCCTGGTGAAGAAGCAGGCTGTAGAGAAAGCTATGCTAATCCCAATTTAAACGTCCTTTTCATCCCCAGAAGAATTCAAGCTGAGGAATTATAGTTTTCGTTTTAAAATTTCACGCCTGGGAACATTCATGGACATGGATTTTTTTTGGGGGGGAAAAGCCCTGACCCTGATTATTTCTGTGTTATATATGTTTCAAATGATGCTCACATAACCAGAGAATCTCCTGTTGCCTCATGTCTGCTTTTACCCACTATCACAGAGCACTATCTTTATGAATAGAGCGCACAGGAGAAGTTGCATCAGTTTTCAGGGTAGGGAGTAGGGTAGACAGAAACGGGAGGCATTTGAAATGATGAAATTGGAAGATAATGACTGGGAATTTAAAACAACCACTACAAAGACACGGAGACTGGGCCTTATCCTCTTCCGGGGCTAGTTATTAGTGCTGACCGTTTACTTCAGATGAGAAAGTTGAATGGTACAGCGGTTAAAAGAAATGAAGAATGGATTCATCTTTTAGGGATCAGACTCAGGGGGCCGTGAGGGAGTAAGTTCCATTCAGTCAGCAGCATTTACGTTGAAGGACCAGCATTAACCACCTGTTGACACCCCAATAAGCAGAGGTAGCCAGTTGAGAAATGTAAATACCTGATCATACTGGGTTATAATAACAAACCAGGAAAAGACAGGCAATTAGGGAAACCTTAGACAAGTAACCGATAATTAAAATTAATGGATGATTACAGTTTCTCACCTGCTGTCAGCCATGTCTTGATTTATTCATTGTAGTGAGATTGTCATCTGTTTTTGTTTTTGTTTTCTTTCTGCAGAGATTGATCTTTTACTGTCTTTTAACAGCTCTCAAGGTCACACAAACCCCCAGGTGAAGAATTGTGCAGCTGGGCATGTGTGCAACACTAATGCTCTTCCCCTGTGATGTCTGCCCTAGCCGCACTCCTCAGATATCACTACCTCTCAAGTAAGAGATGCCACAGTAAATCCTGGACAAGGCATGAAACCCTCACAACACCCTCAGGAGCGCCTGTATCAAATACGGCCATTAGAAAGTCAACATCCCTCCCAGATGTAACCTGACCACACTCCCACAACTTTAATGAAGCGTCATTCAGAGGCTCTAGATTAAGTACATTTTATGACTGTGGCATTTGTGAATGAAAACATCTGAGAAACAACTTAAAAAAACAAAAACATTTTGTACTGATCGAACAAGAAGACCCTAATTGAAGCTTGTAAATGGCAGAAAGACAACTTGTAAACTACAGAAGGGAAAACCAAGCTAGTAAATGGCAGAAGTCTTTCTAATAATATTGTGTGGATTGCACTAAATGGAGAGGGGGGGGGGGCATTTTCAAGTAGAGGACTTGGAGATTACAGTTTGTGTGTGGCTTCAGAGGAAGAGCGAGAACTGATCCTGCCCCAAGAGAGTCTGAGGGGCTTCTGTTGAGCTTGAGTACGTTGTTCGAAATCAGACTTCTCCGACTGGGATTCAGTTTGAACCAACAGGCAGTGGAGGGCAGATCAAGCAATGAGAGAAACCAACCTTAGAAGTCTACACCTGTACACCGACCTAATACCGAGTTCCTCCCCATTTGGCACCACAGAACAGCCTCAATTTGTCAGGGCATAGATTCAACAAGGTGTCGAAAACCTGCTACAGAATTGGCTGGTGGTGGATCTCTACTCTGACAAGCTCGTGCTGTCTCATGTCACAGATGCTTGATTGGATTGAGATCTGGTGACTGAACAGGCCACTGTAGCAAGCTGAATTCACTGTCATGTTCCAGGAACCATTCCTGGACAATCCTAGCCTTTTGGCAGGGAGCATTATCCTGCTGAAAAGACCCATTCGCAAATGGATACACTGCTGCCATGAAGGGATGCGCCTGATTGGCAATGAAGTTCAGATATCTTGTGGCATTCAAATGTTGCTCCACGCATCCAGGAAGAAACCTAATTAAACCATAATTTCTCACAAAACATGAGAAACATCTCAAAAGCTGGTCTTTAACTTCTCACCAGCTGTGGAATATGAAGTCCAATATGTACAAATATGCCTGTGTAAAAGTTAAAAGCTTATTTCAGGTGTGATGTTTCTCTGGCATACAACAAAGCTCTCGTAAAAGGGATTTAGGTAAGAAAGTGAACCTTAAGTGAATGGAGCATTTAAGTATTTAAGTAACTAAATATAAGACCTTGGGGTTATGCAACTTAAGTTGACACAGTCCTGAATCAAACTATGTATTTTGTACTGAAAAAGTCTAAGTACCAGGGTCACTTTATAACACTTTCCTGGCTGATTTCCTTGAGACTGCAATTCCGCTCGGTCAGTGTGTGTTTCAGGGTACAATTTGACTTGACTACATAACACAAGCAGCAAAATTTCAGGCCTTGCCCAAACTAATAGTTGGGTTATATAATCCTTTTCAACAGTTACCAACCAAGATGAAAAAAAGAAAAGCCTTACAGCATTGTAAATGCAAATCAGGGAATCAGTAAATCTGATACGGTGATTCCCTGGGTCTGTAATTTGGTGGCATGAATTTAAGCTGGTGTAATCAACCAATCAGATTGGAAACGAATACATTCTCTGGACTGGAGTGGAGACTAATAGCCCAGAGTGAAGTCCTCGGGTGCATTCCTTCATGTGTTGGATGTATGTCAAGGGATGATTTGTCCTCAACAGAAGCAGTGTTCTGAATACAAAACCCCCTTTTTAAGATGAAAATGCATTTATTGAGTCTCTTAATAGGACGATTTTGCCCAGGAGTCACACTGCACAAACCTCAAACCTTACGAAAGCCCTTCCAAAGGCAGTCTGTGACATGCTTCTGTGCTGACATGGTATTAGTATTTTAGTTTTTATGATAATATTCTAATCAGAGGACATTTTGCTGATTAGTGTCAATTTTTTTCAAACCTTCAATCAGAGGATCAGACTTGGGTTCAAACTCTTAGATGGTGCTCTTCTTCTTTCTCCACTGCCGCCTCTGTGACTTTCAGAAGTGCAACGAAAGCTTTGCAACCCAATAGCATGTCTTGGGTGCTGCTGACTGACGGCTTATTATGGGAATGTTTTTTTGTTTTTGTTTTTATTACATCCTTATTAGGCATGATATCTCTGAATTACAAGTAAAATGTAAAGCAAAATCAGGTCTTGAAACAAACAAAATGTACTCATAGCTTAAATAAGTACATAAGTCTTAAATTGCCCCTCGCAGGAACATTGTCTAGTTACATAAACTGCATCTATAATCGCTTTTTAGCATTACCTCACAGCTCCCCCTTAATGTAGCACACAGTAGAACAATAACACTTGACACACAACAGTGCCACGGACGTACTATGCCAGTTATCTTAGCCATTGGTTGGCATTGTTCCTGTGGCTGTTTTTGCTTTCACAGTGTCTCACAGGAGCTCAGTCTTGCGTGTCCAAATGTCCTGCTGTAGCCAGGTGTGATCACACTTTCCCTTCCACATCACATCTTGCAAAGTGGAAATTCAGGGGGGAGGGGGCGGATTAACTGGTGCACTTTATATCTGACACTCGCAGGGTGACTTTTAAATCAATCGATATATAACCCAGTTTTTGTTTTTGTTACTTTCAGAACAATAGTGAGAGTGGAGGGAGACTTTGAGAAGTTCTATTGTGGATGCTCGGAAATGAAACATTGAATTAAAATTAAAAAGAAAAAGATAACATTTACTCACTATAGACCCCTGAATTTGGTTACACTTTGTGTGAAATCCAACCAACTGATCTTCACAGTATCTGAACATTACGTAGCCTAAGCGATTCTGGACATTCCCAATCTTGTACTGTCAATTTAAACTGCACGACGGCACACAAGGCTCATGACAAATCTGAGGGGGTTTCCAGAAAGCTTGGTCTGACTGTGTTTACTGTGCTGGCAGTTTCTTTCAAATACTATTTCAAAGTCCCATAAAATTAGGTGACCTGAAATATTAGGAGATCAGCCAATAGTCTAAGGCACTGTATGATGTAGGGCCCAGTTTCATTAAAGAGAATGTCCACAGTATTTTCCATCTGTCACCTCTCTTTTGAAACATTGCGCCATTTTTAACACATTTTAGATTGTAATATGAGCAGTTTAACACAACTTGTAATATGCCATTGTTCTGGCCAAAAGATAAATTGTAAATTACAAACAGAAATTACTATATGCATTGTTGTCATTACAATTTAATGGGTTTACATATAGACAATGGATTTGAGACACGATGCAGTAAAATGTTTAACTGTCGGTATCGTAAGGTATTGTTTTACTGGCAAAAAGAAAAATTGTAAAATTTGCAGTATTGTCTTTGTAAATGAAAGTTTCAAAAGCTTTACAATGCGAGATTAAGTTACTTCTATGCTGTAAACAATGGCACGGATCTGAAACAAACAAAACAAAACAAAAAACTAGGAGTGCTATGGCCTGCACCTCACCAGCAAGCCTGACTACAGACGTCCTTTTCCACAAGGCCTGAATGCTTTGACGAGCTGCACACTTTGATGGCGTATCAGTGGTGATCTGGAATACGTTGTCCTTTCAGACTTTTCCTGAGAGCCTCAGGACTCTCTGACCCCAGTGTGAGGACACTGACAGGAAGCAGTATGGAGCTGCTGTATAAGAGGACAGCGTTGTTTTTTTGGGTGGTTATTTATTTATAAGAGTGCCCTGTCCTATCAGGCTTTAACCACTGTGGGACCCAGGGTTTCAGTAGTCAGTAGAGCCAGGTCTGAGGTCCTGGGCTGATCCAGTGTGCAGTGTGTGTGTGTGTGTGTGTGTGTTCAGGAGGAGGCGGGCTGCAGCTGGCCCTTGTGCACATACTCCAGCGCGGTGGCAATGGTCCGCATGTCCATCTCAATACTGCGTGCCCAGTTCTCCACGTCGCCGATTTCCTGCAGAAGACAGCAAATATTTATTAGGGACACTGTGCACAGACTGATTTTAGCACACTTCACTTAGACAACAGCAACAATAGAGTGCCATTGATGCTCTTTTAACAATATAGTTACTTTTTAAATGTTGTTCAGCTGCTCTCTATGCTAACCCTGTTAGTGTTACTCCTAAAATTCACACGTCTTATAATCATAGTGTATCTTTGTGCAGCTACATGGAATCACAGCTGGCAGAACAGTGTGTCTGATCGCTCAGGTGGAAAGGACTTGGAGAGAGACAAACCCTGTCTTGGAAATGCTGTTTGTAGTTACTTTGTTAACACAGTAGAGGGCAGCGTTGGGTTTCTGCTAGCTACAGATTATTCATGGTGGCTGCTGTGCCTCCTAAACCTTTTGAGACAGAGGCTCAGCACATGAAGTTGCAGAAGGAACTGGTTTGAACATACCAGGGAACGGGTTAAAGAATCTAAGAATATGGTCAGTGTGCAGTCTTCAACAGTCAACATTTATTTCTCTATTCCTTCCCCCTGTCCCCCGTCCCCCAATCATACTGTGCATGTTTGATAACCAATCACACGTCACCTAGCCAAAGAAAGTCACTTTCACTGAATTTTCAGCATGCAAAGACGGACTCATCTGCCCCCTCTAGCGAACACCGAGCAGTACCGCAATGCATGTACCCACACACTGGTTCACCATGACTTGAGTTCGTGTTTTCTCCCCTTTTTAAGCGCCCTTTTATGGGTATTGTGGAAATTTGTTCAGCCTTTGAAACAAGAAGAAGAGTTGTTCTTTTTTAACTGCAGTAATGTTGATGTATTTTGAGTTATTGGCTGTTCTATAATTTTCCAATGGGACACCCCTGTAGCAATTGTCAGCTGAAAATCCATTCTTTAAATCAGTGACCTGTTGTGGAATTAAAAGCAATTCTTCAACCGACCCAACACATAATTCAAGGTTTACAGATGTAGTTTGTAACAGATGCACTCTATTACACATGTTCCCAAACTGTGGAAAACGTACACAATCCCACTGCTGTAATAGATGGATTAGAATTGATATAATCTCAAGTGGAACATTAGAAAACACTTTTACATGGCTTTGGAGTTGGGTGGGTATCTCAATTACATTATAAACTCGAGATCTGTAATTTAACCATTATGATGTGTGCAGGGCTGGGCTCGGGTTCGAATGTGGTCTAGTAAGTGATATAGTTTAAAGTAGGAATTATTTTAGGGTTACATTTAGGCTATTTTCAGAGGAATATTTTGAGTAATCTAAATTATGAACTAGTTAAGGGATCAAATTAGGGTTACATTTTAGGTTGGGTTAGTGGGATCTGTCCTCAATTCTGCTGGGGGGTCAGAGTTTGACTGTGTTAACTAGTACAGGTGAAGTTTGTTTGGGAAGGGCAACAAATGTTGGTGTTGGTTAGATTTGGGGATCTGGCTCTTTATCAACTAACTATGGGGTAAGCGGACATCTGATTGGTGTTATACAATGGATCAGTGTCAGTACTTGGTGGGCTAATTCATTGTGACCCACACTTTAACTGCCACCAGAATCCCCCCAAGATTCATATGGTTTGTGAACAAAACAGTTTGAGAACTTCTGCTCTATCGTTTACCCATGGCGCTGTGGAAAGGAGAGGAGTCCTGTCTTGGAGCTGCTGTTTGTAGTTACTTTGTAAGCACAGTAGAGGGCAGCGTTGGGCTTCTGCTAGATACAGATCAAGCTTGGTGGCTGCTGTGCTTCCTAACCAACTGCCAGACCGACTCACATAAAAAATAAAATAAATTTGTCTTGAAGGGCATAGCCAGCCAGATGATGCCCATTTTACAGTCATTTCATTAGGAGGTTGTCAAGAGGTCAAGTTATGCTCCTCACACAATATCATTTATATTTTATCTGAGCAGGGAGAAACTGGCTGTCCCCTTTGCGGCGTTACTAGTTTTCAGACGGTCGTGACCTTCTCTATGGTCTGTCAATTTGGCATTGTAAATGTCTGTCTAGGTTAACACTGTCCCCTTTTGAAGTTTTGACCACACTGTGACAATACAAATGGCACCAGAGGTCAAAACTATCGATGATGAACTGTATGTATGAGAAAATAATTGTTTTACAGATTAGGTTTATATTCCACACTTGTAGGTCATCTGCTGGTGCTTTCCCAGATTCGTCCTGTTCCCAGTTGGAATATGACTCATTGTGAAGGGATATTTGGATGCTGACCATTAAAAGGCGGTATGTAAACTAAAGACTGAAAGACCGATTTTAAAAACCTTTGTTTACTTTGCAACCTTAGAACAGCGGCAAACACTTTGTGAATCAAACCTCCGACTCACTCCAAAGGCATCCTATGGACCAGCACACTAACCCAAGGCCCTGGCTGAATGTGAAATACAGAGCACTGTGGCCAGGAAGGCAGGACGGTGGCATTTGATGTATCCAGGACAGGTGCTCCAATTTCAGACACAGACGCCTCTTCGCTGGCTCAGCGTTCGATGGTGACAATACAGCATTGAGAGTTTAAGTTACAACAAAGCGTGACCCTTCTGGATCCATTTGTGTTACACATTGCCCACAGGCATGTGCACCTATATGGCTTCAAAGACATCGCCCTTTGAGTCATTATCAGGCTGTAGAAAAGGAATTCTCTTTCATTCCCTTTGATAGGCGAACACTTTTTTAATAATGCCCCCTAACAGACATGACTGTGACTCGTTTGGTTTTGTTATCGCTTGACTTGCATGACTCGACATAAAACGAGGGCTCAATCTGTTCTCAACATTTCTTCATATGGAAATCTCTGATTGAGATTGTGGTATATATACATATATATATATATATATATATATATATATATATACATATATATATACATTTTTTTTTTTTTCATATAATTTCTTTTCTGCTGACATTATACTAATACAGCACTATAATACATCCCTACTGCAGCATGACTGATTTCTGCACAACAAGTGACAACCAAATTCAATAGATCACTGGAAACGAAATGCCAAAATGCTCGTAACCAACTGTATTGTATCGCTGGACTGGAAAAAGACTTCAGCAAATTGATTTAATTTGTATTGCTTCTGAAGGGCACAGCTTCCAATTTAAGATTCCCATCCCATTTCTAGCTCGAAATGCTTTTCATAATTTTTTTAAACTAAACAAGTAGGATGAAATTAGAATATGGGAGCCAGTTTTCATACACAGATATTTTTGTCTTCTCTCAATCTCCCAAATAATGTATTGAAGCTTGAAAATATCAAATTTGCCTGATATAATCCATTATCTTTTCCCATAAACGTTTTTGTCTGTTCTCAAGCTGCTTTGGCTGAAGTATAGTGTATCGGTTTATGGGGGGGGGGGGGGGTGGTGCGAGAGCTAGAGCGCTTGTATTTCAAAACTGTTCACAAATTGGTTTGACCAGGTTGCCGCGATTTTCGTCCTGGCCTGAATATAGTTGCGGGAAACCCTGTACTCTGCCATCGACCACCCACTCAAGTATTCAGAACTCTCACCTTCAGGGCCTGGTTGAAGCCCTCCACCATACTGATCCACTGGGCCGTCTGCTTTGCGAACTGACTGGCCTGGATCTGCAGCGTTTTCACTTCATGGTCCAGTTTGCGCTGGTTCACGTAGGCCTGGGCCACCCTGTTGGGAAACACACCGAGAGGCCAGTGAGAAAAGCGAGGAAAGCCCACCCGCTCCTAAGTCGACCACCGGAGTTCAATGCAGGTTTCAGAAAAGGTAGAGCCTGGTTGGAGTAAAAACCACCAGGACTGGGGCTAAGAGACACTGGATAAGGGACTTTTCAGGTCAGAGGAAAAAAAAATGTTCACCCAGTATTAGGGACTTCTGCCAGACCAGACCAGACTAGCACCCAGTGACCCAATCGGCAGTGTGTGCATTATTTATGTTTGCAGTTTGTACTGATTGTGTTGTATACACTGTTGCCTGTTTCTTTTATATTAAGCCATGATGTTAGCTGAAGATACATTTTCATTTTACACTATTTTAATGGGCAATAACTTTATTAGGAGTTCATGCCACTTAGAGATCACCTAAATTTCAGAAATAAAACATTCAGCTCTGAGACACTGGTCCCCCCCTACATACATCTCTATGACTGTACGGGATATATCAGCTCCACTGACAGAAAATTGAAAATGCTGCCACAAATGAAGTCAGTGTTACAGATCAATTTATGCCTCCATTCCAGTAAGTGAATGCAAGTTCTGTTTGTCTCTGCCACACACACTGATCACAACCCCCAGTCTCTGAAGAAGAGCTCCTCTTCTATTAGTCACCCTCAGCTGACTCCTAATCTCAGCGCTCTGCTGTGTAATGTCAGCCCCGAGCCAGCAATCAATTAGGCAGTCGATACCAGCCGGGCCTGAGTGGTGAGCTAAGGACATCATCACTGGGTTAGGCAGAAGGACAGGAGTGTTTCCAGTCAGGCATCGGCTGGCTGCTTATTGGAATGCATTAATGATCAACTGTAAACCTCAACGTCACTCTTACTGATCATATGTATATCTGAAAGCTATTGACAGAACACACAGAAGGAAAACTACAGCCATCCAACCAAAGGCTCCTGGTGCATTGAAGGTTTTGTTACTACCAAGATTTAATTCCAATCTCATCCCAGGCTAACGTTAGGGACAGTCTTTCATTGCTGTATTCATACTTTATACCTTTAGGAGAGCATTTTAGTAGTTTAAAACAGCCCCCCCGCCCGTATCTTTAATACAGCCAGAGGGTTGCTGTCGATTGCACTGACAAGGTCTTGGATTGATTTTCAAAGCTGTTAGTGGAGTAGTTTGGGTTACAAGAGCAACTGTAACTGTAACAACGATAACTGCCAATATGCGTGGTGTTTGGTATTGAGATTTGTGGTTCTAGGCTATAATCTCAACTGTGATGCATTACAATTCAGTGATGCAGGGTATTCAGTTACAGTCCTCTTTGGCGATGCCCCATTTTAGCAAAGTGACTCACTGAGGACTCTTCAAAATTACCCCAAACTTAATAGTTTAACATGAAATATTGTAAGTTTTAATTAGGGCAGATAACCTACATATTTAATATACAATGGGGTATAGTATAAGGGGACTCCATTCAACATTGCAATTTAATATCATAGTTCAGCGTGAAGAATACTATTTAGGTGTTTAGGTGTCTAATTTATTGCCATATCTGTATGGAATTAACATTTGGATGTTTACGAAAATGTCATGATATTGGGGGGGTGTATTATCACTGTTTATAAGATTTTTTTTTTTTACGTGTTAGACGTAATGCAGTCCAGTACAGATTGCGTTTATTCTTTTCTTTTTCACTAGGTCAGTGTCATCTGTTTCTCATTTTGCAGAGACTGTATTATGTGCAAATCAAGTCAATCTCCTGTTGCTTTCATTCATCTTCCCAGTATGTCTGGTACGCTGGCCGTATGGGAAACATTTTCCCTCACAGGGACCCGTGAAAAAGTCCAAAAATAATAAATGTAATTTTAAAAATGCATACACAAACTAATTACCAGTGCAGTTTAATCTCCTAAAGGAAAACTATCCTCACATCAGAATTTTAGTTGTCAGTTATAATAATACTTTGTTATGTATCTTTGATTTTCCGTTCCAAACTAAAGGCATCACAGAGGTTTTCTCCAGCATGTAACTGAACTATCTTTCTTCAGATGACAGCTGTATAACAGACATTATATATATATATATATATATATATATATATATATATATATATATATATATATATATATATATATATAGATAGATAGATAGATAGATAGATAGATAGATAGATAGTTTAAAATTTTGAATGATGAAAATCAGGTCAAGAATATCACAAATATTAGTTTGTTTTCCCCAGTAGACTATATTCCACAATCCACCTCCCAAGGCAGCTGTTAAAATATCCCATCTCTTTCTTAATTTGGGGAAGTTTGGTCAAGGAGAATAAAGAATCAAGGTTCTTTATTTTGTGCCGACTGTGTAGTGCTCTAGTTGCCCTGACGCAGACGCCTCTCTGTACAATACGTGTGTTGAGAATCCTAGACTTCCTTCACTGGAGTTTTAAGTTTAACTTGAAATGAGTTGGCGCGTTGTTGTCCGTTTCTGACCTGCTGTTTGTGTACCTCCTCTTAATCTCTCTCGGTGGTGACAGATGAACTCAGCTGTTGCTAATTTTGGGCGTGTTACTAAATTTGTTGCGGAGCTTTGTACCGGTATGGGGTGTGTGTGTGTGGGTAAGCGTAAATCAAATCCAACAGCTGAGGAAATGATCCACCCCCACAGTTTACAGAAGAGCAGTGGAGTCCAGCCCTAGTTCTGGTGCACTACAATGACTGATCTGGGCAGGGGCTGTATGGGTCTGGGAGCCGGGGGGGTTGCCAGGGTTGCTCAGGGTAGGGGAAAAAGTCTCTTCCTGGAATGCAGTTTTTGGTCCAAATGTACAGTCAGGCTCAGCAACATTTCCTACAGGACAAGTGGATTTCCTGAGCAACACACACTTACAAATGCACTGCAGCACACTGGAAAGAAATTACCCAGTGATAAATCTTTCAAATTTTGGCATCTTTTGAGATATGTGAGGACAGGAGGCATCCTGCTTGTTGTTTACAATTTTTGGTCTGTTTCCCACAAGCCTGCCAACTCGTGTGATCTGAGGGTATACGTGTGACAACTGCCCAATTTGAATGTCTCATTCTATGGTGATGAAACTGTACCGAACTGAAGTCAGTGCTGTGACCGGTCCCCTCAGGTACTGAGCGAGACGTTTTCACCTTACCCGACGTTGAGGTGGTCAACCAGGGCTTCTGTTAAACAGGTGGCCGCTGCAATCGCTTCTCGCCTGCGCCTCTCTAGGAAAAATCAAAATCATCATAAATGCTTAAGCCCAAACAGCAGCTGAATATAAACACTGCAACAGATGCCGTGTAAGCTGAGGGACAATGTATTGTGCTGTCAGAACTGTATTCAGTGAGAGAGAAACAGTATTGTAGTCAGTTAAACTAGATTGTAGGAGTAGCTACAAGTAGCTATACAGTAACTACTACACTAATGTATGTGGAGGGGATGCATTTACATTTTTAACAGTCTTAAACAAAAGAAAACAAGGGGCAAGTCTATGTATAAATACAACCATGATAAAATCAAGAAATGTTGTACCATAGCATTGCTAATTACATAGCTGATGTGTATGCTGTGCAATCTGTGTAAAGGACTAAAAGTCTAAACCTGTAAGTGAAGGTTAATGTGCTCTAGGAAGGAAAAGTGTAGCAGTTAAAACTAACACGCCAACGTTAAAAAATGGTTTAAATGAAACAACAAACTACTTCCTGTAACAAAGCTTTTAAAAAGATCGACATCCGTGTGTACCAATCACATCTTGCACCAGACACCCAACCACCAATCACAACCGAGATAGGCGGGGCAGAGGGTTGAGAGACGCGAGTTACAGTAGCGGGTTCTGGATAGAAAGGCCTCGGCAGTCCCGTCACCTTCCTCGGCGTCTTTTATTAAGTGAGCACCAGGTCCTTGCGTCAAATACAGGCCTCTCGTTGGAAAGTAAACGAAATTGTATTACAATAACTTACCTTGTAGCTCTTTCCTCTCATTCTGCTTCGCTTGATGTTCTTTAAGCAAGCGAGAAAGCATTGCTACGTTGTCATCAAATATATATTAATATTTCTGTTACGCTTTCCGTTTGCAGTAATAAGCAGCAACCGAGTGAAAAGGGAAAGTGAAGCCTCCCGCGGCATGTGACAGTGGTGAGACACGAATTCAGGTCGCGTTGGTGTTGTGCAGATCTGCGCTGCTCCGCCAATGGGATCGGTGGATTTCTGCACATCTGCGCAGAACTGCGCTCTTAGAGCTTGGCAATAGATAAGACATGCAAGTCTGTGAGAAATATGTTTTAATAAGCGTATTAACGCACTGTTAGACTGTTGCCGTTTTATTAATTCAAACATTACTGAAGCCAACAACTGTATATAAAATGGCTCACATTATTTTCAATAGATTAATTAATGCCAGGGGAAATATACTATAGTAGAATTAAAAAACAAAGAACAATGAATCAACTTAAAGTAAACACATAAATTATTCCACATTCCTTCAAAATTTAATAATTCTGTTTTTATTTAGTTGTGTCCTAGATACAGTGTTGTATTTGTTTAACGGTTAAAGGATCTGGGCTAGTTAGAGGAGATTGTGAAAGTTTTGGCTTTCCCACACTCTTTTTATAAATTATTTTCATGTGTGCATCTCCGCCCCTGCCTTCTTCAGTTTGAGCGCAGTGATTAGAGAAGAGCCTGAGAATACAGTAGGAGAAGGGAGACTGTTTCCAAAATTTCCTCCAAAAATCCCCAGTAGGGTTCATTTACTGCTCTCTTTGTTTCTATTTTAAACGAGAGCTTTCTGTTTGACAGCATGTTTCTTGGCATGTCTTCTTAAATGTGTCTGTGCTAAAGCTTGCTGTTAATGAAGGGCAGACTCTTGTTAACTTGCAAAATCCCACGTTGTTTGCTTTTCCAAGCAGTTCCCAGCTCTTCTGTATTTGCATCTAACGGTCCAATTTCCTGTTTCTGTAGGCGTTTCTCCTTGCATTAATTTGCCATGTTTGCCAGAGAAGATGGCTTCCATCAAGACTTCACATGATGGAAAGTGAAGAGTTTCTGCGCTTTTAAAATATCAGCCAACTGCAACACACCACCATGCACGCAATGGAGCAGGCACACACACACAGCTCTCACTGGCCTACTGGACTTGTGCAACATGCAAGGCCTTTTTGCAGAAACTGGGGCAAAACTGGGCGATCCTTGCTCTAGCTGAATGTGGCTATTTTAAGATTATTGAGAGTCCTTTCAGAAATTGATTTTCCTCAGCATAGAAAGGCTGTTATGCATTTATGTGGGGGATTCATACAACAAATCAGGGATCAAATCTACATTTAAAGGGGAGGGAGACAATGGGCAGCTAAAAATAGGAGCAAGAAAGCAAACATTTACAGTAAAGAGTGCGGTGGGCAGTTAAAGCGATACCGATCCAAGCACTTCAGTGTGCAGAACAAACCTTATCAATGATGACTACAGTAACGCACTCCTTCACGCTGGGCTGCACTACAAAAGACTGCGTGCCACACAAATTGCAACCTCCTGCCTTATTTTTGTGTTCCTGCTTGTTGTTCACAAGTCCTGACTGCAATGCATTCTTAAGCAAAAACCCAGGCAGAGTAACACATCTCTTAATTATATGATTGTGCATTCAGACACAAAGTACATATACAAGTAGAATTTAAAGTATCTGAAGACTTTTTCTTTGTATGCATGCAAGAGCCCTTTCTGCATAATATATGATTAAATATGTGTTCTTTTTATGGTGGCATGCAGGTACAGTGAGGGAAAAAAGTATTTGATCCCCTGCTGATTTTGTATGTTTGCCCACTGACAAAGAAATTATCAGTCTATAATTTTAATGGTAGGTGTATTTTAACAGTGAGAGACAGAATAACAACAAAAAAATCCAGAAAAACGCATTTCAAAAAAGTTATACATTGATTTGCATGTTAATGAGTGAAATAAGTATTTGACCCCTTCGACTTAGTACTTGGTGGCAAAACCCTTGTTGGCAATCACAGAGGTCAGACGTTTCTTTTAGTTGGCCACCAGGTTTGCACACATCTCAGGAGGGATTTGGTCCCACTCCTCTTTGCAGATCCTCTCCAAGTCATTAAGGTTTCGAGGCTGACGTTTTGGCAACTCGAACCTTCAGCTCCCTCCACAGATTTTCTATGGGATTAAGGTCTGGAGACTGGCTAGGCCACTCCAGCACCTTAATGTGCTTCTTCTTGAGCCACTCCTTTGTTGCCTTGGCTGTGTGTTTTGGGTCATTGTCATGCTGGAATACCCATCCACGACCCATTTTCAATGCCCTGGCTGAGGGAAGGAGGTTCTCACCCAAGATTTGACGGTACATGGCCCCGTCCATCGTCCCTTTGATGCGGTGCAGTTGTCCTGTCCCCTTAGCAGAAAAACACCCCCAAAGCATAATGTTTCCACCTCCATGTTTGACGGTGGGGATGGTGTTCTTGGGGTCATTCCTCCTCCTCCAAACATGGCGAGTTGAGTTGATGCCAAAGAGCTCGATTTTGGTCTCATCTGACCACAACACTTTCACCCAGTTCTCCTCTGAATCATTCAGATGTTCATTGGCAAACTTCAGACGGGCCTGTACATGTGCTTTCTTGAGCAGGGGACCTTGCGGGCGCTGCAGGATTTCAGTCCTTCACGGCGTAGTGTGTTACCAATTGTTTTCTTGGTGACTATGGTCCCAGCTGCCTTGAGATCATTAACAAGATCCTCCCGTGTAGTTCTGGGCTGATTCCTCACCATTCTCATGATCATTGAAACTCCACGAGGTGAGATCTTGCATGGAGCCCCAGACCGAGGGAGACTGACAGTTACTTTGTGTTTCTTGCATTTGCGAATAATCGCACCAACTGTTGTCACCTTCTCACCAAGCTGCTTGGCGATGGTCTTGTAGCCCATTCCAGCCTTGTGTAGGTCTACAATCTTGTCCCTGACATCCTTGGACAGCTCTTTGGTCTTGGCCATGGTGGAGAGTTTGGAATCTGATTGATTGATTGCTTCTGTGGACAGGTGTCTTTTATACAGGTAGCGAGCTGAGATTAGGAGCACTCCCTTTATGAGAGTGCTCCTAATCTCAGCTCGTTACCTGTATAAAAGACACCTGGGAGCCAGAAATCTTGCTGATTGATAGGGGATCAAATACTTATTTCCCTCATTAACATGCAAATCAATTTTTTACTTTTTTGAAATGCGTTTTTTTTTTGCTGTTATTCTGTCTCTCACTGTTAAAATACGCCTACCATTAAAATTATAGACTGATCATTTCTTTGTCAGTGGGCAAACGTACAAAATCAGCAGGGGATCAAATACTTTTTTCCCTCACTGTAAGTATCACTAATAGTTTATAGGTTAGTTGAAGCAGTAGCCATATTTGGGGATAGGAGTAGTATGCATCCCAGTAAGTAGGTAAGTAGCAGTATTATAGTTCGATACTACACTTGACAAGCCTGGCAGATTGTATTAAAATATGGCCTTGGAGAGAGGGCTGTCAGATTTCTTACAGCTCAAAGCAACTAGTACATTTAAATAGCACCCTATAAGGCCAATATGAGTCTACTTTTAGACTACACTTTACCAGCTATTGGGTCTCTTCAAGCTTGAGTAGAAACGGAGATTAATTGCTTCAACCTTCTGCCAGAGATGAAAGCAATGCTGCTGCCAAGATGCCACTCACTCATTTTAATGACTTCACAATATTAAAGTGATAACGGTCCTGTACACTGTGCCTTCTTGAACTACTAATCCTAGCTCCCCAGTTGGAAGGCGTCCGCCCCACTTCCACAGTCCTGTACGAGAGCCATGTTGTCCCCATTGAGTTGGTTTGGCCTGTGATTCGTGTTCTGTCTGACTTGGGCGTCATGTGACCTCCTGATTCTTGAGAGTAACCAGTTTCTTGAAAAAAGATACCTCTTAGGCAGTTATGAGAAGACTTGGGTGGGCATATAAACACAAATGATGCCTGTTTCATCAATAAGCAAAGAGACACAGTAATACAGAGGTAATACAAACTGACCTCTGGGGCTTTGCTATCTTAGTATAAATGGGATTCTACTTTTCACATTTTTATTTTTTAAGAAAAAAGGTGGAATGGAGTGGAATAATCTAATTATAGTCAATGATTTATTAATATTATTGTTATGATTCATTTTCTTTCTCATTGCTGTGGTCCGACTGTAATTCTTCTAGAATCTGTATTTGCAATTTTGTGTCTCCCCCCCTCAGCAATGGCAGCTGAAGCAGACTGTGTAAAAGAAGCTGGGTTTTTTACGAGGGGCGAGCCCTTTGGCACTGCGGGTCAGATTGCCTCTCTCTCTCTCGAGTATTACAGCACCATGCATCTTGTGGCATGTTTGTGAAAGGAAGCACGGATCTTCTAATATTACAACCTAGGTGCCCGCTTTCCACTTTTAATGGTAACCATTCCAGTCATTATTCACTACTGCTGTCATGTTAGCAGCCCCTTTCTCGGAGTGCACAGTGTGGTGCAAACGGCCTGATAAATTGTGCCCTTCAGTTCCTTTTTGGCAGCTTTTATTTTTTCTCAAGGGATACAATTCTAAGAATAAGCCCCTTGAACAGCTATCGAGGTCGTGAAATATTCTGCTGCCAGTCAGTAATTTCTATTAAGTGTCTTTTTCATTTCTCCCCCTTTTTTATCGTACTCCGATGTACAGTCAAGGACAGAGAGATGCCCCCTTCCTGCAGCAAATTATAGCAAATAATGAATTACACTTTATGCAGTGTAATAATTCTAAAAATCATATTATATTTTAAAAAAGCCAAATGGAGATTCACTGATAACTAATTGAAACTAATACGAGCCTGTGACTGTTTATGAGACAAGATATTGATGTTTACAATGAAGTAGTTTCAGAAGTGTTGCATTGCTGTGTTAGCATTTCTATTTATTATGAGAATGTTATTTTGACATTTACTACATTGCGTCATCCATCTTTTGGCTACTTTTGCCTAGAAAGTGTTTATTTACCCAAGCTATTAAAATACAGCTATCAAACGGTTCGTGGTTTCCGTATATTAAACTGCTAGAGGTCTCTATGCCAAGCAACACAGTGTAAAAACCCAAGAAGCCAAAGGTGCTTACTTTCCAGTGTGGAAAACTAAACCCTAAGACGTCAGGGTCACTCATCTTTTTGTATTTTTTCAGAAGGAAAATATAAACTGCTTTTCTATTTGTATTTATTTATTTTCACAATGTTTATTCATTCATAAGCAAAGGAGGACTTTGTAGAAATTTGCTTTCCCTCTTCATAGCTGAAATCACTTTGTGTCCTGTATCCTGAAAGAATCTGCAGCAACAAAAAAAATAAAAAGGAAAACCTGTGACCGATCTCTCGCCACATCAGCCTTGGAGATGATGCTGGGCAGAGTGGGCCTGCAATTTCACCGTGTTTGCCAGAGTGCAGAAACCAGGAATGCTTCTTGCACTGTGCATAATTGTTTTCATCAGATAAAAAAACACCACTCGTGCTTCCCTGTGAAACGGGGCATTTGTTGAAAGGGTCTGAGCTCTGTGACCAGCCGGTGTCGGTCTGGACTGGGCCGCAGAGTGATGCTAACAGGTGCTGGGGCCAGTGATTGGACAGACTGGAATGCTGGGAAAGGGGGTGCGAGTGTGAGTGTGAGTGTGGTTTTCCCTAATCCCCGAACCTCCCCTGATTCACTGTGTAGCCAGGCACTTTGCTGATCTCCCTAAACGACTGAGAATGACATCACCCCCCCGGCACGGTCCCTTCCAAAATCTCAATTCTTTAAAATTGACACACCACTACCACTACCTCTACAAAGCAGGAAAAAACCCAGCTTTATGCGAATCTGCTTCATACGTTGCAATTAATTTTGTATGTTGTATAACTTTCCATTTGGAGGGGGAAGCATCAAGCATCACCCTGTTACTAAATATTTTGTGAAAGGATATGCCATTAACTGAGGAAACAGAGATGTGATTAGTGATGTTTCTGTTTTTTATTTAGTTATTTTTGGGGGGTAGAGATAAGACTCAAAAATGTGTGACTGTCAGATGTTTTAAAAGCACAGCAGAGGAATCCTGTTAAGATAAGAGGTGGCCAGCTTGCTCTTTAGGCAGCCTACAGTATAATGCATTCCTCGGAGGGCAGAATGTCCGGAAGCTCTGCATTAAATAAATCAGAGCAGTGAATTGAAATGCATGTGCCCGCTCTGTTCCTTGCCCTTTATCAGAGGCATTCAGGACTCGAGACAAAACGCCTGCACTGCAGTATCTAGTCCAAGCATCTCAAAGATACTCACAGCTAAGCTGCAAAGAGCGGGAGCAGAGATTTAAAAACCTCTCTGAGATCAGACTTGACCTCTGTTTCTGGGGGTTCCTACTCTCACACAAGTGAACATCGAGAAAACAAGCATTTGTTTAACTAACTATCTATGTTTCTCTCTCTCCCTCTCTGCCTTTCTCTCTTCCTCTCTCACTCTTACACTTTCCCTCTCTCTCCTATTCTCCCCCTTGCTCTCTCTCTATATATTTCAGATTCTTTGATGTATGCATGTGCTTTTGTATTCTCCTACTCCTGGGAAACTGATAGAATTGTTTTGAGGCATAATATTGCAAGCAGTCTGTCCTCATGCAAGAGTTTAAGCTCCTTTTCTTAGAAAATCGGTTTGCTTTTGATCTCTAAAATACTAATTGTGCTGTACAGTTACTTGAACAATATTGGTATCTGTTGCTGCGTAATACGCATGAGTGTCTCTGGAAATGCTTCTTCCCTGGTGAATCCCAGCCGGATTGCAGCTGACCTCTGGATGAGGAGAGAAAGAGAGTGAGAGATTCTGTACCCTGCTTTATCCACCTGCCTTTTTTGGACCCCAAAATCTTTTGCTCCGAAGGAAGTAACTGCTTGTTAGACCAGCAAAAGTTAAAGTAGAGTAAAGTAGAGTAGGGGGAGAGATGATTTATTGCAGCCCAAAGCAAAAGCATCAGCTTTCTCAGGTACAAAAAATAATCAATCAATTAAAAAAAATGAAGAGAAATCTCCCTGCTGCACGTGCACTCCAGACAGACGGAGGTACGGACATCCACACAGACAGACACGGCCTGAGTGGCTGCCTGCCAGTGCCGTATCATCTCATCAGCGAATTGATAAAAGTGCTGACACCGAAGAAGGGAGATGCAGCGTCCTTCTCTTAAAAGCCTCTGTCCTAAAAATATGCGTTCTCCTTGAAGTCGGCCCTTGCCTGCTAATGAGCGGTGCGCCGGTAGTGTTGGGGGGCCGCCGTGTGAGATGCGGCCCTCCCATTGTCCATCCTCTCCTCAGCTTTGTTTCAGCGTTCTGGGCCGGCTGCCCAAGCTGCCATTAAGATATTTTCTGGGCCAACACTTTCCTTGTGTTTTCTTTTTTCTTCTTTAATTCTCGAGAGGATCAAATTCCATTCCGATGGAAGGATGGGCTTTGTTATTTTCTCATTGTGCTTCCACACGGAGAAGAGCTGTATAAATGTGTAGTGCACGGCGGGGGAGGGAGGCTTCTGAAGGCTCAAACGGAACCATCAATATTTTTAGCTAAGGCCATAATGCACACATTGCAACGTACTTCGGGGTTGCATTGTATTTGTTACATGTTCCTCTTTTCTTCATATATTTATTAAAATGTGCAAAACGAATGTGAACTGAAGTTCCTATTATCATCTAGCATGGGGGGCTACAATCTGTGGGGCCCATATTTATTCATCAAATGTTATGCATGGATTTAGGTCTTTCAGTGACCTCATCGTCTTTTGTGTAGTGTAGTAGACTAGTACAGAATAACTCCCTTGTTTTACCCAGGGCAGTGAACTCATACAAGGTGACAGCACTGTCTTGTTACTCCCCCTGGGTCTGCTTTTGCTAAGGAACACAATGCAAAACGGCATGATCAGACCCTCCCACACACACATTTAGAGCAACTTTCCATATATAAAATCATATATCATATAATCATAAATAATATGGTGCTATAAAACAGTTAAGGGACTGCAAAACCATTATTACAGTATTTGGGAAGAGTGTACAGTACAGAATAAGGAATTCACATACCTGCAATGAAAATGATGCCCTTTATAGCTCTTTACAACTGAAGACTTGTCTGTGGATGGAAGTGGTGTCTGAACCCTTTCTGTAGAAATAATTGCAATAGAAATCTCTCATAGCCAGCAATGTGTCTGGGCGGCAGGTGAGGTATTGGGCTCCGGCGGGCTGCTCCCGCACGTTTCTCAGGAAAGCGTTTCAAAAACAACAAAGAAATCGGGCTGTGAAACAACAGAGATTACATAGGGCTGGGATTGGACTGTCTTGGCAAATTTAGCACAGGCTGGAATCAAGAGGCCGGGAACCACTTCTGTTATCAGAGTCTCTGGGTTTTTCCTGCCCCTGTTAGTGTGATGAGAGACCAGGAAGGAGGTGGGAAGTCGGGGTGGGTGATGTAGGAAAACCTAGACTTGAAAGGTTGATATTGGGGTATGTGTCTGGACAGAGAAGGAAACCACAGAGGGATGGATTGCCGGGAGGGTGGTATTTGTATATATGTACATGTAATAATGCACCCCTTCCGACATTGGAAAGTCTCCATATCGTTGTGATATATTTAATCTTTGTCCCCAGAAGCATGACTGTGAAAGACTTATTGCAGAGTGAGATTTAAAAAACAACAACAAATTGACCGTATGTGATTAAATTATACCTTTCTGTGAAAATGGTTGATTTTACAAGGCTTTGTTTGTGGTTTGCCAAGCATTTTCATGGCAGTTCTCACTCGTAATAAACCCCACTTGGCAGACTTTGGCAACTCCGGCCTTGTGCAGCAATCAGACCTGACACAGCCTCTACAACCTGTTCTGTTGAAAATGACCATCACTGTTTGTATCATTTTTTTGGTGCTACTTCCATGTTTGATGTGATTGCTCACACCTGCACCTTTACACTTTCCTCAAAGAAACACAAAAACACACACACACAAATCCCTTTGTATTGTCAGGCCTATTGGCTTAATTCCTGCTGCATATTCCCACATGGTCTGAACAGAGCTTTCATGTAAATGAGAGACCAGACACAGCCTTGACTGATAGCTCCCCTTACAGACCTTTAATAAAGCGGATTCGCTTGTCACGTTTACTGTAGTTCTTGAAAGCGCAGTATAGTAACGCTAATGGCACCAGGTTGAACAAAATGCTGCCCTCTCCCCCTCCTGCATTCATATAAAATAATCATATTATAGCAATACTGCTCCCGGCTTTCCCCCCAACAAAACAAAATAACTCAATTATGGGTTTCAGTGCTTGGAATATATTTAAGTTTGGATTTTGATATGGGAGTGAAGAAGTATTTCTGCTTAAACAGTAAGACAAGAAAGAACTGATTCAGTACAATCCATAATAATGTTAAAATAACGTTATACTCATGTCCGTATCCCAATAGTAATTTTGTAAATTAGCTCCATTTCTGCTCTTATTTGAGTTACACAAAATGCCACTCTTTTATTCTGTAAGGATGTTTGTCTGTTAAAACCATCAGAGCTGAACTTGGTCTACATATTATAACAGGGCACGGCCTGAGCAGTACTTTCACAGCAGACCTCTAATGAAAACCATGGCATTTCTACTGGGAATTATACTATATGACCAGCAGGTGGCACTCTTCCCTCTGCACCTCAAATTCCAACCCAGTGTAAGTGACTCGGCTGCAGCTCTTTCAGAAGAGACATCAGTTGTCGTGAGACCCTGTCCAGCTTTTCTGTAAGACCAGGGAGGTGTCAATCTTATTGTCAGCTTAAGGTGGAAGTCTACTTCTTACATTACCTTCTTAATTTAAAGTTTTGACTGTTCAGTTAGCTTTTGGCTTTGTTGTAAAGCACTTTGGGATCTCCAACTGTAGTGAAAGTCACTGTATAAGAGTCGTTGACTGATAGGCTTTTAAAATGCATCAGCAAGAGGTTAAAGTCCTACTGTAAATGGGATCAAAGCATTCGCCAGGCCACGAATGCCTGGTGGGGCTGGGTTAATGAGTAACGCAGACATGGGTGAATGTCCGGAGGTCCTCATCTCGGAGTGGGTTTGGAACAGCCCTCTTTCCTCCCCTCCGGCTGCGTAGCCCCTGTGTTCTGACCCTGCTACTCAGGATACTCCTCAAACATCCCTGAGAAAGAACCCCAGGGCCAGGCGTGGCATCCTTAGAACAACACTCTGCAGAATAGCCAGTCCATGTCAGCAGAACTCCTTGGTCTTGGTCCTTGTCTCTAAACACTTCACCATATTATATAGGAGATTAATAAATAAAAAAATACAGGCCTGTATTGTTTGCTGTTGTTTTCAATGCCTCACCAGAGAAATTTGATTAACTTTTTTTTTTTTTTTTACTAATGCCAAAATGCAAAGAATGTCTGTCAATGTACAATCAGATCAATTGATAGTTCATATGAATGATCAATGCAGATGACAATGTCAACGTGTATCATGTGTGTGCTGGTAGAATGCTAAATATATTGTCTTTATGCACTATGCTTAGCTTTGGAGAAAACACTGAGACCCTTGCCAAGCCAGACCCCCTGTTGCATCTCTCAGGTGTCTCTGCCGATGTTTGGATGCTCTAATGTCACTGAAGAATGCTGGGATGCCAACCCCATGTCTTGATCTGTGGATGAAAGATGCAGGTGACAGCTAAGAGGGCTGAAAAGAAAGCCACGATGTGAAAGGTAGGTGCATTTCATTTATCTGCTGCTGGAGGTGTCCTTAACTTATGGGCTGGCTAAAGTCTGGAGCATCCAAGGTATCGGTTCAGAGGAATCAATATCAGTAAAACCGTCAAATTAGTGTTTGCAAACTTTTTGTTTATTTATCATCATTTATAATTATTTGTATTAATAAAAGTATTAATTTGATCCCAGTTTCCATCATCTTTGTTTTATGTGAATCTCAATACTCTGCCAGAATTAATGTTTGTGTTTGTAAAGAGTGTGGAAACTAGAGGTGTAAAGTGAAAATAAATTGATAAATGCCTAAATAAATACAAAATATAATAGTAAAAAGTTTTTGAGTTTAAGGAAATACCTCATATCATTATTCCACTGTATTCAGGTTAGCAGGGCAGCCTTTGTCTATCATGGAAGTGTCTTAGACCCTTGTACTGGTGTTAAATAGCTTGTTACAGGTTTCTTTCCTGGGAGCTAATTTGCACTTCTCTGAAACACTTAAACAAATAATTTATTGAGTTTTTCCCTGCAGCCCAAAATTGTTTATTAATAACGTATCCATGCTCAAGTCTCATCCTCTCTCAAAACGGCCCTCCTCATCCCTGTCAAATCCTTGCCAACATGCTTTGGGAAGAAAGCCCAGTCCAGGCCCCCTTCTCTTTAATGGATAGCTGCGCTATACTGGAACGGTGATTATCGTGAAGGTGAACTCCGCAATGCCAAACTCGTTTTCAAGTGGGACTCTGGCTCAGTCCTTGCAGAGCTTAAAAAAAAAAAAAAAAAAACCCTTTCAAATCCCACCTCGCCCTGTACCCTCACAGCACTCCCACTCTCCATGTTCCTCAGATGGACATGACAATTGTAATATGTTGCTTACAAGAGATAAAATACTCTGCCCTCCCTTTTTCCTTCATTTTTTTTTTTTTTTTTTTTTTTCCCCAACGCTTCCAAGTGTCTTGACAACACAGCCTGGTATTTTGGCAGAGGTCCCTTGAGTGTTGATGTCAGCTGAGAGAGAGAAAGAGAAGAGGAGGGAGTGGAGGAGAGAGAGAGAGAGAGAGAGAGAGAGAGAGAGAGAGAGAGAGAGGGGGAGAGGGGAGGGGGGGCGGAGGGAAGTGAAGTGCGTTATTCACAGCACTTGTCCTATGCATTTCAATCACAGTGAGCGAGAGAGAAAGAGGGAGAGGGAGAGAGAGCTCCACAAGCTTTTCCCAGGCTGCTCAGACAGACGGTAGCAGACGGAGGCAGACTGAGAGAGAGAGAGAGAGAGAGAGAGAGAGAGAGAGAGAGAGAGAGAGAGAGAGAGAGAGAGAGAGAGAGAGAGAGAGAGTGATTGAGATTGTAGAAGGAGAGGGAGGGAAAGTGGGATCATTCTCAAGGAAGGTGGAACCACTGCTTCTGTAAACGGGACCCTGGAGGCACAGACCAGAAGGGAATAAAAATCCAAACGCACCAGGAACTGCTGTCTGCTCACTGCTTCTTGGGATATACCTCTGACCTGCGCTATGGCACTTTACAGAACCCACCGGGCGGCTGTCGGACCCTCAGCTTGCACCGTTCTGCTTCTGTTCTTGGGTGCGCTGCTGGCGGGACAAGGCTGGGGATTCAACCTGGACACCACAGAGACCCTGACCAAGGAGGGCGAGGCGAACAGCTTTTTCGGGTTCTCCGTGGCCCTTCATCAACAACTTACCCCTGAGCCGAAGAGTTGGTGAGTGTCCTTGGTGCCATCCCCAATGCTGCATAGAACAGGAGTTTACAACACATTACTTTTATGTCAGGGGAGGGTGATCTGAGTGCCCACCAGCAAAAGCAACCATACTGTACTCAGTTTGCATGGACAGCGGCTGGGTTTTTGATACCTGGGGGGGCCTGTTTGATTTGTGTACGGTCAGTTGGTCCTGAGTGAGTAGGTTTATGTGTTTGTATTTTAAGTTTGGATGCAGTCCGTGAGCCTTAAAAAGCACCTTCAGTCTTTAGCACAGGAATGCACTGCGACTATTGGTCATTAATTTAGAAAGGTATGCATTAACACGGCTTCAAAGGGGACGTGGTTAATTTTTCTCCACGTAACGTAGTCAGCCTATCATATTTGTGTAATTCAGTTGATGCTTTTCCATTGGAGCTTTTGTATCCCAGAATACCCACACTATATCTATTCTCTCCACATTCCACAACGACTGATAAACTGTAATGATAAATCAAGGAGGCAGTATTAGCAGTTGGGCTGGAACCAAAGCTGGAGTCGAAGTTGTCATTGAGTCTTTCCATTTTAAATGAAGTGTGAGGCTGCAGTCAGATGAACTCGTGGAGGTAACGGCTCCCCTTTCCCCGCCTCTCCGTGCTTTTCAGTGACCCCCCACTCCATCGTTAACCTGCGCTCGGGCCAACCGGCAAAGTCTCCCCAATTCCAAACCGTCCAATTAGGTTCCCGTCAAGGCAGGGCACATGATTTACTGCACGTTCCTGTTATAGAGCTTCCAAATTTACCAGCCTTTGTGCGGGCTCAGCTTACCAGCGTGCTGCCCGTCCGTCTCCACGCCCCTGGGTGCTGGCAGCCCAGAGAGGAGGCTATCAGTCTGCATGAGCTTGGACGCCCGGTCAGATCTATATTGGATGGATGCAGTGCTTCCAAAGGGAAACCTTTACCTCTGGCATCCCCAGCTCAATTCCAAGCTGTGCCACCCCTTCCGCCCTGACCAGAACCATGTCTAATAACGTTCAGTAATTTGTGCAAGTGGTAGGGATATATTATTTTTTTGGTTGGTTTTTATTGTCCCAAGCTGGCTTCTTATTAACCTCAGGGCAGCCACTGGCACACACCAAGCAGCCGCTGTTCTAACCAAGCAAGACGCCCTGTAAAGCTGCCCCTCAAAGGAAAACAAAGTAGTATAATAGTGTGGTGCAATCTAAAGAACAGGTGTAGTTATGTTATTGACAGACTGGTTTCAATCTGGGAAGACGAGCACAGATCTGCAGGCAATAAACTCTCTTTAGAGCCCTTGAGCTGGCTAAAGCCATTACATCCTAATGATATAACAGCAGCAGGTGCTTTTCTCTTTTAATCGCAGGTTTGGGTTACTGGACGGCGGGAGATGCCTGGGAATAGCAAGTTAACGGGAGAGACAGTGCTGGTGTGATAGTTTCAAAACACTCATCCGAAGGTTTAACTGAATAGTAGGGTATACAGGGAAACAAAACAGTTAAAAAAAATATGAAAATTGTTCTAATGTCATCAGTAGAGAGGAATTTGAAATGAATGAGGCTTATACAAACACTTGTTGGTGTCTCAAGTGCAGTGCAGTGTCGCCTGCCTACCACAGATGGCCTGGCTCCCGTACTTATGTCACACTTAGGTGTAGGATAGGTGTTTTTTCTACGTGTGTGGCTGTTTGAGTTTGATATCATTGGAATGATTGTTTAGTGAGAAAATCCAAGTGGTGTACCCTCTAAAATATGGGTTTACACTGTAGTATAAATAATCATGTAAACAGTTTGGAATAAACGGCGTCAGTGTGTAAACATAATCAAGGTCAAAACTGGACATACTGAGTCAGGAACTTGTACAATGTAGAGGAAAGGGTTTCTTCTACAGTTCCCAGCTTTTTACAAATTAACTGAGCCTATTATTCAGATGGCTACCTTAGATATAGTGCTGTATCTCTTTTTATTTATGATGTGCACATGCACTGTAATGGTTTGGTATCGTGAATTTTCTAGCTAAATTGTTGTGTGTTTGTTGTGTTTTTATTACATATTGAATGCATCCTTTATGGTTTTCTGTCCTGCCCACTTTGATTTTTGCATGACGTGCTTCTGAATTGCCCTCGCACATGAAGTGAACTAAGAAATCACTTTTTCCACTTTGCTTTATAGGCGGAGACGGGTTCGCACACCTTTTAGTCCTGTGGCAATTAACAAAGTTGGCCTTTCAGTTTCGGTTTGGATGGATTCGCTTTGGTCAATTATCATTTGTCAAGGTAATGCTGGGACGTGTTCAGCTCTTGTCCTAACTAATGTCCCTCTTTGACCTTGTCTCCTTTTTTAGCAGAATTCTATCCTCCCTCATATAGGTTACAGCGAACCCCAGTATACATTACTGTGATCCCTGGCCCCAGGACTAAAATGGCTTATGACTCACCCAAATAGATTGTTAGCTGATCCCTGCAAATGTATTGAATATAGAAAAACCCAATCACATGGATTCACCAGACGGTGGGGGAGTGGATGTCATTGATTGTCCTGTGACAAAGGCAAAGCTGTGGCCAAGTGAGATTTTCTGAGGGCTGGGGAAGGGGGCTGTTGTGATGGGTGGGGGGGAAACGAGGTTACGTCCGTTTCTATGAATACAAAGGCAAATTCCAGTGCTCGGAATAGCGCATTACTAGTACAGTTTGTGACACAGAGCATATTGTCATTTAAACAAGGTGGAAACACTTGTAAACAGCCTAGTTATCAAAGTGCTTGACTGGATGCTGTATTTTGTTGTTTTCCTTTTGTAATATGCAAATCTCTGTGGCTGTTGCCCATGTTTAATGACAAACGCGCACGTCCTCCAAGACTCGGCCCTCAAACCATCACACTGCAGACCAGAGGATATCTCAAGGATAACCCCACAATCTGCCCGAATCTTTTTCCCTGAACCCCAGCGTGCCATCGAAGCCCATATTGGCGCAAATGTTTAGCAGCATGTTAAGGGAACACCTGTTTTTCTCAATAAGGAAAACATAAAGATACAGGGGGGTGGGGTCGCATAAATCTATTAAAAATAAAGTTGTGTTTAGTTACTTATTTACTTTGTATCATTGGATGTTATATATTTTTAAAGGGATGCTAAAGTTAACATGACTTTCAAGTTTTATGATTGGTCCGAACTGTTTTGAATTAATCTGGAGTCTCGAATGGCTAATTTATTGGCCATTTTGCACACTACTGGTTCTCATAAAAAATATTGGTAGAAAGAAAAACGTTTTCTCTCAATGGCAGATCTTGTTTAAAACTTTAATGTTGCCGTACAATTGGTTTATCAAACTCGAAGGGATGGTTAAGAGCTAAAATCAGTTGTTATATTCCTGTGCTGCTATGAGAACTCAAGATCACCCTCACAAAAAACTGATTTACAAAAAAAAACCTTCACATTTGAGGCTTTGAACAGATCGACCAGTTGTGCGTTCTTTCAGTCATACGTGGAATAGCTGATCATGTGCTTGAAATTGCTGTCAGATAAGCCTTATTCAGAGTGCAGTTACTGCCATTGAACCTTTTACTTTGTGAAAGGGAGACACAGGCCCATTTTGATCTTGTGCATTTAGAAGAACTTCCTAAATAGGGTGGACAGGGTTAAATGTGTATTAAGATTATCTCACAGGGTTATATAAAGCGTGTTTGTGCAGAGCCCTTTGTTTATCTGCACCAAACTGTGCTTGTTTATTTCGGGGACTTCCCTAAAAGACGCCTAGAAAAAAACATAATTTAATAATAATAACATTTGTTGAGGACGAAACCTAGAAGCAGCTTGTGATTGCAGTCTTTAAATTAGCCCCCAGGCGTTATCAAGAAGCCTATGTTAGTGTGATAGTGATAGCGATAGTGTGATTACCACAGGAAATTAGTGGGATATAAGGGTAAAGATAAGGAAGAAATGGTCTGCTTGGGATTGACCCTATTCACATTTTTTCCAGGAATACTGTCCCAGGACTTCACACTCAGCCCCAGCTCCAGAGAAATATGTTGAAATACTGAAAGGGGAATTAGCACTTTGGTGACACAGCATAGACTGTCTGATAATTTTATATATTTTTGCCACAGAGGTAACACTCAGATGCTTTAAAAAGTTTTCACCCCCTGCATAGTTTATTCATAGCAGTTGATCCAGTGGTTTCTTCAACTTCTAAAATTTATTTCCCATCATGCAAATCTGTGTCACCCTCTCCTGCAAGACTCTGAACCTGGCCTCATTTTGCCAGCTGTCGTCACCAACACTCACCATTGATTTTTGTGGACCTATAGGTTTTCCCCTCCCCCTCCCATCCTATGCTCAGGGGACAGATTGGGTTGCCAGAGGTTTAGTTTCAGCCCCCTCGCTGGCTTTCCTTTCTTAGACCGCGCTTGGCTATTTCCGACTGTCTCCTCAGCGGGTGTCTGACAGTTCAGTTGCAGCAAAACTGAGCCAAACAACCATGTAACTTTTTTTTTTTTATCTCATTCAAACCGGAGTAGAAACAGCTACTGACTCACACCCGTCCTTCCTGCAGGCCGAAGAAGTTGCTATTGTTAACTTTTGTTATTGCAAAACAGGTGTGCATCAGTGGAGTGATATAATGGTGCCATTTTTTTGGGGGGGGATTGATTTATAGTCACCCATGCAGACCAAACTTTTAATATAATAATGATTAATATCTGAATTAGTAATATAATTCATTATTCAATATATGCTAGAAATGTGCAATCCTTCTATTTTTCATATGCCAAAAGATCTCCAGGTTGTTCTGTGCTACATCTTGAGCTCAGGGTTGTGTCACACCCAGAAGTGTGGTCAACTGATGTAGATTTTCACTAACAGGAAACTGCTGGGACACATGTAAGTTATTTTCAGGCCCATTAAGGTCTGAGGACAGAAGAAGATACCTCTGACAGTGCCGTGGGTGTATTTGTGCTCTCTATCTTCACATCTCTGATCACTATGCTTCTCTTCTTGTCAGGTGTCATCAGTTTTAAAGTTTAGTTTCTACATATTCTACATACTATGTGTTTGGGGATTTTCTTGGTATTAGATCATTGTTAATTTATCATTGTTTTGATATAAAATTGCATTGTTTCATATGTATTTTCATTAGTTTATACGTTTAATTTCTTAAACTCATAATTGGTAATTCATGTTTGTTGTACTTCCGATTTGTTGTACTACCGATTGTACTTCATTCTGGTAAGTGCTTCTGGGTGATGTTCTACTTGAGTGTGAAACGAAAACTCAACCAAGTGCCCCATCGTTATGTGAGTATGGATTTGATAGTGTATTACAAGGAAAGGCTCGAGGATCATCTTGGATCAATTAGCTGCCGGTCAGCGAGATGGCGATGATGGGCCGAGTGACCACACCTGGTCAGTAAGCCGTCTTCTGCGCAGAATGTGGTGTGGGTGAAAAGCAGCATGTGAGTGTCTGCAACTGGAAGGCAGGGAGTGTTATACAGTTCCCTCTCTGCAATGCCACCCACTGCAGAGCTGAGTCAAGTAGAGAGCAATGAAAGAGAGAGAGAGAAAGAAACAGGGAGGGGGTGGCGGGGGGGGTCCCTGTCATAGGTCCTGCTGGACTCCTTAATTCCCCACATAAATTCCTCAAACACCAGCTGAGCATCTGGGCACAGGGGTACAGCGATTTTAATAATGGCATCTGATTAAAGTCTTGCGGTACAGAGGCAACCAGGGAGTGGTGTGTGTGTGTGTGCGTGTGTGCGTGTGTGTGTGTGTGTGTGTGCGCATGGTAGCTATTGATTGACAGTGATTGGAGTTATGGAGTGTGACCGCAATACCGATGGCTGCATATCTTCATTGCTTTAATGCAGAGGCCTGCAAGCAAATTTTATAAAAGTACTGCAGCTCTGATTCAGGACAGCTTGCAGATTTTTTTTTATATATTGATGGTTTCAGAGATCTAGAATTGAGACTCTTCTACCTCCTCACACTATAACAGTCTCACTTTTACCTGCTCAGCCATACATTTATTCCAATGTATGCACAATGCTGAAGTCAGTTCTCTCTCCTGGGACTTTCATTTTGTGTTTTATTATACTTGCATACCCCCCCAATCCTTAGTTTTATATTTAACATAGGGCTATGCTCAAAAGCTCCTAAAGTTTTCCAATGTAGTCTTTAAAAAGCCTATAAGCAGCAATGATGTGATCGGAAAAGGCGAGTTTCGGACAGCTGGATATAATCCTATGACATACGGAAAGGGGGGCTGGGTGTGTGGGATAGGTCAAGAAAAATAAAAAATCACTGTCAAGACGGCTTTTGAAGTCGGCTCTGAATTACATCCATAGCTGACCACCCTCGTCCTGCTAGTGTAATATTTTCCCCCCTGTAACACAATGTCTTCTTTTTGTATGTACACACATGAACAGAAGCTCGGGCAGCTCGGCTTGAGCCCATTAGACTTGTGATTTCTACAGTTCCATGGAAACAGATCCTCGGAGTTGTCACCATTGTAAACTCTTCCCGGCAACCGTAGGGTTTCTCCTCTGCATTTCATGTCTATTTGTCTCGCTCTCCCGGTGTTCGGCTATTGATTCACTCTGTTTTTTTTTTATATTCTGCTCTGTGAAAGTTGGCCACTGTAAATCATCAGAAGAGTAGTTTTGCATGACTCTAATATTATACTGAGTTAAGGTTAATGGTATTGTAGTAGTTACTATGAGACCATAGTGACAGCAGTGTGAATTACAGTAACATCAGCTTTTCGATGCAACTGCCATTGCTGCTTGTGATTGGGTGAATTTAAGTTCTTGGTCATCTTTACTTCACTCCCTATTCTTTTCCCTTTTAAAGCCATAAACGTTCTCCCTCACTCTCTGTAGTTATACACCGGTCTGATGTATCAGTTTGTGCTGGAGACCGGACACAATTCGTCTTTTTTTGTAGCCTTCACAGTAGCAATGGACGTTTTTGGCTTAGAAATAAGGATAACAAATCCCTTTTTACATTCCAAATGCATGAAACAATTCCTCTGCCTAATTTGCATTTAAATCTCCCCCCCTTTGAAAAAGAAAAATCCCATTTGAAAGCAGCTTAAAACTAACAATGAAAATGGCAAACCTGTTGTTTTTTTTGTTTGTTTTTGCTCCCGTCACATTTATTTATGACTGTATTTATTTATTGATTACATTGCAATGGGCTGCCCAGTCTTCATGAAATGTCCAGCATTTAGGGTTTAGTTTTTAATAGCCGTGTTTCTGAGTGGGGGCTCTCGCAGTCGGGTTCGGTGCGGTGATTTACACTGCCCTCCGAGAACAGGCAATCACACATCGCAGCTGCTGTTTTTCTTTTTTTAATACTCCTGTTTCACTGATAAAAGCCCTGCAGGGACTGGAGACTCATTAATATTGCACCAGAATCAGAGACAATATGCCAAGTCAGGGAAACACAGGGACATGCGTCTGAAACTCTACTCTTACGCAGCACAGTACAACACAAAGGAGCACGTTTTCGATATGGGTGTACCCCTCTGGTAATGACACCAGGTCAGGTAATGCAAGAATACAACAAAGCAAGGCAGCAGTGATAAAACATCAATTGTCAGGATTATTTTTCTTACTTCTTCTGATAGGATTGAACTGAGTCTTCAACGCCAGAGGAAAGAAGCCCGTTAAAAGGGCTGTGTCCAAAATAAGCAGCCTTGACATAGATCATAACGCGATTCCTACAATGCCGAGCACAAAACAGAGCAGGCACAAACACAGCTGTACTTAGTATCTTGATCTTCTGGGCTGTATGCGCATACACTCATGCAGTATGGCACAGGTAAAAGGGGTTCTTGATTTAATCTTTGACTGTGTCTTGAAGGACCAGTGGAAATAGTTGTGTAAAGAAGGTTGCAACTCATTTGGGGTGGCTTTAAGGATTTAATTTATATTTGCTGATTTTTCTTCCCCGAAGTGAAGTGTTATCGGATTGTCATCCATGCAGAGGAGAGCATGTTGAACAACTGGCAGCCCCCAACCCCTGACTGCAAGTGTTAAACGCCTTTGAGGAGAAAACTGGCAGGCCTTGTTTATGAGAAGGAAGCCCAGACTTCGGCGATGTCAGTGTCAGTATTTCCACAGAGGAAATATGACACAATCGCACACACACACCCAACTTGGATCCGTGACTTCATCCATATGGAGAAAGGTGACACAAGGACCAATGCATCAGAAATACTCGCAAATATCTTATAGTTTTCACTTATATAGGTGCACAGAAACACAACCCACAGACACATGATTGAGTCCAGAATCAAAGAAGTGTCAACATATATAAGACCTTATTTGCATGGCACCCCTGAATAAAGGTGCAGACAAAAGTGTACCTTCAAAGTGCAGAATCATGCAAGTGCATATGTTCAAATTGGAATTGGCCCAGTGTGCATTGGCCAGTGGATCTCAGTTTTACCAATTTTTTTGTATTGATAAACAGATTACACCGCCTGTGCCAGCTCAGTAATGAGAAACCAATCAGTGTGGACACCAGTACCCATCTTATGCGAATTGCCGCGCTTCTCACCCAACCAACCTGCTAAATAAATCATGACACCGTTTAATCGGTCTCTCTCTCGGAATGAGATGCTGCTTGCTAATGAACGCAAGCCAGAGCAGGCAATTATTCAGGGATTACTGGGCCGTTTGCCACAGGCAGCGTCTTTGTGCGCCGGTACAATGCATGATACAGTATGGGCTCTGCTGATGCCCCAGTAGGTGGCTTAAGTTGAAGAGTCTTTGACATCCAGCATGTGTCACCTGTACCATTTTGCAACCAATACATCTCTATCTCGCTTGATTTCACCGTTCTCCCTAAGCTCGGTTGATTTTGTCTTATGTTTGATTTCCCTGATCTAGGATCCAGCGTCGTGCAGATTTTTTTTATCTTGCCCTGGGAGCTCTGTAGCACGTTATCTGTATTAGTTGTTCAGACCCCATCAGAAACACAGAAAAACACATTTCACAGATCTTACCCTTGAGAGCTAACCTCAAAGGGCCTGGTTTCAGGAGAAGAGATCACCCGACAGACATTGACATTGTTTCCATGCCTGTGCTCATTTAAAGTAAGCTCTCGGAGTCGGCTTTTGTAGTAATTGGGGTGAAAACCGTGTGTGTGGTTTGGATACAGATAAGGCAATTACCTCAGCCATCCTTTGGGAGACCCTGCTAAATTCCCTGGGGACTCTTGCCTGCATGGAGAGGTTGTGCCAGCTCAGGGTGTGCAGGAAATGTACGGTTAATGCAGTTTGTTTTGTTTGCTTGTTTGTTTGATCTGTTTCTGCATCTGTGATGGTCTTGGTCTTGTGCAAGGTTTAGCACACAGCAGAGGAAGTAAAATTTGCTACAGTGTCTCCTTTGTGTTGATTAAATAATTTGATTTGCATCAAAATTAGGCTATACAGGGAGACTGAACAGGCAGCGAAATAAAAATAACCAACCAAAATTATGTCTCGCAGGCCCCTGGTGTGTGAAAAGGGTTTCCCAAACTGGACCACTGAATGCATTGCAGTTCAAAGTCAGTTGACGTCTTGTTGTGCATGTTTGTTAATGTGAAATTGAAGGAGATGGGGGCATATGGGATTTTATTGGAAGTGGGGGGTGGGGGGTGGTTGTGCTGGGAACACCATCTGTTCTTGGCAGCCCTGTTTACCTATTGATTTAAAGGAGGGGGTTGTTTAAAGATACTGCTGGCACTCACGTCAAGTTGGACATTGTGGGGAACTAATATTTGCCTGCTACTGTTGACAAGGGGGGGTTACACCGAGAGAAGGAACTGAGGGAGGCCTGAGAAACCTGACCGTCACCAAGAGATGAGGAGAAGGAATGCGACTGGATACAGTGGCACTTTCACCGAGGTGAACGTATTTCTTCATCCGTGAACATTAGGGATAGTTAATTACGTGCATATATTTCATTGAAGTGGGTCTGTGAAATGCCTTCAACATCTTGCTTGGTGAATTGGGGAGGGAGGTTGCTCTTTGACAGATCAGTAATGAAGTCAAAAAACAGAGAGGAGCACTTTCGGCAGCTATAGTCCGATGCTGCCTTTGTAATATGGATGTAATCGTGTTATCCGGTGGGGCAATCCCAATACTTTGATGTTACTGCTTTAATATGAGAATTCATTAGTTAGAAATGGATTGGAAATGTCCAGTTTATGGCTTTCCAATTGAGGCACTGCAATTTGCCGGCATCGATCATGCTGATACTGCAGATAAAATTAGCACAAAGCTGATTTGGAATTTCTCGAACTGGATTTTAATAGTCAGAGACTCATTAATATGGGGACATAAATTATTTAGCAATTTCAGCAATTTCCCATCGTTTCCACATTTCCAAAAGGATTGCGCCAAATACCGTTTCATGGCCCATCCAGATCAAAATAGGGGCATGAATGTGTTTGCTCTGTTTTGACATGAAATCTATGTTAAGATGGATCATTTTAATATGTGCTGCAGATACCAATCTTTTCAACATTTCCTTAAAAGGTTCACAATGAAAAGAACGCAGATGCCAGCCCATTGAGATCTGGTACCAGCGGGGTAATGTTTGAAATACATCCCCAGGAGCCTAGAGGAATTGATCCAGAGAAAACACTTTGATGGCAGGGTACATGCACTTTCAACACTGCTCAGCCTCTTTCAGCAGGCCTGGGTTGCCTTTAAACATGAGTCAATGTGCTTCTTTCCCATTGCAAAAGCCGTGCGCAATTTCCCCCGACCAGCACAGCCCACGGAGGGGTGGCTTTCTACCCCACGCTCTCTGTAATGAGCCAATTAAGGAAGACGGCGTGGGCTCCAGCAGGAATCATTACCACAGTCTTGTCCAGCGATTTGTACACTTCATGCCCCAATCTGAAAGCTCGACAACCGGGGCCCCCAGAGTGAACCGAGGCCTGATTAGCGTGGGGACGTGTTTCGCGCAGTACAAATTGTAGGCGCGAGAATCCAGTGCCAAATTCTTCAGGGAGCCTTTGTAGCAGACAAAGCACAGAGCCTCTCAAAGCACTACAGGGTGTTTCTTTGTACTGCTGTGCTGGGGCTGGGGCTGGGGCTGGGGCTGGCGGTAGGGTGGGGTGCGTTGGGCTGATGCAGCTCAGCTCAATCTATGCGCAGGACAGACCGACACATTTATACAGCATAGGCACTGGATATTTTGTTAATCTGTCTGTACCGATCTTTCCAACCATACATACTTACATAGGGTAGGTATCGTACACACAATGGGAACTTATTTTCTCTATCCCCAGATCTAGAACAGAGCAGGCAATGAAAACACAATCTGAGAGCTAGGTAGCAGGGAAAATGACAGAGAATTTCATACTATAGGAAGGCCAGAGTTGGGGAAACTGGTGGCAGTGGATCCGGGCACCAGATTTCTCAACGTTTTGATCAGTGTGTTGTTGTTATTCTTGTTGCTTTTCCCCACTTGCCCCGTGCGAAGAGTCATTCACACAACTCACTCACGCCTTCTATATTTACAGACCTGTCTCCTTGTTTTTTCCCTTTAGGCCAGATGCCCAGTCCCCTGTAAATGCATTTCGCAGCAGTTCGGCCTACAATGTGGCCCCTCTCCCTACCGTTCCCCTTTACACCCACGCCCTGCCTGCAAAACTTGGTGTGTCACGGGAGACCGGGGGATTAAAAACTAGACTCTAGTTGACGGCGAGACTCTGCTATTGATCTAATAGTTTAGTGGGAAGGGAAAGAGCCCAACTGAAGATACACCTTCTCCAAATTAAAAATCAATCCGTAAATAAAAATGGAAAATTAAGTTCTAGTCTGTACCGTCATGGTTGAGAAACCCAATTATAAACTGGAATCCCTGTTCTGGAGTTCCTGTATGGAAATTTGATGCAGCTGTCTCTTCAGGCCCAACCATTACTGCCCAGAACAGCAAAGAGTTTTGAGGGGTGGGGGGGGCAACTGTTGCTTGTTGTTGAGGAGATGTTTCAGCTGCTGCCGCTCTCACCCTTCTGAGGAATCAAAGTAGGAGGGGACATGGGAAAAGAGAGGCCAAATGGACTAAATCCCTCGTTGCCGCACCGCTGTGGCTTTTCTCTCAGGGTAGCTGCACAGTTGTTCACTTGACCAGCTTGTCTATAGTGTACAGGCTAGTGCAACCCAGGGCTAAATTTTTCCACAGCTGGGGAAACATTCTCTTTTTTATGTAGAGGTTTGAATAAACATACTTAATGGAACAAATACACACTAGACCATAAGTGATGCTAGATGTTCTATTGATGTCATTCAGTTGTATTTCAATGTAAAATTCATACTGGAGTATTAATATTGCAAGTTTTTTGCAACCCAGGTTTGCCATTTGAGCTGAAACATTTATTTTCTATCCAACAATCCCTTTTTTGGAGCACATTTCTGTTTAGTGCTTTTGAATATTCTTGCATTGTTGAAAAGTAAGGGACGTTCTATGGTAGTAAGAATTAAAAGCTAAGGAACCATCTCTATTCCATATCTAGTGACTTGTGTGGTCCCATTTAGTTTCAGTCAAGTCATAAATAACCATGATCTTCATCCTAATCATTTCTATGTGTAGAGTGCCATTCATGCCATTCAAAAACATACAGAGCCTCCGGGATGATATAATTTGAATTTAATCACTTATTCAAGGGCACAGTTGACTAATTTGTGCACAGATGATTATTCTGATTTCTAGGTTTACTAAATTGTGGGCATCATGCACAAATTATTCACCCTTGCACATGAATACCGGTCTTGTTGTTTTCTTCTTTTTTTTTTATTTCTTTTTTTTACTTTTTCCCCTCAACTATGGGTGGGGCTACTTAATAGCGGTTCTATTCATGAGTTGAAGAAAGAAGCATCTGACAAAAAAGAAAGTCACCTCTGAGCACAAGTTTGTAGATTTCTATTAACAGGTCAGTACTGATTTAATCCCAGCCTGTGTCATCTTTTGGGCTCGGTCAAAAGTATTGAACAAAAGGGGGGAGGAAAAAGTAGCGATTTTATAAATATAGAAAATACAAAGCATTCAGTTATTACACTGAGTCATAACATTGAAATTAGACATGAAAAAACATGTGACACCACCCGACATTAAGAGAACTCAATAACAACATTTTTTTAAATCAGTTCTTATTTTAGAACCGAGATTTCGCTTGCCTACTGTCCTACAGCACTGAATTCTACAGTCTTGGTTCATAAAAGCAGGGGAGAGCAAGGGAGTGTGAGAGATCAACAGTGAAAGTGAAGACGTTAAGCTGAAAACAAAGTGTTGCCATAATTCTTTCCACCACAGCCCCCAAAAGTGGAAAACCAAGGCAGTTTGGGTGGTCTGAGGTCGCTGATATGATGTAGTGACTGGGAGTGAGATGAATGGTTTTATCAGTAGGGTGTGCTAAGGGGTAGGGAGTGATAGGTAGGAGACATGGGAGTCTCAGAGCCTGCTCCTGTTTCCCTGATTGAAGACATATCAAGATATATGCTTTCACTATCACTCCACAACATCCAGACACCCATTTCTGTGTCAGCTCTTGACAGTAACACACAATCACAGGGGGAAAGAATTCCCCAAATGTTAGGTCTCCTGTCTCTTCTTTCTGGAAGGTTCTGAGGTACATGACAAGATCTTGGCTGTGAAACGGACTAGATGATATCTTTTTACATCTGGAAAAGATCATGTTAAACAAATGTTCTCGAATGTGTTATAAGTGGGTTCTGCAGGAGAGATAGTTAAGAGGTGAGTGCCCCTTTATGAATGTCTTCTTGATGCTAAAGTTGTACATTTGTAAACAAACTTAAAATAGTGTTGACATTTCACTGTGGACATAGTTCCTAAAGGAAAAGAATTACAAGTATGTCTGTATTAGATGATCATAATTTGATTCTCTCATTCCTTTCTCATCAAAAATATACTGAAAATTAAACAAATTCAACTTGATTATTTGTATTCCCATACTGTTCATCAAATTACATTTCTGTGGCAATTATGTATTTTAAGATTTTGTTGAACACTGATTGAAGGAGATTGAAATTGATTGAACGGCGTGTGTAAACTGTGGACTGTGTAAACTTTAAATGTAACAAATCGCATTGTTTCTGATGAAGGGTGTGAAACCTTTCCACTACAACCGTATTGAAAACTAGCTATGAAAGATACAGAACTATTTAACCTCCTTTAAAGTACCAGTATAGTCCACTGTATCTTCCAAAAGAGGATTCTAATCGGTTGTTGTTATGCCTGCTCCCCTGATCAGAATATTCATGACCACCTCACACCTGCTGCAAAGCCCTCTGGGATCTTGGAGGACTACCGACATCTTAATCCTGTGAGGGCCGAGAGTTGTTCAAGGGTTAATATGGGGCGGAAGAGCTGAGGGGGAGGGGAAGGGGGGGTTTGGGCGAGTAAGGGCTGCAGGGGAGCAGCTCAGATTGATCTGTAACAGCTGGCGGCTCATGAATTTAGATGAGGCTTGGAAGTGATGACGAAGGTGGCCTTTTTCGAAGCGGTCCTCTCTCAGCCACGCATGATTACAAAACGTTCTGCTTTAAAATCCCCTACATTTGTATCCGCTGAATGCCGATCCCAAGGAATAATGGGATTTTAAACCAGACCCCCTGGAGTTCCTCACTGCAGGCCGGTCAGTTAACCTCGGTTTCGGTGTGCATTAGCACAACCTGAGGCATCGTTTCCACAGCATGTCTCACACTTGTCCGCTGACAGGTCTTTGACCGCGTCTGATGAGGGAAGACAAGGGACGCTGTCATGTTTAGGCCCCGGCCGGCATATGCATGGGACGCTGGTGCCACCAGCGGCAACACGTAATCCGTAACCAGGGCTGCATTTGACATGGAAACGAATTAGCCGTGACAAGCTTTCAAATTCCAAAACTGTACATTCAAATGGCGGAGACCAGGCGATGAATAAGTTATAGCTGGGGGGATGATTATCCTTCCACACATTGTCAAACTGTTGCCAAACTGTCTTTGGGGGTTTTATGGTCAGATACCACGGCTGCTGCTGTATCCAGCCCCGGTCAGGCCCTCTATTCATCTTTGTCACATGTAAGGTTTTGTTTTCTTTTCAGTTTTCTTGCTAGTTTTCTTGCTTGTGCTAGCTGCTATTCCCTGCTTTCTCTGTTGCATTACTGTTTTGTTCCAACCTGTATTTGGCATTATTTACCATGTACAACTACAACTGGCTCTGATTTCTGCTTTAAGATTTCACGCTAAAAACCATCCCCTTGTCCAGGCAGGTAATTAGACAATAACCTCATTTGCTGTTAACGACCACATTTAAAGGGTGGAGTGACCTTCAGCAGAACAGGATCCTTGTGTGAATAAGAGCTGTATAGACCTTGAAGTATGAAGGTCTGATGTCTTGCCGTGATTGGTGTGGGGAATGGAAATTCTCAGCTGGGTTTGATGGAAGAGGCTCGGTGAATCTGCTAGCAGGTGCCACCCAGACTGAGGCGGGGCACTGGAAACCCCCACTGACCTCTAAACCCTGTATGGCATCTTTCCATTGGGGGAGTCAATCCCAGCCAAACTGCTTTCAAAAGGAAAAAAAACAACAACAACAACACCCCTATTAATTATGCAATCCCTTCCTTCAGACAAAGCCATCAGCGGTGTTAATAATGCAATGAATGTGTGAGTTTGCAATCTTGGTGGAAGTGGGGGGTCAGTGTTTCTGCATCTTTATTCATCCAGAAGTAAATTGTTTACTTTCAGATAGATTATTTGTTTTCTACGTATTCAAACACTGATCTTTTCATTTAATTTCCTTTCCCGTTTTTGCTGCCCTAAACTCTTCTGTCCTTGTGGTAGCTTTAATTGTAAGTTAAGAACATAAGAACATAAGAAAGTTTACAAACGAGAGGAGGCCATTCGACCCATCATGCCCGTTTGGTATCCATTAATAACTAAGTGATCCAAGGATCCTATCCAGTCTATTTTCGAAGGTTCCCAAATTGTCACTTCAACCACATCGCTGGGGAGTTTGTTCCAGATTGTGATGACTGTCTGTGTAAAGAAGTGTCTCCTGTTTTCTGTCTTGAATGCCCTGAAGCCCAATTTCCAAGGCCGCTAAGTCCCCTTCAGGTATTTACTTCATACAAGCCGAAACTAAAAGCTTTTAGCATAGCAGCCAGACTTTCCGCAGTCACGGCCAGCAGCCACAACAAGGTAATTCAAGAACCACATTCTTAACGGACACCACGGCGTCAGACAGAGAGATAAGGGGCAGGGTCCCCTGAGACTGATGGGAAGACAAGGGCTGAACTCCCTGACCTGCCATTAGAAACGGGATGAGGATGAGTGTTTGGATTAGTGACAAGGATGGCGGAAACAAGGATCGAAGCCTCTCTACCGCCCCCTCCCGCCTTGGGGATCGGCCCCTGAATGAGATGCTAAGCACAGGGGCAGTGAGGCTGAAAATGAGTGGAGGTGGGCAAGGGAAGCCATCGCCTTCAAGGGAGTTTGTGTTTGGATTCTGCCTGAGCCCGACGCATGGGAATGAGGTCACCACCCCCACCCCCCCAATAAAATGGTCTTACAGCGTTAATGACCGTTCACTTCCAGCACGACAGCTTGTTCCCCCTGTCTGCTGAATGAAACACTATCTGCCTGAATCCGACCGCATTCTGAAGGGTGTCTTACCACAAGAGGTAGTTAATAATTACTATTATTATATTTCTTTGCAGACTCTCTTATCCAGGGTGAGTTACAATTTTTACAATATATCACATTATTTTTACATAAATTGTCAATTTATACATACAGTTTATATAGCTCTCCACTCAGGAGTCCAGAGCCTTGACCGCTCCACTGCAGAGGTGGAAAGAAGGCAAGCTAGCTTTTAGTGGGGTTTTCTTGCATTGTGGTGTTGGAAAATCACAGTTTCTGCAGTGATGTCCTATGAAACACTTAATGTTTTCGTGCTAACACTGGGATTACATAACTGTTAAGAGAAAACTCCTCAGTTTGACTTTGGATTGCATTTCTGGCATTCCTGGAACAAAAGGCACATAAAAAGTCTGCGTGTTTGATTTTCAGACGTAGGTGTAACATTTTATAACAGTCATTGATCTTTTATTTTTTCTGGCCACTGACTTCGATCTAGCACTGCCTCAGTGAGAGACGAGGAAAAAGAAAAAAGTAAAACTGGAAAGCTGAGCAAGTCTGTCCCACAAGCCCTTATTAGGAGAAGTAACAGTAGAACCAATAGAGTGAATCCACAAAGATTGGTATCCCCCTGTGGATGGCGTTCCCTGAGTGGGCTCAGTGTTCAACTTTGCTGTGCTAACTCTGTGCCCCCTTTGCACCGCCTTGAGCTGGCAGAGAAGAGGGCCGGCTGGCAGCAGCTGGGCATTCCTCTGGGCTCCATCACCATCGCACTCGGGCTGTATGTGGGGGGGCTGCCATGACCAATCCAGGGCTGTGAGGGAAGCTTGGCTGGAATTCTTGCAATGGACACGGTGCTGAACCTCCCCCCCCCCAACACACATACACACTCAAAAATTCACCCTTTATCTCTTGAAAGAGAAGGACCAGGCCTTACACTCACATCCGTGTCACATTTGCACAGAAACCAAGAGTTGAGTACACTTGTCAAGTCATGGCCATGTGTTCACTGTAAAGGCCTGTGACTCAGGTGATAAGAACGGAAGAGACTGCAGTTTTAAATCTCTTATAGCTTCACACTCATCAGTGTCGTGTCAAGGGGCTGTCCGGACAGGATGTGTATGCAATACGTAGATGGGCATGTAGAAAGATGAGGTGGGACCTCCAGAAACAGAATAAAAACAAAGAATCTGCTTTGTCATTGTCCCAGTTGGGACATATTATATTTATATCAGATATTCAGGGTTGAATAAAGTCATGTATTTAAACGGACAGCTTTGCTGCAGAGTCGCAGAGAAGAAATTATTTTGCAATCTGTGTAAAAGCAGCCTTTTTCAATTCGAGGTGTCAATGCTCCCTGGCTCTGGTAATTCCCTTCAGATTAAAAGCTCCTCTCAAATACGGTCCTGTGCTCATCAGAAAGAAAGATGGGGGCTAGGTGATCAGCCTGGTTGGCGTGGATATGTGTGCCATCATGCCTGACTGAGTCTTTTGAATGGCTCAGATAGAACTGGAGGCCCACTAGCAGCATACCCACAAAACCCAGCTGCATACCAGCCCGGCCCCCACTGCTCACCACCTGCCTCCCAGCCCATAGTGAGAGGGGTGGGGGAAATTGGAGAGGGTGGTAATTTACACAAAGGCCACCCATACTAAACCACCACCCCTCCTCCTCCAATCACTGTACCCTGCTGTGAACTTGCAATGTAAAGGTCCTCCCAACTGTTTTGTATAAGAGCTAGCTCATACAATACATATGTGCCTGCTGAAACTATAGTACAACAAAGTAAACTATTTTGTATAGTAGTGCAAAATAAAAATCCTGACAGGAATAAAGGAGACTAGCCCATAAAACAGGGATAAATCCGAGGTAGACACAGAGACACAGGGAGATACAGATTGCTGAGAGTGTGTCTGAAAGCATATTGTATTGAGTACCACACTATACATCAGGAGCTGAGTCACTCGGCTCTTCCGAGAAACAGTTTGAGTCGGCGCACAAAGCTGGTGAGTGCTGGCAGGCTCTGGCATACGGAGACACTTCCCGATGCCCTCTCTCTCTCGCTCTGCTCAGTGAAGACTTTTACGGTGCAAGCTTCCCCTGTGGTGGCTGTTAAGTGGCCCGGCATATAGCAATCTAAGGAGAAACGACAACCCCCAGACTGCCAGGAGAAATGAAATAATCTAAAAGCTTTGATGATGCAAACTACTTTTTCATGGAAAGTGATTCAATTCAGCAATTTGTAGCAGCACTTGGATTACATAAGCCATATGCAGTGATTATATCAGACTGACAGGTATTGCATACGCCTCCAGAGATCCATTTTACTGACTGTACATGGCATATTGGTCTGACACTGAGTAAGGGCTGAAAAATCACTTGTCTTTAGTACCAAGGCATTTAACGTGTGAGGGACATTAGGTGCACAGGTTCTAATTAGAGTAACTACAGTACAGTACACACACACACACACAGTGACTAACAGAAGGATCAGAACACATTGCACTGCCTTGACCTGGGATTATACTTAAAGGAAACATATATACCTTATACATCACCAAGAAAAGGCAGAGGTGCAGATGGAGGGAGGATGGGGGGGTCTTAAAGAACAGCTGTAAAGATGTGGTGGTCAGATTGGCGGGGCTAGCAGGAGGTGGGTGTAAGGGTTGGGGGTAGGCATGTGGGATGTGGGTGGGGGGGGGTGTACAGCTGTCCCCCCTCCCACCCATACACTCACTTCTTTGACTCATAACCTGGCAGGCAGCAGCACAGCTACAACAATAGGAACCGGCAGCTGCGGCCAGGTTGTCTAAACAGAGTGTCATGGTGAGGAGCGCAAGATTACCTACAGGACTGTGCCCACCTCATACACACACACACACACACACACACGCAGGTCTCTCTCATGCCATATTAAGCAAGTAGCCTCCCTGCCTTCCCAGCAGGCTGTTCGTCACTCTTAGTGTCATGATCCCTTGCCGTCTCCTCAGCTGCCCTTCCTCACAAAAAAGCGCAAACTTCAAAAGCCTCCAAATGCAGCCCAGCGACTAAACTACTGCGGCCTGGTGATATAGCACAAAGATTCGAACTGCTCATTAGTATGCAGAACAGTTAGTACATCTCTCTAACATGTACAGATTTTAAAAAATACAATCTTTACCAATGGTGAAGTTCAGTGAATGGTTTTGAAAACTTCTTTGGTGCCCCAGTGTTTCCTCCAGAATAGGAATGGGGTCTTTCATTATCAAGAGGCAGAGTGGTCGGTGGGTGGCAAATTGGTTCAGTTTGGCACTGTTTTGCCATTAATGTATCCCGAAAAGCAGCTGATGATTTTATAAAGGGGGGTGGGGGGGTGGATGGGATTAATGTCTTATTTTCCCACAGGGTAGTAGTGCTCATTACATCTGATGGCTTGATAATGACTGCATGTTGGTTTGAGAACTGCTGTAAGATCACGAGGCGGAAGAATTCAACTTAATGATGCTGTAATCAGGAGATAGGGCCGTGGCGCGTACTGTGACATCTGGAGGAAAACGACAAGGCTACAACAAGATCACAATCAGCCAGGGCCTCAGAGAATCAAGCCAGTCTCTTTTAGGTTTCCAACATGGTGGAGGGCCGAGCATTGTGGGAGAACAGCCCTGATTCCTGGTTGGTAATCAGGACAGCTGTGCAGTCGGCCCTGCCTCTCGCTTCCCCTGATCCCTGCGCGCTGTCATGGGTGAGAGGGTTGGTCTGGAATGTGGCTCTGTGCGCTGTTTTTAAATAGCCCCCGTGAGGAGCCAACCAGCCAGCCCAAATAAGGCAGATTTCAGGGCTGAGAGCTGATATACCAGCACTGGGTGACAATAGAGCACCGTGTGTGTGTGTGTGTGTATGTGCGTATGTGCATATGTGTGTTTGTGTGCATCAAGAGAGGAGTCCACACTGTTACCCTCAACACCCTCATATTTAACCCTGGTGTTGCCATAGTACAGCACAGCAGAAAGGTCCTGGTATGTGCAGTATGTTTTTCTGTACAATACAATTGATCCCACTCCCAAAGCAGTTCCTTATAAAATTGATCCTGCACATCACCTACATTTTTTCCAGTTCAGTTTTGATCCTGTCACATGTGTGTGTCCTGATCCAAAGCTGTCCCGAAGGAAATGTGATCGGGGACACAAAACCTTTATTTTGTGCGTATATGGTATGACGCTGATTTCCTTCCCCCTGCACACATCCTGGCACAAAGCTTGTAGGAAATCCGTGCCAATGCTGGGTCTACTGATATGATCTGTGATGATGTTGTGAATCAGAACTGAAGCCGAGACAACAATAGCTTCATGACAAAATCAAACATGCGGCGACAGGTCACAAAAGTCACACTATAAAGTTCCACAAGTGAGCCAAAGCAGACCTCCATTGTTTATGAAAAGTACATCCCTCTAATACTGTTTTATTGGGTTAAGTATTTTACAATCAATAATTAAAACATTAAAAACTAATGCCATGTCTTTTGGGTGCCGTTTCCTCAGGATCCTGGTGGGGGCGCCACAGGCCCGCGGCATAGTGACAGACGGAGCCAGTCGCACAGGGGCGCTGTTCAAGTGTCCAATCACAGCGGAGGAGTGGGACTGCGAGCGAGTGAACATCGACAACGAGGGTGAGGCTGAGCCCGACAGAGGGATTTAGGGAGGGATTTACCCCAGCCAGGGATATGACCCATTTCTGAGCAGGTTTCATCAGTGTGAAAGCACGGGCATGGGTAGAAAGGGTGTACCCAACCGGCTGCACTCTGGATAGGGTTGACCCTGGTAGAGGAATGGGTTAGTATGAAAGGGGCTTGAAATTCAGTAGTGAACCTCCGATGAGCACCTGAGATTTTTCAGGCTTTTCTGGAAGGGACACAATGTGCCGTGTCTCCTCTGCTGGCTGTGTCCATTCCTGGAAGTCTTGAAAGAAACCTGACACAAGGATTATACAGAGTTCTGCCTCATAAAATGACTCAAGTAGCTCATCCTTGGCCTAGCTATGATACAATCTCTATAGCTCGTACCATAAATATACATGTGTCCTGCATACTAAATTTCCTTAATAAAAAAAAATGACTTCATAGACCATCATTTTTAAATCAGATAAAGTGTGGACATGGCATTTAAATTCTGGGCTTCTGACCATCATCTGAGACAAGAGGCCATTTGTAATTGTATGGATGTTGTAATAGATTGATCATTTTTCTCTGGGTCTGATCTCTTTGCTGTTGACAGTGCACAGAAAGGGGGCAGTTTTTCTCATTCAGTTAATAGCCATCCGAGGCCTATTTTCAATACAGTTTTAATCATTAATTTCCCCCCCCTTCGATGTCCACAGTGAGCGCTAATCGGGAGAGCAAGGAGAATCAATGGCTCGGGGTGACAGTCAAGAGCCAGGGCGTTGGAGGAAAAGTGGTGGTAAGGAATTATTTTAATTATTTAATTACACTGTGTTCAATCTCAATATCACAGAAATGAAAATATCCCAACAGCCCTAGGTTGTGTGACTGTGTGTTTGCTGTGCTGCAGAACTTTTAGTTGAACCTGTTCAGGTACATTTCTGCTGTTTCTCTGTGAATAGAGACATTCAGCACAATGGTATTGGACAGTGCGGGCACCAAACTGTGATCTGTCCGATCATTGAAAATTGATCCTTCAGGCTGACCCACACCGGCCTCAAAGCCATTTTCTGGTCCTGGTTTTGATAGATGGCAATCTAATATCTTTGCTTTCTCATCCTTGACATTAGAAGATGTTCTGTAGTTCATATGCAGTACAGGTTTGGAGCAGGAACTCTACAAGGCATTTAAAATGTGTGGTGGCATAGGGCCGCATTATGCAGAGCAAAGTAGGAGAGCTTACAAGCATTACCCAGCCCAGTTATAAACCAAATATAAAAGTACAAAAAAAGCATGTTCAGATCAGGCCCTTAGAGAATCTGTGCCCTCCTCCCATTTCATTGACCCAGACATGCGCCCACCTGTACGAGTTGCGGCAGCGCGTGAAGCAACCCTCGGAGACGCGGGACCCCATTGGGCGCTGTTACGTGCTCAGCGAGGACCTGACAGAGCGGGACGACCTGGACGGCGGGGAGTGGAAATTCTGTGAGGGGCGGCCGCAGGGGCATGAGCAGTTCGGCTACTGCCAGCAGGGCATCTCCGCCAGCTTCACCCCCGACAAGAGGTACATCCTCTTCGGGGCGCCGGGCACCTACAACTGGAAAGGTGAGCCTAGGTGCAGGGAGGGGGAGAGTTAGTGATCGCTTTCACAACAAGGTCTAGTCTTCCATTTCCTCTCTGTTGTCATTTCCACCCAATCTGAAACTCTCAGTTGAATCAATTAAGAGGAACAAACAACTTATTCCATTTGCATTAGCATCCTTATGATATTTTGATTTATTTAATTTATGGCTCCAGTAGATAGATTTAAGCAGCACTTATTAGTTTGATACCATTGAAGCACACCTAATTAACGTAGAAATAACATGCAGTACACTAATCTTTTTTTAATGAAACCTTTATTCATATTAATTGATTTGTTATCTTATTTTTCCTCATGTGCGACTTTTCAAATGTTCAGTGCAACACCTGTTCAAGCCTGAAGGCACACTAATGTGTCGGGGCACACGGGTTGCGAAACAGTGGTCTCAGAGACACTCCTGTGTTTGCTGTTTACGTTTTTGAACCACATCAACAGCAGGGGGGTCTGTCTGTCTGACATCAGTAGCAGCTGCTGGAGAGATGCCAATTGCGGCCCCTCGATTCATATCAAAGTTCAATGGAGGGCGTTCCTGTGGCCGGTTCTTGACAGGATGTGAACAGGGGAAAGATCAAACACGAGCACATTGCTCAGGCGGTTCCAGAAACGCGTGGGGCGAGGTCCCGTACAGTGCCTTATTCTCTGGGATGCTATTTGAAGTATGCCGCTCCTCTCCCATTTTGCACATAACACTCTTGTGATTATACCGGCACCTACTGGACAATGAGAGCATAGCACACTCCACACACCTCCAAACAAATTGGATGTTTTTGAAAGGGTGCGCACAAGGACGTTTTCAAACCCTTTCTGTATTTCTATACTGTCTTAATGGATCCTGATCCCGAGAGGCTAACTGCTGCGTGATCTTGACCTTGATTAGATTTGTTTTGACATTTGGAAGCTGACTGTGCATTTTTAAATTAATGTCTCCATTACTTTACTAGTTCTTCTTAGTGTGCTAATGTGTGTGTGTGTGTGTTTGGAGTTTGTGTGTCTGTGTTGTGTACTCATGGAGTGTCATCTGTGTAAGAGTTAGTGATGTCTGTGAGTCATGTCTGGCTGAGTATCAGTGTGTGTGCGTTTGTGTGTCTGCATTGTCTGCAGGGTGAGGTCAGCGTGTCTGGATCCTTGGGTGCGTTTCAGTGTGTGCCTGCAGTGTGTCAGTCTGCGAATGCGTCAGTGTGCGAGTGTGAGTGCTGTGGTCTCACCCCTCTGTGTTCCAGGTGAGTTGAGGGTCCAGCTCCTTGACCTGTCTGTGATTGACATTGGCTTCTATGACGACGGGCCCTACGAGGTGGCAGACGAACAGGAGAAGAATGACAAGCTGATCCCAGTGCCCTATAACAGCTACCTGGGTACGGGCAGGCAGGCCGTGGGCATCCGGGGTCTCCATGGTGGCTGAGAACTGTCCCCAGACTCCGAGCCCTCTCTGGCACGTCCCAGAATCCCTCCAGTACTGTAATCCCCCAGGCCAATGCATGGAAAATGGAAATCAAAAAGTTAATCTCTTTGGAAGGTTGAAGCCTTTATTCAAACAAGATGTTGGTTAAGGTAGTCTGAGTGACAGTTCTCAGTCCCTCCCCTCCTTTTGGGGGCACCCATGGTTGGCGTGAGTACCCACCACGATGCCCACTTGATGTGCACATCACAGCACAGACTTTCTCACTTGCACCCCCTCTCCCTCTCCCTCTGTCTCTCTCTGTCTCTCTCTGTCTCTCTCTGTCATCTCCCTCTCTCTCTGGGGCCTAGGGCTCCTGTTCATGACCAGCCCCGTCGAGGACACGCTGGTATACAAAACGTTGGAGCCGTCAGAGCGCGCCACCACCTTTGAGGACGTAGCTCAGAATAGCTACTTAGGTTTGTAGGCAGAAGGAGGCCTTCGTTAGATCAGGTCCCCTGTCCTAGACTACTCCCTCCCCCTCCATCCCTGCTCCTCCTCACTCACTTTGTGCTCTTCTTAGCCTGGATCAGAGACCTTGCTAGCTTCTCCTCAATGACCCACTACCATTGCAGCTCTTAGCCAAAAAACTCAAAAGCTTAGATGCTACAAGCTGTTGACAAATAGTTTTTTATAGTTTTGGATCCATTCTGTCCATCCAGCCAATCAAAAGACAGACCCATTTGCAAACCAATATGCTAAGCTTTATTTTCCACAGTGTTGCGCATGTGTCTGATGACATGTGTCTTGGTGGCATCTAGGGTAAGAGGCCACCATGGTAGTGTGGTGTCTTCCTTGAGAGTTACAGCCGGGGGGGTCTCTGCAGTAGTCTGTGCTAGATTGGTGGTCTGTGTCGGTCTCTGTCCTGTCGGTCAGTGGGAATGCATGTTTATGTGGGTTTTTTCGTGGGGTGACCCAGGCTTCCTTGGTGGTGGCTTCTAAACTGACCCACAGTCCCGCAGAGTTCTGGTTTCTTAGGGCATTCCTCAGTATTACCTCTCCTACCCACAATGAACTCGAGCTCACTGTGCTTGTCTATAGTCCTTGGGGAGTTACTGTTTCCCCTCTGTACATTTTAAAATAATTTTATTCGTCATACGTTTACAATGGGGATTGTTTTTTTGTTTTTTTTTGCCCTTTGAGATGATGGATTTTCAGCAAATGTTGCATTAACTGTGATTTGTATTTTTGCAGATCAGTTTTAAAAATATTACTGGCACGTTAGCCCAAAGACAGAGTATACTGGTGTTGGTCTGCTTTATCTTCAAATCATGAAGCTCTCCAGTGAAGATGCCCATTACGGGATAGATTTGTTTTATTGCTTTCCATTCATTGCAGCAGCTTAATAACTTGGACTGGCTCCGTTCGCACGTGCTCTGTAAATCCAACCCCTTCTCAACTCCTCGATTCCACCGTCTCCACTTCCAGTGCACGGTGTAACTTGCATGTCTCCCCCTCACTGAGCACAAACAAGCACAATTCAAACGGCCTGCTCTGGCTTGGATGGCACCACTTCATTCCCATCCAAAACGCCTTCACCATCTTCTATGTTTAAGCGTGGACAAGCATGTTCCTCTCTATTGGTCCAAGAGCAAACACACACATATGTTGAAACAGTAATCACATACAAAAGAACAAGAATCCCTGTGTGTACTTGTATAATCCCTCTGTACTTGAAGCACGTGGGCTCAACCAATTCCAAATATGGACCCTAGGTATCTGAAAGAGCTCTTGAGTGTCATTAAAGTGTTCTGCCCTGGCAGCAGGTACAATCAGCCTGCTGTTTCAGACTCACACGTGCTGCATCAGCTGCTGCAAAAGGGCATGTTGTCTTCATCTGTGCTTTATGCAGTGCTATCAGTGAGCTGGTGTTCTGTGCAGTCCCTAAACTGATTTAGAGTGAAATAGAGCAGTCCCTTCTATGAAGAAACTTACCCGTAGTTCCTATACACAAAGACGTGGATCAATTTATTGACTGGGTCTAGTTGATTTGGCTTAATCTGATTTTAATGTGACTTGATCCAGCTGATCGATCAGTATTCTTGGCAGCCAGTGTTCCATTATTGATTAACGCTAATGGCAAAGAAACTTCAGCACAGTAAGGGAGTACTCCTACCTGGTGTTTCCACGCTCTGCTGCCAAGCTTATTCAACCAAACAGAACGGGTATGATTTTAATGCTGTGCAGATCCATACCGCAGCTTTGAAATGGATATGAGTGCTAATTGTGTCGTGTTTGACTGCATCTCCTAGTGTCCACGAGAGCAGGCACTCTGGTCAAGCAGCTATCTCATTAAATCTCTGTCACTACAGTGGTGATTAAAAGGGCACCCAACCTCTTAACTTCACAGGCTCCCCAAGTCAATAATTTATGTCCAAACAGTTTGCCAACTGAACTGTGGTCCTTATTGCTTTGTAGCTTCTTTTGTGAATGCAAGAAACAACAATGTTGGCAACTTCTCAAAGCCTTCAGTCATTTTTGAGTATAGTTCAAGTAAATACCAAACGTAAAGTGACACAGCACTTTGGTTTCTGTGGTGACAATATTATTGGCCAGTTTCTAAAGAGGGGGATTTACTTTTAAGAGTAGCACATAAACGAAGATTTGTGACTTTGCAGATGTGCCATATGTGGAACTGCTCACCCCAGTGCAGTTTTACATCAAGCACCTGCCGGTGTAAGGTATTCTCTATAACTCAGAGGATTGCCCGACTCTGCCACCCTGGAAAATCTCATTAACCGTCTGTCTGTCCGTTTGTCCCTGTGTTGCTTTTGCATGAAGGTCCCAGCTACCATAATCCCCCCACCCCTCCACCCCCTCCTCTTCCCTTGCATCTTACTGCATGCGTCTAGTCGTTAGTGTGGACATTTTAATCGGCATGACTGTTATGCTCATCAAGAACAAGTGAACTAATCAACATTGTCTTTCACAGCTGGCTGCAACGAGACCCCAAACACCCCTACATCACAGCGGCTTCCCCTACTTTAAAACACACGCGCCCTCTCATACTTACTCCAAACACACAGCAATGCACAATCAGACTCAGACACACCAGCGATGCACACCACAACGCCGTCACTTCATCGCAGAGATCATATTGCGCTTTACCTTGGGCTCTTTGTGATGTAAGCACAGGTGGTGTAGAACATAGAACAAAAATCCTTAATTTTGTGTAAAACAAGCATCAGAACATGAAGAACAGGGGCCTGCCACATTACTTCTAAAAATATAAATGGAATTGGATCACAGGATGAGTTTTTCTGTCGCTATTTACAGAGCCCTTAGCTAAATTGTACCCTGTCATTAGACCGATCGTTGGTTTGGATTTTTCTATGTTATAGTGGACAGAATGCCACTGACTGGCCTACCTGCTACACCCCCAGTAATTGCAGCTCCTAGTTTTTCTACTTGTCCCCAACTGAGTACCAGTTCCAACTGGCTTTGTCTCTGAGATCAGATCAGGCTTCCAGGCAGTGTAACTCCTGCACTATATACCCACCCAGACCAAATACAAACACATACCATTGAACACCACTTCTTCAAGCCTTTATAAAAAAGGAAAACTAAATCAGTTTTAAATTCAGTCACGCCTTCTTTAGCAAAAACTTTGATTAAACCAGCAGATAATTGACACTTGGCGTCTTACCTTCTCACCTGCTTCTGATCCAGGCTTTGATTTTCTGTAACCTGTGGGCCCAGCTTAAACAGCTAATTACCACAGCAGATTTGCACTGCTGTTCTCTAATGGGCAGCACTAACTTGCTGTAGGAGGCCTCTGCCTTTCTGATGTCAAACCTCGAGAGCGACCCGAGTCAGTGTTTAAGAGTAGTGGCCCTTCAGAACAGGGATAGACCCAAATCCACCAGACAGCAGTGACACACACGAGTAAACTGCTATCCTCAGTCTTGGCCTTTGTTCGCAAAACACCACTCCGTAGCTTTACTGGCGTTTCCTCATAAACACTCTCTTGTAGGCTGAATAATGGGGACAAACCCAGACCATTGACACCAAAGGTAAGTCAGTAGTGTAGGACAGGAGTAGGTAAATCCAGTCTGGGTTGTCATAGGTTTTGTGGGCACCTTTTGATTAGGCATTAGGGTCCCTTAACTGTCCTTCTCGGGTTTAGTGTAATGTTCAACGGGGCCTGCAGGTACATAGGTGTCCCCTGTCACTTGCAGGATGATGAAGACTTGGATCACCTGATTCAGACCTGGCATAAACAGGTGATTTTTTTCCTCCCCATAATGACTTCAGTTGAAATAGAGAACTCCCCTCAGCCCTCGAAGACTGGCAGTGCCTACTCCTGGTGTAGGAGGTTGGAAAAAGCCTGTCAGGACCAGGCTGGATGATGATGAGTGCCAGTCTCTTTCTCTCCCTAACTTTGTCCTCCCCCCCCATCCTCTCCCTCCAGGATTTTCAATAGACTCTGCCAAGGGCATCATCAGCCAGAAGGAGCTGACTTTTGTGGCCGGGGCGCCCCGTGCCAACCACACGGGCGCCGTGGTCCTGCTGCACAAGGACAATGTGTACAGACTGGTACCTAAGCACATCCTGTGGGGCGAGGAGTTGGCATCTTCTTTTGGGTATTCTGTCGCTGCAGCTGACCTCAACAATGATGGGTGAGTTTCTCTCCCTTCACAAGTCACAGGCTTCTTGGTATCTGCATGTGGGTGAGCTCTGTCCACATAACGCTACATGCACATGAAGACAAACCTGGTTAAATGGACCATTAAGCATGCAGATTGTCACTCAATTGATTAAGAGTAAGAAACACTTCATCGTCTCCTTGTTTCCATCCTCTCTTGCTCTCTAACAGTTGGGTGGACCTGTTAGTGGGGGCTCCTAATTTCTTTGACCGGAAGGAGGAGATCGGCGGCGCTGTGTACGTGTACCTCAACCCAAAGGGCCGCAAGGAGTGGGCCAAGCCTGTGCGGCTCAATGGCACCTATGACTCCATGTTCGGTCTGACGGTCAGCAGCGTGGGTGATCTGGACCAGGATGGATATGGAGGTCAGTCTGCGTGTAGTTATGTAATATTAGTAAAATTAATTCCCCTTAAGTGCTCAAGTTGAAGGATGTCTTAGCACAGTGAAGTCCACACACCAGTTAAGGGAAAAACAGCTGTTGGAATTTAAGGACATTTTGGCGCTTGAGGGAACCGGAACTGAAGGCATTGAAATTGAACACAACGCGCTTTATGTTGCTGGCTGTCTTTTTCTCTTTCTTTCTCTCTTTCTTACTCGCTGACACTTTGTCTCTAAATCTCTCTCTCTTGCTCTAGACATCGCAGTGGGAGCCCCATTCGATGGCGATGGCAAGGTCTACATCTACCGTGGCTCTGCCTCTGGCATCATCACCAAGGCTGCCCAGGTCAGTGGAGGTTGTTAGGGTCGAGATCTGGTGCTCTCCTGACTGATTCTTGCATGATCCCTATGTGTTCCAACACTGTTTTGTGGGACAATCTTGTGCTCTTCCATTCTACTGAAGAAGATAGACCACTCTTATGTTCTTCTGTTTTTCTTGTTGCCTCTCTCTCACTCTCTGTCTTGGGTGCCCAGGTGCTGGATGGGTTGGCTGTGGGGGTGCAGCGTTTCGGATACTCCATTTCGGGGGGTCTGGACATCGACGGGAACTCTTACCCCGACTTGGCAGTGGGCTCCCTCAATGATCAGGTGGTCCTGTACAGGTGACACCACGCAATGCCTTTAAACTTGGAATTCCCTCCCCCCCGTTTGCCACACAAACACATCAGCCTTCTGCCCTGGGTGACGCACAAGGCCAGGCTACCAGATAGAGCTGCGTTTGAGCCTGCTCCCTTATGTGCTTGGTAACAGTAGACAACAAAAGCATTAAAAAATGTTACATTTTTAAAATAACTTATCCTACTAGTACAGCACATGTTATATGGAATATCATTTGCATTAACTAATCTGTAAAATAATCCTGCACCATTCAGAATCTATGACCCTTTCCTTGGTGTCTCCAGGTCTCGTCCAGTAATCAACATAGGCCGAACCGTCAAAATCACGCCCCAAAACATCGACCTGGAGCAACGCAACTGTCAGGGCCGTGATGGAGTGTGGTGGGTACGACAATAATGTGTGAATAAGTGGTTAGTGCCGCAGTGTAGCTGCTGCCATCCCTGAACTGGTCACCCGATTGTATGAACAAACTCTTTATTTTCAGAGTGATTGACACTGCGACTTGTGCTTGTTTTCCCACAGTGTGGACGTGAAGGCCTGCTTCAGTTACACTGCGCACCCCTCATCCTACAGACCCCATATCAGTGAGTTCTCCTCCTTTTGTCACCATTTCTCTTTGCTCTCATGCTGTTTCTCTCTCTCTCTCTCTCCCTCTGCCTCTCTCTCAGTTACTCACACCCTCTCCCTCTCTCTCTCCATTCGCTCAGCTTTGGCAGTTCTGTTTGAGGCCGACACCGAGCGTAGGAAGTTGAGCCTCCCACATCGCGTCAACTTCCTGGGCCGGGTGGATAGAGAGCCAGAGTACCAGCACTCAGAGGAGGTGTTGCTCCAAGGGCAGCATCACGTCGCCTGCCAGACAGCCACCTTCCAGCTGCAGGTAGGGGACAACACTGAGCCTACTAGTGCTTATTTTAATTTTTAACAGTAAGAGAATTACTTAACAGAAAATTACAGAGACTCCCATTCTACTGCTCAGTGTGCCACTAAAGCAAGCATGAAAATAAATGGTTCTGCCTCTCTTTTATTTTTCTATTTATTCTCTCTCTCTCTCACTCTGCAGGACAACCTGCGAGACAAGCTGAGGCCTATATCAATCTCCGTCACCCACTCTGTGAAACGTGTGTGGCACTCCCATGTCCCTGCCAGCCAGCTAGGGGAGCTGTCTCCAGTACTGAGTCCTGCCATGCCCCCCACACTGCACGACGAGGTCAGTGTACAGCCTTCTTAGCCTGGTTTCATACACAATTTTGTTCACTGTTAATCACTGAAATACTGTCACAAAGTCCAAAGCAAGACCAAGATTAGCCCTCATGCTGTTTGCCTGTTTTTATAGGTGTATATTAAATGTTCTGTGAGGTATTTTTTTTGTTCCAAATTAAGCCAATTGTACAAGGGGTGGATGAAAATGACCGATCTCCATCTCTCTCTCTCGCTCTGCCACTCTCTCTCTCCCCCCCCTCTAACCTCCCTCTCTGCAGGTGAATTTCTTACGGCAGGGCTGTGGAGAAGACAAGATCTGCCAGAGCAACCTGCGGCTCCGCTATCGATTCGGGATCCGCCACCACGCTTCAGATCTCTTCACCCAGTTGCCCAAGTCAGTACACTCGCTAAATCCCCAAAACTGCCTGTGTTAAAAAACAAAATGGCAAGCAGGAAGCATTCCATGTTTTACCTGCTGGAAACTCATTTCTCTTTGTGTGTCTGTCTCTTGTGTGTACAGGGACATTGAAGGCACGCCTGTCTTCTCTCTCTCAGACCAGAAGGCTGTGACCTTGGAGGTTACCGTCACCAACCTGCCCTCTGACCCGCGCTACCCCCAGCAGGACGGAGACGATGCCCATGCTGCCCAGCTACTGGTGGCCGTGCCGGACACTCTGTCCTACTCCGGCTTCAGGGGCCCGCAGGTACCCGCTCACACCCTTTTCCCAAATACAGAAGCTAAAGACTTGATTCCACTCGGTTTCTCAAATCTGGTTGATTCACTGGTCACAACCAATGATCTGACAGCATTGCGTCTCCGCAGGACAAGCAGCTGGTGTGTCAGGCCAATCAGAACGGCTCCCTGGCAGAATGCGAACTGGGAAATCCACTCAAAAGAGGCTCCAAGGTAACGTTCTACCATCAGCACATATCCTACCCCCCCACACCCCCTTCGGCTACATTGTCTCCAGCTGGACGAAATTGCCTTACACGAAAACATTTCTGGGGTAGGAGTTTTACAATTTTTACCCAGATTCAGGTTTTAAGATTTGTGAGGGCTTTCATAATTTTAACCGAATAAAGGTTGATCACCCTTTTCTCACTCTCTCCTCCCACTATCCCCCTCCATCTGTCTTGCTCTCTCTGCTTCTCTCTCTTTCTCAGCTCACCTTCTATGTAATCCTGAGCACCTCTGGTATCACCATAGAAACCACCGACCTGTTTGTCAACCTATCACTGAACACGTGAGTACTAATATACCCTGAGTTTGAAGTCCCAATTAGTTAGGCAGAATTTCCACTTCCTTTGTCAGTGTAACACCGGGGGCAACAAATATTCCTCTTTAAAATGTTCTTCAATAGACCTTTAAAGGATTTATTTCTGGAGCTCAGTCTCAGCTCAAGTCTCAGATTTGACAAGTGATGAGATTACTCTGTGATTTGGTGTCATTGGAACAATTTCAGTACCTTGGCCTACTTTTAGTTTTTGTAACTGCCAGGGTTGAGGTCAATTAAATTTAAATTTAAATTCATCAGTTAATTCCAACTCAAATCTTATACTTTTTTTAATTGATCAATTCCAATTTGAATTCTTAATGGTTCTTGTAATTCAAATTCAGTCTTTGGAATTGGAATTGAATTGGAATTTAGACCTTTTAAGCTGTAATTTAATTTGTAATTGTCAATATCTCATACTTCAGAATTTGAATTGGAAATGCTTTTCATGTGCCTTGTTTTACCATTTTACCCTTTTTAATCCATTATGAATCATCTATAATTATGTATTATCTGTTTTTAAAATATTTTATTTTGTAATAATTGTGTTTTCATCAAATTTTTCAATGATGTAGACAATACAATGTTTACAAGACAATGTTTTATTATTAAAATTACAGGTAAATGATTCTCAGCAGCTTCTAAGGTGAATTTTTCCAGGCCTCTTAGCAACTGAGGAATTTCTATTATCTGAATCTCAGCCAATGAGTTCCTCATCCACCTAATAGACACTCATACAAGATAGTGTCCTAGTCCTGCCCTCTTGTTGGGAAGGATATATCACAAGAACCATCTCAATTACTTGCAATTACCCACTGTTCTAAACCTTACTATATAAGGACCTACCTTGCTCTCCTTGTTTTTGTTGGGTAGAAGGATTGTGGTGGTTTTGACTGTGTTAACATATAATTTTTTTAAGGATTGCTTGTGTTTTTGACTTGGACTGTTACTGAGAACCCTGATTTTGTGATTGAACCTGGACTGACTGAGGACCCAATGCCTACCGATTTGGACAAACACTTTCACAATGTCAGAGAAGCCTCTGGTGTTTGATCACTTTGAAAACTTAAGTGATGGTAACAAAGAAGGAAACCGTTAAGGATTAAGGAATTGGTGTGGGAGAAATATCAAATTGGAATTGAGTTTGCAGATTTGATCCGAATTTGGAATTGAGATTAATTGAATTGAAAAGGAATTTAGGAAAGTGTTTTGGATAATGAATTGATTTTATGGAATTTAAAGGGATAAATAATTGAATTGGAATTGAATTAGTGGAATTGACCCCAACCCTGGTAACTGCACCATGTTTTTGCTACAACCGGCTCAATTATACCTTTGTCTTTAATAGAGTGCTTTACAGTTGAGAATCTGTAACTTTCCAGCTGTGCTGTTGTGAAAGGGATTATATCGTCACACTAATGGCTGTGTTATGTGTGTTTTTTTCTCCCACCTGCAGTATCAGTGAACAGCTGGACCTGAAACCCATTGTGGCTCATGCCAAAGTTGTGATCGAGCTCCCTCTCTCTGTTGCTGGGTAAGCACTGTACCAGTATGCAGGGATATTTCACGGCAACTGGTTGCACAGTTAGAAAACCTGGCAGGGATATAGTCTACGATTTGAACGCAGCCATCCTGACTGGGCCGTGTGGATCGTGTTTTCAACAGGGTGGCTCGTCCTCACCAGCTCTTCTTCAGCGGGACAGTGAGAGGCGAGAGTGCGATGACATCACAGGAGGACATGGGCAGTTTGGTGGAGTACGAGTTCACGGTAATGTTTTTTTTTGTTCATTTGTTCATGTTATAAGTTTTATAAGTGATGTAAATAACACTGATCTCTGTCTTTCAGTTTTTTCACTATGTATGTTATCTATTTATTTCTAATTGATCAGTCCTTCTCAGTCAAAATAATGACACATACTTAAAAACAGAGCCATGTGGAAACTAAATTGGGATCTTCTGGCGGTGTTGTGATTCATGAACAGTGCAACACCAGGCAGGATGTGCTCATTGAGGCGATATCCTTGAGTTTTGTATGATAAGGGTTCTGCCTGAACAGAGGAGTCTTACACTGCATTTGCCCTGTTCTTCAGGTGACCAATCCTGGGCAGTCCCTCCAGACACTAGGCTCCGCCTTCCTGAACGTCATGTGGCCCCACGAGCTAGCCAATGGGAAGTGGCTACTGTACCCCACAGCGATGGAGTTTAAAGGGCAGCCCAACACTCGCTGCACAACCTCCCAACCTCTCAACGTCCTGAACAAGAGTCCCGTCTACCAATCCCAGGCTTTACAGAACACGGTCAGGGTTCTGCACAGTTCCAATGCCTCCCCATCTCAGTCTAGTGGTGGAACTATTGTTTCCAACACCAGGATTGGGAGCTCTTGACTAACTTTTGGTTTTCCATCCGAACAGAATTCCCCAACCAGGAAGGTCCGGTCCCACCCAGAGGAGGAGGACAGGGTCTTGACGCAAAGCATCATGGGTAGGACAACTCCAGCTGTGGCTGCCTCAGAAAGGAGGAAGTCTCTGGAGCTGGTGAGCAGGTCGCCATTAAGGCTGTAGATAACCCCAGGCACTTACAATCTGAATATTTGTATTCATATTCATCTGTGTCAAATCTAATGATGTGGTATACTCCCCCCTCCCCACCCCTCCTCAGGACTGCCAGCTGGGCTCTGCGCGCTGCATGCTGTTCCAGTGTCCCCTGCACAGCTTCTCCAGCTCGGCCGTGCTGAAGATCTGGGCCCGGCTGTGGAACAGCACCTTCCTGGAGGTATCAGACATACCCTCTGCACTCTAAATCCGACCATTGACTAGAGAGAAGCTTAACCTGTTGTTGTAGGGTTGGATCGATACCCCAGCAGGCTATCGAATAAGACTTTCTGGTTTGCTGTTATATAATTTTTAAATCCTTCTCTCTCTCTTTCTCTCTCTCTCTCCCCCCCTCTTGGCTTCTGTCAGGAGTTTCCCTCAGTCAGTGCCCTAGACTTGATAGTCAAGGCAAACATCACAGTCAAGTCCACCATTAAACACCTGGTGTTAAAGGATGCTGCTGCCAAGGTAGGCACCCCTGATGCTGTTATGGCATTACGTTTTGTCTGTTGGCTGTTAAGATTCCGGCCTTGTAAATTTCTCCAGCCCTGGCTCTGATATGGAGTTGTCTAAGTGAGCAAATGATATTTATTTATTATCAGTTAGTTTTCCTTTTCTCTACAGATCTTAGTGAAGTGTACAAAAACTGTGACAGAATCTGAGAGAGTACGTCAGATTAAGATTACAGGCCATGAGAAAGCCTGCCTTTGGACAATGCCTTCTCTCTTTCCTGCACAGATCTCAGTGATGATATATCCAGAGCACGGGGTCTCCGATCAATACGGGATCCCCTGGTGGATCATCCTGATAGCCGTCCTGGCAGGGATCCTGGTCTTAGCCCTGCTGGTGTGTCTGCTGTGGAAGGTAAGCGGTTAAAAGGGGACCAAACACACAGCCAATTAAATTCCAAGTTAGCAGGAACAGCGGCTACAACAAAGAGGATTGTGTATGATCAGGTATCGATAACAGGGCTGTGTGTGCCTCTAGGTGTCCCCCAAGGGCACAGTAGCTGTCCTACACTGATGTGCTCGTACACAAATGCTTTATACTGTATCGGCAGAAATAACCGATAAATAAAATAGCACTTATGATAGCTAATGAGAGAATGGTCTGTATCATTGAGCTGGAATGTTATTTGCTTCATGAATATCAGTGTTTGTAATTCATTTCAGGAGCTTTTTTGATTTCTATTTTTTTCCCCCAGACAAGTTGTTAGATTACAAAATAAAAGAGTAACTCAAAACAGACGTCATGCAGAGCCCTGCCGTGTTCAATAGATCAGCCTCAAGAAAACACCAAGCATAAAATGGAGCAGACACAAACACATTGATATCTGTTCTCTGGACCTGATGCAGAAGGCTGGTAATTCCATTATGGACTCAGGGGTACTGCAGTTCAGTACTTCAATTCTGCCTGGACTCGTTTGAATGTGGCAGGGCTGTGTATCACACCAAGAAACAAGAGGTGAAACGATGCAGACTTGATTTTGTGTCACAGGGCAGGGAGGTGTGTTGTTGTTACCCCCATTGCTGATGATGTCGTCTTTGGTTCCCTGGTCAACCTCCTCCCTCCCTACATCCCCTTCCTCTTCCTCCTCCTTTCCACAGTGTGGGTTCTTCCGTCGCTCGGAGCGGCGCCCGCAGTACGAGACGGAATACCATAGCGCCCACCTGCAAGTCCAGCCCTCCGAGGCAGAGAAACAGGCGGCCGATCTGAGCTAGACTGCCCGCCCCCCCTCCCTCCCCCTCTACCCCTTCCCCCTTCAGCGGTAACCCGGCCTGCGCCCTGGGGCGGCTTGCTGTGTTGTGATCCACTGAGCTGCAGCTCCGTTAGAAAAGTTCACCCTGGCTCTCTGCAAGCCCCACAAGGCCGGCAGTACAGAACAAGGATAGGATGCTATAGGATGCTAGGATGCAGTGTTCCCTGTTGTCTGTGTAAATTAAGTACAGGTCCAATCTTGAAATTTGCTGCTCTTTAATCCGCGAAATTTGCAATTCCGCCACAAATCGCCAAGAATGAATTCATTCCCATTGTAAAATGACTCATTAATCCGCCAATTCGCAAACCACCATCCGCCAAAAAGGTTTGAATCTCAGTACTTTTATTTAGTACTCATTAGTCCCGCCAAACGATAAGTCTTCCAACGTAAATTGACTCTTAGATACAATAACATAATAACTTTTATAGTTCTTTATGTTAATTGGAGCTGTTTACAGTTGTGGACTGCCTGGCTAGGAGTTGCTATCTATCTCTCCTTACAGGAGGAGAACTCGTACAAGGACAAATGCCCCCATGTTTGAAACCCAAAGTGGTACCCTACTATAGCCCTACCAGTTTTCTATACCTTTCAACAGTTGCACATCATACAAAATAATCATCATCATCATCATGGATTGGTGTCCTGCGATTGATTTTAATTCGCTCTGGATTATAAAGTAATTCTGGATGTTCTGTATACATTCCACAGACCCTTGTGTTTTGTGAAACTGCAGATGTACTAATGCTTGTATACAGATGCTTTTGGACCTAGTTGGAGTGTGGAAGATGAAACTATGGATTCAGTAAGCTTTAGGAGTTGAGGAGGGCCCTGCACAACTTTTAAAGCGTACCGAATCCATTCAAGAGCAGCAGGGATCGGAGGGAACAGCAGCAGTAGAAAAGGGAACTGATTAAGTCTAATTAGAATTGGAAGAATAGATGTGTCCTCTGTTTAGATTTGAATGAGGTCACTGTCATCACATGACTTTGAACTGGTGTCTAAAGTAATGTGCAGCCAAAACAAAAGGCAATGCTCAGTAAGATGGGGAATTTTACCACATGGGCAAAACCTAACGAGGATCTGTACAATCTAGCCAGAGTGAACTTCTCTAAAGGAAGCCTTGTTTGTGTTACACAGAGACACTGCTAGGCTTTGTGTGTGTGTCGTGTGTGTAGTGTTTGTCATGTGTGTGTGTGCACCATGACTGAAAATGTACCATTGGAAAAAAACAAGAAAAAAGACACAGTTTATATTACTCCACTATTGTCTTGTCCCCTTCGTGTGAGTTGCAGCAAAAGCAGTGCGGGCGTTTCTGGGTCTGAACTCGGCTAAGGGGAACAAACCAAGTAAAATATTTACTCCTAGGGGCTGGCCTGCTTTCATAAGCACACTGCGTCCATTATCTGTTCCGGCAACCTGCTTTTCTCCACAACAATATGCCTTGTTGATTGGGGAACATTACAGTTAACTGGTTGGATTTGATAACCAGTTGTCTGAGTGAGCACGCAATGATCACACATTGAACACGCAAAGCAAGAGACTGCATGCTTTAATAGGTCAATAAACAATCCCCAGACACTACTTCTGTAATCATGATGGGGTCAACTAATGCCCTTTGCTACACATACATAATGATATAAGCATCATAATAATTAATAATCATAATACAACAAATAATAACAACAATATCAGTATCCCAAATAAAGGGCAGAGATCATGGTCCACATCGTTCCAGCAGCTTAGATCGGCCTCCACAGACTAACAGATGCTCTCTTAGAATTGGCGAATTTTCGAATTTGAGGCCCACATATTATGGAAGTCTTTGCCTTTGTGTTTGTGCGTCTGTGTGTTTGTGTGTTCATGTGTGTTTGACACTGCTGTAGTTTGCTGTCGTGTTTTTCACCCACACATCTAACGTGTGTGCAGCATTACACAACGCAGGCCCTTTAGCCCTTGCCTGGTTAACCCAGCAGACTTAGGAGGGGTGTATTGTTGGGTGCTGGTTTTAACTTAATCAGCAGCATGCGTGTATAGTGCTCCCGTTAAAGAAAATCATCTCCTTTGCCTCTGCGAAATCCAGTTGCAGCAAGGCACATGTTCTTCAAGGTCCTGCCGATGCCTTAAAAGCTGTGAGGCAATTGCATGAAAACATGGACCGTGGATGGGAGATTAAGGGTGTAGCTTAAGGGGACAAACTTCTTTCTTATCCATGTTTACAGTTTGATGAAGGAACTTGGCTAGGACCTTGAGGGCTGTGTGGGGCTGTCCGTGACCCTTGTGTTCTGCTGTGTTTTACAGTGTGGGTTCTTCAGGCGAGCCCAGCACAAAGACACCGTTCCCCAGTACCATGCTGTGAAGATCCCCCGGCAGGACAGGCCGCAGTTCAAAGACGAGAAGACGGGCACCCTGCAGAAGAAGGAGTGGGCAACGCACTGGAGTGACGGGGCCTCCTGATCCACACGACCCCATTACCCCCTTCCCATTTCATTACCCCCCACCCCACACACACACACAACCCCCTCCCTCCCACCACACACACTACCACCCCGAGTACAAAACCAACTCGCACTGAGACTGACTGACAAACACCCGATCGGACCGAGAGAGAGAGAGAGAGGAAATTCGGTCATTTTCGAGCAACGCCTCCTACAGATGTGCGAGCCACCAGTCAGCCAATCCACAGGCTTCATTTCGAGCACGAGGACAATGCCAGGGCGGGAAAGTGCAAAGATACTGAATAACCAGAACGCGAGGGAGAAGGAAAAAGTATGAACTCGGAAATCCCTCCTTCTCAAAACACAAATGTAAATACTGTATATATTCACGGACTACACGCTCCTGATTGACATACACACAAAGACGTGCTCACTTGCTCCCTCATGCCATCACAGCCCCCCACTCGCCTGCAACAGCTCTGGAGTGTCAGACGGTCCAGGGCAGCGAGGAATACAGATGGGTAAAAAGTCACTCACAGGGACGGGCACACTGTCACTCTGCCACAGACTGGAGTGAGCATTCACCATGACACTCCCAATCACTCCTCAGCCAGCACGTGAACGGTGGCTTCTGACAGGTCTTGGATGGTACTGATATTGAACAAGGGAAGATCCATTCTAGGTCTGTGAAGAGAGATCCTATTTGATCTGGACCAGAAGGTCACAGCGCCCCTGAAACTGAGACCTTGTGTATTGTGGACGAGACCTCTACTGGCTCATAATGAATCTGTGAGGAGCATCGCCGTTGGGTTTAACTAAGATCTGAGTGCCAGTTTCTGCAGACTAAACACTGGTAAATGGTGCGAATGCACTTTTTGGATTCTGCCCAACAGGGGTCCTGTTCTAGCTGCACTTGTCTTTATTCTCTATATATCACTGTGTCTTTTTTTTTTTTTCTTCATGACTTCACCCTTTCTGTCCTGCCTCTGTTCAAAGTTGCAGGACATTTTGTCTGAATGTCGCAGGGAGTTACTGGCAGGCACTGAGTGTTGGAGTGTGACATTTTATTATCTCTGTTTGAGAGCGAGAGAGGAAGTGTGGGAGTATCTGTCGATAACAGGGATGGTCAGCACTGGTTCTAGAGAGTACACAACACAGGAGAATGTGTGTAGCTCACTGTAAATCAGTCTTTTGGTCAATGGGAAGATTGTGCTCAGTTTTGGCAAGTCATGTGTTGTCACTGAGGAGTATGTTCAGGTTTTTGATGTAAATGATCTTTAAATTACTTTCACTAACAAAACAATCTGCTTAACTGGTCCAGGTGTCAGAAACTAGTGACTTAAAGATGACCTTAAAAAAAAAAAAGATGCATTGTGGCTCTCTGGGACCAACTGACCAACTACTAGTGTACAATCTACTACTTTGCTGACCTGGTTACTACACAATCCCCTGAAAGAGACCTTTAGTTTGAGTGTGTCTTTTTTGTTTTTTTAGCAAACAGTACTGGCACAAAGATCAGTTTCATTAAAAAGCAAAGGAAAAAAAGAGAAAATGCAAGTGTATTATAGCAGATATTTAAACACCCAGGATCAATAGGTTCCTTAAGTAGCTTTTAAATAACGCAGAAAAGTCAATCACATGTTCAAAGTTTTGTCTTGTCTTCGTACAGTATGGAGGCTTGAATTGTTATGTTGAAGTTTAAAATATGATAAACTTTTTTTGGTCTCCTGACTTGTAAGTGCCTTATTATGGGGATGGCCATATTTGACACCTAATAATAATAATACTATTTCCAAAAGGTTTTGGTCCATCTTACTCAAATCCAGATAATCCCCACATTCATATTTTCCAGTTGTTACTTGTTGTGGGTTCTAACACATTGTTTTCGTTTTTTTTCGTGGCTAGGCATTACATTGTAGGCTAATATTATTTAACTCAAAGTACAGAAATTAAATACAGGTGATGACTACTTTAGAAGTTCTGCTCATCTCAGAACCGAAAATGCCGAAAATAACCTGTAAGCATTTTCGGGGGTCAGATTTGGCCTCTCCGGGACAGAAGGGTGGGGTCTCTTCTTGACACTAGGAGAGGGGAGTGGGGGAAGGGATGGACCATGACGCACAGACACAGACCCAAGTTCACAGCCTAATTGGTGCGCACGTATTGCTGGACAATCTTTCTTTATCGTGTGGAGGTTTTTTGCCCTCATGAGGCTCAGACCGTTAACTGACGGTGGCTTTATTTATTGAGACATGCCCCAGATAAACTCTTGGGGCGGTCAACGCGATGAGTGCCCAGGGACAAACGCGTGGGCCCTCCCTTCCCTGTCAACCTGTGTCCCTTTGCCCGCTTTATCCTCACGCACACTCCAAAGCAAAGGGTGGGTGACAGCGGTGCCCGGCTGAGCTTCACAATTACGGCCCAGTGAAATCTGGTGAGCTATGCATGTTCAGGTCATTGGATTACTGTGAGCGGGTTGGAATTAATGTAGCATGTAACAAAGCCATCTTAGCACAGCCACTACAGGCCAACCATAGCCTCTAGATGTCACTATGCTGCAAGGTATTCCTGAGTTCATATTTGGATTTATTGATTATAACTCCTTAACAATGTGTGTGTGTCTTTAACACATTATCTAAACGCTGCCCAATGAAGCCGTGATGAGAAACCCTACCTACCCTATGTGCATTTTTGAAATCTTGATCAGGCTACCTGCCAAATTGCACAGCGCAGAAGTGGTGCTGAAGCTCTTATTCTACTAGAGTTGAATTGGAATTGCAACAGAATGAAGCTTTTGTGAAGGCTTGTTTTTGAGCACCTGTAGTGTCTCTTTGTGGCCACTTGGAGGCAGTCAGGCACTGTTAAAATAAAGTGTGACTCAAGTAATGTTGCTACTTTTCTTTCATCTGCAATACCTTCTTGGTTCTATTTAAACAGATTATTTCAGCTGACAGATTTCACTCTTTCTAAGATGTTCTCTTAGCGGAGGGATCTGCTAAGAAATCAGGAGAAAGGACTAAAGAGCAGAGCAAACGTACTAAGCTTTATTACACCATTGCACACATTTTCTAAAGTGGTTAAACAGTGACTCCATGACGTCAATTTTAAAACCCTGGCACTATTTTTTTTTCTTCTTTATTTTTTAATCTCCTGGGATCATGGGACCAGGTGATACGCCTAGTTCTCAGAGGCAAATCGAGTCAGAAAGTATACACGGTTTAAACATGCTGGCAAATCTGTATTTCAGCAAAGTGCTGTTACTGGGCAGTGTCTGTGTGTGTCCATGTCTGGGTGTGTTCTGAGTTTTTGTGTTTGTTTGTTTTGTTTGTTTTTTAAAAACTGGTCATGCTGGTACTGTTACCGAACAAATGTTAATTATTTTGTGCTTTGTATTTATGAATATATTTAATGATGCCAAATTAATGATTAAAAAAAGATAAACTAGAAAGCTATTATTGATTTTGTATTTTAGAAAATGTTAATAAATTGAAAGATGTTGGCGTTTTTTCTTTTCTCTTTCAATTCCATTTTCTCTTTTTTGTGCTGGTTTGTGTCTGGTAATGTGTTTGTGTGAGTTCATGTGTGTGTGCGTGTGTGTGTGTGTGTGTGTGTGTGTGTGTGTGTGGTTTGTCTGCTCTTCTGTCTGGATTGTCAGGTCTGGGTTCTGTCCATATCTCCAGGTGTCTAGGACGCAGATAACAGACACCACATTTTGTAGTATCAGTTTGTATAAAGCTGATGGATTACAGCCCACCCAACAAGTCCAAGTGAAAGCTTTCTTTTATTTTCTACTTCTTCTCTGTGTTGTGTCAAGGACTGGCTTGGATCTCTCTATTGTTTCAGTTTGCCTCAAGGGAATGTGTGCTTTGTATTATTTGTTTAGTCAATTTGGTATTTTAATCTTAAGGATTAAAGCTATCCTTCCCAGGTTTGTACGAAGTTTCATTGGAACAGGATGTAACATCCCCACCAGCAGAATTGCATGACTTTTAGCTGCATAGTTTCCTACGCATTAAATGCTATCCACAGATTGTGTGCGCGTCCAATGACAGTAAAGCTTTTCCTCTGAGAGCAGGGGGGCTGTCGCAGGTGATTTTCTCTCTGCTGACAACTCTTCCACCCAGCGACCTGACCCAGGCCTGGAAAGCACCTCCCCCATCCGCGCAGCCACACCTCCAGGGGTTGCCATACAGATGGATCTCCCGCAGCGTTCCTGTGGCGCCAGCGAGGTCCGCAGCGCTGAGGCGAGTCAGTGTGTTAGAGTCCAGACGCAGGATGGCCAGCCGGGTCAGGTCGTGCAGCCAGTCGGGTCCCAGCGCCGAGAGCTGGTTGCCGTGGAGATCCAGCGTGTGGACCATGGACAGCCCTCGCAGGTCCCAGGTGGAGACCGAGCTGATGTTCTGATTGAACAGGAAGAGTCGGCCGAGATTGAGTGGGAGGCCTGGGGAAAACAAGGACAGGATTAGTAATACTAAACTGAGTGGGCGGTTGAGGTGATCAGAGATCTGTTAATTGAATGATGTGCTGTTTCCATACTGGAGTTTATCATTTCAGTCGAGGACATATGCAGGCATGCACCGTATGCCCACATAATTGGAATGGAACTGTGCATATGCCCAAGAAACGATAACCATTACGATTCTGGATAGGATATACCCTCCTATGATTCCTATAACGAACTCTGTCGTTCGTCTGCCAGTCGCCGAATGGCCAGCACCTCCCACCCCTACGAAAAATTTGCCAGGCCAATTTGTGCAATAGAACAACTATTTTAACTGAAACTCCAGAGTTGATCTCTGCTCTCACCTGCTCAGGGATGTGATCGAGGGCTCGCTCCGTCCCGGACAGGGCCCGGCAGTCCAGCGCGATGGAGCTCTCCGGCCCCTCCTCCCACGCTCTGCAGCCCTCGGGCACGCACTGCCAGCTGGGCACGGCCAGGCCCACACACAGGCAGAGCGTCCATAGGTGTCCTGGAGCCAGCACTGCGAGGAGAGAGAGAGGGTGACTGCCTGACACGGACACACACTGCGATACTGCACAACTGGTGTCATTGTCCTCCACCTTCTCCCCGATACAGGTGTCATTTCGCACACCATAATTCTTCTTAAAACATTTACTCTTTCTTAAGAAACTCCACTGACTTCTGCACGGCTCAGACCCGGCAGCTCTCTAAGGACCCCAGGCTGCAGACCCATTCTTCAGCTGTGGCCTAGAAAGCTCCCAATTGGCTACACTTCAAAATACTACTGGTTCTCTGAAACAATCAGCTTGTCCGATGACGGCCCAGCTCAGTGAGTCTCCCATCACTCCCATCAAAAGAGCAGTGTTCAGATCTGTTCTCTTTGACAAGGTATGGCACTGATACCTGAATCCATTGAGGTGATCAGACAGAATCACATCCTTACCTCTTTGAGACCGCAGGTTCATGTGGGGGTGTTGTCAGCTCTAAAGGAGGCTGTGCGTTTTATACAGGGAGGTGGGCTTGTCTCTGTACGGGCCTGTATCAACACCACAACCAACAGCAAACAGAAGGTGAGAAAGAAAAGATTAGGAAGAGACAAGGATTAAGGCAGATGGGGATTGGGGGAGTTACGATTCCTTTAAACCTATGACATCCTGTCATAGATTTGTGTTGTTTGCGAACAGGATTAAACCAAAGCAGTCTCTTTTGGTTCAATTAACAGAAAAGCCTTGATTGTAATTATTATTATTATTATTATTATTATTATTATTATTATTATTATTATTATTATTATTGGTGATGGTGGAAGTATTACTATTATTTTCTTGAGCATCAGTTTCCCTGCCGTACCTCTTCTAATATATATACATTTTTACTATTCATATTTTGTTTATGTGCTTTAATGTCAGATTACTATTATTTTTTAAATGGCTTCAAAATGCCAGACAGAATAAAGAATGGATTATTAGGATGAAGGAGGCAAACAGTTCTACAATGATGTCATTCATACAGCATCTGGTAATCATTTATGTCTTCCCATGCATTCTGAAATAGGCCCATCATCTGAGGTTAATCCATCCATTCATTTTCAATAACCGCTTCATCCAGTCCGGGGTCACAGTGAGCTGGAGCCCAACCGTGGTTAATATAGGGTTAATATCCCTGTTATATCACTGATCTTCGTGTGAACTACAGCGCTGATAGTTTTCACTCTGTTTTACATGTTCATGGGCCTTGTTGTAAAGACAAGATTAGCCTCTAATTATTGTATAAAATGCAATGCACCATAAAATGCACCATTAGTGAGTTCATGACCGCTGAGTGAAAAGCAGTTTATCGGTTTATCACAGGTTACATGTGGCTAGCTGGCCACCAGGGGGAAGCAGGAGGTCAGAACGGAGGGTGCTTGAGAGTTATGTAATTTTGTTTCAATATCGACAATAAATTGACAGCAGAAAAAAAACATTAATAAGTAATTGAATGCATTGCCCATTAAAGTTCTGTAGTTCTCCATTTTTCTCCAAGTCACAGCAATACCGTCCTTCTGTGGCTGAGATTCTTCTCGTCTCTCTGACTGGTGTAAATGCCATCAGGACTCTAAAGCTCCTGTGTCTCTCCTCTCCTCTGCATCCCGATTCGTATGTTTTCCTTTGTACTTTGTGTGTCTGCTGCTTTAGATTTCATTGTGCAGCTTCGCAGAAGTCTGCAGTGATAGATGTGCAGGCCCTCCCTGTAATACTTCAGCCCTTCCCTTCTGGACAATTGTCTTGCTCCTCACCATGATGCTCCCTGCCATTGCTCGTGTTATATCTGTATTTCATCTTCATTGGCTGTAACTGTATCTGTGCTGTTAGTAATTCTGCCTGCTTTGACCCCACTGCACGCAGCACTGATGTAACTATTAGCCCCTAAACACCCTTGCGCTGTTTATTGTACTTCCTCTTAGTTCATATTACTGCAGTGTGACTAAGACTGTATTTTTGGTAACACTTTAGATTGTCAACCATAGATATTTAATAGTTATTTAAACTCGCTATTGCATGCTTTTGAATGTTTATTAGCTATATCTATAGTGCCATGGAAACCACGCTGTATGCACTTGCAATTGTAAGGTAAACAAGTACACTGTAAAAAAAATGTGGTAAATACCCCTGAAATTGGACTGTATAATTTACAGTAAAGTACGGCACACAGTATAGTATGTTACTACACTCCACATGTGTTGTACAATTGCCTGTATATTACTGTGTTCTTTACAGTAAAATAACTCATGACCTTTTTGAGCTACCAAAGGGAGGAGTGGGACATGTGTGTAATTCAGAAACCACCCAAACTGGTCTGTGTAGCTATACACAAATTGTGTTTTAGAAGAATCCAGAAAACAAAGCATCATTAACTCATGTGGGCAGACTCTCTTCCACATTGATCATATTCCAGGGTTAATTTAATTTAATTAATTTGTTAACTTATTGCTTTAATAAACAACAACAAATGTATTGAGATATTGCCCTCATCCTTTGAAATATAAAAGAATAATAACATGTCAGTTGTTGTCTTAATATACATCCTACATGCCTAATGATAATAGATAACTTATGATGACTTAATAGCATATCAAGAAAATAAAAAACCGGGAGGAAGTAAAGTTTGGAAACTTTATTCAAGCAAGCCATCGCCTGTAATCTTCATCATGAAACCATGAAATATCAGTAAAATATAAAATTGTTTAAATCCTTTTATGCCCTTTCATTATTGCGCTCTGTATTTTATTGTGATTAACATTTACATTTTACAGTGTTTTCTAATGTGATTGTGCCTTTTTCTTATTTAACTCTGTTTAAAATGTCTGTAAAGGGCTTTGCACACCAGCAAGAAAAGCCCTGAATAACAAAATATATGATTCAAATGGGTCTGGTGTGCCTTGATAATGTTGTGTCAATGCATTGATTACAGCTGGTTTCCATACTGTTCTCACTGTGTGAATGTAAAATTGTAAAAATGTTTGGTTATTTATGTCTTGCAGTGTTTCATACTGTTCTCACTGTATTCCTAAACAAAATGACCAACTGAAGTGTTCTTGTAACACTATGTTATTTAAACATTTGACTTGTTTTTAATGTAAAACAGTATTGTACAACACTACACAGAGACAATGAACATTATATTACGGAATAAACACACTAAAGGAAACAACATTATGGAACAAGTTAAGGGTAAATGTTTATTATGGAATGCAATCCCCATGTGTGATACATTGTGTATAAATTCAATGTAATTACATTACATAATATGTGTTAAACCGTTCCAATTAGGCAACTAGTTTATAAGTAGGTGAGGTTGCTGGTTAGTTAGTATATACCACCAACGAATTATGGATTCTCGAATTATGGCTCCACCACCAATGATTTTTTAGTGACTTTAGATTACAACCAAAAGATAACTTCAGGTAGGGAATGATATGTTATGAACCTCGGGTTTAAGGAAATGTAAGTATATAAAGTTTGTAACTATTAACTGTTAACAAATTATAATACTGGACACTGTAATGCAACCCATGTAAAAATAATTGTACCTGGGTTACCATAAAGCTTTTGTCCAACTTAATTTGTATTTGTTTGATTGAATTAGTGTGTCTGTGTAAACAAGGTCATGGTCTCATGGTCTTACGGTGCTACAGTACTGTGTTATAGTTCAACTCTGATAACTAGAAGAACTGGGTCTGACAAGAATCAATTTTCTCCAGGGGTTTGAACAGATCGCCTTGGTGCCAGAAAAATCTTCTACACCTGCATCCCCACAGTCCCTCAAGACAGGAGGTGAGATGTATTCATGTGTTCACTCGATCCTACAAAAGGCAGCTACACTACCATCAGAGGTATAACGGTCTTAAACTATTTACTTTATAACACATGATAACCTGTGCACACATGACACGGACAGTTACATTGTATATCTGTGGATGCCTCAGGGAGGGCCTAGCTGTCAAGACAAAACATGCAATTACATTAAGGTGTTCCCTGAAATTATGCTTTCTCTGCACAACAGTTTTGCACTTATGACTGTGCCAGTGGCTTCTGTTTGCAGAGCATCCATGCTCAGCACAGTAACAAGGAATGATAAATGTATCTGTGAAAATATACATAGACACCACAAAACGTAGATTATATCAGCATAAATATTGACATATTCAATAGAAAAAGGCTGGGCAATTCAAAATACAATGGTAGGACAAACTTTGAACATAAAATACAATGTTTGAAAGCTAACACATACATGCATATTATATAAACAGGATACATTTAAACTTATAATGAAGACAATGATCACAGTACAATGTATTGATTACATTTTTTTCTTACCATGAAAAGAAAAATTGAAACCGTAACACAAGAATAAATTAATAACTTACAAACACCTCCATCTTCAAAACAAATGGAAAATCCCCAGTGTTTTTTTTAAGAGGTGGTGCTCTGTACAAGTAAACGGTGTCTTGCAAAATTGACAATCATCATCTTTTGATATCTTTCATAAATCCTCAAAAGATGCAAATGTTTTTGGACCTGTTTGTAAAATAAAAAGTAATAATACTACAACTAATGACACCAGTTTTATGTTAGTACACAGAAGTGGCAAAATGTTTCAAATATCATACCTGCCATAGGACATTCAGCTGTGATCTCTGCAGATGCGTTGAAGGAAAGAATTTGACGTGATCTATGATTCGGACTTAAAAATATACCACTTGGCCTTTGATTGACGTCTTTTGTGATCCGAGTCCAGCCACTCCAGACTTACCTCTTACCAGACGTATTACCTGGCGCCAAGGATGCATTGTTTGCCTTCAAAACCATTAATCAACAGGTCAGTGTCTCCGGTGACAGTAGGTTGAGGTGAGAAAAAAGTCAGACACAAACTATTTGATACTTTGATTAGTGCCCGAGTTTGAATATCTTGTTTAAGTAACCTGGTCCAAGGTGTGAACAGCAATCAGTGTAAAAGATTTGATCAAATATTCTCAGCTGATGTGAGAAAATGGAAGGGCTAACCAAATAATTTGAATACCAATGTTGAGACATCGTGTATGTATCATCATCATCATCATCGTTTTTATTAGTAGTAGTTTGAATCAAACGAGTGATAACACCACTCGACAGTGGTTCAAAATACTCCAGGCACAACTGGTCTGTACCAGTACAGAGACCACTCTACAGTGGTCCAGTGGCCAGCGAGATATGTTTACATGCAAAATACTGAGTGATAGGTAATTTGCCATTGCACGCCCGTTGTTTACACTATAGGGAATGGCCTGATGCAAGGAATCCAAGTTTTTTGTTTTTTAAATGGTCGAACAGCAAATGTACTTTTTTCCTTTTCATCTTATAATCAACAAATGTGAATGAAACTTTAAGAACATAGGAAAAGTATAGGTACACCCATTAATTAAGAAAAAATAAATACAAATGATGACACTCCACTGTTTAAGTGCAGTGCAGATTAGCTCATCCGGCAATTCGTCATCTCGCCTGCCTGTCGAATCAATCGATACAGACGCAATACCATGTACTGATCAGCAGGGGTGGGTTGCACTAACGGCATCCGATCTTGATCCCAATTGTGTTGTACTAAACGGATCAGTATGGAGGGTGATCAGTGCCAAAATTAAGATGAACGTGATTATGAACATGAAGATGAACATGAAGATGATTATGAAGATGATTAATAACATGATTATGAAAATGAACATGAAGATGATTATGAAGATGATTATTAACATGGATTATGAAGATGATTATTAACATGGATTATTAAGATGATTATGAAGATTAACATGAAGAGGATTATGAACGTGAACATGAAGATGATTTGGAAGATGATTATGTGCATTGGATTAGCCAATAAGCGCACTAGCTACCGCCCACTAGCTCTGATTGACAGAGTTCAATGTTTTGTCACATCGAAAAAGAAAAAGAAATACAAGAGACACTACGAAATGTAGAAGCGCACTGAGAAATGTGAATAGCAAAGAGACAAACAGGGAATAAATATATACGTGTTGAAACTAATGAATTAATAAATAAATGTTGAAATACATAAACAAATAAATAGATGAATAAGTAAATAGATAGGCCTAAATGTCCATGTATTTGTTTAATCATGTATTTATTTTCTCTGTGTATTTATTTTAAATTTCGGTTTGGATAGTCCTCCATACTCTGAAACCGTGTAACTCCCTGAAATTAAATATATGTGTATACCTAAAAAACATCATTCATACATCATAATTGGAACCCACAAAATACCAGTGATGATGATGAAGATGAAGATGCAGACTTTTACAATGTTGTAATTTTTTTACAAATATATTTAATTTCAGTGGATGCAGGTGGCAGATGGGTGGGATGGTTCTATCTGTCCATAGTTTCTAGATTTTTCTGTATTGAGGTTTGTTTTGTTAGTGTGTTTGCTTAATAACTTAATTACACCAACAAAATAATATAAATATCGGTTAAAAAAATTCTGTTTTGCCCCTGTATAAACTCTGCTTTTGTGTCTTTATGGTGAGGTGTAGTTTGTGTTGCGATTAGGGTTGTATTTATTTACCTTATTGTAAAAATGCTCTTATTTCTCCAGGACCCCCATTGAAAATTACTGTAGCAACTCCACGGCTGTGCAACGTACTGAGATCGCCCCTACACCCCATAGTTTTAAGACATTTCTTAAAACTCACCTTTTGGATCTCTCTTAGTTGCAGCTGTTGAGTTGCTTCTGCTGTGTTGCCTGTTTGATCTTGTGTGTTTTGACTGCTTGGCTTGTAGTGACTTGAGAAAAGCACGTTATAAATACAATTGATTATTGGCTAATTATTGTAGCGATCTGGGACTGGCGGGGGGGGGGGTATGTGCATGTGTATGTATGTGTGTGGGGGTGCTGTCCGTGTGTGGGAGGGTGGGGTTAAGGGTTAGCCTCGCGCAGGAACGCGGGAGGCGTCGTGATTGGAGAAGCCAGTTACGGGGCCACAGGGCAGTCGCGGAGTAGTGCTGTGCAGGGTTGCCAGATTGGGGGTGAAACCCCTCATTTTTGGGGGGAAATTGAAGCCATGGGGGGAAATGTGGGGGGAAAAGGATATGAAACAGGGGGCAAAAGTAAAAAATGGGGGATTATTTTCCTCATTGTAAATTCCCCAAAGTGCTCTCATTAAGAGTTCACTTCACCAGTACCCCAACCCAGTCCCCCTTGACCTGACTTCATCACCCCAGCCTCCCTACCTGGACCTTACCTTATCAGCTAACCCCCACCCCTGGACCCCTCACTTCATCAGCACCCCCCCCGCCCCGGACCTCATTTCATTAGCACCCCCCTCCACCCCCCGGGGCCTCACTTCACCTTCTCCGAAAGGTGGGGGAAATTTTGTGATTTTTAGGACCAGTTTAGGGGGAAATCAAGGAGAGGACCTGGCAACACTGGTGCTGGGGTTGGGAGTAGTTCAGTGAGTGTAGAGTGTCAAAATCTGTGCTGCCAGTATTTTACTGTAAATTAAATCAATACAGAAATGTATTTGAATATTACAGTAACATCCTGTACAGTTACCTACAGTACTATTACTTTACATTATACAGTATCTTGCTGGTGTCTGTGCTGCCAGTATTTTACTGTAAATTTAACAGATTTTCTTTACAGTGTAGTTCAGCTCAGTAAGAGTAGTTTTTTGACTGCATTAGAGAAACTTAAATCAGCATGTTTCACAATATATTGTGTATGCAATTTGATACATGGCTTCATATTAGTTTGATTATATATTTGGCATGATATCTACTCTACTTACCTACATATCTACTATAACTACTATGCTTTTCTGCCAACGTTAACTTCCCAGCATTAGTGCTCCTTAAATATGACAAAACATATCAATTCAAACATGTGTATTTTTAAAAGTAATTTATTTGCCAGAGGTGATTACATATTTTTTATACATGTGTGCATCTGTGTATAAAGTGGCCTAAGTACCACAGAATGAGACGAGTTTGAAAAAAATTAAATGCTTAATCAAATACAACCCTATAATCAACACTACATTATTTTGATAATGCTTTCATAACCTTCGTGACATGTGTTTTTTCATTACATGCACATTAGAAAAGTAACACAATGTATTAACCCTGGCCTGCATACATATAGCCTTTATATGCGATTGATCATTTGAACTCAGAACTCAGAACTCAGAAAATGATTATGCTTGTCTAAATACATCACACTATAATTAAACTTCCCATCACCAATATTACCCCACTAGACCCTTGATTATCCAATGACACTAACATGCATTTATTTTCAAGACACACTCTCCTGAAATTCTAATATAAAGAAGATCATATAGTGCTCTTTAATCTTGGTGATGTTATTTTTCACTGTATGCTATGGGGTTTTCAGATGGTGGGCAAGTTCCCTCAGCAACCTTGATGTGTTGAGAGAACAGGATTATTTCTTTGCCTAGGCCAACTGTGTATTGCCACATGTTGATACTCTGCTTGGGTTGAAGGGTAAAGGAAAGAGTTTCTTCAGTTGTTGTTGCATCTTCCCAGTTCTCCTTGTCTGTTTTAATGGAGCTTCCTCCGAATTCTGTACTGAGGGACAACTGGAACTGGATCAGAAAACGAGTCAGGGGTCCCGGTGTGATTGAGCTCTCAGCTGCCACTTTCCAATTCTTCTCCACCGATGACATCGTCTCCTTTACATACCCCACTTTCTTAGTGATCTTTTTATTCCATGTTATGGGGATACTGGAATCATTACAGACAGTTTTGATTTTTTCCCACCGGGCAAATGTTTTCCCTTGGATGACCGCTAGCCCAGCGGGTAGAAAACAGGTTAGATTGGGAGAAAAGGAGGAAATGGATTCAGTAGCATCTTCATTGAAATTGTTGAAGGAGCTGAACTCGACTGCCCATTTATCTATTGGCTTGAGCAGTTGGAACTCGTAACCAGAACCCCAGTAGTAGAGCCCCTGCAGTAAATCTGTCTGCAGAGGTGCATCTTCACCATAAGTATCTTCAGTAAGATTGGTGGTTTTGTGGTAAGTTGACTTTGTCTTGAAGATGATGTAGAAATATCCATTGAATGACAAGTAGTGATCTCCTCCTTGGCAGTTGGAGTGAAGGTTGAAGACTTTACCCTCACTGTCAGAACTCAGGTTGGACACTTTCCGAAATGAATCACCTTTGATGACAAAGAAATTGCCATAGTAATCGGCCAGGTAGTGTTCACCCCCCGTGCAAGAGGGATGCAGGTGATGCAGATTCATGTCACTTCCTGTGTTGAGGTTGGAGGTTTCCACATAAAAGCCCAGATCAGAGCGGATAATGTAGAACATATTACTTGTTCCACAAATATCAACCCCAGGGGCTTTGTTTTTAGGAAGGATTTTGGCCATTGAGCTTAATTGTCTGAAAGAAATGGAAATGGCAAAGACTTATTTTTATTTTTGTCTACTATTGGTCGGTCAGTTGTCTAACCTGCTTTGATTCATCTGGGTTTTATCATTCCTAAACCCAGTGACAACAAGTAAGTGTCTGAGACCATGATTAAAATCAATTTCAACTAGATGTCAATCTGATATCCATGTGTTCTTTTGTTCAACTATTCAGGATTATATATTTTTATTTTATCCGTGTGTGTGAGAGAGAGAGAGAGAGAGAGAGAGAGAGAGAGAGAGAGAGAGAGAATTATTTGACAAGCACAATCTGATCTAAGCATTAGAAACTTGACAGCAAACTCAAAAGCAAACAAGAGAGATGACAATTACAAACCTTTAAATATGTATTTTTTCACAATCCAGCTTGGATTCTCAGGGAAGCCGCTTCCTGTAAACCAGTTTCTTTATCAGCTCTGTTGTGCTCTTCCCTCCCACTTTCTTTCACTAACCTCACCACCAATCCTCTTGTTAGACAGTGTCTTAGGATTTGGATTCAGTTCAAAAGGTCTTTTGGTCTAAAGTCTCTATCTGTGCACGCACAATTATATGGTAACCACCTTTTTCCTCCTTCTCTGGGTGATGGAGCCATCCGTAATTGGCTCACTAGTGGTTTTAAGTCTATGAATCAGTTATACATTAATAATCAATTTGCCTCTTTTACACAGCTCTGTCAAAAATGTGGCCTTCCCCAAAATACATTGACCCATCCCCTCTATTATTAACACATTTTGGAGTAGTGTCTGAAAACACCCCTTTGAACAGACTCCAATTGGATAGTTTGCCTTTACCACATTGTTAACCAAATGCCTTATTTTATTCAATTGGAAACAATCTACCCCTCCCTCATACATACATTGGATTAGGGATCTTATGCAGTTTTTAAAATTAGAAAAAATAAAATGTACATTGCATGGGGCCTCTAAAGCATTCTATACTACATGGCGCCCTTTCTTGTCCTATGTTGAGCAACTCCAGTGCCTCTCAGAGGACTAAATGTGTTTTCTGTCCCGACCCCTCCTGTGGCTCTGTATGAGTAATTGTTGAGATTTTTTGTTGTTGTTGTTGCTGTTTTGTGTGTGTTATTACTAATATTCGCGGGATTGACTGTGGAGTGTATAGTTATTTTGTATTTACCTTAAGTGCTACATCGAGTGCTGTGGCTTTCTATCACGATAATCTCTAATCAATCCCTCTGTCATTGATCATTGTTTTATGTATGTGCTCTCTGTCTGTTGTTGTGTGTATTCTTTTTATTTTTATTATTATTATAATAATGATGATTATTATTGTTTTTTGTTTTGTTTTGGGATGTGTATGGAAAAACTTAAAAAGATTTGAAAAAATACATATATTTAAAAAAAAAAGCAATTGTATTAACAACATGCAATGAGAGCCTTTTGTGTCCTCCTTTTGAATAGATAGCTGAACTATAGGTCTGATTGCATTAGTGATCTAATGCATAGTGTTAATCTATAGAATTTTAAATTAATGTAGTTATAAACCAGTTATAGTCTAGTACAATTCACTGATTGTTGATAATGAATACAACTTTCATTTATATTCCAGTTGAGTTTAACTACCTTGGAAATGTGTTCAATTAGATAAAAATACAATCAGTATTGAATAGTTTGTAAATGTCATATTCAGCTTATAGACTTTGAGCCATATTTTTGGGGAACCATTTTTAACAAAGATAGACACTACTATAATACCCAAGGACCAACCTTTAATTTATACTGTTAAAGTTCATTTAATGATTCCAAGATGCTTCATAATTCATTTCAGGAAAATAATAACCAGACTCAAGTCGTGTTTACTCTACAATGTTGCATATTCTTCCTATGTCCTTTAAAAAAACTTACTAGCTAGTTAGTGGCAGCTTGTACAACACAACTGAATTAGACTTACTGTGAGTGATCTTCTCAATGTTCCCTCTGGTATAAAGTCTCTCTGGTTTGTGCAGCAAGATGAAAGTAAGAAAAAAAGTATGTCTTTATATAATAAGCAGAGAGGAACAGCCTACCATTAGGGTGTATACCAATGCTATGTTACCAGTACCTGCTAGCATCTGTCAGAACACTCCTACAGTCATGTTGATATCTGATAATAGATGGTTCAGTCATAACCCTTTCTCTGAATTGTTTTATGACTGTTTGAATTTGACTGTTCTTCAGTTCTAATTTTGAATATGTGGACAAGTGCCTATCTGTCACTTATCTTTTATAGCACCATGACCATTGCTACTATGGAAGGATCCCAGAGAAGTGGCTACAACAATGTGTCTGGATGTTAGTTTTAGAGGCCTCAGTGCAGTTTCAGAATAGCAGTTTCCCCTTCACTTTTATTTATATATATATATATATATATATATATATATATATATATATATATTTCTGAATACTTGATATAGACATTGATGAAAAATACTGGAGTGTACAAAGTAAGTTAGCTCTGCAGTTAAAGAAACATTTTCAGAAGTCTTTGGATGGCAGTGCTAAACGTGCAGCTGTGTAATGCAAAAGATAAGCAAAAATTGACATAACATTTATTGTATTTCCACTTTAGCTGGTGAAGTGGCCTTTTTGGATAATTTCTATTCGTAGTCCCTAGATCAGGAGTTCTTCGTCTGTGGGGTGTGCCTCCCCAGGAGATCATCCAGGGAAGATGTGAGGTGCCTCCCAGCTGTAAATTGTTTTAATAAATTCTTCTGATGAATGCTACTTTCTAAATGCTAGTATTATTGAACTTTTGTAATGCTCTTATATTGTGTAAGTCACCATGGATAAGGGCATCTGATCATAAATAAATAAATAAAATACAGTTAATACAAGTCCTATGTGTGAGTGCGTTTCATATATGTATGTGTGAGAGTATTCAATTTAATTTGCATGTGTGCGAACTTTTCATACGTGACTATTCGATTTCATACGTGTGTGTACAAAACGCTTGAATTATTTCCTAAAAGGCCCCTCATCCAGTAGCTTGCTTGCATACTGGTTAAAGTAACCGTTTTAATGACGATGCCATTAAATGTGTAGCTAAGACATGGGTGGCTGTATGGGTTTTTTTTCTGGTTAATTTAACTGCACAGTCCAAGTTCACCTTACCTGCCACAAAACCTTTTTTTTGGTAACATGGTGGCTGTGTATTTGCAAGTGTTACTTTGAATAAGATCTGCCAGAGGATTGTTCAAAATCTAGGATATACTACTACCAAGTTCCCCAGCATCAATGATCAATTTAGCTAATTAGCTAGTTAAAATCAGCAAATAGCATTTGGTGTAGATAAGCTGTTCTCAAACTGTGGCGTGTCAAGGAAGGCTCGAGCTAGTTAGTTAAAAAAAAAATGTTTACACATATATATTCTAAAATAACGTCAATAAGAAAAGATTTGGGGGGCCAAATCAAATGCTGCTTAGGGCCCCCAAAAGGCTAGAAACGGCCCTGTCTACAGCATACCACTCTGCTATGTAGTTTGTTAAATTGAACACATTCTGTGTTTGTTTAAGGACAACAGAATTTTGTGTAAAAATTCACCAACGCACAAGAGAATGTCTTTTAACACAAGTCTGTATGGGACAAACACATTATTGTGCTGTAATTTCTAAAGAGTAAAGTTTTTCAAACATTTGTAAAGCTCTAAGAGTGTTCAATAGGCAGGTCAAAAGCAACTGCTATTAAACTTTTTAAGTGAAAATCTACTAAACTCTTTCAAACCTTATTTAAAAACAGAGTATACTAAAACTAGTAGATCATTTTTCTTCTTTGTTATTAATAATTGTATTATGTTTAATGATTGTGATTGTTGAAAACTATTATAGTGATATGATGTGGCAATATTTTTTATTTACTGGGGCATTATTGTTTAACATGAGACAAACTTGACAGGAATCCTCGGTAGCATTTGATGCTGGCAGTGTGGATGCTCGACCACACTGCCAGAATCAAATGCTACTGAGGATTAAATCCAGATCAGAAATGGCAGTGAAAACGCACCTCATGTCACACCCATATATGGTCTGAACTCCAAACAGATCCATTGCCTTATTGTATTCACCTTATGACCTTAGGCATGGGCACAAAAGAGGGGCCCATGGTAAAGCACAATTTCATCACATATAGAGCTCATGGTACAGAGGTGTTCCAGTATTATTGGTTTAGAGGAGCACTGCAAAGTTACAAACTTACCACAGCTGCTCTGTGAGAGGAGAGGAGAATAGGGTTATCCATTCTTTTCTGTAACTTAACACAGACTTAATATTACTTGTTTAGGAATATAATCAAATTATATTAATTTAACATTAATTCTATCACAAATAAATGATTATTGAACACCTGTGACTTGACTGCATCTTCCCTCAGAAAATAATTGTATTGAGGTAATAATATGTGAAGAGGCCCCAAATTCCTCACCCGTACATGAGGTTACCAAAGAGCACATAATGAGACCAGCTTCTACCGGTTTGTAACAGATGCATCTCTCTGCAGACACACAATACAAATTTAGTACAGAACGTACGTTCTAGTAAAACCACAAGAAGATGGGGAAGTGGGCACACAAGCCCCCTTTACCTATCTAGACATGCATTAGATACGTGTGGAATATAAATAACGAAATGGCTACATGTGTCTCCATATTTGGGCATAAAATAGAAAACATTGTGTTTAAGCTTAATCAGGAAGATAGTGAGGATATCATAAGATAGGGAGTTGTCTCCCCCTTATTGGTTCAAACGCACCCTGTCCAGGATATCGCAGTATGTATATAACATCATGTAAGCTCTATGATTTTAGGGAAGTTGAGACAAAGACCTGCGTGTCTGAGTGTTACTTTCCTTCAAGCTGCTTAAATAAAGACTCTGTTTGATTCAATCTACTCTACAGTCTGATTTCTGTTACAAGCAATTAAAAAGGGGATTCTTCAATATGAGTTTCAGTTAAATTGTTAATGAGATTGGCTGGAAAGAAATCCTCTTACAACACAAAATGGATCCCTCTCTAAACAAGCATCTGACAATAAACACAAACACGACACACACAGCAAACCAATCCAAGTCCATGTACTGTATTGACTTTTCTTCTCTCGCTTGTTCTCTCCCTTGCATTCTCATGCTCTCTTCCTGCCTGCCTGTTGCTTCCTGTTTTATTGAGGTGGGAGCCATTCACCATATGCCAAGTTTTGTTTTACAGTAACAATTACAATAACAGAAGAAACATAGCTCTTGGAGCTAAAATTAATGCAAATAGCTTTTTTCAAATCTGTAACAGCAAGAGATTAATAATGGAGGAAGTGAAACAGCTAGAGGCTAAAAATGGAAGTATCTTAGAAAACGAACAAGATATAGCAAATGTTCTAAGTATTTCACAGAGGTTTGTACAAAAGAAAAACAGATAACATGCCACAGGTTAACAATCAGTCCAGTCAAACTCTAAGAGAGATCAGGATAAATGAGGAGGAGATACTAAAGCAGGGGTGGCTAACCCTGGTCCTGGAGAGCCGCAATCCTGCAGGATTTCCAGATCTCTCTAAATTACCAATTAATGGATACACTGTACACAGGGACATTTTGCCTAATTAAGACCCATAATTGCTTCAATTAAGCAGTTAACGAGCTGTATAGAATAGAAGACACCTGGCAGATGAAATTCAATGTGGACAAGTGCAAGTTAATACATGCAGGAAACAAAAATGTCCACTATAATTACACTATGGGAGGAATAGAACTGAATGAAGAAACACATGAGAAAGACCTAGGAGTCTATGTGGACTCCTCACGCTTCCCATCCAAACAATGTGGGGAAGCAATAAAAAAGGCAAACAGGATGTTATGGTATATTGTCAAAAGTTTGGATTTAGAACAAGGGCAGTGATGTTCAGACTGTACAATGCGCTAGTTAGAGCTCATCTGGATACTGTGTGCAATTCTAGGCTCCAGACTTCAAGAAAGATATCGCTGCTCTAGAGGCAGTTCAGTGGAGAGCAACCAGACTTGAAGGGAATATCCTACTGAGAGACTGAGGAACTGAACCTTTTCACCCTGGAACAGAGGAGACTACATGGGGACTTGATTCAAGTCTTCAAAATCATGAAAGGCATTGACCACATCAAACCAGAGGAGCTTTTCCAGATCAGCAGGGACACACGCACACGGGGACACAAATGGAAATTGAGCTACAAGGCATTCAAGACAGAAAACAGGAGACACTTCTTCACACAGAGAGTCGTCACAATCTGGAACAAACTCCCCAGCGATGTGGTTGAAGCTGAAAATTTGGGAACATTTAAAAATAGACTGGATAGGATCCTTGGATCACTTAGTTATTAATGGACACCAAACGAGCACGATGGGTTGAATGGCCTCCTCTCGTTTGTAAACTTTCTTATGTTCTTATGTTCTTATGTGTGTGTGTGTGTGTGCGTGTGTGTGTGTGTGTGTGTGTGTGTGTGGTTTGTCTGCTCTTCTGTCTGGATTGTCAGGTCTGGGTTCTGTCCATATTTCCAGGTGGCTAGGATGCAGGTAAAATGCACCACATTGTGTAGTATCAGTTTGTATAAGGCTGATGGATTACAGCCCACCCAACAAGTCCAAGTGAAAGCTTTCTTTTATTTTCTACTTTCTCTCTATTGTTTCAGTTTGATACAAAGGGAATGTGTGCTTTGTATTTGTTTAGTCAATTTGGTATTTTAATCTTAAGAATTAAAGCTATCCTTCCCAGTTGTTGATATTTGTATGACGTTTCATTGTAACTATTGAATAGGATGTAACTTCCCCACCAGCAGAATTGCATGACTTTTAGCTGCATAGTTACCTACGCATTAAATGCTATCCACAGATTGTGTGCGCGTCCAATGACAGTAAAGCTTTTCCTCTGAGAGCAGGGGGGCTGTCGCAGGTGATTTTCTCTCTGCTGACAACTCTTCCACCCAGCGACCTGACCCAGGCCTGGAAAGCCCCTCCCCCATCCGCGCAGCCACACCTCCAGGGGTTGCCATACAGATGGATCTCCCGCAGCGTTCCTGTGGCGCCAGCGAGGTCCGCAGCGCTGAGGCGAGTCAGTGTGTTAGAGTCCAGACGCAGGATGGCCAGCCGGGTCAGGTCGTGCAGCCAGTCGGGTCCCAGCGCCGAGAGCTGGTTGCCGTGGAGATCCAGCGTGTGGACCATGGACAGCCCTCGCAGGTCCCAGGTGGAGACCGAGCTGATGTTCTGATTGAACAGGAAGAGTCGGCCGAGATTGAGTGGGAGGCCTGGGGAAAACAAGGACAGGATTAGTAATACTAAACTGAGTGGGCGGTTGAGGTGATCAGAGATCTGTTAATTGAATGATGTGCTGTTTCCATACTGGAGTTTATCATTTCAGTCGAGGACATATGCAGGCATGCACCGTATGCCCACATAATTGGAATGGAACTGTGCGTATGCCCAAGAAACGATAACCATTACGATTCTGGATAGGATATACCCTCCTATGATTCCTATAACGAACTCTGTCGTTCGTCTGCCAGTCGCCGAATGGCCAGCACCTCCCACGCGCCCACCCCTACGAAAAATTTGCCAGGCCAATTTGTGCAATAGAACAACTATTTTAACTGAAACTCCAGAGTTGATCTCTGCTCTCACCTGCTCAGGGATGTGATCGAGGGCTCGCTCCGTCCCGGACAGGGCCCGGCAGTCCAGCGCGATGGAGCTCTCCGGCCCCTCCTCCCACGCTCTGCAGCCCTCGGGCACGCACTGCCAGCTGGGCACGGCCAGGCCCACACACAGGCAGAGCGTCCATAGGTGTCCTGGAGCCAGCACTGCGAGGAGAGAGAGAGGGTGACTGCCTGACACGGACACACACTGCGATACTGCACAACTGGTGTCATTGTCCTCCACCTTCTCCCCGATACAGGTGTCATTTCGCACACCATAATTCTTCTTAAAACATTTACTCTTTCTTAAGAAACTCCACTGACTTCTGCACGGCTCAGACCCGGCAGCTCTCTAAGGACCCCAGGCTGCAGACCCATTCTTCAGCTGTGGCCTAGAAAGCTCCCAATTGGCTACACTTCAAAATACTACTGGTTCTCTGAAACAATCAGCTTGTCCGATGACGGCCCAGCTCAGTGAGTCTCCCATCACTCCCATCAAAAGAGCAGTGTTCAGATCTGTTCTCTTTGACAAGGTATGGCACTGATACCTGAATCCATTGAGGTGATCAGACAGAATCACATCCTTACCTCTTTGAGACCGCAGGTTCATGTGGGGGTGTTGTCAGCTCTAAAGGAGGCTGTGCGTTTTATACAGGGAGGTGGGCTTGTCTCTGTACGGGCCTGTATCAACACCACAACCAACAGCAAACAGAAGGTGAGAAAGAAAAGATTAGGAAGAGACAAGGATTAAGGCAGATGGGGATTGGGGGAGTTACGATTCCTTTAAACCTATGACATCCTGTCATAGATTTGTGTTGTTTGCGAACAGGATTAAACCAAAGCAGTCTCTTTTGGTTCAATTAACAGAAAAGCCTTGATTTTAATTATTATTATTATTATTATTATTATTATTATTATTATTATTATTATTATTATTGGTGATGGTGGAAGTATTACTATTATTTTCTTGAGCATCAGTTTCCCTGCCGTACCTCTTCTAATATATATACATTTTTACTATTCATATTTTGTTTATGTGCTTTAATGTCAGATTACTATTATTTTTTAAATGGCTTCAAAATGCCTGACAGAATAAAGAATGGATTATTAGGATGAAGGAGGCAAACAGTTCTACAATTATGAAATTCTTACAGCATCTGGTAATCATTTATGTCTTCCCATGCATTCTGAAATAGGCCCATCATCTGAGGTTAATCCATCCATTCATTTTCAATAACCGCTTCATCCAGTCCGGGGTCACAGTGAGCTGGAGCCCAACCGTGGTTAATATAGGGTTAATATCCCTGGTATATCACTGATCTTCGTGTGCACTACAGTGCTGATTGTTTTCACTCTGTTTTACATGTCCGTGGGCCTTGTTGTAAAGACAAGACTAACCTCAAATAATCTGATAAAATGCGCCATTACTGAGTTTGGTCATGACCGCTGAGTGAAAAGTGGTTTATCGGTGTATCGTTCACTATACAAATGGGTGTAATTCCTACACCATTCACCTAATTTGGATGTAACTACCCTCAAATTAAAGATGAAAGTCTACACTTAAAGCACATCTTTATTGTTTCCTTTCAAATCCATTGTGGAGATGTACAGAGCCCAAATGATGACGGTTGTGTCACTGTCCAAATATTCATGGACGTAACTGTAACTATTATTATTATTATTATTATTATTATTATTATTATTATTATTATTATTATTATAATTATTTCTTGGCAGACGCCCTTATGCAGAGCAACTTACAACATAAGTGCAATACAAAGTGCAAGAATACAGTTAAGTACAAGGCATCACTAAAAGTTCACTAAACACGCTATTGCATGCTTTTGAATGTTTATTAGCTATATCTATAGATGTGCCATGGAAACCACGCTGTATGCACTTGCAATTGTAAGGTAAACAAGTACACTGTAAAAAAAATGTAGTAAATACCCCTGTAATTGGACTGTATAATTTACAGTAAAGTACGGCACACAGTACAGTATGTTACTGCACTCCACATGTGTTGTACAATTGCCTGTATTTTACTGTGCTCTTTACAGTAAAATACCTCATGACCTTTTTAGGCTTTGTTACGTTAAATTGCTCTGGATTTCACTAAAATGTTCTATTAAAAGATAAAGAGAATAAAAAAGCAATACACTGAGCTACCAAAGGGAGGAGTGGGAAATGTGTGTAATTCAGAAACCACCCAAACTGGTCTGTGTAGCTATACACAAATTGTAGTGTTGTAGAAGAATTCAGAAAACTATGCGTCATTAACTCATGTGGGCAGACTCTCTTCCACATTGATCACATTCCAGGGTTAATTTCATTTCATTAATTTGTAAACGTATTGCTCTAATAAACAACAACACATTTTGTTGAGATATTGCCCTCATCCTTTGAAATATAAAAGAATAATACCATGTCAGTTGTTGTCTTAATATACATCCTACATGCCTAATGATAATAGATAACTTAATATAGTTTTAACAGATGAATTAACAGCATATCAAGAAAATAAAAAAAATAGGAAGAAAAGTTTGGAAACTTGCAAGTCAAGACCTATGCAAGCAAATGTTCACCTGTAATTTTCATTGTGAAAACATGAAATATCAGTAATATATATATATATATATATATATATTTTAATCCTTTTATGCCCTTTTATTATTGCACTCTGTCTTTTCTTGTGATTTTATTAACATTTACATTTTACTGTGTTTTCTTCTGTGATTGTGCCTTTTTCATATTTTACCCTTTTTAGCCATGTTAAGCTTTTTAGACTTTTAGCCGTGGGGTCAGCCATGTTTGATGAGAATGGAGATCGATAGTGCCGATGATCATCTAGGATGCCTGATTTTTGTATTCTGATTCAGTGTGAAAACACTGTCAAAAAGAATTGTGAGCGTCTAGAGAGAACTGCACATGCGCAGCAAAGAAGCGTGAGCGAGCAGCGAAAACTGCACATGTGTAAACGATGTTGAATGAGTGCAGAATTGAATTGTAAGCGTAAAATAAAAACCGTACATGTAGTTTTGCACGTACAAGTTGTATTTCTGTGCTGTGTATTTTGACAGTGAATTCACTCCATACTCATGGTCTTACAATAATGATTATTATTGTTTATATGGCTTCAAAATGCCTGACAGAATAAAGAATGGATTATTAGGATGAAGGAGGCAAACAGTTCTACAATTATGAAATTCTTACAGCATCTGGTAATCATTTATGTCTTCCCATGCATTCTGAAATAGGCCCATCATCTGAGGTTAATCCATCCATTCATTTTCAATAACCGCTTCATCCAGTCCGGGGTCACAGTGAGCTGGAGCCCAACCGTGGTTAATATAGGGTTAATATCCCTGGTATATCACTGATCTTCGTGTGCACTACAGTGCTGATTGTTTTCACTCTGTTTTACATGTCCGTGGGCCTTGTTGTAAAGACAAGACTAACCTCAAATAATCTGATAAAATGCGCCATTACTGAGTTTGGTCATGACCGCTGAGTGAAAAGTGGTTTATCGGTGTATCGTTCACTATACAAATGGGTGTAATTCCTACACCATTCACCTAATTTGGATGTAACTACCCTCAAATTAAAGATGAAAGTCTACACTTAAAGCACATCTTTATTGTTTCCTTTCAAATCCATTGTGGAGATGTACAGAGCCCAAATGATGACGGTTGTGTCACTGTCCAAATATTCATGGACGTAACTGTAACTATTATTATTATTATTATTATTATTATTATTATTATTATTATTATTATTTCTTGGCAGACGCCCTTATGCAGAGCAACTTACAACATAAGTGCAATACAAAGTGCAAGAATACAGTTAAGTACAAGGCATCAAACACTCGAATTTACATTATGCAAAGCAATTCAAAGTATAATACATTTTACAACTTCCAGTTTACACAGGTATACAGTAGGGCTGTCAAGATGTTCGGTCACAGTCAAGGGCTACAGGAAAGAGAGCAAAGGGGAAATCAATGGGTAGTACATTTCTGCCTTTTCTTTTTTCTGCCCCTAAAAACCCTTGCACTGTTTATTGTACTTCCTCTTAGTTCGTTACTGCAGTTGTGACTAAGACTGTATTTTCGGTAACACTTTAGATTGTCAACCGTAGATATTTAATAGTTATATAATTCATATTCTAGATGTGTTCACTAAACACGCTATTGCATGCTTTTGAATGTTTATTAGCTATATCTATAGATGTGCCATGGAAACCACGCTGTATGCACTTGCAATTGTAAGGTAAACAAGTACACTGTAAAAAAAATGTAGTAAATACCCCTGTAATTGGACTGTATAATTTACAGTAAAGTACGGCACACAGTACAGTATGTTACTGCACTCCACATGTGTTGTACAATTGCCTGTATTTTACTGTGCTCTTTACAGTAAAATACCTCATGACCTTTTTAGGCTTTGTTACGTTAAATTGCTCTGGATTTCACTAAAATGTTCTATTAAAAGATAAAGAGAATAAAAAAGCAATACACTGAGCTACCAAAGGGAGGAGTGGGAAATGTGTGTAATTCAGAAACCACCCAAACTGGTCTGTGTAGCTATACACAAATTGTAGTGTTGTAGAAGAATTCAGAAAACTATGCGTCATTAACTCATGTGGGCAGACTCTCTTCCACATTGATCACATTCCAGGGTTAATTTCATTTCATTAATTTGTAAACGTATTGCTCTAATAAACAACAACACATTTTGTTGAGATATTGCCCTCATCCTTTGAAATATAAAAGAATAATACCATGTCAGTTGTTGTCTTAATATACATCCTACATGCCTAATGATAATAGATAACTTAATATAGTTTTAACAGATGAATTAACAGCATATCAAGAAAATAAAAAAAATAGGAAGAAAAGTTTGGAAACTTGCAAGTCAAGACCTATGCAAGCAAATGTTCACCTGTAATTTTCATTGTGAAAACATGAAATATCAGTAATATATATATATATATATATATATATATATATATATATATTAATCCTTTTATGCCCTTTTATTATTGCACTCTGTCTTTTCTTGTGATTTTATTAACATTTACATTTTACTGTGTTTTCTTCTGTGATTGTGCCTTTTTCATATTTTACCCTTTTTAGCCATGTTAAGCTTTTTAGACTTTTAGCCGTGGGGTCAGCCATGTTTGATGAGAATGGAGATCGATAGTGCCGATGATCATCTAGGATGCCTGATTTTTGTATTCTGATTCAGTGTGAAAACACTGTCAAAAAGAATTGTGAGCGTCTAGAGAGAACTGCACATGCGCAGCAAAGAAGCGTGAGCGAGCAGCGAAAACTGCACATGTGTAAACGATGTTGAATGAGTGCAGAATTGAATTGTAAGCGTAAAATAAAAACCGTACATGTAGTTTTGCACGTACAAGTTGTATTTCTGTGCTGTGTATTTTGACAGTGAATTCACTCCATACTCATGGTCTTACAATAATGATTATTATTGTTTAAATCGCTTCAAAATGCCTGACAGAATAAAGAATGGATTATTAGGATGAAGGAGGCAAACAGTTCTACAATTATGAAATTCTTACAGCATCTGGTAATCATTTATGTCTTCCCATGCATTCTGAAATAGGCCCATCATCTGAGGTTAATCCATCCATTCATTTTCAATAACCGCTTCATCCAGTCCGGGGTCACAGTGAGCTGGAGCCCAACCGTGGTTAATATAGGGTTAATATCCCTGTTATATCACTGATCTTCGTGTGCACTACAGTGCTGATTGTTTTCACTCTGTTTTACATGTCCGTGGGCCTTGTTGTAAAGACAAGACTAACCTCAAATAATCTGATAAAATGCGCCATTACTGAGTTTGGTCATGACCGCTGAGTGAAAAGTGGTTTATCGGTGTATCGTTCACTATACAAATGGGTGTAATTCCTACACCATTCACCTAATTTGGATGTAACTACCCTCAAATTAAAGATGAAAGTCTACACTTAAAGCACATCTTTATTGTTTCCTTTCAAATCCATTGTGGAGATGTACAGAGCCCAAATGATGATGGTTGTGTCACTGTCCAAATATTCATGGACGTAACTGTAACTATTATTATTATTATTATTATTATTATTATTATTATTATTATTATTATTTCTTGGCAGACGCCCTTATGCAGAGCAACTTACAACATAAGTGCAATACAAAGTGCAAGAATACAGTTAAGTACAAGGCATCAAACACTCGAATTTACATTATGCAAAGCAATTCAAAGTATAATACATTTTACAACTTCCAGTTTACACAGGTATACAGTAGGGCTGTCAAGATGTTCGGTCACAGTCAAGGGCTACAGGAAAGAGAGCAAAGGGGAAATCAATGGGTAGTACATTTCTGCCTTTTCTTTTATCTGCCCCTAAACACCCTTGCACTGTTTATTGTACTTCCTCTTAGTTCGTTACTGCAGTTGTGACTAAGACTGTATTTTCGGTAACACTTTAGATTGTCAACCGTAGATATTTAATAGTTATATAATTCATATTCTAGATGTGTTCACTAAACACGCTATTGCATGCTTTTGAATGTTTATTAGCTATATCTATAGATGTGCCATGGAAACCACGCTGTATGCACTTGCAATTGTAAGGTAAACAAGTACACTGTAAAAAAAATGTAGTAAATACCCCTGTAATTGGACTGTATAATTTACAGTAAAGTACGGCACACAGTACAGTATGTTACTGCACTCCACATGTGTTGTACAATTGCCTGTATTTTACTGTGCTCTTTACAGTAAAATACCTCATGACCTTTTTAGGCTTTGTTACGTTAAATTGCTCTGGATTTCACTAAAATGTTCTATTAAAAGATAAAGAGAATAAAAAAGCAATACACTGAGCTACCAAAGGGAGGAGTGGGAAATGTGTGTAATTCAGAAACCACCCAAACTGGTCTGTGTAGCTATACACAAATTGTAGTGTTGTAGAAGAATTCAGAAAACTATGCGTCATTAACTCATGTGGGCAGACTCTCTTCCACATTGATCACATTCCAGGGTTAATTTCATTTCATTAATTTGTAAACGTATTGCTCTAATAAACAACAACACATTTTGTTGAGATATTGCCCTCATCCTTTGAAATATAAAAGAATAATACCATGTCAGTTGTTGTCTTAATATACATCCTACATGCCTAATGATAATAGATAACTTAATATAGTTTTAACAGATGAATTAACAGCATATCAAGAAAATAAAAAAAATAGGAAGAAAAGTTTGGAAACTTGCAAGTCAAGACCTATGCAAGCAAATGTTCACCTGTAATTTTCATTGTGAAAACATGAAATATCAGTAATATATATATATATATATATATATATATATATATATATTTTAAATCCTTTTATGCCCTTTTATTATTGCACTCTGTCTTTTATTGTGATTTTATTAACATTTACATTCTACTGTGTTTTCGTCTGTGATTGTGCCTTTTTCATATTTTACCCTTTTTAGCCATGTTAAGCTTTTTAGACTTTTAGCCGTGGGGTCAGCCATGTTTGATGAGAATGGAGATCGATAGTGCCGATGATCATCTAGGATGCCTGATTTTTGTATTCTGATTCAGTGTGAAAACACTGTCAAAAAGAATTGTGAGCGTCTAGAGAGAACTGCACATGCGCAGCAAAGAAGCGTGAGCGAGCACCTGGATGCACCACGCTCCTGTCTGTCAAGTCATGACAGACCCATCAAAATGGGTGTTTCTGAGCAGTTGTCAGGCGGAAACCGAATTTCCACTCATCACGGTACAGACATGTTATCTTTCTTTCCTGTCTGGTCTGCATGAAAGTGCCTGTACTTTGTATCTTCTCTAAGACTGTTCTTGAGATCGTCTCTCCTGGATGTCTTCAGTGCGACCAGCACCACAAGCACAACCTGATTACCTTGTACTTTTTAAATGAATGTTTACAACCAGCCTTATGATGTTTAAGAACTGTCATAAATGGTGCATGTGAATGGTTCATTTGTATATACAGTGTTTGAACAGATCGCCTTTATGCCACAACAATCTTCTACACCTGCATCCCCATTGTCCCTCAAGACAGGAGGTGAGATGTATTCATGTGTTCACTCGATCCTACAAAAGGCAGCTACACTACCATCAGAGGTATAACGGTCTTAAACTATTTACTTTATTAACACATGATAACCTGTGCACACATGACACGGACAGTTACATTGTATATCTGTGGATGCCTCATAGGGAGCAGTGGCGGTTCTAGACCATTTCAGCTGGGGGGGCCAGCTGGGGCCATTTGTAATATTAGGGGGGTCATACATTTCCACACCGTGCTACGGGGGATGTGCAGACGGTGTTGTGTCTGGGTTGCAAGTGGGAGGGGGGGTGCTGATGGTGTTTTGTTCACGCGGGGGGGGGGGGGGTGACGACGTTCGTAGGGGGGACCCCTAGGGGCCCTCTGATAGGAAGGGTCTAGTCAAGACAAAACATGCTATAACATTAACACTATATTGTGACCGTCTTTTAGTAAGATCAGCTTGGATCAGGTTTGAAAGGGGTCAGCTTGAATAAATTTAAATTGTGTATTCTCCTCCCAGGCAATTGGTAGTCTGCTCTGCAAGACACAAGGGGCTTTAGCTGCAAAAGAGACCATTGTGGCAACAAACCTGTTCCCAGATGTATGTGCCACAATCTGCCTCTTCAACAGTCTTTTCCCATCCACTGTCGGCAATGTCAGGCCTGATTTTTTCTAATTCCAATGAAATGCCATCCTCCCTCCCCAACACATCCCACAAAAAAGAAAAGTCAAAACACCTGGTGGAAATACAGCAGGGCAGTTTTTGACTGAACAGGCAGATCTGTCTGCAAAAAAGGACAATGATGCTGTAAACCCTCATAGAAACCAACGAATGGTGACAACAAAAGAGGGAAGAAAGCTGTCTCAAAGCTGTGCCGAGGGATGGGAGAAGAGAATGAGGGGAAATGAACTGCTTAAAGAAATTAAAGCTGTCTCTGCAAAACAAGACAGAATTATTGAACTGTTAGAAACAATCGTGGAAAAGCAGTGATATTATTTATTTGTATTGGCTGGGGAGGATTATTTTTCTTTCTAACTCAAGGTTTCATTTTGCATGCTTTGTTCCATGAATAAAACAAGAATATTACAATGTCTGCCAGTTTTACACAACTATTTTCAATGATTATACACAATCCTCTGTCCTCTGTGTATCTCCTACACAGCAACAGTTTGCAGCAATTGCATTTCTCTTGGCAATTGCATCCTGATCATGTGCTGGAAACTCTGGTTCCACATCCACATGTTCCTGAGGCATGTCAAATAATAGGAGACACCAATGGGAGAAGAAGGTAATGGTAATGGTAATGGGAGGGTTCTTACTAAGGTATTCCTCATACTTGTTCCACTACTATTTCTTCTGATGATCACTCTTTATTCTCCGAACATCCTTTTCTATCCCCAGATTGTGAACTCTATGTGGAGGGCTCCCAGTTACACCATGAGGGCTTCCATCGGACAGGCTGGGCAGTTGTGTCAAGTGCTGGAGACGTACTTGTGGCTGGCGCCCTGCCTGGACACTGCTCGGCACAGATGGCTGAATTTGGTTGCGCTCACAGAAGCGAGTCGTTTGGGAGTGGGCAAAACTGTTAACACCTATACCGATAGCCATTACGCTCTTGGCATCCTGCCTCCCCTGATCATCACAGAGTGTGGCGCCACCCTGACACTTCTGCTACCATAGCACCATCCTGCACTCGTTCTACTCTCCTAGATCTGTATCATGGCATTGGCCACACTGGACGTGCAGCCATGATTTCACAGCTCTCTCGAACGTGGTGGTGGCCCGGCCTGGGCCGCGATGTTGCTATCCACTGTCAAAGGTGTCTCCCGTTAACCCAGGTAAACCTATCAAGGTTCGTCAAGCTCACCAGCCACGGCCTCGTGGGTGCTGGGAACATCTGCAAATTGACTTCACTGGTCCTCTTCCTAAGTGTCATGGTAAGTCTTATTGCCTCGTCATTATCGATCACTTCACCAAATGGGTGGAGGCTTTTCTGTGCCGTGATTGCTCTGCTACCACAGCCGCCCATCTTTTGGCCGCTGAGGTTGCTCCCCAATGGGGCGTTCCCCGTCAGCTAGATTCAGATCAGGGTACCCATTTCACTGGCAGGATTATGAAACTCATGTGTCAGTTCTTGGGGGTTAAACAATGTTTCCATATCCCCTACTATCCCCAAAGTAGTGGTTTGGTGGAGAAAAAGCCTTTCAGTTAAGGAAAGCCTTGCTAAGGTCCTGCTCACTACCGGCAAAGGTTGGACGGTAGCTCTTCCTGCTGTTTTGTATAAGCTCCGTGCTTCTCCTTCCCATCAGATGCATCTCTCCCCTTATGAACTTATGACAGGGCGGGCCATGCAACTTCCCGCTGATCTTTGGGGCCCTATTGACTCTTCTGCCCCGTTTAAAGACTACCTTAAAGACTATGCTCGTGCCCTCTCTACTCACCTTTCTTCCCTTCTTTGAGATGCTCAGGAATAACAGTGTATTCGAGATTTAGAATCATCTCTTTCTTCTTCTCCCACCCTCCCTGTCCCTGGGAGCCTTGTTATGGTTTGCTCTCTTCCTCCGTGCCCAGGTTTGCGCCCCGGGGGGGGGGGGGGGGGTGGCTGGAAACACTGGTCTCAAGTAAAGCTATATGAAAAGAATGATAACCCTATCTCTTCTTCCCACAGACCTGCAACCAGTGCCGACCTGAAACATATAACCACTTCTTCTTAATTTCAGATGTGTGCCGACCTGAGGTATATAACCACTTCCTTTTAAAATTTCAGGTGTTCTATTTTTATACCTAGGTGTCGTCCTATGGCTGTCCACATCGGACAGTCAAACCAACAGCACGTCTTCCACAGATGATCTTGATCTACATGATAGACACAGTTCACAGGATGAACTCCTTCTATCAGATCACTGCAGCATATGGACAAGCATTAAATGTGTCAAAATGTGGGATGTGTATGTATGTACCTGCAGCGGTTGACAGTGGTGCCCCATTAATAGCACAACCTGTTGAGTGTGGCTTTACGCGGGTCATGACAGCATTTGGTGGACCTAGAGACAATCTTACCAACGCCACCGGATGTAAAACCACAAGAAATTCAACTTGGCCCGTCCGCTAACCAAAACTAGGACCGATACGGGGAGACGGTACACCCCTAAAGAGGAGAAGTACTCACTGAAGCTATTCTCTCCCCTCTGATACCTGTATATGTCAGAATGCTTCCCTTAAGTGGATGCTAGGTTTTAGCAATTGTTCTATCAATGGCATCCTAGGTCCTCGTAATCTGTCCCACATAACCTTCGAGAACAGCTTCCACCCATGTACCACATCTCATAGCCACACGGTGCCCTTTTATGTATCCATCCCTGCCACCAATGGCACATGTTGGATTTGTGGCCTCAGAGCCTATTGGGTCCTTCCAGCAAATTTCATAGGTTGTTGCTATTTGGGATATGTATATCCTGCCTTACACAATGTTTCAATGCTCCCAGGCATCCCTGTCAGCCACCTGCATGTTTCTACAAGAGAAATTTATGAACATACTAGATTTTTTATGTTTTTGTTTCCTAATGTCGGTGTTGCTCGAAATACTAAAGAAGTGCGCTTGGTTTCATCTGTATTGGAATCTGTTGCTAATAATACTGCTGCAGCACTGTCTAATATCACTACCGAAATGGTGGCTATACGCACTGTTGCCCTCCAGAATCACATGGCCCTCAATGATCTACTTGCTGCACAATGGGGAACGTCTGCTATTATAGGCAAACAATGTTGTACATACATCCCTGATTCCCCCAAACATAGTTACGACTTAGCAGATCATATACAGAAGGTAGCTCAAAAACTCTGGGACTCTGTCATGTCATTTGTTGTTTATATTGTAGTACTCCTCATCTGTAGCTATATTGTTATTCAATGTAGTCTGTGTGCCTGTTTCGAAAAGCCTCTGATACCCTTTTCCCTGTCTCCTCTGCTTTGGCCCGACCACTGTCCAGCACCCCTGGGAATTACAAGGACATGGCTCCTTTTCTTTAATTGCTTAACACTTACAACATGACTAGTGTCGCATCCCAGCCCATATAATAACATGTATTACTTGCCTTGAATACATATGGAGCTGTGGAGTTGCGGCTAGTCTGTAAAAGGCGTGCCAAGCTCATGATTTTCTGTTTCGGCTTCCTGCTCTCTTGTTCGCTCGCTTTGCCGACAGGAGGGTCTGAAGAGGCTGGGGCTCAAAGGGTGAAATAGTTTTGAGTGCTAAAAATCCTCCATATTGAGGAATGTAAGTTGAGGAATGCTATGTGACTAACTCTGTCCTTGTCTATACTTAATGTTGTCTGTACTTGACGTTCTTAATATAAATAGGACAAACAAGTATCCAGAATGTCTGTTGTTTCTCTCTGTGGTTCTCAAGAGAAACTGTCAAAATACTCTCTGACTGCTCCTCGTGGTATGTGTTATGATAATGGACATAACTCCCTGTCTGCCCAGCAACAAGATCTGTAATGCTGTAATATGTCCTAAAGAGACTGATATGTCAGAGGAGATTGGAAGAGAGTCCGTCTCGTCATGTACTATATCATATAAAAATGTGTGTGTGTGGAAAGTGCTTTGAGAAACTGCTTCCATAGAGACTGCCTCCATGGGTATTTTTCTCCCGAGCTGCTTGTATGCAAAATAAACTTCTATCTTCACATACTTCTGGTTCATCAATCTGACTTATTGGGATAAATCCATAAGATCCATAAGAGTGGATTCGACAGTGTTAACTGATGACTTAAATTTAAGTTTGGGAAAAGTATGGAAATCCTGTTGTCCAAATAATGTATACTAAAGTTGACTGTCAACTGTACAGTCAGCATGTTTGCTTCATACACAGGGTTCCCGTCCTCAGTTACGCGCACTGCAGTAGGGGAACCTCAGCGATTTTATATTAATAATCATGAGGTACCAGGAGTCAAGTCTGTGCCCCTTAAGTCTACGGGTTATACGTTGTTGTTGTTGTTGTTGTTGTTGTTGTTGTTGTTGTTTGGAGCTAGTGGAACTTTACCACAACCAAATAATGGTAGATGTCCGGGTATGTAATTTCAATAAGCCTTTTATTTAAAGTTACTAGAGAATCTTAATCTAATATTTTTATCAAGTGGATTGGATAGTGTGTTTTTACCAATGATTAATTATTAAGATAGTGATTTCTCTCTGACCATGGTAAATGTGAGAAATAACTGCTAAACTGGTATATTTTTTTCTGTGCAATGTTGTAGGATGGGAAAGGCATAAACAATACTTATTGTTTAATTAAAGATGTTAATTTATTCTTTGCACATTAGTTTTTGATTTATTGATTAGAATTGTACAATATTTGTCAAAATACTCTATAAACATGCACTTCTTTAACAGAAAGCGGTTACAGATTTGCCTTGAAATCTTAAGAAACAGTTTGGAAGAAGTCTGGAAAAAGTCTTGAATTTGTCTATGAGAAAAGGCCAAGAACCCTGGTTGTTGACTACATGTGTTTTCGTGGACGTGTTATTCCTTGCTAGTCGTGATTCATTTTGAACTAAAATGGGAATAGGGATTAATTGTGTAGGCTGTAGTGTATAGGGCCACATTGTGACGAATGAATACATTAATACAGACGTGCAAACTACACATCCTGTGCTATAAGGCTATGGCTGTGAACTGGCTTGTGCAGAAATAGCTGCCTCTCCCTGACTCTCTTTCCTCACCCTCGGGACACACAGAAGGTCACAACTCTACACCCTCAAACCCACGGAGATGTACAGGGGAACAGCTTCTCTGTCAGACAGTCTCTTTCATAGTCAGTGCTGAGCTGTGACCCATTTCTTAGGAGCAGGGCGGTATTTGGCCCATCAGTACCGGGTGGCCCATTTTGTACTGAATTAGAAGAATATTATAGATTTCAGAAAAGTTATTTATCCTATTTCAGCTTAAAAGAACCCAGTCCAAACCATTTTTTAATATAGCTGTTTTATGTAGTTATTTATTTATTATGTTTGTGTTGACTAATAAAAAACTGATTCCTGTAAGGAGTTTAAAATGAACTGGAAACACCTACATAATGTATTAAATCTGTCAGTGCCTTTGTGAAAGTTTGGAATAAAACACAACACTTATTTGCAAACACTGTCCTTGCTTTCATTTAGTTTAAAAAATACATTATTTATTATTAATTTATTTCTTTGATGTGCCACGTCTTTGAGATCCAGGTGGGCTCCTCAGTTTTCATTGATCTGTGTTGTGAGTTAATGAACAGAAGCACTAATTTGTTTTTCCACTCAGTTTGTTTTCAGCAGGAGTCTGATTGTACAGTGGTCTTCAGGTTGCTGTCAGTGTGTCAGGGCAGGAATTTGTTTTAAACTGTAATATATCTACACCTGTACACCTGTGAGCTGAGCTCTGGCTGCAGAAGTGGCAGCAGCTCTTACTCACAAGCCATCTCTGCTTTGGTTTCACTCTTTCTTCTCTTCGTTTCCCAGAACGTCTTCTGTGCCAGTTGTGTTCACCAGAAGGCAAGATGGAGGACATGAAAGTGCATGAGGTAACTAATGCCCCATTTCCACTGGCAGAAACGTTCGGCCCCGGACGCTTCAACGTTTGTTTCCAGTGGCTTAAGCATGGACGCGTCCCGGTTTTGTGGATGGTTAACTATCAGCTGCCAGATGTGGCCATAAGTGTCCGTCACCCCACTAAGGAAATACTTCTTTTTCAGAAGAAGAGATGTGTGCTTGACTTGGAAGAGATCAGCCACATTAGGAAGATATAATCTCAAGTGCCGTGTGTGTTTTATTATAGCACCATGGAGTGAAATCCATGTACAGAAATAATTATGCTTACAGTTAATAGCCCAGTGTATTAACTTGCCAAACATGGATTTCACAGGACCCCGGTGCAGTGCCGTGACTAGTTAAAAACAAACTGAAGGATAATAATCGGAGTGGTAGCAGCTGATTTTATTAATATTTTATGAACAACTGGACAGTGTTTCAGGCTGTTGTGCTGTGGATGCTGTATAACTGCTGTTATACAGCTGTTATAACAGCTGTTATACAGTTGTATAACAGCTGCGCAGAGACAATCAGTATGAAGGCCAACATGATTTAGTTAACGTGTGCCCATTTACAAGTTAAATAAATGAATGAATAAATAAATACAGCAAATCTAGGATTCCCTCTAAAACACTAAGGACTGGTTTAATAAATGCATCCATAAGTCCATAAATGCCATGACTGAAACGTGCACACTTTAGTTAAATTAACCTGCTATATTATAGCTGCTGTTAATTACTATATTATTAATCGTGAAACTTGTGTATTTTGTTTCAACTGTAACTTGCCCTGGTTAAAGACATCTGCTTAGTAAATTAAAAATAATACAGCAATTGCAGTTACAAATCTGTAGAAAGAGTAATAAGTTAAGTAGGGCTGCAACAAACAACTATTTTGATAATCGATGCATCTGTCGATTACTACTTCGATTAATAGATGAATTGGATCAACATAATTCCAGCATTAAATGCAAGTATTTTATTAAAGTTTTTAGTTTTTCCTCATCTTGCGTAATGCTCTCTTTAAAACATTGAGATGGCAGCTATAAAACCAATAGAAAACGTATGCGCACAAAATAAAGGGCTTTATTGTATATAGTGTATATATTAACAGGTGTTTTTACATTGATCTAAAAACACAAAGCTGTTTTACTCTTCAGTTTGAAAGGTGCTAAACCCTTTTTTAATAAATAATGAAAAGTAAACATTAAATTCAGTGTTTACAGGCTTTTCTACATCAAATAGCGTCCACGGCAGTCCAATACATTTTCCTGAAATGAGAGACGATACGAGTATGCATAGTAGCACAATATGTACATTTACATGCACACTGGATGATGCATACGATCACAACTTGCGTGAAAAGAGAAATACACGAGTGTGTTCATATTCCCTTTCCCACCTCGCACACTGACTGTGAAACGAGTGCGATTAGATCTAATTTCATGTGCGTTAACAATTACATCGGACAATGAAACACGAGAGGAAGACGTGAACTGGTGGAAAAGCTCATCTGCGTGTCTAACCACGAATAACTACAACAGAGCAAATAAATATAGAGCAACAATATATGACAAGTTATCCATGAGCCGGGCAGGAGAGGTACTGACTGTCTGATGTAGCTAGAATTGTAAAGTGGTGAAGCACAGATAAACAACAACACATTAAAAGTAAAATATTATTTTAATAGTAAAATAGTTGAAACATGCACTCTGCTTTTGTGTCTTTTTTGTGTCAAACAGAAGTATTTACAAGTTGCCACAGAGAGAGACAGGAGAGTACAGGTGAGAGGTAGCCATCTTGTTGTTTGACTAGTTTCAGACCAGTCTTAGCATTGCTCATTTTGTTTTAAGTTTGCCTTAATTGACGTTAGCATTGTCTGTATTGAAGTCAATTCAGTTCAGCTGCTGAGTTGGTGAAAGTAAACGGGTTGTAGAAGGGAGATTTTGTCTAGGACAGGCAGGAATTCTGTTGCAGGAGAAGCCAGGTGGGGCCAGTTAGGTGTGAATTGGGGGTAGGTAGACAAAAGCTACTTAAAGCAGCTGACAAAAGTTAGGCAGTTGACTAACAGCAGGAACCAAGAGACGTATATAAAAAATAAAAAAAAGTAACATTTAGAAGCATGTGGCCACTACAGTGTCAGGTTTGCAGAATGATTGCCTTCCTGGATGAACTCATCCAAGAAGACTTAATTTGTGAATGTTGTCGGCAGGTTGAAATCCTGGAGATCAAGGTTGGTGATCTTGAGGCTCAGCTTGTCGATCTGCGCTGTATTAGGGATATAGAAGAATTGGTCAATCAGCCCATGAGAGAGATGGTGTGCACGCCAAAACCTAGGAAAGTTGAGACCTTAGAGCAGGACAGCGTAGAGAACTGCTGGGTTACAGTAGGTCGTAACCGCAGAAAAGGGCGTGCACAACCCCTAGAGACACCCCAAGAGCTAGAATTGCCCAACAGGTTCCAACTGCTGGACACCGAGCTGGACAGTGATAGCTCAGAGGGTGATGGGGGGCAGTTGAGCACCAGAGCACCATGGTACCCACTCCCCCCCAGAAGAAGGAGATAGTTATAGTAGGAGACTCAATTCTTAGAGGTGTAAATCACACAGTGTGTTCTAGTGACAAGGAGACCCACATGGTATCTTGCCTGCCTGGTGCTCAGGTTGCAGATCTCCCTAAACTAGTAGACGGTCTACTGGCCAAAGCCGGGGGGAATCCACTGGTCATGGTCCACATTGGAACCAATGACATAGGAAAAGGTAGGACAGAGGTTCTGCAAGACAAATTGAAAGAGTTAGGAACAAAACTAAAGAGCAGAACCTCCACGGTAGTTTTCTCTGAAATACTTCCGGTACCACGTGCCAGGCCAGGGAGACAGGCAGAGATTAGAAAGTTTAACACGTGGTTGAAAGCTTGGTGTAGGGAAAAGGGGTTTAGGTTTATGGAGCATTGGTCTTTCTTCTGGGATAGATGGGACCTGTACAAACTGGACGGTCTACATCTAAACAGAAGGGGGACTAATGCATTGGGAGAGCGTATGTGCAGTGAAATTGAGAATCATTTAACTAGGAACCAGGGGGGCAGGGAGCTCTGACAATGGGAGATGTTCCACTAAGGAAAGAAAACCAAGGGAAACTGCTAATAGGAAAGTCCTGAAATGTTTGTACCTCAATGCCAGGAGTATAAGGAACAAGATGTCAGACTTGGAAGCCACAGTGCTGGCGTGTGACTATGATGTTGTAGGAGTGACAGAAACATGGCTTGGCTTACAGAAAATGATGGAGATGAATACAAGTTGGAAGGATACACACAGTTTAGGAGAGACAGGCAAAATCGAAGAAGGGGTGGGGTAGCATTATATGTGAAAAATGACATTGAGGCAGAAGAACTTGTATTAGATCCCAGTAACGGAACAGAATCTTTATGGGTGAAACTTTTAAACAAGAGATCTGGAGGATTAGCAGTAGGAGTGTGTTACAGGCCACCCAACTCAGATATTCAGAAAGATGCTGCATTGTACAGTGTAATCAGGACTGCATGTAGCAAGGATGTGGCTGTTATAATGGGGGATTTCAATTTCCCAAACTTAGACTGGGAAAGCCCGGTTGGGACTACAGAAGCAGAAATAGAAATGGTTCAGATGGTAAATGACTGCTTTCTAACTCAATTTGTCAGGGAACCAACCAGAGAGAGCACGTGTATTGACTTGATCTTTTCAAATGACCAAGATAGAGTCAGGGGGACAGTAGTTAGAGAACCAATAGCAAATTGTGATCACAATATGGTTAGTTTTGAGGCATTCTTTCAAAAAACAAGGTCCAAGTCTAAAACAATGGTCTACAATTTTAGAAAAGCAAACCTTGAAGGTATGAGGCGTCACTTAGAAGAGTTAGACTGGAGCACACTGGATACAGATTCAGTTGAAAATGGATGGGTATATTTTAAGAATATACTACTTGAGGCTCAGGAGCAATTTGTACCAAAACTTGGCAAATTGAGGAACAAAAAACAGTGGCCAAAATGGTTGAATAGAGGTATGCAAAAAAAATATAAAGAGGAAGAAAATGTTGTATAGCGCATACAAAAGGGATGGTGACGAAACAAAATACATAGAATATGTTGAGCTGCAAAGATATCTTAAGAAAGGGATCAGGAAAGCAAAGAGGGAAATAGAAAGAAACGTAGCTCTTGGAGCTAAAACTAATGCAAAGAGCTTTTTTCAAAATTACAACAGCAAGCGGTCAATAAAGGAGGAGGTGAAACAGATAAAGGGCAAAAATTGAGGTATCTTGGAAAAATAAAAAACAGATGACATGCCACAGGTTGACAATCAGTCCAGTCAAATCCTAAGAGAGATCAGGATAAATGAGGAGGAGGTACTAAAACTAGCAGAATTAAAAACAAACAAATCACCTGGGCCAGATGGGATATTTCCAACAGTACTTAAAGAAATGAGGGAAATTATTTATAGGCCGCTAACTCAATTATTCCAAATGACATTTAGAACAGGGGATGTGCCAACTGACTGGAAGACAGCAAATGTCACACCAATCCACAAGAAAGGGGACAAAACTGAGCCAGGAAATTACAGACCAATCAGTCTCACCTCCATCACTTGTAAAATGTTGGAAAAAATGATTAGACAGAAAATAGAGCAGCATCTTAATGAAAACCATATTCTTGGAGATAGTCAACATGGGTTTAGACGAGGCAGATCATGTCTTACTAATTTATTAGAATTTTTTGAACATGCAACTGCAGCTGTAGATCATGTGAAAGCATATGATATGATATACTTAGATTTTCAGAAAGCTTTTGATAAAGTTCCACACCAAAGACTGATCCTCAAATTGGAAGCTGTAGGCATTCAGGGTAATGTAAGTAGATGGATTATGAACTGGTTGATGTCTAGGAAACAGAGGGTGTCGATTAGAGGAGTCACTTCTAACTGGAGTGAGGTTGTTAGTGGAGTTCCACAGGGATCAGTACTAGGGCCTTTGCTTTTTCTAATCTATATTAATGATCTGGACTCTGGGATAGTTAGCAAACTTGTCAAATTTGCAGATGATACTAAAATAGGTGACTCAGCAGATACAATCTTGGCAGCACAGGCTATTCAGAGGGACTTAGATATTATTCAGTTCTGGGCCGACACCTGGCAGATGAAATTCAATGTGGACAAGTGCAAGGTAATACATGCAGGTAACAAAAATGTCCACTATAATTACACTATGGGAGGAATAGAACTAGATGAAGTAACACAAGAGAAAGACCTAGGAGTCTATGTGGACTCCTCACTTTCTCCATCCAAACAATGTGGGGAAGCAATAAAAAAGGCAAACAGGATGTTATGGTATATTGTCAAAAGTGTAGAATTGAGAACAAGGGCAGTGATGTTCAGACTGTACAATGCACTAGTTAGAGCTCATCTGGATACTGTGTGCAGTTCTGGGCTCCACACTTCAAGAAAGATATCGCTGCTCTAGAGGCAGTTCAGAGGAGAGCAACCAGACTTATTCCAGGTCTGAAGGGAATGTGCTACTGAGAGACTGAGGAACTGAACCTTTTCACCCTGGAACAGAAGAGACTACGTGGTGACTAGATCCAAGTCTTCAAAATCATGAAAGGCATCGACCACATCAAACCAGATGAGCTTTTCCAGATCAGCAGGGACACACGCACCCGGGGACACAAATGGAAATTGAGCTTCAAGGCATTCAAAACGGAAAACAAGAGGCACTTATTCACACAGAGAGTCGTCACAATCTGGAATAAACTCCCCAGCGATGTGGTAGAAGCTGAAAGTTTGGGAACATTTTAAAATAGACTGGATAGGATCCTTGGCTCACTTAGTTATTAATGGACACCAAACGAGCACGATGGGTTGAATGGCCTCCTCTCGTTTGTAAACTTTCTTATGTTCTTATGTTCTTATGTTCTTATGTCTTTATGGTGAGTTTATGTGTGATATTTTTAACATATTCCCAACTAATCGACGATGAAATTCGTTACCAACGATTTTTAATAAAGTTGTATCCCTAAAGTGAAGGGAGTCAAGTTGTGCCATTTAAAATGCATATCTACTAGCACATATCTTTATGATGATTACAATAATAACAATAAAAACAATCAATAGCAAATGTATTTTTATTGTTGTACATGTAACAATGTAATGCTTGTCTGAATATAAAGTTGTCTATACACGTTTAGCTATTCCTTAGATCTCTTAACATAAACATGTATGTATTACGCTACCTCCAATCATGTAAAAAATAAAGAATAAAACAGACACAAAAGTCCTTTCCACATCAGGCTCTATCGCTCATAGTGTTTTCGGTCTTTGTTTTTAAAAAGAAACACAAACCAAACCCACAATCGCTCTGCTCCTCCCACAACAGGGAGGGACTTGCTCCAATGGCCCGGTTTTACAAAAAGCAGGTTTTACATCCGGCAGGGCACGGCCTGGCACGGATTTTTGAGCCAGTAGAACCGAGGCATAAGCCCATTCCAGCCTTGTGTAGGTCTACAATCTTGTCCCTGACATCCTTGGACAGCTCTTTGGTCTTGGCCATGGTGGAGAGTTTGGAATCTGATTGATTGATTGCTTCTGTGGACAGGTGTCTTTTATACAGGTAACGAGCTGAGATTAGGAGCACTCCCTTTAAGAGAGTGCTCCTAATCTCAGCTCGTTACCTGTATAAAAGACACCTGGGAGCCAGAAATCTTGCTGATTGATAGGGGATCAAATACTTATTTCCCTCATTAACATGCAAATCAATTTATAACTTTTTTGAAATGCTTTTTTCTGGATTTTTTTGTTGTTATTCTGTCTCTCACTGTTAAAATACACCTACCATTAAAATTATAGACTGATCATTTCTTTGTCAGTGAGCAAACGTACAAAATCAGCAGGGGATCAAATACTTTTTTCCCTCACTGTATAATATTATGCATGTAATGAAATAGGCTAGTATAACACTTGTCTGTTAGCCTATGTTCTGTTTGTGTGATATAGGATTTGTGCAATTTAGTGTTATTTGTGCGTTTTATGTTAGCAATGGTATAATATTGTAATAATTCAACTTTTTTTTATATACTACAATTTGTTTCTATTTGTCTTTGTTACTACTTTGATATTTATGAGTCTTATTGTTGTGTATATTTTTATATTTATATAGTTTTACATTTTATGATTTACTTGTGTTTGTCTGAATGTCTGAATAAAAGTTAGTTAGTGCAAAATGGTGCTTTTTTTGTTGAGGGGCGAGAGGGGCGCTGAAGGAGGGGTTCGACCAGGGAGCCTTGCATGCTAGAACTGCCACTGCTTAGTACAGACAACTCACACTTCTTGGACCTAAATAATGACTGACTGTCTTGTGCTCCTGGGAGAGAGAGAGAGAGTTTGAGCTGCTTGTGCTCCACACAATTGTAGCACCAGAGTTACTGCAACTCCACCAGCTTCTACAAACAGGTCTGCTCAAAGACAGTTGTAATGGAAATGTGATGATGCTGACAGACACCTATTCCAATGTTTCATTTGTTTTGGAACAATTTAAAATTGTTTGTTTCTATTGCAGCTGCAAGTTATTAAGCACAGATCCCCCCCAAAACATTTTTGCCAGTATTGACAATACATTATGTTTCTCCGTGGTGGTGTGTTTTATCCCGTTTACTGGGACAACCCTAGTGATAAACACAATAGCATTTTTCAGTTGCATTTTTGTGGGGGGGTGAGGGGATGGATAAGGGGCTTAAATTATTGGGTGACTGTGACTGACCTTGTCTTTCTTAAAAGGCAGGACAGTCATCACCGCCTCTCCAGCTGCAAGACGAGGTGACAGACTGGACCAGAGAGCATGTGAGGCAGTGGGTCACAACAGAGCTGAAACAGAGCACAGGGGTTGCAGACACTGTACAAGGACGAGATCAATGGAGACAGGCTGCTATCACTTAAGAGACTATTTTATGAAATACAACATTGATCCCAAAGTAGCAAGAGATTATTTGGTTATGTTGTATTTCCAAACATCGACACAGAGCCAGATATTACTAGTCAAATAGGTGCTTGATAAATAGCAGCTTAAGACAACAATTAACATGGACAACAATCAACAATCCCAAACCCTGCCCCGGCCGTTACAACGCCCAGGTGTACGTCAATTCCTCTCTCTTCCTTCCTTGTACCCACGGCCGAAGATCTTAAGGCACAGCATGGCTTCAGCGGCCTGGCTACTGCAGCAGCATCGGCGCAGTGTCAGCGTGTTTTCTCTGTACCTGCAGCTTTATCAATGTGCAGAAAAAAATTATCACAGCAATAACATCGCGAGGCATCAGCTTTTATTTGAATGGGATATTTGGCGCCAAATGTAAAACAGCGCACACATTTTTTCCACTTTATAAAGATTTCCTTTTTTTTTATAAATAAATAAATGCTTAATCTCCATTTTTGAAAAATAAATATCGTTTGATTAAATATTTAACTAAATTCTAAATCTCTGAATCACAAAATAAATAGATAGCTTTTACAGAAATATTTAGTCTAAATATAAATGTTAAATGTGGAGTTTAACGTTGTTAAAAACCTGAGAAGCATGAGATAAATAAATACTTTTTATGAATTTTTGGAGTGTGCAGGTATTCTTTCCTTTTTATGTCATATGATCTTTCTGGATACCCAGCACCTTGTAAGGTTTTCAGATGTGCGTATGTATAATCTTTTTTCTAAATGTGGAGTTAAATAAATATATCGCTATCATGCAGATGCAGTAACCTGTAATGGGCGCTGCATTGCGGTGCATCGGGGGATCAAACTGTTTGATTATGTTTCGTGATGCGGTCAGGGGAGCTGGTTTTCACTGATCACTGAGTGGACACTGGCTCCCAGTAAGACTGATCCACTGAGTGGACACTGGCTCCCAGTAAAAACTGAATTCAAGACATTCACCCAACTAAGGGTGCATTGGGAGGGTCGGGGCAGGGTATATATACAGTGAGCGGCTAGCGGGGCAGTTATCCAGGGTGAGAAGTATAAACTCGCAGAGAATCGTTTGCCCCTTTGAGACAGTGGCCCACAATCACACCAGCATATTGGATTGATAATAAATAACACACAGTCCTGGTCATCAGTGGTCATTCATATTGGATTGATAATACATAACACACAGTCCTGGTCATCAGTGGTCATTCATATTGGATTGATAATACATAACACACAGTCCTGGTCATCAGTGGTCATTCATATTGGATTGATAATACATAACACACAGTCCTGGTCATTAGTGGTCATTCATATTGGATTGATAATACATAACACACAGTCCTGGTCATCAGTGGTCACTCTGTGAGAGTGGCCGGTCAGGCCTGTAACCAGATGCACTGTGGGACACTCGTGTATAAAACACTCAATATAGGAGAGATCGTGAGATTCAGACAGTTTAATTTAGAATGACTCGTAAAATATGCATTTATGAAGTTTCAACATGTTTTTAATTTCCCCAAAGTTAATTTCATAACAGAAAAACTGAGCTTTGTGAGCTGCGCTTCCTATGCACTGATGAAGCTGAAACGTTTGTTGCTTTTTCTCTTGAGCCTTTAAGACCTGATTCCACAAAAAAATGTCTGACTTTGTTTCCTTTCAGTGCTGTGTGTGGACAGGTTTTCTTCTCTTAATAACAGACACATTATACACTGGACTCGCTGTCACTGCACTACACCACCGCCATTTAAGGGATCACACACCCCCACTGCTGTGAGAGGCTGACTGACCAGAGGGGCGGGACTGGATTTGCATGTTAGCTATAGATTTATTTGACAAACTCCACATTTAACAGTTATATTTATATGTAACATTTAGATTTAACTTTTACATTTAACATTTATATTTAGCATTTATATTTATATTTAACATTTAACATTTAAATTTATATTTTAAATTTATATTTAGACTAAATATTTATTTCAAAGTTAAATGTTTAGTTTGCAAAGCCCATATTTAGGATTTAGCTAAATATTTAATCAAACGATAAATATTCATTTTTCAAAAACAGAGATTTAGCATTAATATAAAAAAAAACTAAATATGTATTGATGTGGAAAAAATCACAAGATTTTCACACGAAAAAAGTGTGCGCTGTTTTACATTTGGCGTCCCATAATGGGATTCATTTAAAAAATACTTCGACACTGTAATGAATGGATCAGTTGTATTAATCACTATGTTTTGTAAGGTTGTAGGGTTTGTATTTCTACAGTCAGTAAAGCATCTATACTTGGATTACCATTAAAATATAGTTATAGCGATAATGAGGGATTACACATATACAGTGCATCCGGAAAGTATTCACAGCACTTCACTTTTTCCACATTTTGTTATGTTACAGCCTTATTCCAAAATGGATTGAATTCATTATTTTCCTCAAAATTCTACAAACAATACCCCATAATGACAGCGTGAAAGAAGTTTGTTTGAAATCTTTGCAAATTTGTTAAAAATAAAAAACAAAAAAAGCACAGGTACATAAGTATTCACAGCCTTTGCCATGACACTCAAAATTGAGCTCAGGTGCATCCTGTTTCCACTGATCATCCTTGAGATGTTTCTACAACTTGATTGGAGTCCACCTGTGGTAAATTCAGTTGATTGGACATGATTTGGAAAGGCACACACCTGTCTATATAAGGTCCCACAGTTAACAGTGCATGTCAGAGCACAAACCAAGCCATGAAGTCCAAGGAATTGTCTGTAGACCTCTGAGACAGGATTGTATCGAGGCACAGATCTGGGGAAGGGTACAGAAAAATTTCTGCAGTACTGAAGGTCCCAATGAGCACAGTGGCCTCCATCATCCGTAAATGGAAGAAGTTTGGAACCACCAGGACTCTTCCTACAGCTGACCGCCCGGCCAAACTGAGCGATCAGGGGAGAAGGGCCTTAGTCAGGGAGGTGACCAAGAACCCGAACTCTGACAGAGCTCCAGCGTGTCTCTGTGGAGAGAGGAGAACCTTCCAGAAGAACAACCATCTCTGCAACACTCCACCAATCAGGCCTGTATGGTAGAGTGGCCAGACGGAAGCCACTCCTCAGTAAAAGGCACATGACAGCCCGCCTGGAGTTTGCCAAAAGGCACCTGAAGGACTCTCAGACCATGAGAAACAAAATTCTCTGGTCTGATGAAACAAAGATTGAACTCGTGTCTGGAGGAAACCAGGCACCGCTCATCACCTGGCCAATACCATCCCTACAGTGAAGCATGGTGGTGGCAGCATCATGCTGTGGGGATGTTTTTCAGCGGCAGGAACTGGGAGACTAGTCAGGATCGAGGGAAAGATGAATGCAGCAATGTACAGAGACATCCTTGATGAAAACCTGCTCCAGAGCGCTCTGGACCTCAGACTGGGGCGATGGTTAATCTTCCAACAACACAACGACCCTAAGCACACAGCCAAGATAACAAAGGAGTGGCTACAGGACAACTCTGTGAATGTCCTTGAGTGGCCCAGCCAGAGCCCAGACTTGAACCCGATTTGAACATCTCTGGAGAGATCTGAAAATGGCTGTGCACCGACGCTCCCCATCCAACCTGATGGCGCTTGAGAGGTCCTGCAAAGGAGAATGGGAGAAACTGCCCACAAATAGGTGTGCCAAGCTTGTAGCATCATACTCAAAAAGACTTGAGGCTGTAATTGGTGCCAAAGGTGCTTCAACAAAGTATTGAGCAAAGGCTGTGAATACTTCTGTACATGTGCTTTTTTTGTTTTGTATTTTTAATAAATTTGCAAAGATTTCAAACAAACTTCATTCACGTTGTCATTATGGGGTATTGTTTGTAGAATTTTGAGGATAATAATGAATTCAATCCATTTCGGAATAAGGCTGTAACATAACAAAATGTGGAAAAAGTGAAGCGCTTGTCATGATCCCCTAGCGGTCCCCCTCTATCTCCACTAGGGGCCGCCATTTCCCTGCCTTCTCCCTGCTCTGGTCACTCTGTCCATTAACATTCCATACACCCTTGTGCACTCGTGCTTCCAACCTCGGTTTCCATTGGCCCTGCACCTGCCTTCCCAGTTCCTGTTCCCTTTATAATCCCCTCACTTCCCTCAACGTGGCGAAGTTTTGCCAGTCCCCACTGCAATCCCGAGCATTGTCCCAGTTCCAGTCTTGTTCCCCGTAGCCCTGTACTCCTCGTGCCTTGGATTTCCCGTGTTCCCTTGACCTCCTGCCTGTCTTCCCCTTTACGACTCCATCTCGCCTTTGCCTGTCTGTCTGCCTGATCCCACGACCATCGCCCGTGACCACAACCACGTCTCTGCTTAGCCTCTATTGCCCTGATCCTCCGGTACCCAACCCATGCCTGTCCGACCATCCTGCGATCCAGCACTGCACCTGGGTCCCCTGTTCCCGAGCTCCCAGAGGGAATCGTGACAGCACTGTGAATACTTTCCGGATGCTCTGTAATTAAAATAATATACGATTATTCATGCGATTGATCACATAGAAATTAGCCTCTGTTTTAAACATTTTCATAGTTTTAAGATAGTGTAAACAGGGGGAAGCTAAAAAACTTTTAAATAACTTTGAGGGAATTTACAAGACATCCAGGACGAATATTTCATGTTTGCTTGTATTTATAATAAAAAAAGCAATGTATTTCATCAGGGCACATTGTATTCAGTCCCTTGCAGTCCTTTCCTTTCAATGACAAACATAACATTGGTTGATATGCTGTTAATTAATCTTTTAACACCATATTAACTTACCTATTATCATAAGGCTTGTAGGATGTGTATTAAGACAGCAACTGACATGGTATTTTTATTTTATATTTCAAAGGATGAGGGCAATATCTCACCAAAATGTGTCGTTGTTTATTAAAGCAATAAGTTAACAAATGAATGAAATCAAATTAATCCTGGAATATGATCAATGTGGAAGAGAGTCTGCCCATATGAGGTACTGATGCATACAGTTTTCTGGATTCTTCTACAACACTATTCTTGTATAGATACACAGACCAGTTTGGGTGGTTTAGCCTAAGTGGTTTCGCACACATTTCCCATTCCTCCACTTGGTAGCTCACTGTATCACTTTTTTTTCTCTTTATCTTTCAATAGGACATTTAGTGAAATTCAGAGCAATTTAACGTAACTCAGCTAAACACAGTAATATACACACAATTGTACCACACGTGAAGTGTAGTAACATACTGTACTGTGTGCAGTACTTTACTGTAAATTATACAGTAAACTACAGGGATATTTACAGCATTTGTTTACAGTGCACTTGTTTTCCTTCATTGCCATTTGTGTGCATCCTCTAAATGCCTGCTGAATAGGTAAAAAAATATTTGTTTTATTTTTAAGGTAGTTCTATTGCATTTGCATGTTAATGTAGCGGCCTTATGGTGTGTTTACAGATATTTAATAAACGATCTAGAACTTTTACAAGTGCACACAACATGGATTCCATATGGCACATCTATAGATGTAGCTAATAAACATTCAAAAGAACGCAATAGCGTGTTTATTGAACACATCGAGATTATGAATTAAATAACTATTACGTATCAATGGATGACACTCAATCTAAAGTGTTACCGTATTTTCTTGCTCTTTCTTTATGATGCATCCTGAAATGTCTATACTAATTTTACAACTGTAAGGCACTATGGGGTTTGCTTAGTAATTCGTAAATAAGTCCATTAATATTATCTTTATTGATATAAATTTTTAATATTTTTCCAGAGTAAAAAGAATAGCAGAAGAAAATGTGACAGACAGAGTAAGCATTTGTATGTGTTTTTAGTTGCTGTTTTAAATGTACAGGTACAACCCGGATCAATCCATTCAAGTTGACGTTGTTTCTCTGAAAGAGCAGTGTAATACATTTGCTGATGCTGTCCTCTAGTGGAATAAGTACACCATGGCACCAAGTAGTTCTGCAGCTTATAATGCTGATAGGCCAGTGATTGAATAAGAAAGAGATAGGTTTATGTCACAGTGTTTAGCTTATATATGATTATTGCTGTTGTGAAATCAGTAAATCTTTATTCCCCACATTTTCTGAGCATTTCCATGACTGTAATTGTTATGGAATAACTTTTGATGCTTGTGTTCATGATTCATTTGAACACCGAATACAGTATTCAAATCCTTATCTTCTCAGCACTCACCCTGTCCATTCTTCTTCATTCTGACAGCTCTTTGTCTTTTCTCCTCTGTGTTTGATCAGGTATCCCTGGAGGAGCTGGGCCACTTCTCAGAGGGCCTAGTGGCCATCCTGTACGGTATGTCTGTGGTTGCCTACACCATGTGTTACACATTATGTTTGCTTTAGTGTTTAACTTAAATTTTGTGTTATCCTGCAGGTTGGTGTCTCACACTCTTTAATGTTACAGTATGTTAATACTTAAACAGATGGCTGTGAGTTCCTTGTGTACTTTCTATACAGTGAGTTTGAATTTAATCTGCACTGCATAGGATAAAAACAACTTTTTATTTCATATGTATATTTATTGGTCGTTTTTGGATATACATTTTAAATCACTTTTCTAAAATACTTGGTTGTCACAATTCATCATTCAGGCTCTGATCTTCTAGTTTGTTGCAGAGTAGTGTTTGTCTAGAGCAGGGGTAGCTATCCCTGGTCCTGGAGAGCCGCAAGGCCTACAGGTTTGTGTTCTAACCAGGTTGTTAACTGCTTAATTGAACCAATTGTGGGGCTTAATTAGGCAAAATGTCCCTGTGTTCATGGTATTTAATGATTGGTGATCTAGAGAGATGTGGAAAACCTGCAGGATTGCAGCTCTCCAGGAACAAGGTTGGCCACACCTTGTCTAGAGAGTCAGGACGTCTTCACTTTCATTATTGTAAAGCAAACAAATATAATGTAATTCAAAAGCAACAGCAGATTCCCAGTATTCACTGAGCATTAGGAAAAAACAACACTGTAAGAGATCCAGGTACAGATTGACCTGAATGCAATACTGGTCCTTCTTTCTCCAAATCTCTTTAAGAATCTTTTTTATGCTAAGATTCTCGTCAAAGACAAACCTTTAACTGGTGGATTCCAGCTTGTCTTTTCACTGACTTTCCTGTTCTGCTGTTTTTCTCAGCTCCACCACCTCCAAAAGATTCGCAGAGGACCACGGTCACCACCAAACCAGAAGAATGGAAACAGCCTCTCAGTCTTTAAAGGTGCAGAGGTGTCCTGTCACTGGGGTCAGAGAATGACACCTCCCCCCTGTCATAGTCCAGCTGATCTTCTGGGGTTTCCTCTTCACAGTGAGTCGTGCCACTGTCCATGATGAGGTCTGTGCTGTGTATTTCCCTTCCCCCAGACATATAGTCCAGAATCCTTGTGTTGGGTGCAGAGTGAATGATTCTTTCCTGTTGCTAGACTGTTTGGCCACTTCCAACCACCAGTACGATCTGTCCCCAACATCAACATCCCAGCATTGCTTTCCTGAGCTGAATCCCTCAGCACCCAGCACACAACAAGACTCCTCAAACCTCTCTGGGTTGTCAGGAAGCTGCCGTCTCTCAGCAGTGAACCTCACAGTGGTTAGCTCCTCAGTGAGAGCCAGGGGTCTGCTGTATTGGGGTCCAGAGTCACAGGAGCTGAAAGAGAGAAAGGGTTAGAAATCAACACACGTCCTGCACAAAAGACATTCATGTGGCTAACTTAATTTGCTGTAATGGTAGTTAAAATAAATAAATACACCAGCACCGAGTATCTGTGAGTTCAGCATCCATGAATGCCAGAGGTAGCTATAAAATTTGAATACTTCAAAAAGCTTTTAGAATGTTTGGGCGATACACGATATATATCTCGATATTTCTTGTTTTTCTCAAAACAAGCTACAGAATAAGACCAAAGACATTATAATTCAAACAAGTCTTTCATTAAATATGCAAAACTAACAAAATATATATATAAATATTTTTTATTGCAAACACTAGTACATACTACTACAATGTTACAAAACTGCTCCAAATGACATTCCCACTCCCGGGTATTCGTGTTGCTCTGCTTTAGTCAGCTGTTGTACTTTGATTTATGTACTTACTATAATTATTCATTTACTATTACGATTTTAACTTAACCATGTTTTCCAAATGAATAGATTAAAGAAAGTGATGGCTATCACAGAATTGTGTCTGAAAGGGATGATATCTCTCTTGTCAAGATCTCAATCTTCTCCTTCATCATGCTTCTCTTTGTTCTTCTTCCTCCCTCAGTGCAGCTACCCTGGCCGCCTGTTCATATCGTAGGAACTGGTGATGTTTCTCAAACTCTTCCTTTATAGTCCTCTATAGACCCCCTGGGTCTGTAATGGAAAACATTTAGAGCATTATGATCATGTCAGTCTGTCATCTTTAGACAGGTTTATTATGGCAGGTCCTTAACACCTTTATTTATTCTGCCTTCTGAGCACAGGTTGTTTTCACTTTATAAAACGTTTCCAGCTTCTTCTGCAGGGGCTCCAATACAGTCCTGAGTTCCTTCTGGAATTAAATGAGAGTTGACACTGTACTAGAGAAACACACCACTGGACAAAACCATTCACTTCATTCAAAAACATGTAGACAGGTCACTTAATTTGTTTTAAAAGTAACTGGTGATACAAGTAGAAACTCCATAAATACCCACTGCATTAATAAATCAGAGAGGGTGTGCCCCCATGCACTCCAGTGTCCATCTAATCAGCTGTATTATCACTGAGAGCAACACTGGTTAAAATGTCAAAATTGGGCAAATTTGTGTAACAGTCTAAATATGTCAAATGTCAAATCCCACTGGTTAGATGTGCCAAGCTTATAGAGACAAATACAAATGTCAGGACAAAGGATACATCTTAATGAGACACACTGCTTTCATGGCTAGAAAGTAGAAAAATACATCAGTTGCCCTTGTAAATAGTGGTGAGGCCCGAAAAGATCTCAGCTGTACTAAACTATATTTAGGGTCACAGTGGTTGTTTAGGCCTCATTACAGGTATACCGGGGTCTAAGAACAGTGGGATATTACACAGATACACCATAAGAGGACTGACAGACCAATTCAACCCTGTGAATAGGAGTGAGTGTTCTCACCTTCCAATCCAGTACAGCCTCCTCTGTGGGACAGACCTCATGAGTCTTATGTTTTCTTGAGGATTGACAGATCAGACAGAAGAGCTTCAGTGTTTCTCTGTGCAGACTGCAGAGCGCTGCACACCCTGCTGAGGGTCTCTGACTTCTCTTCTTTAAGAAGGACTCACAGAGATTCTTTAAAGTCTGACTGAGGGGAGGATGGTCCATAGAAGACCTTCTCCTGCACACTGGACACTCCCGAGAGCCTTTCTGTCTCCACCGCTGCTCCAGACAGGCTGTGGCTACACTTCAAGACAACATGATCCTTGTAGATTTCACAGCACACAGTACAGGAGAGCTCCTCTTCAATTAAGAAGGTCAGTACACTGAGGATTACACTTTTCTAAAAATATTTGTAAAATAATTATAGTTTTAATCCTTATTCACAAACAATGTGATTTAATTTGTAATTTTCCTTTCATTTTTATTTTCCGTCAACCATCAGTTTGCAGAGTAACCCACATACATACTCAAGTGTCTTAGGGCACTTCACCAGTTCCACAACAAACAAATAAGTATTTAAGAAGCCCAATCCAACAAGAATGTCACCAGAGAGAGAAGTTACAAACAGTAACTTTGAAACTGAGCAAACTGTGGTTTCTGTTCTGCATCGATTGTATTGCTGTGGATTCAATCAGTAGAGAATAATGTTTCAGCAGAAGTGCCAGAACTGTACACGCACAATTATATATTTTCAGTATGTACTTTATATTTAAAAAAGCTTCATGTATGCTCCCCTACCCCGCCCCGCCATCCTACCAATACAGTCACACATACATAAATAGATCTTGGCACTGGGCACGCTGTCTGGGTTTTGTTCAGTGACGAGCAGCCAAATGAAGGACGACAGCCTCTGAACTCCAGTCGGCCTCCTCCTGTTTGCAGCAGTCTGGGAGTTGGCTCCAACCCACTAGAGCAGTTCTTAGCTTTCATAACCTCAGGGAAATGGTGGTCAGATGTTCAGCTGTAGGTGAATGGCTCAGAAGGCTGACCATGGATCTTGCAAATGGCTTAACCTCGGCCTTCGAGGAAACAAAACATTCGGCAGTCAGGACGATCCTGTCCTGTTGACATAGCGAAGGGCTCTTCCCCTGCTGTTGTAATCTGTGCAGTTGCCATGGCAAGTATTGTGGGTACCTGGGGTTGGGGGCGGGGGGAGCCTTTAAGAAGATTGTTATACATTAGTCACCTTCACAGCCTCCCTGGAGATGGCTTTTAGTACAGTGTGTGCCTCTTATCAGGACAGCCACTCCACACCGTCTTCATAAAAGCAGGACACAGCCAGTTTTTCAGTGCCAAGAGCCCTTAATCTTACATTTATGAAGGGGGTGCTTATGAAGGAGGTGACTCGTTTTATGATCTGCTGTGTGATGCTGAAGAGGACAGATGGATTTGTGGACCACTGTCTGTTAAGACTAAGGCCTGTGTAAGGCCTAGTCTCCTCTATCAGGAAGTCTACGGTGAGCTAGATCCACTTTCTACCCGTGCCAGTCAAAACCCAGGCTGCTAAAAAGTGGGGCATAACCCAGGTTGGTACACTAGTGGGTGTAAGGGTCTATAGATTTGGGTCACACTGCTGTAGTCTGTGTAACAGTATGGCTAGAGTCAACCCCATTCAGACAACTGTTGAGGATTTGGTGAAGGTCACAATGAGGTGATGAGAGCCTGTGGCCTATTGCTACCTCCGGACCCCGCACTATGAGAAAAAGCACCCGACAAAAGCCCTTGCTTGCCAGACACTGAGCAATGCATCCTTATAGCCCCCTGAAGGACAAGACAGCAGATTGGAGTTGGAGAAATTATTAAATGTGCTTGCGTGGGACGAGGGAAAAATCTGAAACACGCTCCAAACTGGCAGCGCACAATAAACCATCAACAGTTATTTATTTGTATTTTTTATTTAATGGCAGAGATGATGGCTTGTGGGGATGGGGCTGAGCACTAGTGGTGATGGTGGTGGTGTTATTGGGGGGTGGGGGGGGTCAGTGACGAACGACAGTTAATTGCCTGTGTTGGATTTGCCTGCGAGTTGGCTGATTTGCGGTCCATTTGACAGGATTTATCTGTTTAATAAACCTGAAAGTGCTGCTTCTCCTGAGCTCTTGGGAGAGGCAGTCAGCGGTGATGGACTGTACCTCCTGGCCTGGCTGGCCCCCCCAGAGTCCCTGTAAATGGTCTCTGAATGGGCTTAAGCCAACATTTTACAGCATCCTACCCCCCCGCCATGATTTTATTATAATCCCATCAAGGGTCCCATGAGAGACAGGGGGCAGCAGGGAGACATATAAAGAGAGGCGGGGTGCAAGGGGGGGAGATCTGAGCCGTGGACTTTAAGGAGAACAAGCGATATCCGAACACACGCCACAAACACTGCTACAGAGACAGGTATATCTCTTCTTCTTCGTCTTCTTCGACTTCCACCAGCAGCGTTGGGCATGGAGACGGGAGCCTGGCTGACTCTGATGGGGCTGGTCCTGGCTCTGGCCGGAGTGGGCAGCTCGATCAAAGAGGAGGGCTTGGAGTCCATTGAAAACCTGCAAAGCGAACCAGAGGACAATCTGACGGACCGGATAGCAGAAGCATTGGTAAGGACTTGAATGTGGGCTTTTCTTTCCATGTGTCTTGGGTTTTGTTTCTTGATGGGGAGGACATGGGGATTTAGTGGGGGGACTTGTTATGTGAGTGGTGCTAATAATATAATTACCAATGAATTGTTGTCTTTGCATTGTTAATTGATATGAGTGGGGGTCACAGTTGTCTTTATTTTTTGGCTTCCTACCAAAAGAAACCAAGCTTTGAATCGAAAGATTGACTCCATTTGATAGGGCAAGTTAGACATAATATCCTTGATTTATGCTGTAGAACTATTAGAGACCTCTGATTTTCACAGCACAGGCTCTTCCACACATGTTCAGGAAGAGACACACAACCTTCTGGTGTTTATTACCCAGCTGGATTCATTGATTGTTCAATTACACCAATGTAACTCTGTTTCCTAGGTCTGAACCTGTAAGAGGATATATAGACAAGCTGCTGTACTGGTGAATCCCTTGAGAATCCCCATTTTAAGTTATTCCAAAAGTTGTTTCGACACTACTGTGTCTTCATCAGGTAGCCTATCTACCTGATGAAGAGACAGTAGTGTTGAAACGCGTTGTGAGTGATTTAATAAAATGAAATTTGAATAATGTAAAAGTCTGGTCTAAATAACTAATAAGAGAGAGTGCGGCTACAAAATTTAATTTTATATATATATAAAAACAACTATTGTGTTCTGCATAAGCTAAACCTAATTTCTTTATAACTAGTCAATTTTCAGTTAGGATCTTTGTCATCTCAAAAAATGTATAAGGTGTCATTTCAATCCAAAATCGAAATAGGATGCATTGCTGAAAAGCTCTGCTGACTGTAATGCTGAGACAATGTTCGTTAAACAGAGAGATATTTGGAACGCAATGTTGGTGGATGCTGCCTTTTGGGGACCTTCACTGCTCAGACATGTTTATGCAGAGGGTCCCCCTGTGCTTGTCTCCAGCCCAGTGTGTTTTCTGTAGCAGATTCTTAGTGTCGCAGCTGTGTCATATCGGTGACGGCAGAGGTTTGAAGCTGGAAGGCAAGTGTGACAGGATATGAACTGAGAAGGCACAGAAGTGCGCTTTGAAACAGGAGCACAGTGTGGCCTTGGGCGTATTTTAAGGAAACGGGAGATCCATACGCAGGGCGAATGAAAAAGGCTTTTATTTGGAGCCCTCAGTGTGTTTCAGTCATAGCCAGGTGGGTATTGACTGAAGCAAAACATGGCTAATATCTTGCTTCCCCCTGCTTCTATTGCTAGTAGGGGAGATCTATTTAACTGAGCTGGCAGCTAGTTGGTGGAAACTTAAATTGGGTTTTGCAACTTGGGGTAAAATCTTCTAAATGAATTAGTGAATAAGGGAGAGGGGTTGGGGTGTGCATAGGACGATTACAGCCTAGTGAGACTCCATGTTGATGTGTGCTGGGGTTACACTGCTGAGCTCAAGTAGAAATTTCAATCCACAGCTGTTTAGGAAGTTAGCTGAGCTATCTGGTCAGAGATGCCAGCAATGGAGTTAGGAGAGTGGACTGTAGAGTTTTCACAGTGTTATGTGGAGCTCTGTCAGTGAGTTTACATTGAAGTGTCTTTTGCTTCAAACGGAAAGCTGGGGAAAATATTGTCAAGACATTCCTGCTTTAAGGAATTCAACACCAATGAGAACCTCATCTTGGAACATGTCGTCAACTAGAACCTGTAAAAAACAATCAAACAGGACATCATTATCAATCTCCATTTAATCCGAGCTCAGTGTGTTTTCCGAGCCTTCTCACTCACAGCCGCGAAGTGCCTTACCACACCCTCTGTGTCTTGTGTGAGTAAGCTTGTGGCCCCAGTGTTGCCTGGAGGTCCGCAATGCACAAGTGACTCTGCTCTCTCTCCTTGTCTGTAGGATGGTGACAAACGGATGGCGCATGGGGACGAACGCTTACTCAGCACTGTGCTGCGCTCTCTCCTACACGGACCCCTGCGATACAACCGGAGCCCTTCCTTCCTTTTCCAGCCCCAGAGGTGAGCTCCTGAAAAATAACCAGTTAACCAGTAAAATAAATCCCTCAGGAACCAGAGCCGGGCCACTCCTTATGATTTTACATTAGTGGAGCCCAGGGTTATAGGTTGCCCCAAAATTACAATTTTCTGAATCCTGGGAACACGTGTTAGTTACTGATTAATCCAGCAAGTCCATTCAGTGGTTTGACTGGTTTGGTAAATGTGGTCTTGGAGGATTTAAGGATATTCTGGTCATACTTCCAAATCTCTAAATGACTGGATTAACCAAAAGTTGATCTGCACTCTCCAGAACCAGGGATGGAGACCCCGGGCTTAATTTCTCAGTCGCTTACAGATCCAGCAATAAGAGGCTGAAATGGTACATTCCATTAGGAAGGGAATAAGCAGGTGATGAAACCCTGATCCTACCCAAAGTGTTTAACATCAGCTGGGGCATAGACACTTCAGCAGCTGGGCATTTGTGTGGAGCTCCCTTCTAGTTTTCATAGGAAACACTGAAACACTGTCACAGTCTCCAGGAACCCAACAGGTCTCTGTATAACTGTACTAGGCTCTGCTACTCCATTTCCTATCCTGAATAGTACTCTATGGGCAAGGAGATCGCTCATTTGTACAGTCGTGCGTTGTGAAGGGGGTATAGTGAAACCTGTCCCTTTGAGAGGTGGCCATCACAGAAAGCGAAGGACCCCTGACATGTCTTGTCTTCAGGTTTGGCCGGGAAAGCAGAGGAGGCCTGGGCTTGGAGGATAGGATACAGTCCCGGGGCTGGGAGACCATCCCACCCCAGTTCTGGAGCATGGCTGTACCACAGAGATTCGGGAAGAAGAAGTGATGGCACTGCAATCAGAAGGCAGGGATACCGGATGTATCCAACAACAATGATGGCAACGACAAATTCATGTCCCTGCCCCTCCTATGCCCCACCCCTTTACTATATGACCAATTAAACATCCTGACTGCACCCTGACCGGCTTTATCCCTGTCTCCCGATTGGTGGAACTGCGTCAATCTGTCAGACAGACTATAACAAGCATTCGGTAATAATAATGTGCAATTCACTTTCGAAATTTCTGACTGCTAACCCCTCCCTGACCCTGACCCCCATCCCCTCCTCGTCTCCCCCTCTCATCCTTTCCAATAAAAAGCTTTAAAAAAATAAAGACCTGTGTTTGTCTCTTTCATGGAAGACTAATCAAGTTTGAAATATATGAGCTTTATATTTGTTTTTTGCTCTGTATATTCATGCCCTCCTCAAGGGACAATATTTTAAGTGTATATATAATTTAGGATACCGTTTAATTTATTTTTATTTTACACACATAAGAAACATCTACTAATATAACTCATGCCGTGGAATCTTTCAACACATTATAAACGGTAAACAAAGAAATACACGTCTCACAAAAAATGTAACTGAAATTATTTTTCATGGTCAAAAGTTCAGCCAAAATGTATTGCTGAACTACATTACCCACAATGCAAGAGTCACTGGGACGTCAAACTCACGGCGGTGGTGGAGGGTTTGAATGGCGTCCGCATTGATTGATGTGAACGGAGGTAAGGAATTAAATTACGATAAAACTTTAAACCTTACAATTTATTTCATCCTTTAAATTAAGTTCCATTATTAATTTAAAGCTTCATCTTTAATTTAAAAAAAATATATATATTCTCAAATGAGTATATAACATACTTTTTACTAATATTAAAAATTAAACAACTATTAAAAATGCCTTTTCCTTTCGTTCCAGTTTATGTCCTCCTCTATGGGGCATAATTTGTGCCAAAATGAATAAATACATAAATAAATAAAATGCGAAATAAATAGGCCTAAATAAATACATAAATAAATAACGAAAGAAATAGATAAAAAAAGTAAATCGAATATTTGTATTTCGTTATGTAGGTCTATTTATTTATATATTTTCATTTCGTTTTGAATTTTAATTATTTATTTAAAAATGTTGTCACAAATTATTAGTATAAACCTACATGTTACTAGTACTTTAGGGAAATATTGCGTTAGGTAACTTAACCCTTTATTTTTATTTTATCCAACACGATGCAGGGCTACAGTTCATTATCTATTCAAATATGTGTATTTATTTCGGAGCAATTATGCATACAACTCAGTCACCGCTAGAGGGGGATGCAGTGCTGTCAGATTTCCCCGCCAATATGGGAGATTTATAAGTGCCCAGGAGGACATTTGGGGGCAATATTTGTATGGGAGGAAAGCTTGTGGGATATTTTTTGAAATTGGGGGAATTGTATGTTCTGTATAACTATGTTCTTGTATAGATATTGTATTACCCCCCAGTGTACAATTCAGCAGCAGCAGCCCCCGCCTCCCCCTTTATATTCTTTTAACAATATAAAACCAGGTTTCAGTAAAGAGGGGAATTTTCATTCTTTTTGAGTAATTGTTGTCCCTCACACCAAACTATGCTGGCCCTTTGCAATAATTAATTCAAGCGCATGTTTAATCATTTCTGGTGTTATGTATTTAAATGTCCAATACAGTAGGGTTTATAGGCTATGATAATATAAAAAACACAATAAACAGTACTCTTAGCAAGATGGTAATTGCATTTGAGAGTGGCTTGCAATCACACCTAATAGACTGTGAACAAGACGTGTCTAAGGGAAGTCGGTTAACATTTTATTTTATTTTATTTTATTTTATTTTAAAGTTATCCCTTTTCACATCCCTGAAGACAAAGGGATCCAGTCTCGTTTAAACCTGTTGTGTTCTGCGCAGGCTTCAGTAGATCTACAATGTATGCTTGTAAGTAAGGTTTTCCAAAGACTAACAATGTCAGGTAAACTCACAGCTGTATTGATTGTTTAACAGCGATACAAACTGGGGAGTAGAGACTGAACAGACCCCTCCTTCAGCATCCTCCTCCCTTTTAATAAATGGTATCCCCTCTCTGTGCCCCTTCCCACAGCACCCTCTCTCCCCTATTAACCCCTTATGAGGCACGGTGGCACGTTACAAAAACGTAATTTTATCTCAGGTCGACATTTACGTGAACAACGGTCTCTGTAGTGTCAGCCTGAGTTTTACTGTACATCTGATCCAAAAGACAGAGCTTTAAAAGGTTCAATCGTTGGCAGTGGAAGGGCCGGGGCTTGAACTAGGAACCTCCTAATTAAAAAAAAAAACAACCTGTGAAAAATTACATTTAATTGGAAATAATGGTGCACAAAGTATCACAAAATCAATGTGTGAGCTTCATCAAGTTCTCAAACAGAGACTATTGTAGCTGCAGTTTACCCATTTCATTAGTTACCGGAGAGAATCCCTTCAGCACGCGTCCGCAAGAGTTTTAATGTTCCCTCGAGCGACAAGTCTGACAGAACGACGCTTGTTTTTTTCCTTGTTCGGTTTAATTTCCAGGATGCCTTGCACCCTACTTTCAAGAGGCAAAGCGCACATGAGAAACCAAGTAATTGAGATGAATGACATGAAACTGGCGACGATCTCTGATGTCTCCTTCTACATGGGGTGAGTCACACCGTCTCATCCGCCCCCATACAACATATCACTCCTTCAGGAGGCCGGCACTACCTACGGAAGGGTTGTTTGTATTCCACTTCAGTGTTATACACGGCTGTTTATCCACACAACACACAACCTGGAAACCAGAGCAGATTTCTGTGTGAATCAGACACAGTGTTTTGTCAATAATACTGTTCATATTATTATGCAAATATTTAATCCTTTCCATCTCTGGTTAATGGATTAAGCTGTGATAATTTAACTTGTGTCAGTCCTCCGCTGGGAATGGGATACAAGTAATCTAGGAGCCAGGGTCTCTCATTCTTCCTGCATTTTCAGTTACTGATGAGAGTGCACAGCTGTAGTGGGGAGGATTGGGTGAGTGGGGGGGCACAGAGAGATAAAAAGGGCACAATTAAAAGACCCATTTTGACTGAAGGCTCACGAGGGAGAAGACAGAAAGTGAGCCCAGCCATAATGGATCTCGGTCTCCCTCTAGGCCTGTAGAAGCCTTTTACAGTGATGGAGCCATTTAATTAGTTCAGCTCCTCAGCATTTTCAATTTATTTCTTGTTTAGGTCTTGTGTTCGCCGGGTTTCCTCCTTCACATCATTAATCAGCGTAGTTTTCTCAAAAATGATATATTTCAGTGCGTCTCCCCTAAGATAGTTTGGTAGAATTACCCTGATTTGACAATTTGCAGGTAAAGGAAGTGGTTTAAAAAAGTCAAATAAAAAAGGGTGTCTGATTCTTAAGCAATAATCACATTGCATTAGATTAGTGGGTGATGTTAAAAGTCTGCCTTGCCCTGACACCGCAGGGTTACGTGATACCCCTGTGTATACTGGGTGATTGGTTATGTTTCAGTGCTTCTGTTGCCCAGTGGACCTCTGTTCCAGTGCCAGTTGGAAACACTGCAACTTCAGAACTAAGGACCCGCTGCACTGCCGTTCAGTCTTAAGGTGCTGATGATGTAAAGAGACCTATATATCCTGCTTCATAGGTTCCTTACAATCACCATAACAATAAAACATGGTTAAACCAGTCCAGTCAACCCTAATTATGTGCTGACACGGGCGGGGAAGAAATCAGGTGGAATGAAAAACCTAGAGCAACCATCAGCCTGGGAGACTGATGTTTATTATTTCTAATAGGGCCTGATCTCAGCTATGTGCGAAGCAGTGTTTGATGATGCCTGCAAAATAACCTGTTTATGGGAGCTGATGTTAATCTCGCCATTAAGTGTTTGAACATTGAAGCCATTTCCACTCTGGGGCGTTGTGTTGCATTGTGGGGCAGCTGCTAATGGATCCACTTGAGCTGTGTGTGGGTGTCCGCACTTCATGTCAAGTGATTGTTCCTTTGGTTATTTGAGAAGAGTTGCTCAGAAAGGGGTTGTGTTGCACTGCAGGCTGTGATTGGGCCTCCTAGTGTGGGGGAGGCGGGCTGTCAGGGTTCATCCTGAAGTTCTATTGGTTGGAACACTGGGGCAGGGAAAGGAGCTGAGCTGTCAGTTATCTTGTGACCTTCCATGTGGTTAGCTGGTTAGCTTTGCTCACCCTGATTGTCCTTGTCCCATCTCACCCAAATGTGTGCCTCTGATCACATGCCTGTCCCAGGGCACTTAGTTTACCTGCAAATAAATGACATGGAAAATGTTGCACCAAAATATCTTAGCTATAATTGGTAGAGCTTTTGAGTTATTTATTTCTGTATGAAGCCTATCTATCTATCTCTCTGTCTCTCCATCTATCTCTCTATATATATATTTGAAATCATAAGGCAAACTGGTAAAGTTAGCAGTCATTTCAAATCAGATTGTTTTAAGCATCGTATTTAGGATTTGATGGTGTGAAACAGTTTGAATGGGGCTCACCTCGCGACACTGGAATCAGGCTTAGCTGTGGGGTTCCCATAGCCAGGATATTACTCATGTCGCTCCTATTGCCTGCCTTTGTCAGTACGGCTGAATGGGCTGAGGGGCCGGACTCACACTGGGCTCTGTCTCAAGGACGGGGACAGACTGCAAAGCTCTGAGAAGAATCACAGTCTTCAGGGGTGGAAACAGAGGGGGGCAGGTATGACTATGACTCAGTAGTCATTCAGTTTGCATTTTACAAGCTGTTTAAAACCCTTTAGCATAAGCCAAAACCAGATGCTGTTTCCCTTATTTTGGGGTGCCCTTTAAGTTAGTTCTTGGTAAAGGGATATGATTTTATTCACGGAACAAAACACTGTGGGGCTGGATGTAATGGGTTTTTTTTTCTCTTTGGTCCCATACACAGAATAGACAAAACATATGCAGGAAAACATATTAAGAAAATGCAAAATATTCAAGCTATGGTTGCAGATTTGAGGTTTCCCTAGCCAGTTTTTCAACAAGGTTTTCACAGGACTTTACATGTCCAGTCCTAGTGTCCAATAATACCTAGTTGTTGGTTTCTTTAAATGTATATCGCCAACCTATACTAGTACAATGGTGTTTAGTCTCATATACTCCAATTTGCACAATGACCCCCATTTCCCAAAGCCTCAAAAAGATCAGACGGCCAAGGAAAAGTAGAGTCTTATCGGCTTCCCAGTGATCAGTAAAGGAAAAGTTGTGTTTTGGAGAGTGGGAAATCGCGGAGGGAACACAACAGCTTTTTAAATAGGGTTATTGATCAACCACACGCACAGGCACCAACCATTCTTTCTTGCTTCTTTTTCTTGACGCATTTAAATCACACAAAGCAGTATGGCTGTGCGGTACTTTGCTAATTCCTTATGTTATTTATTATTATTTGTATTACTGGGGAGACAAATACAGTTAAAGGCTAAACCAAAGCTGCATTGAAACAGAAAATTGCTTGACAGAAATTGCTTGTCTTACACAACAGCCAGTGTAACTTTGCTGTAATGAGCCGGTTTTCTTTTGCTGAGCTGCTGATGTTCCTGCTGCTAGAATTACTGATAAAAGTGTGGAGTTCATGTTGTCTGAGGCCCTGTTTTTCTTTTCACTGTATTCTTGATACTCCAGCCTTTTCAGCTCCCCTGTGTCTCTATTACAAGACATCTCCATAGACAAAGCTCAGACTTGCTCAGTACAGGGCTCCGCCATTTTTGAATGAGTGCCCTAAAACCAATTGTCCCCATTTTCTATTTGGCAATAACAATCAACATCAACTCTTCTCAGCTTGTATGAATCCAGACCTCCTCCTTTTGACTTTAAAGGTGATTTTATTAAATGTAGAGCACTATTTTGATGTGACGGCATTGTTTATAGTTAACCAGTCAGTCACATCCTTTTAGTTTTAGTTTTGTTTCATTTTTCAAAATGTGGCACATGTTTCAATTGACAATAAAATGTTCGAATTGCAATTAAGTGCCCTCTGAGATGTAATTGAACATATAGACAAACTGAGGAATTTCAGAAAATTGAGAAATGGGGCAAAATCAGGCAGAGCAGAGCTACTGTGCTCATTCTTACACAGTAATAATTCTTACTGGTATTGGTTGTCATGGTGACAGCTGATGCAATGCTAATCATCTGGGAAGGGCGGGAGGGAGTTGGACTGGGGAAGGGGGAGGGTGGGGGGTTTGTCTGTTTTATAAATATCAGCAAAGGAAATGAGGTGGGAGGCAGGAGATAAGAATAACAATGCCCGCGCTAGTTCTTATTTGTGCGCGCCATCAATCAGCTCAGGCCTTGGATTTATGCTGTATCGATCACCTGGGGCCAGGCTTGTGATGGAGAATACCACTGCTAATTACGCAAACCAGGCACTGTCATGAAAACAGGCGCCCTCCTCCTCCTCCGGCTGACACATCTCCCTCCGCTCTCGGCTTCCTTCTTCCGCTTGTAATTAGGAGTTTATGAGTTTGCGCCCACTCCGCTGGCCTGGGTAGCTGTAACTGCCGTGTTCCTGCCCCGTGTCGATAATAAAATGAGTCATGGTTAAAGTGGGCCTGGAAGTTTTCATTTAGTTTCTCTTACAGGTACTTGCAGTTTAAAATCTAACACAGTCACCTTGAATATTATCTATTTCCTCATTACGGGAATATAGTTTCACGGTTTCCTGCAGAAATTAGCATAGGCATGGCGTTCTGTTATGGAATTGTCAAGTCGGGGGGGCTGGCATTGGAGGGGGTTAGCCTTTGCAAACGAGAGTGGGGGGCGTGATGGGAGCATGTGCGCTTGTGCTTGTTGTTTTTTTTTTTTTGGGAGGTCGTTCACACATTTGTTTGGCATGGCGTCAGCGATTTTGGCAGTAACGGCAGCCTGTTGTCAAGGGCGCCACTTTGAGGACCACTGTCGGAGCGCCTGTCACTGCTCTCTCTGTAAACTAATATCTAATGCTCTTGCCGCCAATCCTGTTTTGTCTTCTCTCTGTGCTCTGTGTTCTGTGTTCTGCCGTGCCTGCAGAGGTTATATTTTTGCTGTGATCGTGAGACCAGATTCGAATCCAAACCACACAGTGACACACCCACTGCACCAAAATACCCTGTCCCCCTGGGGTTTGAATACTCCAGCAAGGTCGGAGAGTGATGAAGTCAATATTCACTCTGAGCCCTGTTACACAAGGAACCAATGGGCAATCACGATTCTAGAGCACTGACTGGCCCATCACTTCACATCCTCCATTTCCTTCTAGTCATTAGATCTTGTGCATGTACGCTCTGCACAGTACTACAGTATATATATGTAGACAGATTACTTTGTGTATGTCTTCTGCGTGTCTTTACCTGCCGAGATAATTAAGAAGAGCTTTGAGTCTGATAAGCCAAAAGCAAATCCCTCATGTTATGTAATAGCAATGATTAGAATAATAACATTTATATTTGTAATATATTGGGCGTTTTCATAGCAAAAACCCTCAAGTGAAAATAAAGACAACCAGTTTCAAAGACTCCTAAAACTACACAGTAAACACAAACAAAAACTGGAAAAGTACCTTTTAAGTGACGATTGCAAACAACAAGGCGAACACAGTTTATGCAACCCTTTAGAATTGACATCAAAGGAATCCGCTGAGTTGTCTGGCGGTGACTCGGCTCTTATTGTTTTCAGGAAGCAATTTTTCGGCTGACGTCGGAAGGGTCCAGGTCTCACTGATAAGCCAGCTGTACAAACCAGTTGTTGAGCAGACACTTTTAACAAGTAACATTTTCCTTCAATTCAGCAGACTGGAGACTTGGAGTACAGTGTGTGGGCCTGCAGAGCGAGTTTGATTGACAGCAGTATCCCATCCCCTCCTTCCTGCCCCTCCCTTGTCTGCTGTCGTGTCTCTTATGTTTGGCTCAAAGGCCATATGGCAGAAAATTAATTCAGTGGCGTTGATCAATAAGAGGGCAACACATCTTCTACTGTCCTTCTAAAAATTAAAAAGGGGAATGGTTGGTTCATGTGACTCCATTGGTAACGTTTTAATCCTGATCTATAGGATTGACTAACACGGCCAATTCAACATTCACCTACAGCGTACGTTATTTCAGATATTTTACTCTGCACCACCTTGGTTCAAGTTTCCCCCTCCTGCTCCATTTATACAATTTGAGGTGGGGAGTGGGATCAGAGAGCGGCTATAAACAATATATTATGAGATGGAAAAAAGCTGATGGAATGGGGAAATGATGGACACATAATTACTACATCTGTAACACAAAAGGCACTTATCAACATGAAGCACAACAAACCTTGTGATTGGTCCTCCTGCAGCCCTCATACTCAATAAATGGTGATAATTAGCGAGAGGGCTCTGTGGATAATGACTGTTGTATGGGCACATACAAAGGATGTTCCTACCCCTGGCCCCTTAGAGAGCTCAGCTTGAGTTAAAGCACAAAGTTACATGATCTCCAATTTCCTGTTATATAATGTTTCTGGGCTCAATTTGCTATTTGATATCTGCTGCTTAGGTGTTATTTACCCTTGTCAGTGTAGGCTGAAAGAAAATGACCCTGGGGGTGGGGGCAATCTGGGCTGCACCGCCTGGAACTGTGGCCGTGTGTCTCAAAAGTAAAGATAGCATGAGTGTTTTTGATGGTCAGAAAGAGAGATTACAGTTGAAAGGGCCAGTGGAAATCACCAGAAAAACATAATTGCTTCATTATGATTTAAGGAGTCTTGTTCCGAATATTCTTAACGAGCACGGAAGACAGAAAATAAAAATAAAAATCCTAATTGCCTGACCCCCCGAGGTCGATTTCATTAGCGGGTCTGTGCGATTGTAGTGAGCGTTTGTGTCGGGACGTTAATTTGAGCTGTTGCGTCGTCCCCTGTGCAGAACTAGGCTTGTTAGTTTTAAGGGAGCTGCCTGTTTGTCTGTGCACGTTCCCCTCCACAGGCTTCCTAGCCACATACATGCAGACATTCATGTATGTGCTGCTTTCATGCACCAGTTTTGCTGAGTGCTGTGTGTGATGAGAGAGAGCTTGTTCCCGATTTCTCCCCACACACAGCCTGGCAGCCGTGCCCCCCCCCAATCAGCACAGCTGGAAAAGCAGCGAAGTGCAGCTCATTTGAATTTCAGAAGTATGGGAGTGTAAGAGAGAGCAGGGAGTGGGAAGGTGGTGGGGGTCTGGTATCTGTGTTAGACATAACCGCCGCCGTGACATCCAGTATAGTTTCTTCCTTTCAGTGGCTGCATTTCCCCCCCCGCGACAACAGAAAACAACAGGAGGGAGGGAGGGAGGAAGAAAGAGAGAGATAGAGGAAGAGAGGAGGAGAAAAGGGGGTGGTAGAGAGAAGGAGACTGATATCAAAAGTGAGTGGGAGCAGGAGAACAGGCATCACTGTACTGTTGTCTTTAACCTTTCATGTTAAGATGCTGCACAGTGACAAGCTTCTGTCGACAGCTTCAGACCCCCTGCTGACTCCCATCGGCCCTGCGACGCACAGCGCTACAGCTGTAATTGTCGCTCCGGGGACAGACTGATGAGAGAGTTTCAGTTTTTACGTGAAGGAGTGGTGATGGCGACACATAACCGCACTGACATCCAGGTTTCACTCTCAGCCCCATTCTTGAGCTCTCCTTTCATCGCCTGTTTGGAGAGACAAAACAGAGCAATCATTTTGGCGTTAGAATAAACAGAACTGGTCCCCTTATTGCAGGCTCCTGTTGACAAGACAGAGCACAATTAACCTGGATTTCAGAATAACGAACGAGTGTCAGTATCTCTCCTGCCTGTTTATTTTATAGACCAGTGTTTTGCGCTGTACAACCCAACATAACGCATCTCACAAATTATTCATTCTGGAATATTTTTGGAGGAGTATTGACCCCTTATCTCAATTAGCAAGGACCATGAAATATTTCTGCCGAAGCACAACGTTCTTCTGACCCCACAGAGCACCACACCAATCACCAAGTTGGGAGAATGTAGAATCCATCTGTGTAGTAATGCCAAAAATGTAAAGTGAGCTTTTGGGTTTTTTCCCCTACTTTGGGAACCTGTGCCCTCTTAAAGGACTGCATTGGCTGATTATATGGTGACACTATACCCATTTAATTACCCTGTCTGATGATGGAGGCTTGTGACCTCAAACTGCTCGGGTGATGCGATTAAGAGGTGGAAAAACAGGCTCCTTTTTGTTCTGAAAAAGTCAGTTACATTGGCAGAGCTCTCTCTGGTAGCTATGGGTCAGGGGGTATTTATGGTGAATTGAGCACAGCAGAAGGGATCTCTGTCCGCATGGGGTCAGTATGGGCATTCACCTTGTGAATGGCACAGCGCACAGCAGAGCTGTAGGTAAAAGTGAGGTCCACTCACCTGCAGTCTGGTGTACCACAACCATGTGCAGATGAGGCAGAAAAATAAGCTGCATTACTTTCACTTTGTGTGGCTTTTGATGCACATCAATTCTGCATAAGATCACAGGCTGTAGATATTTTGCACTTGCTGGTATTTTTTTACACCCTACAGCTCGCAAAAGCCTGGTATAGTTCAATCCTCTGTGTTGTGGGATTTGTATGTTTCCATGGGCAATCTGTAATCCTGGCCTGCCTAAGGATGAAGTATATTATTGGGGAGTCTGCTTCTGGCCTCACCCCTTAACTCTGTAAGAAATTAGACAGTGCACACAATGGAGCAGTGGCTTCAGGCAGCTCTAGCCCTAGCATGGCCTAGCAAGCTTCCTATCTGGAATCCTTGGGCTGTTATAATCTGTAATTAATTCTGCCTGCATTATCTCTTCACCTTCAACAGAGCAGAGAGCTCTTCACAGTGGAGGGAAAGTCTGCTTGGTGCTGAACTGTGACTTTTTTATTTTTCATTCCCCCCCCCTTATTCTTGGAGAATCTCGTAGGGAAACATGGTTTTGCTTTCAGGAACCCTCTCCATTAGGCCCTGGCTGCTTTCCACCCCGGCGATCAGCAAGCAAAAAGGAAAAAGCACTCTGGCAGAAAAAGGAAGCTCTAAAAAATACATGTTGAGAGGAGAAAGTGACAATCATATGTGAGCTAAATAAAGCCAGCACACACCCACGCTTTCACTGTTCAAGAATGGGATAAACAAAAAATCACACACACACACATATTCCTCTGACGTCCTTACTAGAAGCGCTTTCAGCAGCAGAGAGGGAGTCTGAAGGGGTCTTGTTATGATTCTGATTGCTGTAACCCTTGAGGAATTCTATAAATTAGGTTTATAGGCAACTCCTGCCAACATGAATTCTGTGTCTGACTCATGCTGTATGAAGATTATAAACCGACTTAATTAAAATTCACCTTCGTTTTCAGCCATCATCACCACTTCTTTTCCAGGCCGGTCCCACAAGATGTGGGTTAAGCGCCTTAAGTGTTTAAGAATTATTTCAAAGTGCCAAAGGTATCGGACTCCAATCCTCCTGAGCAGTCTCAAAATGCCCCCCTTCCCCTTTAAAAAAAATAGACTCAGAGTAATTGTGTTGCACAGATATTCTAGTGCAGGGACGCCCAATATATGGCCAAATTTGGCCCACAGCCATACTAGGTTTTGCCCAAAGAAGAGTATGACATAAATAACCTGTGAATAAAACACATTTAAAAAATCAATCCTTTAATAAATAATTTGGAAATCCTATTACAAAAAATAAATAAATCTGATTTTGAATACCTTTTAGATACTTACACTTGTCAACTTCAAAGATCTGCTGAGGACCATGAAACAAACAAACGACACCTGATCTTGCATAATGAGAGACAGTGGATAGTGTTAAATGTGATTTTGATTGATGAAATTCTGTTCAGTGGACCTTTATTGTTATGTGCGTAATAATCCGCTTTTGGCTTAAGTGGAATTATCTGTGCCATGAACTATCTTTGTGCCGGTTTGTGTTGAGCACTTTATTGATGGGAAACACTGGTAACAACACAAAGCGCATTTGACTTTAAAATTTTTACCCCTACAGGCATCTGCCAGTCTCATTCCTTTTGCCTGGCAGCTGCTCAACAATATGAGGGCAGAGGAGGGGATGGTCAATAATTGATGATTTAATCTTTGTGGCTGACCAAGTAAGAGTGTAAGGGGGGGAAGCATGGCTCAAATAACATGGTGCTCCTCTCTCTCCCTCCCCCCCTTTCTCCCTTCCTCCCTCTGCAGATCACTTCACAGGCACACAAGTGATGCTCTCATTATACCCTGAGATGTCAATATCTTTCGTTTTGTTTTAGTTTTTGTTGTTGTTGTGGCTTGTCTCTCTCTCTCTCTCTCTCTCTTTCCCTCTCAGCATCTGTGTAAAATACATTTTTCACATTTTGATCCTTGTGCCCCAGTTAAAGGCACCAAACTGTCATTCTTGTGTTCCCCACGTTCCCTGTCAGACATTCCTAAACTGTAACCGACAGAAACACCTTTTTAAAGAGATCTTCGGGTGTCAAAAAGTGTTTGTTGTATAGACTTGTCCTGCTGTTTTGGCTGTGCTGTAACGAGGTTTTGACTATATTGTGGGTTTCCCAGGGCTGGCAATTAATATAGCTCCAGCCTGTGTTTAAGATGTCAACCAGTCAGTTAAAACAGAGACTCTAACACTTGGGCAATACGATCTCGAAGGAGTACTTAATGCTACAGACGCTATTATAATAATAATGCTATTGTACATTTGAAATATACGGCATTGTGTGTTTATTTAAAAAAAAAAAGTTCTCTAGTAAACAATCATCATGGCAGTGTTAAAGGAAGAGAATCAAATCCCACAAGTGTGTTAAGTGGAAAACACTTGTCTTGTAACCACAGGGCATGCATGCCACCTAGAAATCTGAACCCATTTCCCAAGTACTGAGGGGTTGCAAGGTGATGTCAGACCTGTTGGCAATGGTATATTGGAATCCATCTCCAGAGGAGGCAGGAGGAGCAATCTTTGAGCTTGATTTTGAACCAATCTTAATGTCACGGCTGTTGAAAGTTCGAGTCTAATGGGTCTTTCTCGGCACCATGCATGCATCCAAACGATTCTATTTTTTTAAGTGGCACAGTCTCCACAGTACAGACTCGAGAGGGGGGATTCCCCTGATTAATACTTTGAGGGGAAACTGCAATGTAGCCTCATAGTGTCAGGCAGTAATGGAAGCTTTTTTCGCCCACTTACACTGATGCGCCAATAGCTTCCCCCTCTGTCCTGGGCTGCGGGGCATCGGTAATTAAGTCAGGGGGTCACAGCGCACTAAGAGCAAACATCATTCCGCCCGCAGCGGGGTCCATGATGCAGCCACTCTCCACCCGTCCTACTGCAGAGATCAATGACTTCTGCTGGGGGAGGGTGGGGGGTGGTTACTGCTGGCAGAGCTTTTATGCAAGCCAAAGTACAGCAGGCAGAAAGAGGCACACAGCATGGGGGACGGGGTATAATGTGACTTAATGTAGAACAAGTGGCCTACCCTGAGTACCCAGTCATGCTGTGATGACCACGGCCCGGGAGGGAATTGTCTGTTTTTTTAGATCTACAGAAGCCATGACATATTAAAAAAATTATAAGGAAATGAAATACTGAAGGCAGCTGTGTTGTTCAGGGCTAGGGAGATCAGGAATGCAGAACAGGAAGTCTTGTAACACTCCCAGAAGGTGCTCCCATTGTTGGTTAGGATTCAGTTTTCCCAGAGTAAGACGTGTTTTGGATTGATTGTAGCTTCAAATGTTTTCCTTGGCTAGTGCTGGGGTCCTCGGGTTTTGATAGAGTTTATAATGGGGTCTTTGTTACATAGTTATAAATAATAGCATGGGCTAAGGTAAGGGCTAAGATCCTCAGTAAACAACGACTTTAGTTAGTGTGAGAGTTGTCTCTCTGTACAGGTAACTAAGAAGGGACACTTAGGGACTCAGCTCGTTACCTGTATAAAAGACACCTGGGAGCCAGAAATCTTGCTGATTGATAGGGGATCAAATACTTATTTCCCTCATTAACATGCAAATCAATTTATAACTTTTTTTCTGGATTTGTTTGTTGTTATTCTGTCTCTCACCGTTAAAATACACCTACCGTTAAAATTATAGACTGATCATTTCTTTGTCAGTGAGCAAACGTACAAAATCAGCAGGGGTTCAAATACTTTTTTCCCTCACTGTATTACTGCCACAGACAATTTGCTTGTTTTTTTGGAGTTGCTTCCACTGAGCCTACGCACTGAGAGTGTCCGCATAGTGCACTCTCTCTCTGGCCTGAAGGCAAGAGATTGCTGTGCAGCCCAGATCTGATGGAATAACAGCAATCAAATGGTGCAATGCTTCCTCTAACCTTCAAATATCCCCTGAAGCTCGTTTTTTTTTTTTTTAATAACTACATTCCATTTCTCACTTGTTTTATTAGTTACTGCAAATGTAGCATGTAATTCCCTCTTGAAGTTCCTGATTAGATTTTCTGTACCAGTAATGTAGTCCACATAACGTAGCCAACAAGGGCCATGGTCATCTTAGCAAATCTGGAAAGGACCAGTGGGATCAGATCTGGGGGTACTTCACTGGTCCTTCACTGCTGAGATTTCATCTTTAACCCGAAGTCTTTGGATGTGCCAATCTGAGATTTGTAACTCTGAAGTACAGTCCATGATGGTTCAGTTGCGTTTAGCAAAACATGAACAGTCTAAGGAGAACCAAAGTGGAAAATGCAAAACAAACCAAGGAAATTGAGATGTTAATGGATTTTTGATTGTAGTTTTTCAGCTTTTTTATAAGGACTTTTAATTAAAATGCTTAATCAGGCATAGGCACACCACATGGAAACCTACAGAACCAGACTTTGTTCTTTAATACAGATAAGTTGTTTGTATGTCATCTATCACAGCACAGTATGAAGCAGACCGGGAATGGTGGCAATCGTTTTCCACCAGCACCAACAGACAGGATGCCAGCTGTACCCAGAGTGTCCCAGGGAAGAGAGTGTGCCCAGCATCCTGCCCCCGCCCCACTCTCACCTGTCCTGGCCTGTGATCTTGGGGGGTTTTCTTCACTGCTGGGAAATAGATGTGCTGTCTATGGCAGCAGAGTGTGCCGTATCATTTCTGCAAATTATGCATTACAGACACTCTGCATAAACCTGTGTTCCTGCTGCCATTGTCAGGCCCATTAGTATTACCAAATTGGTGCCTTTATTGTTAGGCTCATACACAATAACGATCTCTTTGTTATTCTCTGGGACCTTTTCAGTTGCTAACGAGGGGGAGAGGGGCAGATCAATATTAAAATATGAATTAGTGAGCCGTTGCTGTTAAACAAAAGGCAGCCATAAATATTTGCAAAACCACCTTTGATTTCTTTTCACCAAATAAAAAATAAAACATTCTTCTTTTCCTCATGTGAGAGCTAATGTTACCTGTGCAGAAACAAACAGCTCCAGTTACCAAATTAGTTCTGTTTAAACAGATGAAACCAAGAACCTGAACATGTTTTTAAATTATTTTCCCCTAAGTGGAACAAAAAGAAAGCAACCTGCAACCTAAAACAGATTTATTATATGTCTTTCCTGTGTGATGCTGCTGCAAAATGCCGTTGCAGAAGCTCCAACACTAGGACTAGGGATCTTATTATTAAAGCTGTGATTCTACGCCTCCTTCTGTTTAATAACATCCAGCCAACAAGGGGTTGATCTTTTTTATTTTTTTGTGCTGGGTTTGCACTAATAGATATTCCTGGACTCCAAACAACCAATGGAGAGAGAGAGAGAGAGAGAGAGAGAGAGAGAGAGAGAGGGCGGGAGAGAGGCAGAGAGCAATAGAGTGAGTGAGAGAGAGAGAGAGAGAGAGGCAGAGGTGTGCAGTGGAATAGTGTCATAGACTCTGTATTGAGCGCCGAACGCAGTGTGGCAGAGACTGGAAATGAAGTGACTTCCACTCAGGCAAAAGGGCTGACGCACAGAACAAAGGAGAGCAAGGACTGACTGAAAGGGATAGAGAGACTGGGGATAAAGAGACAGAAAGAGAGAGAGAGCGAGGAAGCTGTTACCCAGGAAAAGTGTCCACCAAACCCCTTAACCCCCTCCCCTCCTCCTGCCTCCAGGGCACCACCACGATGGAGACGGGCAGTCCACGCAAGATCCAATTCACCATGCCCCTCCTGGACTCCCATCTGGACCCAGAGGCTGCTGAGCAGGTGAGGAGAGGGTAGCTATAGGGGAAGTGGGGGGGGTTGTGGGAGGGTAGAGGAGACTCTCGGACTATTGCAGCACAATATGATACCGTATCAAAAGAGAGTGCACAGCAGCACTGTTAATTGTGCTTAATGTATATATTTCCCCAGCCAACGTTGATCCGCATACACCTGGAATGTAATCTCCTTACAGGACGTACAGTACATTTCACAATGCATATTCTCTCACATAAACGCATCTACTGGGAAACAGGTTCCCTTGTGTATTCCGAATGATCTTGACTGACACTTTGAGATGCTCGGATGACATTCTAATTTACATCCTATATATTTTTTTTTCTCCCTCCCCTATTTATTTCACAGCCATTTATATCATGCTGTCAAAATGTCCATATTAATTTGCCAGCATGGCCGTAAGACATACAAGCTAATCGTGTTTCTCATAGGCTAACTAACGTCACAGCGTCCGTGCAGGTTCATTTAGAGAGGGGGAGTGAAACAATTTGCTCTGCTGAGGATGTGTACTGTACTTTAGTGCAGACAATTTACAACACATTTCAAGGGGTAATTGGTCTTGCTCAGCCCAGGTGGCATATTTGAATAGACATTTATTATATGAAATTAAATGGTCAAAGTTATGATTTTGTTATATCCTATCTAGGATTTTAAATATTTCTTATGCGATCTAAAAAAACATAACAGGGTTGACTCTTCTACTGCACACTGAAATTTCACAGTGCTTGTGCGGCCTCTTTGAATACTTATAATGGAGCTGCTATGAATGTGTCCTGTTATTGAGTTATTATTAATCTCTAAGCAGACACTCTTCCACCGAACGGCTTACAGTTGTGGCTGAATAGATGCCGTTCATAATTACAATTTGCAAGTTAGTAATATTAGTCTGTGTGAGGCGCACTTCTTCAAAAAACAGTATAGCAATGTGTAGCAGGGTGCTATCCCCCAGATAAATATGTACTGAAGTTAGTGTTTCATTCTTAAGACCACACATACCAAAAATACTTGGCTTTTCATGTGTAAAATCTTTATTGATCTAGTACAGTAAGATTTTTTTTAAATGACAAAAGAGTGTTTTATATAATAGTCTTATTTGAAGTCATTGAAACTGGAGGACATTTTTCTACTGGTGGAGAGCTGAAGTTGTCTGTGCAAGATTGCGCTTATAGGTACATCAGTGCAGTGGGGACAAAGAGCACCTAACGATTGAAGTAACTCCTGGCGTTTTGGAAAGACACGTGCACACACACTGGTGAATCAGGTGATAGGGAATAATGTAGTGTCTTCTCAGTGAGGTGTATGGAGTCTGGGATACATGCTGAGTCTTCAATAACATCATGTTACTTGTGTTGGAGTGGGGGGGCAAAATCACTTTAGTCTCAGTTATTTCTAAGGCTGCTGCCATCTGCAAGGATTGGCAGGAGGAGGGGTGCAGGGGGGAGGCTCTCTGGGCTTTGGCAAATAGCCAAAATAGACGCCCTGTGATTAAAGATGTGTGTGATTGCAGTGCAGATGTGAGTGGAGATTCAAACCCCTCTGTCAGTATAGTACTGCATTTCTCAGATGGCAGGTGGGTTATTCCCTGGGACCAGAGCAGAAGGCACCCCAGACTTTCCTACAGCAGCAACTCTGAGGGCTTGTTCCAATGTTTAGTGGAAAACGCGCCGGCTGTGCCACCTGTTTCAGACCACTTTATGAGTTTGAAAGCATTGCGGATATTCAAATCTGATGTCTCCTGCAGCTTTGTGATGACGAGTAGGTTTCAGCAGTCCTTTTTGTCCACCAGTCCTCATCGTGGCCAGTGCGGCCTAGCAGGGAAAAGACAGTAAGAGGTTACTTCAGGCGTTGAGGACAGTGAGAGTTTACTTCAGGCGTTGACGGTGAGAGCTTATCTTTAATGCATTGAGCAGCATTTGCAATTGAGCAGCTGCAGGCAATTGCTTGAATGAGGGTTTTCACAAGTCAGCCAGACCGAGAGAGGTGTCAGTCCTCTACATGGAGCTTTTGCCTTGCGGTTGGTGCTGCAGACTTATGGTGAGAATGCAAGCAGACAGTCTGACAGTGCATGATCTGGGCAGAACACTGATCTCAACTGTATGTGGGCCTGCCGGGGTGAGCCGACACTGGGCAATTCTAAAATGTGCATTAAAAACAATGTAAACTCATTCAGAGGGGCAGTGCAGTCTTCACGCCCTGGTACCATATTGCGAATGCCATTCATATGACATGGGATTAGTATTAATAAACTCCATAACAGGAAATGCTCTGCTCTTTCTCCCGGCCACCAACAATCAGAACCAATTCCACTCTTATTACAGGAACGGTCTCCGAAAGTGGGACAAGAAATGCCATTTCAACACCATGAGAAGTCTGTGTAATCCAGTCCCTTTCTTTCAGTGGTTGGCGCTCTTGATAGTCACAGTGCCCTGTATTATGCATGAGAGAGACTGCACTTGCAGATGAGTGGTTTTGGTCCTGTGCATTATTCTCGTATGACTTGGGACTTGATCGCAGGCCATTTTGTACCAGCCGTTTATTTTTCTGCTGAAGAGAAAAGGAAAAGAAACAAACAAACAGGAGAATGGGCTTTTAAGAACCAGGGCAGGACCTTCCCTGTAAACAGTCATTGTTCAGCTTTGCCCCCATGTGATTTGTAATAATGTCCCCTGCCTTTAAAACTGTTTGGTGTACTTGGTGTCCTGTTGCCTACAGTTTCTGGGAAACCTATCGTTACTTTAAACAAAAATGAAAAAAGGTTTGTTTTTGTTATGACATCACTGGAATCGAGGTCACTGCATCCAAAACTAACAGCCTGGAGAGACCTGAGCAATATCGATCCCCTGCATAGTCACAACCTTTCTCTGGCCAGAGCCCTGGCTTTCAAAACCTCACCACAGTGAGCGTACTTGCTCCTGATGCACTTGTCCACTATCCTTTTACCCAGTGTAATGAACTAATTAATTGGGATTTAACAAAGACAAATAAGTAGTGTGCAGAGCGTTTCACATGCAGACAAACTCCAGTTGCCTTCCTCTGAGGTTTTGAAAGCTTGAAAGTGTGAAAATGTACCCGAAGAAGCTGAGAAGCAGCTTACTGAGCCCAAGATGTATCAGTTCTTCGGAAAAAGATGTATAACTTAGTGCTGTTGTGTGCCAATTAATTCAAAGCTTGCGGTGTAATGCAGTTTGATTTTGACAGCTTAGTATGCATAAACACTTCTGCCTTTTCAGTTTCATTCAGTCTCCTGATCAATGAAGCCAGTGTATGTGAATACCTACTACGGATTTACCATATGTTGCGTTCAGTCACCACAGATTCACACATACGGTGCAGCGAGAGGTGGGGAGTTTCACTACAGAGTGTGCGTGCATATCTCCAGCTTGTCTGGAGTCTAAATGTGATTCTGAATCAGCAGCAGTCCTACGAAAGCCAATGAGGGGTGATTGGGCATTTCAGACACTTTAGGACATTTGTTCATTTTTAACAGTGTGATTGAGAGTTGGGAAGGGATCCTATCCTAACATGTAAACTGTGATCTTTCTCAAGTTGAGTGAACCGATCTCGCTCAGTTCTGAAAAGCTTTGCCTAGGATGCCTGGCTCTTTGTGATTTCAGGATATTTTTCAAGTACAATGCAATAGCCTGTCGAGTCTGTTAGATGAAAGTGTTTCATATCATACTCTGCCAATTAGGTGTCATAGAACACAAAGTTAAGGGATGTTTTGTTTTGTTTTGTTTTTTATGATCCATCAGGAGGCACAGTATTACACTAGCATTCATTACTCGATTTACCTTTGATATCATTCACTACTAAAATAAGGGATAGTGAATGTGCAGCTTTTTTTTTTTTCTTCCCTCTCTTTACATTTAGGCTGATCTATTTATTTGGCTTGTCTTTTATATTCACTGAGAGTAAAGAAATTGCAGGGAAGTTTCCAGATTCAGAGTTCAGCCGCTTTAAAGCTATAACATGAAAACATAATCTGATCCACAGGTTACCAAATAACATAAAAGACAATTTGTTGTAAAAAAGAAATTAACTTTGTGGAAATAAATTGTCGGTCATATAGAACTGGAATAAACCAAATCTCAAAACCCTTACGCCCCCCTCTCTTTGAGTATTTGGATATTGCAGATTGTTTTTATTGAACTTCTGCTTAACAGTATTATAAAAAGTGTATTACGTTGCACCGTATCGCAGACCTCTTCCAGACTTTCGTGTTCAGTTGGTCAGGCTGCTTTGTGTGCATGAGGACCGAACACACACTGTCAGGCTGCGCAGGAAATTGATTCTGGGTTCCACTGCTTCCTAAAGACCAGAGAAATCAAAACATCTCAACAAGGCTTACAAAAGCAACAATGCTATCTTGAGAAGCAGCCGTTCCTAAAGGGCTCTAAGGTAGGTGCTCTTTTACAAGTGGAAACTGATTGGAAATTGAGATTGTAGTTGTTTTCAGGAGATTTGTCCTGCTATAATTGCCGTGGTAGTTGGTCTGAGTAATATTAGCTTCGCCCTCACCGTACCTGACCTCACCATAATCATGTCTTGTTTGTTTTGCCACTTTTCCTTTCAAGGAAATGCATTAAACTTAATGGTAGTTCTTGTATACATTTTAAATATAACCCTTGGCATTTGGATGTTTTAAAGAATAATCTAAATGGTGGCTTTTGGAACAACTTGCGTTTGACGGAATGCGTGTGAGAGACGCAAAGTCACGTCACGCTGCAGTCTGTAACCCACAGAGCCCTGCCATAGTAAGAATTGGTGGAGTATTTCCTCTTTCTCCATGTCTCTTAATATCAATGACTGTCTGTCATAGGCCCTGCATAATTCACGGCACCGGGTAACCACATATGAATGGATATGTGTCTGCTCCTTTCTATACTTGGTGTTTTGCCCCAGTTGAATTACCTACCTCTGTAGTCAGCCTGCTCATTTTAACTTGGCAGGCCTTTGTACTTTGCCCAGCAAAGAGCATGGCCTATATATGTGGATGTTCACAACAGTTATTCCTTTCTCCTTGAAGATCGTTACATACCCTCTATAAATACATACACAGAACTGTATTTAAAAGCATTCTTCTGGATGGCCAGCTCCTCCCTTTTATCCACTTCCTTTGTCGCTTCCACTGAGAGGCGGGTTTTAGATTTGGCATACAGAAGACGCAAGACATATTAAAGTGCGTCTGACACTCTTTTTTTAATTAGTTCCCTTTCACCGCTCTCACACCAGTAGTGAGGAGAAGGGGATTAGCTGAGCTGTGTGGAATTAGCAGTGTAAGACGTAAGAGCCGCACTGTGCTTGGAATATATGCTTTCACATTATACTGTTATGCTACATCTGCAGACATGCTGAGCTTTCAGTCCTCCTGCGGTAATAAAATAGTTATTTAAAAGGGAATTATTCCCCAACATGATCTGTTTTACATAAAAAATTCCAAAGAACAGGCTAGACATTTCAAGTGTACATTTACAAACACTGACCCCTTTTCGAAGCATCACTTGAGCACTGCACTGGTCAGGACTGAATAACTGATTTGACATATTCTCAACAAACCAAGGAATAATGATGCAGGCCCATTCTCCCAGCTGGGAGAGAAGTGACTCTCATGCACTGCACTGCACGTATGTACTGTGACTCATAGTTTGCACAGTGAAAAGAAGAGTTTAATCAATAATGCCCGGAACACCATCGCATTACAATAAACTACTGTCCATTTATCGATTGACTGATTTTTCAAGCAGCTTTTCCGTAATCCATATTTCCCTGGGACACCAGAAGCTTGCCTCCTGGCTAAGATTATATATCCGAGATGAAAGAGATCTATGCATCTTGGTTGTGTATAGATGTGCTTCCTTCACTGCTGATGCATTTAAGGGTCTTTTGCGGCCCTGCTCATAGAAAGTTTGCATTCACTTAAAGATTAGCCCTTCAACCTTTTTATTAACCTTTTTTAACACTTCTAACACTTCATTTAATACTATGGGCAGGCTTGAGGACTTCTGAATCAACACCTGCATTGGGAATGTTTAAAAACCTCATTCAAAAACAAAAAGGGTTACAAACACAGGGGCAGAGGTCAGGAAGAAATCGGTACCCTGAATTTCCTTCACCTGTTTCCCCTGAAACCATCCAAAAGAGTCTTTCCCCTAGCCCTGCTTTCAATTCCGTGCTGTAGCTTTAATTTGAGATGCAGATACGTCTCATTCACATCAGTGATCAATCGTAGTTTACTCACAGTCCATTGTCACCATTGTTGGGCCTGAGATTAATTATGATCCCTCTTCAGGCTAATTTTGCTTACGGACGATTGCAAATGTCCAATATGCTCATTTGTTGTTTCATCTGTGACCGTTCGTGTTATTGTTATTCTGCAGCCTGATAGTAATTGGACAAAAAACAAATGCCATTGGAAGTGGATTTCAGACTTGCAAACACTACTGTCATTGTCACTTTTTGAAATTCTAAACTGACCCCCAGGCCAGCTTACTTCGCACTTTGTGTCCACTGTTCCTCGATCCATTGCTGAGATTGAAAGGGACCTTTTTTTGGTTGATCATGACCTTTCCTGGCCTTGACTAATTAACGCCACAGCGTTGTGTGTCCAGACAGTTACTTTGTATAGATTCAACAACTGTCACACAGCCTTTGCAGTTTTGGAAACTTCTCACCCTGAAACGTAATCCTGTCATTTTACGTCCACCCCAAACCGGGGGAGTGTAACAGACTCATTACCCGATTCAAACACCTGGACAGCAAATTAGGTCATTGTCCGGCTGTCTGAGACCTAAGCGCAGTGTTTTATTGCACCTCTGAAATGGCACTTCAAATGCCAGCCTCCTTCTGCAATGAAAGTCACAGCTGCAAAACAATCTCAGACTCCCCTGCTCCCCCCTGTTGATTTAAATGGCACAGGAAGCAGGTAAATGTCAAGTGAAACTGTTCTTGAGAAAAGTCCTTATAATCCACAGTCCTTATAACACCGAAAAACAGAAGCTCCCTATATTGTGCGTCCCCTTTTCCAGACTTGTTTCCTTCCCTCCCCACTGAGAAGCAAAACTCCCTTTTTGGACGACATCACCCACAGCAGGTGCCACAGCAAAAGGCCCTCTGCACAATCTCCCTCAAGGCAGTTGAGTTGCTCTCCAACGTGCCGGGGGGCTATGGAAATCGAAATTAATTCCACAAGCACGACAGATTGCTGCCTTTGGGTTAAAGACACAAGCCTGCAGCTGGTATAGCCTGAAATAGATCTTACTCATGTGCAACAGGAGTCTCCATACCATTATGTGTAAGCTGGCCATTTGGCTGTGAGTTCACCAGGGCACTTTTGAGACACCAGGGAATTTTTAAGTTTCAATGGGAGCACATTCCACCTTTGCTACATCGAGTCCTGCTGCAATGCGATAACAATGATGAAAAAATGGCCGGGACTATGACGTTGATCATTCACTGGGGGGCAGGAACAGTGCTGAGTGGATTTAGTGGATTCATTTAGCACCGCTATTGATATCTGCGAAGGTGTAATGCCTGGTCTACATTCATGTCTATCAGTTTGAAGGGCAACTTTCAAATCCCGTCCCGTCTCAGTGTGTCCCGCTGACAATGGAGTCGTATGGTCACCCTGCTGCAGTGCCTGTCATCAGCGAGCTGTCAGCAGGGCTGGCCCGACCACTCCTCTCACCCAGCTACCCTGCTGGGACATCCTCTTCGGCTCAGAGCAAAGTCTGCAAGATCACACCACTATCAGATGTCAGGGCCAGTGACTGGAGCACAGGGAGGGTGCATGTGTCTCCCTTCGTGTGTGTGTGTGTGTCTGCCTGCCTGCCTATGTGTGTGTGTGTGTCTCTGCCTGCCTGTGTGTGTGTGTGTGTGTGTGTGTGTGTGTGTGCCTGCCTGCCTGCCTGCCTGGGTGGGTGCGTGTGCGTGTGCGTGTGTGTGTGTGTGTGTGTGTGTGTGTGTGTGTGTGTCTCTGCCTGCCTGGGTGGGTGTGTGTGTGTGTGTCTGCCTGCCTGCCTGTGTGTGTGTGTGTGTGTCTCTGCCTGCCTGCCTGCCTAAGTGGGTGCGTGTGTGTGTGTGTGTGTGTGTGTGTGTGTGTCTGCCTGCCTGCCTGCCTAAGTGGGTGCGTGTGTGTGTGTGTCTGCCTGCCTGGGTGAGTGTGTGTGTGTGTGTGTGTCTCTGCCTGCCTGCCTGGGTGTGTGTGTGTGTGTGTGTGTGTCTGCCTGCCTGGGTGTGTGTGTATGTGTGTCTGCCTGCCTGCCTGCCTGCCTGCCTGCCTGGGTGTGTGTGTATGTGTGTCTGCCTGCCTGCCTGCCTGCCTGGGTGTGTGTGTATGTGTCTGCGTCTGTCTGACTGTGTCTGCATTTGCGTGTGTGCGTGGCTATGTGTGGCTGTTTCTCAAAATGCAGTTGCTCACAGAACGTCAATGGGGGGCGCGAACGAGAGTGGGGGGCAGAGCAATCGCGCTTGTGCTTTAAAGTTTTGTTGTTGTTGTTTTTTCCCTGATACAGTTAGGTTAAAAGCTCTTACTGGTCTAATCTTTTGGGAGCTCGGCAAAATGATTATTTTGAGCATTCACTGCCTTACCTTATCAGTTTAACCCTACATTTGCTGCTGGATGAAGGCCTCCCCAAGATGCTGCTCTTCTTTCGATGCAGCTCACACCAGAGACGTTTCTTCTCCTTTACCATGTGGTCGTCGTCTTGGTAGTTTTTAATCTCTTGTGATATTTTCTGTAACTTTTTGCCTTGTGTCCAGACCATCGCCATTTTAATATTTTAGCTCATTCCATGTTTTCACACACCTTTGTTTGTTCTCAGATCCATAGATTTTGTTTTTCTGTCTCTTCTTATTCTTCCCAGCTTATGTCTTTTTAAGCTTCTCTCTCTCTCCCTCACAAACACACACACACACACACACACTTACTCTACACTATTTCTGACTGCCTTTAGACTCTCTTCCCTGTTTTTAAATGTGCACAGCTCATGCCAGTATCTTTTATTTACTCCCTGAATGGTCCCTGGATACTCAACAGCCTTTTTTAAATTAAATTCCCGTTGGTTCAGCTAATAAAATCCGATCTTCTCTCTTCTGTGTGATGCAGCCCCTGAGGACTAAGGGGGGTGGGGGGAGAGTATCTCGGAGTATAACAGCTTTTCACTGTCATTCCCATTACTATGCATGGTCTGAATGTGGACAAAACTGTCTTAAGGGATTGGAGGCTTTAAATTAGCTATTGCCTAGTCTGAATTGCACAGGAATTACACTGGACTAATTTAAGAAGCTGGAAAAGTGGGATTTTCAGGGGGGTTTCAAATTAAAATGTAATCCTCGCCCCACCTCTAATTAGGCCCTTTTGAATCATGATTGAGTTCTCCTCGAAAAAAAGGTACTCGGTCAAATACAAAAAAAATGATCCCGTGTTTACCAAGTCTTGTGCTCACCTCTCTGCTCACGCTTCTCACTGGCAGCTGAGGCTCTTTTCTTTAGGGGGATGTCCTCTGTTCCACCTTGCAGTTGCAGGTGTTTCTGGGTAATGGGCACACGGCTGCCTGTTTGTTCAGTTTTACACATGCAGGTTCACCGTGTTTTTAACCAACCTGGGCCCGGGTGTTGTTTTTCGTGTTGACTGTATTCTGGCTCCCAAACAACGTCCTTGTCCCTGTCCAAAAGCCGCCCCCCCAGAAAAAAAGGAGAATATGGCTAAGATTTTGTACAAAGGACTAACCGAATCCTCCCTAATTAGACTGCAAGTGTACAGGGGCTTAGTCAACCACTGGGATCTTCCTTTGTGTGTGAGAAAAATACATTTACCGCCCCCCACCTTCCAGGTAGTGCCAAGGCAATTGTGGGACACCCTCACAGTCAGCAAACTACATAACTCCAAACTATAGGGCCCCATGTCGTCTTTTTGTCTTCCCTTTGATTCCATTTCCTCTAACATGTCTTTCCTAAAGCAGGGACTTCATTCGCAATAAAGATCTCCATCATGCGTCAATAAAACCTTTTTTTTTTCGGTCTTTGTGTGTGTCACTGGGAAATGAGCCGTCACTAAGTCAGCACGCTCAATTAATCTTATTAGAGAGCTAATACATACTAACTCCGCTCCCCAAACAGTGACTTCTGTTCTACAGAAAATGAATGGGAGAGGGGAGCTGGCTCTCTATCATAGGAGCACAGAGGGATGCATCCTTTCTGCCAGTACAACCCTAATGATCTGGTGCCTTGAAGTGAACATTCTGGATCCCATTTTGCATTCTTCAGTTCTTCGTGTGTGTGTGTGTGTGTGTGTGTGTGTGTGTGTGTGTGTGTGTGTGTGTTCACACATTGGGCCTGTGTATCAGTCTGTGGGTGTGCGTGTGTGGGTGCACGTGTGTGGCTGTGTGTGTGTGTGGATGTGTGTGGGGCTGTGTGTGTGGTGTTTGGCAGTGTCTTTGGCTGTGTGTGTGGTGTTTGGTGGTGTCTTTGTCTCAGCCTCGATGACTGCTCTGCAGTGAAGAGAAAAACAAGCAAATTACAGCACAGCCTTCCGATCTTCACACTTGGTCACAAGGAACAGAACCTGACCACTTAGCAGCTCTTTCCCTTTTGGTTTTCATCCCCGTGCTCGTTTGCTGGAATGTTCATTGTTATTTGCCTTCGCCATTCACCCGTAAAACTTTCCATACACTGCGTGCCAATGGACCCCATGCCTTTTAAATGCAAGGTACGCTCTCATATCCTGTGTTGATCTAGGCACAGCCATCAATTGAGAAACACACATGCTACAGGAAGAACACAACCTGAAGTCAGATGTCTGTCTGCAGCTGCTTCAGAAATGATTTCTGTGCTTTGGAATTTCGCTGTTAATAATGAGATTTCTACAGTTGTGTACTCTTGCTCTGGATTCCAGTGGCAGTCATGTTAAAGACTGTGTTATTTATGAAACATCTGTTTAAAAACATTCTTTAGATGATCGGACTTTCCTGATCTGGATATAATGAATATCAATAGAGCTTCCGGTTTGTGAAGCTACAGTGTAATCTTGTGTTTTTTCTGTCTGTGGATAAAATGCTGCATATACACACCAAACCCAAAGTGAACACAAACAAAATGTTCCCCAGTTCAGGTGTTCCATAAAATGAGTCTTTATGATTAGTTGATCTGCCAATAAGGCTCAATGGCGCAGATCCCAGTTTCATTAAATGTATTAAATGTATTTTCTGTCCTGTTGCCTTTATTTTTACACAATGCGCCGTTTTTAACACATTTAAAATTGTAATATGAGTAGACACAATGCTTACAATGCTTTCTTATTGTAAGGTAAGAAATTACTATATGCAGTGTTGTTGTTTAGATTTAATGGATTAAAATTGACCTATTACACTTTTAATACAACTTTGTTTTTTATGGATACATTTTATATTTACCTATAGCCAATGCATTTGTGACACAATGTTGGAATCGTAAGGTATCGTTTACTGGCCAAAAGATCAATTGTAAATCTGCAGTGTTGTCTTTATGTAAATTATAGGTTCAAAAGCTTTCAAATGAGTTTAAGTGAGTTCTATGTTGTAAGGTGTAGGAACCTCCCCTTTAATTCCAGGGGTTGGGTTGCCTAAATTTTAGGGACACCGGCCTGCCCACATGTCTGTGTATGTTTCAAATCTCATGTCTCCTATGTGAGGAGTTGCTCCTCCCGTGCTTGTCTGAAAGCCCTGCAGGAGTTTGCAGCATGGCCAATCTATTATTTACTGCATTTTTATCTGGCAGTTCGTGCAAAAATAGCTTGGCTGTTGTCACTCAAACTGGTGCATTAAGCAGGCCTTGCTTGTCAAAATGTCAGCAGTTTGTGTACTCCCAGGGGGGCTCCCACTCTCTACCCAGTGATGGGCAACATGGTTTTAAACCCCAGAGTGTGACTCTGACAGACGGTGTTCGTTTGTAGAAGCCTTTACAGAATTTTTACCGTATTAAGGCATGGAGTTTATTTTCCAGGGGTGGTGGAAATAGGTCTGCTCTTCTTTTCCACACTGCTTTCATGTCTATGCAGCAGTGGGCTCTGCTGTTGGAGAAGGTGTGTGTGGGAAGGAAAATAAAGTGATTAACAGGATTCAGTTTCAAGTTTATGCCTAGTGAGGCTTTGTTTGTCAGAATCTCAACAGCATTGTCCCTTATTTCTCCTCATCTAAAAGCGTTGATGTTTTGGTGCTCATTTGTACAGTGCGGATTTATACAGATGTTGCCAAGGGTAACGAAATTGTTTTTCATTGTGCAAATACAAATGGAACTAAACAAATGTGGCTTTTGGGGCTATTGACTATTGGATGCTTAGACTAGGACCTAAATAACCTCTGTGCTAGACCGTACCTACTCAAGTCCATTTCAGCCTCTGGTTTGGCTGGCTGAACCACACTGCACAATCCATGCAGTGAAGATGTTTTTATAATGCCCCCCCCTGCAATAGAGTGTATGATTCTTCATTTGTCCACTATAAACCAGTGCATCGGTAACATTTCTGCCTCACACAGGGCTCCCTCATACGTTTGACTGCACAGCTTTCTTGAGAAGTATAATAAGCAGTTGCTGCTGTGTTTGTGATCACAGAGAGAGTAGCCCGGTAACGCTGCACTCTCGCTTACATTCATAACTGTGTCTAAACAGAAGATGCACAGACGAATGACCGCAGAAGCTAGATGGAAAACTGAACAAGGCAGTTATTTGAAATCCCACAGACTGAATCATTCCAGCTAACGGAGCGGAAAGAAGGAACGGCATTGACAAGCATCTCAGTCTTATTTGGCTGTGGCAGGAGCTTTAAAACTGGGTTTAAAGCAGCTCATCAATTTAAAGCAGTTCACAATCCGCAGTGATAGACAAGTTTTAAACGACTGGAATGTGCTATTAACACCGTGTGGAAGACAGGGTGGGGATACTAATACTACACTGAGAAGCATCTACCAGAAAACACAACTTAATTTTCCACTGTATTCCTGGCATTTGTATTTCTTGCTTCACCTCCCTCTCTCGTCTTTTAATACACTTTGTTTTCTGTCTCCTCTTCTGTCTCACTTTCCATAAAGGAATGTTTTCTGCCCCACCCGAAATAGTTAATAGATATTCTATATAAAAGATCCTAATGTTATGCAAATGAGAAGCAGGCTGCCTGTATGGGATTCTCTCTGCCTTTCCTTGGAACTTCAGTGTGGTGTTTTCTTAACAGATTGTGCGTCTCTGCCCCAATGTCATTCTCGCTACCTTTCTCTTTCTTTCTCTCCTCTAATCACTCTCTTTCCCTCTACAGATCAGAAGAAGGAGACCCACTCCTGCCACTTTGGTAGTGTCCAGTGATCAGTCCTCCCCAGGTAAATCTCTCTCTCTCTCTCTCCCCCCCCTTCCCCTCTCCCTCTCTTGCTATCTTTGGCTCTGAAATCATGCATTCAATGCAGTTCAAGAAGCTTTTGTCCAAATGATGAAACCTGATCCATTTCCACAGTGATTTATTGTAAGGTCATTCTAAATGGTGGCCACAGCATTGGTCTGTGAAGTGTGGTCCCAGAGCTCCAATCCTAGCCAGCCAGCTACCGTGCTTTTCCCCAACAGCACCACATTCCAGCTGCTCCTGGGGCATTAAACTGGGGTTACAAACTCATTTTTTTATTTAAATAATTGATCAATTGCAATCCAATTACAGCAGTTTTCTCTTTCACAATTCAACATACATATGCTCCTATACACTACCCCCCCCCCCCCCATTTATAACCATTACAGAATATCCAGCTTCAGTTCCAATACTGTTCAAATGCAGATCAAACCAGTTTATTTTACTTTGTATTTGATCTTGTATGTCAGTGTTATTCTATTCGAATTTAATAAAATATCACTGGGATTGTAATTCAGACTACCAGAAACTCTTGTAATTGTCCTTTTAATTGGGGCCTGGGTCCTGCCTGTGAACAAACTCCCAAATGTAACTCTCCTTACTCCACTCAGATTCACTACAGTTCTGCAATGTCTTGGCTTTTTTTTCTTTTCTTTTTTACAGTTGTTCAATTGTAACACCACTATCAACAGAGATTCTGTGTGTTTGTATGCGTTTGTGTGCATGGAGTTAGTGTGTGTGTGGGGGGTGGGGTTATGGTGTACGGTGACAAGAATCTGTCTTCCTGGTGGGCTTTTCTGAATGAGATGAGGAACGTCAAGAAAGATGAGGAGCAGACATAAGAGAGAGGGAGAGCGAGAGAAAGAGAGCACTCCCAAAGCAGTGACTCAACCGTAGTGTCAGTGTAGACCTCTCTGGGGAATGCCAACCCACTCTTTCTTTCTCTCATCTTTTTCTCTTTTGGAGGGGATTATTTGATCAGGTTTGTTTATTTTTAACCAGGATGCGTGGGTGTGCAGCTATATTCATTCAAGGAAGGGTTGCGTCACTCACTAGATAGAAGGTATGCTTCTCGAGCAAGATGCTTGGGGGGCATAAAAATATACACCGAAAGAAAAGAAAGCAGGACACTTTTGAGGCCACTGTCTCTGTCATAGGCATCCTCACCTGGTTTACAAAGGCCCAAGTGAATGTACACATACATAAAGGAAGAAAATAACAGATGGACTTTGTTTTTTTAATTAGTTCAATGCTCTGTCATTCTTAGCACTAAGCCAGCAGGGGTGGAGTGTGTACATGTATTTTGGAGGAAATTAAAATCTCCAGCCAGTATGCTACAGTGCAATCAAAGGGTGGAGCTTGATCCAGGAACACTCCCAATGGAACAGAGCTGGTTCTCGTTTGAACCGTCTGATGTTGAATATTTTGTCTTTCCCGTGCTTTTGAGTGGATTTGCACAGATGCACAGCAGATTTTGAAGTGATAGTTTAAGTAGACCTTTGGCTGGTGATGATAGGCACCCCTGCGAATATGTGTGATCGTACACAGATGCAAGAACGTTACCGTGTTCATTTGCAGATGAGGACCCTGGAAGAGGCATTCACTACATTATTTAATGCTCCACAAATTAGTCAGTCCAGCTCTCGCTACTCTTCTATTCCCGCTGGCGTGTCTGAAGCCACAATCGTCTCCGTAGTTCTTCCCTCACATCAGCCTGCCCCCGTTTAATCTTAATCCAACATTCCTCCTAGCGTGTGGCAGCAGAATCGCTCTGCCCTCCATGGTGCTATCAAGTCAAGAACACGTAGCTATGGATCAGTGCTTTAAGTGCACGCATCCTTGGCTTTAAATGAGTGAAGGTCGTCTGTCATGTTTACGAACAAGGCTGAACAGCTGTGCTTTTCCTATTGCCTGGAATCAAGTCAGGTGTACAGATTTCTGACGCAGTAAGCTGGTTTAGTTATAGTTTAATAATAACGATAACTTGCTACCAAAAATATCAGCTATTTATTTGGAACTTGCAGACCTTTAATGTAGCATTCTGTTAGTCGTTACTGCACCCTATTCTCCACAATATTACAAAACCTAAAACCAGCAAGGACCCAATCGTAAATTCACAGCTCAGCAAGTCATAGCACGGGGAGGTTTTTGCTCAGCCAGTGTAGACTAGTCTGGGTACTCTACACACATGACAGGACTGTGTTATTAACCTAGCTACCAAGAACACTGCTTCTGTAGGGGGATATTAACCTCCACTGACACTGCCAAGGGTAGAGCTGATGAAATAGCTTTCTGCTCTTGACATTCCTATCCTTCATTGTATCAGAGCTCTTGACCCCAGGACTGTTGGGTAGGAGAGAATATATATATATCAACAATAGACGCATATAACCCCTAATCAAGGTCTTTGTACCAGAGAGCAACTAGGAACAAGATTTGCGAAATGATACTGTAATTCTCTGGTGTCGTTGTGAAAGGTAAACACACTTTTCTTGTGTTTGCCACTGGACGGGTTAATCGGGAAAAAGACACATGCAGACACACGCAGACGTGCGCACACACACACAGCACACAGTATCTGGGGATGTTTAGGTTGCTTGGCAACACAATGGTGTCCTAGAAAAGTTTAAAGGCCCAGAGCTGTGGGGAGGGTTCCACTGGTATTTGTGTGCAGATCCGAAAAGGGAACGGGACGGATTTCTTTTCAAGAGCAGTGTTGGGGCGCACAGAGATTTGCATCAGAGCTGATGAACAGAGCCCCCTACGTTTGTACATTTTGCCTGGCTTACGGAAGTGGGGTCAAGTCAAAAGAGGTCAGGGTGGTGTAATACAGTTTCCCCTTCGTCTTCCCCTTGACATTGCCCCTCACCCTGGGCCTGATGGGAGCTGCGTCAGGGAACAGTCACCATCTGGACCCCCACAAAGTCACCCTCCCACCTCCACTGCCCTTTCCATATTTATTAATGAATGTATTAATTTATTTCTTGTGTGTGGCCCATGAAAAAGCTGAGTGTGTTTTTTCCTCCAGCTGTAACCCTTGGAAAAAAGGCTGCAGGAGGCTTCCTTCTCCTGCCAAAAGCCCCACAGCCAGTCCTGCTGCCAGCCTCTCTGTTCGTATGAGGAGGATCAATCTCACCATCCCTCATTCCTAATGCTTCTCCCCTGTGCTCTTTTGCAGAAATAGATGAAGACAGAATCCCAAATCAGTTATACAAGGTACGGTCCATCTATCTGTTATCTGTCTGTGTCTGTCTGGTGATGCTGAGAAGGGAGATGTGTTCAGCTTGGCAAGGGAAGACCTGAATCACAGTGAACAAAAGAAAATGAATATATTTGAGCTTTCAGGGGAATGCAAATTATGTATTTTTTTCTAACTGACCAAGATCTCCATGGCGATAAGGGCCTATATTTGTGAAAGTGTTTTTTTTTTTTTTTTTTTACAAAAAATGTAACATAAATATCCAAAAGAAAATATATGTAGAAATCTGATTTTGTTAACTGTTTGTTAAATATTTGTTTACTAAGCTCAGCTGTAAAAGTTTAATGGATGTGACCCTGACGGTGTTGTTGATACTCATTCAACCAAATGTAATATCACTGCTTAAATCTTGGGTTCCTTGTTTGCGTCTTCATTTTTTGTAACTTTGGGAAGAAAATAGTGATCTGTGTTTTTTTTTTTTTTTTTTTTTAAATAATTGATCAATAGGCATGTCTTAACTATTTATATCTTGTGAGGATGGAGTTATGAAGCTATTTATGGAGGAGTGAGGATGTGAGTTATGAAGTGAAGCTAACATCTCTTTTGATGTCTGTTAGTAGCTGCACTGTTTGATTTGCAGTTTGTGAATTCAGTGAAATATTACACAGCTGTGCCCTTGATTAGATCGCCACAGTTTGCACATTGAGATACACAGGATATTAAATCAACTTAAAATGTAGATATATAATTCCTTTTCTCTCTTTTTTCTTCCCCCTAAATGATTTTCTGCCAGAGTATAGAGAAACACCTTTGCTCGACACTACTGATTTCTGCTTCACAGTATGAACAAGAGGTTCTTCTGTATGCAAAAAGTTGTGGGTGTGTGGAGCTAACTTGCCAAGTCCCGTGTATCTGTGTTTCAGGCGGCCCTGATGAATTCGCCTCGGCAGCGAAGGAAGGGTGCTCGCGGCACCCCCACCATGAAAGGTACGCTATCGCCACAGAAGCTGCCTTTTATATTATTTGCTTTCCCAGTGCACTCAGATGTGTGTCAGTTCAGCACCGGACAGCTCCTTTGAGAGCTTGGAGGTTCCTGCCTGGCTTGACTCCTCTCTCTCTCCGGCCAGAGCTACAGTTCCTGGTTGAGCACCACCTGTATCGGCAGCAGCAGCAGCAGCAGCACGGAGGGGACGAGTGCTCCTCTGAGAGCTGCCTGTCGGACCGGCCCAGCCCCGAGTGCGGCCAGGGCAGCACCGAGTTCCCAGAGGATGAGGGCGGCTGGGATGCAGAGGAACGGATCAGCCCGGAGAGTTTCGAGAAGCTGCGCAACCAGATGGAAGGTGAGGAACATTTTGTGTTGGCCTCCTGAGGAGAGAGGCGCTGTTAGGTAGTGCCGCTCGGTTTCCGAATTGGGCCGTGGCACTAGCTGGTTCTGGTCTGGGTGGAGGGCCGTGTTGTATAGTGTGTGATTAGGGGTTAGTGGAGTCTGACGCACCACAAGCTTGGCAGCGACCCACTTTAAATACTGTAGGGGTGGAAAATAATACAGGTGTAGCTGCAGTTTTGTACAACGCACATTTCTACTGCGGGAAAGAAGGGATTCTGTAGCCAGCCGCGATGGGCAGACTGACGAAAACCACAGTGAGCAGACAGTTTTATACAGTAGAATAAACAAAATGCTGAGGTTGGTTGCTAATCTAGTTTCCAAGCAGATTCAGGAGAGTAATGTTTTCTGTGCTACTGTTTTTGGAACGTGCGGCTGGTTACACATAAATACTACCTGGTACGGACTGATGTGAGGCTTCATGTATGCTTCCTTGGTTCCAGCTCAGACCAGGTCATCAATAGCAACATTAGCTCTGATTTCTGAAAAAATTGTTCCGATGCATTCAGCCCTGTTTACCTGCTGACAATCACCTCTTGTCTCCTCTCTCTTCACTTCCTTCCTGCCAATCAATTGGGTGGGTAGAGTTCTGCCTCCTCTTTAATAGGTACCTAGACATCCTCAGTCCCTTCCAGGCCCAAAAGCATAGAACTTCAACATGTTAAATTGTCTGCCTTTTTCCACCCAATGGTAGACTTTTTTTTTTAATGAAGCTTTAAAATGCATTAATGCTAATTTTAATTAACATCATTTGTATGTGCCAACTTACTTTTTGATGCATGTTCTTGAAAAAAGAATCAGGAAAAAACTAGGTAAGTGCTAAGGGCACAAGACTTACAAAACTAGAAAATGTGAGAGTTAATTTAAATTCTTATTCTAAGATGCACAGACCCACAGAGACCAGACTTAATTGGCTTAGAAGTAGTTAAAAAACAACAATGCACAAACACAAAAAAACAGATCCTTTTCAATGTGTCCTGAATGTATCCAGCTGGCCAATATGGGCAAGGTTGTGACTGCCTGATTTCACACTGGAACTCAGATTATACTGTCTCTCTAAAGAGGCCACTTAAAATCTGGGCTGTCCCTTGTGTATCGCTTAACCACAGACTTTGCCAAAAACAGAGACAATGTCCTCAATGAAAATCAAACAGGCAGAACAGTATCTTCTTTGTAGCCGAGAGAGACGTATCAGCCTTCCAGGAAAACGTTGTGCTTGTTTAAAAAGAAGCACAAAAACCGAGTAAGCTGCCTCCCACCATGTCCGTCTTTCTCCCTACAGCCCCTCACAGCCAATCGGAGGCCAGTGGAGGGGCGGAGCTCCCGTCCAGTGTGTCACCAAATCAGGAGCAGGAGGAGGGGGGTACCGCCACCATCACCACGGCAACACAACAGACACCAGCAGGTAAAAACCCGTTTCCCTGAACAGTCTGAACTGCACCCCTCACCACAGCACCGAGACCCCAGTGCCGATATTTCTCAAGATTGATCCCAAGCTCCAAGACGTTTGAAAATCGATGCTTCACTGATTATGGGAATGTTTTCTGTTATTTTGTATACAGTCAGGGACAAGTCAATAAGATGATAGTGCTCAGTGCCTTGGGTTGGCTTGCTAGCAGTGCTTAACAAAAAAGCTGTCAAGGCAAGACGGAAAAAGCAGTAAACGGGCTTAGTTTATAACGAACCACCCCTGGTGCCAGATTCAACATGCACAAAATCAAATCACAGTGATGAACTTAAAAACACTACATAGAAGTAATTATTAGTCTCCCAAAAGTAGTGTTCTTAAGGAGTATTTGGCAACCCCTTTACTTTAAAGTCAGTACTGGGTAAGCTGAATAAACAGACCTGTTTACAGTGCTGACCGAGGTTGGGCACTATTTGCCTGGGGCATCTTCACAACAGCCCTGAGCAGACTGTGCTCAGGGCAGCTATAAATGCCCACAGAGTCTGACACAGTCCCCAAGGTGTGCAACTGTCTGGCTCAGCCAGCTAGGCCTCCCTGCGGACATAGCCAATCAGATGTTTACACTACTGGAGGCACGACACGACAGATGAACAGCAAATTAAAGGCCAAGGGAATCTCCCCTGAATTCTGGTACATGGGGAGAAATACACCAAAGCAGGAAATTTGCCATAGTCAGTTCCTGTGATCTGGCCATTTTGAGGTGTGCTAGAGGGTCAGAGGTCCTATATACCAGCAACCCCCTTCCACCCATAGCAGCCTAATCCACTTCTGTAGTTAGCAGGGGACTGTCACTTCAGCTGTGGAAGCACTTTTGGGACTTTTTGTCTTGGTTTCAATGCTCTGGATTAGCTCAAGTCATTGATTCTTCACTGATCCTCTTTTAGTATACCTAATAATTAGAGCAAAAGGGATTTGACTGTCCTCTCTACAGAATCATTGTAATTAACGGTGCATATTTGGGAGAAATGCTTAAAGCACTAAGAAACAGAGCAAAACAAACAAACAAAAATATGGGTTTACATCAAAGGTGACTGGATGTATGCATTCACTATTATTATTATTATTATTATTATTATTATTATTGTTTTTGGCGGTTAAGAAACACCAGGACGGCTGACACATACTCCAAGACAGCTGTTTGCAATGCGTTTTACTGTGCATAGCCATTATTCTTTGCTGTAAATGACAGCTGCAGACAACACAGTTGACAGTGTAGTGGGAAAAGGTGGTCTGCAGACTTTTCTTCTCTTCATTCAGCTCAGAACTGCTGTGTGAATGTGAGGTCAGGAAGATAGTTTGCCTAAAAGGAACAATAAAGATCAGTTCTGTCATACGACAGCCTCGTTAATTTACTTAATTATGGTTTTATAGTTCAGAAGTGTACAATTAAGCTGGAATTAAAAAATAATAACTAGGATAATTCTTAATAATTAAGATAAGAACTTACCTTGCTGTTTCTGAACAAAAGCATGTCACTTAGCAGGTTGTGCGAGCCTTAATGACTTTAGTGGACTGTAGGTAAGGTAAATAAATGAATAAGTAAATCCTTATGCCATTGCTTTGACAGGAGGAACTAAAACAGACTGCCCAGTGTCTCTGGAGGAAGAGAAAAAGAAGGACACACAGGAGAAAGGAAAATAAACTGCCCCTGCATCAGCTTTCTGTTGTACCAAGAAGCAGAAGGAAGATGCACAATGAATGTTTTACAGACTTGGTTTCCGAGAAATTCACCGTTTATCTCCAACCACAGCACCCCCCTCCCCTACCCCCCTCTAGTATTTTCCTGTGGCTGGAAAAAAAAAGCCCCCCAGCTTTGACTCCTGGATCATTTAAGAACCACGCAGAGAATGAATGTGAAGCACTTTTTTTTCCTTCCTTTTAAAAAAATGTAATCTTGGAAAAATGTTCATTATTAACTATAGCTCTATAAATTTAGCAGATTATGAGTTTAAAAATGACAAAACTTAAATAACACAGGAGTTCTTGACGGTCGTGTTTCAAAATCAGCCTCACTACTTTATTTTTGTTATCAGCAATGGATGTGTCCACATTTGTCTTGGAATGGAGGATGCTCTGAACCTGCTCTGAGCAAACATGATGTCATCTATCACTTAAAAAATAACAGAAGAGTTATAATGTATAATGATAATACATATTATGAATGATATATTAGGCTGTAAAAACAATATTCAGGAATGCTTTGCAATAAACACTAGGGAAGCCCGATATGCATGACAAATAAAGGATAGATCAAATAATAATGATCTAGACATAAACCTTCAACACACAGATTATAAATAGACTGAAGTGCCTCTTTGCTACAGTCTGTACACACTGAGCAGCTCTCCTGCCAATGGAAGTTGCTCGTCCAACAGCCCGATCAACACATTCATGCAGCTCCAAGCGACAGAGACTGTCCCCCCGATTCCAATAGTCTCACCGGGGCCCTACCAATAGTGCCCTCTTGCAAAAGCTTATGATACCCCATCTGAATCCCATGAAGTGCCTGGTGAAATGCTGAGTACTGTTCAGACCTGGCTCTTACAGTTGATGTCTCCCAGCTAATCAGAAACGACTGAAGGCATCTTTCACAGCAGGGCCAATTCCATCATTAAAGTGCTGACTGGGATCAGAGTCCAGCAGTGGGACAAATAGGAGCCAAGATTGACGAGCCCTGGAGGGAGGCAGGGTTTGACTTGGAGATGCAGTGGTAGATCTACCAAGCACTGGTGAAGACAAATGTGGAAATCCTTTTTTTCTTTTTACATATTTATGTTGATTAATTAAACTCCAAGTAATACCACTTTCTCTGCCTCTTGTGCGGGGTCCAGCTTTTCTTCACATGCAGTCGCTATGACGGTTCACAGCAGAGCAATAATCCTAATGCAAAATATACAGATATACAAGCTTATATGCAGGAATGCTGTTGCACTACAGCAGCAAATGTGAATTCAATTAGGGGTGGATTACTGCAGAGCAATGCCTGCTCAGTAAAGCTACATTTTACTGTATAGTCTATTGCTTGAATATGCTCCGTGCCATTTCCAAGCGCACACAGGTTTATAGTGGAAAGACGAACAATGCTGTGCCCGTGGGGGAGGGTTAATCTGGTAAAAGCCTCTGTACAGAGATCTGGTGTGCCTTACAGCCTTTAGCAACTTCACCAGTGTGAAGACGTTGGTAGTCTCAGATGTGGTGCTAACTGGCAAGCTCACAAGAACAGTTGTCTGGGGGATTCATTTTTTGTCTATGTAAACAAAACCAGCGATCTCCAGACTATATGGTCCAACCTGCCCTCTGATTAGAAACCTCGATTGACCACCCCCCAAAGTCCTCGCATTGCTTTACCTGCTTTCACCATAAACCTGAGTTTATTTGAGAGCGCATCTCTGTTTTTTTAATGGGATACTGTGCAGACAAAGATCACAGTTCTTCTCGGATCACTCTTTAACAGCAGGAATCCGGGGGAAAATAAAAAAACACAACTGTAAAATAGCCATAGTGACCTCTTGCAGGTTGATTAAACGCCAGCAAGAACAGGGAACAGGGTGTTTCTCTGTGTCGATTTCTAATTACTGACTTTTCAGTGTCTTCGTTTTGTATATCCTTCTGCCTGTATATCTAAAACCTAATGTTTTGAATCATGACATTTAGAAAGTCAAGTGTAGAAGAGGAATAGGGGGGAAACAGAAAATAAATCCCCAACACTTCACTTGGTCAGCCAGTTGACTAACATTGATTGCATGATTTTATAATGCCTTCTCCTTTCAAAAAATAATCGCTCAGAGCACTTAATTTAAAGTAAACTTGGATTTCCACTAAAGTGTTCTGTTTACCAGCGCAATATGTGTTTCTGCTCCTTTTACCATTTAAAGAAAGTGCTCCAAAATGTCTTGAGTTGAAAAAATAAAAAACACTTGATTGTCAGCAATCGAGTTAACCGTGGTAGCTTTCTCTGCAAATATATTTCTTTCTCATTTAGATCACAGATTCAGTCATCCTATCAGAGGTTTAGACTGGCTAGCCCCTTAAACCACATCCCAGTGCAGGCTTAGGGACCATCACAGTGAGCCATCATTACCAACAGAAAACCCAGGGAGGAAGGCCAGGTAAGAAAGTTTTAGTATTAGTCCCTTAGTGAGGACTAGCCTCTCCAGATCTTTAAGAATCCACTTCTAGTGAACGCTAGGTTCCCTGTCATCGTTGACTGCACAAAGCATCGGAGTGTAGAGGGAGAGCTCTCAAATTAATTTTGATATCTAGGGCTCTGTACTGAAGTTCCCAATTCGGCAGGGCAGTGTCTATATGGATCATAGAGTAAAATGTATTTCAAATATATCCCATTTATTTCAAATATACTAAAAGGGGGGCAATTTGGCATATAAAATAGAAGGATCAGGCATTTATGTGATATATTAAAAGATATACGTTTGTGGAATGTTAAGCTTCCACTTTAAACCATTTGGTAAACTGAAAAAGCCTTTAGACCGCCTTGATGCTTCACTACAGCCCACAGATATCCGTCAAGATTGAAATGACCAGCAGAAGAAAGGAAATTGGGGCAATCAAAACAAATAGATCTGGAAAAGCAACACTGTGACAATAAAATGACTCCCCCCCCTCCCTGCCATAAAGTTTAATAATGGCAACATTTTATTTTACACTCGGCAGAACAAACACTGCTTTTACTCAGATCACTATTACAAGAGATTGAGTTATCCCTGACAGCAAACGTATGTATCTTGTTTGCTCTGTTTTAGTTTTAGTGCAGGACTGCTTTTTTTTTTTTTTTTTTTTATGATTTCCAGCATGACAGAAATACATGCGTGTTGTAATTCTTGGGTTTTGTGTTTATTTAGTTCTTGTTTTTTTTCTTTCGTGCAGATGGGGCAAAACCCTTCATTTATATGGCGGTTTATCAACTTTAAGCAGAAGGAGTTTTTACTGTGTCAGGAGCACATAGGACATCCCTGTAATAGATGATAGCAAAGAAAATGTTTGTATGAATTTCTGTATATGTATTACTATAGATACTGTCCAATGATAAACATCTGTATAAAAAAAAGTGTTCTTTTATGATGAAGATTGTTTTAAAAGAAATACAAACCTTAATATCTGTCACTTCTGTCTTGTTTGTCTTCCGTTTGGTCTTTGTGTTCCTGGTTCAAATACAGTTCAGTGTAACACTTAGGTTGATAGCTGACAAGCATAACAATAAAGCGCTCAAACACTCATTTCCTAATGAACAAGAGGGATTAAAAAAATAGCAGAACCTATTGGGTAGTAGTTATTAAGTATATGGTGCCAAATCCAAACAGCCAAATCACCGCTTTGTCTCGTAGGAAGGCCATTATGGATGCTCAAATAAATAAATAAAATCTAGCAGCATGCTTTCAACACATTTGTAACGCTTGAGAACACTGAACCAAAGGCATCGTTCCTCACACTTTGAAAGTCAGTGCTTTTTCTTTTTTTTGGCATGTTTTGGTCTCACTTGACAAAAGACAAGAAAAAACATCCAAAAGCCGTGGGGAATATGTGACTTGGCTGATTTGTATCACCGTGCATAGATTGTAAGTGGCCGCAACAGCATCGCTTCCCTTCTGCAATCAAGTCCGAAATGTACAAACCCACCCCTTGTATGCTTTTAGCTCCCAGGTACACAATTTGCTCAGCAGGCGCAGCGTCCTCGCTTTAGGGTTTCATTGGCAGACATGCGCGGTGTGGGGTTTGATGGCAGGGCCTGTAAAAATAGACATCTGAATTATTGAGAAATGACAGTGAGCTCGGGCACACTGAAGTTGTGACAGGGCTGCAGGTCTTATTGATCCAGTCACCAGCCTCGGAAACAGGATGATTAAGTGCCAGCGTACCAATATACTATTTTGAGTCTTTTAAGTCCAGTTATTCAAGTGGGAATTCGACCGATCACACTGAAGACTGCAGATCCAAATTGATCTCACCCTTCAAGCACACTCTATGAGCCACTGGGAAAGCTTAGTGCAGGTCTTGAAGGCTACTGATAGCTTCTAGGAGAGGTGTAGGTTTTGACTTGAATCACAGTAGCAACTGGCAATAGAACGGGTCCGAGTTGTTAACGAGGCAACAAGGTCAAGATCTACGTAACGCAGACATTTGTCGAAAATGTATTGAAGCTGGTGGATTTCAGCATTGTGCACTGCAGCTGCTTCGAGTTTGCGTGTGTCCTTTGTGTTCCTCCATCTTCTATTAAATTGATTCTATAGAAGCAGTCTTGAGCCAGCTGAACCTGCTTGAAGTAAGAAGTACATTGTCCTCATGCCATGCTGGGGTCCAGCTTCAGAAACTGCAGCTTTGGATCATGTCATTTACAACAGAGTGTCTGTATAATGCCTACTGGAGAAGCAATGAAACCATACAGCTTGGTCACAATAGTAAATTTTATTTGCAGTGTGCTGTATTTCAAAACTTGTTCACTTTTACTAAATACTCCCTGTTGTGTCCTGTGATCAAGGGAGCTGTGCTAATGTTTGTTCTGTCGTTTAAACCCAGACTGCTTCATTCCATCCCAATGTTGTTGCTGTTATTATTCTTATTGTTAATTTGTGTTTGTTTTGACTGCCAAATCATTTTCCACAGTTATTCTCTTAGCATAAAACAGCCACGTGGTCCTTGCTTACCTTGCCTCCATGTTAACCCAAGAGAACTGATGGAACAAACAGATGGATGGCCCGTCAAATCAGGGGCAGAACCAAATCAAAACCTTGACCAACCGGCATATCGCAAAATGACGCAGCTGTGCCCATTCGCGTTGTATAAAGCATAAAGTATAGCGATAGGCTACACTTTGTACTTTTTCTAATTTGCAGGTGGGTCACTGTTTTATTTGCTCTAGGGTCTAAAACAAACTGTTTTTCATTGAAAACTCTAGAATACGCGTAGGGTAAACCCTCTCCATCTCTCCATAGAGACGTATAGACAACCAACCACTAATGCCTAATACCTTATATGTTGGGGGGGGGGAATATGGATTTTACTGTCCCTCCCTTTTAGTATACAGCTGCCTGACCCTCTTTCCCTCTCAGTACAACAATCATTTCATTTCTCATGCTGGCAATTGCCAGGATGTGGCGAGATCTTTATATTAATTACTTAGTGTATCCATTACCTTATCCCTGCTTGAGTGCACGTTGGTGATTGTCTACCCCCCAGCAATACAGCAGGCATTTCCCCGACCAGAGCAACCTGCCTGGCTGAGCTGACCATGATCAATGTCCCTGAAAAGCAGCGTGTGTGCTTTGATGCTTGGAACAACCTCATTTAATGGAGCCCTGGATAACTGGGTAATCAAACGTATTTCTTCCACTTGGGCAGGCAATCAATGGATTTCACCCTTCAAATACCCAGGAAAGAATCTGGTAGACGTACACTCTTTAGGCCAATGTCACCCAGCCTCTCTGTAGAAGTGCTTCCCATTGTGGCATGAAAACCAACAGCGGTTCCTGTAGTACTCAGGATATTTTTTTAAGGTCTAGGTCTCAGTGGCTGAGGACTCAATTTTGAGGCTGAAACTGTGTCGTAAGATCCCACGGTCAGACTACTCTGCAAGAATCAACTAGCCACTTGTTTGGTTAAATTTAAATGCAGAGTTGTTAAAAAAAAAAATTACAAGGTGGTGTGCCTGATCAACATGCTGCCAACATCCGCAGCAATGTGGAGTGGTGGTCAGGGCTCTGTATAAATGGGTAATTGAATGTAATTGTAAATATGTACATGGATAATTATATATAAACATACTTGTAAAAAGTGTTAGTTGCCCAGTATAAGATAAAGAAATATAATAATGAATTGTGGCTGCAGCTTCTTTCATGTATATTTGGTTTTGTAGGTGACCAATCTGTAAAATAAGACCTGGAATTTTGTTTGAAACATTATTTGCTGTTTCTAGATTCTTTGTGGTTTATTTAATTCATATTTCTTGAAAAAAAACACATATCAAATCCTCATTTGTTTTGAAAAGAGCCCTTACTCTGTTCATGTGGTGTATGCATTCCATTACGATTATTACTATGATTAATACAAATAATAGCCTTAATAATAATATCTGTTTTATTAATAACACTATGCACACACTGTACAGTAATATTTTAGATGGTCTTGGTCTCAACTCTTTTGATTTTGACATCTTTGGATTCTGTTTTGACTCGAACTCTGACAGTTCTGGTCTTAGTCTTGACTCAGATTCGGACAGTCCTGGTCTGTCGTACTCCAATAGGGTGGTTTTGACTCCAACACTGCTGATGATTGATGCGGTTGTTACCCTGTGATGCTTGTTCACAGTGAATGTAATGAACAAGGTTTAATAGATATTCAAAATGCTCTTAAGTTGACATTCTACAACATGCCAATTCAAAAGCCAATGGGACATTTTCCTGTCCCATAGTATGAATAATGAAGCCATCCCCTGTATCTCTTACATCCTTCAGTTATAATTATTACAAGCTGCATATCCACTGCGTTTTCAAATAATGTGACAGAAATTCCGTTTATGAGTTTGACCCAAGTTATCAATAAGATACTCACTGGAGAAGAATCAGGAAGGGTTTATCTCTGGTCCTTATATACAGTGAGGGAAAAAAGTATTTGATCCCCTGCTGATTTTGTATGTTTGCCCACTGACAAAGAAATGATCAGTCTATAATTTTAATGGTAGGTGTATTTTAACAGTGAGAGACAGAATAACAACAAAAAAATCCAGAAAAACGCATTTCAAAAAAGTTATAAATTGATTTGCATGTTAATGAGTGAAATAAATATTTGATCCCCTATCAATCAGCAAGATTTCTGGCTCTCAGGTGTCTTTTATACAGGTAACGAGCTGAGATTAGGAGCACTCTCTTAAAGGGAGTGCTCCTAATCTCAGCTCGTTACCTGTATAAAAGACACCTGTCCACAGAAGCAATCAATCGATCAGATTCCAAACTCTCCACCATGGCCAAGACCAAAGAGCTGTCCAAGGATGTCAGGGACAAGATTGTAGACCTACAAGACCATCGCCAAGCAGCTTGGTGAGAAGGTGGCAACAGTTGGTGCGATTATTCGCAAATGGAAGAAACACAAAATAACTGTCAGTCTCCCTCGGTCTGGGGCTCCATGCAAGATCTCACCTCGTGGAGTTTCAATGATCATGAGAACGGTGAGGAATCAGCCCAGAACTACACGGGAGGATCTTGTTAATGATCTCAAGGCAGCTGGGACCATAGTCACCAAGAAAACAATTGGTAACACACTACGCCGTGAAGGACTGAAATCCTGCAGCGCCCGCAAGGTCCCCCTGCTCAAGAAAGCACATGTACAGGCCCGTCTGAAGTTTGCCAGTGAACATCTGAATGATTCAGAGGAGAACTGGGTGAAAGTGTTGTGGTCAGATGAGACCAAAATCGAGCTCTTTGGCATCAACTCAACTCGCCGTGTTTGGAGGAGGAGGTATATTGCCTATGACCCCAAGAACACCATCCCCACCATCAAACATGGAGGTGGAAACATGCTTTGGGGGTGTTTTCTGCTAAGGGGACAGGACAACTGCACCGCATCAAAGGGACGATGGACGGGGCCATGTACCGTCAAATCTTGGGTGAGAACCTCCTTCCCTCAGCCAGGGCATTGAAAATGGGTCGTGGATGGGTATTCCAGCATGACAATGACCCAAAACACACAGCCAAGGCAACAGAGGAGTGGCTCAAGAAGAAGCACATTAAGGTCCTGGAGTGGCCTAGCCAGTCTCCAGACCTTAATCCCATAGAAAATCTGTGGAGGGAGCTGAAGGTTCGAGTTGCCAAACGTCAGCCTCGAAACCTTCATGACTTGGAGAGGATCTGCAAAGAGGAGTGGGACAAAATCCCTCCTGAGATGTGTGCAAACCTGGTGGCCAACTACAAGAAACGTCTGACCTCTGTGATTGCCAACAAGGGTTTTGCCACCAAGTACTAAGTCGAAGGGGTCAAATACTTATTTCCCTCATTAACATGCAAATCAATGTATAACTTTTTTGAAATGCGTTTTTCTGGATTTTTGTTGTTGTTATTCTGTCTCTCACTGTTAAAATACACCTACCATTAAAATTATAGACTGATCATTTCTTTGTCAGTGTTCAAACGTACAAAATCAGCAGGGGATCAAATACTTTTTTCCCTGACTGTATATATATATATATATATTACACATGTAACAGCCACACACAAAACCCAACCCCTTTCAAATTCCCTGTACATTCATATAAAATAGAAATGAGTTAAGAAATGATACACCGAGGTGTCCAAAGCTGGTGAATTTGATAGTGGGTGATGTGGGTGAGGATCATGGTTAATGTTAACCACTTATTGTGGTTGAACAGGGACATCACATAATTTTGTTCATGCAGGATATTATTAATCAGGCGCCCTCTACACCGGATGCAAGTCAGCTCTTACAGCAGTGATTCATCATGTGTAGTGCATCATAATGCGTGACCGGAGATTTGCTCAGCTGGCTGTACTGTACTGACAACTGACTGACCAACTGACCGGCTGAGGGATGTATACATCCGCCACAGGGTTTGGCGTACAGAAAAGTGGGAGAAATCAAATCCATGTAGGTTCTTGCTCAAAGCAAAGCACAAATCCAGCAGATATCAAATAGCCCTTTAAAATCACCTCCTTAACTGGAGTGGATGAAGTGTTATGCTATGAAAATGTGGAATGTATACATAAATGGCTTAGTGAATCCCCCCCGGCCCTTTTTACTTTTTTAACAGTAATTTCATCCCATGCATCACCCCTAAACAACCGCACATTTCTTAGTCACGCATCTGTACCACAAGAGTGTGACACCTCAGTCACGGCTTAATGACCTCGATCCCTACTGTTGTTTTTGTTTTTCCCTAACCAGATTGGCTCGAGGGAGTCGTCCTCTTGACAGCGCAAGGGCGAGTTTCAGTCCGGATTGGCTCATAGACCCCAGTCTGATGTAAAAAGAGAGTGACAGGCTGTTTAATGTCAAGCTGGCTGTCTGTATCCAAGGATGTCTGCCATGCTAGTCTTCGCAGTAGCTCTCTGTGGGATCTTCCTCGGAGAAGTCTTCCTCACTGGGAGAGAGTTCTTCTATGGAGCTCTGGTCTGCTGATCCTTGGGAACAGATCAGAGATGGGTGGTTAGAACCTCTGGCCAGTTGCATAAAACAGCTTAATATGGAAATCCATATTTATTATATATTTATAGTGCGTAGTGTGGATAGTTTGAATGCTTTGTACCGGATCGCTCAGCAGTTCTGTTATGGTAGTATAGAGTTTAATATACAGCTCTGGAAAAAATGTACATTGATTTCTGAACTTGGAGTGGTCTCTTAATTTTTTTTTTAAGGAGTAGTATGCATCAGTAATAGTATGTAACAGTATGTATGTTAATGGCTGTAGTATATTGGTAGGTATATTCATGTTGGATAGGTTGTAAGGGTCTAAAAGTGAGAGGGACAGAATCACAGGCGCCTCATGCATCATATTCCTACTGAACTCAAGTACTTGTCTATTAATTTTATTCAGTACTGATGCAATAGTGGTAGTACAGTTTTGTAGATGAGCTGGGACACTGAGAAGATATGGAACTGGTCTATTTCCAACAGTTCTACCGGGAGAAAAACATTAAAACTATTTATTTTGGAGAAAAGTTTGTCTTAAAGTTGTACAAGTTTAAAATAAATGGTGTGGATATGTTCATAAAGCAGTAGATGTTTCTCACATATATAGGCTAGTGTATATTACAGAAAATAATGCAGTTTCAATATCAACAATAAATTAATAGTCTAAAGCATTAATAATAGGCTAATAATAGTCCTATTGCAGTGGTCACTATTTTTTCCGCGGGAGGGGGCGATTCAGTAATTGGTAATAATGCATGCCGCTCAGTGGCAGGGAGGGGTGGGTACAAAAGTAATGCAGTTTCAATATCGACAATATATAAATAAATAGCATTAAGCTTTAATAATTAATTTAATGCTGTACATTAAAGTTCTGTATTTGCAGTGGAAATGTTTTTTTTGTTTTTTGTTTTCTGCCGGAGGGTGTGCAACAGTTGAGTAATGCAATTTCACTTTCGACCATAAACGAATAGCCTAAAGCTGTAATTAGTAATGTAATCCATTAAACATTAAACACAAAACTCGCCGAGGGGGAGCTCAATCACCCAGCATTTGCTTTAGTGAGATGGAAAATGGCCAATCCTAAGCCCCATTGCCGGCAACGTTTGCCTGCTGTTTTCCTGTTGCCCCCCATTCACAACGGGTTTGAATGCGGGAAAATTGCCGGCAAAGACCCATTCGCACAGAAAACAGAGATCCGGGAAGAGCGCTGTGGCCCTGGGGCCGAGCCGCTGCAGAAGCCCGTGGGTCCGAGAGCAGAGCCGGGCCGGCACTGTGGACTGTCTGTACAAGTGCGATCATCTCCCCTTTAAAGATATGGCAGAAGCAGTAAAATACTCCGAGATGGATATTTAGGAGACGTCACACTACTGTGTTATTGTATATTTTATATATAGGCAAAACAATGACCATTCTGCAGCGCCACGCTGATTATAATATCCACAGATATAGCAGCCTATTGTTGTGTCTGTATAACTGCATACAGTGTGTTTAAATAGACAGTATTCACACTGTTGTCATCTGATTGTGAAAATGAATGGCTTTGCTGGTCAGATCTGCGCACATCCTGCAGCGTGACCACACCCTGTATTATCTGGTTGTATCAGAAGTAGTCAAATGTGTTAGACTATATCCGTAGCAACTTTATTAGTATTATTTATTTATTGGCAGACGAACTTATCCAGGCTGACTTAGAAATAATAACATTACAAAGTGCACAACTACAGTACAGTTCAACGCATAATGCAATTTACAAAATCAAATGTACACACGTGTATAGGAAATATATAGTAAACAATACAATGTAGTCATATGTATTGTTATTGTTCGCGTTATGCTGCAATTTAGTATGCACTAATCATGTAAAATGTAAATATCCGTTGTTTTATCCTCCGCCATGTCTATGAACCCTGTCCTTTTCTCGTTTCGGTCACAAGTTCTTGTTCAAAGGCGGCTGGACCTCGTCGTGCTGTGGTCGCACACATGCGCCTCTTCTGATTGGTTGCATCAGTCAGCTGACCACTGCGTCCACACACAGGGACTCGACGCTGAATTTGCCGGCGGTCATATTCCGGCTCCATTCACACAGACACGTTGCCGCAAAATGCCGGTCATTAGACTAGGACCCTTGCCGGAAAATTGGCGCCAACGATTTGCCAGCAATAATCCATTCACACAGACCTTGCCGGCAATTGTTTCAGGAGAATGGGGTTCTACATTAACAAAGGCTGGGAAAGGAAAATGTTAGTTTTTTTTTTCTTAAGGTGATACAGTATGCAACGTATAATTGTGTGTTTTATTTAACCCCGTAGGCCTTGTCAATCACACAAGCCTGCTTGGATTGGATGACAACACGGCAGGGCGGGCTCTGGTGTCTCACCGATAGAGCCTGGAGAGGAGACGCGTCAACACTGCGCATGTGGGACACACAGTGACACTGACGGCCATCAACAAACTGTATGTATTTCAAGGGGGACACGTACCGTTGGCTGCCCGCTCTTTCCATTTGAACTTGTTGTCCTCCGTGTGTCGAGTCCACGTCGATCGGAAGCTCACCAGCTCGGCCGTGACGTGGGCAAGACTCCACTGCAGGCCGCGGGAGCTCTCCTTCCACAGCGAACTGCCGGGGACACGGGTTTCTTAACATAGCAGCTCGCTGCTCTCAGGGGTTTTGTAAGGCTGTAACCTATGATACCCATTTTTGTCAAATGCCAAACCAAAAGAAACCGAATTGCTGTTTTAACTCATTTAGAATGTCAATGTAATGTAGTGTAGTGTTGGGAACGGACATTAAGGTAAGTAAAATTACATATTTCTATACAAATTCGTGTTTTTAAAGAATTAAGATGCATCATGGTGTTCATGATGAATGCAAAGAATGGTGTAAAAATATACCTCAGTTGTAATTGCAACGCAGTTCCACCTGGTGGCACTGTTTATACAATAATACAGAAAACAATACAGAAAACGGTTTTTGTATCACTCATAGATTACAGGCGGGGACAGAACATCATGACTTTATGTGGTTACACTGTATGTCAATTGAAGTAGTATTAAATAAAGGTAGTTCTTGTTATGTTAGTACGACAGAAGTAGATAAGTTAGTTGTACATTTAATCACCTCCAACTGTTAGAATGATAAAATGGACTTGGCGCTTTCCTAAGTCATGTTAAACTGTGCAGTGACAGCAACCCACAAACGGATATACTAATATCTGTATCAAACAAATTACTGTTTTAATACTTTTAAACCTTTTTTTAATTATGATTTACTTTTTAATACTTATTTGGAATCAATCACTAAACTTACAGTACTTTAACCCACACACTGAAGTACTTTACGTTATTTTGGTGTTAATTCCAGTCTTTTTGTACCCATTTACACATTATACAATATTAACTGCAGGGAAACATGTTATAATTATTATAGGCTTTGGAATATATATTTATGCACTCATTGTTGTGCTTTACACCCGCCCTTTACTCATCCTCACTTCCATAAATGTGATTGTGTAGTAAAAATGTCAAGTGTGGATGTATAATGTGGCATCAGCAGACCTGTATCTCTGGCAGGGGTCAGGCTGGGCAGGATTCTCCTGGACCAATGGGATCACAATCTTTTCAGCCATTTCAGTCAGTAAGGAGAAGATTGGGTCCACGATAAAATCGATAAAACCTGCATAACACAAAGTACAAAATAAACAAGAGCTACACTACTGTACATGCTGTAATCGTTTTGTCCCCCGTCCCCCCCCCCGGACACACAAGCAGTAGCAAGCCCTCCACGCTCCTCCATGTCGAAAATCTTTAACTGAGACAAGGAGCAGTCAAGCATCTTTCTTGCTAGCTGTTACAGAACAGTGCACAAGGGGATTACGTTTATAACAACATTTTGTGAATCTTCATCTGTGCTAATTAACAGTTTGAAAGGAGAGGTCAATACAGTGAGATGTTTTTCATTTTTATTCCACTTATAAATAAATCCCCCCTCCCTTCCCTTCTTACATCAGTGTACTGTTTTATAATGACACTAGTTTATTGTTGTGGTACACCGAGGAAAACCATTTAGTTTTCTCAGAGCAATGTAGGATAAACTGACATGGCCCAATAACAGCCGTGCACGCCACGGATTTCTACCTAATAAGGGAACTAGAGCAAAGGGGATTTTGAACACGGTTGTATAATAATAAATAATGACAATGTATTCAAACATCGGGCTGCTGCAAATGCCAGTTGAAAATGTCTCGCCAAAAACAATGATACTGCACAGGCCGATACATTACCTATTTGGGACTCGGCCACCAAAGTTGTCTTTCGATCGCAGAGGGGAGAGAAAGGAAGGCCCAGTTCAGCCTCCTTGTCCCCCTAATAGAAAAGAACAAAACTGAATCAGTCGCACTTTATTAAAGTTAATATCTTTAATTCCTCAGCATTCTCTGCGGTTGAGCACATGTCCAGGGTGAAGCAAAAGTCACTATACAGTTGTATACATGTATTAATACAGTTCAATACAAATGAATTATGTCTTCAGACACCAGTTTAAACACATTTCTAGAGTGTTCAAACTGCTGGCCGTCAGCGGAAACATACTGCAGACATCTATGTAGTCATTAATGGTTACGAATGCATGTGTCACATGATTCTTAATGGTTTGCAGAGTACGTGTTTGTTTTTGTTTTTTGGCATGAACAAAATCAACCACAAAACATTTATTTAAATGCATTAATTACTAAAAATAGGCAACTGTATAATGACTTTTGCAGTTAATATTGTGTATGTGATACCAGTCCGTTGAAAGAAAGAAGGATTTTTTTATTGTTGGTATTGGTATATTCAAAATAAGTGGAAATGCACTTGAAGTCAGTCCTGGCTGAGGCCTAAGGCAGGTAATTGTTCTGTAATTGCACTGCTTAGTCAGATCCTCTTCTTAATAGTCTATTGATGTCAAACTACAGTACATAGCCTCTTAGGACTTGCTGAACTACAGCAGGGGTTGCTCTGAGTCATAAGGAAAAGACGCTGGCGTCTGGACCGTTTCTCCTGCACGTACAGGGCCTGTTTTTCACTGAGGCGTGAACACAAATTGTGTAACCTCTGCATTCCTCTCAATAGTATCATGTTGGAAATTACACATAAGCTTAAAACAAGTGAAAACTCTGAACTACCCATAAATTGTTAAGTAAAAAGAAAAATGTATGCAATTGTGGTTTAATTTATTCTCCAAGGCCATTTTGGTTCTAACTATTAATCAAACCCATAGGGTACAAGTTTGTAATTTGTGACTCATGGGTAGGTAACTGTTTTGATTTGGTTTGGTTTAGGCCTTTGACCTCATTCATGTGTATCCCTTGGGAGATACCTGTCTGAAGAACTCCTCCATTAGTGACTTGGTCCAGCGGGCATGCAGCGGCCAAGGCTTGGTGGGGTGACTGATGTCGGCCGTGTGGAGCAGAAGAGACAGCGCCTTGGCTTTATCTATCCTGTGGAATGACGATGACACTGTGTTTTACAAGATGTTATTATGATTCCCAACAATATGTTCTAAGGAAGCTAGGCTGTGTCCTGATAACTCCAGGAAGTGAGTTGCTTACCTCTCCTGCTGCTGTAGACACAACTTCATGGCCTTGACCTGTAGGAGGTGGGAGGACATGTCTGTGGCCAACACCATCTCTATCACCAACGCACGCAGCTCCCTGTCATCAGCACAGACAGAGGACATAAGTCATGACCAGGTGCAGGACATGTATAATTACACACTGGAGCTGGCGATGATCCCCTTTATGAATGGGTGGACAGTATTCCTGGGCTACGTGATCTTTGTTTTGGTCTGCTACAGAGGGCATGTTCTGCTGGAAATATATTGCCCAATGAATGTATCGGATGCGATTGTTGAGTATAATTACCTTGTGCCTGATCCCACACATTTACCACAAAGGTGGAGTGTTGGGTGTCACCCAAGAACCATTTCTTGATTGCAGAAGTTTGTTTTTTAGTAGAGATTATTATTCTTATTATTTCTTATTCTTATTATCATTATTTAAATGTATATAGTGTTGGCAGTAGAATTCTTGGGGTTAGGGGAAAGTAAAAATGCATTATGTCCTTCTCATGTTGTGGGGCACTTTTTCTTTTGATATATCCTGCTGAGAAGGTGCTGATGCAAAGCTAGCCGATATGGCCGTGCTGCTGGATTATTTTCACGTGGCGCCTGTGTAGTGGAAGTGTCTGGACTCGATAGGAGGAGAAGGGAGAAGGGAGGAGTACCCCGCTGGTTCTTACACCCATTCTTCCCGGGAGAGGTTGATGAAGATGTTCATGTGGTCTTCCTGCAGCAGGCGGAAGGCGGCGCTGACGTGGTGGCTCTCCATGACGGAGCGGTCGTTGTAGATCATGGCGTAGTCGGACCTGCCAAGGAACAGGGGGAGATGGGGCTCAGTGTGGGCACGTCAGACGTGTACCACTTGGAAGATGAATTTAAATGATTGATTCTGTTTTTGCCTTAATAGAACATAGATTTTATTTTAGATCAGACTGATGATTCCATACACTCTGTGAATTGGGTTTACAGAGCCTTGCTAGACTCCTTCTTTCTAAATACCTTCACAAATAGTGCCAGTATGTGTAATTGTATTGGTATGCATGATATATACAAACTGTAATAATAATTTAAAAATAATAGCAAGCTTTTGGATTGTACAGGGTTGCTTTTTTATTTTTAAGTTCCCCTTTCCTGCTGTCCTTTAAGTTACTAGAAAATTGGATACGACTTGAGAGTGAAAATGTTGAAGGCAACTCTTAGCCAGTTCCTCTTCTTACGTGGGATCTTAGAACTGGAAAACTAAATTAGTTGTGTAATTAGCGGAGGGGGTGGGCAGCTTCCCTCTGAGCAACTGCTTAGCGGAATCAGGCTAGTGACGCTCTCGATGAGAGATGGGCTCAGGGGAACAATTTAATTAGAATCTTAAGCAGGAGTTAAAATAGATTGTTAGATTAAATAGAGAGGCCCTCAAGAAAGAGAACTGAAACACTTGGCTTGTGTTTCACTTATTGGGAACAGGTCCCCCCCTTTGTAAAGCCTTGTACTAACACCCCCCTCTGCCTTTCTCACTGGTAAGGCTCTGGTTACGCTGCGCACTGTATTTGGAGGGTGGTTTCTTTGCTGTCCAGCTTCAGCACAGCGACTGCTCAGACTGCAGAGTGTCATGTCTTACACTGAACTCATCTAAACAGTTCTGTGTGGGCATGTCAATCAATCAATCAATCGTCATTTATTCAGCTCTCACTTGCACACTGTGTGTCTGGAGGCTCTGCTAATAAATACCAATAATACATTAAAATCTAAGAGGAGACTCAAATGCTCAGAAATATCAAAGAGGAAAAGCCTTCTCAGATAACTGGGTGTTTAGGTGCAATTTAAAAGTTCAGTTTTGGAAAGGGCTCTGATGATGCTGGGTAAGGCAGTCCTCAGTCCAGGAGATTCATTTCCCACCCCTTGAAACTTGGGCAACTTGAGTTGAGAAGAGGAACAGACATACATTGTATTTTGTGATGGTCAGAGATTGGAAACCTTGCTCAAGGACTTCAAAAACTACCAAAACTATCCTTTTTGAAAAGGGGCACTACACTGCAGCAGGTTTATTTGAGATTGGGTTGGTTTATTTTTGTCACCTGCATTAGGAACATTAGCAGACACATTTAAGATAAACAAATTAAAACTTCCACCAAACTTCATGTTCTTGTTGACGACTCTTGATTATTTACAATGTCCTAAACACTTAAGAATTCTAGTAGGAAAAAGAAAACACAATCCAGATTTTCTGTTTGGGTGGTAGTGATGTTCTTAGCAGATTTGTGTGAGGGTTACTAGCAGTGACGAATCCAGGGCTTGAATCTAGTCTCGGAAATAACATACAAACACAATCAGCGCCACTGACATGATCTTTGCTGGCTGGTTTTCTTTTGAAGTATGTACAGTAAATAAACCAGAGAGTTAAGTTCCCAGGAGGGAGTCTTCGAAGGGAAGAGGTCAGCTCCAGCCTAACATTTTTGGGACGTTCCCAGTTAAAGGAGTAGAATCCGTGCCTTGAAATGTCCCAAAAGAATGATTAGTCACTGTGCGTCTGTACCTACCTATCCGTAAATATTAGTTTGTTGTTGTTTGTTGTTTGTTTGCAGTGCTTTTCCTTAAATAAACCCAATAACTAGAGGCACTCGTATAATTATTTAATGTGAATTAAAGTATGAAATTTTGACGAGCCTTGATCGAGGCATCTGTGGTAGATCAGCTGGACGTCCTGTAATCATCGATGACTTTTACAGAGCAACTAGAAACTAATGATATGAGAGCCCCCCTTTCACCTTGACATCCACTGAGAATTGGCCTAATGTTTTCTTTCCAAAAATAAAAAGACAACATGCCAAGAGACCGTCATCTTTGTTACAGGACCTCGAAGGGAGAGAAAAACAACAAGACACAAATTCCACCGGCCAGCTATAAATATGCCCTGTGAAAGCTGTTTGCTTAAGCTGAGCTGTTTTTTGGAAAGTTGAGCAAGCTTATTTAAGACTAAATTAATACTAAACATCGACTTAAAACACAGTCTTTGGTAACGCTTGACAATAATGGGCAGCACTTCTTAAAATGTGAATCCCACAGGAATTCATAAAGCATTACCCGATATTGAAATTGCCAGTGTATTCGAGTCGTCGCTTCACATCTTTTACGTGCTCTCATCTTTAACTAAGCTGTACTCTTGTCTGGACAAATGTCTCTGTAGCAAGCTGTAAGAGCACATCGTTATGATTAGATTTGATAATTCTGGCTCCTGTTAATATTCTTCTGCTGTGATAATTGTCTGGCTCTGTGCTGTTTGCTGGGTTGTATATAGTGCACCTATTGAAGGTGGAGTCCAATTGTTAAAGAGACCTGTAAAAAGACCTGTTAAAGAGACGGTGCAAATTGTGTGCAGATTATTCTGAGTATATTAACAAAATGGAAAAAAAATACTCTAAGCAGCCATCTCCACACACTGTACTATTCCTGCAGATGAAAGCTCAAGAAGGCGTTGTCTCGTTTACAGGCAAGCACCTGGTGCCTGATCATGTACTTATTAATTTTATTTTAAGATATGGAAACTTTTTTTTAAATCAGGAAGTGCATTATTATTCTGTGCATTTGCTTTCATCTTCAGTGTTTACAAGCTGCTTTATGAAACCTTAAAAATAAATCAAACGGCTCATTTCAAGTCTCATTTCCATTTCACTGGTTAGTTTCCCGGAGATTCAGTCTCTGCCGGCCACAAGAGGAAGGAGACTCGGAGCGACTGCTGCTTCAGCTTGCCCTGGTGGGCCCAGAGTCTGGGAGTCTTACCTTGTGTGGATGTGAAAGTTGTTGGTGGTCCCGGTGTGTTCGTAATCGTGGATGGCGGCGGCAAACAGCACAGCCAGGACCTCCAGCTCGCTGAGCCAGTGCTGCAAGGGGACGAGAGACGACACTGTCAGGGCCTATTGAAAGGGCTGCTGGGAATTAGTACACGACACTGCAGTACTCATTGAGTTTACACCGGCACTGAGTTGTGAAATTAATTAGCCGTCAGTTAAATCCAAAGTGCTTCTCCAATCGAGCAGTTATGAAATAAGTTAATTCTGAAATTAAATTTAACATCAAATGTTTCAGTTCCCTCCTAAAGTGTCTCTGGTGTTCATGGGTGTTGCACAAAGTCCCTCAGTTCATTAGTCCCAGTTGAGGGAAAGGGTGAACGTATCCAGGGGCTGTTTAATATTCCAGGTGTTTATAAGTGCTAGGCCATGAGGTTTAAGAGGTTTAGACTTTGGTTCAAGATTGTTGTCAATTCACATGGTTTAGTAGAATGGAACTTCTGATAGGGGTGTTACATTTTTGTAATTAATTTTCCCATCTTCCCTGTATGGAATCAAATACTGCTTTGAAATGAGTGACACTGCAGCCATAGAAATCGGACAGCCACTCCACTAACCTTGAGAGACAATTAGTGAATCTGTGGTAATGAGGGAATCGAAGTTTGGGGGATAATTCTGTCCTGTTGATTAACACAGAGAGGTCAGGGACCCTGTTTGCTGCAATTAGGTTTCTTACAAAGAGCCCAGCCTGAGAATAGTTAAAGCTGCTGCAGGTCTTCAGCAAACCCCAACTCTCCAAGACTAGAGACCATAACCCTGCTCTCAGATAGCTGCAGGGTTTTGCACTCATCCTTTCAAATGAACGAGCTAGACCAATTATTGTCTTAATTAGTAAAAATCAACATGTTTTTTCAGATCTCTACTCATTCTTCATTTTAAGTGACCTGTAAAAGCTGCAGGACTGTGTCTCTTCAGGGCCAAGGTTGAAGCCTCTAATCTAGAGTGTTCTTCATTCAAAAAGTAATGTTCTCCTATTGGTAGTGCAGTGTATAATGGAGTTTTAAACTGAAATTCGGGAGAAGTACAACCCTAATCCCGCGCCTGACTTCCCAAACATAAGTATCCGGCAACAAACTCACTTTCCCAGCATTTGTCCCTTGGCTCATTCCACCTAGAGGGATGGGATTATGATGGCCAGGTCATCCTTTCCTTAGTCAAGCGAGTCTGGTCCAAAACCAACACTGTTGACCTTTTACAACTTGCTTCTGAGCTCTTGAAAGATTAACTAGAAGGTTTTTTTCAATAGTACAGTTGGGAATTATTGTATTTGCCTGCCCCCCCCCCAAATAAATAAGTAAATAAGTAAATAAAATAAAGGACACTGGGAATAGCAAGACTTGAATCTTTATAAATTAATCAAACTGCTGTGCAATGGGAGTCTTATTTATAGCCTTGTTCAAGGGGACTGGGAGAGAGGGAGCTGATAGCGTACCACCAGGCCAGTGCGTAATAGCAGGCAGTGGACGGTCTGTGTGACGTCTGCAGCGTGGACCTGGCCGTGGTAGGGGTTGCGGTGTTTGCTGTAGCCTTTCTCCAGGTTTCCGAGGAAGGACATCAGGAATGCGATAGGGATCTGCAGCACAGACAGACCATAAAACCATTTCATCACCAGAACTCTGAACTGAAGTGCCCCCCACTCGGGCGCGAGGGAAAGACTGCATTTCGTTGACAGCAGGCTATTCTCAAGACATTTTGTTAATGAATAAAATGTGAGGCAAAAACTAATGTTAACTGACATGGTTGAGACTTAATTGAAGGGAAAACAACATAAGGATTTTATGCTGGTATCTGGTCTCCTTGGTGCATTGGTATCTTGATAACACTCTTGACATGGTTTCATCTACAGTGGGCTTTCGGTCTGTAACCTCTTGTGTCTTTAAGGTCTTTAAGGTTGTTTTGTGTTAAATGAGGAGATGGCAAACAGTGACAGTGGCACGCACCTTAAAGCGGGTGTTGAGCTCGTATCTGGTGAGCAGCTCAAAGACGATGGTCTGCAGCGTGTGCCCCTTGCTGGCGGCGTTCAGTGCGTACACATCGAAGTTCCACCGGTCGATGTTCTGGAATCGATTAGAACACCTTGTGAGAATCGCTCACAACAAGTCAGCCGAAGACATGGTAGCTATCTTCATGACCGGCGCAGTATTCAACACAGTCGGGCACATGTATGGCTCACAGCGGAAGTTTTTAACTTTGCCCTTTTCAATTTCACGTAAAAGTCTCACACAGTTACTTGCTTACAGTACCTGCTTGTGTAATGGGGAAGACAAGAAATTCATTTCTTTACCCGGAGGCATTGAATGACGGCAGAAGGCTGGTTGGGAATGGCTGCAGTGTAGGCTTTTCTGAACATCCTGAAACAGGTTAAGAAGACTTAATTAAGACTTTGCGAGCAAGTAAAGGTGAAAACAAATGGATTTTCACACATATTAATTGAATGCTTTTTGCTGGAGTTCTAAACAAGCTTGACAAATTCGCAAACCAGTGGGGTAAACTAACAGCACATATAGAAGAGAGTCTTTGTAGGTGTGAGGTCATGCAGTCTCTGGTGTCACTCACCTCTCCACAAAGATGCCAGCCTGCACCGCGTGGACGATACTGCGGAATTTGGGTTTCTCATCTGACCGCCGGGCAGGTGGGCGGGCCTTTTGGGTGAAGGTCGAGGCCAGCCAATCACGGACCTCTGTGGGGACGGACTCCGAGCGGATCTGGTGCAGGTCATCTTCCATATCTAGCATCTGTCTGCCAGCGAGGCCCGAGACAACAGGTGCAGTCAGCATATCAGACAGCCATGGCGTGAGCTTTACTGAAGACTTGGGGATGTTTAAATTAAATGCTATATGTGGTAAATGACTCGGACACGTTTTTTAGTGCCATGTGTTGGAGTAAGAAAAAGGAAGGCAGATTTAATTGTTCAGGAGTCATGACGCAGACGTTTGCCTAGTCTGCAGGGAGTAGTGTTTACAGGAGAAACAAGCATATACAAGCTTGATTTTCAACTTTGATTTTGCAAATGCTTGTGTTGATAAGATCTTATGGTAACTTTTGTAAGTTGTTCTTGGCACAATCTGCAGTATTTTATCTTACCTTACCCTTTCAACTGTGATGCATTAACATTAACTTACAGAAGTTAATGTCAATCAGTAGAGAACTGTTAGGGCAGAATTGATATTGTGCTGTTGCCACTCCTCACTGGTGGTCCCCATGTTTTTTACTTGCCTGAGCCAATAGAGTGTGGCAAAGGAGATATAAAGGGGGAAGAAGGTCAGTACCTGGTCTCGTCAATGTAAACAGCTTCTAGGAGAGATGCAGTGTAATCCAGGTTCTTCTTCAGATCTTCAAAGTCAACATCTTTTTCATCCAGCTGCTTCACCATGCACCGTAATCTGTACACACACAAACACACACACACACAGAGGAAAAACCAATTCAACTATGATCTCTCAGCTCTCTGGTGTGTATCAGTCTGGAAGATTGTTGAAACGTGTTGATCAGTGGGAGGGGTAATTGTTATTAGCAACCACCTTTTTATAAACGAAAGCAGTAGATCAAAAATGTAATCTCAATCTCTGATTGTATTAACACTGAATGGTTCAAAAATGTATTTAGGACTTTAGGAAAATCAGATTGAACATGTTTTACTGTCATATAGGTAAACGCTGACATTTATACGGGAAGCTGACCCACACTGTACTTAACAAAACAAAACAAAAACACATTTATTTGTTTTTTAGAACGGTTCCCTGTAATTTTACCAGCTGTTGTATTTTTGAACTTGACTTGCCTTGGATACAGGTTTTGGCTTTGGGATATGATATCTATGATAATATAACAATTGACATGCAGGTATTGTGAGCATATACAATACATATGAGGGAACCCGCAGAGCTTCCACACAATACAGGCAGTCTGTGATAAGTATTTGTTTAGTATTTTTCCTTTCCAGATGAAAACGCTCTGATGTGAGTGTTTACTGATTACCAGACGGTACGAGAATGCTTTGGCAACAGACGGAAGCAATTTGCAGCTCTGTGGACTCTGTGGGATATTTGCTGTCTGCTCCTCCATAATTGTTGAAGCACTGATTTGGAAGTTATTTAACACTAAATACCATGCTGTGTGGGGAAGGTGGTAGCAGCAATGCATCATTAATGTCCAATTTTCCATGACGGGAGAAAGCTTGCTGTCCAGAAGCAGTACAGTGTCTTTATATCACCATCAGTACTGTACGTGTCTAACGCTGCCAGCCTGCACCAAACAGAAGCTTCTAGAAACGATTAACAAGCTGAATTTGCTTCCGAACTCACAGAAAAATACCGTTATGAAGTATTGCAACAGATGCCATTTTGCCTCCAAGTTTAATAAAACCAACAACATGAATTTGTAGTATTTAATGAGCCATCTGTTTAAGTCCCTGCAGGACAGCAGTTGTGCTAATGTTTGAAGCAAGAACATGCAAGCTTTTATTTCACACCAATTTGTGCCTTAGATGCATCACTCTCATTAGCCCATCACAACCTTATCCTTATCTAAATCAATGACCTCTTTAACTTTAATAAAAAGGAGATGGTAGTTTTGTGTCTCAGTAAAAATGTGGTTACATCAAGGTTTCTCACAGGAAATGCGAATGTTAGTAGCTCTCTGGTTGGCGCAAGTCTTTTGATATTGAAACCACACATTTTACAGCTGACTGACAGAGAGCAATGCGGAGTGCAGGAAGCAGTCTTATATGTTATTATCTTACGTGTTACTTTCAGGACTTCTCATCATGTGTGAGCCAAAATCCCAAACTGATTTAGTTCTGCCCCTAATAATGGATGTTTCTGTTGAATTAGAGATTGGTATGTTATCAATTTATTTATCAATTTTTATTTGTATAGCGCCCTTCGCAGGGTAACCACAGACTGGAAAACATACAACAAAGTACAGCAAAATAAAATACATAAATACAATAAAGTAAAATAAATAAATATAGACCTGTAAACAGTTTACATGATCTAATGTGACCCTACATGACCCTACCCTTGGCACAAAGCTGGCTGGATGGCACCTTTTGAACTGCCTGACTAATTTCTCTCATTTATATGAATTATCATGATTTATTTATTTGCTTAGGGATTTGTATCCCAATGGCTGTCCAGTGCATTAGTTCTTGGTTCTTCAAGTATTGGGCCTTTATCATACTGCTCTGCCTAGTTATGTTATGTTATGTGAGCGAAAGGTTGTCTGCTAATAAATACATTACAATATAGTTAGACGCTTCTATTGGTTAGCACTTACAGTCATATTGAATTGAAATGATTGCATTCATACAAAGAAGGGAGACAGTAATAAGCTCCAAGCAGGTAGTAACCCATTCTTAAACACGATTCAGAGATTGTATACTGGATGCTGTATTAGAAAGCAGTTGGACTCTTCGAGGCCTGATTTTGACTGAGCCAATCTAAAGATATGAAGAACAAACCAAGCAAAGCAGAAGTGGGAGATGAGAGCTGGTGTCTGGTTTTAGTGTAGGTGTGAAGCAGACACTCTTTGTAAATGATGTTCCACTGAGTTAAACAGGAACTTAAAAAATCAAAAACAAAACAAAGCTGTGTGGTCATAGGAACCACCACTGTCAACTGCTGCTGTACTCGGCAGAAAGACAGATTTTCCTCTGAATGAGAGATTGAAAATACGGCATTTGAGATTTTAATGCTGAGTCAAAGGAAAAGCATTCTGTCCTGAAGTTTGCAGTGCACCAGCTGTGTACAATGTACTGAAACTATTACTCCAAATCTGTATTTATGCATCATATATGAAATCATAATTATTCTTGGCAGTAGTAGTAGGTGTAGTATTTGTATAATAATCTCATATTAGCTGTTTGTCTCCCAAAGCGGTTGAAAATCTCATTGCAAGTCATCTAGTGTGAATCTGTTGGTCTTGCAGGGGCGTTGTTTGGATTGAGCCACGCAGGTGCACACCGGTGAGTATCCTGTCCCTACAACATGGGAAATTCCTGGAACGTGTTCCCTTAAAATCAACCGGAAAGCGGAGGGAGGTGTTGCCCGGTGATACGGGTGGAAAGCCCCTGCCAGTGATGGCACAACAGGCAGCGTGCGAAAGTTTAACCCACCTTGTTGTGGAGCGTGAGCTACATAGAAGCCTTCCTCTTTTCCTAAAGCTCAGAATCTTAACCTTAACACTTGCCTGGAAACAAGGTGATCCGTCCATATCCTGAATGCAAACTCTTAATCATCAATACAGTTATCAAAAGCTAGCTGGAGGGGTCAGAACTCTCTGTCCACTCATGTTATACAGCTTAACTTATACAACAAACCGTTATTGAATCCCAGTATTTTGTTCCTTAGCTTTAACCCCACCCCCTTTTTGGGGAAAATATTATTGTCAGTAATCTTGAGTGTAGTAACCAGTGTCTCAATATCTGTCTTCTGTAAAACATATAACTCCACTACGTACATACTCCCCATGTACTTATTGGAGCCACAGCAAAGATAATTTGAAGAAATGTTTGGAGACTTCACCCAGCATAACTCGTACCAAAAAATCCTTACAAGACTGATGCATTATCTCACAGCTTCCTAACAAGGATGTTCATTCACGCCACAAAGTACAGTAGTTGAGTAAATATTTATTGGAGATGGTGCTGGTGGTGAGAGGCGTAGCGACTAATTTATCTATTCCAAATAAATTTATTACAGGGCGAGAAGTCTTTCCTTTAAAGCCTCTTGATCCGAGAGCCCAGTTCACAGAGCTAAACCCATGCAGGAACTCTGATGCGCAGAGCCAACTGTGAGAGAGAGACCAGTGTCATGAAAAATTACAGAAGATTTAGTGACTTTTGTTTTACGAAGCAGCAAAAGAGCTTGGACCAAAGATAGTATACAAACGCACCCCTCCTTCCCTCTATAACTTTTGTCCAAGAACCCAGGAAAGTTAGCAAGATAGGACAGTAGGACAACATGCTGAAAGTCAAGACAGGAGTGAGGTGCTTTGAAGCCCCACTTACCCTAGCGCTAGATTGCCATTCCCTGCTGAACTTACCTGCAGATGGGAGTCTGGAGGTGTTTCTTGCGAACTCTCACAAGCTCAGCCATCAGAGCTGAGAGGAAATGGTGTGCGTCCCGAGTGCGAGAATGTGTGAGAGATGGAGCCGCACAGACGAGAAGGAGACGGAGAGAGAGAGAGAGAGAGAGAGAGAGAGACAGACAGACAGGGGGGGGAGAAAAGTGCTCTCAGGATATGACAAAAGTTGTACAGTCCTGAGACACTGCAAGCACGGAAAACAGCCGCCCACCCCTCCTGGCCCCTGCCCTGCTGTGATTGGTCAGGGGCATGTTTGTGTGTGTCTGTGTTGTGCAGGAGCGAGAGGGGGTGGAAACCAGTCATGCTACTGGGATTTTTTTATTTTGTATTAGTATGTTTATTTTATTTTTTTTAAAGTAACATCTATTCAAAATCTAAGATGCACAGCTTTTCCATCGAAAAACTCACAAAGGAAGTGCAGTCTTGATTAGAGCAATAAAAGAAAAGCCACATCACACCAACTGCTATAAGTAACCTTTAAGAACTCCCTCAGGGCTTTTGTCATAAGCAGGTTGAGGGCAGTTATAAAGAGAATTAAATCTGTTTACTGAGTTGATGGCTCCATTATGTCTTTAAAATCCTCCAAGATATATAGGTAGGGTCAGTTAATCAGTACCAAGGGGTTAATGCAGCATTTTATATTTCAAGACATACATGTTTTGACAGCTGAAGTTTGTAGTTGAATTACTTTCTCTCAGTATCTCACTTCACACATTTTTTAAGATGAATATTTCTATTTATCTTTCATTTATTTGCATATACTTTTAATGATTTTGTGACTCAACAACCGTAAAGGAATGCAAATGTTCAGTTAGGTCAGCCTTCATCTTCCTTCTTGAGAAGGGCCTTTTAATGTATATGTCAAGCATGTATTATTTTCAGTTCTCACAGTTATTTTGTAACATTGTTTTTGTGGCGTATTGTGGTTCTAGATAACAAATTGCAAATTGTCATCTCTTTGAAAACTGGATTTGTGTTTCTTTATTTGATAAGCTTTTTCATCTTTACGATGGTGGGAATACATTTGGGCACCCCAGGAGGCATCTCCTTGTTGAGTATCAAGTCTTTGAAGCCAAAAAAAAAAGGATTTGTTTGTAATGCAAAATTCATGATAAAGGGAACATTTTTTGACAACACATTTGAAGGAAGGTTCAAATGTAATTAAAATATAGGCCATTTTGTGTGTGTTTCTATTTTCATGTTTCATATTATGTAGTGCTTTGCGTTTTGCATGGTTGTCATTTCTACTATACTGCATTTCACAGTGAATTTTTTTTTTTTTTTTAATACACCCCACCGCTGTGATACAACCATTTCCAATCGCACCAGACACACACGTATCCATCCCTCATTGCTTGGACCTGGTGCAGATTACCATGCAGACAGCTTATATCTATTCAATTTAAGATGTCAGTAAGATTATAGTTCCTGCAAAGAGATTATACTTAATTGTGTAGCGAGACAGGGGAATAGCCCCTTACTTTATGAATCACCGGGTGCTGAAGCCAGCATAACCAAGAGATACCTCCTCTAACTAATTTACTGAAGCTGAAATATTCACAAATGTAAATAACAATCTGCCTTATTGGCTGCATGCAGTCACACACAGAATAAACCATCTGTAGAAAGCCAGAAGAGAACTCGATGTGAGAACGCAGACAATGGTGGTTTGTAGTAAGCTTTTAGTGCAAACCTAACAATGATCTCTAATAGATTGAAATGTTGATCGGTTTATGTGTACAATAAAACTTGTGTGGAACATTTTTGTAAGTGTTTTAACATTTAATTTTTAATGATTATTTTACCTGGTACTTTATAAGATTGTGGATGTGGGGGTTTCTGTATCTCTTAACTCAAACATCATGAACAGGGTTTGATAGACTTGCTCTCCATGCATTTGCCCCTGATCAATACTGTGAATTTCTCCCACAAATAACAATGACTTGTCAAGCACTGTACTTGATAACACATGGTGTACATCTTGCTTTAACCAACAATGTATCCAAACTACCCACCACCCTCAAAATAATAAAAATGTTAATGTGATTATTGTAACACGATCTGTACCATATTATTTCAGATTGAATTTTAGTCTTTAGAGTGTTTTTTGAAGTGTTTTCTTTTTTCTTTCCTTTTTTTCTCAGCTGCTAGGTCAAGTTGACTCCAGTTCCCATACTCCCAACTGCTTTTAGTTTAAGGAGTTGATGACATTATTTCAGTCGGAAAAACCTGGTTAAAGCCTAACCTTAATGGCTGATGAGAAAATTCCGTACAGGGTTATTTATAAAAATTCAAACACTGGGAAATTATCTACTCATTAAATGGCTTCCAGTTGCACTTAGTTTCTTATACTTTAGTTTCACATCGGGACCATCGCTGAGCTTCCAGACAAAGCTTTCCATATCCTGGTCCTGGGGGATCCCCGAGTTTTCCTTCCAGGCAAATTTTGAAATGCTTTGGATTATTGAGGCCTTAATCTAACCATTTTCTTAATTATGATATGTATTTATTTTATTATTTTTTTCTTATGCTATTAGTGTACCAAATAATGCTACTTTAATGTGGCCTTTTTCAGTCAGACTGGTGTAAACCTGTATGCCTTAGCTGTGGTGGCAGTAGTAGCCCTGGTGCCATGTAGCAAGGCCTCTTACCCCATATAAACGCCTATAAAGGTATAAACGCCTCATTCATTTCTCCATTGAAGCAGCCATTTCAGACAAGGGTCAGTTATTTTGAAAATACAGTGGCAATGGCTTAAAAAACAACCAGAAGAAAACTTGAGGGCATGCTATATCTGCGGTATCCCCCTCCAACCACTGTCGTGTGACACAGATACTTCTGTGGCTGTCTGGGCAGAGATGGTAAACTTTGCGTTTGTGCTTTTGGTAGAAAAGCTCCTGAAATAATCTCTGGCCTGCTACGTAAGCCTATGACCTCAACGAAGGGCGCTGGGGTCTGTCTCCATGGAGTAGAGTTCGTAATACTGTACTCCAGAAGTCCCCCGGGCACCACACCGGAGAGGCAGGCACGAAATGAGGCCTACAAGGAGAGCTACCAAGTGAAAGAGGCCACCCCCCCGAGACCACCCACACATCCTCTTCCATCTCATCTCAAGAGGTCCATAAATACCTACCCACACTGACATAGACATCAGCCTGAGCAGTACATGTGCAGACAGGGGTACATTAAGTTACCATTCATATGTGGTTACCTGCATGCTGGTGCAACACTCCCTGCTCAGATCAATTAGTGTCTAAAACCGTGCAGTGTTGCTAACTGAGCCCCCCTGAGAAATCGTGCCTCTCTTCATTAGGTGAGATCATTTATGTTCCACATGTCCCCGAATATTATTGTTACCATGTTGTATCCTTTTTTTCCTTCTACTGCTGCCTTCTGCTTGCTTCAGTTACTGTAGGCAAAAGGAAATTATTTGCAACAGTTTTTACAATCTTGTGAACTTTTTTTTTTCCTTAATCCGCTAATATCACAAACACATTGCAGATTATAGTCCTAATTAAAGCGGATTTTAAACGACAGGTTTAGGGGATTTAAAATGGACTAGATCACATAATTATCATCTAGCCTAGGTTTTAGGGTCAATACAAGAGGAAGTCTTATTTGCATCCCCAGTGATGTTAAACCTTGGAAACAATGATCTGAGGAGAAAGTCTGAATCAGTGTGTTTTCAGGTAATGAATGTCTTTCCCCCTTACTTTTGCACCCATACACATACACGTGTGTTGGGTAGGTTTTAGCTGTTAACCTGTTTTTTGAACACACATTTGTAAGCTTCTTCCTCACTGACTATTTGAGGTAATAATGGCCTCCATAAAGGACTGACACTGAATGAGACTTTGAAGGCAAGGGAAAAAGAAAAAAATTAAAAAGAAATGCATCCCAGATTCAAAAGTATTTACAGCTGCTCTTCCTTCTAACACTACTTTTAACATCACATCTTGCAAATACTCCTCGCCTCCATTCTCCCGGTTACTGTGAGAGTTGCATGCCCTCTGGTCTGCTATAAGGGTCTCACTCCAACAGCTGACATAAGTGGTACTATATATTTTGATTTATTTGTATTTGTTTCGTCAGTTTTTGGCCTCTGCTCTAGCTACTTCTGCAGCCAGAAAAGCTCCTTTTTTCCATTCGTAAGCCGATCCACCCCCCTCCCCACTCTTGCCCCACTTGCCATTACTGATGTCACTGATGTTTTTGATATTGAGAAAGCAGCGATGACAGTCTGAGTAGTGGGCTGAACTTGTATCGGGAAGGCATGGGAACCGAGTGAGTATGCCCAGACGCTGTTACTGCGCAAGGGTAACCTTTACTTGGCAAGCAGACCTGGCAGGATCACATGACCCCTTAGTCTTAGTGAGGGAGATTCCAAGCAAGTCCAACATTACATTCATTAAATTACATTCACAGAAGGTTGTGCCCATGAAAAATTATGAAGAAAACGGCCCATTTTGGAATGTTTCTTATACACAAGTATGTTGGAATCAGGTTGAAGGGCAATAATGACAGGAAATTTTACATTTCATTCATAAATAGAAAGCTAAATCAATGAATTTAACATTTGCTTATAAGAAGTATAGTTTGTATTGAGTCCAGGTCTAGTAGTAAAATTACACGTCAGTGCTCAATCACAGCTGATTCAGAGGCGTCCCTCGTTTGGCACACAAGCCCTTTAGTTTTATCTTTTACTGAGACAGCAGCATACGCTAAAGCCCTACAGCAATGCAGGCAGAGCTGTACTTACATAGTGAAGGTGTTCTTCCATGTGCTCAGGCTGATGGCAGGATTCAGGATCCGAGGGCAGCCAAATCTCACCTCCTCCGGAGCCACAGAGTTCATCCCTCCTTCCTCTGTATCCATGTCGGTTTTTTGGCTGCTCGGCGTGCTGTGCTGACTGATCTGCTGGTGAGCTGCACTGCTACCAGATACCGAAGCCTTTTACCACGCTGGGAGACAGAGGTCCTTAATGCAATTAATATGTTTCCTGCTGCTAATTAGAAATCGCAGAGTTACCTCACTGTGAAGTCAGGCAGGGGTTATGGGAGGTCAGCCTGCAGTTCCACAGGGACACAAGTTTTGATTAAAAAACAAAAAACAAACAAAAAAAAAAATCATAAAACCTGACTAATAATTGAACTCCCGCGTACTACCTCCATACTTTCGTAGAAAAACCTCAAGCTAAAGCAAACCACAGGATTAATGACACTATTTTTTCCAGCTGCTTGACTTTTAATGATTACATTTCCTCTAATATGTTTCTCTGTGCAGATTCGGCCACCCCCGTCAGCTGTGCACACACTCTTGCCAGAGCAGCGTGTGTCTTTCTCGTCTCGGCTCCTGAGCCCTGTGTTCTGGTCCTGGGGGAGGCTGGGATGCAACAAGCTATGGCTTACATCACTGTAGACTCAGCCTACCTGGGGAGACCTACCCAGGTTTTGGGGCGCACAAGCCTCTTGCTGTAGGACTGTCAATGAATAAAGACATATAGGGGTGGCGTGCTGTTACAACTGTATCAAACTAGCTATTGCAACTTTTTTTTTCCTAGACATGTGGAATTTATTCCCGTATTTGTCTGTAAAGTTAAAGTGTGGATGTTTTTTCGACACACAAGATGTCCAGGGATACATAACAGGTTATACATTTTTTAAATTTAACAGTTTGTGCTTTTTACACTTCTTCGCCACCGTTTCTATGAGAGCAGGCATCTTGCCGAACCTGAAATGGATAAGACTATGGCGCCATGTCTGCCATGCTAGTATGCTTCTTGATAAAGTCCCCTAATTTTGCTGAAATCATTTTTTTTTTATAACTGCGTGGTGTGTACACATGCCTTCATTTTATCCCTCACGTTGTACCTTCATGGGCTCCTGCTTCTGCTGGTTAGAAGACCCTGATCTCCTTCACCCATATTCGCCACACCTCTGACACTTGCCACTTCATTTTGTTGAACATTTTACCTCTCCCTGCCTTCAGGATGCTAGCAATTTTAAAAACTAACAACTGCATGTTTTAGTCCCCTTTAGATGCACCATTTAGCCCTGAGGTTTATGATCATTATTGTGTTAATAAACGAGTTCGACCCACATTTGTCTATGAATCACAGGACAACAGATGTTTTTTTTTTGTTTTTTTTGCTACTCTTTTGTTTCCGAATGGAGGAAGGAGCAGACTGGGGATTGTGTTTCTTCAGTAATAAATCCCCTCTTGGTTCCTCTCCCTCTCTGCGTCACTCTTCTCTCACTTGGGGGGGCTGGTCTGCTATTTTTATCCCTCGGTAGATATTCAGACAACCTGCTTCCACCCTCTGCACACCTCGTTAGAGCCGAGCCCCTAATGAGCACACACCTGCACAACTGGCACGTTAGCAGCACAGTCCCTGACGTGGTAACCTGACTCAAAGAGGGTGGGGGGACCTGCTGGAGCTACAGGTGCATCCGCTCAGACCGGGAGTTTGATCACCTCGGTGTTAATCAGCAAAAATTATCTTCTTTGTTTACCACCCTGACCAGTGGATTGAGTCTGATTCGCATAGGTGGCAGGGATGGAGTATCGCTGTTCAGAGTGACTGGTCTGAAGATGATGTAGGTCTTTGGCTAATTCATATACACCTGTATTCATGGAAGATGTGGATGCTAATGATAAAGAAATCACATTAAGAAAATGGAAGATTGGAACACTGGGAAATTGTCATTTTTAATGAGGGATTGTTAGATATATGATATTTCCATCCAACGTAGAAATATATTCTGATATATTGTCAGTATTATGTGTTCTTTCAGATGTGCTTGTTAGTCTCTGGAAACAGGAGGGATTTCTTTATACAAAGTGTTGTGCCTGTCCAGAATTAACTACCTAGCCAAGTGGTTGAAACTTTAAACTGTTAACGTCAGTCACTTTTTAGAAAAAAAATGCAAAAACTGAAAACATCACAATACCTCTGTTTATTAGTAAAAGAAAAAAGCTTTGTCATTAACACACTGTGTACAAAAATTGCTGCAGATAAAATTACCAAGACAGTTGGTAACATAAATGGGTAGGCTGTATGAAAATATATTTTTAATTTCTTGGTGCATTTACTATGAAGCTGATTTTGAGAATGTTGTTAGTTCTTCCAAAATTAATTAATCTATAACGTAGATTATATATCTTGCTAGGATTACAGTGATACCAGTGGCAGTTGATTTGGAAAATGCTTAAAAATGCATGGAATGCTTTATCAGAGATAGTAAAGATAGTTCCCCATCAAAAATTATATTGTCTATCATGTGGAAAAGTACATGGGTGTACCTTATACTGCCACAGAAGCAAGACATGCACTTTCTCTTACATTCTTACAAAACTGTTGAAGATTCATTCGAGCTACTGTAAATGCATCTTCACAGGGAGTAAATCATGCATGCAGTTGCAGAAATTGCATAATTCTGCTGTTACCTGTGCAGGGTTGACTTGATCCAGAGGTGCACTTCTTTGGCAAGTTTTTAGGTCTCCTCCAGTTCATGCAGTAGGTTGAACAGGGGCAGGACACTTTTTACTCTCATATCCTTCCAAACTCCAGTTCAGCCTATCCATAATTTATTTTAACTGCTCATCAGCAGCAGGATCAATTAAGTAATTAAGGGTTTTATGCAGAAGGGTGTTCCTGTGCTGCCCCAACGCCCATTAGGGTTAATTCAATGTAGTTTCTCGCGTGAAAGTCCTTCTGTGCACTGGGAAGAAAATGCCAGGGTGGCCTCACCCAGCTCTGGAGGCCGACTGCTGGGGTCTGTGGCTCCCTTCACCCTGTGGTCAAGATGAAGGCCTTGTAGACTTCCCTGTAGGCATTGCGCAGTAGGACATAGGGGAAACAGCTCTCTAACATGTCCTGGGTCAGGAAGGGCGACTCCTCCACAATCTAAGGAGGCAAACACACATGGTTACAGAGATGCATGTATACTTCTGTCGATGTTTAGCTGCTGTGAAAGTTTTAAGATAAAGGAATTGTTTCTCACCAAGTGCAGCAGGAGGTAAACGGACTCTCGGTTCTTGCTCTCGATCCGTTCCAAGTTCTGCCCCAGCTGCAGCAGGGTGGACGATGCCACCTGCCGGAGAAATGGGTTAGTAACCAGGCTGAGGTAGTTGGAAGAATAGGAACAACAGAAAGTCAAACAAGCATCCCCATCTCTCTCTTTGTGCAGTATCTGTGTTTAATTTCTTCTAAGACAATCATTTAATCTGCTTTCTCCCTGTCGTGCCTGTAGACTTTGGTGCTGCTATTGTCAGAGGTTTCACATCACCTCTTGGTTGTAGACAGGGTGCTAAGGTTGCGACCATGCAGACCGACCAGAGTGAAATGGCTTTCTGCTGCACCAGTTTGAAGAGCTGCACCATTTTGAATCGTTATCAAAGATCTGATAGTCTGTGGTAAAGAATTCAGCCAGCAAGGCCTGATAACAACAGTTGAAGTTAGCTGTTGACTGATGCAAGTCTGAGGTGCAAGTCAACCTCATAAGGGCTGGGTTTTTGGACTTTTAAACTCAGATTTGTCCATGTGTTAGCTCTGAGACACATAGGTGATATATATTGAAACAATGTACAGACTGTGTTATCCTAGTTATTTCCTCAGTACTGTGTGTTTCTGTTCTGGTTTCAAACAGAGAAACTTTATATATGTCAAAACCTGACTGTATGTCAAAAATTGACTATAGAGCATAGCAATCAGTTTGAATGTGAGCCTAGATTACATACACCACAAAAGACAAGCCCTATTTATAGCTGGATTGCTGGTCCTACTATTTAGGTGCTGAATAAGAACTTGTTTAATTTTGAGAACGTGGAGCACACTAACTCCATTCACTAGTGTGTGATCTGAGCTGGTGCCATTCTGTCCTGTATACACTGCAATAAATACATACAGACATAAAAAATACCAGCTTTGAAAGTAAATGTCTCTTGTTTGCTCTACCAGTGGAAAAAATAGTAACAAAAAAAATAGATTTAGAATAAAAATGAAGTAGCAGATCCCATTTTCTGTGTAGTTTATGACTTCAAACCCTTTTTCTCCAACTGGAGTAAAGACAAAATAAATGTATGTTTCATACAAATCTCAAATAAGTAAAATAAATCACTGAGAACAAATGTACTCACTGATGATACTACAAAAGGAATTTCTTCTCAAATTGTTCTCAAAACAAATGCTTCCTCAGCTCCCTCACAAAACAACTGTAGTTTTTGACAACCAATTTTAAGGCTTCCTAATCAGGATGTGAGCAATTAAAAGCAGTTTGAGAGTATTTTCTTCAGGATTTGACCCCAGGTCCAGGCCGACCTGTCCTGTGAACCCACCAGCAGGAACTCTTTCAGGTGCTCCTCGATGTTCTTGTTGAGGGTGGTGAACATGGCCGCCACCAGCTGGTTGATTCCTGTGGCCAGGCAATGGATGTTGTTGTGGTGCCCTGTGGAAGAGATGAAAGACAGACTTACTGGGACTGCTTGAGCTGTGAACTACCAAACAATATTGTGCCCATTCTGTGCCCACAGCCAGTGTGAACTAGTGGACCTCAATACAGTATTTCCACTGAAGCCAACAATGTCAACAAAAGCCTTGCTGTAACTGAGTGGGCATTATTCCCTTTATTTATTTATTTAGTGTTGTTTATATGCTTATAGAAGATCAATGACAAGTAATTAAGAATGAGCCCTTCGGTCACTGTGTGGACAATTGGGTACCATGTGGCAGAAATGCTAACGACATGTGTGAAGGGGATGTGTGAAGAAGACAAGGTTAACAGGATATTAAAATAAAAGTATTTTTTGTAAAGCTGTGAGTGCTGGGGGTTTCCAGATTTTTAATCAGTTTGGAGGGTTTGGAGGGTTTCATGTGATGTTTCTCTGAATTGTGAGATTTCTCTCTTGGTAGAAGATTGTTCTGCTTGTCTGGACCAGCGGCAGCAAAATCGATGGTGCTCTAAACAGAGATGATACCAGGAAGTTTGCTTGTGTATTAAAAACAGAGATGCTGAATGCATAGTTTCATAGGAGTAAAACACGACTGTTGGGTTGATTAACTGGAGTTACATTAAAACCCTGTACTGAAAATGCACAGCTGATATGATTGAGAAAGTGGCTAGTTAAAAAGATTAACAAAGAGATTGATAACCTATTGTAGATGTCTTCCTCCTCAAAGCTTTCTCATGCAAATCAGAGGAAGTCCCCCTTAGCCCAGGGAACAAGTGTAAAGTTATTTTCTGTATTTCTGTAATGTGCATCAAAAAATAACTGACCACAGCAGCAATGAGATAAAATCTCTGACTAATATCGATCCATTTTTTCTCTGCACGAAAGCCGTTGCAATAGAGAAGCAATTGCACTTGAATTTAACCTGAACAGAGACATATTTAAAAAAATAAGTAATCACAATTCTTCCAGTTTCCCAACTGAAAAACGTAGACATGGAAGGTGGTTTGTTTTCTGAGTGAGTGGGAAATGCCCGGTCCTATCAAAGTCATGCTCCCAGACTCTGGAACTTTCTCTCTATCAGCAGCATCTGGAATATTTCATGATTTAAGATCAGGATCGAACCAGGCCTGTGATGATTATGACTTTTATTTACCTGGTTTGTAAGTGCCTGGAAACATGTTACTGTGTATATGAGGTGCTGTAGAGGACCTTTTTTATTGATTGATTTGATTGATTGATACATTGAGTCCGTAACTTGCCTCCATATTCCCGGCTGTAGTAGGAGTTGGCGTCCAGCGCAAGGACAGGCAGCGACACGGCAATGTACACGAGCAGAAGGCAGGCCAGCTTATACTCCTCATCTGTAGAAGAGTTGTCTGTGCGCATGTTGGCCAGAGCGGAGACGAGAGCAGGGTCGACTTCACAGGGTACGCCTGCCGCCGAGGCTAGCTCAAACACATTGAGGGTCACCTGCACAGAGAACAACAGAGCGTCACTGCCTGACTCTGTGCCATTCCCTCTTATTGGCACTCCCACTCACTTACCACAAAACTGAAGATCGATTTTTATATATATATCGGAGCATGACTTAGTGTTACTAGGATCTTGAGCTTCCTTCTAGGTATGTGGCGAATGTTGAAACAACCCATAAGTATGGTGTGGCAACAGACTGCTTTAAGAGTGGGAAGCAATATATTGCATTTCTTGTATAATAAAGGATTTACAGACTTTGCAACCTTTTGGGTGGAGAGGAATTTACAAAATATGACTTACCTTGATGTCTGTTTCTGGAGAGATGAAATCCTTCAGACACTCAATAGGTCCAATGAGGAAGGGACAGTGGTTTTGCATAACCTGATGAGAACAGCACAGCATGTGTTTAGCACAGGTAAAGTGTTCCTGTTATTCAGTTCAGTTGTTAGAGACATTTATTAGTGACTTAAAGTTTAAACTTTTTAAGAAGATGTTTGCCTCATAAAAAGTACTTTTTTGACTCTACTGTCTCAATCTGATGAAGACTAAGCTTGCTCATATCAGATTCTGTTCTCCTCTGCAAAGTCAGTTTAAATTAATAGTAAGAGACAGTCTGATGCTCTGAATTTGAGCTCAGTAGCCATTGACCTGTATAGAAAGCAGTTTCTGTAGAGTAATGTCAAATGGTTAAGCTATTGTGATAAGCAGAGCTGAGGAGCATTATTGGATCTTTTCAATTTAGACACTATCAGAATGTGTCTGATGATATTAGAGCCATTTACTAGTGAATTAAAGTTTAAACTTTTTAATAACACTTTTGCCTCAAAATGTCATCTCTTCTACCATCATTTTATTTACCGTTGTGTGGATGAATTTGTTTGTATTGATCTTATGACCATTGTGTATATATGTAGACATTTTTATGTTCGTAGTTGATAAACAACACAAAGTGGCCTTGTGTACAGGGGCTCTGATAAAAAACATTAAGATAATAATAATACCAATTTATGGAGGATCTTGGATGATTAATGAGCATGGTAAAGGGAAGAGGAAAGTCTCTGATTTATGGCTTAGCTATTGTGGCCGATGCTGACGGAGAGTTGAACTGAAGACGGCAGTAACTTAGTATATACCTCTCTGAGTGCATCCTGAGTCATGGCCCTGAAGGACAGGATCACCCCAATGATGGTCATCCTCTTCAGGACATTTTCAGATGCTGCAGGACCAGAGCAAGGGAGAGTCAGGGCCTGCGTTTACATGCTGGTGGTCAGGTCATGACATGGGGAGGGGCACTGCTGATGGTTATGGTTAGTTACAGTCTTAAATAGGTGATGGAAAAAAAGTGACCAGTCTAAAGTAAATAATTGTGAATTACTCTATACTCTATACTCTCAAATTGGAATCCAGGCATACCACCTACAAAGAAGATTTCTTCCCCATATTTCCCCCCAAAGTCTTTTACCTAGCCTTACCTCAGTAAACTGTGTGACAAGTAAATATTAAATCACTATTCAATTATTATTAAATAAACAAAAACAAAACATGGTTCCGCATTGACTATGCAGTGGACCCAATAGGAAGCTCTTGTTTAGGAGTAATTCCTCAGCTTTTTTTGACTCTACTGTCTCAATCCTGATGAAGACTAACCTTGCTCATCTCAGATTCTGTTCTTCTCTGCATTTGTATCAGTCGTTATGAATTAATAACAAGAGACGGTCTGATGCTCTGAATTTGAAACCCCTATTATTTCCCGGACATGACAATCTACTCATTAGCCGCTTCTGTAGAATAACGTCAAACGGTTTAGCTATTGTGATAAGCAGAGCTGAGAAGAACGGGCGGCTCATTCCAATCTAGACACTATCAGAACGTTTTTGATGATATCTCCACACATGCGTTTCTGAAACCGCAGGAGCCAGCATCCTGTTGTCTGTAATGTTTCTCAGGTACATCTCGCCCAGTCCTGTACATACCCGGCAGTCTCTTCTTGAGATCGGCCATTTTCTCTGGTTTGTCAAAGTTGGACCTCATTTGAACCAGGATATCCATGTTCTCAATCACAAGTTTCTGAAATCCAGCAAGAAAAAAGAGGTGAAGCGAGGAGAAGGAAGGAGTCTTTGTTTCTCAAATGTGCACACACACTCTTAGTTGTTTTAACCTTGAAGTGCTACAGCTTAAGACTGTGGGAGATTGTTATTATATAGTTTAGCAAGTGCATCAGTACAATATAGGGTAGGAGGTGTGAAAGCCATTTGTAAAGAGAAGGCAGTCAAATGGCTAAGGATGGGAAACGCGAATAAGTTGTAACAGCATTGCATAAAGGAGACACAAATGCACATGGGACCTTGGTGAATAAAAGATGTGGCAGTGCCTTCTTCACCAGCTGCTGTCCTGAAGTCTAATCATGCCCACAGTGTTGCAGTGGTGGGATGTGGGGGAAGTACCACTGTGGAGCACAAATCCTGACAAACCAAAAGGAAGGTCTAAGGCAGTGAGATCCTACCTTCAGCTCACTGACTTGCGAGGTAATGTGCCACATTAGATTTTCGCTAAGGAACTTCATCCCATAGGGCCCGATCAGTTCTGCCAGGGCCTGCAATTCTACACACACACACACACGCACGCACACACACAAAGTGAGAGGTACAAGGATGCAGTTCAGTCTTTGTGTTTGGTCAGGGGGCAATGTTCAGGATTATAATGAGCACAACGTTGCTAGTGAAATGGCAGCGTTAGTTCAGGGTTTTCGTGTTAAAACTAAATTGATTCATCCATAATTAAACGCACTGTGACAAAGGTAATGTTTTTAAACTAGCCCAAAGATTATTTTGTTGTAAACTAATTGTAACAATCTGTGGGTTTTTAGAAGTACATGCATGTATACATGTATAGTACATATATGGGCAGCCATGTGGAGTAGCAGTTTGGGTTCTGGACTCTGGAGTGGAGGGTTTTGGGTTTAATCCCAGGTGGGGGACACTGCTGTTGAACAAGGAACTGTACCTAGAATTCTCCAGTAAAAACACAACTAAATAAATGGGTAATTGTATGTAAAACAATGAATAATGTGATATATTGTAACAATTATTTGGTGACTACAGGCCTATTGAACTGTCTCAATTTTATACTGGAAGTGAAGTCCAGCGCAAAGCAAAACATAAAGCTGATTTATCTGTGTCTGCGCTGCGGTGCGAGTTTACAGACGTGGCTTTGTTACCAATGCATGCTGCGCTCTCGGCCTAGGAATCGAGCCCGTGTTTTGTAATCCTTGAAAGAAGATGATTAAGCTGGGATGTGTGTTGCTCTGTCTCTGGAGATGGAGGAGTTTATGAATCAAAGCATCGACCCCATACAAGCGGTGTGGGCTTCGGTGCGGATTTGGATGTGGGGCACTCTGAACCCTGCGTGGTTAAGCTTTGTAAAGGGAGTTGCAGTGCGTCCCCAGAGATGCCGTAGCTGGGCTTGGTGCTTAACTCCAATTTATGAATGCAATTTATATCCTTCAATGACTGCCTGAACCAAGGAGTCTGTGGATTGTGAATCACTGGGAGTCGTGAATGTGGGAATCCTCTAGCTGCAGCCTACAGGTTTGTTCTCCAGTTAATGGATGCTGAATCGTATTGTAATTCACTGCGTAGGTTTCAGATACGCGGCCTTTCTTGGCATCCCTGAGCCAGGATGCTGATGCCTAGAGTGTTGTACAGTTCCTGGAAATGGAGTTGCTCAGGCAATTTAGTTTGTACTGTGGGAAGAACATACTTGTAGGAGCATTGTCTCATGCTGGAGCTCACATGAGAAAGTGGGGATTTTTAAACCAAAATAAATAGTGGCCCTACAGCTGCATAAGGCTCTCACCTTTGATGTCGGAGTACTCCTGGGCACTGAAGCTGGTCTCGTTCTCGTTGGACTGGTTCATAAAGCAGCGCATGTTAGGGGAATGGATGATCTGGCCGCTGCTTGCTTGCCGTAGAAGGCCCTCCAGGTACCTGAGGGGACACCCACACGTTAGGAGCCACTACCCCTGGGTCCCATCAGGGAGTTAAACTGGCAGATGAACCTAAAGATGCAGGGGTCCTCGAGAGTCAGGGTTGAAAACCACTTCTCATATGCAACCGTTCTGTTAAACTATCTGTAGTATGACTGTAAATGTAATAAACTGAGTAATTGTCGTATTATGTTGAGTTATTGCTGGAAGCCGATGTTAACACTGCAGAGGATTGGAGACGGAATACCAAGCCAGATAAAGTTTAGTGGACACTGACTGTCCATACAGGTGTCCCAACTTACACCACTGTCCTGACAGCTGTGTAACATTATAACACAAGTCAACAACCTGTGTTCCATAGAAGTTCATCAGTACTTTTTCCAGAAACACAACCTTATAGCTGTAGCTCCATATACCTATAACAACCTAATACATTATAGAGTATGAACCCGCAGGCTTTGTATTTATACAATACAGCACTTTAATTGCAGTTTTGGGATGGGTGGTTTGTTTTCTAATTATGTAAAATACTCCTGCTTTAGCAGATGCTTGAACAGGTGTCAGATTTGCCAGATTAGATGCAACGTCAGCCGAGTACTGCAGATATGAATTGTTCAATTTAAGGACAATTGACATAATAAAAGTACTCCATCTCTTTTATCCCCATAAAGACGTCCAACACTCCTTTAACAGTAAATTAGCCTTTTCAGAGAGATTCAGCTGTTCATAATATATCTTAATTCAAAAACTTCTATCATGCCTGAATTTTCCTCACAAGCCTATTGAAGTATAGTACAGCTTTATAGGGTTCCTTTTGCCCTCCTCGACATAAAGTACTGAATCTCATATCTCCATCAAGACGCCCAGCACTCCTTTTACAGTAAATTTGCCTTGTCAGAGATATGTTCCAGAAGTGTGATGCTACCAAATATGGATGTGTTTGTGTCCATCATATTGTGCTTTTTTCCCCCTGTATATGTAAGTATCTTTATAAGGAAGAGTGACCGCACACGCCAACGAAAGACTTATTATTAAACCGACAAAGTGGTGATAATAGTTTTAATAATTAAGTCATTGGATGGACTTTTGGAGTGTGTGGTCCCTTTTTCTATGCACTTGTTCTTGAAGCTTGGGCCTCTGTAATTTTGGTTGAGCGCAGTCACAAGGACAATTTTTTCCCAAACTGGGATCTAAGGAAGGATATTAACGCAGCAGGGTTTTCTGTTTGTAGCACACGCTTTGAATGCTGGAGAAAGGCAGCGGCGGGAGCCCCAAAGGGAGACTGGTACCAGTTGGTGTACAGGGTTGTGACAGTCTGCTCGCCCTGGCTGTCCAGTGGCTGAGTCTGCTGCAGCAGCAAACTCCTCAACATCCGCGTCACGTCCACACTGATGTAGCGGGTCAGGATTTGCAGGGATGTCATGTAGGCCCTAACCCCTGCCAGCAGGTCAGAGGGCCGGGAGATCGCCTGTGTGGACTGGTTGTAGTCAGTCATCCGCACGATGGTCCTGAAACAAAACATGACAGGCTAGGTTATTTTTCGCGCCTTTTCGTGGTGCCCACTTTTAATTTGTTTATGTATTTATGTATTTATTTATTTAATTTAATGATCAATCCCAGTTACCAACAATCACATTCATTTGACTAACGACACCATATGTTGGGTTTATTTGATTCAGACAAGTCTGTTTCTTCCAAGAACCAAGGTGATAGAAACCTGCTAGACAATAGAAGCACAGGCTGATAAAGAGAGCACTAAAAGAAGTAAAAACTTACTGCATATTGCATTTGACTACTTACTATATACCTGAAGTAATTCAACAGTAAACCTTCTGGAACATGTGGCAAGTGCAAAATGTGAGCCAGGTTCTAAGTGCATTGAAGGATGGCTGTAGTAAGACCAGAAGCAGGTCGAGTGACAGGAACAAGCCAAAGGATAGCCAGAGAAGACAAATTTGTCTTAAGTTTTGACTGAAACCAGAAGAGAGTAGCTGGGCCTGTATAATAGAGAGCTGAGACTGCGTAGCGCAGCTGAAAGAGCTTTTCCCGATTCAGTTCCTCCCTGTGTCTGACTCTTGGCTGTGTGTTTGCACTGTTTTGACTGTAGTTTACCATACCCGTGATTCAGTGAAGAAGATCGGTTGTATATAAGCACACCAGACCATCGTTGCAAATATTTAGATATGCTTTTCATCAGAAAGACACCACAAGGAAGTTTGTGACATTAATCTTCCAGCGTCCTGACTTCACATACGAGACCAGCCTCTAGCAAAGGAAATGTTGGGCCTGTATGGTTTCATTTTCCCAGGCTGTGAGAACAATCCATGTCTTCTGGCCTGGCCCCAGCTGCTAAGACAGGAGAAGAAAAGTGAGGGATGAAGAGAGGAGAAGAGGGAGGGAGCAGTACCTGGCGAGGCGGATCTCGAGCTGAGCAAGGAGGAACTCGGCAGGGATGATGGTGTGGTCCCACACTGTGAAGTGGTGGGAGTGGCTGAAGGAGGCACACAATTCTGTCAGGGTCAGGTGCAGTTTGTCCATACTGTGAAGAACCGTGAGAGAGAGAGAGATTCAGATAGAGAGCAAGATAGAGGGAGGGAGAGAGGTAGAGAGAGGAAGAGAAACTCAATTCTTGCCCACTCCCCTGCTTCACACAAAACTTGAAAACTTGAAAACTTACAGATGTCTTCCTTATCAAGACTTAAACAGTTTTTCCAGCACATTTCTGTGCTCCTGAGGCATAAACACAACAACAGCTTAATTTTTAAATGTCCACTATGGCTGTTGAAGTCTGCTGAGTGTTTCCTGCCATCGGGAGCTCAGAGAGTTTTCGGGAGCCTCAGTAGGTCAGTCACTGGCTGCGTGCTCACTTGGTAACGATGGCACGGTCCTTCCTCTGGCTCTCGGTGCCTGGCTTCTCACTCTGCACCTCGTTCTTCCTGGGGGTCTGCTTCTTCTGCTTCTTGTTGCGAGCCTTGCTAATGGTCTGTGCGCAATGCTTGGGCAGGAGCTATAGAGAGGGGAGAGGAGATGTCGGCCACGTCTACAGGAGACACGGCATTGGGTCCTGCATGACGCACGAAGCCGAGGCACAAGAGACTACTGTCTTTGCGTAGGCCATGCTTATGTTGCGTGCTTGGTGTTTAATTTGTCTAGGTGTTTCTTTATACCCTAAGACCTTATTCCTTTACATGGGAAGCTCTCAGTAGGCTAATTGAGTAACATTGTGCAGTCACATCTCCCTAGCCAGTGTCCTTTCATAGATGAAGACACTGAATCCATGAACTGGTATAGTTATTTGGAAACTGTGGTGGAAATTCAATTCAACACATCTGGGTGAGGACGGTTTGTCAGATGCAAATCAAAAACGAACATACGGGTGGTGACCTTTGTAGAGCCTCAATACAACTCTTTGACTGACACAGTCTTGCCCAGCTAGTATAACACAGCTGTGCGATGGGATACAACAAAAGGTTATTTTGGCAAGTTTTTGCTGACGGCGTTGTTTAAACACGTACGTCACGCAGTCTGCCCCCCCAGGGCCCAATCAAAAAAACAGATTTTCTTTTGATCTCGGTGGCTTTCCTCCTGGTAAAACTTGTTTAATAAACAGAAGCGGATAGATGTTGTCACAACTTCATCCCTTTGAGGAACTAGTGCCCTAGACAATTCCCACCCCAGTTGGCGGCAGACTTGCTCCTAAATGGAGTGTGTGTCTGACTTAATTGGCTCTGTTAAATGAGCGGGGGGGGGGTTGTCCTTTCTGAGAGAGAGTGCAAGGTCTGTTGTGTGAAACGTAGAGGCTGGGGCTTCGAAATTGCTGTCCTAGTAGAGAAATCTTTAGAATCGGGTTTAACTAGTGCTTAATGTGGGTTAACTTCATCTGTATAGCTTTCATTAGATTAGATTGTTATTGAAACACACTCTGATTATGGGAGCCATTGTTTCTCACAGTATCAGAATACAGATTATGACAGTCAGCAATACCCCTCTGAGATGCACAGCCCCTACCCACAACACACACACACACGCACATGCATGCTTCCGACTCCGGTGCCATACCTGGTCACTAAGGTTGCATTGTTCGGCACATATCTCCATGATGACATTGCAGGTCTGCTTGGCGATCTCCTCCAGGAAAGCGATGCAGTACTTCAAGCTCTTCTTCTCCAAAGCTGAGCCCTGTGCACAGGAGACAGCCAGAGAAACACAGGCTATGTGACTTTCCAAGGCTTAAACTGTATTGCACTGTGCTCAGTAAGGAGAGCTGAGCTGCCTTTGGTTTCGTACATGATGGATGGAAGTATAGGGCCTCCAGCATCAGTGAAGCATGATGCTTTACAATATGACTCCATGCCTGAAATTGACTGTGCTTTACTGCATTGTATATTTTAATATAAATTATTCTGTACCATACTGTCCTAAGGATCAGTCACCAAATAGTTGTGCCTGCCTTGCTGGCACTCTCTACTGACCTCCTCTGGACACAGTGGGTCAGAGCACTGGCTGAAGTGGGAGCAGATCCACGGGAAGGCGATGAGATATCGCTGCATCTGCACCTCCTCGCAGCTCTGGTTGAACATCTTCTCCATGATGCGTGGGTAGAAACTGCAACAGGGAGAGCATCCGTTTCACCCCAGCCCAACCGTGAAACCAAGCTTTTCACCTGTTCTCAAGACCATCAACATCTTGCTTTCACCCAGGGCAGATTGTTTGTCTGTCTCCGGCAAAGTGAGCGATTCAGACAAACGAATGTAGTTGAGAGGACTGTAGTACTTTGAAACACGTAGCCCCACTTGCTGGGCCTGTATGACAAGAGACTGGTTTTGCCCCAGTCACAGATGGGTGAAATTAAGATTGGGGATGTCAGATCACTCATTAGCAGTGTTTCATCACCTGACTACGTTTTATTTTTTTATCTTTCTTCTTAATTTCAGTAAACTGACATGGCAGTTTCTTGCCATATGGGCTTAGCAAGTAGCAAGAGTAATCGTATCTGGCAAATATAAAATATTGAAATTGATCTGAAGAAGCTGCTATGGATTTTGTGGGAGCGAAGTGGAAACTGACCATAAGGTGGAAAGGTCTGAGGTTTCCTGCAGAAGCCCCTGTATGTTGTCCATCATCATGGTGTGGAAGGTGGTCATGTTCATGAGCTTGGCCAGGTCAGGGCTCTCCTTGAGGCTCAGAGGGGCCTTGGAGACGCTGGTGTATGACTGAACCAAACCAAACAGCACAAGGGGAAAGGCATATCAATATTAAATTCTTTTTGCTTTATGTACTAAACAATATGTCAAAAAGCATCATAGCCAAGTCCCACGTAAAACCCACAGCTGAATTTAATCTAAATGAACAAAGAAAGAAATAACATGACTTGGAGTAAGCAGAGGTCTTAACAGTCAACAGTTTTGATCCAGAGTGATCACAGGGAACATGATTGACCGAGAATTGATTCTACCTGGAGCCTCAACCAGTCTAGTCTGAGTCCCCGGAAGTCGAATTCCTCTCCGTTCTCCACTGTGTGGACATCAGAGAGTTTAAATTGCAATCAGAGTTAATCAATCAATCAATCAATCTTTATTATGTTTAAAGCGTAATGTGCACAATTCCTTTAATCTCGGTTATGTGTCTTTGTGTTAGTCTATAATGTATGAGTAAGACACAAAACATTGCGCTTCTTAAGCCTGATCCTATCAAAGGCCTTGTTGGACTGGAGAGCTTAAAGTGTATAATGCAAGAATCAGTTATATGCATTTTTGTGTTGATACAATGTAAAGTAGTGTACCACTCTTCCAGTTTGATCCTAGCACACAAGCAACTTTCATAAATAAATACATTTGAAACTTACTAAATACTGGCGGATGTCAAACTCTGGCATGTGGGCTCCTTCAGGGTTTCAGGATGCGTCTTGTTGTAATTTCCTGGATAGTGGAAAAACTACAAAAGGACCGAATTTGCCTTCCAACTACAGTGTTAGTGTTTCACGGTCTTATTCCTTGATAGTAATTATAGTTTCCGTAGAAATTTGTATAAACACGTGTCTCCACTGCGCATTAATCTCCCGTATTGTTAGAAAGGAGTAAAGAATAAGTTAGTCTTATTCTTATGCAGGAAAAACAGTGAAGACTGAGTTATTCTTTACTCCTTTCTAACAACAGGGGAGATTAATGTGCAATGGAGATTTGTGCAAGCAAACAATCCCACATTCAAAAAAGGTGAAAAAACCTGTAATCTGCAGCGATCACTGTGATTGAAGTGTATTCCAGGTTTTACATCACTTGAATCATGCCACGCTGGTTTCTATGAATAGGCTAATGCACCATAATGTGTATTACCCTGTGTGTTTGTAAGGAACATACTAACTTTCTTATTCCAGGCCAGTCTGCACAAAGTAAGGTGGAGCTGCCACCTACAGAAAAAATCTAAAAATTGTAAGACCATTTATATGTTACACTCAATTTCCACATTTTAATAATAACCGAAACCCTGGAGACCCTGATCAGCACCTAAGGAGCTAACTAAAACAAATTCAGAGTAAAGCTTATCTGTAAAGTTGTTTTTTTCTTCTTGTATAGAAAGCGTTCTGTGTGTTACAGCAACAGTAGAGTTCCTTGGTGCTAATAGGGGGTCTCGAAAAATGTATTTACAGTATACTATAAAATGTGTATTGCTTTCCTGCTGCACTTGTTTTCATATTTATAGTCTGTGTCGGTGTTGTCACATACACAACCATCACTTCGCTGGTTTTCCCCCACGGTTATTATTATCATGTGAAAATTGAGTGTAACATATAAACAATTCTGTTAACATACACAAATGTGTACATAGGTCATTTTTGTGCTTCTTTGTGTGGTACCTACAGAAGTACATGTTTTAATTTCAGACAAAACTTGATGAGCATTATAGTCATGCAAAGTGTACTTGAATAATAAAGTTGCTGTTTAGCTTGTGAATACATACAATAATAACAAACATTACTATGCATTAGCTTATTCAAACCTGCGCAGACGAGGGGCAAGATCAGGTGGTGATCATTTTCCAACTTTTTTGAATGTGGGATTGTTTACTTGTTTTCAGCTTTCCAACAACAGAGGAGATTAATGCTCAGTGGAGATTGTTAGTGCAAGTTTCTACAGAAACTATAATTACTATCGAGGAACACTAACACTGTAGTTGCCGCGGGGAAGGCAAATTCGGTCCTTTTGTAGTTTTTCCACTATCCAGGAAATTATAACAAGACGCATCCTGAAACCCTGAAGGAGCCCACATGCCAGAGTTTGACATCCACCATTATTTGATAAGTTTTAAATGTATTTATTGTTTTAAAGTTGCTTGTGTGCTAGAATTGAACTGGAAAAATGGCATATAACTGATTCTTGCACTGCACACTTTAAGCTCTCCAGTCCAACAAGGCCTTTGATAGGATCAGGTTTAAGAAGCGCAATGTTTTGTTGATTATTTTCTCCATGAGATTTATCACTGAAGTGAGACAAGTTTAATTGTTGTTTAGCTGAATTGAGGTGTGTGTGTGTGTGTGTGTGTGTGTGTGTGTGTGTGTGTGTGTGTGTGTGTGTGTGTGTGTATTTTTTATTTCTTACTGAGCTTGGCAGTTATCTGAGAGGCTTCCATAATTCTGACTCACCTTGCTTAATCGTCATTCCAGACAGGGTGGACACGAAGGAGGTCATCAGGACGGACTCTTCCTCAGGACACACGTACAGGGTCTAAGCAGGGACAGATGGACAGACCAGGTAAGTGGCCTGCTCTATATGCTCTATATTGTCCTCACTAATCTTCTTGGGGGGCTCTGTTTTGCAATTCTAAGTGGTAGTTTCTTCAAAATAGCAAAATAGCATGGGACACTGTATTAGGCTCAGCAGAAATCACATTTAAAAGGTTCTTTGTGAAAACTGTAAGTCTGCTAATGAATAAATAAATTAGAATTAAAATAATTAACTCCAGCTTGAGCAATCTGGGCACCTGATGAATACAACTGTGACAAAACACAGAGCACAATCACCCTATCGCATCCATTTTGGGTAGCCAGGCCTAGGATTACATTCTGCAAATACCACAGGTAGGGAAAATTTGAAAAATATCACCACGATCCTGTAACTCTCCGTCAGTGACCGTACAGAGCCCAGAACGCTGTCGCTGTAGCACATTGGTGTCAGCAGTCCGCTCGGTGGCCTCGGTGCCGTACCTGCATGGTGTCGTTGAGGGCCAGCGCGTCGAACTGAGCCAGGTACTGCAGGTGGTAGCGCTGGATGATACGGCTGTGGCGGCGCATCATTGTCCTCAGCTTCTCCATGTAGAACAGCAGCTCCGCCATCTGCCTGTAATGAACAAACAAGCATGTAAAATGCTCTGTGCTGTGATCGGTTGCCCTGTTAAAGCCCACAGAAGCCTTACCTTACACAGTTCCACAACATGCCTAAATTAAACCACTGGGCCCAGGGGTCTGAGTTTCAAATTACTCCAGTGAAATGATTGACTGGACTAAATCAACTCCTCTGCCTAGCACTAAGGAAGGTGGGGGATTTGGACTTGGACAAACCCGTTGGGCTGTGGCCCTCAAAGCAGGCCTGGCGTCTCCTGCCTTTAAATGCTTTTTTTACACAGATACAAATTTCAAACGTCCCCTGCATTCACACTCCACTTCTTTACAGGGTCGACACTGGATTGCATTTAGAGTAATTGGTAATGGTGTGAAATTAAATAAACACTTTTTTTGGAAGGATCTTATTTTATAATAATTCATATCCTCAAATTTGCATAGACTGACAGTTATCTGGTCTGCGATGATTTTAAACTGAGCTTGCACAAAACTGGCATATATTAATTGTGAAACTGTGCCTCAGAGCAGACAGTCCGTCACTCGGTTTATATGGGCTGCAGTACTTGAGGCGATGACAACACTAATATGGAATTAGTGTATCCTCGGATACTGTGCCAGGAATCCTTGGTCCCACCTCCCCTGTCCCCCATGGCATTGTTTAGGAAAACTGTCCCGCTTCTTCAAGGGTTTAAAGCTGTTCAAACCCAAATGCTCTTGTTTGTGCTTTGTTTGTGTTGGCTGTGGTTTGAAGTGTGTTTGAGAACCGGAACGAAACATCTCAAAGACTGACAGAGGGTGCCCCAGACTGGGCTGTGTCTGAGAGAGAGAGGGAGAAAAAAAAAAGCATGCTTTGGGGAGGTGACCGCTGTTTTTCACTCACGAGTCCATGTAGTCTTCTGGGGTCTTGGTCTTGGGGACGTTCTCAGAGTGACGGACAAGCCAGAGGATCTCGTCACGGGAGAATGACAGAGCCATGAAGACAAACAAGGCCTGGATGGAGAGGAAAAAGGGGAGGGAGATGAACGGCTGAGATCACCAAATACGTTCAACTGCTGTGTTACCCGCAGAAATCTACAGCTTGTGGGTTTGTTATGGACGTCCCCTTTGATGATTGATTATGGTTGCCTTATTGTGTGGTGACAGGATGTGCAATATTGGACTTTAAAATTATTTGCAAAGAGTATCACTTCTGGCTAACATTAAAGGTGCCAAACAAATCTAAGGTTAAAAAAAAAGAGAACTGCTCTGAAAAGAGCAAAGCAATAATAATCTTTGTTTTATGTAGCACCTGTCATGAATAAATCTCACAAAGTGCTTCACAAAGGAGTACACTGATAAAATAACAGTAAAAACAGGCATATCATAAATCAAGAAAACCTAGTAGTAGACTGCACCATTCGAGAGTGAATACAACGATGCAGTTGGAATAGGTGAGTTATCAAGCAAGATTTAAAAAGAGACTTGGAGACACGGATTACAGTGTAGCAGCACAGGAGGGAAAGGTCTGGTCACCCATGGTGCACGGCCTGGTCAAGGGAACAGCTAAATTGCCAGCGTCAGAGCAGGGGAATCTTTCCCCCTTACATCTCTGACCTACTCACACAGTGCAGCACAACCAGGAGTATAGTGAGTGAGTAGGTCAGAGATGTAAGGGGAAAGATTCCCCTCCTGGCTTTGAATGTCAGCTACAGCACTTTGCAATAAATACGATATTTGACTGGTAATTCATGTAAGGATTTCAGTAAAGGGGTTAAGTGATCACCAGAGTGAGACCTGTACATACTGGAGTTTCTGAAATGTATTCTTAGACACGCCAGTGGATTAGGCGTGACAGTAATCCAACCGGGAGGACACAAATGCTTGTGGGATGAAACTGTGTCTGGATCTGAGCTCCATTTAAAGTGAGTTGTGCTGCGTGGCCGTGCTCTGGGCTCTGTGCGGATGCTCACAGTAAAGAACAGTGACAGGGAGAATGTTTCGTAGCTTGAACTGGAGTCACCTTGGGTGCTAGAAGCCCTGGCTCGTCTTCCAGAATATTGGTGAGCTCCTTCAGCGCGCCCCGCAAGTAGGTCCGTCTGTCTCGGTGGATCGCCCCACTGCACCCGGTTTTCATATGGAGGAAGGAGAAATTAGGCAAAGGAAAGCATATGTACTGTAACAGTCCAACACTGTTAAGAAGAGAATCACAGATCACTTGTATGGGACATGATTTAAGGTCCATATCCTGTGGCTACTTTTACAAGTTTAATATAGATTAGATTTAGGCAGAATGACTGACTGTTATTGCAATTTCCATATATAGATCCTGGGTGGAATTGTTTCCAGTAGTATATGTAACCAATGCAGGAACCATGTTTTTAAACCTGGACAATGCTCTTCCCATATGGTCTTGTTTTATAACTGGTTTTAATGTATACTATTATATATTATATATATGATTCTAGTTATTTAATACAATTAAAGTATATTGGGCCGGATTAAATCAAAACTTTGACCCACTAATAGAAAACTACAGAACTGTTGTTGGCGTCATTTTCAGTAAGATGACACTTTCTTCTAATAAGAAATGTCACCGCTATGATGAACAGGTTTGTAGTTTGCTGGGTCAAAGCTTTGATTTAATCCAGCCCATTGTAACAATATTTATACTTAGAGATTAAACCATTGATTCCTGTTGAGAGACTCACCAGCTGATTATGACGTTTTCTTTAGCTTCTTTAATATCTGCGATGCGCTTGTTGTATCTGTAACGAAGCAGAAAAACTGGGAATAAGTTGTGTTGCACCACTCTTTATTGTGAGCTACCTCTTGTGGTAGGAAACAGTACAACATCTAATTAATTTCAATATGTTGCTTTACATTGATTTCTACACAAATGTAGAATGCCATGTCAATGGGATTTAGTGTCCCTGAAGAACAAAGCACATTTTTTTCCCTGACATTTTTCACTCAGAGGAGAAAAAGGTGGCAGGGAACTTGTAAGAGACATGCATACAAATTATAGCTTGAATAAACTGAAATGAAATCAATAACTTCAATGGATTTGTATTGTGCCCTCACTTATTAGAACTAATCGAATTGGTGACCCCGGGTGTCCCATGAATTGATGTCAACAGATCTGCTTATTATGGCAGCATAAAACAACTGGCTGATGAAAACAAAAGGAGTTCATGAATTTGTCTGCCTGAAAAATGGATCCCTTGAATATCGCTAATATCTCAGGTGTTTATTCTGCATATACATTATTTACTTCTAGATTAATAGAAGTACATTGTCTGCTTATGGTGGGGTGCGTTACTGTTCCAGATGTGTTCTAAACCAAACAAATATTCAACTAAAGTAACGGCCGCATTGATCAGCCAGATTGTCCGTCTCTGCCCTGAAGCAGTCTTGCTTGAACAGATGTGTTTATTCTGTCAGTAAAGCTGAGTGTTATTGCCATCCGATATGTGCTGCTGAGTCACTGTGCCAACAAGACCCACATATCTCTAAAGAGGAGGTGGTGGGGTGTTTATCACTGATGCTTTGTGACCACATAAGACACCCACAGAATGTTTTGACCATGACTGGAATGAAGGGGCACTGTGTTGCAGCTGTTTGAGCTGATAAATATTTGTAAAAAAGAAAGATTTGAAACTATACCAGATGAGAGAGGGTTCATTTCCAGGTGTTGCAGTCGGGGCACCACTATTCAGGTACAGCTCCGATAGCCCTTCCTGTTTCTGTACGCACGAGCTTAGCTAGTGAGAAGTTCTCTGTCTGACACATTTTCAACAGGATCTAAAGCATCAGCCACTGGCCCTGACTACAGGGGTGGCGGTGGCTGTAGTGTCACCTTATTCTTAGAGCTGAGAGTGTACTGAAGTCATGCTTTTCATTGGCCAGTCAATATAAAGGGTGTAAAAGGGATCCCTTTCAATTTCACAGCATTTACAGCCCAGTTACAGATTCAGTACGGTACCCCTTGAGAGTGTCGAAGAAATCCTCAATGGTCTTGTGGAAGAACAGCACCTCGTCCCGGATCAGGGAGACGCACATGCCGCTGCGCAGCGCCATCTTCCACAGGTCCTGGGAGGGGGGGTTGGTGTTCAGGCTACTGTGGCACAGCAGGAACCCCACTGTGGGGGATGGGGTTGGGGGGGGGAGAGACCAGGTTAAGTTTGTTAAGTTTGTGACAGAGACACTTAAAAAAGTTGTGACTTGGATTTTGTGGAGACTGTAGCTGTCATCCTGTAACTCGTCCATGACAGTGAGAGCTGTGAAACACTGTAGCATCCTCAGGGGTAATACGATGCATTAAAAGGCAACAGAAATATACAAAAGCTGCCTTATTGCGTCATGCAATATTTATTATGGTTTCAAATGACTGGCATTTTTAAGACAATTCTGTGTCAGATTTATTTGGCTTTTTTTACATTTGTACTGTAGGGTAATTTAAATTGTATAAACCTCTTACTTGACCCCATTTATTATCCTCGTTCTATGTGTGCATCATTTAGTGATGCTGCATGGCCCTTATAATTGGTCCAGGTTGCAGTGAGATTTAGCGAGCCTTTAATTGTGATGGCAGGCAGAAAACGCTGCCGGGGACAAGGCAGGTTTGGGCAGAGTTAGGAGATTATTAAAGAGCTGCTTGTGATCCCTGCTTTCTTTCACCGATTTAATGACATGACGCCCGAGGACAGTGGGAAGGATGTTTTTGTGAGTTGCTGCTTCAGAGGAGACTACATTTGCAAATGGATTACAGCAGAAGTAGCAGAGAGAAAATGGGGCAGAACTTGGCTTGTTTTGTGTGAGAGCATGACACCAAGACCCATTGGTTCTGAGTGGGCCAACAGGGCAGTTGTGTAAGCAGGCCAGTCATAGTTCTGCAGCACACAGCTGTGGCTGAAACCCGTCAAAGCTGAGGTACTTACGGATGATCCAGCGCTCCATCACTTCCATGGCCAGGTACTCGCACGGGATCTGCCAAGAAAGCACACATTCACAATGGTGGTCAGCTGAGACCTCCAGAGAAGGGGGTGTACTTGAATAATGGAAGTGGTAGGAGGATACTGTTCTTATGGAGGTAGGCAGGCTGCTAGTTTCCATTTTCCTCTTTAGTTTGTTTTGATGTTTCATTATTTATCACATTTCTATTTCTTATGTATTACCCAGTGCCCTTGCTGACTTACTACACTATGATGGGAGTGCATTTGGTTGGCCATGGCTCTCAATCCAAGTGGACTTTCTTGGATCATAGTAAATCATGCTTTTGACATCAGGTGTAATGGTGCTGAGGAGCATATGAGAAAGCTCTGCATTATTGCTGTACCACTTGGGGTTTCTTTACTGTGTTTCTGCAGGTTGGGACGCATCAAATGGATCAAACTCTTAAGCAAATTGAGTGTCTTCTACCTGGGTGTGTTTTGATCCGATCTGATTGTCTCACCGTTTCGCAGCTGACGGGGCCCAGCATGGTGGCGGGCGCACTGAGGAGGCTGAGGAGCTGGGCACCTCGCCAGGCTTCGGCCGGGAGGTTCCTGCGCGGGTACACTAACTGCAGCGACAGCAGGGCCTCGGTCACCGACTGGGGGGGAGGGGGAGAGAGAGAGTAGACACCGCATATTTCAGTTAGCAAATCAGCCTCTGCTTCCGATGTTACAACTCTGCAACGAAAGGGATTTGAGGAGGGGGGGAACAGGGGCACGGGGATTTGACAGGGATCCCTCACCTTGGTGTGTGGCCCAAACTCCTCTGTTAGCTTCTTCCAGGGGTGATCGTACTCCAAGAGCATCTGCCCCAACCGGGGGTAAGCGGGGTCCCTGCAAAACAGAATCACAGAGGACAGTTCATTGGCCAGTTCCTTTTGCAGTAATAAATAAAAAATGATTCTCATATTATTGGTTGCCATCCACTTTCAGGTCGGTACTTGTGCAAATCAAACCAAGTGAGATCTTTTACCCAAGATACCCTAAGATCTATAGGTGTGATACAAGCTGGCTTTTCTCAAATGATGTATTTAGATGAAAATGTTGCTATGGAGCTCTTCAAGTTCCATTATCTTGTCTTCGCTTCAGGGGGTCATAAACCACAACACATCGCCGAGCTCTGACCGCTCACGTCAACTACCTGTTGACGTGCAGGAAATCGGTCTGACATTTGAAATCTGCCCCCCTGTACTTCTCTCCCTGCTCCACGTGAAAAGCCTCTGTTTGAAAAAAATCTAATCAAAAAAAAAAAATCGTGAAGGAAAATTTGCTACCAAATGTCATTGTGCCGTTTCAGCACATCCTTCGAAAAGGTCACAATGGGGGGATCGCCTCGTGTTGCAGTCAATCATGCCGTAATTACACAGTGGCATTTATGAGTAATGGGCATTTCTGAAAAGTGTGGCCAGCTCAGCATCGTAAACTTGTACAAAGCAGCCTCTTGTTTTTACAACCGAGGTCAGAGCATAGAAGAAGGGTGGCTTGAAAAGGTCTGAGCCTAACATTGAGAGGATACACCAGACTTGGCTAGTTTTGCAGCTGCTTCTCATGTGAGGTGTAAAGAAGCACAGAGAAACTGTTGTAGCACCAGGGAGGAATGGAGATCTGAAGCTATGGGCAAAATAAGGTAATACAGTATATCAGACCATTACTGATATGAGACTTGCTGTATTCAGATAAAGGCTTCCTAACATGACTGAACTGACACGTTCTCCCAAAGCACTTCTGTGACAGTGGTATATGTATTCAGCCTTTCCACTCTACATCAGGGCCTGCAAATCTCTCGACCTCAAGATACCACCTACTGCATTTGTTTCCATTCTGTGCAGAGTCCGCAGATTCCACCCCCTTCGGTTGTATTCCATAAGAGTTCACTACTTTTGTATCCGTTTGAAAGTGTGTGACAAGTATTCTCAAACAGTGTAGTTGCTAGATTTTTGTAAATTATTCAGGCTTTGCGTTTTTGCAGCTAAACCACAAATGTGTAGTGATGCGGATACGCTTGTGACATGAGTTTGACAGCCTGTTTCTGTAATGGCCACCCTCAGAGGGGACTGAGCGCTCGTTGCTCACGTATTTCCGTTGGACATCTCGTGGGCACAGTTGTACATCCCCACCAGCACTTTCTTGTCATCGATGCGAGATAGCATGATGATAACGGAGGTGTAGGTCACAATCAGGTCCAAGTAGTTCTTGGTGAAGTCAAAGTTCAATGTCTGGAAGAAATGACAGAGAAGGGGGAAACGTTTTTATTTTTATTTTAGTTCAATTTCTAAAACAAGTTCTCGATGAGGAACCGCTTGGATTGTTCTCCGCTTGTAACAAGTTGATAACTGCTTAATTAACTGGTCATCAATACTCACAATGTTGAAGAAGCACTGGCACGCATCGATAGTATTCAGAAGTTCATACACGTGATCCTAAAAAAAAAAATTAGTTATAAAAGAGGATAGCAAAGGGAGAGCCTAATGAGGTTATACACTAAGGCATACCTTCTTCAAATATTGTCTGATCATTAATTCTGTCAGGATCATTCTTGTTTATTTAATATTTCACTTCTCTTATGGGTGACTTTTAAGTATCTGCTCATGCCAGATGGCGCACTGTTTGAGAAGCAGGTTGCCTTAGAGAGAGGGGCAAGCAAACCTAAGAAGCGCAGTCCATAGCATTACATACTCTGTCTTCACACCTGGTTAGTGATTCCCATAATGCTAACAGCAGGTGATTTTATGTTTAATATTTTTTGTTTAACTCTGATCACACTGCTTGGATAGAGGGTCCCAACTGAGGGAGGATGTCAGGTCCTACTGAATCCAAAGTGACGCTTTACCCTGAACTCCATCACATCCAGGAAGGAGTGGTAGTAGCTGGTCAGATGCTTCAGCACATCGGATTTGTCCCTCTGGATGTTGCTCAGTTGTTGCTGCGGTGTCGAAACGAAAACAACAGGGGTTAGAGCGCTCGGTGTCTCACCTGCCCCAACACTGCTTTCAAGTCGCCAGAGCTTGTTTCACTTCTGCCCTGAGGTGTTAGTGAAGTCACGGAATGACTGAACATTTACTGAACTGGATAAGAAAATCTATATATCATTACAGCATCATGATCTTTAGGCCCCATGGACAATGAGAAGCCGCCTCTACAACTTCTAGGGTTGTGGCCGCCCAGGACCAGAGGTTCTCACTAGGTTGTAATGAACATTTTCCCCGTTTTTTGTTTTTTTTGTTTCATTGCAGACTGTCACTGCAGCACTAGAGAAGAGCTAACACAGCCTCAGAGTCTGAAGGAACGCTCGGAAGATAGTTAATTACCTGTCCCCAGGGCTTTGGACACAATGAAATTCAAGACCTTATCTTTTACGACTTCAATATATGACTCATCCTTTTTGCGCACAGTGAGGAAAGAAAAAAATGTTTTTTTGGCTGGGAATTGTCTCTGACGCGTTTGGCAAGCAAATGATCACCTCTGCTTACATGAATACAGAAGCACAGCTAAACAGTCTGCCTATAGCCCAGGGGCTGGCGGGGAATGGAGATCTGAAACTATGTCCAAAACAAGGCAATACAGTATATCAGACCATTACAGATGAGTCCGGCTGTATTCAAACAAAGGCTTCCTAACCTGACTGCCTGGACATGTTCTCCCAAAAACAACTGTGTGACTGCGGTGTAAAAAGCAGCCTTTCTAGTCTACATCAGTGCCTGCAAAACTCTCGATCTCAAGATACCATCTACTGCATTTGTGTCCATTCTGTTCATTGTCGACTGATTTTTCTGTCCCTTGATTGTATTTTCCTTGTATTGAAGACACCAGGTGTATACATATTCAAATGCACCTGACTGCTTTGTGTCACTGTGTGCAATGCTGTAGCACAGTATGTCTAATTTGCATTCTAGACTCCAGTGATCTCAGTTGACACACCTGTTTATACTGTCCCTGTAATACCACAGCCAACATCTCCTGGCCATCTCAGCACTTTTATGCACCCTCTGATTGTCATTTGTTATAGCTTGTTTGGACAAGGATAGGTACAGTGAGGGAAAAAAGTATTTGATCCCCTGCTGATTTTGTACGTTTGCCCACTGACAAAGAAATGATCAGTCTATAATTTTAATGGTAGGTGTATTTTAACAGTGAGAGACAGAATAACAACAAAAAAATCCAGAAAAACGCATTTCAAAAAAGTTATAAATTGATTTGCATGTTAATGAGGGAAATAAGTATTTGACCCCTTCGACTTAGTACTTGGTGGCAAAACCCTTGTTGGCAATCACAGAGGTCAGACGTTTCTTGTAGTTGGCCACCAGGTTTGCACACATCTCAGGAGGGATTTTGTCCCACTCCTCTTTGCAGATCCTCTCCAAGTCATTAAGGTTTCAAGGCTGACGTTTGGCAACACGAACCTTCAGCTCCCTCCTCAGATTTTCTATGGGATTAAGGTCTGGAGACTGGCTAGGCCACTCCAGGACCTTAATGTGCTTCTTCTTGAGCCACTCCTCTGTTGCCTTGGCTGTGTGTTTTGGGTCATTGTCATGCTGGAATACCCATCCACGACCCATTTTCAATGCCCTGGCTGAGGGAAGGAGGTTCTCACCCAAGATTTGACGGTACATGGCCCCGTCCATCGTCCCTTTGATGCGGTGCAGTTGTCCTGTCCCCTCAGCAGAAAAACACCCCCAAAGCATAATGTTTCCACCTCCATGTTTGATGGTGGGGATGGTGTTCTTGGGGTCATTCCTCCTCCTCCAAACACGGCGAGTTGAGTTGATGCCAAAGAGCTCGATTTTGGTCTCATCTGACCACAACACTTTCTCCTCTGAATCATTCAGATGTTCATTGGCAACTTCAGACGGGCCTGTACATGTGCTTTCTTGAGCAGGGGGACCTTGCAGGCGCTACAGGATTTCAGTCCTTCACGGCGTAGTGTGTTACCAATTGTTTTCTTGGTGGCTATGGTCCCAGCTGCCTTGAGATCATTAACAAGATCCTCCCGTGTAGTTCTGGGCTGATTCCTCACCGTTCTCATGATCATTGAAACTCCACGAGGTGAGATCTTGCATGGAGCCCCAGACCGAGGGAGACTGACAGTTATTTTGTGTTTCTTCCATTTGCGAATAATCACACCAACTGTTGCCACCTTCTCACCAAGCTGCTTGGCGATGGTCTTGTAGCCCATTCCAGCCTTGTGTAGGTCTACAATCTTGTCCCTGACATCCTTGGACAGCTCTTTGGTCTTGGCCATGGTGGAGAGTTTGGAATCTGATTGACTGATTGCTTCTGTGGACAGGTGTCTTTTATACAGGTAACGAGCTGAGATTAGGAGCACTCCCTTTAAGAGAGTGCTCCTAATCTCAGCTCGTTACCTGTATAAAAGACACCTGGGAGCCAGAAATCTTGCTGATTGATAGGGGATCAAATACTTATTTCCCTCATTGACATGCAAATCAATTTATAACTTTTTTGAAATGCGTTTTTCTGGATTTTTTTGTTGTTATTCTGTCTCTCACTGTTAAAATACACCTACCATTAAAATTATAGACTGATCATTTCTTTGTCAGTGGGCAAACGTACAAAATCAGCTAATACTTTTTTCCCTCACTGTAGGCTACTCATACTCACACTGCTCCCCCTGAAGTCAATGTTGGGGAATTTCTTGTTGATGTATTTGACCGCCGTCTCCATGGACTTTTCTGTGAGACACGAAGGCTTGAGCTTCGGGTCCGAGCACATCTGTGGAAATGGGAAGAGTGGAGAGAGAGCAAGTTCAGAGTGAAGCAATTTCACAGGCTACAGCAGCGTCCGCACTGTTAGGCAATTGAGGAAGATACGGTTGGCTGTTAGTGGAACCAAGAACGAGCCTAAAGGGGCTTGTGATCAGATCTCTCCCAACTCGTGCAGCTGTGTAGCAGTCTGCGCTTTGTCCTGTGAAAGTCACATGGATAAAATGTATAATTTTTAGCATTCCTACAGTGGAATCAAATGACGTACCACAGACAGGGCAGCCACAGCAATTCTGAACTGATCAATATATCATGGTGATCTCAGACAGTACAAGGGCACTGTCTGTGAATTGCTTGCGGTGAGACACTGTAGCTTGGTCACGTTGCTCTATAATGACTGATATATAATTATGTATTAGTGCTTGCGTATAATAACTATAATGTGGTGCGGAGAATAAATACATCTAACCAGACTCCATGTGTAAGTATTAAATACTTCTCGCTTAGCAAGTCATGGAACCACAGACTGCATAGCTGGTGTTTTTTGTTTTTTTTTATTCTCAAAATCTGTCATCCAAAATAGCCTGGGCCAGTATATTCATTTCCTGCAGCAGCAAGACCAATCATGGTTAACGCTGCAAACAGTGCTGGGGGTAATTTAGATGTAGCACACATGCCTACAAGCCTCTGCATTTCTTAAGCAGCAGCTCTGGTGTCTGTCTCATCGCTGTTCTTGTGTTTTGCAAAAAACTCTGAGCTGCAGCTTCCTGTCTTCACTTCCTCTGTGAAGGCCGGCCGCTGTGCACTGTGCACAAGCCCGATCTCAGCCTGCTGCCAAGACACCTGCTCCACTACATCGCAGCACAGAGTAAAACAGCCCAATTCCACTACAGAAGTCAACCTAAAGGGGGACGACGACACTTTCTTGTGGGTCTGTTTCAGGTTAACGGCATGTGATACGTTCTTTCCTATTCTAATAAGTTCAGCACATGCAGGACACAGCACTTGATACAAACTGTATTGAAGCAGAGAGTAAGAGAATTTACAGTATATGGAAGTAAGCTATATATTAAAAAGTACAGATATAGGCCTTGTACACTTATGGCTATAGGCAGGGATGAAGACCATTGGGTATTGATGATAATCATAATAATAACAACAACAATAATGAAAAAAGCATTTCTGCCTGATGCGTAGTCGTATTTTGGCACATCACTATGTATGTGTCCCCTCTGAAGAGACTGAGGGGAAACTGCTGGGCCTTTGCTGTTTAAATAGAGAAGTGCCAGCTGAAAGAGAAACTCATCCGTTTCAGTGTTTGAAGTGTCGGTTTGTGCTGTGCAATTCGGGAGTGGAAGTGACTGTTCCCCCTTTCACCCAGCTTGTGCTGTGCTTGAGCGTCGGCAACTTCCCCTTCAGCTGAGGAGGCCCTTGTCCCGTTGCCCCTCCTGCCTGCGCCTCGCCTTCCCCTTTTTCGAGCCGCATTTACGGTCCTCATACTGTAGTTTGCCCCCCCTTTCACTGTTCTGATTGCTTATCGGAAACAAAAGGACATTCTAATGCACAGCACGCAAAACAATGGGAGCAAGAGGCTTTGAAGTCACACTGAGCCTGAACAGTTTTGTGTTTTGCTCTGTGAAATCAATTGGACATTTCTCCCTCAGAAGGCCACCATCTGATCAAAACTGCCAAGCGAGGGATGTTAGTGACTGAAGTCGCTAACCCCATGTTTATGAAGCAGCGACACCGCTCTCACCTTCTTGATGTAGTTCATGCGCACCAGCACCCCTTGGCCCCTCTCGTTGAGGATGGTCAGCTTCTCGGCCAGTTTGTGCTGGTAAGTCATTGTCCTGGACATGGTCAGCCAGGGCTCCTTCTGAACCCCTCAGGCCAAGCGTCTCACCCTGGGTCAGCAGTGGCTCTTTAGCACGATCGTGTGATTTCACTCCACCCAAATTGGGAGGGAGGGGTGGTGTAGATTGTGTGTGTGTAGGAGGCGCAGGGGGGGTGATAAGCTCAAGCTCAAGCTCTTTCGCTCTCGCTCTCATTGGATGATCATCTAAACAGGATGTGCTCCTTGCTTTTCTCATTGGCTCGCTCACTAACCCCCTTATTGGCCAGTGCGTAAGGAGAAGTGCAGAAAAACCACGGAAGCACAGGGACTTCCTGTTGGTGGGGCTGAAGCTGTCACAATTCGTTCTCCCTTCTGCTCTGCTCTGTCAAAGCATCTCCCTAGCTTGCTGTCAGCAAACACTTGCAGCCATTTTGGGTGCTCTGAAGGGCAAGTGGGTTTGGTTTGACTATTGGCTCAACTGAACTGAATCATTATTAGTCAGAAATCTGGTTAAAACAAATCTCTGAAAAACAAAACAATCCTAGAAAAACTAACACTTGAGAAATCATGAGCTTATTCTCAGCCTTGGAGTCATCCTGCATTACTGTTCTCAGTCCCTAGATGTCACCATTGGCCTGTTTTTGGTCTCAAGGCCTTCTAAAAAGTATTTGTGGCCAACTTCCACCCCTCAAGTGTCATCCTTCCACAGTCCTCCAGGCGATCCCTCTGCCAGGTCACACTCCTGACTCCTATTGGAGAGCCAACGTGCGTTTCAGCTTTTGATCAAAAACAGGTTCTTCACATGAGAGGGACACCCTGGAATTTGAAGGAGGCCACAAGTCAGTGAGGTTGGGTAGACATCTATGAAACAGCCCGCCATGTCGGCATTTACATGCAAGCTGCATATTACCAACACCTAACAGGAGGAGAAATGGAAGAAAAAAACAAAAACTCTCATGTTTCAGTGTTATTTTTTAAATTTATTTAACTTTCCTTGCAATAGGATGAGCTTCACAACCCCATCTTATAAAGAGGAACAAATAAAAGGCAAGACCAGAGACTCCAGATTGAGAGGCAGATTGAAGGGAAGAGAAAAATGTAATTTAGGATAATTATTTATCCCTTGGCTCGGACATGCATGCATCTTATCTTCCACACCCAGCTCAGAAAGGAAGACACTTTGCGTTCTCATGATCTTTAATGCCCACTCAATTCTTGCGGACTAAAGCGGTTGGAAATCATTGAGTTTAAAGCTTAATGGTCAACTCAGATGTTCCGAGTTGTACATTTATGTCCACCTTGGGCCAGGAGAAACCGGATTGCTTTTTATCTTTGTGAAGCCACATCACCAGAGCAGAATGAATAACAGCTTATTAATTTAAAGGGTCTAGGGTCCCCTCATGTTTTCCGTCTGTCTCCCACGTGTCATTCGGGGGGGCAGAGGATCGGGTGGCAAAATCTCTGTTCTCTGAGATTAACACTGTGGACAGAGACTGGCTTCCAGCTTTGCCTTCCCTCTGCTCCTGCTCTGCCAGCCAATGTGGCACGAGGGGATGATTGACAAGCGAGTGACGAGGACTAGATACACCCCCATCTTCGCAGCTAAATGTCCACTAAAAGGACATTTCAAATCAACAGTGAGAGAGTGGGAAGAGAGAGGTGGAGGATGGGTTCACAGGAAGACACTTCTGGGATCCAGATGTGGGGAAGCTGTGGAAAGGGTAAGGGATGGGTACGGGGAGGGGTGGTATTGGCTGATCTCAACTAACAACTCATCCTACCCAGCCCTTGCTATTCAGATGCAATGTATTTATTTATTTATTGAAGGTTTCAATACTCTCACAAAGCCTGCTGGGTTACAATCCCATGTTGAATGTATCAGCTAAAATGGTGCTGCCAGGAAAATGTTATCAGTATAATAACAAAAGCAGATGACCCCCCCCCCCCCCCGCTCCTCATACATGGGGAAACTATAGTTTTTTTTTCTTCTTCCATTTTAAACAATGCTGCAGACCGATCAACCTCTTCAGCCCAAACTCTGAAATTTAATTTGTATTTTGGCCATTAACTACATGACTCGCAAATACTTACATACATTCAAGTTTTTTCCCTGTTTTACTGCACCTCGTAAAAGCATTAAAACTTGTTTTTTGTCTTATGATTTGTACCAGAATTAATGTAATAATAAGTCATAAACTCTTCTATGTGACAATTTCTGTAAGCTGTTGGTGTTGTCCAAGCTTGGGGTTGGTACAGTTTCAGGCGTAGCCTTAAGTTCTGAACATCACCGGGGAAGGGTATAGCCTTGAGTTTAATAGAGTAAGTGATGAAAAAAGAAAAAGGAAAAGGAAAATCATTCCAGGTTGGTCATAATTTGTTTTATAGGGATGTGTGTCACCACAATGCTCTGTCGACACGTGATAACAATATAATACAAAGTTGTACAGTGTCTCGTAAATCCTGATGGACTGTTTAAGTAGGATTTGTAACCGGAGTTTGTCATTCCTTTTTTAATGTTTTGTTTTGTAAGTGTTATTATTTCCAAAACCTGACTTATCTGTTGGTGTTGCTGGAGAGAGCCTTGATCTCTCTGTTTCCCCGGTGGATAAAGGAGGTCAGCCACACAGACTAGCACAGAGCTTTTCACTCGGGGGCTCAGGGTAGTTCTTCGCTGTGGCCCTGCCCCCCTGGGAGTTTGGTATGTCTTCCAGTACGTTCGGTGCGTCTGGAGGCCTGGCTGTGCCCTGTTTGGTTCCGGTCAGCCCCCTTGGTGGGACAGCTGATTGAGCCATAAAAATGTTATTTTTACAATTTCTGATCGGTATCAAATGCATCAGTACATCGGGGACGGGGGGGTGCTGATGTGACCCTGTCTCTCCCACACTGCTCACACCATGCGGGGCTCTTTTTCATGCTCAGAAGTATTTAGGGGGCCAGGTAACAATCACCCTTCCCATTCACTAACTACGTCAGCTTTTGAAGAATTAAAGAGGCTGGCATCGTTGAAGGCAGAATTTGTCATTCATTGCTAGCCAGCCAGTCTGTGCATCTGATTGCAGTGTAAGATGAGATGTCGATTTCTTAAGACCTGCTACTCTCTCTAATCCAGTTGCCATTTCCTGTGTGAATTATGTGTTTCTCACATTTGATTGAAATGAATGAATAAATACATAAATGTCCAACCTTTAAAAAAAAAACAAAAAAAACGCTACTTTTACTGTGCAAGATAAAATAAGATGTATTTATATTTAAAAAATAAAAAATCTCTCTCTGGCATCTTGTTTTCGTACATTTGAAAATCATGGGGGAATACATGGCCTTCGCTGCTTTAGTGGCAGAGAAAGTAAGATCCCTCATAAGACTACAGAGTTCAGGGCCACTCTGCGCTCAGCCCGGAGCCAGGGACAGGTGTGCGCTTGCGTGAAATCTCGTTGGCCTGTCATGACAACAGCCTGTTACCTGGAGCAGTTCTGGCTCAGACGGGGGGCTGCAGGAGGCTTTGTTCTCAGGCTGGTGGGTTTAAACCTCAGACAATCAGCTGGGATCCTACCTTTCAAATACACTTAACGGGAAAACAAAATAAAAGAGTTATGAGAGAAGGAATTTTGTGTCAGATAGACGGCACAAGAAAACATCTGGTTGAGTCATTGCCTGTGAGGTCTGAGCTGAGGCACTCTGGGAAGGAAAAGTTAATCGTTTATCCTTCACATTGTTGTCGCTCCTGGCTACGTTTACATTCGTTTCACAGTGTCCACCCTATTTAAAGTACAGCCTTTCTCAGAGACTTGTATGGAGAGTTTTTGCTTTGATGGTTATACTTTCAGCAAAATAAAAAGAAAACCAGGAGCAGTTTCTTACGTAATGCTACAGATAACGTACTGTACTGTGCAGTGTTGTGCCAATGTGCGGTACAGAGCTGGGAGATATAAAGCTCCTTTTTGTAGGATTCAATCAGGGCTGACAGGACACCGCTGTCCAACATATCACGATACACACTGGCACATAAAAAAAGGAAAAAGAAGAGATCTATGTGACAGTCCATTCCCAGCAGTAACATGTACATAGCAATTGAAACTGCAGCTGCCAGACAGAGCCGAAGCAGACAGGCCGCCCCCAGCCGTGTTCAGTATGGCACATGTGCTGCGTGGGACTGGGTACACAATGGATTTGCAGTGAAAACATGGCACTGCTTTGTTCTAAGCCTGTATTCATAGCGTATTTGTATCGGTTGACAGCGGGGCAAAAACCCTGCTTTTGTCGCTCAATTGCCTTTTTAAAATTGTATTACTGAACCCCCCAGTGGAGCGAAACAATCTGCCCCATGTTTTCTGAGTTGAGGGGGGCAATATAGTGGGCTTTAGGTAAACTGGGTCTGTTTACACAGGTTTAAAACACTCACAAGCCTTCCAGTTTAAAACTAGCTCTGGAAGTGTTTCATGTGCAATATAAAGTTGGTTAGATAAAAAAAAGTAAAAATGCTACTTAGATTAATAAACTGGACATTTGAGGGTCCCTAAGGAGCTGGAGAAACACTTTCCTAAAGTACTTGTAAATCTAATTGAGGTCAGCATTATTTTTCATGTTGATTTTACAATGTTGGTCAAAGTGGCTGGGGAGATGTTGATTGAGTTTTCCCTTCAAATCCTTTAGTTGGTCTTTGTCATTCTCTGAAGATGTGAGCCCGGCTCGTTGGTCTAGTCCTGCATTAAACCTGTACTCAGGGCTCGCAACTGATTTTTTTCCTCACTGTCCTGGTACCGTCCCGAAGTGCAATTTCAATCGTCCCAAACTGAACTTGACCTGTCCCAAAACTCTAACTTAGACAACAATATTCCATGGAGATATTCTGCCCTGTTAAACAACACAACAGTATACTAAAAATAATGTGTTTCAGTGTGTTCCCTTTCACTTTCTCTGCATCACCCTCCCTCTTCAGTCATTGAAGAATGGTCACCTTGACCTTTTTGAGCTCCACCACTTGCTAACGGCCCTCTCTGCCTTAAAGTCCTCAGTATCTGGGCCATGTACGGAGATCAGTAACAGACTGTTCATCTTGCTGGTGGACAAGCTGGATCTCCAGTCTGACTTAATGCGCTTCATGGCCGAGAACCCTCGCTCACAACAGGATGAGTTCATGGGAAAGACCAGCATGATCTCTACCATTACCATTACAGAAACACAGACACAGTATGTCTTCAAGTATTTAGTCTGATGGGCAAATAAATGGGCAAGTATTGAAACTCACCTTCAAGGCTAGAAGAGCCAGCGTGGTTGTCTGCAGTCCATCACACACCATCTGAAGAGTGAGGCCATCACGATGGAACAGCAGACTGAGCTCCTTCAACTCTTGGAGGACATCCATCATCAAATGGATGAAGAGCAGCATCTTGTATTGTTTCAAAGTATGCTGACCGCTTTTGGCCCTCCCCTTCATGGCATCACTTGCCTCTCTGTTGTTGATGTCACTGGCATGGTTCTCAAAGTGAACCACAGTAGCTGTGTAGTTTTGCATTAGAGAATGAAGTGCTCGGGATGTGTGTGGCAGCCACCTGGTGCCGTCCATCTTGCTCAGCTTCAACAGATCCACTGCCATAGCCTTCCCCGCTGCTTGGAGCTCTCTTGTGGCCTTATAAGACTGATGGTATTGTTTGTAGATACCGTTCAGAGAACGTTTTAGGTCTGCTTGCATAGGCAAGGCCTTGACACTGTCCAGGGCAACAAGCTCAAGGTGATGTGCCACACACCAGATGCTTACCACTCGCACAGCTCTTGTTTAATCTTTGCAGCAACTCCATTGTTGATCCCCAACATGACTGAGGCCCCATCGCATCCAAACCCCATCAAGCGTGTCTTCAGGTCCTTCTCTTTAACACCAAGATTCCTCATGCCACTGAGGATTTCATCATTTCTATACGTTTTTCCTATGCCCAGCCCATTCATATGGTGGAGCTTCACCAGCTTGGGAAAACTTGTAAAAGCATCCTCTTCTTTAGCAATATGGTAAGCAATGCAGAAGAGCTTTACTTGTTTGTCTTTAACTGCCTGGTCCATCTTGCCCAACGTCTTTGTCAGAGGGGCTTTTTGCAGATCTTTCTGTGCTGCCAGAGCCATCTCACAATCTTTATGCACTATTGTGTCAGCATGCTCTTTCACGGTTCTCACCCTAATCTTGTTCCCGCTGACACCATGCAACATGGTGTTTCCATTTGCTTTTGTTGGTACTGCTATGCAGGTTTCACAGTACATTAGGGCAGCCTCATGAGCATAACAAGCAAATTTGAAGTCCCTCTTCCAGTCTGGCAGCCATTCACTCCTCCTTTTGGCCTAGTATCTCCTGCTGTTGTCATTGGGCATTGATGCCACCTATCAATAGATAAACAAATTAAATGGCAGCACTGTGAAGTAGTGATTAGGGCTCTGCACTCATAACTGGAAGGTTGTGGGTTCAAATGCTGTTGTACCCTTGAGCAAGGTGCTTCACTTAGATTGCTCCAGTAAAATGCCCAACTGTATAAATGGGTACAAATGTAAGTCGCCCTGGATAAGAGTGTCAGCTAAATGACAGAAATAATAATATTAAAAATGAATATCAAGTTATTCAACTTTAATTCATATACAATAGCTGCTGCATTGGTGTAGCCTAAATTGGCATGCAGTAACTATTAGAATGAATTGCAGTTATGAATTGAGTTAAAATGACAGTCAATTCTGATAAAGTTAATTGGAAAATATAATGTAGGATTATTAACATTAACAAAACATAACAAAACATACATTTTGATTCTGTTGTAACTGCATTGGTGTAGCCTAAATTGTAATTCCTCTTGACACCACAGGGTGGTATCAGTGTCAAATCAAGATGATCACGTTTGTGAGCTATGCTGGTCATTTAGCTACCTTGGCATAGCTAGATAGCTTAAAAGTTAGCTAGCGTGGTAGTTGTCATTACCTTGGTGTATGAATTGTCACGTCGGCAGTTGCTGTCGTAGTGGCACTGGCGGCACTGGCACCTGTCTCCTCTGTCTCTTCCACTCTCACTCTTTTAAAAAATCGCAGAAGTCCACCACTCACCATGGTTGGTTCTCTGATGTTCCCGGCTTGTGGAAAATTCCTTCAGTTTATGAATTGGGCGCGAAACGCCAGAGTGCGTTGAATTGTCGCGTGAGTCTCACAATTGGGTTCCAATAGATTCCAACGTCAGATTCCACTAGCCTGGATGACGCAATCCACATATTTGGACAGTGAGGAACAAGTCAAAATTGTCTGTTGTATGCCACTAAAAAAACTAATGTTGCATATATTTATTACAGTGTGCATTCCTTTCAGGTCAAGTAGATCATACAACCATATTCTCTTGATACTATACAGACAATTCAAATGTCACAACAACTTTCAGAAAATGCAACCTCAGCCTGCAGACAGGCAGGAAGAGAGTGAAATTCACATTGTAATATGCCTATGTCCAACATTATAATGACTTTCTTTTCTAGAATAATTATACATTTACATAACCTAAATAATTACATAACGATGTCTAGCCAGACATTACTGTTTGAAACCTGGATGTTTTACATAGCCTACCTTAGCTTGCTTTTAATAGCCCATAGCCAAAATCTGACCATAGAACTAATGCGGATTATTTTGAAGACTTCCTGATTTACCATTGAAATCTGCATTTCTTTCGTATTCGGTTTACAACATGTTTATTGGACTGTCCAAAAGCAGGAAGGCACAATCCTATAGTTGTATCTTCAGATCTTTCCTCTTTCAAATGTTTTAACCGTTCGCTACAACCTAGGCCTATTCATTTGTCACATCACATTACAAAACCTGCTCCATCCAGTGTGCATTTGAGAATGGTGTTCTCCCGATGCGCCGCCATCTACCCGACAAACACATTGCAGTGCTTGTAATGTCAATTAATTGTTCATAGTTAATGAACTTTTAAGCTAAATGTGATGATCTGTTTCATCAGCCTTGTGTTTAAACATATTAGTATGGAACCACTGGTGTATGCATTTTATATTTTTATGGCCTATCGTCCCGCAAAGTCCCGTCATCCCTAAGTCTGTGTTGAACCGTCCCAGACATATTTTTTATCGTCCCCGGGTTGATGCTAATTTCGAACCCTGCCTGTATTGCGTTTTTTTATCTGCTATCTGCAGACAGGGAGTGTCTGTCTATAAATACAGGAATCCATTTGCTACTCTTTGGTGCAGGATGGGGTCACACAAACACATTGGCGTCGGCTCAAAGGCATGGATCTCTGTTGTTCTTTGAAAAGCATGCCAAGAACTTCCACTGTGGCCCCTTCAGGAGTTGAGTGAACACCTGGGATGGAGTAGCAGCGTTTACGCAGCACAATGGCAAGGGGTCATTTGCCCTGTTTCCACTGGCCACGTTTAGGTGCACCTTGGCCTGTCCCTTTGAGTCCAGATGTTTCCACTATGGCTTAGGTGCACCTCCGCCTGTACCCACACTAGTACCAGGACTTGCTAAGTTAATATCCCTGGTTTCTGAATGGAGAGTTGAAGTTAAAAACAAAACAAACGGGCATGTAGTGTATTTTCTCTCTCTCATGAGAAATTGGATAAATTACCTCATTGCACCTGCAGGCAGGAAGGAAACTCCTTTTTCATTTATGTATATGAAGTCCGATATTAATTCATTGCTTTTTGAACAAATTGTCGGAACTCTGTAAAGGACAAAGTTCAGAATCCTACAGCAGCAGCTATAGCGTTTTATGTACAGATTCAGTGCCAAAAGACTCTGAACAGGCAGTCAAAGTCTGTATATTCAACTAATCCTTCTATTGTTGAAACAGTAGATTATAACACTGCTAAGAATTAGCTCAAATAATTTAAATTTTCCTGTAAAGAGAAGAGCTAGAACTGCAATTTGTGTTTTTGAAAGTAACAAATGCCTCTTTTTATTTTATTTTTTTATTTTTTATAAATGAGTTAGTTGCTGCCAAGACCTGCACTGCAAGAATGATAATGGTTAGCAGGCCAATATTACCGGAAGGGGCCATTGTGTTTCTGCTTGGCTCTCTGCAGGAGGGCCATTAACACACAGGTGCATTGTGTAATTGTACATTGTTCATTCAAGTGTTTTTTATTATAATTATTACTAATGCCATACTATGTGGTAGTATTGATCTCGTTCACTCAGCAAATCACCAAACACCTGGCACGAATATTAATTCTGACCAATTTAATCCAAATCAATCACCAAATAAATTAGCATATTATGGTTTTTCGAGAAAATGAAAAACCAGGAGTGTCTGTGGCAGTCCAGTACCAAGGTTGCTTAACGCTGATAACGCTCTGCTCATGATAACTAGGATGGGCTCTGTATAAAATCTAATTCCTGACCTAGAAAAACCTTATTTTTCCCTCCATAACCCATAATATCAGCACTGCAGTCTGTCTGTGGGTAGTCAGTTTGGGAGTTTAAATCTGCTCCTGCTCTGCCAGGCAATGCCAGGCCAGGCAATGTGGCACGAGGGGATGACTGACAAGCGAGTGACGAGGACTAGATACACCCCCATCTTCGCAGCTAAATGTCCACTAATTACCGGGACATTGCCAATCAACAGTGAGAGAGTGGGAAGAGAGAGGTGGAGGATGGGTTCACAGTCAGACACTTCTGGGATCCAGATGTGGGGAAGCTGTGGAAAGGATAAGGGACGGGTATGGGGAGGGGTGGTATTGGCTGATCTCAACTAACAACTCATCCTACCCAGCCCTTGCTATTCAGATGCAATGTATTTATTTATTTATTGAAGGTTTCAATACTCTCACAAAGCCTGCTGGGTTACAATCCCATGTTGAATGTATCAGCTACAATGGTGCTGCCAGGAAAATGTTATCAGTATAATAGCAAAAGCAACAGACCCCCCCCCCCCCCTTAATACATGGGGAACCTATAGGTTTTTTCCATTTTATACAAACAATGCTGCAGACCGAGCAACCTCTTCAGCCCAAACCCTCTAATGTCATTTGTATTTTGGCCTTTAAATGACTCGCAAATACCTATGTATACATTCTAATTTGGCTTCAGGTTTCAGAGTTATATAAAATCTGCCACTTTTTTGCCCTGTTTTACTGCGCCTCGTAAAAGGATTAAAACTTGTTTTTTTGTATTATGATTTGTACCAGAATTAATGTAATAATTAGGTTGTCAACTAAGATAAGTCATAAACTCTTCTATGTGACAAATGCAATTTCTGTAAGCTGTTGGTGTTGTCCAAGCTCCGGCTGTAGCGGAGGTGTTCCTGCTGGTGTCCGAGGAGAGTTTGTTCCAAGTTCATACTGAAGGTAAGTAATTAGCGCTTTTCCACCAACATGGTGCCGGTGCTGGTGCCAGAGCTGGTGCTCGGCCTGTGAACCAGCCGAACATTTTGCGAACTGGCCTGCATTTCCACCGGTTTGGGAACCGAACGCTGACGTCACTGGATGTGGGCGTTCCCAAGCATGGAGTAGAAGTAGAGAAACACGGCAGTAATAATCAGCACCGAGGTGGACTGTGTCCTTAATTTGCAGCTCCTGTCTTTGAAACCCTATTCAACCATCACAATTAAACTCATTCAGCATCTACAAACAGCACAAATACATTGTAAAAACAAAACAATAAAACGCGAGATCACATGTAGACCGCAGAAACGAAAATACAACTAAACGAATATGCATAGATAACTTTAATTTATTTATAAACTGACACAAAATACGTGTTTTCCCTCTCATTCCTACACTATGAGGACGTTTCCATGCTTCATGGATTTAAAATGCTAGATTAATTTCACATTCATAATCACAATAATAAAATACAGCCTATATAAAACATTAAATTGAATATTATTTATCCTTCCCTTGTTCATAGGAAGTTGTCCACAGGTGGAAACACTGAGGTTTGTGGATTAAGGGATTTACACTGATTCGCTATTTCAGATGCTTTTACTGTATTGAATAAAATACAAGTTAGAGTTAACATGCATTCATCACCGCGCATACAGTTCATTATGAATATACACTGCTCAAAAAAATTAAGGGAACGCTTAAATCCCACATCGGATCTCGATGAACGAAATATATTAAAGATCAAAATCTTTCCTGTACATTGTGTAATTCGTTGAGAACAAAATTACATAACAATGCTCAATGGAAACCAAAATCACCAACTGATTGAGGGCTGGATTCAAACTCACACCGAAAATCAAAGTAAACAATTGAAAGCACAGGCTGTTCCAACTAGCGTGAATTTCATCACAGCAACTCATAATGTAACTCAGTAGTGTGTATGGCCCCACGTGCCTGTATGCACTCCCGACAACGTCTCCTGATGAGACAGCGGATGGTGTCCTGGGGGATCTCCTCCTAGACCTGGATCAGGGCATCAGTGAGCTTCTGGACAGTCTGTGGCGCTACTTGGCTGCGGCGGATGCACTGATACATAACGTCCCAATGGTTCTCAATTGGATTCATTTGCCAACTCCTAACTAGTTAGTTGACCTGGTGAGACCATATTGTTACTAAAGTGTCTCTCTCCTCGACAGACCTCGAGACGACTTTACCCGCCCCCCGGCCTCTGACCTCACAGGTTCCTTGGTTCCCGTGACGCCTGGAACCAGTTTTTTTGCGGTGGAGAAGCGTGGAACGGTTCCAGATTAGGCACCGGCTCCAAACCAGCACGGGCACCATGTCGGTGGAAAAGTGCTAACTGAAGGCCTTCTTGCCAGGGGGTGCGTGGTACAGTTTCAGGCGCAGCCTTAATTACTGAACATCACAGAGGAAGGGTATAGCCTTGAGTTTAATAGAGTAAGTGATGGAAAAAGAAAAAGGAAAAGGAAAATAATTCCAGGTTGGTCATAATTTGTTTTATAGGGACGTGTGCAGAATGCACTCACCACAATGCTCACTTGACACATGTTCTTTGATAAGGTGATAAGAACATAACACAAAGTTGTATGGTGTCTCGTAAATCTTTTTAGTTTAGAGAGCCCTGATGGGCTGTTTAAGTAGGATTTGTAACTGGAGTTTTTCTTTTTTAATGTTTTGTTTTGTAAGTGTAATTATTTCCAAAACCTGACTTATCTGTTGGTGTTGCTGGAGAGAGCCTTGATCTCTCTGTTTCCCCGGTGGATAAAGGAGGTCAGCCACACAGACTAGCACAGAGCTTTTCACTCGGGGGCTCAGGGTAGTTCTTCGCTGTGGCCCTGCCCCCCTGGGAGTTTGGTATGTCTTCCAGTACGTTCGGTGCGTCTGGAGGCCTGGCTGTGCCCTGTTTGGTTCCGGTCAGCCCCCTTGGTGGGACAGCTGATTGAGCCATAAAAAGGTTATTTTTACAATTTCTGATCGGTATCAAATGCATCAGTACATCGGGGACGGGGGGGTGCTGATGTGACCCTGTCTCTCCCACACTGCTCACACCAGGCGGGGCTCTTGTTCATGCTCAGAAGTATTTAGGGGGCCAGGTAACAATCACCCTTCCCATTCACTAACTACGTCAGCTTTTGAAGAATTAAAGAGGCTGGCATCGTTGAAGGCAGAATTTGTCATTCATTGCTAGCCAGCCAGTCTGTGCATCTGATTGCAGTGTAAGATGAGATGTCGATTTCTTAAGACCTGCTACTCTCTCTAATCCAGTTGCCATTTCCTGTGTGAATTATGTGTTTCTCACATTTGATTGAAATGAATGAATAAATACATAAATGTCCAACCTTTAAAAAAAAAACTAAAAAAACGCTACTTTTACTGTGCAAGATAAAATAAGATGTATTTATATTTAAAAAATAAAAAATCTCTCTCTGGCATCTTGTTTTCGTACATTTGAAAATCATGGGGGAATACATGGCCTTCGCTGCTTTAGTGGCAGAGAAAGTAAGATCCCTCATAAGACTACAGAGTTCAGGGCCACTCTGCGCTCAGCCCGGAGCCAGGGACAGGTGTGCGCTTGCGTGAAATCTCGTTGGCCTGTCATGACAACAGCCTGTTACCTGGAGCAGTTCTGGCTCAGACGGGGGGCTGCAGGAGGCTTTGTTCTCAGGCTGGTGGGTTTAAACCTCAGACAATCAGCTGGGATCCTACCTTTCAAATACACTTAACGGGAAAACAAAATAAAAGAGTTACGAGAGAAGGAATTTTGTGTCAGATAGACGGCACAAGAAAACATCTGGTTGAGTCATTGCCTGTGAGGTCTGAGCTGAGGCACTCTGGGAAGGAAAAGTTAATCGTTTATCCTTCACATTGTTGTCGCTCCTGGCTACGTTTACATTTGTTTCACAGTGTCCACCCTATTTAAAGTACAGCCTTTCTCAGAGACTTGTGTGGAGAGTTTTTGCTTTGATGGTTATACTTTCAGCAAAATAAAAAGAAAACCAGGAGCAGTTTCTTACGTAATGCTACAGATAACGTACTGTACTGTGCAGTGTTGTGCCAATGTGCGGTACAGAGCTGGGAGATATAAAGCTCCTTTTTGTAGGATTCAATCAGGGCTGTCAGGTATGGTGGCTCGTTGAGGACATGAAAAAAAAAAAAAAAAAAGCCCCTCTGGTTATCTCGTGATCGCGGATTATTTGAAAGGCATAACACAATTTCTGTCTGCTTTAGCCTTGATGAAAATAAAACCGAATGTCTTAACTCAGCACTGCCCCAGTCTCAGCGTTGTCTCATGAAAATGTCAACACTTCCGTTTTCTCTGATAGCAAGAGGTAACGTTATCTCCAGAGGGGCTTTTTTTAGTTTTTTCTTCATATCCACAACGAGCCACTGTAGACAGGACACCGCTGTCCAACATACATGATACACACTGGCACATAAAAAAATAAGGAAAAAGAAGAGATATATGTGACAGTCCATTCCCAGTAGTAACATGTACATAACAATAGAAACAGAGCCGAAGCAGACAGGCCACCCCCAGCCGTGTTCAGTATGGCCCGTGTGCTGCGTGGGACTGGGTACACAATGGATTTGCAGTGAAAACATGGCACTGCTTTGTTCTAAGCCTGTGTTCATAGCGTATTTGTATCGGTTGACAGCGGAGCAAAAACCCTGCTTTACTCAATCTTTAGGTAAACCGGGTCTGTTTACACAGGTTTAAAACTAACTCTGGAAGTGTTTCATGTGCAATATGAAGTTGGTTAGATAAAAAAAGTTTAAATGCTACTTAGATTCATAAACTGGACATTTGAGGGTCCCTAGGTAGCTGGAGAAACCCTTTCCTAAAGCACTTGTAAATCTAATTGAGGTCAGCATTATTTTTCATGTTGATTTTAATTGAGCATTGTGGAGCCCTTGGTCCTTCCCATAGTGATCTCAGTGTGGTATGATGGGCACGCTGCCCTTTGCCGCTAATCTCCAACTCCAGGCAGAAAGGAAGGTTTCTGGGAACTGGTTCAGGGAGGCATATGGGAAGGTACTGAGGAGGGTGTGGGGTGCAGCAACGGTTGACTGAAGACCAGCATTTTTTTATTTTCATTGCAAAAAATGGCAAAGTGTCACAATGTTGGTTGAAGTGGCTGGGGAGATGCTGATTGAGTTTTCCCCTCAAATCCTTCAGTTGGTCTTTGTCTTGCTCTGAAGGCTCGTTGGTCTAGTCCTGCACTAAACCTGTACTGTGGTTTTCTATCTGCTATCTGCAGACAGGGAGTGTCCGTCTATAAATACAGGAATCCATTAGCTGCTCTTTGGTGCAGGATGGGGTCACACAAACACATTGGCGTCGGCTCAAAGGCATGGATCTCTATTGTTCTTTGAAAAGCACACCAAGAACTTTCACTCTGGGCCCTTCAGGAGTTGAGTGAACACCTGGGATGGAGTAGCAGCGTTTACGCAGCACAATGGCAAGGGGTCATTTGCCCTGTTTCCACTGGCCACGTTTAGGTGCACCTTGGCCTGTCCCTTTGAGTCCAGATGTTTCCACTATGGCTTAGGTGCACCTTCGCCTGTACCCACACTAGTACCAGTACTTGCTAAGTTAATATCCCTGGTTTCTGAATGGAGAGTTGAAGTTAAAAACAAAACAAACAGGCATGTAGTGTATTTTCTCTCTCTCATGAGAAATTGGATAAATTACCTCATTGCACCTGCAGGCAGGAAGGAAACTCCTTTTCCATTTATGTATATGAAGTCCGATATTAATTCATTGCTTTTTGAACAAATTGTCGGAACTCTGTAAAGGACAAAGTTCAGAATCCTACAGCAGCAGCTATAGCGTTTTATGTACAGATTCAGTGCCAAAAGACTCTGAACAGGCAGTCAAAGTCTGTATATTCAACTAATCCTTCTATTGTTGAAACAGTAGATTATAACACTGCTAAGAATTAGCTCAAATAGTTTAAGTTTTCCTGTAAAGAGAAGAGCTAGAACTGCAATTTGTGTTTTTGAAAGTAACAAATGCCTCTTTTTATTTTATTTTTTTATTTTTTATAAATGAGTTAGTTGCTGCCAAGACCTGCACTGCAAGAATGATAATGGTTAGCAGGCCAATATTACCAGAAGGGGCCATTGTGTTTCTGCTTGGCTCTCTGCAGGAGGGCCATTAACACACAGGTGCATTGTGTAATTGTACATTTTTCATTCAAGTGGTTTTTATTATAATTATTACTAATGCAATACTATGTGGTAGCTACAGTTGTGAGCTATGCATGGTATTTAGACTTTAATGGATAGTAGAAGACGGAAAACATTTTTATATATACATTATATTTGCAGAATTACATATACATACAGTGGGGGAAAAAAGTATTTGATCCCCTGCTGATTTTGTACGTTTGCCCACTGACAAAGAAATGATCAGTCTATAATTTTAATGGTAGGTGTATTTTAACAGTGAGAGACAGAATAACAGCAAAAAAATCCAGAAAAACGCATTTCAAAGAAGTTATAAATTGATTTGCATGTTAATGAGGGAAATAAGTATTTGACCCCTTCGACTTAGTACTTGGTGGCAAAACCCTTGTTGGCAATCACAGAGGTCAGACGTTTCTTGTAGTTGGCCACCAGGTTTGCACACATCTCAGGAGGGATTTTGTCCCACTCCTCTTTGCAGATCCTCTCCAAGTCATTAAGGTTTCGAGGCTGACGTTTGGCAACTCGAACCTTCAGCTCCCTCCTCAGATTTTCTATGGGATTAAGGTCTGGAGACTGGCTAGGCCACTCCAGGACCTTAATGTGCTTCTACTTGAGCCACTCCTTTGTTGCCTTGGCTGTGTGTTTTGGGTCATTGTCATGCTGGAATACCCATCCACGACCCATTTTCAATGCCCTGGCTGAGGGAAGGAGGTTCTCACCCCAAAGCATAATGTTTCCACCTCCATGTTTGACGGTGGGGATGGTGTTCTTGGGGTCATTCCTCCTCCTCCAAACACGGCAAGTTGAGTTTATGCCAAAGAGCTTGATTTTGGTCTCATCTGACCACAACACTTTCACCCAGTTCTCCTCTGAATCATTCAGATGTTCATTGGCAACTTCAGACAGGCCTGTACATGTGCTTTCTTGAGCAGGGGGACCTTGCGGGCGCTGCAGGATTTCAGTCCTTCACGGCGTAGTGTGTTACCAATTGTTTTCTTGGTGACTATGGTCCCAGCTGCCTTGAGATCATTAACAAGATCCTTGTAGTTCTGGGCTGATTCCTCACCGTTCTCATGATCATTGAAACTCCACGAGGTGAGATCTTGCATGGAGCCCCAGACCGAGGGAGACTGACATTTATTTTGTGTTTCTTCCATTTGCGAATAATCGCACCAACTGTTGTCACCTTCTCACCAAGCTGCTTGGCGATGGTCTTGTAGCCCATTCCAGCCTTGTGTAGGTCTACAATCTTGTCCCTGACATCCTTGGACAGGTCTTTGGTCTTGGCCATGGTGGAGAGTTTGGAATCTGATTGATTGATTGCTTCTGTGGACAGGTGTCTTTTATACAGGTAACGAGCTGAGATTAGGAGCACTCCCTTTAAGAGAGTGCTCCTAATCTCAGCTCGTTACCTGTATAAAAGACACCTGGGAGCCAGAAATCTTGCTGATTGATAGGGGATCAAATACTTATTTCCCTCATTAACATGCAAATCAATTTATAACTTTTTTGAAATGTGTTTTTCTGGATTTTTTTGTTGTTATTCTGTCTCACTGTTAAAATACACCTACCATTAAAATTATAGACTGATCATTTCTTTGTCAGTTGGCAAATGTACAAAATCAGCAGGGGATCAAATACTTTTTTCCCTCACTGTATCTATCTCTATCTATTTGTATGTACAAAGCTTTAAATTTGTTTTGAATTATGATGTTAACTTGTGTGAAATGTGTCCCTGCTGTGTTGGAGGCTGCTCTGTTTGGTGCTCCATGTTGTGACAAATTCATATTGCGCAGGTGTAGCTAACCTTGGTCCTGGAGTGTCACAATCATGCAGGATCTCGCTCAATCAGCAAATCACCAAACACCTGGCATGAATGTTAATTATGACCAATTTAGCCAAATCAATCACCAAATTAATTTGAATATTATGGTTTTTCGAGAAAATCAAAAACCAGTGTCTGTGGCAGTCCAGTACCAAGGCTGCCTAATGCTGATACCGCACATCTGTGTTTCAAGGATGCTCATGATACCTAGGACGGGCTCTGTATAAAATCTCATTCCAGACCTAGAAAAACCTTACTTTTCCCTCCATAACCCATAACATCAGCACTGCAGTCTCTCTGTGGGTAGTGAGTTTGGGAGTTTAAACCTCCATCCATTTCTGTGAAGAATCTGATTATGTGACTAAGAGTTCCCAAAATAATCAATTGACCAGAAAGAAGCGTGTTGTGAGGAAATGCTACCAAACTTCTCTATCTGCAATACTAGTTGTACTACCACACGGTGGCAGCACATTCTGGTTTTGGGTGGCTTTTCCTCTACCGAGAGAGATGGGCCAAAAAGTTTGTATTGAATTCCACAAAGATTGAGAACAGCTGAAAAGTAGAAAATACAATTATTTCTCTTATAGGTGTTATGACACATGAAGGAAGACCAGTGCTGAACCATTTTACACAATCACACAATCTATTGAAATACTGTCTTGAAAATTAAGTGAAGCATCTAGTTACCTCCTAGTTTTTGTATACATTTATATTTCTTAGTTACAAGGGTCAGCATGTGTGGATGGCATGAATGATCTTGTTCTGGAATCAGTAGCTTATATAGAGTTCAGAGGTTGGTGAGAGCGGGAGAAGGAGAGGCCTGCTTGGTAATGGGGTTTCCCGTCCCCTCAGAGCACAATAAAACCTGCCCAGAGCTGGAATGTGTCCAGTTGCCATAGAAACAGTCGCTCTCCACAAATGCTTCGTAATTAGTGAGCTTTAGCCCCACATCAGCTGATCTTTAAATGGGAGAAACTCCCCACCCCCTATGTCTCCCTCTCTTTCTCTCTTGCTCTCCTTCTCATCTTCTAACTTTTTCTCTCTCTCCCTCACTCTCCCCCCTCACTTTCTCTCCTGGCTGCCATTTGGGGCCAGTTTGCCATCAGCCCACTCTCATGCCAGAGGAACTAGCTCCTCTCTTCATAAGTCCAATGCCATCTTGCTCCTTCCTCACAGGGTTGAGTATCAGCCACATGCATGAGCTTCTTCAGCAGGCCTTCTGAGGAGCAAGTCCAAGCTCTTAGACCCACTTGTGTTTGGGTCTCCTCTTTTCTTCTTTTAGTGCTTGGTTGTTTTCCCCTACCTAACCCATGGAAGATACAAGAACTCTTTCATGGGCTGTAGCTTGGACAATCTGCCTTTTTCTTACCTCCCTGGATAAGTTACATAAGTAAATAAATGGAGGCACTTTCCTTCCCTGCAAAGCTGAGCGTCCCCGCAAAGGAGCGTGTGTGGCGATCTGCCGTGCCGACAGTAGGTGCCGCTGTCATCCTTCCCTGGTCCCCCATTCTGGAGCCGAATGTGGCCTGTCTATGTGGCCATTGTATCCCCCCCGGTAAAGATAGCATCTCCTGAGGCCGGCCCAGACAAGGGCCCCTGTGTTCTCACCCATCCAGCCATGAATGAAGAACCCTGGCTTTTCACTTTCTCCCAAAACCCGACTCTGACTCCTCTCTCTCCAGCCTTCCTGAATTCCTAATGCTGTTTATTTTTTGCTCTGTGTTATTTTGGCAGGTCAGATCCGGCTTCCTAAAAGTTTTCCAGTCATTCTAGATGGCTTTTTTCTTTTCTTGCAGAGATGCCTTACATTGTGAGAGAGTCCGCTCTGTTGCAGCACCATTTGGACTGAAGGGAAAGAGATGGTACTTAGAACATACCATTAGAGCTGTGCAAGGATAAATCCAAGGCATCGAGAGTAACCCACAACTGAAAGCCTAAATGTGTTTGGCCAATGTTAGATCAATGTCACCATCTAGCTGGGCAACCAAAGACCATCATTATGTTGCAAACGTGGATTGCATTATTCCAGCAACACTGAACTAGATAATGTGACAATAGTACTGCTGTGAACAAATGCATTGTCAACAACAACAAGAAAAACACAGCACTGGTTTATCATTGCAAGGTTATAATAATAAATGCATGCATTTCTACATGGCCGAACTATGAACTGTAATCTGCTGGCCATGCCGCTGATAGACAACTGCAATCAGCAGCCCGTCAAACCACTATACCCAACCGTTGCTGGTTATTTGGGAGAGACGATGACAGCTTTAGTAATTTAAGTAATCTAAAACAGACAGAAGGCCTCCCCTGACTGCCTTGACCCACTGACAGACATCTGGCCGCGTTCCAGCTGTGCGTATGTGTGTGGTGGGGGGAGGGGAGGTTATTACGTACCGTTATTCTCAGAGTTGCATCAGAGATCGCATCACACACTATCTTCTGTGCTATTAAGTGAGTCATCTTTAAAAAAATGGCAGGAAGCAAATGTTACTGCAAGGCTGTGTTTTTAAGGCATCCAGATGCATCTAGTTAGACTTTGATTTACTGATAAACACCATTGTCAGGAACAGATGTACCAAGTACTACATCTTATCAGCACTAAACCGAGACGAGGCGATGCTTGGTTCGGTCACAAAGCCTAGCTTGATGAAGGTGTGAACCGCAAACAGTAAAACATGAGATAATTGAGGTCCATCCATAGACCGTCCAAACTCCACCTGCGCTGTATAGTCAATTGTGCTTCCCTCTTAGCACCACTGAGTACTGTGTTGACTGTCTGCGGTTTACTTATTCAAGCTTCATGCTATTCATTTATTGTCAATATTGAAACTTGCAGGACCACAATTTCCAATCAGTGCGCCAAATCACCCCCTTCCGAGGAAACAAATTGTGACCACTCCAACTACAGAACTTTAATGTTCAAAGCATTAAAGTGCATATTAAAGCTTTAGGCTATGAAGTTATTGTTGATCTTGAAACTGCATTACTGAACTGTTCTCCCACGGAAGGGGTCAGCGCGCCACAATCTCCGCCTGCCACGGTAGAAATAGTGCTCAACCCAACTACAGAAATTCAATCTACAATTAAATATTGTAGCTGTTGGTTATTAATTTATTGTTTTATATAACTGCATTTCTTGTCCCTTGCCCGCCCGCATCCCGCAGAACAGGGTGGGTAATTTTCTTTCACCGCATGGGAATCACCCCCCACCCGTGAAAAACTTAGTTACCCTCCAACCTCAGAACTACAAAGTACAGTGCATTAAATTACATATTAAAGCTTTAGGCTATGAAGTTATTGTTAATATTGAAACTGCATTACTTAAGTTTTGCCCCCCTTCCCGTGTGACGGCGTGGGTAATTTCCGGCAGAGCATTGTAAACCCTCTCCTGCTGCAAAAAATGTGACTAGAGAAATGTATTGTACAATGTTTTAAATTCTGTATTTTAGTAAATGGTTATTATTGTTTTGTTATAATTGAATCTGGGTTTGAGTTTAAGTATTTTCCGTGTCAGTGTATATATAGAGAGAGTCAGTATTGCAAGTTAGTTAGTAAGTTAGCAAGATAGCATTTTGTATTTTTGGGTGGAGAAAAGTGCCATAATTATATTATTTAAAGTCTACAGCAGTTTTAACGTTTGAATCTGCACATATTATTTTTATATTAATATTGTAGCTACTAGCAAACCTTCCCAATTGATCCTGGTAAAAGAAACCTGGACCAGAAAATGTAAAGTTCAGCCACAGTTTCTAAAAGCCAAACATTTCTATTCAAGAATCTGATGTTAGTTATAAAAATACATTGCAGGGAAGATATGTTGTTTTTGTTATTGCTATCATGTAAAATTTCTATTGTCCTTTTAAATTCCAATGCTCTAATACTTTTTGTTTGTGAATTATCTGTTTTACACAAGTGGAGTGAAATTAACTTTTTCATTTTCTATTTTAAACAAGTACTGAGATAAAGCACAATTAAGTTGTTTAGCAGTTTTTCTCTCAACCAGCTCATCCTCCATATTGTTCTATCACTATTCCATCAATACTGTATACAATTAATAGACAGTCTTTATAGTATATGAGTTCAGTAGCATGAGGCGCCTCTGCTAATAATAATAATCACTCTGTGCTACAGATCTGCCCCATGCCCATGACTCTGGCCCCTCACTTTTAGACCCCTGGCAGCACTCCTTGTTAAATTATGTTAAATTTACCAGTAAACCTGTCTCAAGGTGTCTAGGCCAATATGAAAAAGGGACCAACTGTAGAACCATGATGACTTGTAATAGTCTTTCTCAGTATCTAAAATCTACATGGAGTGATGCAAACTGCAGTCTCTCGTTACCCCACTTTCTCATGCTTTCCTGTGAAGCACAGTCCTGTGTGCAATGTCAATAACATGGACTGCTCAGGCCTTTTTGCCATTTTTTACTGTTTCCTCTTAAGTCTTAACCAATTAGTACTGTTCAAGAGCAGGAAAGTGGGACCAGTAAGGACAGAGGGGAAAGTAAATGTGTACGCTTCTTGGGAAGGGAGAGGCTTACCCAGCACGAGCCTCCAACCAAAACTACTGAGCTGAAATAAATGTTCAAATCTAAGCCTGCTTCCGTGAGATGAAAAATGCTTCAGCAAAGACTACTGTCAGGGATTTAAATGTAATGCTCATAAAACTTCTCAGGCATTGATTTCTAAGGTTCTAGCTGTTTTTCAAAAGTAATAGTTCTAATATTTTTGTAACGTATTGTCACCTTACCGTACAGAAATATAAGTTGTGTTTTTGCACAAAGATTACTTATAATGCCATGGATGTGTTATGCTATGCTGAGATCTTTGTTCTTCTGGGTTTTTTCATTGTTGAAACAGTGTATGGATAGCAGAGACTTCTGTCAGCACCGGCCCGACCCCAGGAGGGACACTTTGCTGTCCAGGAAACAGGATCTTCAATCTCAGCTGGGCGGCCATGAAGTGGAATAAATTGTTTAAATAAAGTAAAATAAACCTTTCCCCATTCATAAGAGGAGAAGGTCAATGCAGTGTGCCAATCGGAAGAGCTGGTCCACCCAAGCCAAATTATTTCCCTGTGATCGCTTTCCAGTGGTTCCGCACGTCTGTGCATGAACAGGGATCTGGAATTTCGGCCCCGTGATTGCTCTCGGTACAACACACTGTCTCCCGCGCTGCGCTTTTCTCTCCTTCAGCCCCTCTTGGGCTCTCCGACATTCCCAAGGATATTGATCAGGAATTGAGATGAGATACTCATCAGATTATGCTGTGTAGACAGATGGCATACATTGTAGGCACTTGGTCTTAATCTTGGAATTTCATGTTGAGTCCAGTCTGTTATCTGTTGATGTTAACCTTGAGGCAAACTGTTTGTTTTAAAGCTATTACAACAATTTTAAATGTATCTGTAACTGGAGTTCTTGCTGTACTTAATTTCACTCCACTTGCTTTGCTAGAGACAATCACTCATCCAGCAGTGAAGGAACAGTGAATGTTATTATCCATCTTTTCGAACCCCTCTGTGTGTGTCTTGTTGCAAGAGGTGGACTGAAGTTGGAGAACCCCAGCCATGGTATAGTCAACCAAAACCGAAACTGGAAACTGAACCGCTTTCATTGAATTTCCAGGGCTGATCCCATTGTGGCGCTGTACCCTGAGACATGGCTCTGAGACTTTCCTTGTCATGTGACTTTCCTTATCGCCCCCCCCAGTCAAAATTCAGCTGCCTTCTTTTCTTTGCTCTGGAGATTGTGATCGGAGGCCTCTCAAGCAGGTTCTTCTCCTATTTTATCTAATGTTTTCCATTCCTGGGGCAGATGAATGGCAGCTTTGTCCCCCTGCCATCTTGCTTTTAAGCCCCCTCCATCTTCCACAGGAAATGAGAAGTCCTGAGACGGGTAGTGGAGTCGGTCGAGGGAGGGGTGTTGAATCTTTGATCCAGGCGAGGCTGTTTCTGCACACTGACGGCCGAGGAGCCAGCTCAACAATGGTGCTCAGTGTGAAAGTCTATCACAGAGCTCTACGCTGGGCCGATCTCTCCCTCCCTCGTACCGCTGGCTCAGGAATCCACCCTGCCTGTAGAGAGGCCTAACCTCCTGGAGCTGGGTCATTTACAGTAACACCAACATTGCGGCACCACAGGGGGGCATGGGGGGCATTTTCCCTCTGTTCAATTTGACTTTGCCTCCCCACTCCCCCTGCTACCCTGCAGGGAAACATGAGCCAAAACTGTGATGGTGCACTTGGGTTTTCACAGGTTTGTTATACATGTATGAAGGAATGAACACAGTTTTGTGACACTGTGCCATTGCCGAGAGTCAGTTTAACCCCTGGCATGAGTGTAAACACATGCGTTCAACAATTATTTTGGGGCGCACCATCATGAGTGCCACCAAGTCGTTACCCTCTGCTTCACTGCCCCCCCTTCACTTTGACCACTGTCAAAGAGTTTGCGCCGTTTTGTGAATGTATGCCTCGCTTTCCAACTTTTAGGGACATTGCTAGAATCAACATCTGCAGCATAGCTTTCTGAGGGAGCACAAGCGGCCTAGCTGTATAAGATGCCTGTAATGGGATAACAGTTCACACAAGCTCTCTAATAGGACACAGCTGCTTTCTAAGGCGGCAAAGTCCAGCTCAAGGGTGTTTGCTTTTGTTGCAGAGCCGTTTTATTTATTGCCTTTTCTACAGAAAAATGTGCGCTGTATTGACTTGTGTCCCTCGCTATATGAGTGTTCATTCTGGTTTTCCCACAAGAAAATACCACCCCAAGAGCTCAGAAAGTGATCCCTCTTCAGCCCAGCACTGTGTGCCTCTAAGAGGTTGAAGAATTTCAGGCTTTCTTTATAATGCAATGTCCCTGGTGTATTGCCAGTGTGCTGAAGAACTTACCACAACCTCCTCCACAAGTCCAATCTGGAGAAACTTTTAAAGGACTATAGAACATGATGATTGGGCCCCCACCATGTGCAGATTAGCACAAACCTTTACTATTGCCTTCCAATGTGCTGCACACAATCCCAGAGTCTTGCATCCCACCCAATTCCGATCATTTCATTATTTAATTTGTATACTTTTTGGGCCAGATCACCTTTGACGCATCGCCTCATCAGTCCAGAGGACTGGCATAGCCAAGCTGAAGATTATAACGTCCTTTTTTTTTTAACTGTGTCTTAAAAACATAACCTTACTACAAAGCAGTTGTGGGAATTTTGGTTCCCATTATTGATGTTCCTCTGCCATCCAGGGTCTTATGGACACTGTTGAAAATGTACCATTGCGGTTCCTGTCAGATAATAAGAGAACATTTTAGTAGAAGTGTGGGACCTGGAATGTGTGGGTTTTTGGGGTGCCTTAAACCTCACCTATGCCTTCAAACCTTGCTGCTTCACCCTTGCTGGGGCTCAAACCCCCCAAGGTGTGTGCTCTTCTGCTTCACCCACCCCCTTCTCTGAGACTTCTACCCTGGAACACAATCTGTAAAGACCATCAGCCTCTTGGTTTCTTCTGCTTTTCACATGTCTGAAGCTCAGAGAAGCAAAGCATCCATGTTTTCTTCTGGGAGCTCTTTCCACCCCCTGCCTCTGAGTCCGTGGCATGTTTTCACAGCACAGTAGCTGATCCGACACTGGCTGTGGTGACAGATTGACTCTAGGGGGCGGGGATGTCGAGTCAAACTCCAGAGAGAGAGAGAGTAAGAGTGAGAGGAATCACCCCCTAAAAACAGTCCCCTCACCCTCCACCACCAGCCCAGCCTGTTTTTCTAAGCCTGCTAAGGTCAATCACTGAGCAGCAGGCCGGTCTTTTGTGGGAAAGTGGTGACATCTTCACAATCTTAATATAAAGCAGAATAATACTGCATGGCTTCCCTTAGATTACAGCAGTGTTTTTCAGGCCTACTACAACAGCACTGCCCCAGTGTCTGCTGGGTTCTGCTTCTGTGTGAGCTTTGACGCTACTCACTCAGTCTGTCCCACAATTCAATTTGTATTTTTCTTTTAGATGTTTTATTAAGTAACTTGGTTGGTAGTTTTTATGAGATAAAACCCACCAAAACTGCTGAGGAAAATTATTTGTGGTTTGAACTCAAGAAGTGTGATAAAAAGACCAATTATTTTATTATCCTTTACGGTCAATTCTATTTTAATCCCGAATATTTAACGCTTATTAGTTTTGAGGAGCAGTCCACTTAAAACACATCACTTCATGCATCTATGATGATCATACACAATAAATCCTAAAATATAATTAAAAAAAACAATTTAGGTCTAATACTTAACCCAAGGGACTTGTCACAACCTAAAGAAAAGCTCATCAATGGCCAAGACTTACACAACTTTATCGTTATAGTCTTGAAGCTCATTCTCAGTCTTTTAACTTACTAGCTCCTACTAACACATGGCACGTGTATAAGCGATTCAGTGTTCGAATGTGTTCATGGAAGTGAATCGCACTCCCAACACCTAGAGCCCATTATTACTCTCCCTCAGGTAGCTTTTTATTAATAGCTAGTGAACATATTGCACACTGTGCCCGTAGCGGCTTTGGGGTTTGCCTTCAATGCACTGTACCTGGCCCAGCCCTGGCCCCGTCCCACAACCGCTTTTAGCTTTGTGAATGCACTCTTTGGCAGAGGGGCTCAGTATTGGTTTTGCGGCTCTGTCTTCGGTCACTGCCTTCCTCTCATTTGGAGGCATTCGAGTGTGCAGTTCCCGATCCTGTCATCCAGGGCCAAGAACAACAGGGGGACCCTGAGCTGGGAGTCAGGCGAGGAGAAGCAGCTTCCTCTCTCCCTCTCCCTCTCCCTGCTGGCTGCCCCTCTCCCAGTGGACACTCCTGTGAGTGTGTGTTTAGTCTGGGCCTGCAACAAAACCTGTCTGTGTCGGCCTGTTGTTTATTCATTACGGCACAAAGGCCTCGTATTCCTGGAAGGCTGGAGCGAGGTGACAGTAAGGGGTTGCTGCTGCTCGCTACCCAGGCTGTACCTTTCGCTAATGAGGACACATGGAGAGTGAAGGCTCCTCGTTTACGGCGATTATTTTGCATTAAACTCTACATTTTCTAAAGCACCAGGGTCTATAAATAGGGACAGGAGCTGTTTTGATGTTGTTGTACCCCTTAACTATGATTTGTGTGTTGCTTTCAGTGTTTGTTCCCATGTGTGATAAATAATAAACAAGGAAAATTGATTTATCGTTTTATAAATCGTTGTTAAATAGGCACCTTTGTTCATATCTGACACTGAGACCCTGTTTTTTTTTGTTTTTTGTTTTTTGTTTTTCTGTACACCGTCATTGTTGAACACAATCTTCAAACCACGGAACTAAAATTAACTAAATGTGTGTAAACCGCTTTCACCTACATATTGGTTACAAAACTAAATGGGCACTAAATCTGTTCAGAACTGTACTGTGACAATCTTCTGCAGCGGGGCCACCGACTTTTTCAGCATCGAGAAAGTGACTCAAGTCCTCCAGTGGAAAGGGTTTACAGTGCCAGGGTTGCCCAATGTAGAGGGTGCCCCATGTGACCACAGTATGAAAAGTACTGATATTGTAGTAGATTTTGCTGACTCATATATTTGATTTGCATCACATTGCAGCACTTCTTGTTTGGGTCTTTTTTATCTTTCTTCTGTCTCCTTTTTACAACCCAGACTGCATGAAAGACACCCTTATCTGCTGTTGCTGTCAAGCCTACTGGCCACCCCTAGTGCCTGGTAACCTTATTATGGATGGCCTGTTCCCAGACTGTGCCTGTGTGTGTTTGTATTGTTAGTGGGCTAAAATTAAATTTAATAATCTTAATAACTCTCATATCTTTGGATCATCTTTGAATTTCTGTGGGACTTTATAAAGAAGCTTTGTGGGGCAAAAGGGAGATTGCACCAGGTTTTAAAATGCAGGAAATTGAAGGAATATTTTTGTTTCAGCCGGTTTGTTTTAGTCTTCCGCTGTCCGTGTGGGTGTCTGAGGTGTCGGATTAACCTGCGTTTGTGCTGGAATTTAAGGAAGAGGAGGTGGTGGCTGGGAAGGGGGAGGCAGGGGGCATGGTGGGGGTCTTAAAACAGTGTGTGTTTTAATTTAGTTGGAGTGAAGTGTGTTTTGCTGTAAGTGACATAGAAGATATACTTGCAGAATGAAACAAGAAAAATAAAGCAAGGACATGTGTTCTGACAGGTGGGTCTGCTCTATACTGGAGACTAATACCAGACTGAGCATAGAGGGGTGGGCAACCAGCTAGTAAGATGAACCCCATATATACCAACCCCCCCCCCACAATCGCACAAAGCTATAGAGACGCATACACACAATCACACACAGATTCAGAAGCAGTAAAGGGGCAAGGCAGAAAACTTTTCCCAAGATGAACTGTGGCCTAACTGCAAGTGACAAAGCCTAATTCAGCAGCAGAACAATCTAGAAAACTGTGACTTTTCATTGGGACACAAAAGCCACTAAGGCACACTCCAGTGTTTCCATCTGTACACGTGGTGTGATATATGTATACACATGACACAATGTCCATCAACATTCAGACCTTAAGACAGCAACTGCATGTGCAACGGACAATCACATTTCCCCGTTCAGCGTTTGTAAGAAGGGGACGAAAGTTGTCTCTGATGTGCTCTTTAATGCATACTTTAAAGTGAGGTCTTACAGACACACGTGTATATATACACACAGACATTCACACACACTGTCACAGATACACACAGACATTTTCACAGGTACTCACAAACTCTCACCCATACATGCTCTCACAGATGCGCACGCACACACACACACACCCACACACAGACTTTCACAGCCACTCCCACACACGCTCACACATACACACACACATTTTGACATTCACAAACTCTCTCACACACTGTCAGTTTCTCATTCCGACCCAACCGTACTCCAGACTTCCTCTTCGTCTCCCATTTGCCAGTACAGGCTGATTTGGGGGGGAGTTACATCACCGGGCCACTTCCTATAACTTCCCCTTGCCGTCGCACTCCAGGTTCTTAATGAGCACCGTTTTTTCAAGGACTCAGAAATGGTGTGGAAGGGGAGGTTGTGGCGGGGGTGGATTGCTCAGGCAGTTGGAACCCATTAGCAGTGCAGCTCTGGGGGTGGCTCCAGTCCAATCCTGGCACTGGGACAAAACTTCTCTCTCTGCTGTTTATTTATCATAGCTAGCATTGCGCTGGGGGCTGACCCACGCTACTGTGCTGGAATATAGGGCTGTGTGTCGCTGCCAGCAGGATGACTAAACAACACGGTGCTAAAACCGAACCAGTCAGGATATCAACACTTTGACACTTGTCGTCTTTGGGAAGAGGGTGGCCACTTGAAGCTAGGAACAACTGAGATCTACCTGCAGAAGCATTAAATAAGGAGCAAAAACAATAGAATATGTTCCTTTTTTCAAGATGGGGACATATTTTAGCACCCGTCTTGCCAACGGGCTGTGCTGATGAGGACTCCATTAAGATCAAAGCCTGCAAGCTTTGTCACGATTAAGCTTTGCAGGGTTGCCTTGGTGGGCTCAGTAATGCCAGCTGCCAGACAACAGCAGCCTATGCTAGCCTTGACTTAAATAGAGCGCACACGTCTGTATGTATTTACTCAGGGTGGTGCAGACAGCAAGCGAGTGGGGCAGGCTGTGTTTAGACTGCCGAGGTGCCCAGCGCCGCTTCTCTCTCCGGCCCGGTCCGACTCTTTCCAGCGCAAAGTCCGCAGGGCCCTGAATAACAAGGAGCCCCTGTATCCTCGCGTGTCACTTGTGTTTCTCTCCACGTCCGATTTCTGGAAAAGTTCCTCTATTTGAGAATGCAGACGTCAGGTCAAGGCTCTCTGCCCGTCAAAAGGTGATTAAAAAGGGAAAAAATAACAACTCTATATTTTAACTTGGACTTTGAGGATGTTGGTTTTTTTGGGGTTGTTTTTTTATTTCTCTTAATCTTGTTTGTTTATGCTTGGCATGCAAATATTCTCCTGAGCCCTATACCTCAAGTATGAATGAGGGAGATGGCATTTCAAATCCCAACTGTTTTCTGCTTCTTTTAGAAAACTGGGAACATGGGAAGCAAGCAAGAGATAGGCCGCCATCTTGCTAGTCTGTTAACTATATGAAACCTAACAAAACCCAGAAAGCTCCAATGCACATATGAAAAAGACATACATACACTGGCTTCACAGCTTCACTTACTGGGGTCACCATACCCACTGCAAGCCACTGTTCTATAAAGATGTACTGTATTATCTGTTCCCCCATGTCCTTCAGCCACTTGTCTTGTTTTAAGGTGGATTTCCTTCCTGAGACCCATGTGCACCTTCAAACCCAGTGTTGAAGACTCTAATACCAAGAATGTCAAACTTGAGACAATTCTCCAACTGTCTTTTCACCCTGAGCTCCCTCTCACATCGCTTTTTCTAATTGTTTGATGAAGTGGACAACTTTAATCCCCAAAGAACAAAAGCAAATCTTAAAATGACCTTAATTGCAGAAATAACCAATTGAATCAAGTTAATTGAGTGCCCCATTGGAAGCCTGCTGCTGAGTGAATTACAGTATTTATGGATGGCATACTGCCTAGAGGAAAATTACTATTCCGTTTTAATTGTGGTTGTGTCTGTACGTTTTTCTCTTTCAACACAACTGCCTGCCTTATTTACACGCTTGGGCTTTTTCTTGTCACTTGGGTTCTTTCTGTTTGGGTGAATCCAGGGGAGCTGTGGAAAGCAGGGTTATCATCTCCGGTTTTGGATTCCTCTGGAGCTGGGGGTGGAGCAACAGGTATTTATGTTGCATGCAATAAGTTGCAGTATATTATGAGGGCACGTGGCTCCATTTTGTGTGTAACGTTTTGTCATAGCTCAATCGCCTATATATCACGCGGCTCAGTCTGATAGGACAGGATTCTGTTATAGGTATCCATCATGTGCGGTGATACATTTGGCACCCTGAGCACTGTACTGATACCGAGCTCTGGGTCTCCCTTGGGGTTCAGTAGTTGAGAAGTCGGAGTCACTAATTGTCTCGACTGAATTTCTCTATAATTAATCCCCTGTGTTCTGTGGCAGAGAGCTGAAGTGTGGACCAGCCAGCCCATACTCCCTGTGGGAGACAAGGAATTGATCACTATGTCTGGATTTTAATGTATTTGTCTTGTAGGGAAATTACTGGCACAAATTACAGTTTTCTTACCAGTACAGTGTTATGGCAAAGCTGCCGTGAAACCAGAGCACAGTTAGACTTCAAATACAAAAGGTCACAGCTTAAAGCCAAGTTTTTAGTTAACAATAGGTTATCAGCCTGTCACCTGAGGGCTCTGCACATCTCTGCACCAAGTTCAAACTTTAACTGCATCCTCATGTGTGTGCGTGTGCATGTGTGTGTGTGTGAGTTTGGACCCTCCCTTTCTGTAACCCACGCCTACCGCAATTTGAGCTAATTGTAGAACTGTTCCTGTAAACTTGATTTGATTAGCACACTGAAAGGAGAAAGCTGAATTGGCGCTGGCACAGGGATTTATGTACTGGATCCAGGCTGGGCTGTCCTGTTGCAGCCCCTCAACCTAGCTGCACAAATGTCGCCAAGGAAAGTAGAAGCCCAGTGTGTGTGAGAATATCGACCAGTCTCTTTCATGTTTCACCTCCTCCTCAGTTGTAGGTGTCTCAGTTCAAGGGTGCCAAGGCTTGTGCCAAGGCTTGTGTGCTTGTGTCACAGATTAATAACGGGGCTTCAGGATATTTTCATTTTCACACTGGGATTTGAGCAGTCTGTGCCGCATTCAAGGGCCGATTACAGTTTGTTCTGTTTGTATTTAGTTTCCTCCTCCAATTCATAATAGCTCAAGGAGAGATTTGAAACTGCCCTTCCTCATCAGTCTGTTAATTCATCCATTGTTTCTAGTTTTATTTTTTTGTTGCTGTTGTTGACTGGCCTAAGAGTAACAAGATGTTGATTGTTTCCAAGGTCCACCCGGCCACCACAAGCAACATAACACTGCTTTAACTCATAGCAGTTGTGCGGATGATTTCTTCCACGGTGCTTAAGGCACACAGGGCTGCTATACGGAGCCCCAACTCGATCGCTTTCATTGAGAAAACAAATCCAAAGCTAGTACCTGAACCTGCACTTTCTCCTGCATATTTTCTCTTCCCAAAGTAGTGCCTGGGCCTAGCAGAGCCAACTTCCCAAATCACTGCAGCCCCATGCCTTTGTTAAGTATATGTAGTCGGGGGGGGGGGGGTACTAGTTTACATGTTCCAAAAGTGCTGTCAAGCCAATTAGTAACCCTAATTTGCAGAAACGCAACACAAATCTTTCTAATTCTTCTGACTGTGTGCGCAATGTGCACATAAGTGATTCCAGATTTATTTTTAAACAATTTTGCAAACGACCAATTGAAATAATGAGATCAGTCAATATGTTTTCATATTACATCACTTGGCTTCTTTCAGGGGCTGGAAAAAAGGCTCTTTGGCATCCCTTTTGAAAATGAAAATGAAAACAATTAAAGATAAAAAAAAAAGCAGACTTCAGCCCAGAGCGGTTGAGGATCAGGACAGCTGTTAGGAGATTCAGTCAGTAGGGTACCAGGAAGTGCTGAATGAAAGCATGCCTTACTGTGACAAAGCACACTGTATTCCCAGTGTATATTTACTGCACCTAACTATGGCAGGAGCATGCAAATGTATACAGAGTTGTTGAAGATATCTGTGCAAAAGCCCCGACTAGAGGAATCCCTATCCACTAGAAAAATAACTGTGAATAAACTCCAGCTGATTTTCAAGTGTTTATTTAATTTCTCGCCTTCTGGAGTTGGTTTCCTGTCAGATTTGCTCTTTTATCATTGTACCCTGAGAAAAAAGGGTGGGGGACACATTCTAGTAATTGAAAAGTAACCCTGTAATGGTTAGGGGACCTTTTTATATTCCTTTGTTTTTGTTTTTCTACTGGGGTGTTCAGTGCAGATTTAAACAGCCTGGCTCCCAGACAGTCTGAGTGTCTGTGCCTGGAAATGAAAGCGGGTGTCTTGTGATTGCACTGCACTGCAACATCAGAGCGTGTGGGGGGGGGTTTGGCGGAGACGGCAGGAAGGAGGGGGGAGACGGAGGCTCAGGATCTGCCAGTTGGGCAAATGATAATAAATTCCATACACTCCACAGCCAGTCTGAACTCACCGAACAGCTGAGTCTGAGCTCCTGTAAGCACTACTTCTGCAGAGAGATTGCACTTCCTGTTTGGTCCTTGTAACTACCCCCCCCCCCCCCCAGATTATTTACGTTTTGATACAGTACAGATGTTTTTGTATTTTTTGTAATAATATGTATTATGTAATTTTCTTTTACGAATGCAAGATCCTGCTTTCCGCATTCCATTCATGTCAACCTTAATTTGGGAAAAGATCCATTTAAGGCCAGTCTGGCAATCTAAAAAAAAACTACAAATTAAGTTACAAAAATATAATCATAAAAAATTATAATACAAAATTTTGAAGCCCATTTGTAAATTGTTTTATTTTCAAGCCATTGGTTCAGACTGCTAACCATAAGAGCTCTTGGCACAGTCCCCAGTACATTGAGTTTTTACACAGAGTGCACATTGAAAGTGCGCTAATGGTATTTACTGGACCGCTGCCACTGTTCAGTAGCGATGGCTGATTAATGTTAATGATGGAACAGTCTCGTCTTGTGAGCGAGATCTGAGTGCCCTGCATAGTTCTGAAAATCCCTTTAATTGAGATGATGTAGCCTGAGCCTTGTGGTGTTGGGGGCGGGGGGTGGAAGGTGGTTGGGGGCAGATCATGAAGGATTTAGAGGCCTGTTTATTCCACCACCTGCTAAACCTGTAGTTAGCTGGTTAACGTGGCCATTCAAAGGAGTGACATTAAAGGTTTTGGGCAGCCTTCTCTTAGCTGAAACCAGGATTGGGTCATCTCAAAGGGCAGCGTCCACCTGCGTCCTCACTATAATGACCAAAGACATCCAATCAACCATCCCACCAACATTTCAAAGAACAAAAAACACTTGCATGTATTGTGGTTCTCAGCTCTTACTCTGTGTAGTGCCCTTGTGCCCTTACTTCCCAATTATGTAATTTAAATCTGAAACTTGCAGATATGAGGGGTTCACCATGGCTTGAGAACCATTTAACATAATCCACTTTACCTCAGGGCCACAAGGCCACTGTTGCTAGTGTACCACGTGGGAATGTGGCTGCACTAGGGTCAGTCATGAGTGTCCTTGTGGCGACCAAGCATATGTAAATTAATTGTGGCAAAGGATGCCTAGAAAAAGCTTGGTTCTGCAGAGGCCTGTTCAATTATAACCCTCCTCTCCATCGGGGGAGGTATATGAAACTGGCTGACCCAGAGAAACAGCTGAGCTGGAGCCTGGGGCACAAGGGAGAGCTCCCACCTTTTCTCTGTCTCTCTCCTCTCTCTCTCTCTCTCTCTCTCGCTCCACTACCCTGGTAATGGTTTGCATGTGTTTGTTGTCTTGCGACGGTGGTGACCTTGTTCTGATTTACAAGTTGTAGAGGGCTGGAGAAACCGTGTTGTAAGCTCCTGCTGTTTATGAGCAGTTTATGGTCTGTGGTGTAGGAAGTTGTGACCTTACCTGCACATTTAGGGTTTCAAATCAACCTGTCAGCTGTCATTTAATCATGGCACCTTACCACGGTGAGCACAGTATACATGTGATTCATTACAACAGGACCACACAGAAGTTCATGCTTCCAGCAAACCATAGATGAAGCCCCTCGAAGTCTCAGACGGGCACACAAACATCTCTCTGTCCTTTCGTCTCTTTGTTAAACTAATACTGTCCAACATCACAGTGATCTCTATAGCTTGAGCTCAACCTGTAAACCACAAAACCGCTCTCGCCAGCCAGATCCCCCAGAGATACAGCATTGCGTGGCCACACCCCTTTCACAACAGGCCAATGCACCAACACTCGGCTTCCTGCCCCTCTGATATAAGGGCGTCTGGACGTTCGGAAGTGCCAATCTCAAATTATATGTTCCGCCCGACCGGATAAAAAACAAAAAAGGTTCACCCTACAGACGTGGTTATCAGCCAGGTAAACCATGGCTTAAACTCAGGAATGTGCATTTCCACTTTAAACGTTAGCCTTGGTTGTTATTACATTTCCTAAAATAAAAATCAAAGGATTTTAATATTTGTATTAATGGTCACTTCCTGTTTTGCTATACCTGCTAAACTACACATGTGTTCTGCTCTACAGTACAAGTGTGTAAAGGATGAAAGGAGCACTGGGTGAAACCAGATTTTAAAAGGAGTAGGTTTTGAAGGTCCCTGAAGCACAATTGAAAGACTAAACCGTTAAAATCAGGAGGCTAGCCTAGGCTGTCTACTTTAAAGATACTTCAGTTGAAGGGGATATTCAATTATATTAATATGTCTGTGAGAATTGAAGTATTCCCTTTGTATGTCCCAGAACTGTATAACATTAACTATGTTTTAGGTAAATGTTGTCGTAATTCTATTTCTCTTTACAGGTCTCAAGCAGGGGTCGGGTTTCAGCCGCGTTTTTCTGTGAGGTAAGCAGCTCAACAATGTGCTCTTTAGAATCAGCTGTTGGGGGGGGTGGGAGGCATTTCTTCCACAAGAGGGCGCTGTTCCTTCAGAGGGATGTCTGTGTGCAGTAGTGCTGCCAGGATGAACAGAGCGCAACAGAGCCACCGAATGATATAGATGTCCATACACACTGTTGATACTGAAAATGGTTAATGTCAGTTTATACATTCTATATGTTATACGCTTTATTTCAGTTTATACCTCATATGTTGAATCCTGATGCTTGTATTTAAGTCACGTTCACCGTAATGGAAAGTATTTCCTAATCTTAAGGTGGTAGTTTCTCGAGTCATTTAAAACCGATGCACAGGGACCAGGTAGGTCACGTGATTCCTTTCTGCATCTGTCTGCACTGCTGCACCAGTTTATTCTGCAAGGGGCTCGGGAGAACATTGGCCTTTTTGTCCAGCTGAATGTTTCTTTACCCGACCCGGTGACCTGCATGTTTACAGCAACCCTGTGCTTATGCAGACAGATTTATTTCTGAAAGAGTAGGGGCTCTAGCCATCTAACGTTTACACAGGGTTGTATTTTTTATTATTTCAATAAATAAATCCGTAAAAAAGATGACTTCATTCCCTCAATTCCTTATCATCACAGGTGAGATCTTTCAAGAGGGATCATTGTCTTTGAGCACCACAGCACCTTCCCACCTCTCTACATCTCCAGATTGTCTGGAACCGAACCCCTTGTTTCTGGTCATGTGTATCGCATTATGTAGGCGTTACTTTCACTGTTCTTGCTTTAGACAACAAGCACAGCCGAGATATCTGAAGGGGCTGTGGCAGTTTATGACGCACAGATTTTTGCTTCTGTAGCTGATGGAAAATCCAGCCACTGCAATTCAAAACTTGGAAAAGGGGTTTCATTAGAGACTCGAATACACTGCTCACACAGTTCCTTTTGAAAACACCAAGTGATATAAGTCTTACGAGTCTCTTATAAGTTGCATTGTTGGTCACTTTCGCAGATGAGATGAGATTCCACAGCATTGTAGTGCAGTAACTATGCTTTAAGATGTGATTAATTTCTGTAGCAGTAGAGTAATCTCCTCCTTGTCATCAATGGAGAGAAAAATAAGCAGTGATGATACAAAATAGTCACACTGAAAGTGGGAGTGGGATAGAATTTAGATCTGTGCTCACCGTCTTTCCCAAAGAGGCACCAAATTCAATGCGATGCCTCCACCTCTCCTCTCAGTCTACCGTATAGGTCAGCTCTGGGTCTGAACTGTTTCAGGGGTCAATTGTTGACTTACTTGGCTCTGGATGGGTTTGAACCTGTGAACCTTGACCTTAAGGGGTCACAGACAAACACCAGACTGATGATTCTTCTTGACACAGGAAACAGCATTCCTTCAGGAGAGAGGAGAACCCAGGAGTCAAAGGTGGCTTCGTACGTCACTCGTGATCGACCTTTAATGGAAGTAGCTCTTTGTAAAAGAGCTCACTGTACCTCATCCACACACATACATACACACACTCACAAACACACATGAATACAGACACAAACATACACACACACACTCACATTCACACACTTCATATAAGACACATCAACCTCTACACCTAACCTCTGTGGTCTGGTATGCTTCGGCTGCATGATTTGGACACCTCTAGCCCTCAGGATCGGAAAGCCGACCACCCAGTAGCGCCTCGCCCTGGCACATGGTTCGGTGTGAACAGTGCTACAGCGTCTGGGCTGTTGGATGCTGGCAGGAGCCCTGGATTTATTACAATTGTGAAATGACAGGGGGCTCACAGACAAACCCTAGAGCAGAGCTGGGCTGTATTAGCATCCGCTGAAGGGAAGTCTATAGAAACCATATGCACTGCAAGGTCTAATCAGTGTCTGCCGAGCACAAACGACTGTGGACTCGCATCACCCGGGCTGGCCCACCTGTGTTCCCAGGCTCTTGGCAGTTTGGCAGAAGCTTCAACAGCATCTTGTCAGACCTGTTCGCACTGGAGCCGCTAGAAATGCCACGAACAACCGTGCCTGTTTTGGTGGACTTTTCATAACATGCATGGCTGTAAGATTATACTGTCTGCTTTGTACATTGTGGTCCTGGTCGTCTTTTGTACAAGAAGGATTGTTTTTTGTGTGTTTTTTTTATCTATAACCGTATCTATTTGCTGTTAGTGTCATATCTGTGTGGGGTTGTTCTTAATGATGTCAATGCTTTCCAAGACACTTTGTTGTTCCACCCAAATTAAAAGGCCTCAGAAATACTTATTCAAGTTCAGTAATGAAGTGTGTAGAGGAAGTCAGTCTGTGTTGCACCAAAACAAACCCCACAACCCATAAACCCACCACTGAATTACAACCAGCATTCACGACGTCGAAGTCGAGGAAGGGGAAATACGACAGCTAGTCAGTGAAATAGGAGGAAAATGTCTGTAAACCCCATCCTTGGTGGTCTGACTTTTACAATGTGTGCGAATGTTACAGAGTTGGTCTCCAGCTTGTGTTGACTTTATGGCATAGCATCACTGTGGTAACTCATTGATGCATGGCGTGTGTTTACTGGAATTTTACTGGGTAGGCTTTATTTATTTTTAACCCCTTGCTTGTGTTTGTCCCCATATTCCTCTGTGCAACTTGGTAGTTAGTGATACATGGTCTGCTGGAATTGGAGAATAGCACCTATATATGAGAGAAATTATACCATCGCCAACAACAACAGCAAAAAACATCACTTTATTTTTTTGAGGTACATGGCACTTTCAGTAACCAAGATGGGAGTCCCATCCCTGTGGAGCAAGTTCAGTCATCTTAACGTCAGCAGGGTACAAAGTGTAACTCTCTAAAAAAGATATGTATAATTATCATTAGAAATTTAAATCATGACGCCAAAAGAAAGCTTCTCTCTCTCTCTCTCCCTCTCCTTCTCCCTCTCACTCTCCGTCCCGACCCACACTGCCTGACTGACGGTTGGGTTATGTGGCTCTCCCCCGCCCAGCTGGTCCTTCCCAAACCCAGGCACCCTCTACACCGCTGGAGCCTCCATTGCTCTGGTGCAGAATCATGAAAGATCTGCCCCCCCAGCTCCCCCCTCCCTCCCTTCCAACAGCCATCCCCATTACCCTGCCATTTCACAACATTCCTGAGCCCGGCGCACAGAGAGGGCCATTGTGCCGAGGAAGTGAGAGCACACAGTCGGAGCACACACTCCGCACACCCACCGGGATCACCTTAGGATTCCACGGATGGAGGCCGGAATCCGTCTCCTCCTGCAATGAAGGCTCTTGGAAAAATGCCATCGTAAATAGCCCCTTCTCTACCCAAACGGCCATTTCAAAGACCAGATTGGTGAAATGAGCAGGCAGCTGTGCCCGGTGGATGTATATGTCCAGTGTTTGTTTACAGTCTGTTCTGTTTGGGCATTCTTCGAATCACTGCACGTGCCCCATAGCTCAGGTCATAGGTCAAAGCAATGTCCCCCTGCTTATCCTATTTAGAACAAAATTCGATACATTATAAGTTTAACTACACCTCCTTTAAGCTAAAAACTGAACACCAGGCACTATATAAAGTGCCCTTGTTCCATTGATAGGGAGATCATTAATTGCACGATAACATAAAGTCCTTAACTAAAGTGGACAAGAGCAACTTGTTTGCCTTTTATTGAATCAGGAACAGCGAATTTCATTTTACCATCGTCTCCAAACTTTAACTAGAAAATGAAATAAAAAATACAAAAATGAGATGTGTTTTTCTAACTTTCATTCGTATGGCAGTATGACACATAAACCTGTCTTTATACTTTGCCTAACTATAGCAGCCAAACCATAACCCCTCAGAGCCAAAACAGGAAGTGAGGTGGGGAAGTTAAACAGTGCGACACAGGCTTCAGTGTGCCGCGTTTCACCAGTTGGCTTTTGAAAACATTGATTCAAGTCCCGTTTCCTTGTTTCCATGATGGCTTGGAACAGCTACCGTGGCTACAAAGGTATCTGGTGGTGCATGCCCAGTGCTTCACATATAATATCTGTATAATAAGAACATATATATAAGACCGTGAACAACTCTTATCAAAGTAATGCAATCCTCTCTTTGGTGGGTTGAGGATGAAATGGCTCAAGGCTTTGTGTTAGTGGGCCAATAGATGAGGTTTGCAGGGCTAGTGGCTGAATAGTTGTGCCCCACTGTAGGTGTGTCTGTCTGTCTCTGTGTCTGTGTGTGTGTGCGTGCCAGAAGGTCTGTCCACTCCTGTACACTTGGAGGGGACCACTGTCTTTGTTCACAGTCCCTCTGTGGCCTTTCTCTGTACGCCAGAGCTGACGCCAGTGTGGTGCCCTACTGTCTGACTGTGGCTGTCACTGCCATGTGCCATCCCATGTCAATTTCTTTTGTTATGGACCCGCAAAACCTGGGTCCCCTAGGGCCACAGGGTCCAATGGTGTAAAAAATAAAAAAGATTCTAAAGGAGCTGATCACAGTGTAAAGGCAGGCATCCTATAACCCTGGAATAACGAATACCGCCCCTCTGAGCTGTGCTTGCGACCCCTCAAAACTAGTTCTCTGACTGATGCTGGATTTAAATCATGCACTGCTGCTTGTTAGTGGTTTTCACAAAGCAGATGGAATCGTTGATCAGCAAGAGCCCTGTGGTCTTTTACTCCACATTGCTTTTCCATCTGGGAAGCAACGGATTTGGCAAGGTGTCACATTCCCAGGAGGTGTGTACACAACCTAATGATTGTGTTGTAATGCACCCAAATAGAACTGTGTCTGTCTATTTGACTGCCTGTCTGTCTGTATCTGCATTTGTCTGCATCGGTGTGTGTGTGTGTTTCTGTGCATGTTTGTCTGCTTGTCTGTGCGTGTGACTGTAAGTCTATCTGTGTCTCTGTGTTTGTGTCTGTGAGTGAGTGAGTGAGTGCATGTATGTGATGTATGTGTATGTATGTGTGTGTGTGTGTGTGTGTGTGTGTGAGAGAGAGAGAGAGGTAAGTTACTGACTGGCTGTAACAGTAGCTCCAGTCTCTGGGCTGATTGATGTGCAGTTTTGTTGTCTTCTGAACAGGCGGATTGTTCCCCAGCTCTCAGGTTACCCCAGGAAACAGGATACCCATGAATGTTATTAACCCCCCCCAGCATACCCCACACAGCCATGCTCATACAGGGCTGCGGAATTGACGGACTTTAATATTGAGGCCTGGAAAAGAACCTGACCTGTGGACAAACATATATGCAGGAGTTGTGTGTGTCAGGGAGTAGATTTTTAGGAGGGATTTTACTGGGATACCTCACCACTGGGATTTGTGTCTTTGTGTCAGGTGCTTAGATCTACAGTGCCACTGAGTTTCTGAATATCTTCAAAGACGTATTATAGTAATACATTATTTTCGGCAATGTCATTTTCCTTTCTTTCCCATGTGACGAGAGATGGAGTGTGGCTGATGACTGTAGCCTGTGGGCCGTCAGCTCGCCTGGGTGACAGGCAGTTTGATGAAGGCACAAGCAAGATTAGCTGGACTGGAGTTGGGAGTGGGAGTGTAGTGGTGGGTGGGATTGTTCCTGTTGGCGTGTGAGGAATGTAAGCCTGGGTGATCAGTGTTGCAACCATTGTGACAGTGCTGCTCTGTATTGATTCAGCTGGGTCAGGCTGTGGAGCTGTCACAGAGTGTGGCGCAGACTGGGGGGTTCTGGGAAATTTACTGCCACCCTATATGAACAAACATTATTTACTGGAACTACTGCTAGCAGATCTCCCACCAAGGTAAAGGTGATGGACCATGCTTACTGATCACAGTCTTTTAGTGCACAGCCATCTCCCATTTATTTTGTGTTTACAGAGTAAATTCTGTATAGCTTGACAATGCATTAAAATAAGTTTTGAAGTAAGATTCAGGAAGAGGACTGACTTCACCATCTCAGAACTGCCCATCTGAACAAAAGACACCCCTTCCCAGCATTCACTGATCTCCATACCTCCTATACCCCATATACCCACCTAAATTGTTTTAATTGTTATTTAAACAATTGATCTAATTGGCACAATTTCTACACCTGGATACCTAATGCAATGACATCATCCTAATGGGCTCATTAATAGTAGCCAATTGTTACTGCAGTGTCCTATGTAATCCACAGGACAGGTGTGTGGAGAAAGTTTCCTCCACTCAGCCACTACTTTTTGCTTCAATAGGAGGAGGGAGCAATCATCAGAGAGTGTATTAAGGTAGATATCAGGTAAATGGCAATGCATCTCTTTTGCAACTCCTTTTGTTTAGAAAAAGTATTAAACTATCGTGACCAGGCCTCCAGTCATTTCTATGCATCTTATTTTGTCTCTTTGTCAGTGAATCTTGAAGCTGTTTTGGTTCCTTTCTGCTTCTGTGAATTCCCTACCTCGGTGCATTAACTGCAGTCCCATTTTCCACAACGGCTTGCTGCCCCACTTGCATGGTTTCCCAGAACTGGCTGCTTTACCTCCATCTTTCTTTGATGGTGATTCATTTTTTGGTGCAGCACTGCAGTGACGCGGTACAATAGGAACATTCCATAACCACCAGAGGCGTGCGGCATCTCATACATAACGCTTCACCCTGGAACCAAAATAACCATTGCCATTTATTAACATCCATTAAAACATGATTTATAAATGTCACTTGGGTCTGTTTTCCCATTTTCCTTTCTCTTCTCACCATTTCATTGATTTGCCATTGTCGATCAGTCTTCTTTTCCTTTAAACCCACATCAATTCCAAATAGTTAATCCACGTACTTTACTACTGCAACCATTACAAGCACTGGAGAGATGCAGACAACATATAAGCATGTTTTACAAATGAGCCCATCGAGCCCATCTGCTGAATGTTACAGAGTTAACAGTTTGTATACAGCTTGAACTGGGCTGGTTAAAACTCTGGGCTCAAGTTTATCAGATTTCAAGTTATTCTGTCTTAGAGGTAACACTTTACGATAGGTCTCCCTAGTTACAGTGTATTAATATAGTAGGTACTCAGGAACTACATCTTAGTTACTCATAAGAACAGTGTAATTATGCATTAACATGTATTTCATGTGTAAAATGTGGGTCATGCCTGGCAGGGGCATAGGTTTCGTTTTAGAACTCCACCCCTGTGGAGTCGCGGGGACAATGTTGGGGGGACAATTTAAGGTTCTCTCAACATTCTTTCCTATGCCTATGATGCCCGGAATATCTCCAAAAGCATCCTTACCAGATAAATGTGTACTTACATGTACCGTTAATCATGTTTACACATTAAGTACATGTTAACAAATGCACTGTTCTTATGAGTAACTAAGATGTAGTTACTTAGTACCTACTATGTTAATACACTGTAACTAGGGAGACCTATTGTAAAGTGTTACCAAGACAGATAACCCATAGGGAAGTGTAAGGGGAAGCTGAGCAATTGCAATGCAAGATCATGAGTGAAGCTTTTCTCTCTGGCAGCAGTTCATGTTACTTAAGCTGTACTCCATCCTCTCCCCCCCCACCCCCCCCCCCCCGACAGGGCTCAGTGTTGCCAGGATGTTAACTGGCTCTGCTGTGTTATTAAACCAAGGCGTCATGATTTATTGTCCCACCCTGCCCTGAGACAGGTCAATAGTTGATTAGGCGCATTAAACAGAATCCAACTGCAAAAACCAAAGTCAAATGCCAAATGGGTTCCACTAGGGGCCTTTGATAATGCGCCCTATCTCGCCCTTTGATGAGAGAGAGAGAGAGATGGACGGGAACAAAACGGAAGGATAGTTTTGAATTTATGAAGGTAATAACAGTGTTTCCTGTGTTTCAATCTCTTTAAAGACAGGGATTGCAGCACACATTCTCCCTCTGTCCTCCACACTGTTTTTGAGAAATGCTTTGCAAAACGAATGGAAAAATTAGACTGTATTCCACGCGGGCTTTGTTATTTTGACAGTTTTTGTAATATGTGACAGTATGGCTCATTTTTCCTGGCCCGAGTTTCAGTATGCGATTGCAGTGCAGTAAAATCAGTCTCTCTCTCTCATTGCATATTTTTCACACAGAAGAATTTCAATTCCATTTGGAAAAAGCGCTCCTCCCTCCAGGCAGCTTCCCAGCTGGCCGACGCAATTCTATATGAAAAGCCAGGGGAGTGTAATTGTGTGAAAAATATTTTCAACCAGAAATATTGAACACCATTCCCCCTCTTAACATAAACAAGTTATTTTTTTATTTTGGACCATCTTATCCTGGCACTTAATAATCTGTGGAAAGATGACAAAAAAGTCGATGCAGCACATATAAAAACAAAAGCACAAAACTTGAAAACTCTCTTTTCTGGCATTAATGACATTTTACGATACATCTGCTTTTATCACAAAGCCAGGAGTGTAATACAGTAATGACAAAACAGTAGTTAAAGTGGCTGGCTGCCTGGAAAGTCCTGAAGTCTTAACTCTGTAGAACACCTCTGGGATGAACTGGAACAGCAGACGTAGAGCCCAGCTTTTCTTGCTGCACTGCTGTATTAATTGTAGAGCGTTGCTTCAGCCATGTTCTCAAGAGGATGACAAGTCTTTAAGGCCAGTGGGTCGGCCTACACCCAATAAATGTAATTGTTTGTTGGCTCAGTATTTTTTGGCAATATTGTGAATGCCAACCTTTCAATACCTATTCTGCTCCTTACCGTAATTCAGCCCTCTCCCCCCCGCCGAAACTACCTCATTTCCCCAAAAGTAAAAAAAGGTCCAGCAAACCAAACACACACCCAGCGATAAAACAACTTCAACGACTCAGCCAAAGAGCAAGCCTGTCATTGCTTTATTGGTTAGGCCTGGTATCTGTGTTACTTGCTTATCCCCAGTAAACCTGGCTTCACTGTGCCTCCTCCAGAGATTGCATGTCATTCGTCCTGTGGATTACATTCATTATGTTAATTCTGGCTGGCATATAATTACACAGGAAGTGGGTGAGAAAATGAACAGTTGGGGAGCTAAGCTGTTTGTGAGGCTTTTTCAGATTTAGGGAGCACCGACCTTCTGTGGGCCACAATCCTGTTGCTGAAAGTCGTCTGGCTCCACTTTCCTCAAAAAACATATCAATATATACCTTACACCCCCCCTTTCCTGGTTTCCTTCATGTTCTGTATGATTTTCACCAGAAGAAACATTTTTGGCCACAGATTGGGTCCTTCATAAATTTTCACTTCACTTCATTTCTTGCGTGAGCTCATGCTCCTTTATAAATCTCAATAGTGAGTGTTGTGGTCGCATCCCGTTCACTTGTTTGTGCAAAATGTTTTGAACCACCATCCTCTGCATGGTCGTTTTAAGTAGTCCGTGTGTATTTTTGTATGACTTTCATGTCATTAATTGCTAGTTTCGGCAACATATGAGAAGCGGCACTGTAATTACAGGCAAAGCTGTTCCGGCACCACCTCAGATTAGGATCCACTGTCAAGTCAAAGAGTAAGAATGTGTACTTTCTAAACTTAAGTTCAAAATCCACAATAGTTACAAGGTCCTCTTAAACATTTTCCAGTCTTGGATGTCCATGTTTTATTGTTTGTGATGAGAAATATCCCAAGCCCTTGTTGCTGGCACAGCTGCCCTGCATTCTGCCATTGCCCTCTAGGGGTGCAGGCGAGACACCTACACTTTCCTCTGAATTCAATTTTAAACTCTGCTTGGATGTGCACTCCTCACATTAGCTGCTACCTGTCAAAAAAAGCCAGCAAAGGTCAGTAAGACTTCAGTTCATGTTATGAATCTACAGCTGCTGCCCGCCGGGCCTCTGAACACAGGAATGTCTGTAATCACTTGAAATTATCCTCCTCTCCTATCAGATCAATGCAGATGTGTTCTTTTCTGCCTGACTCCCGCCAGTGGATGGGATCAGAGGATTGAATCAAATTCCCATCACTCAGTGGCACAGACCTTTCATATCTTTCGCAATATATCACTTCTCCTTTGACTGGGGGGGTGAAAGTGTACTCACTCGTCGGCGTCACTCTGCGGTCTGTCCATTTCAAATACCGCCCCACCCTATTCCCATGCACATGCAATGAGCAAAGTCAATGTGGCTTACATACTCTTGAATTTAGGCACTGTAATATTTATATAGCAAAGGGGGTTAGTAGTCTTTATCAGCTTACTACTCCAAAGTTATGGGTCTCCTATACTGCTACTAGATAGTTCACAAGTATACTTATTTAAGTGCTTATATATATATATATATATATACACTCACCTAAAGGATTATTAGGAACACCATACTAATACTGTGTTTGACCCCCTTTCGCCTTCAGAACTGCCTTAATTCTACGTGGCATTGATTCAACAAGGTGCTGATAGCATTCTTTAGAAATGTTGGCCCATATTGATAGGATAGCATCTTGCAGTTGATGGAGATTTGTGGGATGCACATCCAGGGCACGAAGCTCCCGTTCCACCACATCCCAAAGATGCTCTATTGGGTTGAGATCTGGTGACTGTGGGGACCAGTTTAGTACAGTGAACTCATTGTGATGTTCAAGAAACCAATTTGAAATGATTCGACCTTTGTGACATGGTGCATTATCCTGCTGGAAGTAGCCATCAGAGGATGGGTACATGGTGGTCATAAAGGGATGGACATGGTCAGAAACAATGCTCAGGTAGGCCGTGGCATTTAAACGATGCCCAATTGGCACTAAGGGGCCGAAAGTGTGCCAAGAAAACATCCCCCACACCATTACACCACCACCACCAGCCTGCACAGTGGTAACAAGGCATGATGGATCCATGTTCTCATTCTGTTTACGCCAAATTCTGACTCTGAATGTCTCAAGAGAAATCGAGACTCATCAGACCAGGCAACATTTTTCCAGTCTTCAACTGTCCAATTTTGGTGAGCTTGTGCAAATTGTAGCCTCTTTTTCCTATTTGTAGTGGAGATGAGTGGTACCTGGTGGGGTCTTCTGCTGTTGTAGCCCATCCGCCTCAAGGTTGTACGTGTTGTGGCTTCACAAATGCTTTGCTGCATACCTCGGTTGTAACGAGTGGTTATTTCAGTCAAAGTTGCTCTTCTATCAGCTTGAATCAGTCGGCCCATTCTCCTCTGACCTCTAGCATCAACAAGGCATTTTCTCCCACAGGACTGCCGCATACTGGATGTTTTTCCCTTTTCACACCATTCTTTGTAAACCCTAGAAATGGTTGTGCGTGAAAATCCCAGTAACTGAGCAGATTGTGAAATACTCAGACCGGCCCGTCTGGCACCAACAACCATGCCACGCTCAGAATTGCTTAAATCACCTTTCTTTCCCATTCAGACATTCAGTTTGGAGTTCAGGAGATTGTCTTGACCAGGACCACACCCCTAAATGCATTGAAGCAACTGCCATGTGATTGGTTGGTTAGATAATTGCATTAATGAGAAATTGAACAGGTGTTCCTAATAATCCTTTAGGTGAGTGTATATATATATATATATATATATATATATATATATATATGTTTTTAATTTCATTTTTCTGCTACAGCCATTATGTTTGTATGAAACGAGAACTTTACAGAAAAATCCTTCATCCGTGTGCCGTGATTTCTGCCTTGACCACTACCGTCAAAGTCAAATGCATGTGACCAGAGCTCCTTCCTGGACACAAATGACAAACACAACATCTGATTTATTTATTTTTTTCAAATCGATACCTGTTCCAGTGCCTCTTGCACACAGAGGTGGGTCTGTCAGAGTTCAGGCTCAGGGCCCAGCAAAGAGCCCTAATCACCCCAAACCTGAGCTGCTCGTAAATTAGCTGAGCAGCAAGAAACCCTGAGTTCTCAGGACAGGAGCAGTGTGTGCGACTGCCAGCTCTCCTGACTTGACAAATAGACTCCAGGAACAAGAAGGTACCTTCCAGAACACAGCTGGGAAGCACCCATGGGCGGTTTCAACTTCTCGTGAATAGTGATTTAGATTCACTATTCTGTAGCTTCATCCATCAGTGTTTAAATTGCCCACGTTATCTGATGATTTTACGGGTGTTATTCAGTTAGTTCACGCTAGAGTTTATGCACACTTGGGATTAGATGGGGCTATAATTGCGATTCCAAAGAGACTTTGACTTCTGTTTGAGTCAGGGCCCCCTTTCTGCTTGAAGTTTGGGCGAATCGTCTACTTGTTAGAGCGTATACTATGGTGTGTGTTGTAGCCCACCCTCAGCTCAAACACAGACTGACTCACTTTACAGCACTACGTGTATCTCCAAATCTCAACCTCCTTAACAAACTGTCCAAACCCTGAGTAGTGTAAGGAATTAATGGGATGAGGATGAAAGTATATATTTTAATAGAATAAAGTAAAATAAAGGAACAGATGGTGGAGATATAGAGGGTTCCCAGGCTAACAATAAACCCTCACACCATCCCTGCCTGCAAAGGAATCACAGAACCAGAAAATGTACCAGAATGAGCTGCTAAAATTTTGCTACAACACGTCTGTAATGTTCAAAGCTTTATCCGTATTTTATAATCTCACTTTATTAATATTCTTCAACTGCTGGACATGTAATAACCCAACTGCAATGCACAGAATATCGAATCTGCCCTCTCAAAACTCAAGTGGTGTGGCTGAGACAGTGCATGACCCAGCTTTGTGGGAGGATATAATTTTTGTGTACAATCAGCAGAGATGGATAGGGGCATTGTGGATAATCAAGCTTATCTTTCAACACAGAGGCTTAAACTGTGCTTTCCCCCCGCATACTACCAAATATCACAGTGATCAATCTGACATCATAATGGATGCATTCCCCTAAAGGTGTTTAGTCTTGGGTCTGGTTTCTGCTGTTTTGAGAGCTGTATTGTTTGCAAACAGTCTTCTCAACCTGATTTCATTTCTCTGAAGTACCTTTATTCCACTTGCTGTTATCACAGACTCGCTTGAAGGTTTTAGACATAATCTCTCTCAAACAGAGTTACAGATTTTCAGTGGAGGGATATTAAAAAACACTGTGTTTATTTGTTTGTTTTATTTTTACCATATTTCTTTATTGTGAAGCCCTGTTGACAAGATTATCGTGCCAGCAAGAAAACCTTAAAATTACTTCTTAATTATGTATTCAGAGAGCACTGTATTTTCTTGTCTGCCAATAAACTTACTTGCCTCTTGAGTTGTAATTGTCAGATTCTGGACTATGTCTGTCAGAATAGGAACAACTAACAATAAAAGCCCTTTATCCACTATACTTCTGCACCCATGATGTTAAATATTCACCTCCCAGATACAGGTGTGTTTGTGCCTTCTCCTTTTTGAGCCTGGTGTTTTGTCACAGCATTCTCCTCTCTGTCAGACTCAGGCCCCAGGGGGAGCTCAGTATCTTCTGGTTTCAGTTCCAACAGCAGTTCTCAATTGCTCAACTAATTAAATTATTTTCTTAGTTAGGCTTATTTGCAATTTTCCCATTTTAAATTTCCCAGCTGAGAACTTCAAATATGTGGAAATTACTCAAGATATTGTTCCCACAAAGCATCTTGGAGTCTGGAGAGAAGTGTTAAATTCATCCAGTTAATCAGTTAATTAAAGCATTAAGGAGCTAAAAGCTGGGATAAACCCGGAGACAGAACGACTGCAGTTTGACACCCTTAACATAGATCAATGTAACTGCAGAGCAGTTCAAGTACTCACAGTTTTAAAAACTACTAAAAATAATTTGATTTTAGTTTTCCTAAGTGTTGCAGAGGACTCGGATAGATAAACTTGTGAAGTCAAGAGCAGTTAATGAAGCTTTGCTGTTCTAATGAAGCTCATGGGGAACTGATCGCTGTTCTAAATTACCTCACTCTCCCAACCATTTCCCTGCGTTGGGGTGAAGCATCTGCACGCCGGAGCATCTCCGCATGTGTGTTTGGATTTCTGTTCTGCTACACAAAGCCGTGTTGTTGAAGGCAGGAAATCAGCAGGGTGGTTGGGGGGGTGGATGAGTGTGCTCCAGTTACCGGCAGTGAGCGTTCTCTCCTGGGTCTCAGTCTCTGTGCCCCGGCCTCACAGTGGGCTGAGCTCTGCAGGATTCCCCTAGAGGTCCCGCTTCAAAGCAGCCTGGCCTGGCCTGGCCTCACCTCACTCCCACCCCCTTCCAGGACAAAGAGTGAAGCAACCACCAGCACTGGGCCCAGTTATGTCATCCCCAGCTGTTATGAACTGTACAATAGTGCAGCCTTGTCACTTCAGGCTCGTTACTACAATCAGCCATTCCTCCACACGTCTGCTGTCGGTCACCTCTACACAGCAGGACCAAAAAAATTCAAGTTAACCAGATGAGCAATGTTTATGGCTGGTTACTGGAAAGTGGCTTTTGTGCTGCCGACCACAGGAGACACACAAGCCCAAAAATCTCGAGTGATATTTGATATTTAGGGACAGAGTACACAGGGATGTTGAAAAATATCTATTCAAGTAAGCACATTTTATAAATGAAGGACAGTATGAAGCTGTTCCTCATTTATGTGCAGTAATAAACCGTGTGCAGTGTTTTTTTCCAGAAGCCCACCCATTTCTTCCATTAAATTAGGTGTTTGTGCCTGCTCCATTTGCTTTGTATTGTGTGGCAGCTGTACAATGTCAAGTCTACTTGTTAAACTGCAGCACGCTGTGCAAGAGGAGGCGCAACAAGTGTGAGAGACACAGGTAAATACAGACCATATATGCTTATAGGGGTTATTGTGTGTGGAATTTCTTAGTGTCCCGGCAGACAGCTGGTCTTAGCTGGGAATACAAACAGGCTCACCGAGGGCAATAAAGTCTGAGTGATGTGTCACTGACTCTTGAAACACAAGCCTGCATTCTTCTTCCAGATGATTTTTTATCAGGACCCAGAACACCCTTACAGAAGGTCAAAAGTCATACTCTTTAAGAGCCGAGGGATCCTTGTGAATTGTTTTTTTGTCGCTTGTTGCTCGTCTCTTCATTCTCAGTCTCCACAGAGAGAGAGGTGAGGACGGCAACAAAACACTTAGCACAAAACTGAGCAGACTTGAATGCATCAAGCTTGACTGTGTGCTTCAGCAGGGCCAAAACCAGCCAAAGGCAGCTATTTATACTGCTGGTAACTACGCAGGTCAATTCTAGTACTCAGTTTAATAAGCCAAGTAGACCCAATAACCTACTTATTTATTGTTTTAAGTCTTTTCTTTTAATTAATTGTCTGTGTCCAAGTTGTCCCTCTTGTAACCTGGCGAGAGATCAAAACTCTTCTCAACTTGGGCTCAGCGTTTGCTTTTACAGTAACATTGTCTTTCATAACCAGACAACAACATGATCTCTGATCTTCAGGGTTTTAGACAAGGGGTCTTTTTTTTTCCTTTTTTTTGTGCTTGTACTAAAGGCAGCAACACGGAAAATAACTCAAATTACAGTACTTACATTCTTGCAACCCGGCTTGGCAGACGAGACTCAGCCCTGAAGTATGATCCTCTTTGAACCTAAAGAAAAAAAAACACAAAAAACTGTTCTTTCTTAGTAATGATAAAAGAATATTGCAGAGTCCTGGTTCAACGCCCCATTTCCCTGTGTTGGAAAGAAATGTGAGATTTCCCATCCCAGCACTCTTTTACCTAGATGGGGGGGCACCTTGATGAAGGGGTAGCAACACAAAGCAAGGGAATGTAACTTTCAGAAGGGTCCTTCACTGTAGCACATGAATGTGGGTGAAACACTGGAGGGGAGGTGATGATGTCATAGAAGGTGGACAGGTAGACTAGCTTACCCCTTTTGTACTAGCATATCCGACCCGACACGAAACCAGGCTGTGAGGGTGCAACGAGAAGAAGGCAATAATGGCATCTGTGTTGTGCCCTAGTCTGTCGATGAAGTACAGGCACTTGTTTCAATTTGGGCAGATTCTAGTGTTCAAGAAAAGCTGGAATCGTCAATAAGAAATGAGTGTACACAATACACAAATTAGTTTACATTTGGAAAAACACTGACCCACACCAGGCCAGCTCTGCTAGGTTCCAGCTTGGTTCCAGGTCGGGTCAGATGTGCCACTGGAAAAGGGGCAGCTGTGAGCACAGGCAGGCTGGTTGTTCTGTGCAGATTTGCTTTGTGGGGGGTGGGTTACAACTCTTATTGAGCAGCGCATATTAGAGATCCCCAGAACAGGGTCCCCTGCACACGGCTCCTGCTTTCTCCGTATTACATCCTTGGCGTTGGGTTCAGATTCCTCTCCTCCCCACTGGTGTGTGTCTATGTGCATTCTACCAGTCGTATTTACCAGAGTCACTTTGCTTAGGAATTTAGTGGTTTACCTTGTTTTCTCTCATATTCGTTCTATGTATTTAATTTGCTGTAGAGTACTTCTTATCCTTGATTTGAATCTAATATACTTTACTGTTTTTTTTTCTTTTTATTTCTTTTTTTCTTCAACCATCGGTGTGTGGCTTGTTACTTTTTATTTTAATATTAGTCATCACAATCAGCTCATCTGGCTACTGAGAAGATTAATTCCGGCCTTAAGTGAAACAAGGGGGAACATCTTCATTGTTTCATAGTTTACAGTATGCTGTTCCACAGGTCCCCCTCCCCCACCCCCCCATCAAAAACTAGAAGCCATTATTTGCATGTTAGCACTAAATGTCAGTAATAATGTTTAAATGTATGTGTGGCTGTACAGTTAATATTCAATGCTTCTTTTCTTTTTTTTACTGAAACACCAAAGTGTTTTTAAAGCCACAGAAAAACTTTCTGCTTGATTGTCTGTCTGAACCCCCCCCTGCTGCCCCCCAATGTCAGAACACCGCAGGGCCTAATAGTTTCACCAGACTTTGTAAATCTCGTATTTATCCTAATTCCCCTCTCTCTCTCTCTCTCTCTCTCTCTCTCTGTTCACATAGCCTGAGTAAGTAATTTGTTTATTTTCATAAGATATTTTACCACGATCGTTATAACATCCACTGTCTGCTGACTGCAGGGCAAAGCAAGAATTTCGCATTAGGAGGCAAGAATAAACAGCCCCTGTTTACATTTACATGAATAAAGTAGATTGTGTTTGACCAGGAGAAAAGAAGAAGGACCCAAGCAATTTAAGTATTAGGGGAAAAAAAAAACTTGAAAAAACAATCCATGTGTTCATAGTTAATATTACACAAACGGTACTTTATGGAAAGCGGAAGCTTAATCTGGTCTTGACCTGTGTAGTTATTGATCCACGGATTATTAACCTATTGGAGAATTGAACAAGATTTCTTCAGCCAAATCCACATGTTTTAATTTTCAGACTTAACATCAATTTAGACTCAAGTTACACTTTTTACATTTATTTTCAATCTAGTTGGGTTTACCTATTATTATCTACATGTGTTTTGTGTTACCTGCAGTTTCTGTACCAGTTTGTGTGAATTTTGAGCCTACAGATTATTCATTAGGCTTGATAGCATTGGCTACCACTAGAGACAAGGAATGAATGTCCGTTTTAATGAATTACACTGCAGTTCAGAGAGAGCAATCTGACTCCTATTGTCTCGCACTTTGATGCATTTCAGCTTTTGCAGGCTGCTGGCTCTTGTGTCGATTACACTTGACGAAGCGAAGAACACGAATTGATCTTGTTAACATTTAAACTCCTCCTCTGTCTGTTCCGATTTACACAAGAACAGAGCAACAAGCACGATGCTTCCAGTCTCCCTGTGTCGGCTTAAGGACAGGAGCTGCACACGGTAAAGCCTGGAAACGGATCAAGCTGCTATACAGTAGGGAATCAGATTTCCATCACTGTTGATTCCCAGAGTGATGTAAACTCAGTGCTGCTTCCAAACCGCACAATGTGTCAGCCAGATATTCCCATCCCTCAGCTGAATTTGGGACATGCGTTCTCAGGAATGTGGGAATATCAATCCATAGTGATTTTTTTTCTATTCTTCTTCTCCTTTTCTATTTTTTTGTTCAGACTCCTCCTCCTCCCTTCTCCCAACCCCCCCCCCACTCACCTCTGCGGCAGTGTGGGCTCCCTGTGATGGTCTGAAAGTGCAATTTAACTCACAATAACAGACCGCTGTAACCCTACTCTGCCAGCACAACGCTGCAATATGGAGATTTTTCCTTTTTTCCCCCTTTTTTTTTTGAGAAAATAATTCCATTCATAAACCCCAGCCAGAAAACTGAGAAATAGCCTCCCTCTCTCCCCCTCTATATTTCCCTCCATTTCTTCTTCTTTCACTCTTTCCTTCTCTCACTCCATCTCTCGCTATTCCTTCTTTCCTTCTCTCCCCCTGCACTCTCATTGCTTGTGTATCTCTCTACCGTTCGGTCTCATTTCTCACCTCCTCTCCCTGCCCTTCACTCTCTCTCCCTCCCCCTCCACATCCCTTCTAACTCCCTCTCTTTCTTCTGCGTCTCTCATTCTCTCGCTCTTCTGGGCAAACCTCCTGTCACCTGATATCCTTGTTCGGATCCAATCTTCAGTTTTTCTATAGTGGATGAAGCCAATGTTTCCAGTCCAAACGTTAGGCCAACAGATTAATGTTTATACTCTGCTGACATAAGAATTCACTTACGCGTTTATGCACCAGTCTTGTTTAGATTTTTTTGTATGTTTTTTTTTTTTTTTGAGACTGGAGAATGTGATTGAATTCTTGAAAGGGGATTTGTGCTTCAGTTATTACGCAGTCCCTAAGGACATGAGCAATAGGGAAAAGACTAAGAAAAAAATATATATAGGAAAATACCAGCCGATCACATAACGGCCACAATTATCACTGCATTCAATTTGTTCTTAATGTTGTGCAGATCTTTGGAGTTAATGGTTTAGGAATGGGAGAAAAAATTCCAATGGACTCTTTGCACTGAAGTGACAGGGAACCGGATTTTGAGATATGTATGAATTCCCAGAATATTTAAGTTAAGAATAACCCTAACCCTGAAGACTAATGGCTGGAGTTAAAATAAATAAATACAATAAAGTACATGAGGACAGAAACTCGCAGTCACTTTCCACTGTGTCACACCTGTGAACAGTTTGTAAAATTAAACTCTAATCCTGGTACACACTGTCCAAGTAGAGTGAGGATCTTCAAAGGTCCCTTAAGATCTCTAAAGGGTCTCAAACTGAGGGTCCTTTCCAACAGGCCAGTTGTCCCCAGAAAAGCTGTGCACACAATCACCCCGAGACTGGACGACCACAGTCATGCTTCTGTCTCACTCAAAGACAATCTCGACTGTGTTTAGTGTGGATCTCTAACCTAGCAATGGTCTTAATACTCTTTTATCTCCTATTTCAATTCACATCAATGCCAGTTTAAACTGTGTGTGTATATATGTACACGTCCGTGAGTGAGAGAGAGAGTGTGTGTGTGTGTCCTGTTATAAGCTCTTGATTAGAAAAGGGCTCCCCTGAACTGGGAACCCCCTCCTTGGGATTTGAACTATTTCTCTCAGTTGTGTGTGAAATCTCCCTGTGCCAAACACAGACAGTCCCCCCTTCCCTCTCCTCTTCTATCCTATTACTGAGCTGTCTAAATATAACACGGCCATGATGTTGACTTAATGCTGAGTGGCTGCGGGCTATTGGATCTTCCAAGTAATGAGAGCCAGTCACACAAAGGCCTTACCTCACCTGGAGCTTTTAATTACTGTCAGGTCTCCTCACCCCACTGATTATGGCATAGGGGTACACTGTCTGCCCCCAAGGCCTCGTGTGACCCCACTTTCCCTTTGACCCCAGGAAGCTGGTTTTGTGACTGGTATTTGGCCGCCCTTCCATTGCGACTGGTTCATTGTTGTTTTTTTCCATAGTTTTTAATAGTTTGCTAGTTGAACGAATGACATTTGAAACAATTGTCAAACTCACACAGTGCTCCACTGTTTATGGCAGGAGCTGAAAATTGGCTGTGAGATTGTATTTGTTTGGTCATTTTTTTATGCATTTTCCATAAGGTCTTTCCAGAATCCCCACACACAGTTGGTCTGTCCTAGGGAATAAAGGTATTTAAACAATCATTATCCTGTGAACACTGAACTTTTCTGCACAAGCTCAACCCGTGATGTCATTGCTGCAGTTGGTTCAGTGTCAAACGTCAGGCAGGCTTGAGTCATTGGCTGTCATTGTGCCTGGACGTCTCCTTCTCCTCTCTCACTTTCTCTCTTTCTGTTTCACTCTCTCTCCTGATAGGCTGCTGTCTGGGGTATTATAGTGTGTCTGGTATTGTAAAGAAACAAGTTTTCCACATTGTGTGTGCTTAAGTGTGTTCTGTTGCCCCATTGTTGTGATCAAGTTGCAATCCAAAATACTCTCTCTCTCGCTGATTACCTTTCCAGGCAGTTCTTCCCAAACAAAACACTCTTTGATGATCAGCTCCCAGCCTTCCCTGTGTCACTGCTCTGTAAAGACCAAAGCAGCTGGGCTTCACAAGGGCGCACATCCCATTCCAACTGCAGAATAAAGTGGGAGAATATACACAAAAAAGGCGCTAATGTTCAGATTAGAAGAGCTGAAGCTTTTGTAGCTGTTTACTTTGTTACTTTGTTTGTGAACAACTGTTGGTCTGCAGAAACATTACATGGTTCTAGCAGAATGCAGGAATGCTCTCACGGTTACATTTAAATGGCTTTTAAAGGAAGATTTTAATTTGGCTACTTTTGGCTCTAGTGTTATACTTTGGCGTGGTATAGGACTAGGCTTCGGTTTCCCAATAAATGTAAGACTTCGGTTAGGGGGAGGATTTGCGTTTCCACTGCGTTAACCATGACAAATGTATCTGTCGGTTGGGTCTAACTTTAACATTTTGGTTTTACTTGGTGTTACAGTGGTGACCATTGTTAAATCTTCCTGTCTCTCGCTGCAGTGCCGGATCACAGGTTCAAATAAAGATTCAGAACTTTTAGTTAATTTATTGTTACCTTCAAATGTCATTCATTTATGAATCCCAATACACTAGTCTCAGATTGCCAAAGGGCAAGGCTGTGAAGAAGTTATAACTGTTACTTAAAGTGTCACCCACTCCATTAACACACGGAAAGCTTATGCATGTGTGAATACTGTTCACAGCGATTTTGATTACATGATTGTGTTCTGTTAAATCATGTTGTGTATCGTCAGCTGGACTTGGGACACATCACAATATTTCTGATCCCTGTTGCTGTTTTTTCAAACACAGGCAGTATGTCACAACTGATGGGGAACAAATGTGTATTTCTCATTGTAGGAGTATGTGATCCATAAACTTTTCATATATGAAAAATGCCCACTTTTTGCATATTTAAAATCCATGGGTTGTATTTTAAACAGATTTTAGTCTGCAATTCGTATATATTTAAGGAACAGGTTGAAAATATATGGTGAGGCTTATTTCTACAGTACATTTTCATCCTAAAAAAGGAATATTCGTGTTACAGACTAGAATATAAATCCCATCAGTTGTAAATCTACCAAAAGGGGTATAGGATTTCTACAGTTTATTAAAACCATATATTTGTCACAGTGCAGTGCTATTGTCTTCTTCAAAGTCATTCTCTTGCATGCGCTCCATTTTAGAGACGACTGCCTGGCATTCTTTAATGTAGCTTGATTACCCAGATGTGACATCATTGCATTGTAGCGTTCTGCTGCTCAGTGACTGTTTCCCCCTTGAGATGACAGATATGTCTTTTGAATTCATCAAGAATAACATTAATTTGTTTTGTTTGTTTACATCTGTATTTCCTGTGAGGATGCTTTGGGTCGTGCTTTACTCTCTCTGGTTGCCATGGATGCAGCAGTCAACAAGGGAGCCTGGTTGCCAGCGACGGACCCCCGCTGGCTGTGTTGAGGTGGGGGAGGGGGGACAGGGTGGGGGGGTTAAGCCAGAGCTTTTAAACCGAGCCCAGGGTCACAGTGGGTCACTTCATAAGAAGTAAAGAGGTGCGGATCTGGTATTTTTCAGCACAGGGAAGAAAATTCAAAGAGATGAGGATGATTTTCTGAGCTTGATGCTCCACTTGAATTGAACACTGAATTGAGTCAGCTGCATGGATTGCTAATATAAATGCAAATGTAAAAAAATATATATAATACGTTTATATGCTCTTGCATATAAGGTGAGGTGGCCTTGCTGTTGAGAGAACAATACCACCAAAGCATGAAATGGAGCTGCCACAAACACAGCAGTATTGGGAAGCTTAGCCTTGTGCATCATTGAGGACCTGCAGGAAAGGGACAGGTAGAAGGCCGATACTTTTGCATGGTCATGTTGCAGTGCATTTAATTGGCTTTCTGTGTTCTTCCGCCGTGTGGAGACTTTGCATTGGCACGGTGTCCCATGTTTGCCGTCCTTCAGGGTGATTTGGCACTGATTTCCCCGAGCTCTCCTGCTGCATGTGAATGTGGATGCATTTTAAAACACCAGCAGCTGATCGTCTGAGGGGTGGGGGGGTGGGAGAAGTGATGACGGTGCAGATTTTGTCACAACACCAAAGTCTGTGCCAGCCCTCCTGGAGGTCTTTGTAAAGGGTGGCGCAGCCTTGGCTCTCTGGCTTTCTGAAATCCTGCGTTGTCATGCGCAGCTGGATCAAGTGCTGTGCTGGAGCAAGACGAGGCACAGGCCCGGGGGCTCTTCAAAGACAGCCCCGTCCTTTCTTCTCCTCTTTTGTTCTTCAGCCCTCTCCTATCTCGTTACAAGTTGGCAGCCGTCCTGACATAATTACAAACACTTTCCTGTAAACAGCCGAGGGGGTACTTTTGCATCTTGGTGTACAGTTCTCTCTCTCTGATCCAGGCTTGTCGGTGTGCAGCGCTCTCGGTGTGCAGCGCTCTGTTCCCTAGAAAGCACACTTCCATCTCACTCCAGCCACTCTCCCTCCATTGGGTTTTACTGCAGGACACTGTGGTAGTGTGGTCATACAGTAGGGTGTCATGTAGTGCCATGTTTTTGGCACTAAGACACACCTACTCAACATAAAAGCATGTGCAGCAGCCAGCCCCTCCCTCCTGTCCACCCCACAGGTTTAAGACAAATCTGACTTCCAGTGAGAAGTCTTGAGCTTGTCCCTGTGTGTTGTATTGTAGGAATTGTTTTTAGACTTAATATCAAACATTGTTGACATCGTTGAGAGTGAAATGGTCAATGGGCAGGACGCATTGCAAGAACAGACCAAAGATGGACAAAATAAGCCAAAGAATTCATCCCATGAGGTCAGAAAAGACCTAGAAGAAGACCACATAAAAGATGGGAAGATGAAATAAGATTGTGTTCTGGTTGACCTGGAAAAGAGCCAATCAAAAAATTAAAACAAGTGGAAGTATCTTGGGGAGGCCTTTGTTCAGCAGTGGATCAATATAGATTGGTGCTGACGATAGTATAGTGTATCTTCATGACACTGCACTGCATTTCAGAAAACAGATCCAGAATATTTCTAAGGTTTTAGGCCAATTAAATGCCTTATTAATTCTGTATTAACTGAAGTTTGGGTTGTTTAAGGAACATTTTACAGTACACAAAATGGAACCTATTACTGTTGTGTTAAAACTGCTTAACATAAAATATTTGGTGGATCACCAGTCGTGGTTTAATTCTTTCAGTAATTTATTTGATATTAATGAAAGGGAGGTTTATTGTAACTGGGCGCATTACGGTGACATAATCCCTGAATGTGAACAGTTTTTTGCATTGCGGGTTTGTCACTATGCTGGCATGGCCGTGGAGAGCAGGGTGCTCAGATTTAATAATTCTATTATTATTTTGGTTTGTAAATGTTTAAAAATTCTGTGTCATGCTTCCTCATGTCAGAAAGCTCACCAATAAGGCACAGCACAATAACGCTGGACTGCTATCGATGACCGCACGGTAGAACATTGCAAAGCAGGCTATATGGAGGCAAAAGAGCAGTGTGCAAAATGTCCTGGTCTGGTTGAACACTTACAGTGATGATTAAATAAGGGGGGCAGTTTAATTATGAAGTTTGTATGAGAAATTGCTGTAATTGAGCAAAATGCTGTAGAAGTAAGCTTAGCGATTTAAATGCCTCATTTCCCTCCTGCCCCAGACTCCGAGCTCTGTTTAGATCCACTTGTTGTTTATCAAAAGTAAGCCCCCCCTCAGGAGCACATCAAAGTGAGGGCTGATCTTTATCCTGGTCTACAGAGAGCAATATCCTGGATCACTGCCTTCCACACATCCAGGCTTTGCACTCCACGGTGTAATTTAATTTAATCTCCAAACAGAAGGGAGATTTCTAGTTTGCCATCAATGCATTGAAATCACCGGAGAGGCGTGAGCGAGGTTCATCTTCTCAGCCTCCTGACCTTGAGCTGGTGAGGTTCACCATGACAGATCCAGCTAAGTGGGAATCTCAACCCCACTGAACATGTCTGGGATGCTCTTTGAGAGTGTTTCTTCTATTCAGAATGAAAAGGTCCCCAAAGAGGACTTCCACTCTTTTCCGGATGAGTACAAGAACATGTATTTCGGTTCCCATCACCCTACCAGAAACATTTATATGTCACCCTTGTATTGTTGTTATTATTATTATTATTATTATTATTATTATTATTATTATTATTATTTACAGTTTCGACAGCGGACTTCTGAGTCAGGTAGTGGAGCAGCCAAACAGAACAAACTTCCTGCCTGTAGTATTAACACCAGCTGTTCCTGCTGTCGGCCCAGGATGACTTCAAAGTTCAGAGGTCAGCAGTCAGGGTCTTCACTGAAGGCTGTGACCTCCAGCATAGATGTCCTGAGTAACTGCACTGTTGCCTCTATATATAGAGAGACAGTCAGTGTCACCAAAGAGTCATCCCTTAGGGAATGTCATGACAGTAAGAATTGTCATTGCCTTTCAGTATTATTATTATTTTTTATTATTATTATTTTTATTTCTTGGCAGACGCCCTTATCCAGGGCAACTTACAACAGTAAGAATTCAGTAAGAATTGTCATTGGAGGGCGGGGCATGTGGTTGGAAACCTCAGGTTTGCCAAAGAGGGCAGCCGATGGAGTTAACTACCAGCACCACTAATGACACTGCTGCTCCACCAAGGCCTGAGTGATGGCTCGGAGCTCGTACAAAAGGGGCTGAGGAGGAGGGAGCGCAGTTGCCCAGGGCTGGGGTCTATTCTGGGCTCATCTGCGCTATCTGCCCGGTGGAGGCAGAAGCAGGGACGTGGTGTGCTGTGGTGGGCGGCCTATTTAAATGGCCAGACCTGGGGCTGTCTCCTCTCTCATTTGCCAAGGCAGGGCAGGGCTCCCGAGCCATTGAATTATAGAGTGTGTGTTTGACAGGGCGCCCCCCCCCCATGCACAAGCCCGCCCGTCCCAGGGGCAGATGCCACGGAGAGAAAAGTGCAGAGCGGCAGTGGTCTCGCATGACTCGTAGGAAGGCCTCTCTGTTTAACAGAAGCCCTTTCCTTGGCCACAGCAGGGTCTGTTGCCAGCCAGCCAGGCAGGGAGACACCAAATTACAGAGTTTAAAATTAAACCAGCGCTGAGGACCAGGGCCTCCGAGCTCTCAGCCCCACTGCTGAACACACAGAGAGGCCCTGACCCCAGACTGACAGGATCCGTAAAGGACAGTGATCAGACAAATGCACCAATAAATAAGTGCCACGTAGGGGTAGACCTCTGTACAGCTCATAGTAAGCAGTTTGCTGCTACTGGTTTTCCTTTTCAGCCAACTTGATGTTTTTTGGTACATTTCGGAAGTATACCAGAACCACAAGCTTGTTAGTTTGGTGGTGTAAAAAGCATGGCAACAATATGAGAGAGCCAGATAACTTGAACAGTCCAAAAACCCCATCCTGGGGTGCTAACTGGTTGATGCACACTACAGGGGGGGTAGGATTATAGTAGTAAGTGTGAAGAGTGTCATTTGGAGCGACTGTGTGTTAATTGAGATCAGAAGCACCAAGACTCTTCACCCCAGCGGTACAGCGTCATGGTGTAGGATGGAATTGGCGATGGGCATGGAGCTGACACACATGTGCACTGACTGTACTGACTAAGGACGAGCAGCATTCTCTGTCTTTCTATTTATATATATTATACATTATATGCCTCATTTATTTGTGGCACACACATCCTCCCTGTCACCATAGAAACACTGACCACAGTCATTTAACTTTTTTTTCCCTTTTTTTTATAGTGCTTCCTCAAAGGTCCAATGCACTGTATTGTTTTATTATTGGTATGAGTAGCAGCAGCTTTGTAAATAAGAACATAAGAAAGTTTACAAACAAGAGGAGGCCATTCGACCCATCATGCTCGTTTGGTGTCCATTAATAACTGAGTGATCCAAGGATCCTATCCATGTATCTATAGTAGTAGCAGATGATATAAATCATATATAGCAAGTGAAAAACAGTAGCACCACAAAATTACAGATCACAGATATAGAGGATGTGTTTTTAAGCTTTTTTCAAGAAGCTGTATCTAAAATACTCCTTACTCATGTTCCAAAACTTAAAAGAAAATCTATTTAATTCCTCATTTGAATTTTATACTGTCAGTGGCTCGTTCCGGACATCTGAAAGCTTACAATTAATATTTCCATAGGAGCAAATATAAATCAGTAAAAATACTTTGAAAATCAATCTGTTAAAATGTTTCTAGGGGAATGATCCAGAGGGAACAGGTTAGCAGACTTGGGTGGGCCAGGAGGTCAGGGTGTCCATGTATCAGCTGGAAAGTAAAGGTGTTTCAGGTGCTTTTTCCTTATCTGAATATCTATCTAGTTTTTTCAAAAGAATGCAAAATGGGACCTGAAATATGGCATGGGGTGGCCAGTTTAGTGTGTGTGTGTGTGTGTGTGTGAGTGTGGGGGGTGGGTTAACTATCTTATCATACACCCCTGGGCAATTTATAGACATATTCACACCACCCCAAAATACTGATTCCCCCCTGTTGTAGTTAACTGTAGTAGAGTCCAGTTCAGTGTGTGCACTATGAGAGAATCTGCGATGTTGTTCTCTGGCGGGGTTGTGTTGTAGAGGAAGCATGGGGAGGGAATGACTGAAATATCTTAAATGTTTGTTTTGTTTTTGTTTTGTTTTTTAAGAATTGAAACGTCCTTGAGGAATGCTTTGGGTGTCAGCTGGAGGCCCTTTAAATAGACCCAGAGTGATGCCAGGTATTGTGACATCATCAGTGTGGCTAAATATAGCTGGAACTTTTCCCCCTCAGATCGCCGAGCATCTCATGGTTGTATGTTGATGGTGTTGTGACGTAGACCTCTCGATTATGTTTTTACAATTGGGTGTCAGTGTTGCCGTTTACATTGTAGTTAGAGCCTCATAAAAGAGTGATGCTGTCAACCATGAGAAGTTATGTTTGGCTTGGATCAACTGCTATGCAAACTCAAGAGTCCAGGGTCTTGGGTCGAATGCGGTCTTCCCGGTTTAAATCCTCATGCCCCCTGCTCTAATCACAGTGCCATGTTGTTTTTACCTACACAGAAGAGCGCCCTCTAATGGCACACTCTGGATTATCAGTTCACGGCAGAACAGTGTGATCCCCAAGTTATGGTTCCCGCTACAAAATTAATTTAAGACTTTTCTCTCTGTACCCGAGGAAAGCTTTGCTAAAGTCGAGCAGGCTGGAAGACAGGATGTGATTGTGCACTGTTTCCAAATACGGACCAAGTTTCAAATGAAAAATCGATCAAGGACTTCACTGCACAGCTCGGCTATGAAACAGCTAGCCCATTACCGATGTGCCTTAAATGGAGGGGAGGAAGCTAAAAGCCTCAAGCGCAATAACTTCTAGAACTTTTGTTCAAGCTCCCTTCCACCACGTTATTTTCTTATGATGCCGCCATACTTAAAGAGTTGGATTGAGCCCTTGGAGAGAGCTCAGTTCTCAATACTGCACAAAGATATATGTGCACCCTTAAGTGTGAAGGTGAGACATTGCAGCAGCAAGCTCCTGATCAGAGTCAAACAACGAAAAACAGCACAGCAAAACAGTCACGCTAAACCAGAACTGTGCCTCAAAATCATGCATGCTGACCACTGTTTCAGAGCCTTCCATGCTGAAATCCCAGACAGTTTTTTTTATTCTATTCTTTAAATAGAAAGAGAAAAAAAATGTAAATCCATCTTTTGCAGTAGATTGCCAAGAGAAAGAACAAGAACACAACTAAAGGTTTGATTTTGAAGCCTACTTCCATCGTAAAGCAAACAGAAAAAAAAAGAAACCACTGGTCTGCTCAGTTCCCAGCAGAGCTAACACATCTCCCCATCACCTACCCCACCCTCAGCAGCCGCCACAGCCTCGCCGTGGTCAGTGCAGTGAGAGCAATCAGTTCGGCTCTAGAGCAAAGCCCCATCCCGACCAAGACAGGGGCCGGAACCAGAAGATGCCTCTGGAGGTGCTCCCCTTAGCTACTGTACCACACTTACAGTCCTGAGACACTTCATGCTCTGCTTTATATAGAGAACAGGCCAGACAGTATAGCTCTCCCCCCCCTCTAAAGCAGGACTTGACTGACGGGTAAATGGACAAATCAGGTGAGGGCATCTGGCTCCACCCACTGCTTACATGCTTACACCCCATCCCACCCCCTTTCCCCAGTCCCATGTACCAATCAGGAGGGCGCTATCTCCAGTCCTGTGAAATTAACAATTTAACTGGAAGATCACATATAGAAAGCTTATGTGTGTGTGTGTGTGTGTGTGTTTCTGTGTTTGTTCACAAAATATAAAAACACCTCCTGTTCATTATGTACTGTGTGGAGTTTTAATAATAGCGAATAAGAATCTGGCTATTCAATTCTGAAGTAAAATGTGAGCCAAACACAAGACCATATGGATGGGCATGCAATTTAGATGTTAGCTGATGATGTTGCCTTAGAAAACTTGGTCCTAATTAAAACAACATGCCACTGTACTGCAGAAGCATCCTCGTTATGTACAGCTCTAATTCACAAATAAAAGGCAACATTATCCCATTGCAGATCTCCAGGAAATGTATGACACCAGGGGGGACAATTCAAAAGACGTGTCAGGTGTAGATTATTTTAATTCTTTTTCAATTAGACTTAAAGTTAACAAGCAATATGTGAGGTTACACACTGCATTGAATAAGCACGACAGTCTTTGTATCAGTTTTATTTGAAACTAAGTAGCTAATCAGTCTGAGCCAGGACGTTATTTGAAGTTCATAACGGTGCGTTCTTGCGTTTAAACAGGACATTGACTGTTTCCACGTTGGGTTTTAAGGTTAATACATTGCGTGCATGTAAAAGGACGGTTTATAGCAAACGTAAGTCTGGCATTTTAAATGTAGTTCAAAAGCATTCGTCTTTGATTCCTTTGGGTTGCAAGCGTTTGATCTATAACACCATTTCAGTTTTACATTTGTCAGGAACGCACTTTACACCCCCGAGTCACACAATAATAAAAAATCTTGAAAAGCATTCTTTTCGAAGAATGTAAGATTCAAAAGATACCTATCAAGCACCATTGAACACAAATATATACACGCCTCATGTACATACCTTTTGGGTTTCGAGGTTATCTTCCCAAAGAAGAAAACATTCCCATCAAAGACGTGATAAATGCATAGGCTATTTGGGGCTTTTCTGAGCCAAAGCTCTTTGAATAAGGAATCAATTGTGGATTTCGGTTTGCAAAAGCAACAGTAATTTTGAAACAATTTAAATGTCCTTATATTATAAAGGAGCTGTGGTTCTCGGTTCTCTAGTGTATTTACCTGAAAGCTGGTGTTTCTCTCCCTCACAGCACATAGAGCCCAGGCTAACGATGCGCAAAGTCGTTTCTTACAGGATTAAGTGCGCAAACGTCTGCGCTGCTTTATTTCACACGCGTGCATTTAATTGAACAATGTAGAGTCCAATAAAACATGTATCAACACTGCTGAAATGCACAGCCATTAACAAGCGAACCAAAATGTTATTGCATTTAATCTATTTGTTCTGGATATAGGCTACGCAAGATTGAAGTTAAATGGTATATTGTCCATTACAATATTCAAAATTTACCTTCCCTGTTCAGTGAAAACTTACCCTTTTGCAAACACGTTAGGAAAATAGTTCGAATCGCAGTTTGGAGACTATCTGTGCACACATTTATCTTCTATATTTAGGACATAAATCCTATATTTGAGAACATAAAGATTATGTTGTAAGCAGGGTCAACTACTGAATTTGACATGAATCCCTGATCACTGAGAAGCGCTGTCTGTCTACGCTCAACCTGAAACGACGCCGCATTTTTCTGCGAGAAAAGTCTCAATAAGGACTAAATGAATGTCATAATCGATCACCGAAAACCAGACGCGAAATAAATAACAAATTGACGGCAAAGAGGAAAAAAAAAAAAAAAAAAAAAGTTAAACTACAAAAGTTTGCAAAACTGGCGAATAAAGCAGTTTTGTTGAAGAGTGTAACTCCGGGCGAGCTGGCGGGGACGCACAGCCAGCCGGGGAGGGAGGAGAGATGGGACGGCCGGAGAGGGAGAGGTGGGGAGAGGGTGAAAAAAAAGTCACTTTTTTTGGGTACCCCTTTTCAGTGGTGTGTAGAAGGAGGGGTCTGGGAGAATGGGACTCGCACAGAGAAGGGGAGGGAGAAGGGGCTCGAGTTTCAGCTTGACTGGGGGTAGGGGGTGGACTACTATTTGGGAATATACGAAGATCCATTCAAGCCAGAGTGGACATAAAACCGCGGTGCCTGGCCTGGAGCGGACAGTGCTGAGTTCTGCTGAGGCCTGGTGCTGGAGCCCCGTCGGTGAGAGGTCGACTGCATGAAGGCTCACTAGTCACTGGGAACAAACACAAAAAAGAGCCGCGTCTGCTCCTTCTTCGGCCCTTCTTCTTTTTCTTCCCCAAAGGCACTGCATGTCTAATATTTAGACATGTTCAGCTTTGTGGATTCAAGGACTGTTCTGCTTTTTGCAGCCACTCAAGTCATTCTATTAGCGGTTGTCAGATGTCAGGATGAAGAGGATGTCCGTAAGTTGCAACTTCTTTTTTTTTTAAACAAAACCTTTTTTTGTGACTTTTGTCTTGACTTTTTTTTACTTTACAAGTTGTGTTTATTTTTTCCTTTATATGTTTTTTGATTTATTTTTTTGCTGGTGATCTGGAAAGTTTGTTAAACGGAGAAAAGGAGCCTTGGAACCTGCTTGATTAATAATGAATTATTCATTGTAATATTCTATTTTCAAATGCTATTTATTACGACTTCAAATTATATAATACTTTTCAATGTCTTCATCTGCAGCTATATATATATATATATGAAAAAAAAATATATGTTAAAACTCTATATTGTTCTTACTAACTTTAACTAATGAAGTCACACTTTACTTGTATTTAAGGTTGACTATAAGAACTTCCTATAGATGTAACTTACTATAGAGATTATATGATTGACTATTTATACTTCTGCAGTTGAGCGTGCATTGGGAGGCTATCTTGGTTTATAATAACAGTTATAATTACGCCCCGTTATAAGAAAAGTAACTTTGAAGAGAGACTTCAAATTGTGGTTTGCAAGCTTTCTGAAGTTTGTAGTGGCAGTAAATAGAGAGCATTGCAGTGTGTCGGAGCCGAGCTGTGGGTGAGACAGTGTCTGTGCTAACAGGGTCTAAGCGCAGAATCGGAACCGACCTGAATGGTGCAGGGTGTCCACTTGTCCCAGTGGACATGCATTCGTGTTTTGTGCCTTTTATGAACCGATGGGCTAAGGTGGACGCAGTGGTAGTCTTTTGGCCGTGGTGTATATCTGTGTGTGTGGAGAGCCTCAGGAATGCCAGCGCGGAGATTGATAGCTGGCGAGGTGGAGGCTGAGAGCCCTTCCCCCTCTGAGGCAAAGGACACCTGCGGGTGTTTTAAAGACATGCCGCAAAACGTTTTGACAGGCTTTTTTTTTATTTGGTTGGTCTTAAAAATAGCTGTGGAAATGAAAGGTAGGCAGAGGCTGCAGGCCCTCCGTGACACATTCCAGCGCATCAGTAAGGCGAGCGAGGCGAATCGGGGCTTGCGCGGCACAAGGACTGGACTAACAACCCGGATTATATTTCATTACATTCGTTTCAAATTAAGGATATTAGATGCCAATCTGTCAGAATAATTCACTTTCGAGATGAAAACAAGATTAATATTAATAATAATAATAATAATACATCTATTAATACTGTCAAAAGGAGGTAGCTACTTGTGGACCTAGGCCAGAATTAATGTTCCATATGATTTTAATGTTTCCATCTGTTTTCTAGATTAAGACAGATTTGAGACAGAAAGAAAGATTTGTCTGGCGAGCGGAGGTACTGGAAAAAAATGTACAAAAGCCTCTTTTTTATTATTGGGCAAAGCTTTTTTTTTTTCTCAACACGTCAGACTTAGTCGAGCTCATGATGAAAGGGTAGAAGGAGGGGAAATAGAGGAAAGAAAAGGAAAATACAAAAAAAAAAAAGGCATCACTAGGGTCAGGTTACCCTTTTGCAGCACAGAGGCCCCGAGACATAATATAATTCCCTCTTCCTGAGCTACTGAGAGACATTAGCAGACGTGCCTGCTTCTCTGGCGCTGTGGGCACTGGGCTCTTGTTGGCCCCAGCCTGGCAGGTTCAAAGGGCAATTTAAAGGGCTGCAGAATCGGTGGGTCAGGACTGTCCGAGTAGCCTGTCAGTGGGTCAGTCTGCGGACCAAGGGTTATAACCCTGCAGTGGGATTGATGCCCCTGCAAGAGCAGTTTAAATGGCAGCCGCGGATTCGGTGAAATCCCTGCACACCTGCCTTTGATTTAGGGCCCATATTGATTATTCCCTCCTTCCTTTTAATAAAACCTCAGGAGAGAAAGCGCTGACCGCGACATGCTGTACCAATATTCTATATATTAAATACCGACTGAAATTTGATCAGATATATACAAATACATATAGTGCAGGACGCCTTGGTTATGATTTTCAATTTGGAAAGTGATCATAAATATCGCCTTTAAAGAAAAGAAAAAGTCGACTCAAATAAAAATTGTAAACATGGAAGAACGCTGTCCATTCTCCATTGTTGGACGTGTTTGCACTGGCGTCTCTGGGAGCTGTGGTTTCCAGATGGGGGTTAAACTCGCCCGTGTTTGTTTTAGCAGCGCCTTGTGAATTGCGGACTCTGTCTCTTTAAGAAAGACCCCATTCATAGGGCCAGGGGTCCGCCGGGTTACCCAAGAGCTGACCCAGACTGCAAGGTAAATACTCCCACCTCACAGGGGCTCACTGCCATCCCTATCGTGCTGGGTGATTTAGTCATGCAACCCCTGTTATTTTAGGTTTTCCTCTCAAAGCTTGGAAATACTTTCACACAAGGAAGTGTAGTATTATTTGACTCTGTGGAAAGGAAGGAAAAATAAATGTGTATGTTTTCATCATCAGTAAGTAGGCAAGCACCTCAAATGGGATTCATTCAGGGCGAGCAACATAATCAAAACCATTCATTTGAAATAATAAGACGGAACAAGTGAAAACATACTTTAAATTCTTATCAAAAGCAATGAATGATTTTGCATAGACCCCAGAATCAACAGGAATGTATACATATGCACAGCTCTGTTCAGGGTTTGGAGTGATCGTTTTCAGAATCTCTTTTTGCATTTCACCCTTGGGAGTGGAAAATCCCTGTGAAATATAACTAATTATGTGTGATAAATCTTTTTATCAAAAATCTAACTGGCCAGTTACATTTAGGGGATCTTTTGTACAACACCTGGATTTTTTCATTTGCATGACAGAAAGACATGCTATTATTTTTGCACTAGAAGCGCAATTTCCAGACTCCAGAGCAAAATGTGCTTCACCTTTTCCTACCTGCAAATTAACATTAGACTAAACAAATACAATATTGTAGGCGCGTTAATATCCGTTTTATTCATTCAGTGCTCATCACGTCTTCAGTTCAGTGTCATGCACTTTGTATCGCAGTATTTCAAAATATTATTGCTGTCCTCTTGGATTATTTTTTCTGGACACTTTCAAATTCACAATGCAGTTTACCTGTCGGATTGCTGCATCCTCTGAAAAGCTGAATTACATTGAAAGTAATTGAATGTACTGTAACACTGGTCTTTGTTCTCTAGGCTGCTATTTTAAGGCGTTGCATGCAGTATGTTTATATTTACACCAAGGTTGTGTATATAATTTATCCCCACTGCAGCATACTTCTTATCAGGCATTCAGACACTACTGTAGTATAGACTATAGTCTTTGATGAACGAAATGAAAGGCTAAGATGGAAAGACTGCGTCTCTCAGACAGTCCACAGGCAGCTGTTTATAATGACACCTCAGTCTACCTTTACTTCCACCAAACCAGACAACTGCCCGCTTGTAATCTTGTGCCAAATCTGAATCATCCGGACAGATTGTTTTTGCGAGATTAGGGAGAGCGCTTTGTCTGGTTGTGCGGTGCCACCGTGTGGTAGAACTGTGACATGACATATCCCTTTTACTACCTGGCGCATTGCTTTGTATTCATTTTGGATCCACTTTAGTTTTATTGTATTATAATCAGATGCAACATTTTTGATACGCATTCATAATTTTAGTTTGTATTACTCCAACCCTCTGCCAAGATTGCATCAGCTACGGTTAATACGATTGTTAAAAATGTAAACGTTGTATCAAAATTCAATGACATTCTGCAGAGGGTGCCTCTTCCGAAAATGTGAACCTGAAATAATTGCATAATAATAATAATAATAATAATAATAATAATAATAATAATAATAATAATAATACAGTAATATTAATCACATACAATATTATTAATCGATACTATTACATTCCTTTTTGCTTTTTGTTCACTTCATTTTTGGTTTTGGTTGGTTTTATTTATTTTTTATTTTTTTGCTCTTGTTTTCCCCAAAAATGCAGAATATTGTGTAGGACTTGGGGGCAGATCGGTATGGGTGACTCCCGCATGCGCTCTCCCGCACAGTGATGCTGCGGGTCCACTGACGTCATAACCTCTTTCTCTTTCCTCCCGCACATCTGTCTGTGCCGGCCTGCGCAGAGGAGCCGGGCAGCTGCGTGCAGGACGGCCAGCGCTACACCGACAAGGATGTGTGGAAACCGGAGCCCTGTCGGATTTGCGTTTGCGACACTGGGACTGTCTTGTGCGATGAGATTATCTGCGAGGAGCTAAAAGACTGCCCTAACCCCGAGATCCCATTCGGAGAGTGTTGCCCCATCTGCCCTGCTGGCCAGTCTTCCCCCAGTGGTCGTAATTTATTTATTTCATCTTTCATAAATAAATTACTATGTTTTCATATGAACTTTTGCATATTCTTAAACATTGGAAACACCCATGGATGACTGTCACATGTCAAGCCTGGCGAGACTGAGCAGTCAATCCCATGGTGTGTTTTGCTGTTTAACAAGTAAACAACAGCACCCCACCCACCCCAAGAAAAAGACACTTCTAAGTTCACTTCCCCCATACATTGCTTGCGATTATTTTCATGGCCTCATCTTTAGGAAAGCTCACAGCCCTCACAAGAACTGGCTAGCCTAGCTCCAAACCATCTTGCTTAGATATAATGATATCTGAATCGTAGGAGCATATGGGACTAATTAGGGAAATGCTTTGGAGTTTCAGACCTAGTCTTTCCTGTAGCGATGTCTCCAAACTGAGAGTGAGCATAAGAAAGGAAGAAATGTAACACATGGAAGCTCAAGGCAATTTGTCGCAGATCTTTCCATTGTTTTATTACAAAAATAAGCTGACCTCTCTGCTTCTTGGTGAAGTGCGGCTCAATGTGGATAGCAGTTTGCAAAGAAGTATACATTCCTCTTGATCACAAATCCAGAATATGGAATATTTTGTGGGAGGCCAAGCACAATGTATGAGTGCAGCATGTCTGAAATTAGAAGTGATTTTTTTAACCCCTTTCTTACACTGATGTCTCAATAACTGCTACTGTAATTGGATGACGTTTGGCATCCATGTCATTCCCATCGTTACCTGTTCAGTGTAAGGAAAGGGTTACTTTTACAGCAATTATCAGAACAGATCAAATTACAATCATGATTACCACACCATTTGCTAAATGAAAAAGTAAATAAATACATAATGCATATGTTTTGCTAATATCCCCCTTTCCCAGCTTTTGTAACCTGTTCTACCATATTGGCTGGCAACCATGATAATGTAACTCTTTTGTTTCACCCAAAAACAATTGTATTATTAACTATGACCAGCCACTAAGTCCCACACTGGCCCTAATGCCTGCGTGTGTTAACCTCTTACTCTGCCAAATATGCTACTAGCCCCCATATCCACTTCCCCTTGCTTGGCTTGAGCCCACTAAGCTCATTGCATCTGGAGATGGATTTGCCACATGCATCTCTTTACGGCAACACTTTTGAGGGCCGTGATGGGTTCGTTTGGATATTTCCGTGATGTCCCACCCCTAGTCTCTCCACTGCTTGTTGATGATTGGCTCCCACAGTTCTCCCAGGTTCTCCAGAAAAGTAGAAGGCAATGTCAAGGGTGTTGATGCTGACTTTTATCCTGCCAGGTTCAGCTTTGTTAATTTTTGGTTTTTGTTCTCTTCTCTTTCCTCACTACAGGGCAACCTGGATCTAAGGTGAGGACATACTGAGTTCGTTTTTTCTGTTGGGTTGGAGTTACCTTTTAACTGTTTACAATTTAATGCACGGCACTGTACTTTGACGCTGGGGTTAAGTGATGTTGTAATTGTGGGGTGGCATGTGTCCATTGTGTCCCTGCCATGGTAAAAGTTAAGTCAAAGACAAAGATTGTGTCACAAAGCTGCAGAAAATATAGCTGTAACATTTGGTTTAAATTGGACCCGGCGTTATTACTGCCTCGATCGGAGCTAATAAAGCTGAACTTAAGTCTCCCAACGTCAAAGCAGGCAATCTGTTTCAAAGATACAATCCAGGCCTTTCACTTCTGACATCCCTGCATGCGTATATATCACAAGGGGCCGATTCTTTCCATTATGCCACCTGATTCCATACAGCTGTCTCCGTTTTCATGGCCAAAAGAAGAAAGGCACACTGTGCTTTCCATTGGCTTTGCTTAAATCCATACAGAGGCAGCAAAAGAAAGAGCATTAAGGAATTCCATCAGGTTGTAGAGAGTCTAAATTCCCCCCAAATATCCCAGCAATGTGGTTTACATGTGAGGTTTACACCTGGGAGACTGGTGTTTTTCTAGACAGATTATTAACTGTGCTTTCCTCTTTGTCTTGTCCATACAGGGACAGAAGGGTGAACCAGGTGATATTACAGATGTAAGTACCCCTGTTTTAACACTAAAGAAATCAGAAATAAACACACCAACTGAGAGCCTAACAGGTTGTGTGTAATCAGTAACAGGTCACACACAGTCTCGGTTTCATTTCAGGGATCTTTCCCAAACAAGTGGATCACATGATTATATAGTGTCTTCATCATTATTGTTATTTAAAATCAATTGTTGATGGTGGTTAAATAATACTCCATTGTATAATTTGTCTGAACTGTGAACCTATGTGCAGTCTGGAAATGTAACAGGTATTTGAGATGGAAAGCCAGTCTGTGCAGTGGCAGTGCAGTGTGTGAGAGCAGTATCCCACACAGGAGATACCCTGCCAAGAACAACACTAACATTTCTGTGTCAGTTCACATCTGGGCACGAAGGGACAGCATTCGAGCACAGCACAGCAGACGGAAATCATTCACTCTTCCGACACTAGTGCACAGAGTGATGTATGTCCATTTCTCACCCAGCTCAGGGGCACAGTAAATGCACCCTCATGGCACACTGCTATTTTTCTCAATTTGAGTTGTTTGTTTTGTTTCCCCCCTTCGGCCATCAGTCTGCAATGGTCCAAGCACATGATGTTACCTTCAGTCTCCACGTACCCATGTGAAAGACAGCATGAACAATGTAGAGCTCCAGTCCTGCAAACTTTACCTGTGATAACATTTCCTGTTATGTGTCTTCCCCTCAGGTTGTAGGACCAAGAGGACCCATGGGCCCATTGGTAGGTGCCTTTCAATCTTCCTTCACTTTTTTCTTGGAAAAAGTTGTGTGTTTGTTTGTTTTTTGCATTTGTGTCCTACCTGTCAGGTAGTGGTCAATGGCTGACCTGTCCTCACTGTCTTCACAGGGACCCCCTGGAGAGCAGGGACCACGCGGAGAACGAGGAGACAAGGGGGAGAAAGTGAGTCTCTAAATCCCGATGAATATTACACCTTCGTTAACTCTGTATCAGTGACTTTGGGCTTGAATCTCTTACACCGAGCCGCTCCACAGCTTTCTGGGATTGCGTGTGGAATCTCTCCTGTAGAGAAAGGAGGGCTTGTGACAATTTGTTTTGTTTTTCAAACACATAGTGGTGCTTTGTAATGCTGTGTAATTTGTGGGGTTGGATATGCTTGGTTTGTTGCAGTGTTGGTAGAGTAATTGAATGGGGCGCATTACTTCTAAGCTCTCGAGGCTTTTGCCGGGCATTAAAACGATCAGCAATAAAAGCTCAGACTCAGCTGCTGGGGGAAATTCGGTATTGCTGAACAAGTCAGCTTTGATCCCCTTCGATGTTTTACATCACTAATTAAATCAGGAGTGGCAGTATCGCCACGGGCACAAACATGTGTTCACATCTCCCCTTTTGGCAGAGAAATGTTTACCAAAATACCTACAGAAAGTGGCAGTCTCAGATCCTTTTCCAACTATCTTGAGCCTGGGAAAAAGAAAAGAAAAAGAAAATCGGTTTTAAGGGAAAACAATGCAGTGTGTTGTTGGTCTTTATTCTAAGTGCAGCATTAGTTAATATGAAGACAATTGGAGCTTGTTTCAGCGGTGGCAGCTGATCTAGCTTTTACTGATTTATGTAGAATATATTTATTATTTGATGTGATACCCTGAGGATGGGGGTGGTTCTGGTTTGAGGGGAGGGTTAGATGGCCTTTCCTTGACATTTGTTGTGTTTGAGATAAATAAGAAGTCTTCATCACAATAGAATTATTATCCTTTTTTGGTTGGTTGGGGGGGAGTAGTTGCTGCAGTACAAATTGTTTGCAATGAGTAATTTCTCATTGGTTTTGAAAGAGAAAATAGCCAAATGTGATGTTCCCAGAGGAACAGTGAAGCCAGAATTGTCTGAGCTTGCCAATTCTCCTCAGAGCGGTTCTGCAACCCAATCCCGCTGTGGATTAATCAGTTTTTCTTAGGCTTGTCACAAATTCCTTCCTTGAGCCGGGACAGAGACGGACCAAAATTCGAAATAACAAACTTAAACTCCCCCTTATGACTTGTTTATCTGAAAATCAATAACTAGAAACTGCTGCATCATAATAGCAGCAGTGAGGTAACGGGCAGAACTCAGCTTTCGCTCTCAGTTCTTCAATCTTCCCACACACACACACAAAAGGATGGATGCCTTGATGAATATTATTTCGACAGCTTGACTTTTTAGGTTTTGGGGCAGGGCCTGCTATGCACATTCTTATTCTAGGAATCGGGAATCATAGTGGATATGTGGGAGGAATTTGTCAAGAATTGAACAATTTTAGGAGTGTCAGTGCATAGTTTCCCATCTCAAAACGTCTGTAGCTGTACCAGGAGAAACATTGTCTCTTAAGGCATTTTTTATACCTTTGTGTACACCAGTTTACATTATAGCAACCCCTCACGGCTCTGTGGACTTTGTAATTCAATGCTGAGAAGTTGACTTAATAAATCCTTTGGCATGGGATCCTTTTAGCCTTTTAGAATCAGGTTTTAGGTCTCTGATGAGATGATTTATAAGAATGTCAGTTCAATCCTGAGCCAGTGTTCAGTTCTACAGTGACTCGGTGTAGGGTGCTCTGTGTCTCATATGTGAGCTGCAAAACATAAATTCCTCTTGGAGCATCGCATTCAAAATTGGTTAGTTATGCAAGTATGTGGACATTCATGATTTCTCAACCTATTTGTTCATGCCTTTGGAACACATTTGCTCCCAGTCTCCCGATTCTGCAGAATCAAAAAGCACCTCTTCTGTAGTTGTCTATAGGGACTCCTGAACTGGCATCCTGAAATATATTTAACAGCATATTTGTGCTCCTCTCAGGGGAAATCAGGAATATGTCCAGCTAACCCCTCTCCATCCTCTTCTTTTCCCCTCCCAGGGTAGTCCCGGCCCCCGTGGCAGAGATGGCGAGCCTGGCACTCCTGGCAACCCTGGACCCCCCGGACCCCCTGGACCCAACGGCCCACCCGGCCTTGGCGGAGTAAGTACCAGCCCACAGAAGCTAACCCCTAGCTTGGCTCCCAGCTCCTGAGCAGCCGAGAGAGAGGAGAGAGAGTGGGGTGGGGAGGAGAGGGACTGGGGGGCGGTTATAGGGGTGGAGGTTAAGACAAGGGAGATCTTTGTGTGCCCAGAGGAAGGATTCATTAACCCAGCCCCAACCCCCCCCCCAACAGCTCTCTGTTCTCTGTTTCTGCTGGCATTCTCATATAGTGCGGCAGTGGAATATATCTTGTGTCTGCAGTGCCCCCTGTGCTCAGACTGAGTAACTTCAACAGTATTTATCAATGGGTGTCTCTGTGTGTAGCCTATATATATACATATACATAGTTTATATACATGCCAGTTTGTGAGTGTGGACCTGAACTGACACATATCTGACACATGTTTAGGGAGGTGATCCATAATATATGATAGAATTGAGGTACAGTTATGAGTAACATCATCTTTTCATGTAATCGCTTCAGCAGCAGAAATAGTTTTATGAGAGAAGCAAGACTCGTTACCTCAACCTTAACATATCCGGTGGAACTGCTTGCTGCCTGCAGTGCTGCATGGACAGTTGAATTCCATGTAGTTGTTAATATGTTTTGAAATAACAAACCTGAACAACACACACAGCCCTGAAGCAGCATTTAAGGGAAGGGGCTGCTGTACCCACCTGTGGCCACCAGAGGGAGCAGTGAACCCCCTCCTGATTACTGTAGAAATGTACTGACCTCCGCCTGTCCTTTTTATCTTTTGCAGAACTTTGCTGCTCAGATGGCAGGAGGATTCGATGAGAAAGCAGGTGCCGCTAACATGGGTGTAATGCAAGGACCAATGGTAAGGAGCACACAGCATTAGAACCGGGAGAGTCACTGCAGGCTCTAATGGATTATATAACGATGGACTCCGTTGGGGTGCCGATGTGATTTAGGATCATATACAACTTGATTGTGGAATTACCCTTGGCTAAACATTGCCCCAGTCAGAACTGGTTATTTTTTCCTCTAGTGTGGGGGATAGCCTGATACGTTAACCCTGCATTAAGAATACAATCTATTGGCTGAGCAAGGTGTCATTCTATGTGAAATCACCTCCTTGGATGCAACAGCCAGCGTGAACAAACCCCTGCTTTTTCAGAGAGGAACTGGAGTGAGTTTAAAAGCACTCACCGCGGTGCCAATCAAACCTAAACACACACCACAAAATGGGACTTTTAAAACCTGCCACAGTTAGCGCATTCAAGAACAACTCGAGAAGGGGACTGGGGGTGTCGGCAGAAATCCCAGGATTACGCCGGCTCCTTTTCGGGAGAAAACGCGTTGTCAGTGCTGAAGTGTGTAAACAGAAACAAGAGCCTCCACCGGGCCCGTGGTCACCGCAGCAATTATTGCTGGAGTAAAGCCAGATGCTATACTCACCAGCCGGCTTGTGTTTGCCAGCCCCACCACCCCCCACGGCCCTGGCACCAGCTGAAAAGCCAGCCCTGATGACTTAAACAGCCGTCCCTGGAGAACTTGAAATTGTAGCAGGTCTTCACCGAGCCACATGCACTTGAAAGCGCAGACACACAAGGACTATTCACAGGACCCATTAGGCCCTCACATTGTGGGCTACAGTTTCCAGTTAAACTCTGAAAAGGGGCAACATTGATTCTATTTCTTCAAAAGCGTCGCTGTGGTTTTGTACCAACCGCAGATGGTAAAACAAAATATAGTTTTAGTATAAGCCTTGTATTCAGGAATGCATCCTTCCCTCTCAGAGATTGACATTCCTGGAGTGAGAATTACAGCTCATGTACAGTTCGACAATGGAGATTGCTTTTGGTTGGGTGGGGGACGTTTGAAAGTTGGGATTATTGAATTAACAGGACATTCAGATAATGGTAAAGCAGGAATTTAAATGAATCGTATCAAAAACTGAAAAATAAAAGCCTGTTTTCCAATTTCCAATTACCATACCTTCGAGTTGTCTGCACGGCATCCGGCCCCCCATAGCTCGCTGTCAATTTCCAGCATGTGTACAAGCCACATCCTCGGTGAGATGCTCATTCACTGACATTCACAGACAGTCGCGGGACACGAGCACTTGAGCCGGCCGCAGGGGGCAGGATGGCTGCGTTTAAATCCGCTTCAACACTTTGCAGGAATCCATCCCCCTGCATGTAAAATAAAAAATCACCAGTCCGAGATCCGCAGTGGATTATCTTGCCCCGCGCTGGCGAGTTAATGCTTTCTGAATGGAGCACTATGGGGGGGGTTTAAGCTTTTTCTGGGAGTCACAGACAGTTTTTACCCCCTTTACATTGGCCTCTTGTTGGAGGCTTTTGCAATCACCACCACAGAGGTTGTAGCTGCCAATGGGGATTATACATACATTTCTGTGTCACATTGAATATACGAATATACAGCACCGACACACGAGTGACGAGAGCCTGCGGGAGAGGGACCGTCCAGTTATTCATGAGACATTGAAGTCATTTACCTTGTTCGGCCTCCATTAAAATGCTCTCTGGTCTTAAGAAAGGTGAGACCGAGGGTTCCAATCTTACAGCTTCTGATACAGGTAGATGTGCAGAAATAAGAGAATATTTAGAAAAAGAAAACAATTAAGACACTAGTTTCACTTCCTGTTTCCCACGTTGCACTGAAAAATGGAGAACAGTCATGTATTTCTGAGAAAAGGTCTGAACAGGGTTAGGTAATGTTACAATGACCACACAAAGGTTCTTAAAAGAAAAAACATTAAGCCGTATAAACTGGTCACAAGGGGGTCTAATTAAAAGCATAATTGTTTTCATTTCATAACACTGTTTAAAATAAGGCACTCAAGCTCCTCTTACACAGCTGCAGATAATGACTCCAGCACAGGAGATGTGTGTGTGTGTGTGTGTTTGTGTGTGTGTTAGCCTGTGTGTGTGTCTATGTCTGTGTGTCTGTGAGTCTGAGGAATGTATGATTTGGGATTCTGACAGGTGAGGTGCTGAGCTATTTTTGTGCTGTGGGGCAAAACGGACAACGTTTTTCTGAGGGGTGTGGGGGGAGCAGAAATTGGAAAGGAAAAAAACATTCTGGGTGGATTTGAGGAATCTAAAATACAGTCTGCACTTGTACATTGTGGAGCATGAGCTTTGAAATGTGTTTGTGTGCCAGTGTCAGATGGTCACTCTAATCTCACTCTCTGCTTTATTTCACAGGGCCCTATGGGTCCCCGGGGACCACCTGGCCCCACTGGATCTCCTGTAAGTACTTAAAACACCAATAATATTAATTAAAATAAATATGAAGTAAGGAAACTGTATATTGGTCCCAAGCTGTGTTTACCCTACTTCACATTCAACCTCAGTCTGTAGCTCTGACTGCATGCACAACATACTTCCTCGTAAAGTATCTTAAACACCCCATTTTGAACACCATGTTCAACTAAAATTATTTGTAATTACCAAATGCAGGCAGACATGTTGCTGCCTTCTGCTTTCAAACCAGTTCATTTTGTTGGAAGTCTTTATACATAATAAATACTAATAACATTGGGCGAAACATTTGGGGCAAACTCAAGTTGAACACAAGGAGAACTCCTGGGGGATTTTCCCCGCCATTCCAGACCAGACCTGTTTATTCAGTCAAGGCCTCATAACGGTGGGCTGTGTGTGTATCCGAAAGCCCATTAACTGCTAATTCATGCCCTGTGTTTACAGTAGCCTATGGGTGACCGAGCATTTCGCTTCAGACATGGCTCCACGGCATCCATTAGGGCACGGTACATTAGCGTTGAGCGGTGCTGTAATTAAGCCTGGCTTTTTAAGTGTTCTTTACATACCACATGCTATATTGTATCTCTCAGACACATATTGAGTCTAAGCTTCTAAGAGTTTTAAGTGTCATCTTAGATGTTGGACTGTATTACATTAATCCCATTAAAGAAGGCGTGACACACACACACACACACACACAACAGCCTGTGGGGAAAAAAAACTGACAGCAGGATAGTACATCAAACCCAAATACTTTTATTAAAGCCTTTCATCTTATAGGTCAGGGAGTCCTGAGGGCTCTTCTCTTTTTGAGACACATTCAAACTGACAATTTAGTTTTCACAGGCCCCAAATCTCCTGGCAGGAATATATGCCCTCCCTCTTAAAAAACAGCCCAACTTTCACAACTTTGTCACGTGAAGCCATCAAGAGTGGCTGGGATTTCTTTGGTGGGCTGTTAAAAGCATGACACTGAATTAGTAGCAGGAGAGGAACAGTAGTTTCAGACACACCCTGCATTTCGCTGCAAAGGTCTGAGGCCTAGCTGAGTGATTTGGCAAGCAGTTAAAATGATTTAGAAGGAGGCTATGGCATTTATAGGGCGTGTTTTTCTTTGTTACCACTAGAGGCCCTTGGCATGTGGGTAGGGAGGGGGGGATTGATGAGCATCCTGAGGAAAAATAAGATACAGTACTTAAAAGCACTGAAATCCTCCTTCAGTTCCAAATATGTCTGAATAAGGAACTTTTCTCCCCCCCCCCGTGTATCCAGGTGAAAATGGTAAAGTATATCTGGATCAAGCCAAATTAAAAAAGCACTTTTAAGCTTTTCACTGACTTAAATTGAGCTGACAACAGATATGGGACATTGCACCATAAATAACAGACAAGCTTAGATTAGACTGTGAGATTACTTAGAAAATCTCTACCTTAAAATTTGATTTAGTCCCCATCCTCCCTTTTGGAACCTGTAGAAGTGATTTTTACTTAACTTGCCTTTAGCACAAATAACAGACACTTCAGTTGTCCATTTACATGATCGGTGCCTTGCAGGGATGCCTTTTCTCATTATACTTGCACTTTATATGCATGGCGATCTTTTATTGTCTTGACTGGGCGATCTGTGGTCCTGGATAAACATCCTGAAGCCCAGTCTCTTTGGGAAAAATTATAATAAATAAATAAATAACACACGTTTGACTTAATTAAATACCCAGACGATCTTACGTCTACAGCGGAAATATGTATTCATTCTTTAATAATGGCATGCTCTAGCACTTCTAGATCTTCCACACTGTCCCTCTTCCAGTAACGGTCTAGATGCTTTGTAATCCTAATTTCTTATATATATATTTTGGATTACTGCCCGAACAAAACGGAGCGCAGAGTTACTGAGTTACAGAGCATTATTTTTCTTATGTCAATAGTAATACAGTTTTTACAAACCTCTCCTTGCATTCCATTGAAGAGGTCTGGGGCCGAAACAGCTTGGGTCCAATGCAGTTTGTTGTGTTCCTCATGAGTGTCTTCCTAACCGCTTGTCCTCTCAATTGCAGGGTCCCCAAGGTTTCCAAGGTAACCCCGGAGAGCCCGGCGAACCTGGTTCTTCTGTAAGTATCATCCCGTGCCGCCACTCTGACATATCATACCGAGGCTCTGATCCACTGTGCTGTACGGGCAGGACTAGAACGACAAGGGCTCGGGTGACCCCGCCAGGCAGCCAGAGCGAAGCCACAGAAAATAGGCCATTATGTTCAATTAAAATCAGCTGGAAACTGGCAGACAAGAAAACGCTACCTGTGTACTGGCCACTTCACTGTGCCTGGTAACTGCTGGACATCAGATGGAGACGGCTTTGTATTTGAGTTAAATCTACCTGCAAATCCCATTGGCAAGGTTTTTAATTTTTCCTCCACTATAGCATTTCATGAAGAACCACAGACCAAAAAGTGTGGGAATTTTGTTGATCTGTCCTGAGATTTGTCACCAAGCTGACCCCAAATACAGACTTGTGCATCTTTAGGCCTTTCCAACTGATCTCTTGACTCAACTGAGGGGCCCCGTTCCCAGGTCTTTAGGAATTGGTGCTTTTTTAGATCGGTAGGTTCCTTTACAGACGAGGAACAGGGAAGCTCACAGGGATTGGAAGGCCAGTGGCAGCTTTCCAACGATACAGATGAATGGCATCACATGTTACACAACATACATGCAGGCTCCCTCCAGAACACCCTCTCGCTGTGTTTAAACTCCTTCTTTAAGAGGAATTAAAATCAAATCATTAGGTAGATAAATAACACATTTTGTCTTGATCTCAACATCTTCCATTTCTCTTTTTGTGTTTCAAAATGTGATATCCACAATAAGATGTTTTGGATGTTAGCATGATTGAATTATGTATTTATTCATTAGTTAGTTGGTTTGTTTTTATACCATCTGTTGTATGTTAATTCTTACCTGAAGTTTCCTGTGTAAAAACAAAAATGTGTTGTGTTGACAGTTTGATACCAATGCAGGCCCAAATGCTCTTACCACTGTGATCTAACCAGATCTGTGTTTTGTTGCCTCTGTCAACAGGGCCCAATGGGTCCCCGTGGCCCCCCTGGACCTTCCGGCAAACCTGGAGATGATGTGAGTATTTTTGGTGCCACCGCCACTGCCAGACACTCACACCAGTAACAGCTTAACATGAGGACAGGATTATCAAAACTTTTAAATGTTAATGTTTGCATCCAGCTGTATTTTCCCCACATGAAGATCATGGAACCATGGGATAGGCAGAAAGCTGCATGAGATTTTGAAGTTGGAACAATGCACTTGAAGTCTGTGTCCACCAGATGGCAGATGTCCATAAAGACAGCATTTTAAATAGTGGCATGTGACCACCGGGGGGCACTGTGTGTTAAGAGTAAATCCCATTTAAAACCATGAGGACATCAGTAATATACAAAAGACTGCTCATTGCCTTTACTCATTCGTGCCTTTTCATAGCAGACGCAAACTTAACAAACCTTTGTGAATCCGAATACAGTTCACTACACAATACACTGGTTCTAAACCCATGATAAAAAGAATACAGAGAAATAGAGAGAAATGTAGAATATCATATATATATATATATATAGACCCATAGATGTGTGATCCATTTGGTGGCAGTGTAGCATCAGTGTGGGCTCTGTCTCAGTGCAGCTTTGTGTCTCTCTTGTATAGGGTGAAGCTGGCAAGCCTGGTAAAGCTGGTGAGCGTGGACCTTCTGGGCCTCAGGTAACTATCTTGGGGGGGCACTGAGGGCCAGGACTGGGCAAAAATATATGTCATCTCAATTTAGGGATGAATAAATACTTAAAGTCAATATCTTTAATTTAAGTGCATTTTTACAAGAGCAATCGGGCCGTTGCCTTGTCATAAGGGATAGTTTAGCCTGTTGTTATCTTGAGGAGCCTTTTGAAGACTTGGCAGAAGGGCAAGAGTAAGATCATCCAGTGTATTGTGAGCAGCAGTGGAGCAATTATAGCCGCCGTCTGTATCTAAAATGTTGGATTACATCAGAAAGTGTCTTTAGTACCAGACTGGACAAGAAGTACAGAACTCAAAGAACTGAAATCTAATCTAAAAGTACAAGGCCTTTGTTTGGTTTTAGTTTTCTGTACTAGTCTACTGCCTGCTTCTATTGAAAAAGCAACACTTCCTAATTATCATCATCATCATCATCATCGAACAACAATTAGTTAAAATGAGTGAGTTTGGCCACTGAGCATCCAGTAATTGGAGTCTCTGTCCCTCAATGCAAAGCAGGGTTACAGCTTTAGAGCATTAGTGGATTGACAGCAGCTCAGACAAGCGCTCTGAGGTCTGGCTGTATTATTGCAATGTGTGTTGCTTCTGTCTCTGAAAACTGGTCTTCTCCTCTTTATCTCCCAGGGTGCTCGTGGATTCCCAGGAACTCCTGGCCTGCCTGGGATCAAGGGACACAGGGTCAGTATGGGGAATTTTTGGGGGGATTTGGGGGATTAATAACTGACTGGAGGAGGTGGACTTCCCTGTATTAGTGAACTCTACTGGGCAAGGATTTGTAGAGGAAATGACATCACCTTTAGTTCTGTATGCATAATGTACAGAAGAATCTTTTAAGCAGAGAAGACTCTTGTTATGTAATAATGCTTGTTGTCATTGTCCTTTGTGGTGGGTAAACTAGGCTCCTATCAGTGTACAGTGATCAGTCTGGACTCATCCTTTCCTCTCTCTCTCTCCTACACAGGGATACCCAGGTCTTGATGGCACAAAGGGAGAGACCGGAGCTGCAGGATCAAAGGTAGGCATGCCATCCCCGTTCTGTACGGCTGCACCATAGGACGGCTTCCATATTCTGTACTTTTTTAATCCTGTTTTATAAATTTTAGTGTTAACATGGAATAATCTGTTTGTTTTCTTACTCTTTTAATTTCGTTTTACGATTTTGTAAATATCCAGTTGGTAAGCAATTGATGACTTGACCTTTCCGTGTCCCTGCAGGGTGAGGCTGGTGCTCCCGGTGAGAACGGTGCCCCTGGACCCATGGTGAGTGACTCCTCCTTCACACCACACACCCCTTCTACAGTGGGGTGCAGATAGGGAGGTCCGGCCCAGACCACTCAGCTGTCTGACGGACATAGTGTTTAACGTTATGAGATAAGTCACATTTTAAAGGTTAGTGTTTAGCCAGGTGTTCTGTCCCTAGTGCATGAAGCACATTGAGAGGGCGCCCACTTGTGGAAAACTGGGGCCTTCAGACTGACACTGCAAAGCCACTTTTCGGATTAATAAAAATACCATTATGAATTAATTAGTATTTTCTTGCGGGCCCTATGTATGCTGAGATGTAGAATAAAGAAAGGATAGGTGTCCTATGTTGTGCAAAACAGGGCGCGTGTCTTTGCACGAGCCCTGCAGGTCTGTCACTGGTGTAGATGGCATGTCAGTGATACTTGTGTCTTCCTCTGTGCTGTGATCCAGGGACCCCGTGGCCTGCCTGGCGAGAGAGGCCGTCCTGGACCCTCCGGTGCTGCTGTGAGTATCCCGTCCCCAGTCTCCATTTCAGCCTAGCTTAAAACTGCTGGTCAGTGTTGTCAAACCATGGTCATGAAAACTCAAGATGAGAAAAAGTGAGCTGACATCATTGGCGAAAACAGTATGTAAAGAAAACTGACACGTTTATTTTTTAGTGTTGTAAATGACTCAAATGATGCAACTGTTGAAGAGGATTAATGAGGATTAATTAGTGATAAAAAGAAGCCTATTTCTTTTGGACACACAAAATGATGCACCTGCCAGAGCAATGAACTAGTCAGTTTCAAATCTTTTTTTCCTATAGCCCTCAGCCCGGATCATTACTTGAGACACACATCCGCACACATACTGTCCACAACAGTCCCATAGGTGGGCCCAGAGCATTTGTGCTGTTCAGCCACATTTGAATCACAAATTGACTGGTGGCTAGCATCATAATTATATGTTACAGCAGCCATCAAATATGAATTTTCTTTCACACCTATCACTGCATGCATGTATAATTGTATCATAGAAATATAACTATTACAGTGTCTTCTACTGAAATAAAATATTGACATTACATAGTAAGCCCTAATAATACGTCTCTCTCTCTCTGTTGCAGGGTGCTCGTGGTAATGATGGTTTGCCTGGCCCTGCTGGTCCCCCAGTAAGTATGATCACTAAACCATCAATATGCTTATCCACACCTCCTCTGTGGCCCAACGTGTATCGTCTAAAGATTACTCAGTTCCTGTTTATAGGCTCAAGGCCACTCAGAGTCAATGTAAGGCCCCATAGCTCAATACCAGTCAATGGATTGATGCTCACAATGAAAAGGGAATCAACGCAGGACTGCAGTAAAGAGTCCTACGTTACTTGCCGTTTTCTATAAGCTCAATTTGGGGCGCAGTGAAAGGCCCACACCCTGCGGCCTGGGCCATTCCTCGGCTGTCGCGCCCCTGTCACATCCTGGCCGTGGTACTCCTCGGCTCAGAAATGTAGATGATGTATGAATGCCCCTCACAGAGTCGGGAGCTACAGAATTCCCTGCTGTTCTTTTCAAGTCCACCAAAGCTGGTGCCAAGATAACATCAGCAGCAGGCAGTCCTGACTATTCTCAGTTAATGTTAGTGTTGTAGGCGGGGGGGTTGAGGAGGCAGAGGGGCATATTGCTACACCATGTGATCACTAACTGACTCTCTCTCTCTCTTTCTCTCTCAGGGACCCGTTGGCCCAGCCGGAGCTCCAGGCTTCCCAGGTTCCCCTGGTTCTAAGGTATGTGGCTGTTCTCCCAGGCAGGGTTTAGACACAGCTGGGGAGGAGGAACGCTAGCCCTTCGACCCGTGATGGGTTCACTGAAATCTGTGCTTCTGTCTGTCTTGATCTCATTATGCCGGTCACTCTTCCTCTGAGGGAAGTTATTATACATTTTTTTATTATTATTTTCTGAAGCAGGTATAGGAAAATATTTGAAAGGATTTTATATTTATTTATTTTCCCCCCAACCAGAATGAAATACCCCCTTTTCTTGGGGGTAAAGCTAGGCAGATATTTCTAAATATATTTCTGCCTTGTTAAAAAGAAAAAAGAAAGAGGTATTTAGACTAGAGAGCCACATTCTTTCATTCCTCGAGGCTCTCAAAGAAAAGTGAAACTTGAGACAGAGGCAGTTAAATCTGTTAAAAGCTGCCATCTGTGTGGAAAATTTATGAAGTTTTTTTTTTTTCTTTTTTCTTTTTTTTTTGGTTGAGTTTGATTTATTCTCCCGAAATAGCAAACAGACAGTGGATAGCAGGTCTGCTGGCAGTTTGGTAGAAGGTAGCGGGTGTGACTTAATTAAATCATTAAGGGATTTAGAGTTGTGTCTTAAAATATCTTGGGGGGTATCCTTCCCCTATTATTATTATTTATTTATTTGCAGATGCCCTTATCCAGGGCAACTTACAAAATATAAGCACAATACAAAGTGCAAAAATACAGTGCAGTTCAGGCATAAAACATTACAAATTCCAATTTACATAATACAGTGCAATTCAAAGCATAATACATTTTACACATTCCAATTTACACAAGTGTATACAATATATGAGGTCTTACATCCTGGATTGTAAAAGCTGAGTGCAGACAAGATGTTAGGTCACAGTCAAGGGCCAAGGGGAAGGGAGCATATTTTCCAATAAGCTGTTTCCAATAATCCTTTCAGAAAGTCTAGGACTCCAATCGATGGAGATGGACGGTCCTAAATGTAAATGTGATAAAATAGAAAACAATCAGAGATTTTCCCATTTTAAATAGTTTCAGATAACTATTAATAATAATAATAATAATAATAATAATAATAATAATAATAATAATAATAATAATAATAATAACGTAATAATGATAATAGAATAAAAATGAAGAAGAAAGCGCAGTGCTATAAAGGTTGTGCTGAGGCGAGAGGTTGGACCACCTCCATAATCTTACAGAAATCTTCTCCCCTCTTCGCATGATTCCTGCCGAGTGTACGCTAGCAGTGCCGCTCTGTCAGCTCTGTGTAGCTCTGTGGGGAGTGCAGTCGTGTCACACAGGGAAAGTGGCTCCTCAACTACTGTAATTACAGGGCTTAATGAACCGGTGGGAGGGGCAGGTCAGACACCGAGGACCTTGAATCTCCCAGCCTGGGAATCGAAAAGGGATTAGACTTCCGTTCCTCTCTACATTCCCACAGTTTGTTTTTCTTAATCTGGGAAGCCAGGAGACCGTCCGGGCCCTTTTTCTCGGCTTTTATTCTCGTTATTGTTCCCCCTGGAGGTCTGGTTTCAGCAGTTGCCGTGGTGACCAGACAGGTTGGAGGCCTAGCTCAGGAATCCTGTGATCAAAACAAAACGGGAGCTTTCAGAGCACAGCGGGGAAGGGGCTTAGAGAGCAGTCAGTCTGTAAAACGGACCTCTGCCCTCGGAGAATCCCGGGGCCTGGTGCCATTCAGGCAGGCTGGGGGAACCTCAGTGTCCCGCACTTTCTCAAACCGCTCCCGGCTTTCCTTGATCCTTTTATGTGTACATCCAGCTGCAAGAGCCACAGCAACCAAAGCAAGTCCACAATAATGTAATGTTGTAGGGCATCGTTGACCATGAATCCCAGTTTATCACAAACCAAAAAGAAGTCACCAGACACCTTAGTGAATCTTCTGCTGTGGGCAAGACCTAAATCCTATGCAAAAACCCAATGTTATTCTCGGCCCTATTGGCAGGATGTCCCGTTGACACTGGTGTAATCTGTCCAATAGTGTAATCAGAGTCGTGGGATTGTGCAGGTGCATGTTGGAAGCATGGCCGTCAACTGGAGCTCGGCCTAGATGTGCAATGTTTCCTGTCCTTCCTATTCTTGATAAATCTGCACAACAGAGTCCAGTAGCATTGGCCCTCTAAATACAGAGCAAGCAATTCACACAGGGGCAGGCTTTCCAGTTAGGTTCCATCCCCACAGAAACAAATGAGAATTTACCTTCCTTCCGCTGCCATATTGGGGAACAGAGACCGGTGACGTAAGCACAGAATACGCTGCGGTTGCAGGTGACGGGCCGCCTTAGACAACCGCGATGCTTATGATGTAATGCCGTGCAAACAACTAAAAGGGAGACAAGGCAAGGAATTCCATTCACCCAGGCTGCCACACATGGAGGCCCTGAACCTCCCTAGCAGGCTCTGATTGGCTCATGGAGTGATGACAAACAGAGAGATGGGGCGGGGACTGTAGGACCATAACATTTGGTTGTGTGACTGTGGATATTGGCAGCGATCCCTTACTGTAGGTCTGGAACGCATTATGCGCTTGGATGTGAGTAGTGCACTTTTAGGACAGCCCCTGAGAGTAGCTTTTAACCGCAAGCCTAGCTGTAAAAGAACAGACATCTTATTGTTTTAATTATTATTTCAGAACTCAGAATAAATATTGTATATCATTTTTGCTCAGTATTAGTTTTTGATTTAATTACATTGGGCAAGGATGTAGGTTGATTAATAACTTTGACCTACCCAAGTTTTTATTTATAAATAGTAGAAAGTGGCTTCTGACCATAAATTAAATAGGGTGCAAGTTTGTAATTTACGATTTGTGGGTAGGATAAAGTTTGGGTTTGGTCTAGGCCCCAGCATATATAAACTGAAAACCAGACTGCAAAGAGTTCAGCAACTTAATTGATTGTTGATGTTGATAATTATAGATTTTGTAGTAGTCTGAAGGACTCATCTGTGCAGAAGAGAAATCAACTTAAAAAACATATATATAGATTTATTTATATATATTGCCAGTGTTCCAGGTGGCAAAGAAGTCATGTGAGGAGTGCAGCACATCCCCCTAGTATGCATCAAGCACGAGGTGGATGATTCGATTTCATGCTCAAACTTGCACCGATTATCTGTGTGAGACACTCTGTGGGTCAGTCCCATAGTGCAGGGTTGAGGTGATTGCTCAGTGCTGAGTTGTAGTGCAGGTGAGGAGGTGGCTAAACCTGTCCTGTTTTGTCCCTCCAGGGTGAAGCAGGTCCCACCGGTGCACGTGGTCCCGAGGGTGCTCAGGGGCCCCGCGGAGAGTCAGGAACCCCAGGATCTCCCGGCCCATCCGGCGCCTCTGTGAGTACCCCATGGCCACGGTGTCCAGTCCACTGTCCAGCGTAGCTGTCAGAAGCTGCTTAGAGAGACCAGGCACTGCAAAGACACACACACATACACGATAGGTCCCAAACCACAGCCTGCACAGGACTGCCCTGAAAAGTATATGCAGAGAGAAAATACTGTAGTTGGTCTATATCCTCAGTTTTAATCTCAAGCATGTGTGCCATCTTCCAATTGGGATGATTTGGACTACAAAACAAGTCAGTGTAGCAGTAACGCTCTTTCTCCCAGCGGTACTCACTGCATACAGCTTAGAGCAGCCAGAGAATGCCAACAACAACATTGGGCAATATCTGTACTGAATATTTCCGTCACACCGCATTTTACACTTGTCAGCACCAACCCCATAAATACAACAGCACGAGTCAGATTTAGAAGTATTACTTACACTTTTCATTATATAAATTTAAGAGTCCCTGTACACTGTAAAAACATTTAAAAATGTATATCATTTTCACTTTGTTCCTCTCTTCTCTGTGTAGGGCAACCCTGGTACTGATGGTATTCCTGGCGCTAAAGGATCAGCTGTAAGTATAATTTCCTCTCTTCTGTTGTCAACCTGCTCATTAAGGACTTCATATTCTGCTCCATGATTTTACCCTTCATAAAGCTACAACACTGCGTCTGATTTCAACTTTGGACACTTAGAGCCACAGTACAGACTAGGGAATCGTTAACGTTTTTATGTATGTATCACGTCACGGATCGCATTGAATCAGATTGTTGTACAACAATAAACAGATTGTTGTACTACTAAGTAGCCTAGAGATGAGACGAACTATAATGTAGGCTATATACTACACTAATCTATTTAAAAGCCATTATATACTAGAATAAGCCATGCTTTTTATGTAACAATCGAGAAAACATAGTTAAGGCATGAATGTAGACAAATGCACATTTGCGCACAAAACAGCCACAAGCACTAGACTACTACTACTACACTAAAACATACACGGAGCAGTTAAACATTATATACAATATGGTTTTTAGTTTTTGTTTATCATCTGTTTCTTAATATAGCAATTAAGAAAAAAAGAACGAAGAAAGCTAAAGTCAATTGTATCTTTTAGACCATTGCGTGTACAGAACACATGCGGCTAAAATGTGATTTCAGATTCCACACTGGTTTGGCAGAGTTGACATCAGAAAGTTAAAGTTAATAGCAGGTTCAGCCCCCGTCCCCCTGTGCTTTCAAAGAGGAACAGTTCTGTGTTGACGCAGTTCGTCACTCGATGGTGCTGCTGCGTCGCTCACACAGCTCCTGAACTTCAGCTGCTCTGCTGATTGGCTGAACTCGGGCTACATCTGCAGGTGCTTGTGCGGCACAGATGACAAGCCTGTATATTAATTCTTGCACATTTTCTTTTATAAATAGCTTACAGCACGGAGTACAAGAATTACTGCAGCGTCACATTTTTCATTGGTGAAAGTCCCTTGATCCCGGGTATTTCAGGACTAGAAAATTGTCTGGGATCCCAGGATTGGATTCCCTAGTACAGACATACAAACAGAAAGATAACAGTAAAAAGTTTAAGGGTTACTGAATATTATTAATCATAAGTTCATCTGAAGGAAAACATAATTTTAAGACCATGATAACCAAAGCTATGAGGAAGTCACACACCCTCACTTTCATGAGATGTCTGAAGTAAACTCCTTCTCCCAAGAAAAAGACAGACCTCTGGTTTCTCTGCGCCACCCCAGTAGGTAGCCTCCGTATTTTTCCCTCATTGCAGGAGGTTTGGACTTCTTGACCAGTGAAGAATGATTTACAGAGCTCTCCTTAGGATGTCATCTGCAGGACACTTTGCACAGCCTGCTGCATTCTGGGGTTTCTAATTAAAACCACTTGGGATGCTTTGGCACCAGATTTGGAAATTATTATTTTCCACTCAATTCTGGGGATTAAAAAGCTTTGCTGAAAATAAAAATTGATAGCTTCTTTGATGGGTATAGAAACACTCAGTGCTTTTAATTAATCAGACTAGCATCATATATCAACACGTGCATGACTATGGCCTAGACCCAGTGAATGCTATGCCCTACACTGTGAATCACAAGTTACAAACCTGTACCCTGTTGTGTTTTTATGTATCAGTAGTAGAAACTAAATTCTGACAGAAAATCCCACCACAATTGAGTACAGGTTTATAATTTGCCATTTGCGAGGTAGGGCAGAGTTTTGCTTTTGGTCTGGGGCCTTAATCTCATGTATTGTAGGCCTCTGATGTTCCTGTGCTCGTTATACGCCTGTCAGATCTTAGAATTTGCGACTTTGTGCCTGAGAAACACTGGTGGCGTTTGAGCTTCTTTATCAACATTGTACACCGTTCCACAGTAGACCTCTGATCACTAGAAGCCATTTTGGATTCGGAGGAGCAGTTAGAAGCAGAATGGATCACCATCAGATCTTTTTTCATTCCTACTGCTGTAGAACCTCGTGCTCAGAATAACGCTAACATTTGCAACCAGTGAACTGAAATCCTCCAGCAGAGAAATTGTTATCAATCCAATCAATTGTTTTTGCTGTCAAAAGCCGTTACCATCTCCCCGGCAACTCCCAGAAGCGCCGCCCACGCTCACACGCTTGTAACCGGCAGCGGTCTGCTGAGGGCATGCCCCAACAAGAGGTTGCCTCTGGGGGTAAATAGCTACTGCAGAGAGAGGCCGAAATATCCACATGGCTCTTCTATGTGCCCCTGTACCAAGCTCGGGAAACTTCCTTCTCTGCAAAGCATTTTAGATCCGGTTTTCACATGCCTTAAACTCACGAAAGATTTTCCTTTTTCTTTTTGTATACCATGGGGGAAGTCGGGGAGTTGAGCTACCCTGCCAGACAAAGTTCAGCCAAGCATTATGTGAAGTATAAAATAATAATTGCACCACACTTTTACATTTTACTAGCATGACCGGCGGAAAACTGGCACAGATATAGGCACTTTATGGCTGAATACGTTGACTGTTCTCATTCAGGGTGGGAGTTAACCCAGACTGAATATCTGGCATACCTGTGTCTGTTAGTACTTTTGACAGCAGGTTTTATACAGCTCATCTGGTATCAATAATATCAATGAAATTGAAGATTCAAGAAGAAGTGTCTTACATAACATACAGCAACAATGACAACAGGAGTAGCATGTAGCGTGTCACCTCTGCACAGACTCCATGTTCCTTTGGCGGTGCTGTGCAACGTGTGGCTTGCATGTGATTGAGGACCTTACCTTGAGGCCTAGAAACACACCTGAGCTGACTCTGGCTGATGTTATCTAGTGGCGAGTGTGGAATGAGCGAGTGACGTTGCCTCTGTCTCCCCCTGCAGGGTGCTCCCGGTATTGCTGGTGCCCCCGGCTTCCCCGGACCCCGTGGACCCCCAGGACCTCAGGGAGCTACTGGACCTCTCGGACCAAAAGGACAACAGGTAGGCGATCCCATTCTTCCCAGGTTTTTGCACTTTGGGCCACTTTTGGACCCCTTACTTTGCATATAGGCAGTCAGGTAGTTTGCTTTTTTTTGTGTGGGGGGGGGGCGGTATTACCCTGTTTAGTGATTTACCTATTCGCCCGATGTCTGGATATTTGAAAAGCATGTCAAATAAGCATCATTTTAGTTGCCTTGAATGAGAATGGCTCTTGATCCTTATAGCATTAAATTAAACTGAATTATAGAAATTGTCTTGAGGTGTTTTCTAGATATCCTATGTGAAATATAGCCCTTCTCTGTCTGAAGACACCTGAGGAGATGTGTCTGAGGCTGCGCTGAAAGGTTGTTCGTAATGTTGAGCACTGTTGTGACATCTTGTCTGTCTGTCTGTCCTATAGGGTGAGCTCGGTATCCCAGGATTCAAAGGAGAACAAGGTCCCAAAGGCGAGCACGTAAGTATACCACACGTCTCAAAACGTTCCAGGCTGATTTGCTCTTTGGTCTTGTTGGTGTTTCTGTGAGTTGTCTAGCCCCCAGAGCACAGGGTGATGCTCTCTCTGTTGATAAGCCTTGTGGTAGCAGATAAGTTTGAACCCTTGAAGTTGCTCTTTTGCTACTGACACCAAAGAGCCATCCTGTTGGGTGGATGCAGATGCAGGCTGGGCATCTCCACTGTGTCCAAAACAAGATAATGAAGTCAAATATAGACCTAAAAAAAACATATAAATAAAGCAGTTAAAAAAGGCATTGATTGCAAACTAATTTAGGCTTAATTAATGGGGTAGCTGTGTTTTACTAGCCTCCTAACACAGCTGTATCAGTGAAGTGACGTAACTGTCTAATGTCACTGAGAGCTATTACAGAATTAGGTCCTACTTTACAGGTGAGCCGTAACCTTACAGTCAGGGTAAAAACATAATTCCCATGGAATGACAAAACCCATGCGTGATTCTGTCTGAGATGTAATTTCATGATTTGAGAGTTTGCTTGAAACCATTACAGCTCTGATTCTATGTGAGGGGAAGGTCAGTTTATTTACAGAACCTCTGTGCTCACCTGCTCTTTTACATTAAGATTAGATTGATCTGCAGTACTGAGAATAAATAACATTTACACCCTAAATACTGTTTTTATTAGTAGAGTATTTTACATAATCAGAAGAATTGTAATTCTTGTGATTAATTAAAAAAAAAAACATTTCTATAAACCATTAAAAAATCCTGATATAAATCATAATCAGAACTAAACAAAACTAAGTCAATCAAGTGTAATCAGTAAATACTTCAAACTAAATCAAGTGCCAAAGGGTTGAACATCAAAATCAACTCAAATCAGAAAATTTGGTGCATTGGCACATGCATTAGTCAAAACAAATAACAAAACCATCCAAAAAAACCAAACAGAACAATCTAATTATTTTAAAGAAAGAAGAACGCCAGCAGATGGGGCTCTTGGTCTACTCTTGGACTACAGCTTGTAATATGCAGCAGGTTTTTAAAACTCAGCTACTGACTGCTTTCCTGTGGTAGAAGTAATCGATCCTTCAATTGCACAACATGCAGACTGACAAAGAGCACCAGAGTGATTTATTCGTATCACGTCATGGTACCATGGCGCCACTTCAGCAAATACCCAAGAGTTTGGATCAGATGGCACATAGTTACTAACTCGACTCATCTCTGGTTGCCCCTCACAGGGTCCTGCTGGTCCCCAAGGTGCCCCTGGACCCGCTGGCGAGGAAGGAAAGAGAGGAGGACGTGGAGAGCCCGGTGCTTCTGGACCCGCCGGCCCCCCTGGAGAGAGAGTGAGTAGCGACCGGGCGGCAGATCAGTGAGCTCAGAGACTGCCCCCACTGCTTTATTCACAGCTTTATTCCTGCACATATAACAAAGCATAGCCCTCCCTGTTCACTGATGGACAGTAATCTCCATCTGACATTATCAGGAAGTCTAGACATTAAATTGTCAAGGCCTGTAAGAAAAATATATAAGATCAAAAACACAAAAAACAACTGATCTGATTTCTTTGAAGTTAATGATTACAATCAGAACTGTGCAGGCAAACATCGTTCTTGATAGATCTGGTAAGTTTTACGATCACAGAAATCCAGTTAGATTTGTTGGAACACTCAATATAACTTTATGTGTAAAAACAGCTTAAAGTTGGGCTAAACCAGCAATGATTAAGAAAGGATATACTAGTACGTGGGAATTAAATAAAATGAAAATGCCTGCTATATTGTACTCCGTCTCGCGCACTCTAACCTCTCTCTCCGCTCTCCTTGTTGCCAGGGCGCTCCCGGTAACCGTGGTTTCCCAGGTCAGGATGGTCTTGCTGGACCCAAGGTAGGTGTTGTCATAGTTACAGGCGGGTCATTTCTTAGCCCAAAGGAAAACTTTATTTAGACTTCCTGTTAATCAAATGACAGGTGTGCAGACTGGACAGTTAGACCCAGTTGCTCCGTAATGCTGAATTTTCCTGAGGTAGAAATCGCAACTATAACAAATGAATGTACCTTTGCTGCAATTACACTAGTTACCCACTAGGTGGAAGATGTAATATTGTTTGTTTCTTTTCATCGCAAACACAAGTTTTCTTTAACTTGGTCATACTGAAGTGTATTACCTTCGCCTTTATGCCTTACCAGGTCTAGACTGTCTAGACTTTCCCATAAAGAGCACTCAAATACAAATAACAGATACAGTTTTACAACATTTTATATTGATCTTGAACGAAATTGACAGACTGTATCTGCACTTCGGCAGTTTCAAAGTCATTTTGGAGCTGATTTTATTCACACAGCTCTTTAACATCCGGTTGGAGGCAGAATCATGATTTCTAAATTCAATAAATAGGCTCTTTCAGGTATTGTAGCAATGGTGACCTAGATGTTTTGCAGTTATCTGAAGGCTGATGCAGAAATAACTGCACTACATCTGCACCAGTATAACTTTCTCTCTCTTCCTCCCTCCCTCCCTCCCTCTATCTCTCTCTCTCTCTTAGGGTGCCCCTGGGGAGCGTGGCCCCCATGGCATTTCTGGTCCCAAAGGTGCTAATGGTGATCCCGGACGCCCTGGGGAGCCCGGCCTGCCTGGCGCCAGAGTAAGTGCCAGCTCTCACAGCCCATGACAGCATCCTGGGCCCGGCCTGTTCATAGCGCTGAACCCCCCTCTTATACTGTATGCCTCGGGGCTCAGCATTTCAACACAGCGCAGGGAAAGCAGCGTAAGTGGAGGAGAAAGCCAGGGACCAGCAATGAGGAGGCAGGCCGCCCTCCCTGACTGGCACTGAAAATGTATTGTTAGATTTCATAGAGCAACCACTCCCAACATACAAGAAGGAGAGAGATTAGTCTCCTACTAGTTAGTTAGTTTCCCATTGGACTGAGCAAAGCTTTCATTCAGAATACAGGAGTGCACTGCGGCCAGTTTTCACACAAAAAACAAAATGATGTGGAGTTTTATAGTCCCTCCATGTACTATATGCCCCACTTCAGAACCGCTTAGACTGTAAATCACTGAGCCTCTTCTTTGATTTTGTATGCCACCCCTGTATAGAGTGCAGTGCCCCGTCTGTCATGTTTAGTGTCTGTGTACATGCTGGGCTCAGGCTGAGGGCTGGGCTGGGTAGGCAGTCATAGCTACTGGATCTCTTCATTTTTTTGGTTGCTAACCTCTTTCCTCTTCCTTCAGGGTCTTACTGGTCGCCCTGGTGATGCTGGTCCTCAAGGAAAGCTTGGTCCCTCTGTAAGTACTTGCTGACAGGCTGTCATCCTCACCCTTGCCTAGGAAAACTACTCGGTTATGAGATGTCTTGCATTAGACATCTATCTTCAATAAATAAATCACACACCACTTGCAATCTTTACAAACCTAGTAATCCATTTTTTTCAGTTCAGTTCACATCAATTCAGTTTTGCTTTGATACAGCGCCCCTTCATCAATTATTCCAATATTTTTTTATATAATTATTGAAACTCTCCCTTTTGTGTTCAGTTAGTACAAATCCCACAAGCTCTTATTAACAGACTGACATCCTGCATCCACAGTAGCAGAGACTGCTGACACTGAGTAAACCCAGATGCTTTTTAGGTTTTACCTCAGCTGTATATGGAATGACAAAGTGGATGTTTAAATATGTGTGACTGAATCAGCTTTATGCTTTGTGAATGAGGCTCTGTACAGAGAGACATGTAGTGCTGTATGCAGTGAAATTCAGTCCTTTAGTGCAGCATAGCAGAACTCTTGCCATGAGGACGGTGGCGTGACAGGTCCCAGAGTGCCCTGGGAGCTAGGGCAGTTCTTATGTTGACGCTCTGCTGTGCACCCCCCAACAGGGGGCCCCTGGTGAAGATGGACGTCCAGGACCCCCTGGGCCTCAGGGAGCTCGCGGACAGCCTGGAGTGATGGGATTCCCCGGACCCAAAGGAGCCACTGTGAGTGTGAACAGCCACCCTCCGCCCACACTAACTAGCACCAGATGCTGTGGGTTTCTAACCTGGAGTATCATTATATCAGTTTTCAATTGAGTTCATATTTTGTGTAGCGTCATTCGAAGCAGGTGGGGAACAGTGCAGAACAGTAAAGGAGATTGAAAGAAAAGCAATAGGCACAGAGGAGAGAAATACAAACTGGGATAACAGACCACAACTGGTGTCAAAGAAAATCCATTTGGGGGGACCCTCAACTTAAGGGCCCAGAGAGTTAAGAATTCAGTTTGATGCCGGGATGGTATGACTGAGGGTACAGGGGAGTGACTCTAGATTTGGATAGATATCAGCAGGTAGCCTTATATGAGCTACAAATCCGAAACTTTATATGGGTTTGGATGGGAATAGGACAGAATCCAGACTAATATAGTGAGGATGTTGTTGCACTGTGGGATTGTTTCAGTATGACAAAGCGACTGTGCTCGGCTGCTTAAGCAAAGCCGAAAGCACAGAGAAGTGCTGCGGAGGAAGACAATATTTCTGAGCTTTGTGTGACTGGCGAGCACTACACACCCCTCTGGGGATTGATCTCTGGATGACCAGATGCCCCGCCCAAAAGTGACTGGATCTTGTGTCTCTTCTCTCAGGGTGAGGGCGGCAAACCTGGCGAGAAGGGTCTGGTTGGTGCTCCAGGTCTGAGAGTAAGTATCCTTCTATATTATAAATCATCATTCCGTGTTCTGTGCATGCATGTCTGTGTGGATGTGTGTGTGTGTCTGTGTGCATGTGTGTGTGTGTGTGTGTGTGCCTGTGTGTCTGTGTGCGTGTGTCTGTGCCTGTGTGTCTTGTGTGCGTGTGTGTGTGTGTCTGTGTGTGTGTGTGTGTGTCTGTGTGTGTGTGTGTCTGTGTGTGTGCGTGTGTGTGTCTGTGTGCATGTGTGTGTGTGTGTGTGTGTGTGTCTGTGTGTGCGTGTGTCTGTGTGTGTGTGTGCATGTGTGCATGTGTGTGCATGTGTGTGTGTGTCTGTGTGTGTGCGTGTGTGTGTCTATGTGCATGTGTGTGTGTCTGTGTGTGTGTGTGTGTCTGTGTGTGTGCGTGTGTGTGTCTGTGTGCATGTGTGTGTGTGTCTGTGTGCATGTGTGTGTGTGTGTGTGTGTGTGTGTGTGTCTGTGTGTGTGTGTGCGTGTAGAACAGTCCGGATTCGCGTTCTCTCAATCTGAAAAGAGATGCTCTCTCTTCTCAATGATGAAAGTAGTTCTAATATCTGTCCGCTGTGCAAAAAAACTAACGAACTCTTGGGTAATTAAAATACAACATTAAATCATAATATTTTTTCCTGACCTCAAGAAAGGAAATCAGTGAAATCATACAGCTTCCCATTGGTTGATTATGGAAGTATCTCATCAGAAGGCTCCTTATTTGAATAGATAATTGAGATAATAATTTAAAGTACATCACTTTACGCTTACACCAGAGGCACATTCTTAGGAAGACAACGCAATTGGAAAGCTTTTATTAGTAGTCCTAATAACCAGAAGTCCGTTAATCTTGCTACACACGGTAATTTGTGAAAAGGAGGAATAATTTGAATGAATAAAGTGCTCCTCACATCCTCTTCCCAACTCGCATTCCTTACCTTAATGACCTCATTAATAAATTTAAGGATTACTTTCAAGCTGATTATAATTCTTGAAAGGAGAGAAGCAGTACAAGAAAAAAAAGATGTGTAATGACTTCCTGAGCAGTTGGGTGTTTGAGTGAGTATGATAGTTGCAGGGCAGGGAGCCACCCAGCTGGCAGCAGGGTTTCAGACGCCCTTGATGGGTCTGGACAAGGGGTACCAGCGCCCAGCACAAGATTAGCACGAGGCGACTGAGGAATGTGCCAAAGCAGCCAATCATGGAGTGCAAACTTATGCGCCCCCTTTTCTACAGGGCATTAGCATCACAAGACTAGGCTTACATGCACTGACCTGAGCTATTGGGTTTTTGTGTGTGTGTGTTTTTATCTGATTAAGCCATTTTCGATCCTCTTGTATAATATAAGCAAGAAACCTCGTTTTAAGCAGCACGTGCATCACCTGTCCTTCCTCATCGCAGATTCTGCCTGTCTTGCCGATTCAACAAATAAAGTGTCATTCAGATACAGGCATTTTCTCTTTTGACTGGCTGCCTGTTCATAAAGTCTATGAGGAGCTTAGTTAAATATCGGTTTGTGTTTTTTTTTTTTTTTTTATGTTAAAACATAATGAAACAATAAAGCTCTAATTCAAACTGTTTAGCAATAGTGTAGGGACACTAACGGGAGAGCTAATTGGGAATAGATTGTAATTAAATCTGTGCTTGGGCAGCTGATGCCCACAGTGTCGCCCTGGTTCACACTAACTGATGCCCCTCCTTCTCTTGGCAGGGTCTGCCTGGTAAAGATGGTGAGACTGGTGCTCAGGGACCCCCAGGCCCTGCTGTAAGTTAATATTATCATTATAATTAATGTTATTATTATTATTATTATTATTATTATTATTATTATTATTATTATTATTATTATTATTAGAACTTAGTAGTAGTACTGGCACACAATCATGCTCGTTAAGTGCAAATACAAAGAATGAAGATTAAGGTGAGACAGCCCTTAAACAAGGCTTGGGTCATTTTTTTCATGAATACTCTTGCTGCAGTCAAAAGCAAACAGTACATTTGTATTTCTAAAAGAAAAGCTTTTTAAACACTACAGCAGATGTATTTCTTAGAAACGTTTTTTTTCGTAAGCAGTACTCAGTATTGACCACCAGATGGCATCTTGTTTCTCAAGTCAAATCTGGCAACTCAGCAAAGAATGCAAGAATATAGCTTTGTGAAAATAATTACAGAACGTAGCGCAGATATATATGATGTTTTATAATGCAATATACAAATACAAAATTAGTTCTTCTACCGTCCACAAGATGGTGCAATGTGACACATCTTGTATTTGTTATGATTGTGTTTCTTCCTGTCCCCCCTATAGGGTATTGCTGGAGAGAGAGGAGAACAAGGCCAGCCTGGTCCTTCTGGTTTCCAGGTGAGCTTCACTGCCATTTTAAACCTTAAATTAATGGCCAATCACTGCAGACTGAAACAGGCTCTATTATCCTTTGATTTCCTTAAGAGTTTGGAAATGGATAGACATCATTAGTAGAGGAGGAGGCACTTAACTGGAATCACGTCAACCTTTTACTCCTGAAAGTCGATCTGACCAAGGCTTCTAAGTGTAACCTAGGCTACATATGAATTAGATATGCATATGGTTTCTGCACAACCAAAGGATTAGCTCTTCTTTATATGAGGGCCTGACATTGGTAGATATTGGTAGAGAACTCCAAGCTTGGCTAGACCTTAGTAGACCCTAAAAATTATAGAATGCTCTAGAATTCTAGTCCTTTTCAGTTTTCAGTCTGATCACTGACTCACTCTCTCTCTCTCTCTCTCTCTCTCTCTCTCTCTCTCTCTCTCTCTCTCTCTCTCTCTCTCTCTCTCTCTCTCTCTCTCTCTCTCTCTCTCTCTCTCTCTCTGTGCAGGGTCTCCCCGGACCTCCCGGCCCCCCTGGTGAGGGAGGCAAACCCGGTGACCAGGTGAGTAAACTCCACACCTAAACCACCCCCACAGCCCCATACCTGCACATGCTGCAGCCATAAAAATTTGTTTATTGTGGGGGGGCTTTGATGTGAAGTGCTGTTTGACATTTCTCTCTTGCCCTGGCAATACAATCACCATGGCACACTGTATAGTCCTCTTGATTGGGAGGTGCTCTATATTGGGGTTTGTGTTGCCTGGGCCCTGCAGTGGCCTATAAGATATAAGATTAATTACTATGGTAATTGTCTGTGTCAATTTTTTACCCATCTTCTAATCAATAAACCCGCACTAACCTGTGCTCTGTATATCAAATAGTTCAGTGTATCCATGTGTAATTGACTTCTTGAGAAATAATTGAGTATCTTTGGAAACACTTAGACTTATTTAACACATCTTCAATTCAGAATGCCAGTTGCATAACTCGTCTCTTCCCTTCCTCTCTCCCTCTCTCCCTCTCTCTCTGCACAGGGTGTTCCTGGAGAAGCTGGGGCTGCTGGCGCTGCTGGACCCAGAGTGAGTGTCTCCATCTGATCTAATTTTGCCTTTCGCCTGTCCTCCAATTCTGACAGAGCCACCGAGCACACCGTATGAGTGGTCACTGTACCTGTACCTGTCCTAACCCTGTCCTCTCTTGTGTGTCCAGGGCGAGCGTGGTTTCCCTGGAGAGAGAGGTGGCCCCGGGTCCCAGGGTCTGCAGGGCCCACGTGGTCTGCCTGGAACCCCAGGAACTGATGGACCAAAGGTGGGTAGTTCTGTGCCACAGTCTAGTCTGACCAAGCAGGGAACCAACTTCCCTTGAGATTACACAGCCCTGCAGTATTCAAAATCCATTTCCAGCCTTCACGCAGAGACAATACGTATGTGGGAGCAGAATGGGAGCAGACACTAACACCACAGTTTCTAGCAGCTGAGCCTGGTGCTAACCAAAGGCCTGAGTACCACAGACACTCATATGCCCAGGTCTGTTATGTCTTGGGGTACATATTTTAATACCTCAAGGCTCTCTATGCCTTGGACTTCAGGCAAGACAAGGCCAGAACAGTCTACAGATTCAACATGGCTGCCCAATATCCTCCAAAAGCCCAATCACGCCTGTCGTGAAACCTAAAAGGACCAGAGCAAAATTCTTCACAAAATTATCCAATTACATAAAGAAAGAAAAAATAACCGACCTCTTTGTTGGCAAGTTTAAAACACTACAAGTGAGTTTTCATTCTCTAGTTTTGTTTCCACATCTAAGAGAGGTATCAGTCTAAGTAATCAGAAACCCATCTGACTCCAGAGCCATACCCCAGGGTCATTGATGAAAGTGTCTGCTTACCAAGACTCTGATGACCAATGTCTTCTCTCCTACAGGGTGCCACTGGACCAGCTGGTGCCTCTGGCGCTCAAGGACCCCCCGGCCTGCAGGGAATGCCTGGCGAGAGGGGAACATCTGGCATCCCCGGACCCAAGGGAGATAGAGTAAGTACCCTTTAGACTATGCATTGCAAATGCAATGTGGTGCAAAATAAACAAAGAATGCAAGCGCCATGTATTCATCAATTGAAGATGAGAAGATTCTTCCATAAACGTGTACAGATGTGCGATCAATATTTATAATAATGCTCTCCCTCTCTCTCTCCTGTAGGGTGACAATGGTGAGAAGGGACCTGAGGGAGCTCCTGGCAAAGACGGATCTAGAGTGAGTATTGTTCCGACCCACTAGACTGTGTCGATGTCTTCAATGTCTGTCAGACGTCTATAAGACTGTTTTTGGAACAGAGATTACCAAGGAGTGTCAATGAACACAAATAAATACATAAACAAAATATAGAAGAGGTGTAGACCCCTACAACTGAGATACATGTCAATTGCATGTACCAATCATTAATATTAAAAAGGAGTACTGTAATAGCATTAGTAAGTATGAAACAAATGCATATTTGGTATTGTGCATGAAAAGAAACAATGAAAAACATGCCAATATGCAATAAAATGTAGTAATTAAGAGAATAAATAGCACAGCAGTATTCAAAAACTGACTGCATTACCATGCTTTAAAGTGAATACACACCATTGTCCATGTTACTTAGGAATCATATCATATTTTCCATCATGTGTTGTTTTTGAGGAGGCAGTTGAGTATCGGTGACTGACTGTGTCTCCCCTGTTGTCTTCCAGGGTCTGACTGGGCCTATTGGTCCTCCTGGTCCTGCTGGCCCCAATGGCGAGAAGGTAAGGCCCAAAAGTCTGTTGTTGTTTGTTGTTAGAATGCAGAACAGGTTTGTTTAGGGGCTGTTACTGCAGACAGATAAGGATGCGGTTCTGTGAGGCCCAGTCTGTCTCGCTCGGCCGTAGCGTGGAGGTGACATTTAAGTTCAGCTTTCCAACACCTTTTAGATCTATGCTTGAGTAACGCCACTGTAGTCTGAAGGATATGTGTCATCACTAGTGTACCTCGGAACTGAATCATATGGGTTTCATCGATTAGTCACCTAGTGAGCAGAATGCAACCCAACTGGAAAGCATTGTAGTGTAGCATCACATTTTGGGGGTAACATTTTTCTTGGGGTGTCAAGCAACTGTATTAACATTAATTAATTTCCAGTTAACAAAGATTACCAATTAGCCAGCTTCCTGTAGGGCGTTGTGATGCCAAATTCATTACGATTCATATCCTGTCATTGCCATTCAGGTGCCTAATTGGCTAAAGCAACTGCAGACGCACATAAATATGAATGGAGGATAATAGTAAAGCTTATACTTTTATACCTTATAAACTATTTACGATGAGACTTGCCTCAAGTTTCCCACTGTAAATGTTCATCCCAATGGGATCTTCAGGGTCCTAAAATGCAGGAATGGGTTATCTGGATCAACTGAGGATCAGATCCCTGAAGTGATAATGGATGGGAATGTTGTGATTGGACCCTGAGCTGTGAAGGTCTTGACAGGTCACAGTGAAAGTGCGTTGGCATCTAACTCTCATTTTTCTGCTTCTTCTTCTCCTTTAGGGTGAATCTGGCCCAGCTGGTCCCTCAGGTGCTGCCGGTGCCCGTGGAGCTCCTGTAAGTGTCCCTCTATGTGTCCACTACCCACCTTGAATACACCCCCATTCCCCCACTTATCAGAATCACCCCCGACACCTCTCAAACAGGTGACCATACACCTCCTTTGTCACCTAAGACAGGACGGCACTTGAAAAGCACCCTTAAACCTGAGGAAAACATCATGTAAATGAGGCATTGCACCTCGGCCGAGGACCTTAGTTGGTGCTTCAAGACTTTACGCAACCAAAGTCAAGACTGATCTGTTCCCATCGCCGTAAACCGCTGATGGACGTTAAACTGAATCTATCCCGAGAGAGAGTGCTTCTTAGTGTTTATAAACTTGGCCAGACTGATCTATTATCAGCTTGTCTTGGTATTAATTTTGCTCAATGGAATAATTTAGCTAAGTAATAACTGCATGAAAAGTCAATCCCAAAGTGTCCATTGACCCATTTTATGGTCACCCTGCCTGTTACTGTTCCCCAACAGTCATGCACATTTACTGCAGTTAAGCAGTAAAACACTACAGTGTTTTACACCTAGTGCTTCGCCAGGCAATTCCCTGTTTTCTTCAGCTGCTCCTAATAAAGTGTTAAAGTTGAACATCATAGCAGCCAATTTTCTATAATCACAGTGCTTCATTATAATTATTATTTCAACAAGCCTAGTTTGATTGAAGTCTTTCCACCAAATTAAAATGTACACCTCAGTGAACTAACGATCACTTGCTATTAAAAACGTTATTAAATAAAAAACATATCGTTAAGTTTATGATGCCTAAGCAATCCTGAGTCGACACAGTCTGCTTCTCAGTCATGGATATTTATTTTTAAGTACCCCTTGGAGAAACATCTATTCTCAACTCCTTATTGACACTGTGGGATAGATGTATTGACACTGATGTACCTGTAACTGTATGCATATTTTAATTGAATAGAAACATGTTCTGTATCTGGATGTTTTTTTTTTTTTAATTCTTGCAGTCAGCACCACATGCTACACACACACAAATAATTATTATTATATTGATATTTACAATCAGCATTCTTTAAATCAGATCAACATCAGTCTAAAACGTTTAAGCATCTGTCTGTGTTAAAACTACCTGGTAAGAGTTTAAAACAAAACTAAAGAATTGTAGCATCTATTGTAGTGACTGTAACAAAGCCTGAGACTTGAGTTGTGACATTTTCCCTCTCTCCTTCAGGGTGACCGTGGTGAGACTGGACCTCCTGGCCCTGCTGGATTTGCTGGTCCTCCTGTAAGTAGGATTTCACTTGCTTTATTACCTGGTTTATTGTCAAAATAATGACCTGGATGGACCTGTGTTTCTTTATTTATGAAGGCCTCACCTATTCTATACATCTGTCTATAACACTGTCTAATCCTTATCATACATTCACACACCAGATAACCTCACTGCAAAATGCCCCAGTGAGACACCAGCAGAGGAGATACTAAAGACTATTTCTGAAACTAAAGCCACCTACTCTTGCCTCTGCTGATTTGGTACTTAATGGCTGTCTACTGGTGGTAGTTGTAGGTTGGTAATGGAGGATCTGTAGTTGATGTCTGGTAACTAATGACTTATCTTCTGCCTGCAGGGTGCAGATGGTCAGCCTGGTGCCAAGGGCGAGCAGGGAGAGTCTGGACAGAAGGGTGATGCAGGTGCTCCTGGTCCCCAGGGACCATCAGGTGCTCCTGGCCCCCAGGTGAGCTTTGCCACCAGTGTGCTTCTGTGAGGGCCACAGCACTCCACAACACAGAACACCACCGTTGTATGTTTTAGACGTATCTATTAACTGACCATTAGCCCTTTTTTCACGGCAGTCAGCAAGTCATGAAAACTGCTCTCAAATTAAATCATGAATAATGTTTGTGTTATTTATTATTTAATTAATGTAATGCTTTTGCTGGATGGCAATACGTTGACAAGCAGATAGCTGAAATAGTAACATTCAGGCCATAATATAATGTTGAAGTGTTAACCAGTATCCTTCTAAATATGATTGTGTCTTGTTTGCTTTTCCTTTAGGGCCCAACTGGCGTGTCTGGACCTAAAGGTGCTCGTGGTGCCCAGGGACCTCCTGTAAGTTACCCCCTGTCTTTCCAAATATTGTAGAGTCTGTGTGTGAGAAAAGGAGAGGAACTAGATACTAATCACCAGATTGAACACAATACTAGTCATAATGTGTGGAAATGGTTGTGTGATGTGTGGGTTATATACAAACAGGTCGCCGACGACAGCGAAAAATTGAAACGCACGTGAATTCCTATTAGCAGTTCAGAACCCCTGGAGACAGTGCAGTTAGACTTCATTACAGACAGTTCACATTATGATGTACACAAATAACAATGTTCACAAATCTTCATTGTGCAAAGCTCAGGTGCACACGTATTTTTAAAAGCTTTGAGAAAGAAAAGTGAATGTATGGAGTTGAATTCTGTGCTAGAAATGTCTTCGTTAACCTTGTTTATATTGAAGTAGGGCTATAATCACTGTTTGGATGATGTTGGACCTGCTCTTACAGTCTTCTCTCTCTCTCTCTCTCTCCTCCCTCCCTCACAGGGTGCTACTGGCTTCCCTGGCGCTGCTGGCAGAGTTGGACCTCCTGGCCCCAACGTAAGACCAGTCTTAATGATCAGTCTTAACCTTCCCCAGCTCCCTGAGGCCTTGTAGCAGAGATCCCCTGAAGCCTGTAGTTCTCTCTACAGAGACTAGTGGTGGAAATAATTGTCAGATTTGAACAGCCTTTAGTCTGAGTGGTTCCTGACAAACACTGCAAGCCCTATCCATCGTCTTTAAAACCTGTCTGATAGGGCCAGTCAAGCGTGCCCATCAAGTGAAAGTGTTATACCTCATGGTGATTTAATTACAAGAGCTAAACAAGAAGATACAGTCACTGCATGTTTGACTTCCATTACTGTCCAATATATTGAAATGAATTAAAAGCTGCTATGAACTTATTCTTCATTCAGGAGATTTATGAGTTCCTATGGCCCTGTCCTGTAGACTAAGAGCCAGTAGAATTGCATCGGCTCAATAAATAGACTGTTAATGGATTCATCAGTTACTTTATTGTTTAACAAAAGTGGGCTTATCACAAGGCACCCTCAAATATGCCACTAGGACGCATTACTTAAGAATGACAAACCATACAGCAGCTTGCATCAGGTATTAAATAAAAGGAGGGAAGCAGAAAGTTTGACGATTAATTCCTTCAGGAACTGTGTAATACCTGTTTTGAGTGGGTGTGGTAGTCAGTGGTACTCAGGTGACTGATGAGTCTATGATGTCTCTGTGCAGGGTAACCCCGGCCCCTCTGGTCCCCCTGGACCTGCTGGCAAAGACGGGCCAAAGGGTGTGCGAGGTGATGGTGGACCCCCTGGTCGCCAAGGAGATGCTGGTCTACAGGGTCCCGCTGGACCCTCCGGAGAGAAGGGCGAGCCTGGAGAAGATGGTCCACCTGTGAGTATCCTCCCCTGACTCCATCCGTCCATCTTCCACTGCAATGCACACACACATGCACACATGTACATGCACATGCACACACACGTATACACAACCCTGTCCCCTGGTGACACTGACTACTGCATGGTAGAACCCAGTCTGCATTCAGTTGGGCGTTTCTTCATTCAGGGACACCTGTTTCCTTTTAAAAATGCGATTCCATATTGGTTAGGATCCTGGTCAAATCAAAACCAAGTCACCGTTCTCTGTGTAATTCATCACTAAGGCCACCTTTCAGCCACTCCTTCATAGCTCTTATTCAAGTGATGCTGCTGGAACAGTGACGCACGTATCGTAAAGATGCACTGGCTGTGACTGACTCTCTCTCTCTCTCTCTCTTTTTCTCTCTCTCACAGGGTCCCGATGGTCCCTCTGGTCCTCAGGGTCTGGCTGGCCAGCGTGGTATTGTTGGTCTGCCTGGCCAGCGTGGTGAGAGAGGCTTCCCTGGACTTCCTGGACCCTCTGTGAGTACCGCACTGACCCACATAGGGCCATGTATAATTTCCACTGGAATACCAAAGCACATGTCACAAAGGATTCATGGGGAAATAATTCCCTATCAGCAGCCCTCTGTATCTAAATACAAAACAACTCTTTCATCAGAACGTTCCTTTAATGACAAAGAAATACAGTATGATGTATATACAAATCAATCTGTAACTTTATTTCACCATATAATTGTTAACTTGTTACAAATTCACAAGAAACACACAGTGCTGGCTCTCAAATATTTCAGTTTCTTCCCTTATTAATACATACTATTTTATAATATAATTCACACTATGTATATATATTATTCATATATTATAAAAATCTAATTACAAACTGAGAGGCAGTTTTCTGAAATACATGTAACCAGGTAGCAACACTCTCTATGCAGTGACCAAAGTCCTCCACTAAAGTCATACAAAAGGAAGTAGTTCTTAGTCATGTGATCTTTAGTGGAACTCATACATGGTCATGTGACAGACCATAAAACTAGTAGCAGACCAGTAGACTTTCCCACCATACTCTTTTCAGAACAGTAATTGTTGCTGTTTCTTGGCAAAGTGTTGAGTTTACCCAAAGTCATGCAACTTAACTTGACAAATTATACAGTGCCAGCCTATTTTAAAGAGTCAAGCACAAATACCTTCCTAAAAGACCCGGTTCCATTCCCTCATTCCAGTTCAACCATCATGGCCAATCAGGAAACTTCTGAAGACTTTATTGAAGGAGGTGGGCAGGCCAAATCCATTGTACAGGACAGCCGCTGACTCTTTCTGGTTGTTCTGAGAGTTGGTCATACCCCGAGTGCCAGGCCACTGTGCATGGCCTCCAGATTAGTGACTCGTGTGCTCTGCCCCTCCTCAGGGTGAACCTGGCAAACAAGGCGCCCCTGGATCCTCTGGTGACCGTGGTCCCCCTGGCCCCGTGGGACCCCCAGGTCTGACTGGACCTTCTGGAGAGCCCGGAAGAGAGGTCAGTTGTATACACCAAGTGAAACTGCAGTCATATGTGCAGTTGTACCCCGGATGTATAAAGCATGTGTGTTTAGCTGTAGAGATGCACTGAGGTGGACGGTGTCTGTGTGCAGTGTGACTGGATGGCTGCAAGAACCCAGGCATCCACTACAGCTAAACACAGTGTGTTACCTGCTTGTGATGCGTGTTATTGTAGCTATGTAGAGTGGACTTCAGGTATATATGTTGTAGCTAAAAGACTATAAAAGTAGCTAAAGACTATAAAATGACTATAGCAATATACACTGAACTATAGCTGTATACAATAATTGTAACAATACATTTTATAGCTGTACACAGTATACACAAATGTAGCTACATTAATTGACTGTGCACTGAATTAGCCATGTACTGACCAAAATTGTTATTATTATCTATATACAATGGATGTGAATGTGAACAGTGAATGTTGTGTACTATACAAAGCCATAGATGCAGCATATAAAAGTTGGTCTGAGGTGTTATTTAACCAGTGTTCACTGTGTCATTGTTCAGGGCAACCCCGGATCTGATGGTCCTCCTGGCAGAGATGGTGCAACTGGTGTTAAGGTAGGCTATCCCAGAATCCTTTGCCACAGAACTGTTATGGAGGACACCCACAGAGCACTGAACTAACAACAACAACAACAACAACAACAACAACAACAACAACAACAACAACAACAACAACAACAACAACAGCTGACTACTAAGGTCCATGTGGTTTGCTTATATCCTACAGGAAGGAAATCGCCCACTTAATTTGCCAAGCCCTCATTTATTTTGATAATGAAAAAAAGGCCCAACATCGGCTCTCTTCTCCCATTGACTGAATTTAAAAAGCGGAGAATTCCTTTCCTGAGTCAGTAGGTAGCCCACAGAAAGTTCTACACTTGCATGGCATGGGTTTTTGCCAAAGATAGGGTGCAGTGCACAACAAAAGACTAGAGGTGCGCACCTTGAATATAAATAAGGTGTAGATGTAAAATGCTAAACCACCAGTGGCTCACCGCATCTTGAAGGCTGCCCAGGAGTGTGCAGAGGTGATAAGTGTGTTTCAGTCAGCCCTAGCTAACTACCTGACACAGGTGTTCATTTTGATTGGTCTGATATGTCTAATGATCTCATTTGGTTGAGACCTAACCTGGAATATAAACAAACGAAGGGAAGAATAGCTAGTCCTACCTAACAAAACATCCTGCAACCTCCGGCTGTTCAGATTTCTCTTAATTTAGTGGAGAACATTAATTGTGACACATGTTTGATAGCTGTGGCCTGACAAATATCAATATTATAGGGTTTCTCCAGGTACTGTAAAAATCTGTATGATGTAGAGATGTTCAACCAAAAAACAAGACCAAGCACAAACAGAACAACATACAGTACAAGACACAATGTAGCCTAATGCAGCACCACTGCAGCCTCCAGTGGATTGTGCTTTGACTAGAATTAAAGAGAAAGTGCTTGTGGTATGATATGTGACTTGGTGATGTGTCCCCCCCCCTACAGGGTGAACGTGGTAACACAGGCCCAGTTGGTGCCCCTGGAGCTCCCGGTGCCCCTGGTTCCCCCGGACCCGTCGGCCCAACGGGAAAACAAGGAGACAGAGGAGAGGCTGTGAGTAGCCGTTGTTATGCCCTCTAATCCGTTCGGTGTCAGTGCCCCCTGCGATAGCCTCCTAGGGCAGTGAGGGGCCGGGGCTGTTGTTACCAGCCCTTGCAATACAGTGTTTGTCTGTTAAACAAATGCATTACTTATCTCCTGTGCAGAAAAATAAGACAATCTAAAACATAATGTGTAGTCCTGTTTGTGGTACCACCTAGCTGTAGCTGTAGTATGTGCAGCTGACGAATAGTAGTCCAGGAGCAGGATTACTAATGTAGTAACAGGCTGTGTGTACGTGTGTTTGTGTACATGTGCATACGTGCACTAGTGTGACTGTTCTGAGCAGCAGCTGTCTTCCCTGTTTCCTGTAGGGCGCACAAGGACCTGCTGGACCCTCCGGACCTGCAGGCGCCAGAGGCATGGCTGTGAGTGTCCGATCCTCTGCATGCACCCTCTGCCCAGCTCCGTCTCACTCCCCAGCACACTGTAGGCTGAAACACTGAATCTCTTAAATGAGCATCCTGAGAGACCTAGGTGACACGTCTGTCATTGTGTCACCTTACAATTAGGAATCAAAAGCAGTGTGAATTTAGCGCTGATAAAAGCCAAATGAATATCACACAGGTGTTCCGCACATCAGTTACTGCTCTCATACTACCTGTATTATGACAATCTGTAATAGTTGACATATATTTTGCACCAGACCCTAATATAAATAACTATCAGTACATCTGCCTGGTTTTGACTTCACATTAGCAGCTCATTAGCACAGACATGGATTAGCTACTGCCCTACCTAGTATAACAGTGGGTAGTCAAAGGCTAGTCCACCAATCTTATCAAAGCTATCAAGTGATCCAAGTCATGTCTTCTGTGATATAAAATGACCTGAATGGCATTACAGTGCTGGACTGCTGTGCGCTGCTCTGCTCAGTGTGATTGCAGGAAAGGTCACTGGCTGCTGTTTGTTCCTCACAGGGACCCCAAGGACCACGTGGTGACAAGGGTGAAGCTGGTGAGGTTGGAGAGAGAGGTCAGAAGGGTCACAGAGGCTTCACTGGTCTGCAGGGTCTGCCCGGACCTCCCGTAAGTACCCAGTATATGTCTTTACACACAAACACACCCTGCTCCCATCTTCCGTGCACCCAGTACGTGCTGCCGACTCCCAGACACCATGAGTGTCTCATGTGATCAGATGGGGGTCACATGATATATATAATACTATTCATACTTATACGCACTTGTGGACTGGGTCATAATTGGTCGGCTTGATCGCATAGATTGTCATCGAGGGTCTGTATGTCAATGTCTTGGACAAACCCTAGAGTGTGACCTTGTTCAGAAGTCTATTGGTTTTATCTGGAAAAATCACCCATGTGAAAACATGCACATGTAGTGGTGAAAGAGCCTTATAAGTGTGATTCACTCTCCTGTTCACTTTACAGCATATTCAATGTTTCTGAAGGAACTAAATAACACATATTGCAAAGCATTTTTCTTATACCTGTTCTCAGTTTGAAGTTTAATGTTCTGATTGTGCAATTGTTTAATGAAAGATATATATTTATTACTAAGATGTGCCTGTGAACAGTTTTTTTGGCTTAAGGCACCTACCTGATTAACAAAAATCAAAAACAAATCAACTCCTAGATGTAATGACTGCAGAAAACTCTATGGCTTACCTACACTCATACTCAACTCTCTGTTGATGCAACATGTGCTTTTCTTAAAAGTTCCCATCATTAAAGGTTGTTCTTCCCTGGATGAATGGACAGTTATGAAGTTTGAGTCAGCTAGCTGGGTTGCTGGACTAGCTGTTGGAGTTGTGTGGGTGTTCTGCTGTTTCCACAGTGCTCTTCTGCTCTTTCCCTGTAGGGCACTGCTGGTGATCAAGGAGCTGCTGGTCCTGCTGGTCCCAGTGGTGCAAGAGTGAGTATCTGACTGTAACACACTATCCCCCCGAGCTCCAAGCTTCTGACATCGTATCTATCCTCTTAGGCACCTGTTGGATACTCTCACAGCCTCTGTGCTGTCCCAGTTAGACCCAGTGTTGACTACAATTTTGTAATTAGTCATTCGTATAATTGATCAGGTACACCATGGATGCTTAAATTTAAAAAAGAAAAGAAAAATAAGATACAAAATATTGCTTACTGGCCCATTGGTCATCATCTAAAACTAAGCAGAATGACTGTGTTAGAGATAGCTTCCAGACCCGAAAGAGTCACTGAACAAAGCCGGTTCTAAAGATGGACACTAAAGTGGATCCCTTTCAATGAGAGTCACTGATAAAACCACTGTATTCCCTGTTTGATAAGACAGAGCCAAACCAGCAGCCGGTGTGTAGATAGGTCATCCCATCAAGCTTGTTTCTAACTGTTGTCTGCTGTGCTTTCCCTAGGGACCCCCTGGCCCCGTCGGTCCCCATGGTAAGGATGGCTCCAATGGCCTGCCTGGACCCATTGGCCCCCCTGGACCTCGTGGACGTTCTGGAGAGACTGGTCCTGCTGTGAGTACCCCCCCACCCCCCTGAAAACCAGCAACATGCACACACCTCACAGCTACAAACCAGTGTTGGAATCCCAGTATCGAGAGCAGCCTCATACCTGCACTGCACATCCATTTAATATCCCCTCACCGTCCCTTAGCACACCAGTGACACCAGTGCTCTCTACTGCAATCCCGACGCCCTGATTACAAAAACCAAATCAACCTGCAAAGAAGTGAGCCTTCATGAAACCTGTGAAGGAGCTAAAGTTCAGAAACATTTCCAAATGCATTACATTCACAGCTCTGTTAGTATCAGCAGGAAGTAGAACAAACAATTGAAACAAACAAACACCTGAGAAACAAAGTCCAGGCAATTCCCTGTTTTTGACAGCCTTCCCCTCTCTCCCCCCTCTTCTTTCCCAGGGTCCTCCTGGTAACGCTGGACCCCCTGGGCCTCCTGGTCCCCCCGGCCCTGGCATCGACATGTCTGCGATCGCCGGCCTGTCCCAAATCGAGAAGGGCCCCGATCCCCTGCGCTACATGAGAGCTGACCAGGCTTCAACCTCCCTGAGGCAGCACGACGCTGAGGTGGATGCCACCCTCAAGGCGCTCAACAACCAGATCGAGAACATCCGCAGCCCTGAGGGCTCCAAGAAGAACCCCGCCCGCACCTGCAGAGACCTCAAACTGTGCCACCCCGACTGGAAGAGCGGTGAGAAAGACATCCTGCCCCCACCACCTTCCCAGCCACATGGCAGGAGAAAATATGGATCTGATGTAGAAGGAGGAGTAACTGCAAATCACCTCCAAATCACATCCCCTTAGCTTCTCTGTTATGTAGCTTTGTTGGTTCTCCAGAACCCTGCTGAGACAGTGAATAAGTTGTGATTGAAAGCCCAACATGTGGTCCTCAGCTACCAGTGCTAGATTGGAGACATCTACTAGTATCTTCACCTGCTCCAGCTGCTGTGCTCGGGATATGGCAGAAGAGGTGCTGAACCCTTTCTCTCTCCCTCTCTCTCTTTGCAGGAGACTACTGGATCGATCCTAACCAGGGCTGCACAATTGATGCCATCAAGGTATTCTGCAACATGGAGACTGGAGAGACCTGCGTCTACCCCAACCCTGACAGCATCCCACGCAAGAACTGGTGGTCGAGCAAGAGCAAGGACCGCAAACACGTCTGGTTCGGCAGCACGATGAACGGAGGATTCCACGTGAGTCTCCGAAACGGCTGAGTCCCACAGAGGTCCCATGCTGGTGGCTACTTGTTTTTGCCTCAGTGTCGCAGTAGTTGAAAAGAGGGGGCCAAACAATAAGCAGGTCCTGTATCCATCCGGCTTCTCACCGGCTCTGTCTCCCCCTACAGTTCAGCTATGGTGATGATAGCCTGGCACCCAACACCGCTAGCATCCAGATGACCTTCCTGAGGCTGCTGTCCACCGAGGCCTCCCAGAACCTCACCTACCACTGCAAGAACAGCATCGCCTACCTGGACCAGAGCAGCGGCAACCTGAAGAAGGCCGTGCTGCTGCAGGGTTCCAACGACGTGGAGATCAGGGCCGAGGGCAACAGCCGCTTTACATACAGTGTGATGGAGGACAGCTGCACGGTGAGTCTTGCCGCACACACAGTGCAGAGCACTGCGTAGGACAGTACGGCACAGTATAGCATAGCACTGCACGGTACAGTACAGCACAATGAGCGGGGGGCCAATATAGGGGGCTCTTTCACTGCTTTCAGGGGGAACTGATCATTCAGAAAAGATACTACTGCATTTAGATTCATCCTTATCAGTGTATTTATGCATCTTATGCTTTTATCCATGGATTCAAAAAAATGAATTGCATTTTAAATATACTAAGAAATATAAAAATGCTACATAATGCAAAGTTATGACTGAGTGGACCATATATCTAAATTCATTTCCTCTCCATTTCTTTCCCCCTACAGAAGCACACCGGCCGATGGGGCAAGACAGTAATCGAGTACAAATCACAGAAGACATCTCGTCTGCCCATTGTGGACATTGCCCCCATGGACATAGGAGGAGCAGATCAAGAATTCGGAGTCGATATTGGTCCAGTCTGCTTCTTGTAAAAAAACAAAAGAACTCAATTAAGAAATTAGAAACAAAACACACACTCAAAGAGAAAAATGAAAAAAAAATCAAACACCAATCTTTTTTTTTTTTTTATATATATATATAAACGGACTTTTTAAAAGTACTTTCCAGACGCTCCTAGGATCTCTGCACTGAATGGCGCCAACTCAGTCTCAAGCGTTCCCATCACTCCTTGACTGCTCATCCACACGTGCGCATTTTGGATACCCCAAGACCGCGGCCACAGGGCAGACTACCTAATAACGAAGGAAACGGAACGAGGATAAAGAGGGGAGAAAAAAGAAAACGGGAAAAAAAAAACTTGGTGTTATTTATTTATTGTCTTCCTATAAGATCTTTGGGGTCTAAGGTGTGTTATGAGAAGGTATAGCCCCCTCACACTATAAACCACCACCTCAGTAACCCCCTGCGCCCCCCCCTCCCTCTCTCACCCCCCACCCCCACCCCCAAACAAGAAAAATTTATATAACAATGGATGTAACAAGTGCAGGTGTTCCTACTATAAAATACCATCACAGTGTGTATCTGAAGAATTACTGTGTATTATAATAAAAAGAATGGTGCTATTGTTGTAAAAAAGTCTGCATTTTTTAACAACGATTTATATATATATATATATATATATATATATATACATATACATTTTAGAAAGTACATTTCGATCTGGGCCTTTTCTTTTTTCTCAGTGCGCTTTTTTTTCAACTGCCCAATATTTGCAAATCTTTTCAGCTTGTAAAGGAGAAAATTGGAATTACCCTGATTAGCTTTCTTTTTTGAAGTTTTTTTTTTTGGTTGATTTTTTTTAAATATATATATAATTTTTTATTTTAAGCTACCTCACGCTAAAACAAATAATTAAAAAGGATACCTTGGTGCAGATGCTGAGCTCCTGAGGGTGGGTGAATCTGGAGCTTGGTGGGGTGTTAATCACTTGATCCCCCATCTTCAGAAGGTGCTACAAGTTCTAGTATTTGTGTTCTGCCAACCCCCCCCCCCTCCCCTCCCTCATCCACGTACCCTCATCCTGGCACTTTAGCCAGGGGTGATCTCAGACAATCACTTTTTACCAAGAAAAGGCACAGTGACCAGGTGTGAGAGTGTGTATGATTTTTTTTTTTATGGTTTAATTCATGTAAATTGGAAATAAAACAAACAACAATGAAGTTGCGTTTTTTAGTTTTTTGTTCTAAGTTCCAGAGTTAGGCATGCATGTGGAACAATTGGGGATTTTTTATTTTATTTTCCCCTTGGTACAGTTTTTCCTTTTTAATTCCATGAAAAAGAAGAAGAAAGAAAACTTGCTTCCATGCCATGCTTTGGTGTCCTTCGTGTGTGTGTGTGTGTGTGTGTGTGTGTGTGTGTGTGTGTGTGTGTGTACTACGAGAGGGGGGAAGAGAACAGACTTGCAGAGGTAGACAGTATTTTTTTGGGGGGGTGATACTTTTTTATTTTGGTTGTGTTTGTTGGAAAAATATAAGGAAAAAAAGCGGAAAATGAAATCCTGTACTTTGTATATGTAAAATAGATGTTTTTAAATATTTGCAATACTGGTTTTCAGCATGGTAGAGTAGGAATTGATACAGCTACCAACCATGACTGACAGTAATCTTGTGAATTGATTTTGTCACCCTGTACTTTTGTCCTTTTTTTCTTCTTCTTTGCACCCCTTTGACCCTTCCTCCTTAGCAATAAAAGGTAGAAGCTTTTCTATAAACAAAAAAGAGCCATGTTTCTTTGTTTAAAACTTCCTTTTATTTTTTTCCCTTTTTTGTTTTTTTTTGTTTTTGTTTTGTATTAATTTCCAACCTATGATGTAACCTTTGTTTGAATGATGTTAACCTTCACATGGGATAATTCATGACAGAAACGGGAGAAAAATCCAAGACAAATAAAAAAAATAATTAAAAAAATTACACACAAGGGGTTCTCTCCATTCCTGGTTCTTGTTGTTTAAACCAGACAGGGCCCGGTTCGGACCTCTGAAGCAATACATATGGGTTGGAGAAATGTGTGGACTCCTTTGGGTGGGGTTAGTATATTGGGGCATGTGAATGGCCTGAGATATTTTCAAAAAGAGGATTTTAAAGACTGGATCACTGTGTATCCACAGAGGGAGAGTATTTCACATGTTTTACAAAGCATGGTCATAATCAAGCCTATAAAGAAATAATAATCATATAATCCTTACACTCAAGGCGCTTTACATGTTAGGTGGTCCCACCTCCTTGAGAAGAATGCAGGTTTTCCTGCATTTCCACATCACTCCACCGCTGGCTCTTCAGGCATTGAACTCACAGTAACTTGAGCATATAAACTTTGATTGTATTGCTTATTTGAACGTTTGCCTTGCATTAGTTGATCCTGGAATTCCGGGGTAATTTTTATTCTGTCTCTTGCTGGTAGTAACTCCTGAGCAATCTTGATGTGGGCTGTCAACAGACAAATGTTGATATACACCTAGTGACACCTAGTCACTATTTTATTGCCCAGATTCCATAATTGGACATATAATCTTAACTCTTTCAAGCAAAGTACATTTTAGCCGAACTCTGATTCATTACACATCAGAATAAAACCAATTATTTTGCATGATTAATGTCAGGGCGCCAATACTGGCCAGCTCTCAACTATAAACCTATTCCACCTGCTTTAAAGCCTTGATGGAAAGGCCCATCCCCCAGATCAAACCATTTTTGAAACATAAGGAATATAAGAAAACACTCAAACCAATACATACATTATCAGAAACGCAACACTTTAAATGCAATTAACAAAACAAAAACGAATTAACCTCATGTGCCAAATACAAATGCAAACAAATGTACTTTTCAAACAAAGAAAACATCTTAGACCCCCCTCCCTCTTAAGAACACTATGGTCTGAAAAAAGACCCTCAAGAAAGAGGGCCTCTGTAATAGCCTCCCCAACATTCAAGCAGTTCAAGTCCAGTGAATAACTTGAAATGGTACAAAGGTAAGCGGTAAACTGCCAGAGGTTAAAACAAAAAAGTTTAGATTACCAAAAACTGAAAAATAATGCGTCTCATTCAGATCACAGATCACCCAGTTTTGATCAGATTTATTTGCAAATAGTCTTGTTTTGTTCAGAACAACCTAATGATTTGATTTGATTTGATATTATATCAAACACAGAGACTTCAAATTTAATTATGTAAAATCGTTGTGTATTAGTACACTGTAAACAGAGTTTTCCTTCTTGACATTTTGAGCTCTCCACGGGTGTGTGTTGCTTCTACCAAAACGTAGGTGTTCTTGTTTTGATCAGTAGACTGTCTGGTTCCAGAATATGTCATAATTGTCAATATTTTCAGAGATGTTGTATTCCTACTCAGACCAAGTATCCCCCCACCCCACCATTTCAGATATTGGGGGGGGGGATAGAAACCAGTTTTGTCAGATCAGAGAATGCTTCACATCATAGAAAGCTGAGAGTCTCAGCTTTCATGGGATACCAAACATTTGGTAAACAACACAACAGTGAAGAGTACACATGGGATTAAACAGAAGCACACGGATTTGGTACCAGAGGGGTTTGTCAGATTAAGGGGTTACATTTTGTTAATTTGCAATTGTTTATTTGTTCTATGCTTTAATTTCAGAGTACTTTGAGACATTAAACTGCATACATTTGAATAAAAACTGGAAGAATTGAGGTGTTCTAAAACTTTTGACCGGTAGTGTATCTTTTTTAAAGTGTAACCATAAAGGTTAAAATTGTGAGAAGACGGGGTGCCAAATATGTCAGTGTATTGTCTGTAATATTTGGCACCCCTAAGAGAAAACTGGGGGAGCTAAATATTTCCATATACAGTGGGGGAAAAAAGTATTTGATCCCCTGCTGATTTTGTACATTTGCCCACTGACAAAGAAATGATCAGTCTATAATTTTAATGGTAGGTGTATTTTAACAGTGAGAGACAGAATAACAACAACAAAATCCAGAAAAACGCATTTCAAAAAAGTAAAAAATTGATTTGCATGTTAATGAGGGAAATAAACATTTGACCCCTTCGACTTAGTACTTGGTGGCAAAACCCTTGTTGGCAATCACAGAGGTCAGACGTTTCTTGTAGTTGGCCACCAGGTTTGCACACATCTCAGGAGGGATTTGGTCCCACTCCTCTTTGCAGATCCTCTCCAAGTCATTAAGGTTTCGAGGCTGACGTTTGGCAACTCGAACCTTCAGCTCCCTCCACAGATTTTCTATGGGATTAAGGTCGGAGACTGGCTAGGCCACTCCAGGACCTTAATGTGCTTCTTCTTGAGCCACTCCTTTGTTGCCTTGGCTGTGTGTTTTGGGTCATTGTCATGCTGGAATACCCATCCACGACCCATTTTCAATGCCCTGGCTGAGGGATGGAGGTTCTCACCCAAGATTTGACGGTACATGGCCCCGTCCATCGTCCCTTTGATGTGGTGCAGTTGTCCTGTCCCCTTAGCAGAAAAACACCCCCAAAGCATAATATTTCCACCTCCATGTTTGACGGTGGGGATGGTGTTCTTGGGGTCATTCCTCCTCCTCCAAACACGGCGAGTTGAGTTGATGCCAAAGAGCTTGATTTTGGTCTCATCTGACCACAACACTTTCACCCAGTTCTCCTCTGAATCATTCAGATGTTAATTGGCAAATAAAAACATTCAACATTTTAATTCTTGTGATTAATTTTTTTTTAAATCAATTACTAAAATCACTTAAAAAAAATTAAAATCTCAAAGTGATTAAAGACCGAGGGAGACTGACAGTTATTTTGTGTTTCTTCCATTTGCGAATAATCGCAACAACTGTTGTCACCTTCTCACCAAGCTGCTTGGCGATGGTCTTGTAGCCCATTCCAGCCTTGTGTAGGTCTACAATCTTGTCCCTGACATCCTTGGACAGCTCTTTGGTCTTGGCCATGGTGGAGAGTTTGGAATCTGATTGATTGATTGCTTCTGTGGACAGGTGTCTTTTATACAGGTAACGAGCTGAGATTAGGAGCAGTCCCTTTAAGAGAGTGCTCCTAATCGCAGCTCGTTACCTGTATAAAAGACACCTGGGAGCCAGAAATCTTGCTGATTGATAGGGGATCAAATACTTATTTCCCTCATTAACATGCAAATCAATGTATAACTTTTTTGAAATGCATTTTTCTGGATTTTGTTGTTGTTATTCTGTCTCTCACTGTTAAAATACACCTACCATTAAAATTATAGACTGATCATTTCTTTGTCAGTGGGCAAACGTACAAAATCAGCAGGGGATCAAATACTTTTTTCCCTCACTGTACCTGCTGTACTATTTGGCACCCCCTGTCTTCTCAAGGAGGTGGGACCACCTGACATGTAAAGTGCCTTGAGTATCGTTGAGCCGATTGTTAACATGCATTTTAAGGAATTGCTGTTTTTAGGGTGAAAATAAATACGGTGAATAATGAACTTGAAAATGTAATGTAAGAATTGCTTTTGTATATTGTATGTTAGTGTTTAAAAATCATAAACCGCCTTGGATAAAGGCATCTAGTATAATAAAAAGCAATTGGCATTGTTAAGGAGCCATGCTTACTGAAGAGAGTCTTTGTATTTTGAGTAGTGTCACGTCTAATCGTACAGAGGAGCAGGCTAGGTATACGTGGATGGTATAATTTGTGTACAAATGTAAGAATTGCAATAAGAAACGTGTTATAATGTAGGCCTACATTAATTAATTAAATCAGATTATATTGCAACAGTGTAACATTTCATCAGTACGTGCTCTGTTGCCCCGTGACTGAGTGATCAGGAGTTTAACATGGAAGGAAAAGAAATGCAGTTCTGGGGTAAACACTTGACTTGTTGAACGTTTGTCTCTGTATATGACTTATAGGGCTGTTCTGTGTCTGTCCTGCAATTAACATCGCATCACAGCTCTGAACTACAGCAGCTGGCCAGATCTGAAATGGCTCTCTAATACCGGCACTGCACCAGCTAAACCCAAACCAGTCCCATCCTTGGGAACCCCAATATCTACAGAAAGCACAGCAATCGGAATATGATGGCAAAAACAATTTTTATTGTAATAGTTAACATAAAAAGTGCTTACTCCTTTTAAGAAAACAAAGAAAGGTACAACTGGCATGCATTCATTCAGCGTCCCGATTTGTTCCACCCAAGAGAGGTTTCTCCAATAAACATTGTTACTTAATTCAGGGTTATTCAAAGGCTTACAGACAGCATCCAGGTGTTTGTAGGACAAAGATGTCTGGACTACAATGGACACAGTTGCTTGACATTGGATTCCCACCACACAAGTGTATGTATGCTGAACACATTATTTAGTTTTCATGCAAAGCCACTGAAGTCTACCGTTAGGAAACCTCCCTCCAGCAAAAGATGAAAGGACTCTGGAATTCTCTGGAAAATAAATGAAGATTGTTGACCCTGCAAGCCCAGCCGATCAACAGGAAAGCCAGTAAGGCAGTGTGAGTGGTCAAGGAGGAGCACTACAGTCTCAGCTTCAGTTGTGTTTCCACACATTATTCCCTTTAAAATAAGGGCACAGCACTCATTTAAAAGGTGCTGCTGTGATGGTTTGATGTAAAGAGACATCCACAAAATAATGAATTACTTCCCATTCTTTTTCTTATGTCATGCGCAGCACATCAACAGAGGATGTGTAAAGTACACGTTGCGTCTGTATAAGTCAGACCTGTATAAGGTGGTGTGTAGTATAACTTGGGCCTTACGAAGAACCGCCACCCTCAGTAGATGAGATTCCATCCTCTCCCCCTGCAGGGCGCCTCCTGAACAGCAGCAGTCTCCGGTCCCAGGCCGTGCTGCCTAGGCTGCGGACCAGCTCCATGCCACAGCTCTGCTCCAGGTGTTTTGTGGCCTGTACTGCCATGTCCCCGCGGATCCCCAAATCCTTGAAATGCTCGAAGTCCCTGCGGCCCAGCTTGCGGAAGCGCCGCGCGGCCGACCTGTAGCACTTCCAGGGCTGGGCCTCCAGCAGCAGGTGGCGGCAGAGAGTGGCCAGCCGGGAGAGCAGGTCGAGCAGGGCCTGATCGCCGTGATTCAGGTGCACCCACATGGTCACCGCCAGGCAGGAGCCGAGGTCGAAGGAGCAACGCCCGAAGCGGCTCAGGTATCCCCCCAGCTGGGCGCGGCAGGCCTGCTCCTGGGTGATGTCAAGGGAGATGAAGTTCACAGTCTGGGGGAAGGGGTTAGCCTGCTGTGCTCTCTGGATCAGCACCTCGTCCAGGTCACAGCCCAGCATGTACAGCTGAGGGTCCCCGGCGCCCTCCATGTGCCCAATTAGGTGCCTGTACAGTGCCACACTTAAATCCTGCCATTTAGTGGGAGCAAAGACAAATTAACAACACAGCTCAGTTCTTATTTTCTTATTGGCGCGTGGAGGAGTCAGTACATTTACAAACTAATACAGGTGAATATTAAAGTCCAATACATCTTTCAGTGGTTTACAATGGGGTCCTTGTGTTCAGCAGACTTAAAATAAGTCATTAAGAACAGAAAATATATAAATAAATGCAAATCATCATAATAGTCCATGCAGATATGATCATCAATATGCTGTGAGGAACAGAACGGTATACAGCAAACTGAGAGCTACTGATGCATCAGATCACTACAAAATTGTGGGGGAAGCATAATGGCAAACCTCTGCAAAATAAATGTGCATAACAGAACAGTAAAACAGTTACATGTTGCATGTGTGGATACTGTGACAGGCTGTGCAGCTCACTCGCACACGCTGGAGCGCAGCCCGTCACCCAGCTGCGCAGACTGCAGGCGCAGGGACACAATGCACTGTGACTCACTCACCCCGGAATTGCATCCCACGTCGAGCGTCAATATGGGCCCGCTGGCTGCGGCGCTGTAGCCCAGATCCTGGAGCAGTGTGGCCGGTATGAGGCTCAAGCGGTTCTCCGGAGGGTTGAAATCATAATAGTTTATAAAATTCCCGTAAGGAGCCGCTCCTGGATCATCCGCCGCTCCCTCACCTATGGAGGCGGCCATCTTTGTCCGGCTTCTTAACCGTTCCGTGTAGAAACACGATTCCTCTGTGCGCAGGACACTCGGCCCGCTTCTAACAAATGGCAGACAGTGAGAGAGACGGAATTTGCGCTGTTTCAGTAGTAATTGAAAATAACATGTCGTGTAGATAATTAATGTAGGGAAAAACAACATTATTCCACACCATACGTGAATGATATTTAACACGTGTCACAGGACGCTTTTCAGTTACTTCCTGAAACTTCAGATGCAAATTTAAATTAATGAATTGTGCTTTCTATAAAGGAAAAATAAGCCGTTACAGTAAGCCTGAAATCTGGCTCCCTAATTTTATACACGCAAACCCGATCAGACGTAAGAAGCGCCACATCTGGCAGCCTTAGTTAGACAGAGACTTCAGTGCCCAGTAAACTCCCCCATTAGTTTCGTGGGTATGCTTTCTTAAAGAAGCTATACTACTTAACACAAAATGTGTGAATAAAGGTTTCATGTACTGCCACAATAAATGCATAAATACAGTGTATACATCGTGCTATTCATAATGTCTCGGATCGGACCGGCGCTATGGCACTCAGCAGGGCTGTAAGGGAAACAGGGCGGGTGGATTTACAGCTATACTTACCAAGTTTGTATGTGCAAATTATGCAGCTTCAAGTTATTTTCCTGTTGACAAAACCAATCCGTACTCGAGGAAATGCAGTATCGCACAGTTGGTATGTTAGAGAAGTTAAAACGAATCTGGCAACACTTCTAGATTACATCAGAGGAAATTGCTTCAATTCGTCTGTGTTTGTTTTTCTGGGAAGAATAACGTTGCTCTTCAGATCCGCGGAGCCACCAACTGTCTCTGTTGGGTTCAATGTCACAGGTAACTTTTTTGTTTTTTAAATAACTTTCCGTTATATGAATTTGATGTCTAGGATATTACAATAGGGGGCGGACTGTAAAATGTGCATTTGAACTTAACGTGGTCTGATGAACTTGACACGGGTGCTGCATTTTTTCATGCTCTTTTCATCTGTCCAGGAATCCCAAAAGCCTGCATCAGCGATGGCACAGCGGCCAATACCTTTAGATGACCCCTGCAGTCAGTGTCAGGCGCCGAACAGTAAGATATGGCACTTTATACTACATATTACGCAATTAACTGCATTTTATTTTTGCTCTGTTTCTAATGTTTTATCTAAGTTCACCCAACAATATTTGGCAGATGAAGCGAATTGTCATTACAGCTGGGGTAAATATATTTTCTGTTACCTGTATTACAGTATACAGACAATCTAAGAAAACATGCAAACTGAGATTATGCACACAAATCTGTAAATGTACCTCTCCACTGCCACCTCCAATTAATCTATGCCTTTCATCTATAACCATGCAATGCATTAAAAAGGGCACCTTCTCTTTCACCTTGTGATTCATGGATTTAAATTACGTAATAAAGATTCTTGGGCAAGGCAAAGCAAACAACTGAAAATACTTTGGGATACACAGGCACCGTCTCTCGGCTTTTGGTTTCTTTTGCCTCAGTTTATAAATCTGTCTGCCTCACCCCATTGAAATGTTGAAATGCATGTCTTAAATGGCCATATTTCTGTTTTTCTTTGCATCAGTGCTTGCGACATCGGAAATAATGCTGCGGCTTCCAACTCTTGAACTCTAGCTAGCATCACTGATATCTTTTTGCCTGTTGGCAGGGCTCCAGATGCTGCACAAAGCTGCACTAAGGGACTGCAGCAAAACCCCCAGTGACCAATATAGCCTGGGGGAGCAGTCTCCCAGAGAGGTGGTCTGTGCCAACCAGTATATAGATCTAATGGTCCTGTCACAGGACTCCCCAACCGAACTGGGCACACTTGCCACTGGGAAAGCACACTTAGAGTTTAAGAAGGATGAGGAGAACATGGAGCTGGATTCGGTTGGTGTGGAGCATTTCTTCAGCAAGGATTTGGAGCAACAACACAACCCCAAGATTGTAGTGGCTGTTGGTGTGGCAGGAGTAGGCAAAACCACAGTTGTTCAAAAACTGACTTATGACTGGGCTTCTGGGAGGCATTATGGCAGCTTTGCTTTTGTGTTCCCCTTCGAGTTCCGGAAGCTTAACCTGATCGAGGAAGAGATGTCCCTCGCCACCCTCGTGATAAAGCAGCACGCGCACCTTGTCCAGGACGCTGTCAGGGAGGCCCTGCAGAGCCCCGAATCAGTATTGTTCCTATTGGACGGCCTGGACCAGTACCATCACGGGCTGGATTTCACAAAGACGCAGCTCTGCTCGGACCCAGAGAAGGTCATTCCCATGCCCCAGTTGGTCGCCAGCCTGATGTCTGGAATACTACTGAAAGGAAGTTCGGTTCTCGTCACCACTAGACCGACAGCCGCCCTGGTGTCTTTGAGGGAGGTCCAGGTTGATCGGTATCTTGAGATCTTTGGTTTCCACAATCATCACAGGAAGGCCTACTTTGACCGGTTCTTTGAGGACACTAGACTTGCAGACGAAGCTTTTCGGCACATAGAGAAGAATGACTTCCTCTCCACCTTGTGCTACAACCCCTCCTTCTGCTGGATCATCTGCTGTGCGCTGAAGGTGCATTTCAGTGCAGGAGAATGCCCTCCAGAGACTTTGACCCATGTGCTGGCCAGCTTCACCACCAGCCTCCTCCTGTCCAAGGGAGAACCTGCACCAAGGGATCTCATCCTCAGACTGGGGAAGATGGCTGTACATGGGATACGCAACGGGACAGGAGTAGTCTCGAAGGAGGAGATGGCCACCTTTGATATCCAGCCGTGTCACACCTCTCCGGTCCTTTCAACTTTCTTACACACAGAAGGAGGCGCTCTGTGCCGAACAGCATCATTTGTCCACCCTACGATACAGGAGTTCTTGGCCGCTTGCTCATTTTTTCTCCATCCATCTGTGAATATGGAAGAGCTGCTAGAAAAGCCACAGGAATTTCTCGACGTCTTCCTGGTAGGTCTTTCCACGCCTCTGGTGAGGAAGCCACTGGAGACAATCCTGGGAGAGTTTGAGCGCGAGCCACTCCAGAAGACCCAGAATTGGCTCAAGCAGACAACCCAGCAAGCAATGCAGGCCTGGGACAAGGATGAGCATCTCCGCTGCTTCCACCTGCTGTACCATAGCCAAAGCGAGAGTTTAATCAGAGAGGTATTTCAAAAGCCAGTCCACATAAACGCTTCATATGCCACGCTGAGCCTTCTGGACTGCACTAGCATTGCGTACGTCGTGAGCAGCTGCGGCAATGTGGAAAAACTGCAGCTAATGGGTACCAGCCTGACGGAGGCCATGACCAGTCGGCTCACGCTGGCATTCAGCTGCTCCGAGAAAATCGGGTGAGTGGTCAGCTCCTGGCATCGGTAAGGGCAGGAATTCTACTAGTGTGTGGAACAGGCTTTGGTATCAAATTATCCCAGTGGCTTACTAGGCCTTTTGGTCTATACTCCTCATACTTACTAGATGCCCTTTTACATTTTTCCAGATTAAAAATGGGCGTTGCATTATTTCTCATTTCATAAAACGTTGCCGTCGTTTACAATTTGTAGGTCAGTTTGTTGGGGGTTATTTTTACAGCATGGTAATTATTTGAGTTTCTGTGTATGTCACTGATTAACTAAGATATCACAGGGAAATTGAGCCACTGTGGATCTACTGTTATTTTCCCCCGCTGTGACTGTTCTGCAGGCTGGCGCAATGCCGTCTGCCAGGGGAGTCCTGCGCCCACCTGGCCTCAGCCCTCAGCAGCGGAAAGACCAAGCACCTGGAACTGACGTACAACAGGGACTGCCTGGGGGACACTGGGGCCAAGCTACTGTGTGCAGGACTGAGGGATCCCAACTGCAAGTTACACACACTGCTGTGGGTATACACTTTAATTATTACAATCATTGATTTTGAGTTTCTGAATACTTTTGCAAGGCATTATATATATATATTATATACACACCTATACACACACAAACCCACTGTATAGGGCTGGGCGATATGACTTAAAAATAATATCTCGTTATTTTTTAGAAGTTTGGGCGATACACGATATATATCTCGATATTTCTTGTTTTTATCCAATCAAGCCACAAAATAAGACCTATGACATTCAAAGTATTTCGTTAAGCCTCCAATAAGCAAAACTAACAAATACTACATGCAGGCTGTCATGGTAAATATATGAAGAATGAAACACATTACAGGGCAAGTGTTGTGTGATTACTATTACGTGTGTTATGTTGTTATGGGATATATATACATAAGTTTAAATATAGCTGGCGTTAAATGCGGGTGCCTTATCCCAGGGATTTTATATAGAACAATTATCCGGTCAAGGAAGGACAGCAGCTCCCGTCTAAAAACAGTCCATATTTACCGATGTCTCAAAAATTATTTTTTAGAGAAAAAGTGAACATTATAATGCTTACGTGTTTCCACTTATCTTCCTCAGAGCACATATATACATATACACACATTGTGATTTACTGTCACATAACAACAATAACACCAGTAATAGTGATCACGCAACACATGCGCTGTAAAGGTACAGATTCAGGCAGATTTAGCACAGCCGGGTCTATAGTGGCGCATCTGCTGGACAGAGACATTTCTCCTCCGACTGTCGCGTCTCGATTCTACTTACAAGTACAGCACGTTGTTAATACAAAATAGTTATAATAATAATAATAATAATAATAATAATAATAATAATAATAATATTGAACCACTTCACCATCTTAATAAAAAGGACATTATACTTTCTGCATGTGTTTGCATTGCTTTCCAATTCATTAAAATGCAAACAAACGTTTATTAATTTTATACAAATGATATCAGTCTAAATTAGCGGGGGTGGGGGGTGCCTGCAGACAGCGGGGCGCAACGTGTGCGCTTGCGCATTAAAGAATCTCTTGGTTGTGTTGGTTATTGTGTGTCAGTTCTCTCTCCTCATGTCTGTTTGTGTTTCTGATGCACATCTTTTGCCGCATCCAGCACGTGTGGAAGAACCGGAAAGAACGCAAAGCGTCCTAATGACGAAAAATACTGCCGTAAAGATTGCAATTTGCGATATAGCATAATATGAAACGATAGACGTTTTTATATCGTCATACGATATATATCGTCATATCGCACAGCCCTACCACTGTATATGGAAAGAGGTTGGGGGGGACCTCATCTGCAAACTATACACACAGTACTGCTTCAACATTTCAGATGTCAAAATCAATATTGAGTGTGAGTGTCCTCTGCAGGCTGGGCAGCTGTGGCCTGTCAGAGCAGAGCGGTGAGGACCTGGCCTCTGCCCTCAGCGCCGCCTCCTCCGAGCTGCGAGAGCTGGAGCTAAGGGGCAACGCACTGCAGGACCAGGGGGTCATACGGCTCAGCGCAGGACTCAGTAGCCCCAACTGCAAACTCCAGTCCCTCAGGTACTTGCAGTCTGCCTGGTGCAGCGCCAACACAATGCAACACACCAGTTCACAAGCAGGGTGCCAGTGGTTATATAGGCTTGTACAGACACGTTTTATCGCACTTGCACATTGACAAATGCAATGCTCAGCAGAAAACTGAGAAAGTGTGGGAACTGACTGTTGCAAACATGTACTTCTCTACTTGATAATGACATGGGTTTTACAGGCACCTAAAGAAGAGATAGGAACCATTTATTGCATTATCAGCATTGAGGGATGTTAAGCAATTGAGATGTTAGAAGGTGAATGTGGAGAGTGTGAACAGTGCTCCTTTAGCAGTGCTGTAACCTCTGTCCTTGACCATCTCTGTACAGTCTGGACCACTGTGAGCTGACAGCAGACTTTGGAGAGCACCTGGCGTCAGCCCTGCGTTCAGCCCACTCGGCTGTGAGAACACTGCAGCTCAGGAACAACGAGCTGGGGGACAGCGGCTTTCAGGGGCTCACTGCGGCGCTGCAGGATCCCAACTGCAAGCTGGAGCAACTATTGTAAGACAATGCACTGTGTAGTTTTTTTTTTTTTTAAGGCTGCAGTTGAAGTTTTGGTGTTAACACAGGCCCACGGAAACCAGAACTGATATATTCTCTCTCTAAGCCCCATAATTCACCAACACTCAATATCTTTAATCAGATATTCATCTGGACCGAATGAAACCTGTGGCCCTACCCATGAATTGTAAATGATGAGCTTACCGATCACATTTTGATTTCTAAGCGGTAGAAAAAGGCTTCTGACAATAGATTAAAATGCGATCGGATGCGGGTCTTTGAGAGACACAGTTTTGTTTCCGTTTAGCCCCATGTCAAGTATGGTTAAGGGTGTCTCAATGGCCATCTTTCACTCCGCAGTGTGAACGACTGCTCACTGACGACGGCGTCCTGCGCGGGGCTGGCCAGGGCCTTGCGCTCACAGGCATGCCGGCTGACAGAGTTGGACCTGTCTGTCAACGATCTGTACGACCAGGGGGTGGCCCAGCTCTGTGGCGCACTCAAACACCGCGGTTGCAAACTGGAAAAGCTCAGGTCAGCGAGCCGTACACCACTGCATTACGGGTGACGGGTTGTGCAGGTTTTTCATATGTCTCTTTAAATCCCCATGCTTACAGCCCACAGACAGAACTCGAGTGGTTCAGTATATAATTTACCGACTGAGAAGGCAGCCACAGCTCCTGATCTGACCTGGGGAGTTTTCGGGAGTAGGGCTCAGGAATGCGAGAAATATGTGCCACCGCCGAGGAGAGAGCAGATGGAAAGGGTGCCACTTGGTGTGTGACGTGACGCTCTGTGCGCTCCACCCCCAGGCTCGCCCGGTGTGAGCTGACCAGTGGCTGCTGTGAGGACCTGGCTTTGGTGCTGCGCTACAGGAGCTCCAGGCTGAGGGAACTGGAGCTCGGCGTGAACCCACTGAAGGATGAGGGAGTGAAGGTGCTGTGGGGGGCTCTGAAGGACCACCGATGCAAACTGGAGCACCTCGGGTAGGCTTACTGTACTAACTGGCTTTTCAGTGTTGCGATTTTACCTGTTAGTCGGGAAATGTCCTGCCTTGTTGGGATTCTTTATTTGTCACATCTCAGCTTCATTATGAAGTGGTTTATAAAAAACTTTGTCCAATCATTGTAGGAAATATTTACATACATAAAATGAAAAAAGGAATTTGCAATTCATTGTTGTTTCCAATGGCGGGTCTCATTTTGTCAGCGTGGAGCTGGCCAGCCTGACCGATGCCTGCGTTGACGAGCTGACCGCCGCCCTGCGGGTGAACCGCTCTCTGAAGTACATCGAGCTGAAGAACAACAACCTGACGGACGCCTCCATCCCCGAGATCCTCAAGGTGTTCCAGGACAGCCCCACGCTCCAGAAAATCAAGTGAGTGTAGTTGTTTGCACCATAGCTGCCACAGAGGTACGACCTCTTCACATAAGATCAATATTTATTTTAAACTTTGGATTTTTGGGGTGTTTTCAATCTTTGGTAAATCCTGGCAGAACCGTAACATTGCCGCTAGAGGACTATTTGAAGAAGCCGAGTTAGGGTGCGATTGTGGGACCCACAGCATCCTGGGTGACCTATGAGATGAGACTGGGGGACATACATGTCTGAGACCTAAATCAAATTACACAATGTTCTAGACCAAATGCAATGCTTACAATGTGTTGATTAAAATTAAAAGCTGCCCTTTCTTTATTAGGTGCTGGCAAGAGAAGAGACATGTCATTTTTGGGAGGCCTAAAAGTGAATTTGAGCTCAATAATTAGGACCCTTTCTTTATTAGATGATATTTGTCATGCTTTGTGTGTATGTGCATCTCTACAGTGTACGCTACAACAACTTCAGCGAAGAGGCTCTGATGATGCTGGACGAATGCGACCGAGAGATTGAATACTGAGGCTGGAGAATCAACCTCAGGAGGCCACAAGCAACAGACAGAAAAGGATGGGGAGGAGAAAACAGGTGGATTTCTGAGGGCTATCGCTTTGTTATACTGGAGAAACTGGGATTAAAGTTACTGTTTCTCAGATGTTTTCTTTTGCACCTGTGGTTTTTTTTTTTCTTCGGTTGCATCATCTAGCAAAGAGGCAAATTTTCATACTGTAGAGCTCGGCAATTAACAAATCTGCTTTCCCTTTCCTCACAGTGACACTGCAGTACAAGACTTAATTGTGCAATTATGTCAAAATTGCAGCATTTGCCCTCAACATTATGACACTTGAATTAAGGAATTTGGTTCCTTAAAGCTATGCAACACTTCAACTTAAAACAAATAAAAAACAGCACTATCTTGCACTGCACATTTATTTCTTACACACAATGCCGTTTCCTGAAAAGTATACAAGACTTCAAAGTATGTGTCTGGAATTGCTACAGGTGCCACTAAAGATAGCATCCTCATGACATCGTCAGGCAGGATAGGGTTGGTAAATTTGCACCACTGTAATGAAAAGGCTTGGAGGTAAATAAAAACGCTACATTGGCAAAAAGGTTTAAATTGAGTTTACACTGAGTTATTCCACACCGACCTTGACAAACCATTTCTCTATGGACCTCATTTTGTGCACAGGGGCATTGTCATGCTGAAACAGGAAAGGGCCTCCCCAAACTACTGCCACAAATCGTCTAGAATGTCATTGTATGCTGTAGGGTTAAGATTTCCCTTCAGTGAAACTAAGGGACCAAGCCCAAACCATTATTCCTCCTCCACCAAACTGCCAGATGGTGAAGCGTGATTCATCACTCCAGAGAATGGAGAATGTTTCTACTGCACAGAGTCCAATGGTGGCGAGCTTTACACCACTCCAGTCGATACCTGGCATTGTGCATGGTGATCTTAGGCTTGTGCGGCTGCTCAGCCATGGAAACCCATTTCATGAAGCTCTCGATGAACAGTTCTTGTGCCGGTGTTGCTTCCAAAGGCAGGACAGACGATTTGTACATGCTACGTGCTTCATCACTCGGCTGTAACATTCTGTGAGCTTGTGTGGCCTTTCCACTTCACAATAACAGCACTTACAGTTGACTCTAGCAGGGCAGAAATTTGACTAACTGACTTGTTGGAAAGGTCTTCAGTATGGCCCATTCTACTGCCAGTTTGTCTATGAAGATTGCATGGTTGTGAACTTGATTTTATATACCTGTCAGCAATGGGTGTGGCTGAAATAGCAGAATCCACTAATTAGAAGGGGTGTCCATATACTTTGTTGTTGCATATGTTGTGTACTACAAAAAAGTGGCCTAATGTCTCGGCGAATTGTGATAATCCAGGCTTTCCTTGTTTGTTTTTCTACTGTACACCCGTGAAGTGAAAGGGCTTGATCTCGATCATAACGAAAATCACTCACACGGCTTGGAACACAACAGTGATACACATTTGTTTATGGCACTTCCAGAACTGATACTTTCCGAGCCTCGTTTTCGCTGGGACTGTGAATAAGGTCCATTATGACTATAGTAATAATAAACTGTAGTTTGTGTAGTTTATTTACACTTACATGTTACAGAGGAGTTTTGTAATGGGGTGGGGGGTTAAAACTATTTATACATCATTGTGTTAGTGCTTGCATTTGAATGAGGAAATATGAAAAAAACTGAAGACATTTTAAAAGATCAATCAATATTTGTATTTAATAATTTTTATTAATAATAATAAGATTAAATAATTGGTCCCAGTAATCCTGTTGAAGCCAGGGGGACACTCAGCACTTGGCTTTCTTGTGCACTGGCTCCAGGATGACAGCAGATCTCTTGCGCCCCCCAGTGCAGAAGCTGTCCTCCCTCATGTTGGTGGGGGTGGCCTTGGCCAGGCTGCAGGGTCTCTGTTAGGGGCTTCAGGTCGGGAATGAGGGCAGCAGTCTGTGTACAACCTTCCTCCAGCTGTGTCTCCTCCACCTGGGACGACACACAGCGCTGAGAAAGAGACACACCTGCGATACCACTGATCAACACTGCCCATCTTTCACTGCCCCACCGTCCCAGGTGGAGGAGACGCGGCTGGAGGAGGGCTGTACACAGACTGCTGCCCTTGTTCCCGAACTGAAGCCCCTAACAGAGACCCTGCAGCCTGGCCAAGGCCACCCCCCCAGCCCCACCAACATGAGGGAGGACAGCTTCTCCACTGGGGGGTGCAAGAGATCATCTGTCATCCTGGAGCCAGAGCACAAGAAAACCAAGTGCTCAGTGTCTGGCACGTTACAACCCTTTCAGGGTTGTTGGCATTTATCAGTGCTGGGCGATACCAAATTAAGGCATGACATGTAAATGCTTAGCTTAAAATGGATGTGTACAAACTGATTTTTTCCTGGTAGAGCAGAACCGGACTTCAGAAAATAAGCGTTGTCACATGGTCCAAAACAAATCAAACAAGTAAAACAATTATTCCAAAACAAAAAGGTCCTTTATTTCTCTAAGCAAAGCTAGTATTCTGTTTCTCTTTAAAATGTACCTCACCAGCTGCTTCAATTAAATCGTACACACAGGTAGAGCACTGCATCGAACAAATCTACCAGGCCAGCAACCCCAGTACACCGCACTGAAGCCGCAGCCTGTCGGATCTCGGTGGTTCCTGGACCCATAGGCGGTATTTTCCCCCTCAGGACCAGGATTTCCAAAATCAATGCCAGAGTACTGCTGCAGTGTTGGGGTATTGCACATGAGATTTTAAACCCAAGTCCTCAAACATTAACCAAGACACTATACGATAGTGTCCCCCTGGCTACAGCATGATTACTGGGACCAATTATTTAGTCTTATTATTATTAATAATCAATTATTTAATAATCTTTCAATACGAATATTGATTGATCTTTTAAAATGTCTTCAGTTTTTTCATATTTCCTCATTCAAAAACAATAGCACTAATGCATTGCTGTATACTTAGATCTAACACCCTGTCCCATTACAAAACTCGTTTGTAACGTGCAAGTGTAAATAAACTACACAGAATACAGCTGATTATTAATAGCCGGAAATGAGAACTGAAGACACGAAGTTTGGTTCCAAGTGGCACACAAATGAGCCCTTACAATATACATGTCGTCTTTACGTAGAGATCAATATTAAAGCAGATCAGCGGTAAATATTTCAGTTGTGTATTGTAATCCTAAAAAGTAAAATGAACTATATGTAAGATACCAATGAAAACTCTTTACAAAACGGTAACTGGCCAGTACGGGGATCGAACCCGCGACCTTGGCGTTATTAGCACCACGCTCTAACCAACTGAGCTAACCGGCCACTATACATTAAAATTCATCCTCACTGTAAGTCCACTGACAAAAGTATACATGTCATTACTTTAATTTATATTTTTAGAGGTTTTTGTAAATATTTAAATTACATAAGTCAACGTTGCAACAGTAATGAAAATGGCAGATGCCAAAATGCCAAGAAAACCCCCCAGTAGGGGGTTTGCGTTTTACAGGCATTGGGTTTGTCCCTTCCGAGAACCCTTACTTCAGACTCACGTGTCAGAGAGCACTGCACATAACACTGTGACATTGAAAGTAGCTCTTCCACTGAACAGGTAAGCATTTCCCGTATTAATGATGGCTTAAACTAGATAGGCAGTCGTTACTTGTGACAATGGTCGAGATGCAACCAGTTTAGTTTTAAAAAAAGAAAGTCACCCTTCCCTTACAACCAGATCATATCAGGAAATAACTCGCAGCAGGAACTGGAAAGAAAGGATCTCTCATATCTGCGGTTGCCTACATAAACACACCTACTGTGAAGTAAGACATCCGTGCCTGTGTTATCGTACTACATATGGGATATATACACTTCATAATCAGTTTAAATGCTCGTATCTTCGTTTGAAGTAAATGCAGTTACACGTTGGGGATAAATTAGTGCACAGCGACGCGTTGTGTGTGCGTGACATGAAACCGCTACGAAGCGTCTCGTCGTGCAGCATCTCCTTTAGGGTGGTAGCGTGTACACAAGTACCATTGAACAAACTGAACCAACCGCAGACACGTTGGACTTTCTTTAAAGGAGGACGTAGCTTGACAACTGAAAATACCCGGTGGAAGCCATTCCGTGCTGCGGCTGCGTCATCAGAGCTCCGCGTTTTGGCCCGACGTCAGGTAAGTCGCGCCGACACACCCGCTCAGCCGCCTCCCGAGACGTCAATCATCAAATCCGGCGCATTTTCAGCGTTTGTGCGCGTTTATTGGAGCACAACTGCCTGGAGAGCCTTTGGTGACCTGCGCAGTTGCGATCACGTTCCCGAGAAAATGGACGAACGGTCATGGCAATGGGACAGGTGTTTAATCGGAACACGTTTTACAAGACGTACTTTAATTAAAGAAAAAGTAGCAGGTAAATCCAGAAACGAGTCACTGAACTTCAATTCCCCTACTGTTTATCCTGGAACGTGTCTAGAAACAACCCCCACTTTAACGAGTGTAAATTAACTTAGGATATATGCATCTTGTTTACCAGGCGAAATTAACTTGTATATTATTTTTGAAGAGCACCTTTGTGTCCGTTTGCCCTGCAGTCGCAGTCTGGTCGCCATGGTCCTGGGAAAGCGCCTGGCAGACGTGGGATACCGGGTCTTCTCCGGCTCCATGATGGTGCTCACGGTTTACGCCGGATACCTGTGCGCCCATCGCGGGTACCGCTACATGCAGCGGCAGAAAGAGCTCAAACTGGCTGCAGAAACCCAATCAGAAGAGACCCTGAAAGACTGACAGGCGCTTAGCCCCACCCCTTCCGTGCTAAATACCCCCATATAATGAGAATTGTTTGTTTGGAAACGTTGGCAAGTTTGGGGTTTGTAAAAAGGGAGTCAACATGTATACATTTGTTTTAGTGCACATATGATAAAGCAGAGTCTTTCTAAATGATTGTAATCAAGCCCCCTCTTTTGACCTGGGTGGATGCTCATTGTGGAGTACAAGGCTGTTTATTAAAAGGGGTTCAGATGCATCCTGTTGATATATGCTTTTGCCTTACTCTTGGTACTGTATGAGAGTGTGGAAGAGATACCAATACCTGGCACTGGATCATATACTGTAATCTGAAGTCATTAAATCATTTTTTCTTGGATCACTTGGTATTGTTATACCCTGGTTATGTACAAAAGCAGGGATGTCTACAATCTTTGCTGACCAATGAACAATTTCCGTACAGGAGATCAATGGTTTAGAGTAGTTCCCAACCCTGGCTTGGGAGAACCCCATACTCTGCTGGTTTGTGTTCCAACCCAGCTCTCAAATACTTTATTGAACTAATAATTAAGAGCTCCCTTGGAACACAGACCAGCAGGGTAGGGGGTCCTCCAGGACCAGCAGTGGGAACCACAGATTTATAGGTTCTTCTACAGCAGGGGTGTCAGACTCCAGTCCTGGGGGGCTATAGTATCTGCTGGGTTTCATTCCAGCCCAGCTCTTGGCTCTTTAATTGGTCCAATTTAACAATTTAGATTTTAACACTTCTCTCCAGGCTGAAATGTTCTGCGGGTTCAATGTTTTGAGTCATCAACAAATTGTAAGATATCAGCTATGAAAATCCAATATGAAAGTTTAAGATAATGTCGTTATTTACTCAGGTAGGCTTAAGTAGTTCCTGCTAACGAAAACATGTGGACACTGCGGCCCCCCAGGACTGGAGTCTGACACCCCTGTTCTACAGAATAAGGACTTGATTTATGCAAGACTGTAGCCCTGCAGTATCAGAGAAGCTGCAATGGAAAAGGGTTTCCTTCTTTTATGGTCTATCTGTGTTGGAACTAGTTCACAATTCCTGGACATGCTTCTTTAAGAAGGTAGATTGTAGATGACTCATGTAAATAGGACCTAAATGTGACTTAAGGCCTCAACAACCTGCTCTTCTGATGAAGCCAATCTACCTGTAAGAATCATCAATCCCAAGCTTCCTTTCAGGGTTGTTGGCATTTATCAGTGCTGGGCGATACCAAATTAAGGCATGACATGTAAATGCTTAGCTTAAAATGGATGTGTACAAACTGATTTTGAAGTTCATTTTTCCTGGTAGAGCAGAACCGGACTTCAGAAAATAAGCGTTGTCACATGGTCCAAAACAAATCAAACAAGTAAAACAATTATTCCAAAACAAAAAGGTCCTTTATTTCTCTAAGCAAAGCTAGTATTCTGTTTCTCTTTAAAATGTACCTCACCAGCTGCTTCAATTAAATCGTACACACAGGTAGAGCACTGCATCGAACAAATCTACCAGGCCAGCAACCCCAGTACACCGCACTGAAGCCGCAGCCTGTCGGATCTCGGTGGTTCCTGGACCCATAGGCGGTATTTTCCCCCTCAGGACCAGGATTTCCAAAATCAATGCCAGAGTACTGCTGCAGTGTTGGGGTATTGCACATGAGATTTTAAACCCAAGTCCTCAAACATTAACCTAGACACTATACGATAGTTTCGCGCTGCTAAACCCCAGGGCTCAGACTGCGATCCAACAATCGGGCTCTCAGATTGGCGAGCACCACGAGCTGGCGGTGCTTTGCAATCTATTTGGAATGAATAGTGCTTTGGTTCTCTGTCCAGAATCATACTAGGAATGTTGGCACAGTGGAATCTTGATTGTGCTGGTTAAGTGCTGTGACTGACCAGTAGTTGCTTAGTTTCTATGGGAACACTTTACAATAATGTGCACCAATCCTTAATTAATGTATGAATCCCTCATGCACTACCACTGAGTTCCAATGCTGGCCACATGTAGAAGTTCTAACCCCAAATGTGGTCTGTAACCCTATCTCAGCTTAACCTTTATATATCTGCGATTAACATCAGATGAAGTGCATAAGTTATTAATGTGGTATTCATACATCAATTAATAATTGACACCCATTATTGTGACATGTGACCGTTTTGATTGCAAGATGCTCTCGAATGCTGGGTGTGAAGAATTCTACACAAACTCAGCACATACAGATAACCCACTTCTGTGGTTGCTACGATCCCAAGCAAGACTTGGGATACGGGTGACTACACAGTTCTGACAGCCGCTGAAAATAATCAATTTAATATTAACTTTTTTTCCATTTGGTCTCCAAATAAAAATTAATAAAACAAAACAAAAGAAACAAACAAACGAAACACATAACAATTGATACAAACTCAAGTATGCATGACAATAACAGCTTGGGCAGCCATTCCATCTGCTATAAAACGCAAAGTGGGCAACATGAGCGGTCATGACCCCTGCAAGATTGAGCAACATTACCGATTTGGTTTTATTAGGGTGGTTCAGTTTGTATTTTTTGGTCTTCGTTGCGATTGTCACTTCAGTTTCCCCTACGATTGTCCTGTCTGTCCTTTCCAAGACTATTTCATGCCTTTAAAAAGTCTTTGTAGCAAGGAGGGTTTAGTGTCCAGGTAAAGGGGGGTGGTGGTGATTGTGGGGTACTGCACATTGGGAAACCACTTCCTTCCTTCACCTTTAGTGCTCTTGTCCCCACACCCCCATTGCCAGGTGCCCATTGGTTCCGTTCTCCCCCTTGGTGAGGGAGTGGCGCTGGGGGGGCTTGGTACCGTCTTTGGTCGCGTCGCTTTCCTCCTCCGAGCTGCTCTCGATGTCGCTGCGGTCATCCTTCGACACCTGTGGCACGCACAAGGGCACGAGTTAGGCAACAGTCACAAAAAACAAATACACAGACAGTGCTATTCTGTGGGTCCCTAAGGCACACAGAAATGGAAAAGATTAATTTATACAGTCTGCAGGGGATTTACAAGACCACAGCCCTCAAGTCACTTGGCAAGGCCTTCAAAATTAACCAGAAGGCCACCTGCAATTCCCAAGTGCGCCACAAGGAAGAGATCTAGAGCTTCTAAAGCAGCAGGAGTTGGGTGTTGCAGAGTTTAGAAGAAAAGGGAGTTTATTTTATTAAATGTATTTTTTACTTATGCAATGTATATTCTTCACAGTTCCTGTGTGTATATAAAAATATTCAAATAAAAAAAATCCTCAAAATACATGTTCTCCCCCCCCTCCTGCTCCCTAAGATTTTGGTCAGATCATCGTTCTCTTGGCACAGGTGGCAGTTCTGCAGCATGCCAGGTTTTTCTTGTCGAGGTCTTAGCAGCCGGCAGGGAGAGATGGCTATCGCGGGGGCGCTGCGTGCTTCAGTGCAATCAGCAGAAGCACAACAGCAGGAGAACGTGCACGAACAGCCATACACAGTCACAGCACCTCCCTCTGAAAGAGATGGCAGTGAGAGTGGGCGTGGGGGCCCGTCACCGTCAGAAAGGGTAAATGAGTCTTTTTGACTTCAATCCAGAATAGGACTGTAAATCAGCGAATCGTCTCTTAGATCAATGAATTGCCCCCTGCTGCTGCTGCAGATCTTGATTGAATGGAAACCTGTGTGGTGTTCATGCAGCTAACCCACTGATTGGCTGAAATCCTTTTAAGGTAAGTTGGGTGGGGCCAGGGGGGTTACACACCTGAAATCTTTGTTTATTTGCTATTTGCTACTTCTGCTAACAGGATCTACTGCACCATGGGTTGACATAACCGGTGCACCAAAGATCGTGGAATAACTGAACAAAACCACTACATCTACAGACATGCAGGTATTTCTGTAGTACAGGCCTCCCCCTACATACACCCCCCCCCCCCCTTTGAAGACAGTGGATGTTCATGCTAGAGCACAGTATATCAAACTTTACCCATACTATCATCATCCATATTTTAATAAATATTCACCCATATTTATACTAGAACCTAGCTTTTCAATAAGAGTTCAGTTTGAGATCTTGTGCTGAACAGAGAGATAGAGAAATGAGGGGAATAGAGCATTTCCCCAGTGCACAAGCAAGTATGAAAGAAGGAAAGAGACAAAGATCACAAGCCAACTTACAGCAGAGACAGGTTTACCAGTGGGATACGCTGGTCCCCCAGAGACAAAGAGAGGGAGCGAGTGAGCGACAGAGAGGAGTGGAGGACTCTGACACGGGACAGAGAGAGAGAGAGAAAAGGAGAGATAGAGAGAGAGCCCTCACACCACCTGGGGGAGAAGAACAGCACACGTCACTGCAGAGAAAGATGAAAGATGAGAGAGGGAGGGAGGGTTTGTAGATAAGGAGGACTCTCATATAAAAGCATATAAATGTGTTTTCAAAATTAAAAATCAATTATTTATATAAATGCTGTGGCCAAATCTCTCAAGATTTACCAAAATTGATCTGTAGATTTTAAACCAGAAAAAATGTAAATATTCAAAGTATAACACATTCATCCTTTTAACAGGCAAATGTAAATCTGCTGGGACAAGAGGATTTCTCTCAGAAAAGCTCAAATTGCACATTTCAGATTAGCCAATGCCTCGATGTAAACTTAATTTTACATAGAGGCATTGGCTAATCCGAAACATGCAAATTGAGCTTTCATTTGAGAAAAACTTATTTGCTTTCTTGTGATGGGAAGAGGGTGGGGAAGCGACTAACAACAAAAGGTCAGGCAAAGGAAGAGAAGAAACAGTAACAGATTCAAGGAAAGGAGGGAAAACAGGACATTGAGAGAATGAAGGATAGAGATTGAGGACAGGAAGTGGCATGAGGGACTTTGGAAGAGGATTAAACAAATAAATGGGGGGGGGGGGAAGGTAACAGAAGTTACAGGAACTGAGAATCCTTCCATGTATGTAAGGTAAAGGTGGTTAGGGTTATGGACTTTGAAGTAGAGGGTTGTGGGTTCAATCCCCAGGTGGGGGGCACTGCTGTTTACCTTGAGCAAGGTAAAATGCCCAGCTGTATAAATGGGTACAAATGTAAAATTTGTAAGTCACCCTTGATAGCGGGATTCAAAAGTTACGCCATAAAACCACGTAGATTTCTTTCCGGCTGTAGCAACGGCTCATAGGACCCAAGTCCTCATAAGGATACTGGTCAAAAACACTTAGTGGAAAAGAACTAAAACAAAAAAAACCTGCACACAAGGATACAGTAGATCAGGACCAGGGTTGGCCACCACTGTGCTCTACAAAAGGATCTTAACCTTTGTGTATCGTCATCTTGCGTTTCACCATTTATTGCAGCTTAGCACTGTGCTAAGCAGGGTGGAGGGGAGGCCCTGGCCATGCGTTAGCTAGCTGTGCCCCACCGTAATGGAGAGGAAGTAGGGAAGGCGCCTGGGACTCACCTTGCCGCGGACCATGGCTTTGAAGGCAATGCGCACGATGAGGTAGGACCAGATGATGTGCAGTACCTGCAGCACTAGCAAGAGGGCATTGAAGAGCCACCAAGAGGGGTAGGGCCCTATGATCGCCCAGCTCTCAAACAGCGTGGTGTTCAGAATCCTGCAACAGCAAACAGCTCAGTCACTCCCCAATTAAAATGAGCATAGGCGCAACTGTGAGATCCTACCCCCCGTACCACTTCTTGTCATTCAACTCCAAAAAGACTGATCATCCACTCAGAGCTATGGTCACGTGACGCTAACCTCCACCTTACATTTTCAGCTAACTAGAAAATACCCCCAGGGCAGTTGTAAAGTGTCACAAATTAAATTCAGGCACTTTTTTGTTTTTGTGATCATGAGAAAGTGTCTGTGTGTAACATCTGCCATTCCATTTTCCCCCAATAGGCCATCTTGTCACAGTGGAGGGCGGTTTAGGAAGATGGTCCAGTCAGTGCTGGATTGCATTATTGAAGTCTAGGAAACAAGCAGATCTCTATCTACAACTGCCATATCATGACAGGGGATAGGGACAGTCAATTCATGGCCCTTCTCCAAATCAGTTCTAGGACAGATTTGTTTCAACTAACTCCTTAATTATTTAATTGCTCATCACTCACCGGGATCAATTAAATAATGAACGGAGAGGAACAAAGCACAGAAAAGGAATGGCTCAGAGGGATCATGGCTCAACTTGATCCAGGTAGGGAGGCAGATAAAACAAAATTAACCATACTGACAGGTTCGTTTTGGGGTATGTTTAAAGGAGCAATACATTATCCTTTTTTATACTGTGTCCATTTTGCAACTCCAGAAACAGATGCTGATTGATTCCCCACTATATTATTATTTATTTATTAGCAGACACCCTTGTCCTGTGTGTGCGTCTCTCTCTCTCTCTCTCGTATATACACTCACCTAAAGGATTATTAGGAACACCATACTAATACTGTGATTGACCCCCTTTCGCCTTCAAAACTGCCTTAATTCTACTTGGCATTGATTCAACAAGGTGCTGAAAGCATTCTTTAGAAATGTTGGCCCATATTGATAGGATAGCATCTTGCAGTTGATGGAGATTTGTGGGATGCACATCCAGGGCACGAAGCTCCCGTTCCACCACATCCCAAAGATGCTCTATTGGGTTGAGATCTGGTGACTGTGGGGGCCAGTTTAGTACAGTGAACTCATTGTCATGTTCAAGAAACCAATTTGAAATGATTCGACCTTTGTGACATGGTGCATTATCCTGCTGGAAGTAGCCATCAGAGGATGGGTACATGGTGGTCATAAAGGGATGGACATGGTCAGAAACAATGCTCAGGTAGGCCGTGGCATTTAAACGATGCCCAATTGGCACTCAGGGGCCTAAAGTGTGCCAAGAAAACATCCCCCACACCATTACACCACCACCACCAGCCTGCACAGTGGTAACAAGGCATGATGGATCCATGTTCTCATTCTGTTTACGCCAAATTCTGACTCTACCATCTGAATGTCTCAACAGAAATCGAGACTCATCAGACCAGGCAACAGTTTTCCAGTCTTCAACTGTCCAATTTTGGTGAGCTTGTGCAAATTGTAGCCTCTTTTTCCTATTTGTAGTGGAGATGAGTGGTACCCGGTGGGGTCTTCTGCTGTTGTAGCCCATCCGCCTCAAGGTTGTACGTGTTGTGGCTTCACAAATGCTTTGCTGCATACCTCGGTTGTAACGAGTGGTTATTTCAGTCAAAGTTGCTCTTCTATCAGCTTGAATCAGTCGGCCCATTCTCCTCTGACCTCTAGCATCAACAAGGCATTTTCGCCCACAGGACTGCCGCATACTGGATGTTTTTCCCTTTTCACACCATTCTTTGTAAACCCTAGAAATGGTTGTGCGTGAAAATCCCAGTAACTGAGCAGATTGTGAAATACTCAGACCGGCCCGTCTGGCACCAACAACCATGCCACGCTCAAAATTGCTTAAATCACCTTTCTTTCCCATTCAGACATTCAGTTTGGAGTTCAGGAGATTGTCTTGACCAGGACCACACCCCTAAATGCATTGAAGCAACTGCCATGTGATTGGTTGGTTAGATAATTGCATTAATGAGAAATTGAACAGGTGTTCCTAATAATCCTTTAGGTGAGTGTATATGTTTAATATTACACATACCACAATATTCACATAGTTTTGTGAGCCTTGTCCATACGTGAATATTGTCCTATGTTTAACATTAAATCCTTCCCCACCACTTAAGTCTTGTGATCAATTTTGAATAATCCTTTTCAGCTGCTCATGTTGCTGGAACAGTCAGTAATAGGGATGGGAATGGAGTAATTTAGTGTGTCCCCCCCGATCAATTAAAAAAAGTGAACACATTAAATAGAGAACATTAGGAATCTGTCAACGTATTCTAAAACATTACTAGTATAGACATTGTTACAAAGAAATTGCATTTCTGTTTAAAGAGGATGTTGAACGTCCTTGTGAAAACGTTCCAACAAACAAATACTCTTACGCAATTCAAAATCAATCCTGTCCCACTGGTTTAGAAAAAAAAACAAGAACTGTTCTGGCATGTGTCCTTTCACATGACTCCCAAAAATTGCTGCATCATATTCTTACGATAGTTACAGTATGCATCAAATCTTTAATGGGTTGGCCAATGTCACATTGCATCAATTACTCAGCCATGTCCCCAGAATGTTTCCAGACATTACTTCGTTTGGCTCCTTTGCATTTGAATTTATTAAAGTAACATACTCACTGGCCTACATATGGCTTGCGTCGCCGTCACTAAAGCGTTGCCGTCTAAGGTTAACACCTGCCCACATCTATTTAAATTAAAAACGGTTTGCACGTTAAGGTTGTACACACATTTAAGTTGTATGACTGAATAGATTTTAAATCATATTGAACTGAATTCAAGTGATAAAATGTATAAAATTATAGAACATTCCGGTAGAGAACCATTTAAATGCTCGAGTAATTCTAATTATACCGAGTACTTGAATACTCTAACCCACTCCTAGTTAGTGTAAGATATACAGATTCTGGGCACACAAGGCCACAACAGTTTCATGGAGACACACAAAACTATACACTCCTTCCACTCCTCTGCTACCCTGCCCCCCCCCCTTTAAGTAACCAGTACAAGATGTAACTGAGCCCATCCCAGCCAGTCCCCCCCAGCAAAGAGATGGATTTCAGTGATCAATAACAGCATCGCCCCACAGAGACACTGAATACAGTCACTCATGTTACCACCACACCCCTGCCTGCCTCATCTCTAGTTGCACCAGTGTCTTCTCCTGCTCTCCAGGATTAAATCCACAAGATCCAAGATAATGCAGGAGCGATTGGCACCCCAATCACGGATACCATTACCACGGATACCAAGGTTAGGAAATGTGTGACAATCTACGAGTCCTTAAAACAAAAAAATAAGGAACCAAAAGTTGACTGCAATATGGAAGTACAGTCCCCATCTTGACACAGCTCACATTCATACGCCACGGGCATATGTGTTGGGACTCTGATCCCCAAAAACACAAATGAAAAGACTGCAAAACAGAGGTTATACAAAACCACAATCATAAAATGTTTCCTGCTTAGATCCATGAGCCTTGTATGTGCCGTCTATTTCTCAACACATCAGAAGGCTATTATTTCAGAAGCACAAGAGAGAACATTACATTATAACACATTCAAATCTGATGTAACGGGGCACCCTATGTGTGAGCTCGCTATAGTGCTCAAACCCCCCTACGTCAGGAGGCGTGGAGGGTCTCTTGCTCTGCTGGGGTGGGCAGTTCTAAGGCTTGTACTCACCAGCAGGGATAGATGATGAGCCGTGTGAACACGAAGACCGCCCCGAACATAGCGAACACAGTGTCACACACGCGCTGGTACTTGGCATAATTCGCCAACTTGGCAGCCTGGGATGGGGGGGGATGGGGGAGAGCAGGCGATCGGAAAGCAAAGAAAAAAAGGTTAAAGGAGGAAATGCATGTACAGCCCATTCAAAGACTGGTGTACCAATAGTCAGACAGGTAGTATCCCAAGATTAAGATAAAAAAAGGCTAAGCAACAGTGACTCTTCCAGGCTAAGCAATTTGTGGGAAGCCAAATAAGCATTGTAACAACTAACTATCCCCATTTGCAATGATCAAAAACAGAAGACCAGCCTGATCCAGGAAGTTGGAACTCTAGCAGAACCTGCAGGATTCAAGGGTGAGATTTCTAGAACAAACATCAGTGGCGGCCACAGAGCAGAAGAAAGCAATGTGGATCAGGAGCCAAGGGAACCCAACACTTTCCTCTCACTCCCCGCCCCGACTTCTGATCTCTCACCTCCAGCAGGAAGTCGGAGGTGTCGTGGAGACACATGACCAGGGTGCCCACGCGCAGCATGTTGTTGACGTAAGAGAAGCTGATGAGGCTGATGGTTGCCAGGTGGTGGATGAACATGATGAGGAAGTCCTGTTGAGAGACATGCACAAGGAGAGAGACAGCGGTCAGGTCAGCAACAACGACACTGCACTCCTTCTGGTTTGTGCTCTCAGGCCAGCTCCCAAAACCAAGAGTGTAGAGCCAACTCAGCAGGTCTCCATGCCACTACCGTGTAAGTTGACGGGCTCCCTCAAAAGCTATTCACTGCATGCGTGTCAATTAGATGCATTATAAACCTCAAATGGTTTGCTGCCAGTTTCAATGTAAACTGCTATTGCTATCCGAACTTTGATAATGCATTAAAAGTACAGAAAGTTGAGACTTCATTAAATCGCCCATTTTATTATATTAGTTGGAAACCTGACCCCCTAATAATAGCTGCCTGAACCCCAACTGTAGCCAACACTGACATTTTGAGCTACGCCCACACAAAGTGACTCAAATTGACATGGGTAAGAAAAAACTAAAGAAATACAAATCTCTACATGAGGCAAAAGTCTGGTTTCTGTTTAATGGGGTGGGTGGGTGAGATGGGGTGCTGCACAAAACTTTATATAATAAGCATCTTAAGACTTGAGAAGGTTGGGAAACTTCTCCTAATCGATCAGAAGGATTGCATCAGTCAGTAAGGCCAGGGTGTCCAGATCTATTAGTAAAGTGCACAGCTGCCCATTACATTTTTCTGTTGTTCCAGTACCTCTTTCACAGCAGGGGTGGGGTAAGGGTACACACTGCGATCACAAGGCAGTTGAGAGTTGCTTTTCAGTGGGATCCTTCCAGAACAGGGGAGACTGTTCTTGGCATTGGGAAGGTGGACGCACCCAGGCTACACTGGGAATGCACTGCTCTTCTGCAGTCTTCACGCAGTACAGCCATTGGACTGTGCAGCTGGCAGGATGTGGAGCCAAACAAGATAGGAGTGTGCGTTTGAAGTCCTGTCCCACAGTGTTGTGGCAATATTCACCAGACAGCCGAACAGACAAAGAGTGGCTTATGAGTAATAGCCAATTAAAAGAAATCACCTGCAGGGGTCATGGCCGATTCACAGCTACACTGACAATAGGGCCCGTGCTCCCTTTCATTGGCGTTTCACTGGCCCTGTAATTAGCCTTCGGAACCCTGCCAGTCTTTTTGATTTAATTGCATGTATATATTTATTCTCTCCCCAACATAAAAGGGTCTGGTTTTCATTTTACATGGTTTACCACTCTGCAAACCAAGTCAAATTTAATCCAATGGATCAGTCGCTTGATCACGGGCGCTACCACCAAGCGTGTGTACTATATTGTGTACAATTAAAAAAAAAAAAAACCTCGGTCACAAGCTTGCACAACCATTTCATGTAGGCCAACAGAGGAGCACAAAAATGTCACACTAACAGATTACTGGTCTGACTTCTTAATGACACAGTCTATTCTCTTTATTCACATAATGGAGTTACTCTTGATTTATATGCACTTATACAGAACAGAAAGGCTTTAAATACACAAACTAATACACAATGATTATTTGCGATTCTTGGAAGGAGGATTCTAGGCACCAATTACTTTGAACAGCGAGATTCTATTTCTGGGAACGTGGTCTCGGATCTCCCTAAATGTCCAGGGCACGATATCAAAGGCCTTTAACAAGCATTGCTAATTAGATGTGACATGAGGTTTTGCAGATTTCCCCCCTCTCCCCCCCACACCAATCACTCTGCCCATACAGATACAGCAGAGTTATTATGCATGAGCTTTAGAGAATTGTTTATGAATCACAGCTGATGGAAATTGGGAATTAAATTGACGGACTGTGTGCTACCATGCCAATTTCATTTAATAAAAATGCAGTTTGCAATGACTTTGATGTTGATTTCTAGTGGTGTTTAAAGACAATCTGGACGGAATAGGTAGGGCTGGATTGTGGTATGAAGCCTTGTGTGCCTGCTGTGTGGGTGCAGGTGTGCTGGGACTCTCCTCTCTCCTGCCCCCCCAGTTTAACACACACCCCTCCATAGATACCCAAAAGATGAGCCTAGAACACAAAACCACCACTGTCTTACCTTTCTCTTAATGTCAGTGAACTGGGAGAACATCAGTGACCAGTAGAACGCCAGTTCGGTGATGTAGTAATAATATAGCCCAGGTGTAAGGATCTGCAAGGAATGAAGGAAGTGGAGTTGGGAAGCCAAATCACATTCTCTCTAGGCTTACAGCAGAGCCAAGCCAAGCCATTTAATGGCCACCTCTAGCACTGTGTGGTATGAAGAGGGGCATCTGCAGACTGCAATGGTTTGTAGCTCATTACACAAAAACCTCACCCACATCCCCTGCACTTTCTTTGTAGGAAAACTGACACGCACACAATAAACGATCAGATTCTCATCTGGTAAAATAGAGAAAACAAGGGGGGGGAAAGGAAAAAAATAAATTAAAAAAATAAGACCAGGTGAAGCAGTATTGCTTCGGTACAGAGAGGAAATGGGATGGAGAGGAGAGTAGGGTTACCTGGTAGGGATAATTGTACCAGCACTGCCTCGTGTCCCATAGCCAGGAAGACTGCAAAGAAGAAGCAAAATCAGGCAGAAAATAGGAAACAATTGAACTTGAACACATTGGCCTAGACAGACACTGCGTAAACATTTGTATCTCGAGTTTCTCAGGCCAGAAGTAGACTACAGCCTGCAGCTCTTTAAACCTGGGCGTCTCATTTTATTCCCGTCTGGGTTTGGGCCCTCTCTCCAGCATCGTGAGAAACAGTTGCTAATGACAACCTCATAAAATAATGGATTCAAGATCTCCATGCGTTTAAATTTAAATGAAGCCATTGTTACATACATACATACATACATCGAGCAAAAATCAAACTACTTACTTTCAAAGACTCGTTTGCAAGCTACTTATTGGATATTAGTCAGGGATTAAAGTAGAATCTGCCTGCATAAACCACTTCTTTAGCCCTACGTGTGTATGTGTAAAGGATTTGGCATAGTTTCAATTATTGTTGATTACAGTGTGTAACGCACTGCTGTTTGTTCACACACATGGAGGTTTGTGTACGAGAGCTCCTGCCTCCGCTCCCAATCAGGACAGAGCTGGCCGACTCACCTGCCACAGGAACCGAATCCCATACGTAAATATGTACAAGTAGAAAGTAAACCTCCACCTGCAACCAAAAGAGCAGGGAGCAGTGATTAGGCAAGAGCTTCAGATGCAACACACAGTTGAAACCTTATTACAGCCCCGATTAGGTTTTAATTTCTTAATTGTTATCGAACAAAAAATATCTTATTGCTTGTATTTTAAATACCACTCACAGGTGATACCTTTAACTTCCGTAGCAGTATGACTGGAGGAGAGAAAGCAAAAAGACAAAAGAGGTAGGAGAGGAAAGGCAGAGAGACTTAAGGGAAGGAGAAAAGATAAACCGAGGAGGGGGCAGCTGCATTGGAGTTTCAATGGGACAACGACATCGATATGGAATGATAAGGCCCTAGTTCAGTGAACGCCACAGAAGCAACTGCTTTGATTATAGAAATTATGAAATACAAGTTTCTGGTAAAGGTTGTTTCTCTGCAGCCTCAAAGAAAACAGCCATTGATTCATTTCCCACCATTCTCAAAAGGGTCTTGACTTCTACTGAGCTCCTCCATTTTTGCATTGCATTTGCACATTGAAGTTATGATGAATGGGGGAATTCCGGACCATGTTTTTCTTTGTCGTCTGTTTCGTGTGGGTTCCTTCCTCACGTACCACCCAGTCATTGCCCCAAGAATGTCAGCGTTAGACCAGCATCAATTGGATGCCACAGGAAACACACAGGCAGTCGCAGACATCAAAGGTGTTGCTGCATCTTCTTCAGTATTCCGCCGCCCCTGGGCTGACCGAACATGTGCCTGGGATCAGAGAGGGCTGGCGTGTAATCTGCAGGTGCCCTCTGAATCGCTTCGCTGAGGGAACGAAACAGAGCTGCCCAGAGCTGTGACGCCAAACTGGATGAAACCGCTTTAGGGTTCGTCCCTCTGTCCCTCTTTGTTTACACCGTAGTGTCGTCAGATTCACACTATGCAAGAGGAAGGAGCTAGATTTTTTTTTTTTTTTTTAATCTAAATATAAACACGAAGAGCCCACGTGCAGATTTATCAGTTTAAAAGCACCTGGCTGCTAAATTATTTAAGAGACAAACATTACAGACACAAACTACCTACGAAATACAGACTTCGATTGTTCTGCTTGTGGAACCTCCCTATTTAAATTGCAGGGGGGGGGGGGGAATAAAGAAAATCTGATTCTAAATAAAAGAAAGGTGCTGAGGGGAGACGCACATGCTCTCGCAGAATTTGGTGAGGATGCTGGGCTTGTCCTGGTTACGCCGGTGCCGAAACCAGCGCTGGATGCGGCGCACGTCCCAGTCCAGCTGTTTGGACAGACCCTCCAGCCTCCGAGTGTCTGGGTACTGGAGAGGGAGAGAGAGAAAGATTGCAGATCAGGCAGCTCCGACTAGAAACGAGAGGTATCGACTCAAGGGAGTAACTAAAAAACAAAAAGCTCTCTCAGACATCTCTAGAAATCTTATGACCTACAAGATATTTAGGCAGAGCTTTTAATTATAATTATAATAAAGCAGTGCCCTCAAGCAGTGCAAACATCTGAAGCCGATTCCCTGAAAAAAAAAAAAGACCAAGTCTGAAATTTGTAAGATTTTTTCCATTAATTTGCAGACTGGGTGCTGAGTGATAAGTGGACAGGTAAACACTGGTCACTTCCAGATGTATGAAAATCAAAGCTATGGTGTTATTTATTTTATTCCCGAGGAATGTAATTAAACTTTTATATACACACACATCAATAACAGGGTCAAGAGAGGAAAATGAAGGAGGATGTCCCACCTTTGTGATGGATGTAAACACTTTCTCTAGAATGGCTTGTGGCTGTGCCCTCCTGGTCGCCTCTGTCTGTATCCTCAGGATGTAGGCACATGGCAGGGCCACAAACCTGTGAGACAGAGAAATAAAGAGTCTGTGAGATCCAGTTGACCACTTTGCTTAAAAGACCTACTGCAAACAGTACCACTGAACACTTCAATTCTTTTGAGACCAAAAGAGAGTGCGTGCATGTATGCAAGTATGCATTACACATAGATGTATATACATATACACACTTATTTTATTTTTGTTGTATTTACATGCTCTTGCTGTTCTGCACCCGGGCAGCAGGTTTTCTAATCTAAAGCTCAGCACACAATTGTCAAGGTCTTCTTATGGGCACCTCTTCTTGAGAACAACCAGTTCCATCCCACTTATTAACCTTGCACTGCAGAGGGGTAACAAACAAACTGGCACTAACTAAATCATGCCGACAGGGGAAAGTGCTGGTACTCTGTGTGCTTGAAAGCATCACAGTTCCCAAGTTCACACTCAGTGCTGCTTAAACAACTTCTACGGAAACTGATTCCATAGGTGCATGCATTCTTTTACTGATCTCTCACACACCGACTTGCTACTTCATTCAACCAGGACTGACACAATAACAAACACTGATCATCTGTATTGCAATACTCAAATACACTCACCTAAAGGATTATTAGGAACACCTGTTCAATTTCTCATTAATGCAATTATCTAACCAACCAATCACATGGCAGTTGCTTCAATGCATTTAGGGGTGTGGTCCTGGTCAAGACAATCTCCTGAACTCCAAACTGAATGTCTGAATGGGAAAGAAAGGTGATTTAAGCAATTTTGAGCGTGGCATGGTTGTTGGTGCCAGACGGGCCGGTCTGAGTATCTGCTCAGTTACTGGGATTTTCACGCACAACCATTTCTAGGGTTTACAAAGAATGGTGTGAAAAGGGAAAAACATCCAGTATGCGGCAGTCCTGTGGGCGAAAATGCCTTGTTGATGCTAGAGGTCAGAGGAGAATGGGCCGACTGATTCAAGCTGATAGAAGAGCAACTTTGACTGAAATAACCACTCGTTACAACCGAGGTATGCAGCAAAGCATTTGTGAAGCCACAACACGTACAACCTTGAGGCGGATGGGCTACAACAGGAGAAGACCCCACCGGGTACCACTCATCTCCACTACAAATAGGAAAAAGAGGCTACAATTTGCACAAGCTCACCAAAATTGGACAGTTGAAGACTGGAAAAATGTTGCCTGGTCTGATGAGTCTCGATTTCTGTTGAGACATTCAGATGGTAGAGTCAGAATTTGGCGTAAACAGAATGAGAACATGGATCCATCATGCCTTGTTACCACTGTGCAGGCTGGTGGTGGTGGTGTAATGGTGTGGGGGATGTTTTCTTGGCACACTTTAGGCCCCTTAGTGCCAATTGGGCATCGTTTAAATGCCACGGCCTACCTGAGCATTGTTTCTGACCATGTCCATCCCTTTATGACCACCATGTACCCATCCTCTGATGGCTACTTCCAGCAGGATAATGCACCATGTCACAAAGGTCAAATCATTTCAAATTGGTTTCTTGAACATGACAATGAGTTCACTGTACTAAACTGGCCCCCACAGTCACCAGATCTCAACCCAATAGAGCATCTTTGGGATGTGGTGGAACGGGAGCTTCGTGCCCTGGATGTGCATCCCACAAATCTCCATCAACTGCAAGATGCTATCCTATCAATATGGGCCAACATTTCTAAAGAATGCTTTCAGCACCTTGTTGAATCAATGCCACGTAGAATTAAGGCAGTTGTGAAGGCGAAAGGGGGTCAAACACAGTATTAGTATGGTGTTCCTAATAATCCTTTAGGTGAGTGTATTTGGTACATTCAGTTCACATGAAGGGACTGCTGCTATTGTGCACTACATAAACTGTACAGTGCTTTGCAGGAAACACAAGAAGCCATCCATTATTTCCAAATATTTTGTAGTAAATTAATAATTTACTACAGAGCTGGTCTAGTGGATCACAAATGGTCTGCCCCTCAAAAGTTCGTACAAAAGCGAAGGGTAGCAAAGCAGTTAGAAAAGATGTATGGTATCTGACACGGACCCTAAAGAGTGGTGTTTGGTGTTGGTAGAATCAAACTGACAGAGGAAATGACTCGTGGAATTTCTCACCCTCCCTTTCCTCTCGCCTCACTAGCACTTGGCATGCTCTTGTAGGTCGTCCCCACCATCGCGCTTATACCGGCACGTCCCTAATGGAGCAACCCTCCCCACAAACAGCTCCTGCGGTCAATGATTGATCCATCGTCTGTCCTGGATTGTGTGGCTAATGTTTAGCCTGTTGTTGAGGAGAGCAACATTTCCTTCAAGTGTGACTGACGGAGAAGCCTCAAACTAAAAACAAAATCTATAGCTCTAAACAAAATACACATTCAAAAGAAACTAAATCAGGCCCTGCTTTGGCAGATCTCAACCTCAAATATCTATGAAATGGAATGATTCCAGAGTTACACAAGCACCCACCCTGCTGTAATAATGCAAAGGGAAATAGGCCACTAAGAAATCTGCAAACAATAATCGCAGAACAATAATCTGAAAAAAATTAATCTGCGACTGAGTTTAAAGAGCAGGTTGCAGATTTTAAATGAATACATATAGGACTGTGTGATTATGCTACATCGGTGAATGTAGAACACCTGCAAGTTTGCTTTGTTTTGATCGCACCCTTTGCAAGACTGTGCACTTCTGTAAATCAGCCTCACACACACACAAAAAAAAGGCCATACTGGAGCCACTCAGATAAGGTTAATTGTTGGTGTTAATTCACCATTTACACACACTGACACTGGCAGGTGTAACGTGGGCAATCTGGCTGAAATATGTTCAGTCACACAAGGGGAGATTTTCTCGAGTTAAAAACCTTCAGTTTGCTGCCTTGATATTTTGCCAGGGTGGGGGGGAAGAGGGGGATGAACAAGAAACTCCCAGACAAGGTAGGTAGTTGAGCAAACCATGGGAAGGTTGAAGAAAAAGGCACCACTAAATCACTTTGAGAGGCATCATACAGTGTTTCTGCATTTTAGCCACACTTCGGTTTTACACCGACGACGAGACCGCATCATTGCCTGCGCAGACCTGGCAAGTCGGTGCATGTACTTTCATGATGTCAGCTGGCGTTCTTGCTGGAAGCCCTTCGACAGGCTCCCTGCGGCCTCCGAGCCACGCCCTGATCACAATGCCACCTGCCATTTAAAAAGGGAAGCTTCTAAACCAACATCTGGTTGCAGGCTGCAGACAATGAAAAGCATTAACAGAAGGCGTGTTGCAAAGCAGAGGCATGTGGCGCAGTATAGGGTGTCAGTGGCTTGGGCCAGAACACGATGCTTATCACAGAAAGAGGCATGCAGGTTTTCTTTTAGCAAAAAAATAAATAAAGAGAAACTGCAATACAATATGGAATGGTATTTTAACGCAACACTGTGTGGCAGAGGGGTTCATCATAAGTCAGAATCCATACATGATGGATACATGATGGATTCCCCTTAACACTGAAGCCTGCCTGAAGCTCAGATGCAACCAGACAAACCTCAGGATGGGGAGTACGCGGACTGCTCAAGCCCTACTGGCAGGGCCCTGCGTGTTATGCAGCCAACTTACCTAGGCTGCATTTAATTCCTCCCTGCTCAAGGCAGACATGTAGTCTGCTTAATTAAGGAATCGTCTGATTCCTTTAATCATCTCAGTTAGTCGTCTTCTATTAATGCGCATCAATGTGCAGATAGAAATGTAGCCATGCACCACTTTATTACCGATGTTTCTTATACAGTATTATTTCTTAGAATGTGTAAATACATTTAAATGGTTGTTTACTAGTAGGAACACAATTTGTCAATAAATGAGTAAAGAAAAGACAGACTGCATGACCACCTTGCGCCAGGAGGAATTAAGTGCAGCCTAAGAAAGTTGATCATATAAAACACCAGGCCCTACTTCATTTTCTGCCGAGGGTATGGTTTTGGCATGGCAGCCAGCATCACACCGTCCCCATCGGACCTGCGATTGACTCAATTGATTTGATTATTCTTACACAGGTATTTTCCTTTCTCTGCTGCATAGCCCAGGGCAGATCCGGTCATTGAGCGAGGCAGGCATTTCTGTTGACAGTCACGCACTCTCTCATTGGCTCCCCATAAAGAATGCAAGCGCTTGGTGTGCGACGTCTGGCTCGGTTGCATTTTCCAAATAATTCTGATCGGTGCAGCAGGTTTAACTCGATGAGCTCGGTGCCCCCCGGTCTTTGCCCACAATCGCCTGACTGCCTCACAGGTTGTGCAATGCAAGTCTCCCAACTAAGGAATGGTGGATGTTGTTGAGCAGCATTTGCATTCAGTTACATGCAGAACCGGCCAGGCAGAGAGAGCGAGAGAGCAGACCCAGGCGGACAGCAGGGCTGTGGGAACAGAAGGGCCAGGGTCATTCTAACCCAGCTATCAGTACACGGGGAGCGTATACCTGAATCACAAGCAGGCAATGTCCACGACAGCAAGAACAAAAATGCAGGGAGTGTTTCTGAGTGACTTCACACAGAATTCAAGTTGTCAGGGAAATTATGCTTTAAAAAAAATTAATAATAATCTCAGTTAAGAAGCCAATAAGGTTTGGTCTGTGTAAAATGGCTGATCCTTGTGTACAGTGCAGATGTAAGGATCAAGTTAGAGTCCCGTCTCTGAGCCAGCTGGTCACCTAAACTGGGACAGCCGCAACAGGTTCTAATGGGGGAGATGCCCCATCTGCACTACAGTTGCATATAAAAGCAATTGCAGGATGCCTGCTTACAGTTTCTACAAACTGTAGCCGAGGCCAAAAGTCTTGTGCTGGCAGTAAACACATTGTGGGCTCCACACAATCAATCTCCTTGGCTTGGTTTCCAAGTACAGTTTGGTTTTAAAATGATACCGAAGAGCAAAGTGCTGCTCAAAGGTCTCGCTACAGAATCGGAATACACTCAGAATTTTCCTGGCACGGATGCAAAAGTGCAGAATGAGCCAGAGGCATTGCCAGTACAGGAATGAAGAAGTTGATTTGAATTATGTTTTTGTTTTCCTCTATGTAAACACACAGGCGATTCTAACTTGGTTTCGTTTAGAGCACATATAGCACTGCTGCAGTACATCCCTTTGCAGAGTACTTGGGCACATTGTGATTCACCCCCAGATCACAGCTGGGATTCCAGGCCAGCTCTTTGATACAACCAGCTCCTTTGTTGTGCAACTGGCTTAATGATCAACTGAACAAACCATTAAAAGACAGAGACAAGCCCTGCAGTGGATTGGAAGCCGTGGTGGCTAGTGCCCAGAACCCACAAGTTGTACACCAACACTGGCACTCGGCCAACACGAGATTACTAGTTGAAACTCCAAAGTCTTTCTTCCATCCCCAGGTAGTGCAGAACGGCTCTAGAAAGAGCAAAGCATTCTCAACCATCAGTGAAAACAGGGCAGCTACGACCAGACAGGCCCACAGCTCAATCACTAACTTTGATCTTTAATATGAACTTTGATTCTGCAGTGCCAGACAGAAGGCCCAGACACCTGTATTACACCAATGAGACGTCTATCTTCCTGCATTATTAGCCTTAACAATAGTCAGAACCCAAACTCAAACCAACACACAGACGTTTCACAGTCCTCTGGGGTTTCCTACTTGCCTTTAGAACAAATAAATCATCGCCACCAACATAGTTTCCCAATGAAGATTGAGAAAATAAAATTGTCTAGTAAAAGTCCAGTATTAGTTTATGCCCTGCATTTTGTATGGGCCCATTCCATTATTAATAGTGATGCACTGAGAAACTGCTGCATTACAGCTCATTTCACCCCACTGGAAACTACAAACCTGTAGTTTTCATCCAGACCCAGGTGTCAGCAAGTTCACATCAGACTGGTTTTAAGCTATGAATCACACTACACACAAGTCTGATCAGGCAACTATGTTATTTGAAAATATTTCCCGCACGGGGGGTGAATTATAAAAAAAAAAAGAGACACCAGCTAAACTAGACATCCAATCCACAACTCTAAATCACACTTTGTTGACCATCTAGAAGTACACACATACTGGGGAAACCTAACTCTTGCCCATCCCTAAAATAAAGACTCACAGTTCAAATATTACAGAGAATCCATCTAGATGTAGCCCTGAGATCAGTCTTACCTTTCAATTTAATTGTAAGAATGCATTATTCAATTATTATTCAATGTAATCCAGAGCCCAGCCCTAGAGTTAGCTTAATTTAGAGGAGACTGAGGCTTGAGGCCAGCATTTAACCACTTCAACATCATGATGTACACACGTACATCAAATGAAAACCCTCACACGGTACCATGCCGTACCTGCGTATGTCAAGATTCTTATTCTATTCTGTTAGCATCTTCTCAGTTTAGCGTTTCAGGTTTCATTCCCAAAGGCAGTGCTGCTACTGTACAATGTGTATTGAAAGCCGTGGAGGGTGATCATGTGACATTTATACAATCGCATGTCATTTAGAGCTTCCAATGTACCCGTGCGCATACAGAAGACTTACATCTATTGCGACAACCAATTCACCTTTAACAAATATATAAATAGTTTTAGATTAGTTGTACTGTGATGAAATACAACCCCAATTCCAAAAAAGTTGGGACAGTATGGAAAATGCAAAAAAAAAAAAAAAAAAGTCATTTGAAAATTCAACTCACCCTGTACTATACTGAAAACACATTAACAAATTATTTGATGTTTTACTTTGTGAATTTAATTTATTTTTGAAAATACACACTCATTTCAAATCTGATGACTGCTACATACTCCAAAAAAGTTGACTGTTTACCACTGTGTAACATCACCTTTTCTTTTAATAACACTTATTAAGCGTTTGGGCACCAGTTGGTTAAGTTTAGCACGCGGAATTTTACCCCATTCATCCATTATGCATTTCTTCAGCTGCGCAACTGTACAGGGCCTTCATTGCCTTATTTTGCACTACACATTCTCAATCGGAGACAGGTCAGGACTGCAAGCAGGCAATGCGAGCACCCGCACTCTCTGCTTACGCAACCATGCGCTTGTAATTTGGGCAGAATGTGGTTTGGCATTGTCCTGCTGGAAAATGCAGGGACGCCCCCTGAAAAAAAAAAAAAAAAAAACGTCTGGATGGCAGCATATGTTGGTCCAAAATGTGTACATATCTTTCTGAATTAATGGTGTCCTCACAGATGTGCAAGTTACCCATGCCATGGGCACTGACACACCCCCATACCAAGACAGACGCTGGCTTTTGGACCAGATGCCGATAACAGCTTAGATGGTCATTTTCTTCTTTGGCCTGGAGAACACGATGGCTGTTTTGTTAACTTGCATCTGTGGATGCAGCTTGAATGGTGTTGACTGACAAAGGTTTACCAAAGAGCCCATGTCAGGATATCCATTACAGACTCATGACGTTTAAGACCGTGATGTCTGAAGGTTCGGAGATCACGGGCATTCAGAAGTAGTTTATGGTCTTGCCCTATACACACCGAGATTTGACCGGATTCCTTGAATCTTTTAATTATATTGTGCACTGTAGAAGGTGAAATGCCCAAAATCCTATCGATTGGTCTTTGGGGAATGTTGTTCTCAAAGTGTTGGATTATTCGCTGACGCATCTGTTGGCAGATTGGCGAGCCTTGACCCATCCTTGCTCTTGAAGGAATGATTACACAATTTCCCCATATCATGTCACATCGCTATTAGTCCTAAATTGCCCCAGTCCCAACTTTTTTGGAACGTGTTGCATGCATCAATTTCAAAATAAATGTTTACCTTCAAAAAACTATGCAGTTGATTAGGTAAAACATCAAATACCTAGTCTTTATAAGTTTGTTAAAATACAAGTCAAAGTACATTTACAAATCACTACTCTGTTTTTATTAGCATTTTCCATACTGTCCCAACTTTTTCAGAATTGGGGTTGTATGTTCAGAAAACAGTGCTGAATACAAGGCAATGAAACCACGTCTGTGGCAGCCAGATCCATCACAATACTGCGCAGAGCACTGTAGTGCAGTCTTCCAAGGTTGTTGTATTGAACAGTTAAATAAATGGCACACAGGTTTTGATAGTGGTTGAGTTTCTGATAATTATTGTTCATTGTTTATTATAGCATTTCAGTGTTATTTTCATAGGAGTTCCAGTATATTGCATATTATTTGCATGTGTTCATTATGTTTATTTGCATTTTAGGGTATGGTTTCTTTTTATTATTACAAGTTTGTTATTTATTATAAAGTATATTCATGCAACTTACATTGCATTGATTTCTTTGTTCAAACCAAAAAAAATGTATCAATTTACTGAACATGGATATGTAGTACACAGGAGTGTAAAGGGTTAATGGAAAAACATTTTGGTTTGTGTTTTTGCATTTCATTAATCACATTTACATTGTAAAGCAATTTCAGGTGCTAAAACATTATCATTATCTTCAAAATCTGGTGCCTAGTAAGGGTTTTCATTTTTTAATCTGGAGCTGAAGTGGTTAAAAGGTAAAGGTTCATGTATTTCAGTTGTTGAATGTTGGAAAGAATGACATGTCTCACTATAACAGAAGATGACTGATATTTAAGGCAATAGATCTTCCCAGACAACATTGTTTAAGGCAGAGGTGGGTGACTCCATTTCAAGGGGCCCAGTTATCTGCAGGTGCATTTCAATTAACAACTGATTAAGAAGTGTGGGAAGAGAAAGTCATTAAGGCCCAATACAGAATGGAAAAACAAAATCACAATGGCCTTCAATAACTGCCCAACCCTGGAGCCCTCTACTTGTCTTAAAGTGCATAAAATCTGCAGAATTGCCCTTTGGCATGACAATAAAGATAAGGTGAGACATTGTGCAAAGGTGGCGAAGTTATTACAAAACTGTGCCACTGACCTCAGAGGGTCAAAGTAATTTTCAGCATCAACAAACCACAGCATGATCACTTCTCGCAATGGGAATGTTGACATCTCTTATGGGGAAGGAGAAGTCGGTGTCTGGGTCTCTGATTTTGTGATGTCATTGAAAGCTTGCGAGTGTGTTCTAGGTGTTGCGAAATGCTTTTCTGTATGGATGTTGTAAGCCCTTGTATTGATGAACATGTTTGTCATCACAAACAAGTACTTTTTCTAACCATTAAAATGGCTCAGAATTATTGTCTGCCTTACTTTTTCGTTAATCAACAGAATTTAAACTGATATTGTAACATTAATTGATAACCAAATAAAACATTTAAAAATAAGTTTCTGCAAGCAGTCCCAATATCACGTCGGTACCTGAAAGGGACGTAATTTCTTGCATTCGGCATGCAATAAGAGCAGTAATTCTGCATTTATAAATAACCTACTGATGATAGGAAAGTGACAGCTGCTAAATTTAGAAGGGTTACTATGTGTCAGAAGTAGAACATGCAACTTTGTTTGAGGTTTATCATTTGTGATTCAGGTTACCACAGACTTCCGTCAGAACAAAAGATCGACTTATTTTAGATTTGTTATGATGGTGTCTGTATTACAAAGATGACAGCTCCATTACAATAGCAATCTCAAATACTGTCCTTAAATTCACGGTTTCACTGTGACACCTTTTTGCGCAAGTCTACAAGAGCAAAAAAATCTGAAAATTATAAAATCACCCAAACAGGTACCAAAATGTTATGTTGGGTGTGTCAGAATGAAACGCACACAAACATGGCCGCAGCACACACCTTTTTAAAAATGTGACATCCACACATTCAGACTCATGAACACCCACAGATGCATGCAGACATTGTTGAAGTTAAAATCAACATATCAGACAACAAAGAACAAAGATAATATTTTGTTTATATTATAATTTGTACACCTGTTTGGTGTCTTTGTTCCAGTCAAAACCCTAGGGGGTGGTGGTAAATAAAAATGCCACTAGCACAAAATGTACCTGGCTGATTATATCTTTTCATCCTGATGTCTTTAGATGAGCATTTAAAAAATTAAAAAAAAACAAGAATATAATAGAGAATGACATTTACTCTTGTGTAAGAATAGGGGTACATGTTTTAGGAGAATGTAGCAGAAATGTCTTTCCCCTCCCCCCCCCCCCCAAACACCAGGCTATGCAAATGTATTCAAAACAAGGAGAAAAACAACACTAAATATCCAGCAAATAGCCTCTCTCAAGCCTGGATCGGCCCACAGCAACAGGCAATAGGCCTTGTACTTCTCCATTCCCCCGCCAGTCCTGCGCGATCAGGCACCCTGCCTCGCAGCTCGAATGCAGAAGAGTTGCTAAATAAAGCACTACAAAACCCGACCTTCCCATAGAGCTAATCACCTCGTGCAGTACCTGCAGAACAGTGCAATCTGGAGAGATCAGGTTTACTTTGTGGTTGCCCCCTGTTGCTCAAACGTGACAAAGCTGGTATAATAGAGCATGCTATTTTTAGATAGAAACAGCATAATTTATACCAATACAGATTGGACCGGAGTGAAGAGATTTTTGTCAGATGGTCGTAGATTGACTGTTCCCAACACGGAGCAAGCAGACTGCCTTACTGAACTTGACAGAATTGGACTCCTAAATGCGTCAGCAGCAACCCTCTACCATTCGTGCCTCACTGTGCACTACCCTGGCAAACATACTACCAGACTAAATGCATTACAAATCAAGAGTTGAACTGGATGCTACTGAAGGCACGGTCTGCCACCACACTAAGCCCTTAAAATCCTCTGCAAAGGACGTGACAGATGCAGTCTGGAGATGGTAGACAGAACAAATGCACTCCAACACCCGCTCTCAAAAATGAAGGGGGGGACAGGGGACTGCACTGCTTTGAAGTCTCACACCAACACTGCCAGACCCCACACAGATTACAGTGTGGAATCACACCCGTCACATGGGAATTACCGCGCTGCACCGGCTCACCAAATCCTCATCTCCAGAGTCCTGTTGGAAACAAAGAGATTGCTATGGAGGGCCTTCGATCATGTGACCGGTTGCTAAAGCCAGTCAGCACTCGCACTCCAGGGACAGATCTGTTGGGTGAGTGTGAGGCTAGGAGGAGAAGGCCAGTGTGGAAATATACAGCCCCTTTCACACTAGCACAGCAACCAAGGCTCTGACCCACTTTTTAGCAACAGTGATCTAAGTTAGTGGGAAAGCAAGTACACAGGTTGGCTCAGATAGTCTCAGAAGGCCAGCACTGACCCCGGTAGAGAGAGAGGAAAGGCTCCGAGAAACTTCCTTCAGTGACCAGAGACCTAACCCACCCATTAAAACTGCAGTGTAGGGCGGTGCGGGGTGCAGGGTGCTAGTGTTCAAACCCAGTGATCAATGCATTGTTGTTCTCAAACCCCCAGTTCTGGCCAAAGGCTGTATTTATCAGTGCATTTAACACTGAGGCGGGAGGCAGCAGAAAATGCCACACAGGCACACAGACCTCTGAAAAAAAAAAACTCTGGACGGAAATGTCAGAACTGCATTTATTTTTAGGCCTGTATTTGATGTAAGCTAAAGTGAAAACCACAGTTCAAGACCAGGGCTTTGACCACCAACCGATGAACTGGAAATCAGATAGGTCTTCCACAGTACAGCATGCAATTATCTCCCTCTCATAAAGCAGACTGGTGAGAAGATAGCAGAACAAAAGAAGTTGTTATTCTCACACACAGAAATTTGAGAAATGTGAAACACTGTGCAGTAAATACAAGCAGATCCACTCTTAAATCACTCCTAATTTGTACTACAGAGTCAAGTAGAGCCTTGCGTGTCACCCAGCTCACACTTTACGGGGCAGGAGGTGGACTCAATTTGTGGGAATGGTTGTAGGAATTTAGGAGGTTGTGGAGTTTGGGGTGTGATTGTTTTAATTGAGCAAAGCTGGTAAGGGAACCCCAGACACCTTCTTTTGTGGATTAGTATCTGCATGAAATATCAGGCTTTTCGCTCACCCCAGGAAACCACTGACCTCAGCCGGCACATTAGCTCAGCTCTCTATGCAGCCAGAAAGCAAACCAGCCAACCAAACAAACACAAACCACTGGGATTTCTAAGGGGACCCACGATTCCCGCATCCTGGTTTCTTCCAGAACCAGATTTTCCCCGTGACCAGCCTCAGGTCGCACTAGTGGTGGGTGACACCAAACTTTTGGTATCATGATACTCGATACTACCACGATACCACCAGAAAAGTGACCTAAAGCAGAACAGTAATAAAACTAACGGAGTTCCTGGTAATTTTGAAATACTTTTTGAAATTCCATTAAAACAAATTACAACATGTTTTACGGTTTTGATTTGTTTCTTCAATAAATAGTTTTTAAGTAAGTCATCATCCCTATCTTCTTGTAGGTTGTAAAGCAACTTTCTTATGCTGATAACATCAATTGAGAAACAAACTCCACAAAAGTGCAAAATAGTTAGCAAATTCACATACAAGACAAGAGGGGTCTAGCCTTCATAATTTACACTCAGGTTTGAAAGCTACTGTAATTACAAACCCTGAAATATTTGTAAAGTTTATATTAAAATTTCCCCTATAAAAAAAATTTGATGAAATAATTTATAGAAAGGTATTAAATATGCTTTTTTGTAAGAAACAAGCATGTCTACATATTTTTGTTTGTTTTGTTTAAACTGTCTGCAGCTGGGACTTGGACATAATCTTAAACTAAGGACATTTCTACATGTATTTATTTTAGTCTTAGTGGATTTAATACTTTCCTTTGCATTCCAACCACATAAAGTTCAGGTATACTTATCCCAAACACTAATTCTGCAGTGCTCCTGTCCTGCAACAGCTAGCGGTGCTATAACTGAACACTGTGTTCTTGTGCTGCAGGTACAGTAGCTGATTTAATAACATTCCCCAAAAACTAGTACAGTGGTTAGTGTTTTAGTGTGTACATCTTCTCCTCGCTGTGGCTGTTCTTTCAATTAAATGTGGCGATTTCTCACAAAATTCTTTGTTATTCCCAGATCCTGATAACAGTACAGTACGTAATGTAAACAACAAAACATAATTCACTAGCATCATCTAACTCAGCAAAATCAATGGAAATGTTTTAGTTCTTGTTATTATTTAAACAAAGTAAAGGTCAAAGCTTAATTTTAGAATCCTAACGTCTGACTTCTGCAAACAGGTCCAAATGTCGATCTGATAAATGTTTATGCAAATTGGATGGTTTTGCCTGCAGTCCCTCGTTACAGCCCACATCGCAGAAAAAAATTGCATCACACTGAAGCAATGACTGTTGGAAGGACTGTCAAGGAAACCAAAGTGCAACTGGAATCGGAATGGAGAACCAGGAACAAAACCCCAAACACTTTGCTTACCCTACCACCACAAACACTTCCAGAACAAATTTGCAAAGCTTGCCAGGATCAACCCCCACCCACGCCCTCCCCACTATGAACCCTGGGCCAGTCTTGTCAGGATGTTCCGTCATTCATTTTTAAACCCGTCTCGATGCCCTGGCTGACAGGACCACAACAAAAGCAGTTTGATGAATAAATGAAGGAGCCGGCGAGGCAGCAGTGCACTGACACTGTGCCACACGCCCCAGTCTCCCTGATAAAGGCTTTTGTCAGCACCCATTCCCGAGACCACGGCTCCCTCTGCGTCAGGGGAGCGCAGCAATACACTAAGGAGTCCATTCTCTGCGGCTGCCTCACTGAGGGTCTCGTCCCCCTGTCCTCCGGACCTCGCTTTTGACTTCAATTATACACCTGCCTTTAAAAAAAACCCCAACAAGATCAGGTTGTCATTCAAGTCGTGCATCTTTGCGTTTCATGGGCAGCGATGTCTTATAATAGGTAAATACGACATCCGCTGTATTCTCCTGTGATCTGCACTGTTTGAAAGTGTGAAACTCAACTGGCTCATCATAAACCAGACCAACTGGGACATAGGTGAGGTTACTATTTCCTCATTTGGATTACCTTGTTTGGTTTAGTCGTGAAGCAGACATTTATTGCTTGTGCACATCACTCTTAAAAAGGTTTAATTTTCAGCTGGAGTTGAAAGCAAATATATTCCAATACATTTAATAGCGTTCTTCAATGGCAAGTAGTTACTGTGGCTAACAGAAGGCAGGTCAGTCAACAAGAAATAAAGCCCAAATGCAAAGGACTGTACATCAGACTTACTGATCAGCCACTAGTGTGTGGGGAACGCAACTCTCCCTTCACATACAACACATGGATCTACTGAAATGTCTCAGTTTACTTTTAATTTCCTCTATGGAACATTTAAAAAATAAAAATGCAATTAGCAGTACATTTCCTCTCCACTTCAATTCCCTGAGCTCAAGTTGTAAGTTTCAATATCCCCAGATGCACAATTTTCATCTTATTTTAAAAGGAGCTGTATCGTCAAAATGAAAAATCACTTATCACACGTATTGCTTTGGCCAAGAGCCTGACTGAGGTCATTTTCGCTGCAGGCAATCCATTTGAGGCTAGTGAACCACTCCCATCACCAGGGGAGACAACAGCTACTGCGATGGCCCAAGAGGGGCAACTCTCTCCAGTCAAACCCCATCACCACAAATCCCTTCGCACTGTGCAGGATTCAGGATTGCTTACAGATTGACTGAGAATACAATTTCTTACATTTTACAGTTTGTTTTCGTCTATATTAAGAAGAAAAAAAAAATCAATTGATGGGGCTTCTTCGTAATAAGTTTGTTGCAGCCACTCGGAAGGTACTGCATTAGGTCAGTAGTAAACCCCTGATCTGATCTGGAAAGTCAGACCCTGTGTGTAAAGTGCTTGGAAGTCAATAGTTAATCCTTACTTCAGGAGCCCCAGTTGAGAGGTGGAACAGGGGCAGAGAGACATCCAGAGCATTCAGCTAAGTATCACTATTTATCATTATGACATAGCAGCTAAAGAGATGTGGTAGATCTTGAAGGCAGTGCTTTAAAACTTGCTTTTACTTACTTTTTCTACATCCTGTGGTAGGGATATCCATCTTCCTGGTGAAACTGATGACACTGCGATCAACTGCACGTGACACAGAGAGCTAGGGATTTTAGGCAGAATTGTGTTGCGTCTCCCACCCCCCACACCCTGACCCTCACCCTCACCCTCACATGCATTTACTACCCACATTAAAAAAAGGCCAGGGACAGATGCACTGTACCCAGGTGTCAGAGAATCACTTTGCAGCTCATTCCATTATCCATTCCGAAATCCCTAGACCCGTCTGCCGGGAGCACTTTAGCCCGTCCCTCATCACATTACCGCACTCTTCTCAGCACCATCTCTCTGCCAGATCCTCATGAGAAACCGCGATAAATAAATCAATCAAACGGGGAACAAACACACAAGCTGACGACTCCACTAATCCACTCTTCCTGAGCGTCACTACAGTGAAGTTTTCAGCATTCTGGTATTTGTGAAGGAGACTGTGATAGTCAGTATGTATAGTTCAGATTACACTATTGCTGGCATCGTTGAGGAGATGTACAGAACCTCTAAATACAACTGCCAACAGTGTAGCACACCCAATCACAATGCAGGGAGGGGAACACAGCTGGTTTAGGGAGAATACACAGAACACCTGTGGGATCATCTGCAACCAAGAAATCAGAGAGACGGCATGTACAGACTTCTCTCACGGCACAGTAATCCTCCTACCTTCTGTGAAAAGGTGTGCAGCAGTCCCTACTGTGAAGAAAGGCGCTTAAAGGCTGGCCCTGTGTGATGTGTTGTGATGCGTCTTGCCTTCTGGCCCCCGCACTTTTGGAACTTTACTGCATGATCCAAAGCTCTCCCTGTTAGATTCTAGTTAAGCCTGCAAAGGCATATTAGTAAAAGAAAAACCTTCTTAAACTACGGTGGTTTGATCTACGGGGAGCAGAGAAGAAAAAGGAATGGGGGGGAAAAAAAAAAAAAAAAAAAAACAGAACCAACACTTGTTAAGGGCTTCTGACGCTAACAAAGAATTCAGATGGTCTCTTCTCAGCAGGGTTAGCGATGCAACACCGACGCTTTTGATACGGTCTGCACTGAACATGCCACTCACTGTACAGGCTTAATGACTAACTGATCTGATAGCAGCCCTAAGATTGACAAGGCTGTAATAACCACTAGACTGTAACTTTTATTTTTACAACCCAGAACTTTCCCCAATAAAGTCAAGGCATGTCTTGCTGAAGCTCTCATTTAGGCATCCAGACGAACAGCAGTGCCAAAAGTCTGGGTTTGACTGACAGCACCCACAACTAAGACAATGCACTCCATCCAGCACAGACAAGTGCAGTGCTTGAGCCTTAGATGCTGTTTTTGTTAACTCATTACAATCTATAATCTTTGCCCCTGTCATGTTTTGTAGTAGTTTCTTTAATGCTTGTCACATCAGGAGCTCATTCATAGCTTTCAATGTAATCTGGAAACCACAATTTAAAGAAACAGCCTCTTGTACAATTCTATGCTTTTGTCACAAACAAAGCCTGGGCATTTTATCAATGCACCTGAATGTATATTCAAAGCTTCCTCCTTCCACGAGATCCTGCAGCTCTTACAACCTGAAAAAGCTTCTGCAAAAGGCATCTCTTTTTCTCCCCTATAACCCATGCATTTTAAAACCATTGCATTTCACTAGATTAACTGTAGTGGTGCAAGTTTGGCATTTTACAACTATACACTATATTTTCAAAATATACAATACTGGCCTGTTCCTCTCCCCCTGTAGTGAGAGCAGCTGGTCTCTGTGGCCTCTACCCTATTCATCACCCCAGTTTATCCCAGAGGTGCTCTGTGGGACTGAGGTCAGGATTCTGAACAGACAAGTTGGTCTAATGCTATTCCCCTTCAACAGCTGTCAACATACACTGTCCTAGCTGTAGATTTCCAGAGTCTCACAATACAGGCCAACCAAATGAAAGCAGTCTGAAATAATCACAACAGGGTGCCATACAAAATAAAAAAATAAGTATCTTGTGCAATCTACCACTGGCCAATGGAGACTGGTTAATTTCCCGATGCCCATATCATGATCGTCGCTTTTGCTGCAGAAGAGATAACTTCATTGTTTGCACTGGGCTTTTTTAACTTTACATGTTCCAGTACAAACCAAAAACCGCAAAAGATCACGCCAGCATTCAAACTCCGCATGGGAAGGACTGTGGCCAGGGTAAACGAGTCTTACCAGCCTTATCCATCCCTTACATTTGAAAAAACCAAAACCAACGATCACAAGACGGCCATCACGCATACTAATCTCCTCTAATTGCAAACGTCGTCCCAATTTATCTGTTGCCATGACAGCGCCGGCCGGAGAAAGTGGCGTGAATGAACGAAACGAGAGAGAGAGAGAGAGAGAGAGAGAGAGAGAGATGCAAACTGCAGGGGGTTTGCGTGGCTGAGAAAAAACGTTCCCAGACGTCCACTTTGCTGACTTTTTGGATTTCACACCCATAACCCTGGCCCGCAAAACCCACGGGTGCAGCAACACGCACGCAATTACTAATCAAGGTTCGTGAATGCCACTAAGCGTTACGATGCGTGCTATGTACGCAACACACCAGGAGATCCATACGTCAAAATAATGTAAGGACACATGCATCCAGCGACTAACCCTCCCACATCGTGTGTGTGTGTGTGTGTGTGTGTGTTTATACATGCGTGTTTTGAAACGGGGTAGGGCCCTGCATATGTTCTGACCCGCTTAAGTTAATGCAGGCGAGTGTGTGGACCATTGCAAACACAGGCAAGAATGCATCGCCGATAGAGAGAGAGAGAGAGAGAGAGAGAGAGAGAGAAACAGTCTACGTTTAAACCACTCAATTCACGTTATTTATAGGCTTAAAAAAAGCATTTAAAACAAACGAGTTAATTTTCCACCAGTTGACACTAGCAGCATTCCGTGCCGACTATAAATTAATTTAACACTCGAACGGTGTCGTTTAGTGGGTAAACACGCAGCCCGTGTATAGACGTGGATAATAATGAAAGAGAGAGAGCGTGGGAATAAAAAGTAAGAGTAAAAGAGACGAAAAAGTTGGCAGTACCTCTCAAAGAGCATCCTGACTGCGAAAATCCCCAAGGCCAGCGGCAAAGCAGACAGCACATGTCCGGCTTTGGGGTACTCCACTCCGGGCTCGGGGTCCGCCAGGTCCGCCCAGGTCACGTTGTGGGGAAGCCAGAACCGCTCGTTCCAGAACCAGGCTGAGAGCGCAGCCATGTTGGGGGGAAGAAGGGAGACGGAGGAGGAAGAGAAGATCACCCGCCCCTCGGTGTCGTACGGATGAACAGGCTCCCTAGGGCGGCTGATCGGTTGAGGAAGTTGCCAAGGCCCCACCCCCGGGCTGCCGTAGTGTAACGCCGCCTCCTCCCGCCTTCTTGGTTACCAAACCAGAGCCGGGCGCAGCAGGGCAGGCCGAGGCAGCGCTCCGGTGTCTCGTCTGTGTAAGCAACTCACCTGCGGCCGCTCGGCTCGTCAGGACGGGGCGGGGTAGAGTAGAGGGCCGGCCGCGGCTATTAGCATAACCCCCATCATACAGGTGACGAAGGCGCTTTATCCAGACAGGCATGCTTTCAGTGTTGCCAAATTTAAGCATTTCCCCCACAGATTGAGGGTATTTGTAAGTGCCCCGGGACATTTGGGGGCAACACTTGTATGGGGGTAATGTTAGGGGATCACAGTGGACTGGCGCTCCGTGGGACGCGAAACACTGTCTCTGTCCCCGGATTGGTTGCCGTCAATTGCGTGGGAGGGTCTTGTGTCCGAGAGTCTTGCACCCCCCAGCTGATTGGATGGGGTAAAATGGGGATTTCTTTTTTAAAGAGCAGTGTCTGGCAGCCCTAACTATACCATAGTGACAAACTGTTTTTTATGCTTTCCCTTTTAAACTCTAAAAGGATGGTTGTGTGTTTGTTGGCACTGAAATGGAATCGTTCACCATCGAGCTCCTTGAGTTTGGGTTCCTCTCACACCAATGTAAATACATCAAGACGCCTGTGAATGGTCTTTAGATTCAATTTGGCATCAAATTAACCACAACAGACCTATTTTGGTTAAATAATGATGGGGGGTTGCTATCAGAATATCATACTGTAAAAATGACTCATTCGGATTCCACTCCAATTATGACACTGCTTTCCAGTAAACGGAATGACTTCTGATGCACTAAAAACAAACAGATGCACCCAGTCCCGTAAACGGACACCCTGAAAGCTCTATAAGCAAGAGGCCTTTGAAATATGTTAACAAAACAACAACAGACATTATCATCTGACAAATATTACATAATGTCATTAATCCAGCTGTTAGGATCAACGCTTACATGTGTCTTATGTGTTAAAAATATGTTAAGCAAGCATACATTTCGTTTGTTATTGAATTATGTATTAAAACAGAACAAATGCATTTTTTTTCATATATATATATATTAAAGCTTTATAAATGTAATGGCCGCTAAAGTGTGTGGATTACGGACGCATTCATACTTTTCCATTAAACCTATGGTCCATGTGTACCGGTGCTTACTTACAGTTAATCTTTCTTCCACTAGAGAGCAGCATTTCTTTATAAAAGGTCTGTTGAACCTGCCACTGTAAACCCAAATCAAAGGCATTTGTTTTACAGATCCAGTTATCTTCATTAGCCAGGTATTAGATGATACAGAAACATAAAATGAAGAATAAACTTTGACTAAAAAATGTAGAACAGTGTTAAAAGGGAGGATGTATTAATGAGATGGGTGAGAGTGAGAATCTCAGACTGCTTACCTCATAAGAAAGTTTACAAACGATAGGAGGCCATTCGACTCATCGTGCTTGTCTGGTGTCCATTAATAACTAAGTGATCCAAGGATCCTATCTAGTCTATTTTTAAATGTTGCCAAATTTTCAGCTGGGGAGTTTGTTCCAGATTGTGACAACTCTGTGTGAAGAAGTGTCTCCTGTTTTCCATCTCAGAGTTATTTCACTGGCACTGGCTCCTCACGCTGCTCATTGAGGTTCAGTGTTGTATTTATCACTGTGGTAGGGACCGTTTCCATCATCAATGTGGCCGGACTGGATTTCACTGTTTTACATCTGGGCCGAACGTTAGACTGATGACACTAAGTTTGGGGGAGGGAAGGATGAGGATAAGCACCTCCTGATTCCCTGAAGTCATCACAGATAAGAATAGGTAAAAGGAGAGGGCAGTAAAAAAAAAAGAACTCATTTTGCAAACAGCAGTTGTAGCATTTTGTTGAATCAGCAGAAAATGCAATGTTAGAGGTAGGCCTGCAGTGGTAAAGAGAGCCCCTCTCACACTCGCAATCCAGCCCGGGCTCTGTCCCTCTTTTTAGCTACCCAGATTCTGATTGTCTTCAGTGTGAGAGCAGGGACATGGGTAGAAAGCGTGTTGAATCCAAATCAAGAGCAAACCCAGTTCAGGAAGTGGGTCGGCCAGCCAGCACTGGCCCAGGTAGAGTGTCTGCCAGCTGTGTAGTTCCTTTCAGTGACCGTTGATCTATATTAAAACTAGTGTGAAAACGTGGACACAGTGGAACTAGGGAAGGGTCAACCCAGGTAGAGGAGGGGAGTGTGAAAGAGAGGCTTATTAATTCCAGAATTCCAGTTCCAGAATGCTCTCAGGTCTCCAAGAAATCCTTCTGGGCAGTGAAAGTGGCACTGCCTGACAATAATAATCCTTTTTTCCACAGGCCCACTCATGCCACTCTAGGACTGTCCCTGAGGCCAGGGATTCCCAAACCGGCTCTTGAGGACCCCCTGTTTTTTTCCCCAACTGTAATCTTAATTGCTTAATTGAATCCTTGACAACAATTGAAAACTAACAATGCAATACAAGGCTCAATTTTGTAATTAACAGCTCTGTTGGAACAAAAACCTGCAGGTCAGGGGGTCCTGCAGGACCAGTTTGGGGATCTCTGCCCTAGGCCCGTGTAGTGTTTTTGTAATTAACAGCTCTGTTGGAACAAAAACCATCCAGGCTACTAATCCTGCAGGGACAAAGTGTTTTCTATTTTTTAGTTCCCCAATTATGTCATTAACCTGTTGTTGTTGTTTTTAAATCAATTTAACATATTCAGTCTCTTGTTTCAAGCTCTGTTACACCTGATGGCCTGATTCTTTTGATTCAAGCTGCATATCCTATGATATAAATTGTAGCCCAGAGAAAACTGTTACATTCTTGCAAGTAATCAGATTAATTGGGAGCAGGGTTAAAACAAACGACAGAAGAGATATCTGATATCTGTCACACATACGGAACGTCCTACTTCAGTGTTTAATGCAGGTCTGACTAACATCTTGGTTTATCTGTTATTATTACTATCCTTGCTTTTTAAAATTATGCTAATTTACCTTTTACAGGGTCAGCTGAGGCACTTCTGTACATCTAATGGTACAAACATGTAATCTGTAATAATCTGACATTTCCTACTCCCATCGGTTATACATTCACTAGATGACACGGTCAGCCACTGGTGCCCACACAGATCGTCCTTCTGTTCAGTCTTTGTTTTATCGTGGTGGTAGAAAAAGCAGAGGGTTCCGACAATCACGTGCTCCCATTTGATTAAAGTCTATAATGGACTTGACAAAAATTGAATTTGAACCATAAATAAATACAGCAATACCTTCAGGTGTGTGCTTAATTAAAAAACCTAACAACCAAAAATACATAAATGCCAAATACCCTCTAGCTGTAATTGCAGAGTGTGTAGTGACTTAAGAGTGCTGAACCCCCATAGGCGGTGCTCACTGTTACTGTGTTGTAAGATTTTTATATTAAAACCTGGTGTTAAAACAGCAATTAACAGTCATTTAGCCACCCACGTTCCTTCTTAATGTAGTGCCATCCATATAGCAGCTACAAAATATATATCCACTGTACTACCGAAGCATTTGTTTGACCAACTGCAAAAAAGAAAAGAAAGAACGGTTGCTGAGAGCATTTTGGGACCATCAGACCACATCACGTTCACAGACATGAATGTTTCACAGCTGTCAGGACACTTCAGAGGGACAGAACGTGGGCAGGGGTGTGAATGACAGCAGCCACTTTTCCAGGTGCTTGAAAGAGTACACCTGAGGCCCAAGCGATCCGGTGCGGAGATGCAACAGGAAGTATCCAGTGCGAATGGGAGCTGGACCCTGACAGGCAAGAGTTGGTTGTTGCGGGGACAGCCATTGGTTCATCTAGTGCAGCCCAATCTCTGGATGTCTTTGGGGGACTCCCAAGTGTGTGTGGTAACTGGTGCACTGAGGAGCAGACCCCTTTTCTTTCTCTCCATACAGGCGATGTTCAACATCTCTCAAGTTTATTATAGCACCACCTTTGCCCGATAGACTGCTCTAAAATTAGAAACCTGGCATGGTGCTTGACCCAGTAGCTATTCCAGCAATTTCAAAATGGGGCGTCTGGGATAGGAGGGGGCGCAGAATGCAAGGGTCTCCTGATGTTGTAAGATTTGCTACAAGATATTCAGTTAAATGTTGATAAGAATTCTTTATACTTCAAGATAAAAAAAGGGAATAGTAAAGTACCATTATAGAGTCACAAGAAAAACTAACAAAATAATAAATAAATAACCCTCTAGTCTACATATTAAGAATACAACTTGCTGTGTATGGTATGGTACGATACATTTCAACTAAGAAGGGCTGTCAAGTAAGTTTATGCCAATGTTACTGCTACTCCTGGCTCCCTCTTGAACAGAAGCACCCACACACATACAGAGAGGTGCCCTGAGGTGGGAGGACAGCAAAGGCCACATAGCCTGCAAACAATGAGGGCAGTAAGCAGAGATGTCATATTAGCTGGCATAGCATTAAGAAGAGGGCACAGAAGAAATGCTAAAGGTGAAGAGTTGAGTATCAGAGAGAGGAAGCTTGCCAGGCCGGCGGAGCTCACATTACAGCAGCAGGACTGAGAGTGAGAGGGAGAGAGAGAGAGATCATGCACACAGACAGTTTATTTACAGTGTGCACAGAAGGTCAAACTACAGATGTGAATTTAGGTTTGGTTTTGCTAGATTAAGCACATCAGACAGACAAGCATGGTTTAAATGCAAATAATTTATTTCAAAATTAAAAATCTTAAATAGATTTTTGGGATACAATCTTGACACAGGTCACACCTCCTCCACAACAGCAAGGAATACGGCCGGGGCAGCCGCCGTGCCAACTGGGGGATGGACGGGGGGATGGACAGGGCCTCACTGTTCAGGGGGCCCCCTGTGGTGTCAGGCCTGCTCCCCGTCAGGTCAGGGGATGGGGGCACTGGGACGACAACTCTTTAGAAAAGGCACTTACAGAACACTTTGCCGGCGCCAGTGAAAAGACAAGGGCGCCAAACTTAGTCTGCACATCACCTGGCTGCTGTTAACACCCAGGGCCAATAGATTTCACACCAGTTCACTAAGGACAAAGCTGATTGGCCAACACTGGAGGGAATACGGCACTATAAGGCATGTGATGCCCTATTCCTGCAGCAGGTCAATACACTCTCTCTCCTTTTTTTAGTTTTTAGTTTTGTTGAAAAAAAAAAAAAATTGGCAACGTGAGAACTTTTTAAGATGGCACTCCCTCCCCCCCGCAGTTCAGAAAAACCCATCACCCCCACTTCCTCCCATCCTTTTCCTGCCAGCGTGGGCAGAGGGTTACATGTGCTCAGGGTGGTTCTGCAGACAGCTGATGAACTCGGTAACGGGATGTCCTTTGTAGCAGATCTGGTAAACAGCATTGAAAAGGGGGAACCTGGGGAAGGGGAGGTGGGGGAGAACAGGGTTAAGGGTAGTGAAGGAAAGGAAGTGTCTGTGAATATAGGGAGAGGGGAGGGGGTGGCAGGACAAGGATAACCCAAAATTCACAAACCCTGGGAAAGCGATACAGCGCTCTGCTACTGCACTGCAGGAGGGCTCGGACCCAACCACACTGACCCACTGGAGACATGGACTTTTCCAGTATCCACCTGTGTCTGGGACTTAGGTAATGGCTGATTCCTCAGGGGGTCTGTAAATCCTTAACGACTACCATGGGAAAAGCTTGAGATGATAATCTAGATGGTGATGAATGTGATGATGCATCCGAGCTCTTAATAGCTTAACTGAGTTTGCTACACAGGACTGATTTAACCACATTTTCCATTTCCTCAAGGCCCAGATTGCAAGGCCTGGACTTGTAAAGCCCTAGTCTAGAGAAGGGGGAGTAGCATGAGACATGTAGGTGGTGGGTAGAGAGAAATAGCCACTTAATCCTCCAGTGAGGTTTCAGTAGGGAGGTTAACAGATGCTCTTCACAGTATGTTTTTCTTTAGTTTCCCCACCCCACCCCCATCAAAATGGAACTGGCACTTACTTGTCCACTATTTTCTTGAGACTGAGGATGCGATTGACTTCAGCGGAGGTCTGGGGACCCTGGAGCTTCTGGCCATTCAGCATTTCCTTCTCTAGCTCCTCAATAGACTGGCAAAGGGAAAGAGGAGAGTTACATCAGGCTGCAAAAGGCCTGTCTTTTATGATCTACTGAAGATTTGTAGTAAGTCTAATAAGGACTCTAAGGAAGGAAGACTTTGGCTACTTCATTGAACACCCACAAGGGGCGGGGGGATATATGGAGGGTGTATATTTACCTGACTATTCCATGTTTGGGGTGAGAATTGTAATAACAGATAAAAGAGCTGTCAGTGTACACAAAAGACACATTTACAGCACTAAAAAAGTACAAAAGAGAAAGAGAAGCTGGAGGGAAAACTGACAAACTGACTACAAAAAGCAAAAAAACACAATTTCAGCACTTGGTGGTGACATTATGTTTTGTTTGTCACCCCGATGAAGAAGCAGCGCTGTTGAAGAATAGACCCGTTACACGTGATCGCTGCATCAGTCCACCTTCTCTTAATTAATATCTATTAAACAAAGGTGGAGAAAGTGTTATAATTATTCTATACGTTATCTGTCCACCTTGTTGATACAGGTTGGTTTTGCTGCCGCTTCTTGATGACATCACTGTTGTGCTCTCGATGGCGTTGACTGACTGGGTTCACAACAGTTAATTAGAGGAATCCCCAGTCAAAGAGGCACAATAAGGCTTTAAAAAACAAAAACAAATGGCACCTGAAGTCAGCATGGGAAGTTATGAATGCTGGGAAGTTTTGTATCCCAAACCAGCCCACCCCCCATCTCAGCTCACCTTGCCTGTTCTAGCAAAGGCCTCGGCCACTTTACGGTTGCGGCCGCCGTAGCAGGTGGTGATGAGGTCGGCCACCCCACAGCTCTCCAGGAAGGTGGCAGAGGACACGGGGCCAGCCTTGCAGAACAACTTGGCGAAGGCAATCATCTCCATCAGGCCCAGCCGGATCACTGCTGCCTTGGTGTTGTCTCCGAAGCCCAGGCCATCGCAGAAACCCGCCCCCACCGCCACCACATTCTGCACAGACAAGAAGGGAGGAAATTGATTAATCCAGTCTCAAGCCTGACGTGTTTGGATATCTGCCACCTGTTTACCCAGAATGCACAATAATGGGAGCTAGAATTCCTGGAATGCTGTGCAAGGGGGCTCTGTTGAGGGAAGGACACCCACCTTGAGGGCACCGCAGATCTCCACCACATCGGCCTCCTCCACCACTGTGATGCGAAAGTTGGGGGTTTGCATGAGCTCCTTCAGCAAAGCTCCTTGTTCCTTGTTCTTGCAGCCTACAAACATGGACAGTATTACATTAGACACAATTGCCTTGCCTCTGCTGTTCTCATATAACCCTCTGTGTTTACTTCCCAGTGCTGCTGCATCACAAGCAAGCTGAACGTGTAGCAAGATACGGAGCAGTGACCTCCAGCCCAGGTCCCAGAATCGGTGGATAAAGATCACACAAGCTTGCAAGAACTGTTTGAATGAAAAACCATAAACTCTGTGGCTATGCAGAGCCAGGGCTGCAGACACTGGATACACAAGCATTCCTTCTGGCTGATTTTAAAGTTTACTTTAAAATAAATGAAGATGCATAACAGGTTTCAGAAGCACACATTTAAAAAGGACTTATTTGTGCTCAGCAAAAAAAAGAAAGAGTCTTACCAATGGTCGTCTCGCAGAATTTTTCATCTGCCACCTCATTGGCGATGTTGGCGCCCATCAACACACTCATGTTAATTCCCAGCTTCTCACGGATAATATCAGAGATAAGCTTCAGCCCATCGGGACCCTCGTCCACACCCTGCAGGCAAAGACCACCCTCTTTAGGAACTAGCACAGCTTCGCAACAGCCATCCATTTTCAAAAACTGCTTCATCCAGTACAGGGTTTGGGTGAGCCAGAGACACGGCAGACACAGGGCACCAGGCAGGGTAGCATTGCTATATTGTGGTGATTATTACCATTATCTTGATGAAGCCATTTAGCAAATGCCTTTGTGTGTGACTTAAAAAACAGTAAGATATAACGTTCTACATGCACAGGATATTACAAGGGGTATCAACATCAACATAAACATTCAGCTACACATTCAAATGAAGGACACACTCCTGCCAGTCGAAGCTCACCAATCCCTGTGGTTTGGGTAACTGTGTTACATAACCGGCCCGTGTCTACACCTCTCCTGTCCCACCTTGATGAGGGAGATCCCAATAGCATCCTTCTTGATCTTGCCTTTCAGAGTGTCGCACAGTTTGCTGATGAACTGGTGAGGAATCACGAACACCAGGATGTCCGCATCTGCAGCCGAGTCCAGCACATCCGGAATGGCCACCTACAGGAACCAGGTGAGCAAAGTGACAGGCATCACGGACTCGGACTGTCAGGAGGCCAGCTGTCATGCTTATTCATCCTTTAAGTGTTCATCTACACGTGGCAGTTGGTGTTTCAATCTGCTGCCCACAGTCTTGTGCTTTCTAAAAAGACATCATTCTGGCAAACGTGAAGCACATTGAAAATTCTCTCTTTTTAATTTTAAATCGAAAGCAATCTGGGTATTATCAACACAGCAGGACCAGGTTCATTTGGGTTTACATGTGGGTGTAAAAGTTTTTAACAAGACAACGACTGACCAGTAATTAGACCATTCGTTTTAAAAAGCACAAGACTATGCATAGCGGAGCCCTGTCGGTGTTATTTGAGAAGTGCAATGCATTCAGTCCATGTGTGTTTAAAGCACTATTAATCAGCACAGCTGGCCGCCAGGCTCTTGGACTCATCCCCGCTTTGCAGTTAGGACTGGGGCGATATTGTATCTAAAACAGCACAATCCCAGATACTGTCAAAAGCATGCAGAAAATCAATGACTCGAATAGGACTGAGCATGGCTTTCAGCAACGTGCCCCATATTTTATGAAACAGCAAGCAAGGCAAAGGTGGCTCTGTCTTGGTAGTTTGCACATAATGATTAATAGGACCCATTTCTCTCATGATACAGACTCTGAACTGTCGGGGGGGTGTGGGGGCACAGAGGGCACATGGGGGAAGTAAACAAACTCTTTAACCTTGAAGACCTAATTCAAATAGTTGACTGATTGTTTGCAGTGAAAACGCATGTTAATCTCCATACTTTTCACTTCCAAATCGATCGTTTTCAGTTTAATTCATGCTTTTCCCAATGCATGAAATAATGCCAGGGGGGAGTAACTTCCATCTCAGAGCTGATCCTTCCACACGCGAATGTGCCTGCTCTGAGTTTTCATACAGGATATTGCATCTTCTTGAAGGAAGATATGGCGAAATTCTGGGACCATTCTGGGAGGGAACTGCCTCCTGACTCTGTGCTTAATAAAATATTCAAAATGGGGGTTTGAGATACAGACCAGTCAAACCCTAAGGGGCCCAGTGTGATGTATGCGCCACAAATAGTTAACTTGACAAAGCAAAAACACATCACGCTGTAGCAGGTCTCTGTATATGATGTATGTATCATTCTGGGTTCCTAAGATATAAGGACATCCATTTTCCTTAAGCACCTGGTGAATGAAGAGACCTGTTATACTGAAAGCCATCATGTGCTTGTGGAGTGCCGGAAAGGATTGTGTAGAGCCATGGCAGTAGCCGGCCCTGCACTCACCACATTTGTGGGCAGCTTGTGTCCGGGCAGGTATTTCACATTCTCGTGCTCTGTGTTGATGATCTCGGTCAGCTTGCGGCCGCTGACCATCTCCTCGAAGACCCACATGTTGACTGTGGTGTCGAACTTCTCCAGCGCTGCCGTGTTCACGCCCACTATCTTGGCGATGGCCGAGCCCCTGAGCGGAGACGGCCAGTCAGTTACAGAGCCCCAATCCTCACTAACCCTCTCCCAGCATCGCCAAGTCCAATGAGATACAAGCAGTGCCTTTTAAAGCAAGGGTTCACCCTTCAGTTCAAGGGTTATTACTACTGTCATTGTTGTGCATGTGAGTGGAACAGGTGTGTGGATTTCACTGAATGCCTGATGACAGGCAGATGGCAATTAAATGAACTAAATAAGTGAATAATGCAAGTGATGCACATTTCCATTCCCATTGATCAATCAGCAAAGGCACACCTGCAACTGTTTATCTCCTATTAAGAGTCAAAATAAGGACCTCTAAATTATAATAAGGCCAAAAAAAGAAGCACAATGGGGAGTTTGGAATAAATAAATACAGCGACTTTATTAAAACAGTTTATTTTAAGCTGACTTAATTCCAAGACCTACAACAGTATTAATGGACACCAAACAAACACGATGGGTCGAATGGCCTTCAGTCATTTGTAAACGTTCTTATGGTCTTATGTTATTATGTTCTAACATTAGCCATTCTAAAAACACTAAAATTAGGAAGAGTCCTCATCTGCAGCCTTCAAAGGATTATGGGATCAGGTTTCACAACAACAATTCACAACCAGCTCCTGTAGGTGCCAAGTCAGAGCAACTTAACCCTATGCTGTCTGCACCACTTTAACATGTACAGAGACCTTTAAAAACCTGCTGGGCTGCAAGGCTACAAGAGCTGAGGGACGCTGTAATAAACTATATACAGCCAGCCAGAGTTCAGGTTTCACACTGCCGTTATGTAACAGGGCAAAGTATCGGGCTGCTTGCTGCTGCTGGCAACTTTTACCCTGCTCAAGATAAAGCTGCAATTATAAACAATTACATGCAATTATTTCAGATAATTCTTGGCAACCCCTTAAAACAGGAGGCTAAGAGATGCAAGATCTCAGGATGGTAGGTGTATTACTGTCTAGTCTAGAGAGAAGCATCAAAAGTGTGTAAGAGCAACACCGTCTCGCACAAATAAGCCAAGATTTTGAACTATGCCTCACAGTATAGTCAGAAAAAAAATATTAAAAATGCTGCCCAAAAAGATATCAGTTTTATCAGACTGGCATAAGAGAAAGGTCAGGGATCCAGGTCTCAGCCCCTCCAGGAACATCCCACCTCTCTCAACGCTTAGTTTCTTAACATTTGACAGCCTTGTAATGGTTCCAAGATGGCTGTGAGAGGAGCAGCACTATATTGAAGGTAAGGCTGCTACGGGAAGACATAGTGATGTCAAAGATGGTCTGGCCGACACAACACATGCACAGCACTGGAGAGAGAGAGAGAGACAGCGACTCAAGACAAGAGGCAGCCCAGTGCTCACACCCCTCCCCCATCACTACAGTGTACAGCGTCACTTTGAAACAAGTTTTGACATACAACAAGGTATGACTTTGGAAAAATCAAACTGAACTGCTATACTGAACAGATAATGCCAGCCTGCTGCCATGGGAACGCTGTCCATTCAGTTCATTTAATATCAACAGGGCTATTAGGGAAACGGATCACGGCAACCAGTAACTGAAAGCTTTACACAGAGCAGACTAGGGCTCTCTCGCAATAATAAACTCAATCAGCTCAATCTGGACAACTCCTCTACCAACTGGACTCAGGCTGCAATTCAACTCCCATGTGATAACAGTTTATGGAGCAGAACCCAGATCAGAACAGTGTGTTTTAGTGTCACCCCCCTGCTGCCTGAACCTTTTAGCAAGCAACACATACACAGACAAAACAGACAGTCAGGCTTCAGCATTGTGTTGAGGTCTTTAAAAGAGGCCCATGGTGTGAAGCTAACTTGGAAAGCCAATTTGCTTTTGTAATTTAATACCCAACTGAGCAAAAAGGGCATTGATACCCTTCATTAAGGCTTGAAATAAAAGGGCAGTTTTGTATGAAGCACTAATCTTCTTTCCATATTAAGTGCCCCAGGCTGAAAAGAAAAACAGTATTAAGTCCAGAGTTTTGCAGACTCCTTGTGTTTGGTTTTATTTTCCCCCAGTCATGCCTCATTGTAAATCAAGACTTATTTTAAAGTTAGTGGTGGGGGGATTTGGCTGCCTATTCTCTTGAGTTGCTGTCTCTTGCTCTCTCTCCCTCTCTAGTGCGTGCAGTGCGTGTGTTGTGGCAGCCGGACCATTTTTGAAAGTTTTAAAAATGTAAATCAAGAGGTGGCAGATGTCATCAACAGACCGATGGGATAAAGTACAAAACCGGCCCGCTTGCGTGTGATGTATGATATTAAGACTTCTAGCTTTATTGAAACACAGAATACACACATACTTCATGGAAGACATGACACTGTATCCTGGTATCTATAACAAATACTTTTCATAGACTTCAAAAGCATTAAATTGTGCTCATTGCATATGAATCCCCAACCACCCGTGTTATGATTTGGAGTTAACAACCTAGTGTAAAAGCTGTCAAACTGGACACCCTTGGAATCAACAACATGCTTGTGGATTGACAACTAAATGTAAAAATACAATCCGATTCATTCAGTGTGACTCTCCAAGCAGGACTGAAGAAAAAACACAACAACCACTGCTACTGTTCACAACAGATGTGGTCACTGTGGGCTGTATCATGAGCGCATCCTTGCCACATGATTTCAGTAATAAGACCCTTTCCCATAATATGGCGTTTGTGCTTCTGGAGACAATCGACGATTGTTTCAGGAGCCAGGACTGTGGAGAATACATGCATACTGCCTGCTTCACAAATTGCAATGAACACTTATTTAGAAAGACTTCATAAAATAAATATATAAATGCATGCATCGCACTATGGATTCCTAAACTATGCGAGTCTTATGTATGCTTAATTGCGCCTTGCTAATCGTCCTCATACAAATATTTGCTTCTGTCAATGATTAGGGACCAATGATTTTAGCCAGTGACCTTTAAGTTGAAGCTTGGGGTTTAAACACACACACACACATATATATATAAAGCCTATACGAATAATAATAGTAATCCGTTTGCAGGGGAAAGTGTTATTCATCTTGCACAATGCGAATATCAAGCGCAGACGAATTGTACACATACAACATCTGGTATTTTAGCTACTATGAAGAGACTGGGGATTATATTAGATTTTAATTGTGCAGCTCATGGCACCACAGCAGTAACCCGGAGTCTGCAATGCTGCATTCTGGGACATATCTAGCTTGTTATTGGTATGAATTCAAAAGCACCATCCCGGTGGTCGAATTAGGGTGCCGTGTATAATAGTAGTGGACTTTATTGCACCTGTTGGACTTGCACGCACTGAACTGGTCCCTGGACGCGAGGTTTTTTAAAACCCCGAGGCTGTAGAAACTCAGTACACCGCCCTGCAACACACAGACAGATGACAGGCTCGGCCAGACTCGGACATACTGACAACGCACTTCATTTGTGCTCCCCATGCAGTGCTACACAGCCGGAGAAAACAGGACACCTGCTGTACAGTCTCGCTAAATGAAAACCTGACTGTACCATCATAAGGAAAACAAATGATTAGCTCACACCGCTGCTTACCAGTTGCCGGAGCCGATAATACAGACTTTTTTGGGCGCTGCCATGGTGGCTGTGACCTTCGGGGGTGCGGCGGACCGTCGGTGCTGAGCGGCGGCTCTGCGCTCCCCCGTTATTTATGTCCCGCACGTGGCGCACAATGACGTCATCACGTCTGATTGGCTGCACAGACCGCACAAAGACGCCCCCTTGCGCCCGATTGGCTCAACCGGGACAATGTAGAATGATTTACTCCCGCCTCCTGTCGTGGTATTTGATCTTTAACCCAGTCAATTAAAGCGATAGGACTCGTATTAGAGATAATTAAGCCCTCTCCCACTCGTTTCAACACTGTGCTTCCTTGCCTCCTCCATACATGAACTGTTAAAAGAGGATCGTTCAGTACAGTGCATTGATTACAACAAGGGGAATCCAGTGGACTTTCAGAGTACTGGGAAGGTCTTCTTAAACCAGAACACAGGATATTCAATGCACTTGCAGCAGACAAACTATTGTGGTTTTTTGGGACCGAGAAGGTAAGTCACTGAAAAATTCTAATTCTCCTGGGGTTCCGTTTCTCCAGCCGCATCCCAGATCTGTGACTGTAATCGTGAATGTACTGAGCTCTACTGAGTGAATAAGCGTGGGATCGCCTTTAATGCATACACAGCGGTTAGTGTGATCCAGACAAATAAAATATAAAGTAATATGGCGTTAAAATACAACACAACCCATTTAAACTTGTGTAAGCTCTTTATTAAAACTTGGGTAACACATACAGTAAATACAAAATACAACAAATGTTTGGTCCATAAAGGGGGAGAAAAAAAAAAATCCTCAAAACTCGCTTTTTACGCTTTAGTCTCCAAGGAATTCTCCGGCAGATACACTAATTCAACAAAATTACAAGAAAACTATATGCCTTCAAAATGGGATACCAAAGGGAGAGAGTACTTGAATAATTTATGCATTCTTGTAGGTGTATCGCTACATTTCAAAAACCCAGTTATCCCTGTATTTAATATGCATAACAAGTAACTAATCATATGAACATCTAATTCATCAATGGCAATTTATGCAAGGCTTTTCAATAAAACATCTGAAAGAAAACAATGATATAAAGGGAGTATTTATTTATTTTTAAACTCTCAGGGGTAAATTAATAGGGGATACAAAATGTTTTATCCACATTAATTGGGCACCACAGAAGAGATTTAAACTATGAATGGTTCTGAAACAGGAGTCAAAACTAGTTGGGTTATTTAGGCCTCACATGACCTTCTCTCCATAATCCCCTTGCAAGGAAAAAAGGGCTCAAATTCATAATACATTTGCAATACTCATTAAAGACTTTGACTGGTTCAAGCTGCCTGTCCTGGCAAACCAGTGACAAGCAAGCAGTTCACAGAAATTGGGCTGTAGAGGGCTACCTTTGAAAAGTTTTGAAAAGTTAATTGTTTTCAGTGCCTTAAAGAAAAATGGTCGACAACACTTAAAATGCTGCTCAACTTCTACCAGCCCAAAAGTCCATAAAAGTATATAAACAGGCTTTGGGGAGCTATGGAGAGGAGGGTGTGGAATGGAGCTGCCTAGCAAATATGCATTCCTGACACAAGTGGGGGGGAGGGGAGCTAAGTTAACCCATGGGTTTAAGTAGTACGTCTGGGTTACTACAGGAAAGCTATTTCTATGGGGAAAAATCTAACAAGGTAATTAGTATTTATAATGAAAATTAAAATAAGCCATCAACTCTTTGTTGATCCCAGAATATAAAATGTCTGACACCTGCCTTCAACTGGTCTCTACTAAAGCATCTTCCAGGACCATGGATAAAGATGCAGATGGAGGGGAGTGTCAATCCACTAGGTCAAGCAAGATCACAAAAGCAGTAAATTATAGAAAGCAGAGCCATACTTTGAGGTCCGTCTTCAAAGATGATAGAAACTTAACACTCCGTGTCTCCCCACCCCCCCACCCCGGGTCACCAGCTGGTTTAGCGGGTCAACACAGTTTGTGGTTATCTCACTGGTGGCCTTGTGTGGAAAACAAACAATCCAGGCTGCTTTCTAAGGTTATGTGGTTGTTTCTAGTTATGTCACAACACAAGGACCAGGGCCTTGAAAAAAGGGTGGGAAAGCGAACAAAAAAAACAAAAAAAACATGGGCAAAATGAAGATGTCTCAGCTCAGACCCCTCACACACAGTACAGTCTGCTTGGGAGTCAGTCCGCACGCTGGCAAAACCATGAAAATGTGTGACACCGCAGTCCGTAAGCGGGTCGGTTTCATTCGCTACCAATTCACTATCCTTACTCTCGAAGCAAGAAGGAGCGCAGCTGAGGCAGAAGAAAAAGGGATTAATGTGGCACGGCCGACAACGATGGAGTTGGGACAAAGTGGGATCCGCCTTCGAGGCCGGGCCTTTAGTTTCAGGCACGGTTTCCAACAAGCCTGCTCAAGAACCCGTGTGCGTTTTGTATGTTAGGAGATACATCGGCACTGAACACAGTCAAACACCACTCAGAGGCAACACTGAGGGAAAGGACCACACACCTGCAGAGGCCATTCTGATAAATGCCCACTTGAGGATTCTGGGTCGTGTCCAAATGTGGCGTTTCTTCAGATCATGACAATTAACCGTGACTGTACACAGACAGGTAAACTATGAAGAGGCAGGTGTGGACAGCTTAACGAAGGCTTCAGTATAAATAGTTGGGGGAGAGCCCAGGTGGGAAGAGGGGGGATGGACTGGGCAGAGAGAACAATCACCCTCAAATCATCAGGTATATGAGAGTGAGAAGGACGGCATCTCTGGCCTTAATAAAGGGATCTGAAATGGTCATAATGCAGCAGCACTTTTTTGGGGGTAGGGTCAAAAGCTGGAATACTGGGTAGTAGGAGTCCCCAGCAGAGCTCTCAATTGGAACAGGGTGCTGACCCTTGACCCCTCAGCCCGCCCGAGCTTCCCCTTTCCTTTCCCTACCCCCTGGCTCTCTCATTCCTGGATGCTGTCTCAGTTCTATGTGTTTCTGATTCCAAGAGCTTGCTCCAACTCCTGCCTCCTCTGCTGCACCTGAAACAGAAGAGAAAAGGCCTGGTTTTAACAGGGTTTCAACAGTACTGGGCTGCAGTTAAGTGCGGTCCTCATTTTTTTAGTATTCAAATTGATAATAAATAAAATAAAAATAAATAAAATAAATAAATAGAAGAAAGCCTAAATCCTGACATGACAAGATGCTGGAATAGGAACAGCAGGCGGTCTGTGTGGATGCATACCTTGGAGTAGAAATAACGGCACACGGCCTCCTGGGCCCAGGGCTGGAAGTAGAATTCGGCTCTGCGCTCCTCCTCCGGGTTTCCCACCACGTCGGTCATGGTCTGTGAACAGCACAGGGCAGCACATTGGGTTAAACAGCTCAGAGTCCACGCTTCTGCCAAGAACACCCTGGCCCTCGCACATACCAAAACTGTCACCTGCCATTTGGCATAAATGCTAACAATGCCTCTGAAGGGGCTATTTATTGTGAAATAAATAAATATACATCTTTTAATAAACATAGCATAAGTGGGCTGACTTAAACCAAGACTCCCAAAACTGCTGACTCCAAACCATACACCCTGACAACAAATGTTATCCCCCTCCCATGAATGCACCGTATCAGTTGCAAGTGTGATCTGTACACTGTCCTCAGTGCAATCAGTGTACCTTTGATGCTTTTGTGGTTGACTCTCGTAATAAGCGGTAACCTTAGTGAAGTTTGCCTTCCAAAAGGGACATGCTACAACTGCCAACATGAGACCTACACACTCTGGACTGTGCCTAATTTTAGGGTGTGGACAGAACCTTAAAAAGCCTTCAAGTGACAATTTACAACTTTGTGGGTATAGGAAACCCCCTCCACAGTGATGAAACAGCCTCACAGGACACAGTGGCATTACACAATGCTGTAGGTTACATTTCAACACTACAAAGCCAATGCTTTATCAGGTGCTTGACCTCTTGAGCGAGTGGCAAGCTGTTATCTTTGCAACACACTGTCAGAGTGCTGGTAGAATCAATAGGCAGCTGCTTAACTCCAACATGGCAGCCGATATACAAGGAACCACTTCTACTGACAAGTGTTTAGACGAGGGAGAGAGACAGTATTAAAGGCAGACGAATACAGGCCCCCTTTCTTCCGAGGCTACTATGACCAATTTCAAACCGTCCACCGCAATGTGGCTGGGAATAACTAGAGGTGGCATGGAAGGTAATGTAACAAAATTAGATGTGAGTGGAAGTAACTGTTTCTTATGGTTCTCAGTGGTTTGGGATAGGAGATGGGAACACTACAACAGATGCATTCCAAATAATGGTAATACATTCTAAAAGGGGCGTCAGACTCCAGTACTAGGGAGCCGCAGTGGCTGCTGGTTTTTGTTCCAACAGGAAAGTCCAATTACTTAATGTCATTATTTAATTAGGTAAGCTTTAATATTTTTTTATAGCCACCACCTTACAATTTGCTGATCACTCAAAACATTGAACCCACAGAACATTTCACAGTCTGGAGAGAAGCGTTAAATTCACCCAGTTAATTGATTAATATATGAAAAGTATGGTGAACTATGATGGATGCATGTGGAGGTTGAGCCTGTCCCGAGAAAACCCCAGAGCACTTGTATCAAATTCTTAAACGACCAAGTGGGGTTTCAGCATAGTTCAAATTAAGAAGGAAAAACAGCCTGATACAGGATCTCTCTCCTTCCTTCACAAAGCTGCCCCACAAAGCAGGAGATGCACCTTCAGATCCCGGCACTGTGACTGCAGCCAGTCGTTGATGAATCCCTGAGGGTCCCGCGCGAAGCTCAGCATGAACTCCCTCTGTGTTTTCAGCTGGTTAATGGTCTCAATGGTCTCGTGGATCTGGGGAGATGAGGTACTGAGTTTAGTACGGGTATGGCACTAGGTCCCTGCGAACGGAGAGAAGGAAGACACGCACACACAAGAGCAAAGCCTTAAAAGAAAGGAGCTGTGAAGCCTAGACAAAGTGCAGGAAGGAAAATAATGAGTATATGACAGTGAGAATGAATCTTAAATGTTACTCCATACCAATGAAGTGATTCATTAGTGTCTTAATGTGGAATATTGAACAAGAAAATATAAAAGTGGAAGATTTTAGAAGCAGAACATGTCATATTGAGTATTTATATCCTGTTGGGATTTCAACTGAAACCTTCAGTGTCCACTCTCCAGGAACAACCAGGATACTATTGCAGCTCTGGACTACAGTGCTGTTAATGCATCGGGACATGGAACCGATTGATACAGGATTTCGGTGTAAGATTGTGGTCACCCAGCCCCCACCCTTGCATGAGGTTAAATCATTTACATGTTCCGTCAATATCCGGGAATGGTTCCACAAGCTCTGGGAGAAAGGAGAGAAAAACAAGAATGCAGTAGCTGTAGTTTTCCCACAACACTGCATTGTGCTCACCCCCAAGTAACACTGAGAAAACTAGTATTCAGAGACGTGTCCCACAAACCCAAGGGAAGGACAATGTAGGAAGAAACCGAGATCAACGCCCTCCGCACAATACATTGCACACACACCATATCATCCCATTAATGATTATACCACAGAAATGCATTCTGTTTGAACTGCTCAATGCAGATTGTGGGTGTAACTCAACGAAAAGTGTATCCAAAAAAAGTGCTGGGTGAAGAATTCCTAAAGCTGAGAGAAATAAGTTTAAACCACCTTCTTGTTCACAGACAAGCAGACAGCAGGGTCTGTGTGTAAGCAGAGCAGCGTGTGCAGAATTGACAACACACACCGCAGCGCTGCAAACCACACGCCTGGCTGCCTTCGAGCATCATCATCAATAGGTCTGTCTGGTACTGCAGATAGACCTGCTTTTGGCTCAGGAAAAGCCATGTCAACACAGAGATCCACAAACTAACAGGAGGGATACGGCCAAGTATTTCAACTTGTAAATCTGTAATAAGGTCTGAAACACCATAGGCTATAAAGTAAAAATCTCAGGGGAGGAAAGTTTGCATTTTTAGGTTTTAGAAAAAGATAACAATGAGGATTATGTTAATGTATGTACTGTACCTCTAATGCTTTTAAATGTGCATTGAATCATGTGGTACAGTTGGATTTTAAAAGCTTTTGATTTCCAATGTTGAATTTAAATATATATTTATAAGACAATCAAAGCAATGATACAGAAGGGCATAGGATAGGAAAATTGAAGTATTAAAGTGTTGCAGAAATCAATACAACCGACAGCTTTCAAAGAATTTCAAAGTGAACCAATCTCCTGGACAACAAGCTGCTTTGCCTTGAAATAGCAGCCACAAACTCAGGCCTGACCCCCAGGCTTCAAGATGGTCCTTGAAAAATCAGAGACCTGATCTGCAATCTCAATAGCACACAGAAATTCACACATTTCTAACTTTTTGGATGGGCAAGCTTAAGGTGTTGTTCATGTGTCTGAGTGCAAGATTGACACTTTTAGATTCTCTCTAAGTTTAAAAGTGAAAATCAAAAGCACGTAGTACAATCAACCTTGTAACAAGGACCAAGAAAGACATTCCTGCTCTCCAGGTCCCTCTAATTTCTCCACAGGGAACAAAAGCTTTGGCATTTACCTACAGGTAAGGTCCAACTATACCACTGTCAGCTCTTTAAAAAGACACCAGACTAAAGTGCACATATGAGAGTCGGTCTACAGGAACAAAAGTGGGCTTCATGACGGCGGAGAGTGGCATTGCAGAAAAGTTAAAAATCGAGGCCTTTGTTTTAAAGGCTCGGAAACAGAAGTGAGCATCACAGCCAATGAAAGATCAAGTGCAGCAAGGACTGCTGTGCGGTCTGTGAAAACTCCATCCAACACCTTTAACAGTGGGTCGCAGTGTTTCACAAGCTCATGTGGAATGGGACACAACCTGAAGTAGCTACAAAGATTAGATACATTGCACATTGGTGTTAAATCTCACCAACAGGCATCTAATAAATTGGTAGCCGAAGCACTAGTTACAAAATCTGTAATCCGGCTGTAATCAGACTATGGATTCTGTAGACATGTATGCAATATAAAGGAGGGGATGTCGAACAAAATCTAACCAATTCGTAAATAGAATCAGGTATTTAATAAAGGAAACTTGCAAAACCAAGGCCCAGGTAATGTTATTGCTTTTGTATCACCCTGAACAGTGCATCCCTTTCAGCCCTAACACGGTTTCACGACAGCTCTCAAACTGTCATGCTTCACTAAACCAGTATAAATAAGACCGAGTTACCTTGTTGTCCAGGCCAGCAATCTCCTGCTGGCTTGCAGTGGACAGCAGGAACGAGTTCATCTGGGTCTTCAGGGTGTCATCCACCTCCACGTCAATGTCATAGCAGGCCGTCTTCTTCTGGTCGTTAGGATCAACACTACAGAGATGTGAGGGCAGAGACGGGTCAGAGGCTGCCTTGAGAGGACAAACTGCTCTGCGAGTTGGGGACTGATCTAACCAAATCGAACAGAAGCTCTCACGGGGCCATTTGCAGCGGTTCTGATTAAGGACTCCATTTAACTCCTTGGAAAACTTCCTAGTACAAGAAGGCTTGGATTGCCAAGCCCTTGCCAGACTGGTAAGCTCACCAGTGACTAACCTGGAGGAGTGTTCGGGCAAACTGAAAATACGGACCATTCAACATTAGGTTTATTCTAATAATTATGGCTAAGTAAGAAATGCATTTGTGCTGCTCTTAAATATATGGTTTCTGCCTATGGATACTAGTGGAGAGGAATATGTATTTCCCCCTTTAAAATGAACAATGTACTAGAACAGGAGAACATGATAAATCTGGTATCCTGACACACTTTTGCCCCTGGTCATCCAAACCAAAATAAATTTGAGGTCATGACCCCAGCAGTCACCTGATGACGTGGTTGATGATGATCGGCTCTGGAGGCATCAGCAGGGCATGCAGGCGCTGAGGAATCTCGGAGAACTTCATTCGCTGGGTCTCGAAGATCTACAAATGACAAGAGGTGAAACTAACTGCCTCGGAGGATAATTTAATCTAATGGAAGACCAATGACATTAGACAGACAAAAACAAAACAAAACAAAAAAAGCAGTCACTAATATTCCTCTTTGCCACACATACCACATACATTTTACTTTACTTGCATGCTGGGGAAAACCCCAGAGAAAAACAATAAAATAGCAATCGTGGGAGGTGAGACTGGAGAGTGTTGAGCAAGCCCAGGGTAAGGAGGCAGGCCGGTCCCTACCTGCTGGAGGTACTTGTCACAGTTGATGAACTCGCGCTCGTGGGGATCCTGCAGCTTGTGGGTCTTGACGTACTGCCACAGGGCTTGGATGATGACGGGCCGGGTCTGGGTGTGGATACCCAACATGCGGGCCAGCCGGGGGTCCAACTTGAACTGAGGAGGCTGCGGAGGCACAGGGAGAGATGAGGGTCAGGCTGATACTGAACTGGGACACCTTGGGCAAAGAGGAGGACAAAGCTAGCCGAAGCCCAAACATGCTTATATGCCTGAGTATTAACGCTCTCATAGGACTGGATTAACAACATATGAAAAATCTGAGAGGCTCATGTACAGTTCATACAGATGTATTTGTCCTAAGCTACACAGTTGCATATGCATTCTACAGAGCACTCAGGCCAGGGCCTCACGGTGCTGCTCTGCTGCCACCTTGTGGGAACCACTGCTTACTAAATGTACATCTTTATCTAACAATAAAGATAAGCTTGCTCTCAGCCATATAGGACCAGATTGTGGCCCAAAAGTGCCACTTTTTCCCTGCCATGTGGAAAATTACTGAGGGAGCCACCACAGGGAAACGTGAGATGAAGAGGAAAAAAAAAAAAACATTACGTGGCTCTCTTGATTAAGTTTCAATTAAAGGGGACGTGTCTCTGGATGCAGTATGCGGTCCCTTGAGAAGAAACAGATGCTCAAATCCAAATTAATGTGTACGGATACTGACCCAGTACTGCTAAGTGACAGCTGGTGCTGCTGGCTGCTGTCCGGAGAGAGGCGGTTTACCTGGTAGTCCAGCATGAGCAGCACAGTGCAGCGCACTCCCACATCTCCCGGCCTCTTCACCTGGAACCCGTCCGTCTCCTGTGTGGTGGCAGTCCTGTGCCACTGAACACAAACAGAGCTCTTTAATACTCAGTAGCCACCATTACACAACGTATCGCCAGGAATGTGTACACACTTAACTCCATAACCAGAGGAGGACGTGGCTGCCCAAGTGCCAAAAGCAAGGTGGTGGCCACTGGCTTACATAGCAATTAGGACTGTCTTCTGTCTTCGGTTTAACAGTTACAGGTGAGCACACTAACTAACAGTAAATGCACTGACTGGGAAAGTAGCAGCTTACCACACTAGGTAAAGAAAATGGAAAAATAGGCAACAGGTTGATATTCAGGTCAGAGGAAGCAGGAGCATGTCTGCTTCAATTGCATTTGCATATTCAGATATTCACATATTCAGAATAACAAAGAGGAGGTTGTATATTATCTTGCACAAATCCATTTGAAAGGTAAAATCACAATACTGGTTTTAACATCCTCATACACAATACAGCACAACAGAAAAGGAACACTGTGCTGGAATATTGTTTGTTGATCTCGCTTTATCCTTAATATGGTACAAGAAAGATGATCCGCAAAAGTGCAGTGAGAATAGGAGGACGCTGTACAACGACGGTCTATACTCGGAACTCTGAGAGAAGCTCCAAAAGGCAATTAAGGGAAAGTCAAGAGAATATTTTAAGGCTTCAATGGTGTCACAATCCGTACTGTAAGTGGTCGTTTTTTTTTTAATTTGAACAGCACCATCTGTTTCAACTTGTCAAAGCTCTTCAAAAACTCTCGATTGAAGCCTAAGTGGAAAACCGCCCACACGGCTGCTTCTGTACTACTCTTCTGCCGACTATTAAGGAGTATGAATCCCATTAAAAGGGCTTTTCATTTTCAGGTTTTAATTCCAACAAAGGCAAATTGCCTTAAAATCTCTTTTGTGCCAAATCTCAATTCAAACGGAACCTATTAACAGGGACGTGTTCAACTGCTGTCACCATCTGACTTCAATACGCCTTATTTGTACTCAACAAATAATGTACAGAATACACTGCATGGAGAGAAAGCGCCCCGCTCTGTGAAGCCAACACTAATTTAAAAGGCTTTCTTGTTATATAAAATCCTTTCAATTATGTCTCTATTAACTGCTCTCTACACTCATCTCTGAACAATGTCTTTGTTTTAATAAATAGGTGGCTGATGTCATCTTTACCTAGAGTGGAGATGGAAAACTATTTAACCTTCTCTGTGCCACAACCCAACCGTCAAATTAGCTACATGCATAAATATACAAGATGAAAAAAAACCTAGACAACAACATTAAAAAAATGGGTAGATGGAATGATACATTTTGCTGGCTGACTGCAAAATGAAATCAGAAGCTACAGACTGGAAAAAAAAAAAGTGGAAATATCTTGGGCAGGCCTTCATCCAGCAGTGGATCAATATAGGATGATAAGATCCATCTCCCTTATATATATTTTATACACACACACCTCCACCAGGTGGTTGTCCGGTCCATACAGATCCTTGTCCAACTCGATCACCAGGGATTTGAAGAAAGAGGAGAACTTCCTTTTCTGCTTGGTGGCATCATATTTGGACACTGCCGTCTGAAATACAGGCCAGATGAAGAAAGAGTGGTTAACAAATCATTACAATCTCTACGTTCACACTAAATATGGTCTGAAAAAGTAACTTAATTCATGCACTGCGCCAGCTGTAATTTAGTGTCCCCGTTTTAGGGTCTCATCAAATTCAGCTGACACCACAGCGCATAGTGAGGAGAGCTGCAGATCATGGAGAACAAGCCAACTTGCATTCATGCCACATCCCCTGGAGATGATCAAGCGTGAATATTGCCAAGATAATTAAGCCCAGCTTGTGTTACTGGCCAGATGCTCAGTAGGGACCAGTGGTGCAACGAGGCCAACACATCCTCCTCTAGCTGGGCTTCCTGTGGACACCAGGCCCACATGTGGAATTAAGCAAGAAGGAATCTAGACCCCCTGCCTCCTCAAGGGCCCACAGTGGAAAACCAACAGATACACTCACATCTTCCAGGAGTCTTCCTTCCACACGGAGTTCCCATGATGCCACAGTGCCTTCCCCATCCTCCGCATCGGGCTTGGCTGGGTTAAAGGTGTTTGATATGAAAATCCTAAGCTTTCTCTTTTGCTGCAGAACATAAGAGGGGGGAGAGTAAATAAGTGATTGAAGATCAACATCATATATTCCTAAGTGGTCGCGACAAAATGAGACAGCTGCACACGTCTTAGAGAGACACTGTGCCACCAGAGCAGCACATCTGTCCAGATGGCAGAGGATTCAGGAGACAGCTTTGCTCTACACACATCAAGGGAGTGGTGTATCCAAAGCAAAAGCATGGAAAAGAGTAATGAACAGAAGGCAGACAGCTGAAGTCTGAAACTGAATGACAACCAAATAAAATGGCAGCCTCACAAATTAGAGCAAAGACCCCATTATTGCTTCAGAGCACTACTCAACATGAAGATCTGCAATATCAGGTTCCTGTACAAGAAATGCAGTGAATATAATTAGTTACAGGTTAGGTAGGGGATTACACTGCATTAAAGCCACAAATGACACCGTTTTAATGCTCCTGTTTTGGCCCCCAGCTGTGGAAATACCTTAATGGGCCGTTTGAGGGCCTCCTGAATGTCAAGTCTCTTTCGCATAATGGTCTGGTCCAGCTTCCTCTCAAATGCCAGGAGGTCCATGTAGGCCTGAGACTCTGGGACCAGCTCTCTGATCTGGGGAGGGGGGAGGGGTGGCAAGCAGCGGTTAGATCTTCAGTTTCACAGGGACATATGCAGACAGGGGGTACATATGGCACTGAGAAAGTGTAGTTTAAGCATTCGTTTTTGTGTTTTAAACTTGAGTATTGTAACACCAATCGCTGTCTAAAGACAGGAGCAGATAAATTGCCCGGGACTACCAAAAATTGGGAGCAGACTACCAAACTGTAATGTCCCAAAGCCTGCAGGACTTCTACGACTCTAAAACAATATTGTTTATAGACTTCTGGTATTGATTTACACAACACGTGGGAGTCGAGTTCTGTGTTGAATGCGAGTTGTGATTGACTCTTAGGCCTATGGGGGAGGGCTTTATGCTGAACACAGCTGTGATTGGTTGTTCCACATGGTTTGGCTTGCAAGCGGGTGTTTTTGTAGTTATCTGAATTGCATAAGAAGCTGAAACGTTAAAAATGCATAAAATAAATAATTAAGGCAAATTTACTAGGAACTAACTTACGTCGAGCTCTGTGTGTTAAGTTTGGCGACAATCTTTTAAGCCTAATTATAATATTTGTGTTGGCGAAGTGAGTTAGTTGTACAGTAGTAGACATCTGTAGTTGCTGGTTCGTTTGAGATTTTATTATACATATATATACACACACACACACACACACACATATACACACATACAAGTTTATGATATATAGACACTAAGGGGGAGTATACATGCAATACTGTAAGTTGTGAAGCAATGACACGTGTGCACGTTTGGCCTGAAAATCAGGAGAATCAGTTCTGTGGCCAAAAAAGCAGGTCAATCCCAAATACTCCAGTAAATTACGTAAAAATGAGTAAACCATGGGGGAAAACACATGCAAATGCTGCGGACATAATCGTGCATCTCTCTTTCTCCTTAAAGTAATTAAGGTAAAATAAGTTGCTGAAGGACCTTTCATGGTTAGCAATGGGGTATTTCAGGTTAATGGCACTGCGGACAGCAGTTTCTTATTTTTTCCTTCCCTTTAATCATTATGCTTTCTATATTGCTTTGCACTGTTCAGTAGTGTACATCGTGCAAAACAATTTAATTTGAACATTATTTTGACATCGATTATGTCAGTGGCTGTGTTCGAAACTGCACACTACACGTACTACATAACACTTCAGTAATAATGAAATGCCCGTAAGTAGTTTGTGTATTATGCAGTTTTGAATACAGCCAGTGTCTCAAGTATTGTTCTCGCGCATGAGAACCACCCTTTCGGGGATGTTCCTGCTAAAACAGTGCGAGAGCTGTATGAAGAGCTAATTTACATATTAATGTCTTCGCTATGAATTTGCAATACGTCAGGTAAATGGCAGCTTGTCTCGATTGCAATAAACTAAAACTATGAAAACCCCGACAGGGAGAGGGGCATTTCATCTGTGACTCGAGCACATTGACTCAAGTAATGTCAGAACACAGGTAAACTCTACCATTGTATCTGTTTTTTGAAGATCGTTGGCAGTCATTGTATTGTGCAGGTGGGAAGGGAAAGTGCAGTAACGTGATGTATTTTATTAAATGTAGGGTACCTGTAAATAGTCTATGTAGGGATGAGTGCTGACATTGAGAAGGAGAGCATTTCTCTTTTACGGATAAGAGTCCTTAACTTATAAACACCGACGTGAGTCCAATGCATCAGAAATAAAACTGAAGAATTTAAATTACTTTATGAGATACTACCAGGTCTACCATTATAACATTCACAGATGTGTTTGGTGTTATGACAGCCTCATAATTGCTGAAATTACATTGGGTACTTTTTGAATATACATGGACACAGAATTTCCATATTTGACTGATTGGCAAAACAAATGAGTGACCATTGAAATATATATAGCACCCTTGTTCTTGCCACTCCCCCCTGGCTCTCATTCAATTAATTTATTGGAGCGTTGAATGGACATGAAAAATGTGGGCTACAAAAAACTGTGGCGGGCTACCATAGTTTATCTTTTGGTAACCCACTGGACTACCACACATAGAAGTGATTTGTCCACCACTGAAAGATAATAGTTTGGAAATAGCATTTACAATGACAGAGTGCTGGATAATACCGTCTGTTATCTTTAATTATTCCGTGGCCTTAATGACGTGAACAACAGAAAGGTGTCTGAAGCTTTCCCACTGGGTTAGCAACCATGACTCTTGCTGCTTTTCTCCTTGGACTGATTTAAAAGAAACATGTCTTTATAATACAGACTTAAAGTACCCAGCGAGAAAATTGTATTTTTTTCCTTCTTTCTTTCTTCCAAGGACACTGAAAACGTGTTTAAGACGACACTCACCCTTTGAGGTAGAATTTTATCAGCCATTTTCTTCTTCTTTGCGCTGTGTAGAAGAGGAAATTTGCTTAATTTTAAATACAAAAATTTAACAATCTTCCCCCCCCAAACCACAACTAAAATAAGCTAAACTACATTCTGAAGTTCAATTTTGCAATTTGCATTGCAAATAAAATCCATGTGCGCTTTGGGTCTCTTGTTCAAAGTCATAAAATGAAAACAGCTCTATAATCTCCAGGCAGTTTCTATCATTATAGTCTTTCCTTCTTCATACATTAGCAGCTCCTTTCAACTCCACTACTGAGTATCTTATTCTTTCAAACACAGATGGCTCATTTAAATTAGCTATGCTGTAGAAAGCTAGCCATATGTGGATTGCACTGGAATACACATTACAGAAGGTGAAAAAGCTTCATTTTATACTGTGCCAGTCTGAACTGGGCTTTCTATGCCATTATGAAGTGCCTGTTCCATTTAAAATCAAAACTTCACATTTTTGCAAATAATTGAGCATTTTTTCCTTCCCCCTTAATTGATTACATCTGCTACAGCCCAGCCCTGCTCCAATCGCCCTCCCCAGGTTGGCCAGTGTTTAACTGTGTGTAGCGAATATGTTAAGACCGGCAAAGCATTCTTTGCCTCCCTTACTGCTGGTTGCGGTTCTGTGCTGCCTGCTGCTGGACTTGCTGGATCTGCTGCGGGGCAGGTCTCTTCCGGGACTGGTCCATCACTGGCATGCCAGGTCTGGAGACCGGACTGGCACCATATCCAGGAGGGCCCATCGACGGGCCTTGGGGAGTCATCCGGCTACCTGGGGGCATCCCTGGGCGCTGTAGAGGGGGAAGAGTGCAACTCATTGAGTTTCTGCTGTGAAAGAGGTGTGTTTTACCCCCTGGGCATGTTGTATCTTGATTTCTGCAGTGTGCCTAGTAGAATTACATCAAGGGATGATGCAAGCCTAGGCTTTAATTCCAGTGTAATGTGTTTGACATTCAATGCATTTCCACAGCAGTTAAATTCAATTTGTACTGTATAAAAAAAAAAAAAAAAAAAAAGCTACACAGACCAACAAAATTAAAGTATATTCAAAGGCTTACACATAAAATCTTGATTTCAATTTGATAAAATACTGCCTTTTTACAAATCAAATAAAAGATAATGGTAGGTACACTGAGATTTCAGTATTACAATAAAGGCTTGTTAGGTTGTTATATTTGCAGTTGAACTGCAGATTACATTTTAATGGCACACACAGGTGCAGCCTCTTTGTACCATTTAATAGATCAAGCAGGTCTTGATTAATGCCATCAATCTCATCATCTCACACCCTTGAGACAAAGCAGGGCCAGTCAGCTGAAATACCAACTAACAGTAAATCCCTGCCAACTGTACTCCAATACACAAGTATGGTCAACCACAAACGGAGAAGAATAAGTCTAAATCACAAACCCCTATGCAGGTCTTACCAACTTGCGAGAACACCATTTTACTACATGAGCCTGAACAAGAAAAAGGGAGGCTTATGCAAAATCAAATCTAATCCCACTACAAAAATTTGAAAACCTATGCAAGCAAAAGTGCATTAATTCACCAGTTATTAAAAATCTTTTAAATCTGAAATGCTACTCTTCTGGCTGACTTTCCACTTAAAAAGCAGAGGTTTACACTTATTTTGTAAAACAAGCACCTGAAGAGAGAACATTCAACGTCACGGAGACAAGGAAACAAGCAGGACAAGGACAGACTGCTTTAACCGCAGCCGGGACCACTCACCCAGCCGTGTGCCAGGAACTCAAAGAGTCTGCTTCGTGTCTCCGAGTGCATCGCAGCCAGCAACTGTCCCCAACACAGGGCAATGCCCCCCCTAGCCACTCTGCATCAGAGGCACCGAGCTGATGAGCAGCAGTCAGCCAGCACTCTGCCTGCCGTCAGCTCACATTCCTGCACATCTCCGACACTGCGCTGCTCTCTGCAACACCAGTACCGTACCTAACAAGCAAGCAGACGCTACTCAGAGCACGCTGGCTCTGTCACACAGCATACAGACTGCAGAACAGCACAAACTCCAGCGCATAAAGAGGAATCCTCCTGGCTGAGACTGGTATTGAATCCCCTCCCCTATTTTCCTGCGTATAAAAAAGAATAGCAACTGGACCATTATGACCACATCATATTCATGATCATCTCAATTCAAGTTGTCATTGGGCTCTTAAAAGATCACATATGGAGAAGTAAGCATGTTTCAGCTCCATAGCAGCAAAGCAGTGCATTTTTTCTCCACTCCTTTCACCTCTTACAAATGCAATGGAAAAGTTACATGCCCAGTAGGGGCATTTCCTCCATTCGAAAACACACTTCTGGAAGAGCCGGGTCTCTGCGTCCCATCGACTATAAATTACAGCAAATAGGAACATTTCACATCACAGATACCTACAACCTCCCCCTCTCGCCCGCAACATTGCCGCCTTTCACTCCTTTCATACACGGCAGAGCTAACCTTGGGCTTCCCTGAACAATCAGTGCATCTATGAAAGCACGCAGGCTCTCGAGCCGCTTGCTTAAATGCAGGCAGTCAGGCACACATTGTGCTGCTGGTGAAGGACACCGGGAAGAACAGAACATCTTTTCAGAGATTGCGTGTGCGTGTGCGCGTGCGCGGTCTACAATGCGCATGAGCTTCTGTCAAACCGAAAGCCAATTATTTAATTTCCAAAGGTATTTGACCATGAACGCACAAAGAAAAACACGCTAGCCAGCGAGACAAGGGAAATTAACTGCATTCTCCTATGACTCTTAATTCCAGTGCTACATAAAAGCAGAGATAACACCCACCACCTGAGTGACAATACAGTTTCCCCATTTGTTTAATGACCTCAGGTGTGTCAGAAATGGGCTGTTTATTTTCCAGGCTTCAAAACACAGCCAAGCAGTTATGTGCCTCAATATTAAAAGACCGTGTGAAAGCTTACAGTGTTAGGAGATGCGCACAGAAGCCAAGTTATCCATTTATTACAATATATTGATTGGCTCGATAACACTACAACTTATTGCATGGGTTTTAACAGTAGAAAGATGACAATTGAATTAGAAGCCAATGTAGGCCTAAAGTCCAGGAACCACAAAAACAAATCCTTCCACCTTTAAAGCATAGAGTTCACTTCTGCACATCACCCAAATTAAAGCAAGACATGAACCATTTCAAAACTTAAGCTTACAGTCCTGTAGCTATGTTATCAAGTTTTCCCACCGCTGTGGAATTTGTGGAAAGCAAAATAGCTTTGTTCAGAAAAAAATGAATGTATTAAATTTGATTTGTTATGGCTGTATATAGGTGAATAAACTAAAATGCATGCTTTGATCAAAATTAATCATCTTGTTCGTGAACTGGTAAACACAGACCCTGATCTGATTCTAACACACACCAGCTTTCTTTCAGCATCCTCTTCAAATTTCATGATAAATACATTTGACTACTGTAATCTTCCTCTGGCCACTGTTGCACCCCTGCAAAGACTCTCCACAACGCTTTGTCTCATTGGATTACAGCATTGCTCAATTTATTGGTCTGCCTCAATCAGCAAGATGCAATAGATGCAAAACACTGGAGAGAGTTTAATTGCACCTTTTAATTCAAGTAACGAAAGCTTCCTTTGTATGTAGCCTAATGCATAACATTTCCTCCCAAAACACTCTGCAAAAAAAGTTATAGTTCTTGCAAGGTTTGGCTCAGCTACTCAGACCCAGTTTCAGGAAGTCACATTAGATCATAATGTGAGCTCAAATGACTTTACTTGTACCAATCAATAAGAATTCCCCCCCCGGCCACTTAATAAATCAACCACTAGCCCTCAGATTTTGAAAACCCTCAATCTATACTAATACTGGTGCAGGATACCTTTCTGACCAACTAACTGAGGTACTAACAGCTGTTGACAAGAGCTTTGCTTTAGAAAAAATAAACTGATTCTTCCCACATGTGAATGCATTTAATACGTTTTGTTGCCCCCGCCCCCACCGTTCACTGTTGGAAATAGTCCAGTCTTCGAATAGTGGGTCACAATCCTGTATATAAGTGTGTGTGTGTGTGTGTGTGTGTGTGTAAACACACAAAAACACCATCATCGCTCATAACAAACGCAATGGAGAAGGAAAGGGGGGGGGGGGAAACTCAACATCGCAATCTTACTTTCATACATTATTTCGACGGTAGGTGAAGTCAAGGCGCTAAATTTAACTTTCGGTACACAACACAGTGCACAAGTCCTACGCTTTGCAATGTTGAGCCCACTACACCCGGACTGAACATCACGTCTGTGCTCCTTTTCCAGGCCCTAACGCTGCCAGCCCCCGAGTCCTTTGTTTGCCTCCGCTCCCCACCATCTGGATCGGTTATTAGTCACACGTGTGGCTCCCCGGGCTTTCACTCTCAGATTCGAGGCCTGCAACACTTCACAGCATCCGGACTCGGACCTGCGCTTCTGTGCGCTTCTCCCATATAAAAGCCAAAGTCCGGGGCTGGTCGGCCACGATGTCCCTTCAGGATCAAAGTTAGGCAAGTGTTCGGGCAATGACAGCTGCACAGACAGCGGCAACTGGACTTCTGCCAGCATCACTTCTGTACCTGCTATAGAACAACAGTGCAGAAGAGATGCCCATATAGACACCTCGTCCAGGGTTGTTCGGCTGGGCCTGCTCTCACTGGAAACCCAGCAGACAGCATCAGGTCTGTAACTGCGCTGATACTGGGATGCGCGGCGCATTTACACTGTTCATTTGATCAACGATAACGCGGCGCTGCAGGGAGAACTATTTTAACAGTTTTTCCCACTCAAAGTTGTTATTGTCGGCGTGGACGTTTACCACCCCCCTCCCAGTATTAAATCGTTCAAGCTCTAAATCGGAATAACCGGTGACTTTGCATCTAGTTTACTCGCTCCCCTTCCCTGCTCCGCTCTCCCCCGGCTGTCTTTGTTTGCTCCCCCGGCGTCGTCGCCTCCTCCTCCTCCTCCTTACCGGGTATCCGGGCCCCGGCATGGGGGAGCGGTAGAGGTGGTTCTGCGCCCCCGACGAGGGTCCCATCCTGCCTGAGGGGGTCCCCGGTCCCATTCCCGGCACCGCCCCGGGTCCCTGCGGCCCTGGGCCCAGCCCTCCTCCGCCGCCTCCCGCTGCCGCTGCCTGGAAGCCGCCGCGAGCCGCCATCTTCTCCCTGCTGAGCGAGTGGAGACCACAGACAGACTCTCGCGAGAATGGGGGTACGAGATTTCAGTCAAAGGTTTCCATAGAGACTGCAAAATACTCCTTCCTCCCTCGCCCTCCGCCCAATCACGTTGAAGCCGAAGGCAGCCATGTTGCTGAAGGAAAGACGGAAAGCACATACTTCCGCTATTGTCCAGATTTTCAAATTAAAATGCAGTGCAGTCAGTGTACTACTGTAAAGTAATGCTGATCCAGTTAAACCGGCTGTACTGGACTGTATATCGCTCCTTCTACAATTAATTATTTAGGTTAGCTACTACTATTACTACTAAAATAATAATAATAATAATAATAATAATAAACGCTCCAAAAAGGTTATTCCCTGATGAAAACTCTACTAGGTTTACGACGTTTAGTATCGCAATTGATTTATATCAGTTATCAGGTGGTGGAATAATAATTATTAATAATAATCGATTCATTTTCTCCACTCAGCTCTCCTTAAACAAGAGTAGCTTTGGATTTAATTCCTCAAATCTAGATTATGATTTCGGTTATGACATCAAAACATTGCATTATCTAGCACAACTCCAGTGTTTCTGGGCATCCTTGGTTGTACATGTAGACCTCAGATTTCTCTTGAGGGACATTCCAATGACACTGAAGGATGGTTTTGAGATTCAGAAAGCTGCTTTTTAAACTCAAATGTTTCTTGTGTACTTGTAGTAAGCATTAACCACCACACGATGTCGCCTTCGATGTATTCCAATACAGAGAAAAAAGCAGCAACTTTAAAGCCATTCAATTAAAATATTAATTATACCAACAACATCATATTTGGATTAAAGTGAGTAAGCAAATGTATCGTGACACTCCATGACCAATTTTAAATGATTTGCTGTGCGTGTAAAATCAATGGACTATTTTTAAATAAGTAAAACATGAGTTCTGATGAATAATTCACAAGATATGACATGACTGTACATATTGTATTCTATAAGCATCGTTGGGATGCATATGTAGTCAAAGTGCAGTACGAGATGAAGTAACTTATCGCATAAATGGGTGGCCTAAACTGTACAGCATCAGATAAATCATGTTTTAATCAAATTAAATACGGCATTCTGCTAACAGGATTAGAGACAAGGCAATTTGCAATGAGGAATTGAACTTCGGAGAAGACTGGAAAAAAGAGATCATAATATTTGAAACGTCCTCATTAGCATACATCACAGTATTTAGAAGTAGCTGCTACCCCAGCAGAATAATTGGTTATGATTTGAATGAATTTCTGTTATATCAAGTAGATTTAGCAAAGCATATAAAATGGCACACACACATACATACATACAAACATAAAAATAACCAAAATTGTCTAGAGCAAATGCCAGTAACTTTGAGAACAAAGTACACTGACAGTCCTTACCAGCTGTCAAAACCAGTAGATATCAACTGAAACCGAAGAAAGGGAACAGACTGTGGAAGGAGGTAGATACTAAATGTGGAAATCAGAACACAAACAGAACTTGCTACACACACATCAGAAATTAATACACTTTTGTGATAGACTGAGAGATTGATGCATATATTACAATATATATGAGATAGACATTATAAAAACAGATATATAGACAGATACACAGACACTAATGGACTAATAGACAATCAAAAATACAGACATAGACAAATAGAGTGACATATACAGAGTTAGATACACGGTTGCAGAAAGGCAAATATAAAATATAGATGGGTGGGAAGAGAGATAGACGATAGAGATAGATAGATAGAAAGACGAGATAGTGCTTTATTTTAAAAATGACATGTACTACATCCAAATACAATTACAGTAGTCCCCAAAAATAAACAACACAATCCAGAAAATAAAACCACATCATCAGCTGAAGATAAAACCCCTCCCCAAAACAAGCACATTCCCCACATGTGAGTAAAAAATAAACACACCTGTTCAATATCCTGCACAATCTGAAAGATAGATACAGACAGACAGACAAACAGACACACACAAAAAACAGGCAAGTATTCAGTCAGGCAAGCACAGACAGACAGACACACAGACAGGCACAGACACAGACACAGAGACACACAGACAGGCAGGCAGGCAGAGGACACACTGTGTCAGTGTTTTCCTTGAGGGCCTAATTTAAGAGCTGGATTACAGGCTCGGCCATTTCACGTGAGGGTGAACAGAGGGGCGGCTCAGCAGTTGGGTTTGATGTTTGGGCCGGGCTGCGTAACGCGGCGAGTCTCTGCTCAGCCCAGATAAAAGAGCCGGACTCCCCCCTGTCTGACAGCCCATTTGCGAGGGCGGCAAAGTTCAGTTTCACTTGGCTGAGTGCGCCATTAGCCACAAGAGTAGAGCAGAGCAGGACCGGGCATTTTAATAATACAATGCTGGCAGATGAAAAAAGAAAAGAGAGAGGGAAAAAAAAGAAGGCAGCGAAACGGAAGAAAAAGAACACTCTCAGATCCTGGGAGGATAATTATACTGAAACAATGCATCGAATCTGACACTTCCTCTCCCCCCATCCCGAACCTCCCTACACTACCACCCCCCCCGCCCGTCCTCCATACCTTCCTCCCTCTCTATCGACCCCTAACAAGACCCCCCATACCTCACTGCTTGTGTCAATTTAAGCTTTAAATGGAGATGGGGGGCGGGGGGAATCAAGAGAAATTCTAACTGACAACAGACATCGTTTCTGTAACCTCAGCTCTTCTCGGCTGGCTCACAGGTCAAAGGTCACACCGTCAAGAGGGTTGATTGTGACATCAAGAGAGGAGAGTGATTCAAATCAATCCCCCTGGCTGGGAAGGGTTCACTAACGAGCATGGGCAGCTAGGGGTCAGAGGTCACATGGGCAGTCCTGCTTACAGATGAGACTTTGCCGTTAGTGCTGTCAGATAAACCCTGTGAAAAATAAATAGAAGTCTAACAACAGTGATCAAAACTAAATAGGATCAGGGAGAAAAAGCAATACAACCGAGTTCACAGAGCACTGTATCCGTGTATGTCTGTGTGCGTGGGTTTCTGGGGTTAAGAAACGCCTGTTGAAATGCTGGTCTTGCAACAAAGAAAACAGTACAGCGAAACACAACTGGCTACTCTAATCTGTAGGCACAGGAGAAGCCAGCAAATGTGTGCCACTTGGCGCCGAAAATACAAATTCCTGTCAGGTACAAACTTTTCTAGTGTAAGCCGATCATATTGCTAGCTGGCTGATTTGGTATCCCCTGTGGTTTGCCCCTTTTAAATCCACTCAAGCAGACTGTTTGTGAGTGTGTAGGGGACACAGGGACACTGGGAGACGCTCTGAGTGAGTGTCTTAATTCCAGGACCCGAACACAGTGAGCTATACAGGGGTTTCCACATAATACAGACCAGAGAGGCCGTTGTTTGTGTAATATGGAAATCCCTGCCTCTTGTCCAGTAATGATTCATCTCGTGCTGTGTATTAATGTGGATCCCTCAAATTAGGGATAATTATGAGCACTGGTCAAATTAACTGAAAAAAGAGCGAGGAGATTAATTACAGCAATGAAAGTAGAAGAGGGACGAAGGCTACTTTAAACCACAGTTGGAGTTTCTGCTTTTTTATTTTTTATATCAACGAAGATCGAAGGTCATTCCTTAATTGCATATTCAAGTTTCACCTCTATGTAATGTGATCAGGAGAAGAACAGGTATAATGACTTATCACTTTGACAGGGGGTTACTTATGGTCTTGGGGGGCAGCTCTGCAAGGGTGATAAATACAGCTTTTTTGAGCCGTTTTGAATATGATAAATCTTTTCCCTGGCAAGACAGACCAAAACACACTGTCCAAAAGATTAATGGAGGTGCACCACAAGTCCTCAACTCCGAATTTCTTATTTATTCAAAGCAGAGTATAAACAATCACAAACATTTTTGTTAATAGACCTTCATTGGGTGATTGACCATTTGACCTAAGTGTCACTTCGTATTGCTGAATAAATTATGAAAAAGATAATGACAGGTAGAGGTTGCCTGATGCCATAACCTATTCAATAAATACAATTAACGTCCTTATACATAACACACACACCAAGTCAGCATAATGGGCAATACCAGCTATAGACACCATGACAACCAATTAAATAGCCTCCCAGATGTTAATGATTGGAATCGGTCAGTCCCTGTATCAGACTGTCCATTATCATGATGTTGCCTCCCGCGGGTCAATCTGTTGCTCTCTGTCAATGTCGGCCCCTGTGCTTCCTGCATATCGATCTGCCCGTCTCCCTCTGGCCACCTTCACGTTCCAAAGAAGGCAGCCCCCCCCCCGAATGAATACACTAATTCAGTCTTGCTTGCTGCCAGACATCAGCTAATGGAAGTCATATTTTTAAATAAATAAATAAACAAACAGGCAAACAAACACAGGATTGATAAAGAGAGACATTTCAGGAGGGAAAAGTCCGCTGCCTGCAGGATGTCTTATAATCCATTTACTCCAAACGGACCCTTCTTTCTCCGGAAAATGGCTTTGCTTTAATAAGGTCACCAGAAGTCAAAGCCATCAGCTCATTGATTAAGCTTGATTGATCAGCTCATCCTCCATTATAAACCCCCAGAGAAGACAGCTCTCCCCAGGACAAGAAAACCAATAGTGGAAAACTATTATGAAACCCAATTTAACAGACTGATGTCCCCTTCCCTCCCATTGTCTAGGGGCTATGGATGTTATACACTGCTGACCTATGGTGCGCACAGAGACACCGGACAATAAGGTGCGTTCCATCTAGAGGTGCAAGCGACTGCTGGAGAAGTCAGGCAGAACGGACGGACAGACCCAAGTCTACTACCGGTAAAGGGCATCGGTGAAATGAATCCCAGCTCGGAGTAGGGTAGCCCTCGCTCTCAGTGTCCGTGGAGTGGCAGGGCTGAAACGCGATTGTTATCTGTGTCTGATAAGGGTACAGCAGTGCCAAGGACCGAAGCTGTTTCATAGCTGGTGTGATGTGAAGGAGCTGTAGCCTGGGGAGCTCATGGGATTTACAGCCACACAATAGAGACAGCAATACAATTCACCAGGGGCTCCTTAGAAGACTCATCAGGTAAAAGGATTAGCTGGGTTTGTTACAAGGAGGTCGCTGGTTTGAATCAGGATGTTCCACTAGCTAAATCTGAGCAGGTTTGGGGGGATGAGATCTCTAGAGTACGTCAGAGTTGATGTCAAGGAGGTGGGAGGGGCATTGGTGTTTACCCTTGACACTGGGTTTGAATACCAAGTGGTTTTCAGTGGAGAGAGAATGGGCTAATGGAAAAGGGGGTTATTTTCTCATAGGGAACAGTTGCCCACAGTTTTTACTGTTATTGCCTCGGTTTTATGTTGCGATCTGAAAGGTGTCCATCTCTGCTTGTGGAAATGGATAAGTGGAAATCTTCACAGAGAGATGAAAAGCAGGTTTTATTTCCCCATAGTGCCAAGCAGTGAGCCCGCCTTGAACCAACGGTATTAATGGCAATGTAATCTGGTAGTTTCTGCTCTGGCGCTTTCTCTGAAGTCTTGATGGCACCAGATGCTTTGTCGATTCCTCACGACATCCCTTGCTCCCTCACAAGAGCAGCCCCCCCATCACCCCCCTCCCACACTCTCCTTGTCCCGCCTTCTGCCCCCACCGATTAATACCTGCTCACCCACTGAGAAGAGCAACCACAGCACAGACGAGAGCCAAAAAAGAAAATGAATTAGAACAACAAGAGTTTTGTCTCTTCAAATTAATCAAACACCGGGAGACAACCGCTAAAGACGTGCAGGAAAGAGGATGTTTCGCATATTAATCTCGGAAGCAGGTCCGACGTTGCCTTAACCCCCACCCCTCCACCCTCAAGAGAGTAAGTTTGGCGACTGCCTCCCCTCTCCAAAACAGTCAGCTCTGGCCCGTAGACAATATCCCGGATTACACCCAATCAATGCAATAATCGGATCAAGGCTTCCCCCGCCCATCTTGTAGCAATTACTCATGGAAATATGCAACAGAAACAATCACCAAAGCGCTTGCCAAAGACTTGTTTCTCCTCCGACATCACGATAGTGACAGCAAACACAAGGAGCCCATTCCCCCGGGCTCAGGGAAAGAAAAGGCAACCGTCCAAGTTATTTCCAAAAAGAAAAAATCAGGATCATGTTGTATTCCCCCCCGCTGTTCTGTGGTAGCTTGCAATCCTTATATTTAATATGTGATTATAGTGACTCAGCATTTCACATCTTTTTGTGTAATTATTTTAAATTATACTCCAGAATTTCAGCTCCAATGTTTTACAAAAGCTGTGTTGCGTTGTTGGAAAATGGCAGGGCCGTGTAACAAACCAGCCAGGAACTACAATTGTAGGTCTGGCCACAACTGTTTTGAAGATGACAAATTAACTCCCATTAAGAAGAAGCAGAGGGCAAGTTTGTCCCCAAATGTTCCAGCAGTACTTTGGGGGTGACAAGACAGTTCAAACACTTTCCCCACCTTCAATTAATCAGAAATGTAGTGAACTTGTATAACAACATTGTAAATTACAAAATAAATTTCTATAAAAGTAGAAGTCAACCTGGGACGTTTTGTGCTACTAGAACATTTCTATCCTACACTGCTACAGCTGGAAATGGGTGCACTTTTCCACTCTATGGCTACCTCTTAGTGTTGGGAAACCCTTTGGAGTATCTTGCATCTCTGTTCTTTTGAACATCTGACAGCTGGCTGTCACACCGCTGGGATGAACTGTTTAAGACTCTGTAGATTTGTTAGGTTTACAAGATTCCTGATCCAAGAATCCTAGACAGCTCCTTATAAAGACGCCTGGCCTTGAAGGGTTACAAACCCCTTACAGGAATGATGGGCACTCACAGTGGGACAGCTGCTGCAGCCACGGTAGGTGGGATGCAGTTGCCAAGGTGACAGCCATGCATCCGCCATTCAGCTCCACAGCTCCCAGTCACTGACCACTGGGCGGCCTCTCGCATTAGCAGGCTGAACCTCCTCCATTCATCTGGGCCATTAAATAATTCATTACAGGCATTAAAACACAGGTCTCTCTTGGCAGAGTCGGAATAAATAAAATTTTAAAAAGCCTGTCGTCTTCATTCACTTTAATTAACTGCAATGAAGTGATTGTGGAGTGGATGGGGAGTAGTAGAGGGGGGGGTTGATAATAAACGGTGTCAGATCAGCGTTTTCACCTTGTCAGAGTGTAATGGAGTGCGTGCTGGGAATTGAAGACGGGGTGAGCACTGAAGGTGAAGTCCCACCGTGTTTGTTCTTTGTTGAGACTTTTATTGACATGAGATGTCCGTGGTCTTCGTCATTGCAGCTTGCCAGACTAAAACCAAAACTGTACAGAACTCAAAGGGAGTGCACCTGTGGTAGTAACAAGGGCGGAGGGCGTTGACGAACAGGGCGTTTGCCAGCAGCTGATCGACGGGCACAAGGGACTTGGGTCACGGGTTTATGCTGGGATCTGAAAGGCAACGGTCTCTGAGTGGAATCCTACGCAGATGGGGGCAGAAATTTTTAGCATGAAACCGGTGCGTCGTCAGACTAGGCCGGATCCAGGCAAACAAAGCAGTGCAAGCAGTGCTAATGACACACTGGCTAGAGCGGGGAGGAGCGACCCTGAACAGACGTACCTGCTCGAGAGGAAAGCTATGCTATAAAGCTCTGTATGATCTCCAGCGCCAGGGTGCTGTATCACAATGTTTGCCTGCAGTCATGTGAAATGCCCGTGTAAGAACGTCCGTCACCTCGGCAGGAATCCATTGCGCAGCCTGGGTGAACTGCGCTCTCGCTCTCACTCTCGCTGGTGTGCCTCGGCTCCCCAAGCTCTTTCCTCCCCAGCGGCGCACAGTCCCAGTAAGTCACTTTCCTGGGCTTACCAATAACCCCCTTACAACAGGATTGATGAAAAGGGCCGCACTGTTTCCTTATAGACACTGGATAATAACTCAGGTCCCACCGGCAGCACTCTGTAATGGGGGGGCATTAATCAGGGGATGACTTTTATAGACCTTGATGTTATCATTAAACTTTCTATCCATTAGCAGCTGCAGATCCGGAGCAATCGATGACAGGCCTCTTTCTGTTTCTTTCTGTGTGAGCATGAGAGAGAGTTTTTATGGTCGCTGCCACTGATGACTGTAGCATCACTCCACTGCCACTAGCTCTCAAATAATGCTACTTCACCTTCTGGCTGACCGGCCTAAACGGGGCACCTGTTCCAGCCATGATTTAATGAGAGGAGGGGTACTTGACAGAGTCTGTTATTGCAGATTTCTCCCCTGGCTTCACCGCTTGTTTGGTCAACTTCCTTTTGAATGAGTTTTTGTTTGTTTGTTTGTCCTTCTTTTGGCTTGCCAATCACAGCTTATCATTCTGACTCACTCTCCGAGGAAAATATTGAAGGACTCCTCAAGGCGAAGCAATTATAAAGGCGGGAGGTAGGTGTCATGCCTCCTTTGGAAATTGGAGGCACACGTCTTCTCCAACAGCTTGCCTGGGAGCTCCCCCCCAATCCGACACAGCGCTAATAACAGGCTAGAAGCGCTGAGCTCTGTGAATGCTACACACACACACACTCCGGGGATGCTGACGACAATCATCCCCCCTTTGTAAACAATATAAACAAAACCAACCAACCACCAACGGAAGAGCCATGACACTAATTTACTTGAACACATTTCCGCTCAGGGTATCACTGATGCCAGCTTGCAGTGTGGTACGAACGGCTTGTTAAGAGGTTTGCCTGCATCCATAACTGAACTAGTTTCACAACAACACAACAACAAGAATCTTAAACAGCCCTTCCCCCATCCTGTTTTGTCATTCCTACTCCTCAGTAATGTGATTGAAGAAAACGTCTTTGCCTGGTTGGCGTCGTGACTCTCAAGATAAAGCTTCAGAACTTGCCTTGCCTTCTGCTTGGTTTCCTTTGTGTCGGGTTGAATCTCATCCCGCCGCCATGATGTCATTAAAGGCGAGGCTGGCAGCTGCCCCTCTGGCCTCTGTTGATCAGGGAGTCTTAAATTAAAGACCGGCACTTTGCTGTCGAGCCCCCTGGAGCTCTCGTTGACAAGAGTGAGTATGGTTCATTCTGGTTCCCTGCACTGTGAAGATCTGATTCATCATCAGGCTGTTTATCTCCACATTCCCCTGAGCCAGTGTCGATTTTAACACCCACCCTGACTCCACAGTCCCTGCTCCCCCCCCCAAAGTTACAGGTATGTTGCTGTGGCATCACATGGGGGCGAGGAGTGTTGCTGTATGTATTGGAAAGACCGCTGCTTTGTCTCTATGGCTTCCGCAGCAGGAGAATTGGAGAGACGGGAGCAGTCAGCACTTCAGGACAGAAGCGAGCTCCTGACAGGTGTGGGGGGGGGGGGACAGACGTGTCCTTGAGAGCCCCGGCAAAACATCTGTTTTGGGAGACATGGATTATGGCGTATGCACTGAGAACAAAGACACAGAGAAGAGAAAAACAAACAAACAAAACAAAAAGAAAAACAGTTCTTCGTAGATTAAAAACCTGAATATCGTTGAGGGATACAAAAGCATCAGGACCAAGTTGTCTGCTGCAATGGGGCTGGACGCCCCCAATTCCACATCACATTGTGCTGCAAATGCACTGCAAAAACTTGTATCTTAATTAAATGCCTGTTATCATAGCAGATTATATAAGCAGGCGTGCATAAGGTTTACTCTACGCTCTATACGTCCTAAATGTCAGACTACATGTTTCTCTATTGTGTTACTTTCCCTCGGACAGAGGTGTCAGCGGAACAGTCTAAAGATCCCGCTTTAAAAATCCCACCTAGCACTCAGAGCCGCAGCGCCTTCCCTCAGCCCGGCTGACATTCCCCATCCTATACGTAAGGTCTGAAAAGCATCACCAAAGAAACACAACACAACCCTAAAGGGGCCACTTGGGTCCAAATCAGCAGACGCTGTGCAGACAGTGTGTACAGACACACTTCAACTGGAACAGCCAGAGTTTAGGCTGAATTTAAGATTCCAGCTGCATCCGCTTGCGTTTTTCCCTGTTAGTTTGTCAGCTCCCATCATGCGTAGCCTATTATGTTGGTATCGACTTCAAGTGTGCGCCAAAACTGATGACACAGAGAGACACTCGGCTGCTCTTTCCTATCCCTAAGACAGAAAATAGGAAAATGATGCACAGACAAAAAAACTAAACACAAACAGAATAAACAACTGATGGTTTTTATACACATTATTAATAATAGTGAGAAGTAGAAGCAGGAAAATAATGATGTTTATAATAATACTGGCCATAAAATAGAGTCAGATAATATTTCTTGGCACACTAAGTGAACCAAAACGGAGAGACTTTCTGACCCAAACTGCCTGAGGGGTGCCACCAGAGGCAAAGGGGAGCACAGATGCGTTATGGGTAACTGCCTACTGTCATCTCACTGTCGATTGCCGTTCCAGCAGAGCCTGCAACTCAAAGATGTGGCCGTTAGAGCAAATGAGAGGTCGATGAGAACGGTCACGAATCACGGGAGGGCGAGTACAAATAAGTAAATAAACACAAGCACGCCGGCCTGCATACATACATGTAAGCCCGGTACCGTTACTGCGGCGTTACAGTCTGCAGCGGGAGCAGAGAATTGTTCTCGTCTGTAATTATTAATCCCCCTCGAAAAGCCTTTTGGAATCATTTGCCATGCGGAGCTGGAGAAGGCTGATATTGCCCTATCTGTGATGAACGACAGGTCGCTCTAATTGCACTATGTGATCCAACAGGATAAATTCCAGTCAGATGGCAGTGGAACAAAAATCAGGCTCATCAGACACAGGCCGTTCCTGGGGAGGGAATGTATATGGTGGGTTGGTGGTGAAATGGGGGGGGTGTAATTTATTTGTAATGCATTTACACTTGTGAGTATAGGAGACTGGAGGGAGATTAATGGCTTCTCTCTGCTGAGATAAGCCGCCGCTATGCAGAGAGCTCATTTCTAGCAATCACGGGCGAACACGTCCATTGTAGTGGATAAAAAAGGAAGTTTATAATTGAGTTTGTGCACAGAATTAAGATGTACGGCTTTGGGGATTTAACTCTTTTGGTTTGAATGTTCAAAGTGTTTACTGACTCATTCATATGAGAGAATTGGGGGTTATTTGTAAACCAGGAGCTGTCAGAGTAGGAGGAGGTCACATACTAAAGAATAGCCTACTAAACTTAGTCAAATTTGATTTTATTGGGGTTTTCAATTTCTTACCTAAACCAGAAAAAACAAATCTTAAATATCCTAAATCTTTTTCATACAGACGTGGGCATTAATGAGCCTAATGAGCCAATAACATTCACAGTCTTCCTTCTTAACTGTGATAATGCATTGCAGTGCAGAAAGGACAGATGTTTCTCTGCAACCTGTTGTAGTACATCAGTAGCTTACCCGGCAGCTTGTACCCAAACCTCAGCAGAAACACCACAAAATCCAGCTCACAAACCTTGAAATGACCCAAAAAACTCTACACTAGATTATGACTACAGAAGAACAACCCTTATCTTAACTAAAAGCCTAGCTATGGAACCTAACCCTAGCCCAGACCAAAAAGTGACCCCGATTTATTTGAATGTATAATTTAGCTAAAGTATTCAAAATAATGCACTGGATATGATCTAAATGTAATTGGGACACCATTCGTATCTTCATCTGTAAATCTGGATGTTGCTTTTGCCATTGTGAAAGCTTCAGTTCATACAGAAACCGCAGTTAATTAGCCCAACACATAAGGATTATTCAAAGTCTTTCTTTATTCTGGTTTATAATGAGTTGGGCGGGTGAAAGTGGTTGATGTGCCGAACAAAATTTCATGTTAAGTAGGTGTGACTTTCAAGCTGCGAAGCACTGGCATGCATAACAATTACAGGCTGTTCTTTGTGAAGGGAACCACACTATGGGGGCAGAAAGATGAGTGACTGCACCATCTACAGAAGCTGAATGACCAATGCAGTCAATTACGTATTCAAGATTTAGGCAAGGCTGTTCATTTACTGTCGATATTGAAACTTAACCGTTGCTTCCCCCTCCCGTCCCGTGAAAGGGCTCGGGTCATTTCTGGTCAGTGCACCGAGTCACCCCCTCCCAGGCAACAATTAGTAAGCACTCCCACTACACAACTTTAATGTACAATGCATTACAGCACATACTAAATCTTTGGGCTATTAATTTATTGTTGGTATCTGTATTACTGTTTCCCCCCCACCCACCCTTGGAATGGCATGGGTAATTGGGGTCACTGTGCCAGAATCTCCCGTGGAGACAATTGTGATCAATCCAACTACAGAAAATCAATATACAATGCATTACATATGTTAGTTCTTTGTTATTAAATTATTCTTATTATTTGAGCTGCGTTACTTGGCCATTGCCCTTCCCTCTCACGCAGATCGGGGGGTGGGGTGGGTCATTTCCTTTCAAAGCAGGGGAATTACCCCCTCCCACAGAAAAATGTGTGACTGCTGCTACTACAAATTAAGCTTTGGATTATGAATGAATGGTTGATATTGAAACTGTAATTACTTAACTATTGCACCCCTGAGGCCCCTCTCATGAATGGTACAGTGCATTAAATTGCATATTTTAGCTTGTAGTTATTCATTTGTTTATTTAAACTGCTTTTGAGTTCCAGATGTAAGTATTTTACACACACACACACACATTGAACAAGACACAAATGTTCTGGTCTGAGCAAGTTTTTATATGAAAAATAAAATTTGACTTTTGATTGGTTTGTTAGGGAAACAGCACTTAGTGCCTATTATTTGCATTATTCTCTTTCCTACTGTACTATCACTATTCCATCAGTACTGTTTAAAATAAATATACTGTTTAAAGTATGTTAATTAAGTAATAATGTGATGCATGAGGGAACATCTGCTATAATAATTATTCACTGAGCTACAGGTCTGCCCTCAGGTCTGTGACCAGCATTGGTTGAATTTAGTGGTAAGGTCCTGTACTGATGCAAACAGGATGAGGCACCATCACAAAACATTGTGTGGGACAAAGCAGCGCTGAAAAATATGCCATGGCCTGACCAGAGTGTCCTTGTCAAAGTCTTAAGATGCATTTATTAATTTCATGCCCTGTGTTTTGTTGATGTGTTATTATTTTGTAAAATGGAAATACCTGCATAGTGATAGGGTGCGTCTATGATATTTATATAATACACACAAAAGGTGCTGTGTGTGGTAGAACTATTTTGCTGTTTTAATTAATTTTTTCTATTGTGATCGTGGGCTGGATACATTGAGTATGATTATGGCTTACAGTTGACATTTTATTTGATCCAGCGGAAGACTAATTCCACATGCACAGGTGTGAGTTTTTGTGTGTGTGTGAAAGTTTGGTTCTGGTGATGGAGTTTTGTATACTATGAGTTATGGTTGGGCCCAGGCAGGACGGCCCACATCTGGAGAAATTACTCGGGTTCGGGCAGCCAACCTGCCGTGCCAGTAATTGCAGAGATAATGGCTTGCGGCGTCTCGGCTGTGATAAAGCCCCCGGCCGGAAATTTCATATCCATCTTCATGTCATCTTGGTGGATTTGTAGGTTAGCACGGCGTCGGCTCTAATTGCTCTCCTCGGAGTTGGGATATGAGAGATTTGTGTAGATGGGCGCTCCGTCTCATCTCCCCACCTCTTCTTGCCCCCCTATCATTGCTCACTCATATACTCCATTATGGGCTTTTCACTACAGGAACCGCTACTCCCACCCACCCCCAAACCTCTCTCTGTCTCTCTGTGGCTAATGCATTTTTAATACTTAATTTCATTACTTCATACCAAAAATAGATACATGTCCACGTGTGTGACATAGAATACTAATGCAGACAGGACAGTGATGGAACTCGATGGGATGGATTCTGAATCATCTGCAGTGAAGTAAAATAGACCCTCCTAAAAAAACTAAAATGACGAGGGATTTTTATTTATTTTAGGAAAAAAAAAAGAAAAATGTCATGGATTTTGAAGCTGTTCTACATGTGGGATGATAGCTCATGTGATTTTAACCAGTTTCCTGTGGTGTCTGCTTGGGTTGAAGTAGGTGATGCCATCATCAGTTTGAGAGAGTGAGAAATGTATGATTCACAAACTGTGAAAAATGGCTTCACCTCATTGGTTCCAATCACTTTAAAGCAGTGGTTCTCCATCCTGCTGTTTTTTGTTCCAACCGAGCTCTCAATTACTTAATCAAATCCTTAATTTAACTCATAATTCCTACATCAGAGCCTTTTCATTATTTTAAACAGTAGGGGTTTTAAGTTAAGTATAAAATTGGAACTTATTAAGGAACCAACTTTTTTTATCAGTTACACAATTAAAAAAGTCAAATGTAAGCAAAATAATTACTTCCATTAAGGGCTCAATGAAGTAATTGAAAGTCACTTGGAATACAAACCAGCAAAATAGGTGGACAAAAACCCTCCAGGACCAGGGTTGAGAACAAGTGCTTTAAAGGTCTTTTATAAATGCCCTCCTTCCATAATAACATTTACAAAATTGACAGTACCGGAGCCTCAGTTTCCTTCGTACACCTTCCATATCTCAAACACACTTATTTCAAAAACCCAGTTTCACATGATTGACATATGCAAATGTTCCTTTCTGGTATCCATAGTAAACCAAAAGTGGGTCATTACATCACTTCCGCTTTCTAAGCCCGTTTATTTCCCACCAAGGAAGATTGATGCACAAATTGACATTTCTAAATCATGCATTGGAAAATACATAACATCAAGACCATGAACATATCCTTGAATCAAAATGTGTGATAATGTAAATAAACAGCCAAGCAAGTCGTGTGTAGAATTATTATTATTATTTTTTTTTTATTACTGTATATCGTCAGGTAAATATGACAGCCAATTATTCGTAAAAATGATAACAAGACTGTCAGGCGATATGTACGTTTCCGTCGTAGAAAAAGAAAAGTTGTCCAATAATAGAGGAATAATAAGAATAATCCTCGTAATAATAAGAGTAATAATGATATTCATGATCATAGTAAATAGAATAATAATCTTCATAAATACATTTCCGTTACATTACCTTACAATAATGGTGGTAACTTTGTGCTTCGTTATGAGATTCGCGTAAATAACAGACAGAAGTCTACACAGTCCATTTCTTTGAAGGCTAAAAAGGTCAGAGTTTTTCAATTGGTTGAGAAAGAAACCTCATGGATGATAGCAAACAGGCTGGATTTCCCCAGAAACTCTTAATGGTGTTGAATACAGAAAAAAGACAAGGGTATGATATTCTACCAACTCCTGGACTAACTAATTTCTAGTAGCTGTATTTCAGAAAACTAACTAACCAAAAAAAAGACATACGTACCCTTCAACAGGGGTGGGATTACTTTGGCGCACCCATCTGTCACCCACACCTAAATTGCTCATCCATTGGCTGGGTTTTGGAGAACGTCACAAGCTGATTGGCTACAAGCCAGGATTCCCTTTTTTCTCACCTCTGTCATAACATCCCTGAGACCAAATCTGAACTCTCTTCCCTATTCTAGGTATATCGGTATTATATATATTTTTTATCCAGAATGTATGATCTTAAAATAAAAACAAGAAAGAGAAAGAAAACAATAAATCAATGTGCTTCTTTTTTCTTTACATACTCACTGCACAATTGCTATATGTATAGATTGTCTTAGACATCATCACCTACAGTTGTTTAGATTTACTGCTCTGTCTTAACTTTCCCCAGCGAAGTATGCCTTCCTATGATACATTCCCTTGATTGTGTCCTTTGTGATCTTGCTGCTGCCTTCTGGTTTCTTCAATTGTGAAATGAATGCCTTTAAAAAGGGGATCTTGTCTTATCTGAGACTACGCTGTTCTGTACTAGAAAAGGAGACCTCCAAACCTAATGGCTTTGCTTTGCTGGACCTGTGGTGACCAGTAGGTGGCACTCCTCCATGTAGACAATATATTTCGGTGACAGGGGGCACTGTGGTCCTATGGAGTAGATGTGACACTGAGGGGGTGACTACTGCTCTTTACAGACCCCCTGGCACTACTAATAGAGAGAGAGAGCATCTCACTTTCCTTTGACGTTAAATGGGCCAAATCGATCCTCACTTCTCCATCCCCTTCAAGGCTGTAACAATTTAAGGTGGGAGCAGAACTTTTTACTGGGGAGTGAATCGTGTTTCCACAGCCACCTTGAAATTCCTCTGGGAGGAACAGAGCCACATAAGCGTTAAATACGGTGGTTATTATCCCGTGTACATCTGGGCCCTGCTACCTACTTACCTGCATACAAATGACTACTGCTCAGACCAGGCGAAGAAAACAGACTTTCCTTACCTCCCACTAATGCAGGAAAGTTCTCAGTGTTTCTAATTCCATCAAATAATTAATTAAGATCAACGTTTCAAGGCTGCTGGAGCTGATACATTCTTAACCCTCTCGACAACCAGAGCAGGTGGGTGCGAGGAATCAATGGCAAAAACTTCCGTGCGGAAGGAAGGTAAGAAAAGACGCTACACTTTTTTATTATTTTTTTCTCCAGATCATCATTAGACACACAGCATGTAATGTAGAATCCTGGTACTGCAGTCTACAGGGAGTACGTATCTCTTATTTTGTGTGTTTGATATTCTCCCTTTCTCCCCAGTGCAGACTGCAGCTAGCCTGTAGAGCACACACGCAGATGGACACAGAAGTCAAACCCCCCTCCCCCCCACAACACATACAGAGTACAAATCAAATTAAACTAAGAAAAAAAGCAAAATTAAATGAAAACAAACAAACGAACCAACAAAAAACTAAACAAAATTCTAACACCAACACGTATCAGATGCAAACACACTGACAGAAAGTTACATGCACAGAAAACGAAGACATGCATGCATATACGGGATAGAGACCTGAAGGAAATAAGTTTTTTTGTTCTTTTTTCCCTCTGGCAGTACAGGTGTGAACACGGAGACACACTCGCATTAACACACGCCTTCTCCTCGCGTGTGCAGACTCAAGCTCCCTCCAAACCCCACCCGCCCCCTCCCCAAAACCAACCCTACCCCAATCTCGTTACCCCCCAGCCTTGGTAACTCCGGCTTATTATTATTTGTCTTATTATTTTGAAACTGGAAAGGTACATTCTCACAGAAATACGCCTCGTCTGTAGCCTGGGCTCAAAAGGCTGCCACAGCTGCTGCTACAATACGAGTTGGAGAAGCAGTGCAGTTTCTTACGGAGAGCCAGGGTGGAAACGGTTCGGGGCTGTGGTAAGGTGGCTGTGCGTTTGGGAAAACCTTTGCGCAGCAGTTATTTACGTAAGAAACAAGACCCTCACATCATTCAAATTGGGGAAACAAAAGGGTCAGTTGGAAAAACAGTTCAGGCTCCATTCGCTCATTGTTCCACTGAATGTATGTTTCGGTTATGTTCGGCTCCTTTTTGTGGTGTGTTCACCCCTCGGCCTTTTGTTGTTCTGTTGCGTTGTTGTTTGTTTGTCTGTTTGTTTGTTCCCTGTCCTGCTGCGCAACGGAAGGCCATTTTTGCGTTGGATACATTTGTGACTTTGGTAGTTCTGGGAGGGCCTCCCGCCTCCCCTCCCCCATTTAAATTTTGTTTTCTTTTTAATCTTTTCTTCTCCTCCACGCATGGCTCAGCAGGTGAAGTCCTCAAAGTTGCCCCGCCCTGGGTGATGAGGTAGCATGTTGCCAGGATACGTGGAAGGGGGGCGGAGACTCTCACAGGGGGCCTTTATAAGGAGAGAGAGAGCGAAAGAGAGAGAGGTGGTAATGTTAGTGAGAAACACAGTATAGCATTACAGTCCAGCAGCCCCAGACCTATTACACAACCTAGCTGCTCTTATAAAGTAGTAAAGAAATCAGGTGCTGTCCCTGACAAACTAATGGACTGCCCCCTCCTCAGTCTTACCCCCTCTGGTCCTCACTTACCACTGTGTCTAATGCAATAGTAGCCTTCTCCCTCTCTTCTCTCTACCTCCTTCCCTCTAAAACAAGGCTGCTGCTCCTGCATCTCACTCAGCTCAGCTCAGCTCAGCTCAACTCACCTCAACTCACTCACTCATCTATCTTTCAGGTTTATTAGCATTTCATAAAGGTTACAGTCCCTTCTGTCTGGCTCTCTGCTGTCAGTCTCCATCACTCCATCACAACATGACGCTCCGATGACACGAGTCCCCGCAGGCTTTCATCTCTCATAGCGCAATATGATCAAACGGAGCGTTGAGCTGCTTACAACTCCAGCTGCCCTTCCCTCCCCTCCCCATCTCTCCTGCCTCCTCCTGTCCTTCACTCAATGGCTGTCTGGGCTGCTGGGCGGGGTCAGGTAGGTGGTTGGGGGTTAGGTCAGGCTCCTTCGGAGCAGCACAATACCAAGTGATAGTTACTGACGTGACGCTTCACGTCCTCCAGACTCAGCACCACGCCTTGGTCGTTGTTGTTGCTGCGTTTGTGTTTTTTCCGTGTACACCGGCACACCCTATACTTTATCACCTGGGGAGGGAGAAAAACAGAGTAGTTATTATTGCCCAACACCACCACCACCACCACCACCTTCACTGTAAAACATAAAATCTTACCTAGTGTATTGTCTGGGGGAGGTAATATGATTTTTCATTTAACTAGTACCTGAAATATAAGACAATCTTGCCGGGTATTAGAAAAGCACCTTTCCTTAAAAAACATCTTGCTTGTATCTAATTTTAAAGGACTGAATCCGTGAATCCACTTAATCTACTGGGGACACAAATTATAGTAGCAGAAATCTACTTTTGAGAGTTTGACACAAAACGGATCTTAAACTGAGATTATTGTGCATTATTGATGTCTAAAAGCGCAATATAAGGTGCTGAGAATTTTGTATACAGGGCTTTTCTAAAAAAATTATAATTATACTCACAAAAATACGCCTTAAATAATGTAGGAATTTACAGAGTGCGTTTGGTCTTTTCAGGCACTGATTTCACAGTGTTCTGAGGAATCTAGAATGAACGATCATCTAAATTCATTCAGAAACACAAAACTGTCCCCGACCAGCTGTCAGATCTAGGTGCCCTTTGCGCATCATCCCCCCCCAGAGAGATGAGTTGCAAACACTGTTAGGCTTGAGGGCACTGTTGTTTCCCCCGAACCAAACACTCAGTCGAAGTGGATCCAAAGAAACTGCAACTGAAGCAAAAGCACGTCCCAGTGCGATGGTTGCAGTGCTGCAGTAACACCAGACCAACAGGGAAGACAGATGTCAGGTTATTCTCATCTGTACTGCACTATGCCAATGAATACAAACCCATTTTCTGCCTTTCTTTCTTTTTCTTTTTTGTGTGTGTCTGGAACTGCAAAGCAATTTACGGAACAATGCCATCTAGGCTGACAATGCTAAGTTATATGCCTAATCCTTTGCTTCCACCCCTGACGATTAAAAAAATAAACAAAACAACAACAAAAAACAGAATCTGAAGTGAATCGTGGCTGTGCGTTTCCCATGGTGGGCAGACAGTGGGACGGAGGGGGGATTTGGCTGATAATTGAGCGGCCAGCCTTGGTCCATTGTTCAATCTCTTCGCACAGATTTGTTAGAGCGGAGATACTAATCCCACTCAAGCGGAGGAGCCCTTGCTGTCTCCCAGTGCTGGATCAAGGGAAGAGTGAGGCTGAGGGAAGAGCAGTCCACAGTTGTTCTTGGGGTCTGCTCTTACACTGGGCAGCAACACTGGAAGGACTTGTGTATGTTGATTTCTGTGCAGCTCTAGCCACTGCTGTTCCCAGGCAGGGCTGAATGGAGGTAGGGGGGAGCACGTTTTATTCTAATTTGAATATCTGGGGGAGGACCTGAGTGAACACAGCAGAGCCACTAGACTGCACGATTGATTTTAAATTAAGAGAATAATTGGGGTTTATTATACGTGTCTTATCTGTGCGCTCACGGCCAGAGATGACAACAGCAAGAACAAAACAAATCCAGGATATCAGGCTGGATACCTCTCGGCAGGGCGCACAGAGCAGCCACACCACAGCGGGGTAATAAACGCCGGCTGCATTATCTGATACAGTGTCTCTATGAGACTGCAGGGTGAGGGCGAGAACTATTGGACAGCATAGCAGTCAGGGAGATAAGCTCTAAAGCCTTGGCGAGACTCTGCAGAGTAGGATTTTCAATAAATCAGTGAATCTCGTGCTTTGTTTTGTTTTTTATATACAGAGGTACTGCTTTGGAATGCTAATTCGCAATCCACCACACAAATGCTCACACAAACGAATATATATACACACACACATACACACTTTTTTCTGTCCAGAGTGAAAGCCTGATTTGTGTGTGTCTGTTAGTAAAGTCAGGCTGAAGAGAAAAAAAGCAGAGAAACAATAGAAAGAGTCAATATCTCCAGCTGTTTTGTTCCAGATGCTGGACCAGTTGTGCATTGCAGCACTAACACTTTTCAAAACCAGGGGCAAAACTGTGCTTGACTATCCATTTTGTTTTAGTTTTGTTGTACTAGCTGTAGGAAAATCTGATCCAGGTCACATGTGTGGTTGGATATAGTATAATAACATTGTGAGCTGGTGAACCTGTTCATACCCTGTTGATGTCCTTTAAAGATTGAAGTTAGCAGGAACATAGAATTCCTACAGCAGTTTTGTATTAATGGCATTTCCTTTCACACTGAACATTATGACGAGTGGTGTTCGTCACAATTTATTACACATTGTTTGTCTCAAATCATGAATAAACTTTTTTCTTTTGGCAGCTTAGCCGATGGATATAACTGAATCATCTCTATAAAATGCAACCACCATAAGGGATTTTAAACCTTTACAAAATATCCCCTGCATTTCCCAGCAAGCTGCCAGGCTGCAGTGATAATGCCTGATTAAAGGGAGGCAGCGTTGTGATAACAGTGTGATCTGACAAGGACAGGGTCCTCATCACTGCTATATAAAGATGCGGCTGAGTGCTGGGTGCACGTCTCCTACCTCATACAGATAGTCAAAGAGCTCCAGAATGGTCAGGATGCTAGCTCCGATAAACAAGCCCATCTGACCCCCTATATCACCTGTCAAGGAAGAAGATCGTGGATTATTATTCATCACACTCAGACAGTTCCTGGTTAGATACAGTTCCTCATCAGAACAACCATGAAAATAATAAAACGAAGCCTGCAAAACAAAAATATGGGATTTCTTATGGGAAAAATGGAAAAACATGCAGCTTATGCAATGGACAAGGCTTCTTTTGATATATACTAAGTGGTTATTTCCAACTGTAAATTGGATAGATCCACCTCAGGAGATACACATCAATTACTGCAAGCTCTCAAGTGTCTCTCCTCGAGAGCAGGCCAGAGTGGAAATGCTGCTTTACACCTGTCTGGATACATCTCTCTGCTAGCAGTGATTGTTTTCAAACATATCGCTTTATACATTTCTACAACAGCGCTTTTGATCCTGCTGACAGACACAAGTAGGCCATAAAGGAAAGAAGCTGAAGATCCAATTTGTGATGTTGGTTGCTATTTAAGGTTGTCTTTGTATCCCTCAAACTTACAACAGGATTTTTTAACACTGTTTTACTGCAGTTGTACCATAGTTTTACAGTGTTATAACCTGCCTTCACTGTGATTTACTGCACTCTTGAGTGTACCATATTCAACAGGGTTAGAAATATTGAAATATCTTGGCATTCCAACAGTCTAGTGTGGTGAAGCACAGTGATAGCATGTTGAATGCAAAGGAAACCACTGTAAAATGAGGGTACAAACAACAGCAAAACCAAACTCAAAGTGCAAAACACCTATGGCAATTGTACCACAGAAAACATCCACAAATCCTGTCCTGCCACTCTCCCAGTGATCTCTGTTTGGCTGGCCACTGGGTGGGAATGGAAGGAGAGCCCATTGTGATGAATGTCTTTACCAGCTAGTATCTGTGTCGATTACCATATGCCATGTCATGATATGGCCCTGATACACCAAGGTTCCAGGACACCAAAGGGTTTACACTCTTACCCAGCAGTCCGGCCACCTCGTAGGCTTTCTTCTGCTCAATGGTCTCGTAGTTCAGAGCTTCAAAGAAGATGTCCAGCACCAGGATGTTCTCGCTGTCAGAGAGAGCATGGGTAAGACTCACTTTGATTGAGGATGGGTCATACTAATGGCTGTAATGCTCAGCAAAGTCATCCAATAGACACCAGTAGACAGGCACCCATTAGAGGCTAGTTTCAGAAGTTTGGACAACTCCAATAGACATACGCAGTAGAAGGTAAATAGAGTTGATTTTGGTCCAGACTCGCTCGACTAAGGGAATGATGACCAGGCCATGAGGTCATGGTAACCCCGCCAATGGGAATGAACCAATGAGCAGCTACAAAGGTGGAGTTTGAAACTGAAGAAAAAGGCAAAGCACGGAATACTGGGAAGGTGTTGTCCTCCTCCTTAAATTTGTTTTGAAACTTCATGCACTGGTCTGGTTGACTTAGGGTGGGAGGGGGGATTTGCACATGATAAAGGAATCACTTTGTGGAACGATTATCAAATCAAGGGTTGAGAGAAGGACGGAGAGATGGATCTGTTGGACCTGGCACCCTCCATATCTCCTGGCAAAGTCAATTTGAATTCCCTTAAGCAGCTTAGTGGTGTCTTGGGAACCTGTCCGATTTGTCTTAGAGCACAGACACTGTGCTCTGGCTCCGAGAGAAGATAGTCACGCTTTTAAGTTCTGCTTCGTCAATTTTGAACAAATCAATTCTGTTTTTTAAGACAAACACCCAAGCATTCAGATCTGCAATGTCATATTACAGTGTGGTCTTGTGCATCATATAATCCTGTCTAACTTACAATGCTAGTGTTGTGGGGCTCATTGGAAACATGAAAGCATGGCCAGACACCCACTCTTAACACAGCAGAGTACAGGAAAGCATTGTAAAAGAAACATACAAATGCAAGATAAATATACAGGAGAAACAGGGCTAGATCGGGAGCTGGTGGACGGTTGAGAGCAGACTGTGCGGCAGCTCCGGTAGTCTCACAGCATCGCAGAAGCGTGCCCTCTGCCTGAATGCATGAGGAATGTTTGGAGCCAGCCCCGCCCCCACCACAGCCAGACCGTAAATTGCAGAGAGGAGATCCCAAGGACAATCCCTTTGTCAGCGTCTCGTCCTGCCATTAAACACTTGACTCAAGGACGGCCAGTTTATTTGTTTGGGAAGCAGCACTGCGCGATATAAAAGGGGCCCTTTCTTTACCTTGGGATTTATACATTTTTTTTATGGAGGTAGATGGGAGAAGAGAGAGATGAGGACTTTCAAAGTACTACGATGTTTTAATGGCCAGCTCAATGGACTTAACCCTCTTGTGTTCTAAGGCTAATGCAGCCTTTTTTTGTTCATTGCTTTCCTGGTATTTTGACAACAAGGGCTAACTGTGGTCTCATTTGCATAAGCAGCAATATCTACTTCCGTTGTCATCCTCTTTAGAGGCAAACCATAGTTTTATATTAGGGGGTGAGTTTTTGAAATGGCAATATCAGCTATCGAACAATGTTCTGAACCTCTAGGTGCCAGGTGATCAAGCAGCAATTGTTTCATAACAGCAGATGCAGACCACAATCTCCCTATAGGGGTAAATGCAGCAAGTTCCTTTGAGATCCATGGTTAAACATGAGGGCTGCTAAAGAATCTGTAGAAGTAGAAATCTTAAGATCTTAAGATTCATAGCAGTGGCGATTGGACTGAGAATTCCAAATTAATTACCCCTGAGCACAGGATTTCCTTAAATGTTCTCTGAATGTGGTGCAGTACCATTGTCTGCACGTTGTGTCCATCATCGGAAGTCGATACATATCAAGGGCAGTTCTATCATGTTGCATGTATGTATACAACACTTTTTGTTTAAATCTCTTTCATTCTCTTCAAATTAAACTTGCATTCAAAGTTATTTTTTATTATTATGTGTGAATGTCTGCTTCTGTGGAATGCAATTATATAACAATCATTTTATAACAATTGTACAATGTTTTGACAACGTCCCCTAGAGTCTACAATCTGCACAACATCATATTGTCCTGTGGTCACTTTTTTTTTTTTTTAACAGTGTTGCCTCCTTGTTATTTTTGTGAGACTAATAAGAGGTGAAATTGTTACAAGAAAGCGGAGACAGCTGGTCCCCTCTTGTTCAACAGATCCCTGGATCTCATCCACTTTTTCTTGATGGAACCCAAGGAACTGAAAATAAGAGCTCGGTGGGCGTTTTGTTCCATAAAGCCCCTGTGTAAAGAAGTGCCTCCTGTATTTCAGTCCTAAATGCCTCTGCTTACATTCCCCTGACCCTGGGGCTTTGTTTCACCACAGAAAGGGAAGTCTGTGGGGTGAGATTGAGTATTACATACTGTCAGAACCTAATCCAGTGTGATAAATAGTTTTGATGGCACCTTAGAGAGAACACCAAATTGATCTTTACACCATCGTATGGCAGTAATTCACACGCACACATGCACATGCCTACACACAAATGCACACACACGTACACACACACACACACACACACATATTTACAGCTTTGAGAAATGCTTTTTAGCTCTGGCCGAAGGACTGAAAAACACAAGATGCACAAGGCTGGAAAAATAAAGGGCTGCAGGGGGGTTCTGCATTTCTCTGTTTTTCCATCAGTTCCACCACAGTATCCCATGACAGATAGCTATTTAGTTTGCAGGGATTAGGTAATGGAAGGGAAGCAGTTCTGCCACGGGTTCAATGCTGGCAGTTCCACTAGCCTACATTCTGCAAATGCATTTGATGTGGAAGCAAGGACTCTGAGTCTTAAAGCTGGAGGCTAGTCCATTAGTGCATCTATTTTCCTGTTTCCCAACTCATGAAGCAATGCCAACTTTAAGTTCCATTTGCAAGGACCCGTTCCTATACCCTGATATTCTGCTTCCAGAGAGCAAATGATGTCTAAGGGGAAAAAATGAAGCAGTACTATTTTATCAAGTCTTTTGTTTTTATTCTGTCCTGTTAGCCCACTTGTTTACGTCTTCAAAGTAACAAGTGGGCTGCTGAACGAAATGGGGAAAAAAAAACAAGCCTTTACTGAATATGCCAAGAAGACAGACTCCCTTTTACCACTCCCGCACAACACCTGCATCGTCAGATCCAATTTCATATCTGAACAAATCTCTGACTAGGAAGAACACTCAGCGTGACGGTCTAATACGCTTCCTGCAAATCAACTGTCATTCTTGGTGCCGACAAAAAAGAAAAAAAAAAAAGACACCTGTCTCTGTAGCAGCCTTTAGTTTGCGCTCATACGTAACTAGTGATTGGGTGTGGGTGTTTCTTATATTGAGGAAACAGTTATTGTGTGAATGTCTTTTGTTCAGCCAATTTTAACTCCTACAATCTTACAGCTGGTGAACACCTCTGATTGGAGCACAGATTGCGCCCCGTTGTCCAATCACCAGTCGGCAGGGAAGGCTATGTCATTGCCTGCTGTGACCAGGCTTCCCAAGGGGGATGCACACAACTGACCGAGAGGTCACAGGGGTGGGATAGGCTTGAAGACAGTGTTTCTCACATTGCTGCACACCCAGAAACTCTTGTATTGAGGCACTTGTGTATCAGTCCCCTGTAGTGGATGATTACTAATTGCCCATTTCATTGGGAGGGGCAGGAATGAACCATGAAAATCTTAAGTCTCGTCGGCACTGTTCCCACAGACAGTCTGAAACCATCGCTCTATCGATCGGTCATCAGCTAAAAAGCCGGTGAGTAATTATGATGGAAATGGTTAATGGCTACAGCTCTGAGCACAGCACTTTGTTCCTACTTGGGCCTTTCAGTACTCAGCATTTAGTTTCCACTTGTCCTCCTTGCACACATGAGTGTTGAAGTGACTAAATGTTTCATGTGCCCATTGGCTTTTGAGGACCTTTTTAGAATTGTGCCCTTCAGCAGTGGACCGACCTACAAACCAAGGTCAGGACTACACGATCCCTGACCACTTGCTGATACCTCAGCCACCTCTCCTGGACATGATATCAATCTGACTTTAACACACTTCCTTCTTGCACTGCCATGCTCCCTTCTGCCCCTGTTTACCTCTGTATTTCTAGCATCTCACTGTAGCTGCTTCTGTAATATTGACACACACGCCTGCTCTCCCTCTCTGCACACATCAGGGATGGGACTCGGCTGTATTCTGCATTTTCATTCATATCTACTGGAACATGTAGTGATGTGAGGAAACCTATTGTATTTTGCACTTATTGTATTTCCTGTATTTTTGAATGCTTTTGAAGAGTTTCATGTGACAACTGTAAGTCGCACTGGCTAAGGGGGCCACTATAATAATAATGACAGCAAGAAAGAAAAAATGCATCCAAAGCAGATGGGTGATGGGAACAGCGACTTACGCGATGTACTGTTCGGACTTGTTGAACTTCTTGGCCAGGTACTTGGCCGAAGCCTTGCTGGGGATCTTGACGAAGGACAGCTCTTTTCCATAGCGGGTCATGTTACACGGCGTTTCGCACACGCAGTAATTGTTGTCCTTCTCTACCAGGAAATCTGGGAACAGGGGGAGGCAAGGTGTGTGTGTGTATGTGTGTGAGGGAGAGAGGGAGACAGGAAGGGAGGGAGTGGAGACAGTGCTTGAGAAAAGACACCTTGAGAACAGATGTCACTTTTACAGTTAAAATTCTAATTAAAAGTTGGCACATTAATGATGCAAAAAAAAAAAAAAATATATATATATATATATATATATATAACGCTGCAGAGAAGAACTGTGATACATTTATTAAAATGCCACACTTCCTTTTTGAGCCCCAGTAAGGGCCATGTTCTCTTGCCGTGGCAGTGAATAAATCACTGTTAGTGCCGTGGCATCAACACTCCTGCCCTTGCCAAGAAAACGGTTTAGTTGAATCTGTTGAGACGGGCGGGGGCGGGGGCGGGGGCGGGGGGTGGGGATACTGGTTCAAAATAGGAGCCTCAGCTGGTTACACTGGACCCTGTGCAATGATGTGAACTGGGAAGGGTGGGAATCACATTCTAGAAGACATCAGCTTAAGAGGCCTTACCAAGAGCTGGGTCCGCGCACTCCTTGTACTGCTCTGGGGTACAGTAAGGTGCATCCCCTGGGAAAAGACAGATGAGGTTAAAAAAAAGAAAAAAGTAGAATACCTGAAAGATCAAACTAAATTCTGCTCCATACTCAGAGTTAGACTAAGATCAGAAACAAAACTGCCCATCGATAGCACTGACACCCACATCCACGTGTCTACACGTCCATTGCTCGATCCGCTGTTCCTGGTCCCATGTTAAAGGAGTATACGACAGGCTGAGTATTAGGAGCAGGTGTACGGTGTGCAAGTGTCACCACCTCACTGACTCCCTCATAACTCCTGGCTCCTAGGAGATGCTCTGGCCCGGTCTGCATGAACCCCCAGGACACGGCTGTGCCCCAGCTCAGCGCCCGACTGATTTACTGCCCATCTGAGTGGGAAACTCCTCCGTTTCTGAAAAGGGCAGTAAATGGATGAGGCGTGAATCACTGGCACCCCCCCCTCCCCCCTCTATAATGACTCTCGTTGTTGCCGAACCCACCGGAGCAATTAAACGACCCAATCAACTCCACTCCTGATCATTCTCTTAATGAAAAGAAAAGACAGGTTGGAGGACGGGGACTTTATCTTTGCAACAATTTGAAGTTTCATCTATGTTTTCTCCCAAGCCTGGGGGTTTGGACACAGGAACCTGACTGGACTGCTAAAACCTGTCTCTGGACCCCCCACCAGTAACAAGAGCCCTGATTCTGTCTGGGTGACTTCTAGTTTCAACAGTCATGTCAGGTTCCTGATTCGGTTGACAGAAAAACAAATACCTTCCGTGTGCAGCTCTCAGAGATCCTTCAGCATGAAATTGACCATGCAAATGGAGCAGATTACCATACGATTACTGGGCCAACTGATGGATTGGTTAGGGTTTCGAGTTTGCTTTCGTAAAAATGTTGCTTTTGCCCACTAATTCTACTTCTATTTAGAAGGAGACAGAAGAACAGCAGGAGATGGAAGAATGGAGGAGGGGCCATTTCCTTTTTCTTCTGTCATTCACTCAGTTGCCTTAAGAAACATTGACACTTTGTCCTTCTTTACAGTTCATCCTTGAACTATTGGACAAAGGTATCAGCAACAATAATAAATACATGCTTAAATAACAACAAGATACTTTTTCTGCTGCAGTTGTCTGTCCACACAACTCTTCTGCACTTTGCCCACATAATACTCAGTGGCTGCTAATAAATTCGTCGGCCCCTGCCCCGCCCGCCCCACCTGGCATGTGCACCATGCGGCAGTTGCAGTTCTCCACCAGGTAACGCGTCTCGCAGTCGATGCGACAGGCCGTGATGCTGTAGGTATCAAAGAAATCCGAGTCCATGGGCGTGGCCTTGCAGTCTCCCCAGGGGGGCGGCAGGTACACCAGCTGGCAGCAAACAAGCACACAGTGTGAGGTTACGGCACACTCTGCTGTATTGGTATGCTCAGACACAGAAAGGTACTACAAAGCTTCCCGAGTTCATGGGGACTCTGCAGCACTGCATGAAGTGATATTTATATTTATAACTATTGTTATTATTAATGATCAATTTCTCAAGTCATCTAGGCCCAGCAGTTTTTATAGGTCTCTTTATATTATCCCACAGATTAAGGCCCTGGAAAAAGCAGTTAAACTGGTTATCTTAGGAAAGTAATTTGTTCAACAAGATATTTAACCCTTTGCACATGCCACATCAGTTCCCACATACAGATCTGATGTGCAGCAAGTGTACTTGATCCAGAAATACACATGAAACACATGACACATGAGGCCTCAAGAGAGGAGTTACCTTTCTCCAGGTTGTTCAATACTCTGATCAGTTCAGGCAATGCAGGTCAAAGGCAAAAGGTCATAGTGCACCTTCAAGGAATAGTGTTTGATTTCTCTGATTTAAAGCAGCTCATCAAGGGGGCTAAGTCTCCTGCATTTTATTTTGTTTGTAACGCTCTCTGTCACTTTAGAACTGCCTGACACCTAAGGGAACTGGTCAGTTGAAAAAGGAAGCATTAGGAGCCAAAATGGTTCAGTGGTCAAGATAAAGGCCCTGCCATTCTTGTGATCTCGCCTTTTAGCTGAATCACGAAACCCGGTGTCACTGACTCGACTACAGCAGCAGTTGCTCATGTGTAAATCCACCCCCCCCCCAACCTCTGGCATATTTGGTATTAAAGCAACTGCTAAATGACTTATTGTTAATTACATCAATTAAGTAATCAAAAGCTCGTTAGGAAGGAAGACCCTGAATCCCCTCAAAACTAGGACCCACACGGTGCTCAATTACATTCACAAGAGTTTGTAAAAGGAATGGCTGGCTCTTGCGCTGTGTTTTTTGCCTGGTGTTTATTTTGCAGAGAGATGCTAAACACCAACAACAATATAAAAATATAAAACATAGTAACAGTGATTCTGAAACACTGATTCGGATTCAAAGCCGATTTCTGCTTTGACACTGATAGTTTCTTAAGTGTTACAATTACAAACTCTCACAATGGCTGTATTTACATGGTGGTTAATAAGTCATTACAGTAAAGGTATTTTCCTCAATTATTTAAGGTGTTGTTTTAAATAGTTTTGGTTGGAAAAAAAATAAAACAAAAATAAACACACACAAAAATGTTAATACAGTTTTAAGCAAAACCCTAATCCAGTTGTGCCACTACCTCTACTATCATGATGGCTTTTTTACCAGCATGTAAACACAACCACTGTCACTTCAGCTTATGTCCCACCAGCTACAGCAGAGGAATGCTTTTTGACTCCATCAATAAAAGAACGATCATCTTCTGTTGCGTTTCCAAATTAAATCCGACCCTAGTCACGTTGTGCTTTGATTTGCTCGGCCCAACTAAATGGAGAATTGTCAGGCTTTCAAATTGTTTGAGTGAGCGTGTGTGAGTGCTTGTTTTTGTGTTAACACACACACAAGAAAAAACATTAATTGTGATTATGTACAGCCAGTATGTTACATCTGATGCACTAACAGAGAGAGAGAAAGAGAGACAGAAAGAGAGAGTAAAGGGCGATAGAGGAAGAGAAAGAAAAAGACCCAAATGCATTGCCATGGAACCAGGCAGATTAAAAGCTTCCATTATAATTACCTGGAGACACAAAGAGTCCCTGTTTTCCATAATGGCCTCAAGGAGAGACTCTCTCCTGGCTGTAACATCATTTATAATACAAGCAAAATCCATTTCAAAGTTTATTTACTCCCGAGAGCGTTTATTAGTATCAATGGCAAAAGGTTGGATCTTGTTGCATTTCATTCAATTAATGAAAGGCCGGGCCAGGTATTACACTGTGCCGCTATGGGCGCAGAGACGGGGAGATGGCGCTGAAGGCTGGCCGGCCCCAATGCCACACGCATACCTAATCCTGGCTGTAAATAACACTGGCAATACACGTCCCACTTCACATACACAGCTACCCCCCGGGGTGATGAATAGATTTTAATGTACATCCGATGCCATCTCAGTCTTTCTTTTGGGCGTCCGGCATGCAATAAACCAGATTGCATGCACGTATTTTTTTTATTTTTATGTATTTTTCATAACACTGGCAATCTCTTTGGGGGGGAAGTGCATGCAGTCTGGGTTTAATCTGCATATTTGTTACATCTGATATGGAAAATATGAAAGGTTTATTTATTTTATTTTTGTAATAACGCATAGGAAATGCCTCAATCACGTGTTGTAATGTTCTGGGAAAGCTGAGCTCAGCTTCGAGGATCCCAGTGAATAAACCTCAGGCACGCTGCAGTCCATTGCCTCGCCCTGCCATCAATCCACTAGCCCCCTGAGCTGAGCAGCAGATGAATAAGTCATCTCTTTGGTGGTGAATAGGAGGGGAGGGTGACAGGTGATGTCAAAGGGGAAGGCAAAATGGCTTAAATCACCAAAAACCCACTTGGATCCAGGTAACAATCTGCCGTCACACACCAACCCTATTCCCTATAGTACCCCATCCTACCTGCCACCCTCCGCCCCTGCCCCTCTCTTACCCGCTGTTCCTGGCAGGACACAAAGGTCTGGAATCCTGGTGCCACCCCGAACCCCAGCTGGTCGATGAAGGGCGGCTCGTCCTGGCTGTGGATCTGTACTTTGATCCCGGCTTCGAACGACGTCTCGTCTGGAGAGGGGAAGGAGGACGGGTGGAGAGACAACACACAGGCCTGGCTCAGACACCTTGTGCAAGATTGGTATTTTGGTTTCCCCCAAAGACGACACCGGAAAATGTGCTAGGAACGGTAAAGTTCTCTGATCGTTGCACAGTAATGCCGATTGCCCATTTCAAATGTCTATTTCTGGAATTGCAAAACAATCTCAACCAGAATGCAGTTATCTTGTCATGCACAGACACGTTCACTTTTGTTAAATATTCTTCTTTTAGCTTAAATTAAATTTCATTCCTTTTTTGCCATTTATTTCTATTTTTCTCTCTGGCACTGTATTACAATGTTGCCACGGTGTTTTGTGGTTAGCTGGGCGCCTCCTCCCACCACACTCTGATCACAAATCATCACCCATACTTAGTGCCGAGCTTCAATAATGATGTAATCCAAACAACGCCTGTGTTTCAGGTCACATCTTCCAATGCAAGTCATTGAATCATTCTGATGAGCTAATTGCATCTGCTATTTGGCCCTGTATGAGACACATATCGATCGCCTTTATTGACTGTCTAAATATTGTTATCTACTTTTTTTTTATTGCTCTTGCAGGTTGTAGATGCACTGGCTCAGGGAAAGATGCTCCAATCAGAAATGGTAGTTAGCATGATGATGATCAATTTGGATACACAGAGGAGGCGTGATTGTGGAGTGGTTTAAATATCAGGGTTGTTAGAATAGCGGCTTCCCGTTTCTGCCTGGGGTGAATGCAACAAACGAGGTTAATTACAACTTGAGACTAGAGAAATGAGAAAATACATTGTACACATCCACAACTTTAAACCCTGTGAAAGTATGTGATCAAATCATACGTAAACACTTTGACGGCCGCAGTTACGCATGTCTTCATTGACCAGCTTAGGGCAATTGCTTCGGACCAAACAACAATAAATAAAATTGAATAAAATAAAAACTAAAAACCATGCACACAATTTGTTAACAAGACGCCTCTTTTCTGCAGATCTGCTGGGATCCTGCACAGAAATAAATTAAATAAAAGATTAAATAAAATCAATGCAACCCATGGTCTCTTCTCCTGTTTAAGTATTGGATAATAGATTTTACATTACAAGGCCAGATTGCTTTAGAGTGGGTGAACAGCAGTGGGGGGGTGAGAGAAAAAAGAACTGCCAAGCATTGCTGTGAAATGTCTGATTATGGGAGAACCATGTCAGATATCTGTCTATGGGGAGAATTTAGAATTACGATTTAGAGGGGGGGTGTCAAGGGGGAAATTGATCTTTAATTTGAGTGTGTGTAACTCTTTGAAACAAGGGAAGGAAAAAGATATGATAAATACAAAAACCAGGTTCCTAATTCAACCAAGCAGATATTTCCATTACCTGGGCTCCCACTGCTGCTCGCTATTCTCGATTAGGTACGCCCTATAGTTGCTCTGGGGGAGACACGGTATGAGTGATATTTTGTAGTTTTTTTGTCCGTCTCCACCAGAAGAATGGAAGAGTGGAGGGGCAGGCGAGGGGGGGGCGGGTCGCAGGTGGCATTGTCTCTCAACACGGGGTGTTATTTTGCCAGAGCGGCGTGACGATAAGAGGTGAACCGGGACTGACATGCAAAGAGCTTCAACCGTCCTCAGATTAATTGCATCTGAGAGCCGCAGAGCTCCGCCGCCGGCCGCAGACTGGATTGCTGAAGAGGACGTGCTGTCTTTTGGCAGAGGCTCTGGTCGTTTCTGTCAATGTCCCTGGTGGTGGCGAGGGAGTACAGGGGAGGCACAAGGAATTTCAGTGCACTTCTGTCATTTTTAAGTAATGCTTAATTAGAATTTTGTATTGTATCACTGCATTTCTCTATTGCTCATGTAACCTCTCAGTCTCCCTGTATAAGTACGTCTGCCAAGAAATAAATAATAACAATAACAGTTTCCTATTCTTTCCCTATTGCTAATGTTAACTGTGTTTAAAGGGCAAAACTCATATGGTGTTTACCAAGGTCAGCTTGCTTACGTAACGGACTGCTGCGATGTAAAGGAGACTGAAGGGGGAAGGGAGAGCGGCGCACAGGATTCTCCAGCTCACTTTCCCTGTCTGTCGTTATGTCGCGCCCACGCTTTGGCTTGCTTAATTGGTTCTGATAAATCGGATAAACGTTTAGACTTCCTTTCTTCAGGGCCTCGGCAAGGTTTCATTGTTATACCATGCACTGAGTCAACAGCGGTCCAGTGTAACAGACCTTGGGGGGAACACGTTTTAATGATGTGTTCAGTCCTATGCGTTTTGCTTTTCAAGAGCGCTGTTGTCTTGCTTCAGTGTCTACATCCTGAACACGATTTTTCTCCTGCATTCAAGATGCTCAAGATGTAGCTGTTGAACAGGATCTTTTGTTTTTGGTTTTGTTTTTACAGTGCCTGTTTCAAATGAGAGTGGCCTTGACTTGGAAAAAACCATCAGACTCTTAAACAAATCTTAATAACGACTGGAGTGAATTGAGAAAATCATGTATGCAACCCCCTTGAGGTGCAGCGTTCTGTGGTGACAAGAACACACTTGGGTTCAGTGCTTGCCTCACTATGTGCATACTGGCTGCTGCGTGACGCTGAAAAGTGCAGAATGTATTGGTGTGGTGTCTTTATATAGACGATATTGTCTGGCCTTGAGCTGTGAAAGCAGGGGTTTTCTGGTAAGAGAGGCAGCCTGCTTTGTCTGTTAGGTCTCTGTGCGGCTCTGCCCAAATTTCTGGACTAAAAGTTTTTTCTCAGGAGTGGGTTTTAGAACCACAATGGTACGGTTTTTTTTTTAACCCAGCAACAGGTCTCTATTTCTGGGTTAAATAACATGTTCACCTTATAAGGTCAGCATGCGATTCTTTAAAAATATATATACACTACTAGTCAAAAGTTTAAGAACACCCCCATTTTTCCAGTTTTTATTTAAATTTAAGCAGTTCAAGTTCAGTGAATAACCTGAAATGGTACAAAGGAAAGTGGTAAACTGCCAGAGGTTAAAAACAAAGTTTAGGTTACCAAAAACTGAAAAATAATGTACATTTCAGAGTTATATACTACACCCTTAAGCATTATTTGGCAGTGTTATGCGCAGCTCCTGTGCATAGAAGTTACACTGTATTCCTACAATGCGCACATCGTTTGAAAGCTTATTCTCTTGGCTACCAGCACATTTTATTCTCAAACACATCTGATTTACAGTTTCCGTGTGTCCCGCTGTCATTCAGAGCCCAGGGGGTAAATATGCAGTCTGCTGGGGTGTGTGTGTGTGTCTAATTCAAACAGTCACAGATCACTCAGTTTCGATGAGATTTCTTTGCAAATTGGGTGTTTTATCTTATCTTTATTTGATATTCTATCAAACACAGAGAAGTTCAGATCCAATTATGTAAAATCGTGTATTAGTACACTGTAAACAGAGTTTTCCATCTTGACATTTTGAGCTCTCCACGGGTGTGTGTTGCTTCTACCAAAACGTGGGTGTTCTTGTTTTAATCAGTAGACTGTCTGGTTCCAGAATATGTCACAATTGTCAATATTTTCTGAGATTTTGTTTTCCTACTTATAATAAGTATCCCCCCTTTTTCAGAATGCAGAGGGGGGGGGGGTGTAAATGCAGGGGGGTATAAAAACTAAAATTTTCACATCAGAGAATGCTTCACATCATTAGAAAGCTGAGAGTCTCAGCTTTCATGGGATACCAAACATTTGGCAAACAAAACAACAGTGAAGAGTACACATGGGATTAAATAAAAGCACACGGATTTGGTACAAGAAGGGTTTGTCAGCTTAAGGGGTTATATTTTGTTAAACAAGACGATTCCATTATTTCTTTTTTATCTCCAATTGTTTATTTGTTCTATGCTTTAATTTCAGAGTACATTGAGACATTAAACTGCATACATTTCAATAAAAACTGGAGGAATTTAGGCATTCTAAAACTTTTGACCAGTGTATATATTTTACAGGAATTGCAAAAGGGCGTCCTGCCCAGGTGGACTAATACAGGGCATCCAAACTACTGTCAGGACTGGTTCTGCAAAGCACAGCAAATCAATACTCTTCCCATGGCATTTTGTGATCAGGTGGTGCTTTCCCCAGTCCTACAGACCAGGACACCCCTTCCCTCAGACAATCAGTGTAGGCCTCTCATGACAGCATTTGCGATACCGGTGAGTTGCATTTCACACACACACACCAAACCAAACCTCAGAGGAAGGAGGCCTACAGTCCTAATAAATCCACCTACTACTACTACATACATGCACAGAAATGGCTGGGGGGGTTGTGGCTTACTGACCGGTCTCTCCCCACACTGGGAGGTACTCATCCTGTTGGATGTCCAGCATAATCTCCAGCCCGTTCCCAGTGCCACCCTTCATGGTCACCAGTAGGGGGCGACCATCCTGGCCCGAGTTGAAGGTGTAGCATTTGCCATAGCGGGTGAAGATCTGCGAAGACAAGAGCGACTGGTCAGGATTTGAACCAATTAGAAGAGAGGGTTCCCGAAACACAGCAGCACCAATACGGGAGGGGAGAAGTCAAGATAAGAAGAGAATCACACAATATATGAAATATAGGGTTTTTTCCCTTATTTATGTCTGGTCACATACTGCACCGTATTTTAAACTGAACATGTGTTCATGTCTTGTTTGAGCTCTGGTACTTATTTGCCTTTGTCATTCAACCACCAATCACATAAAATCACTTTGCCAGTGTTAACCAATCACATCAATCACTTAGCCCTCACCCCACCCCCATCACATCCAACTGGCTATTACAAATTGACTGTGATTTAGTTGCCAGTCTGTGTTCTGCATTCAATGTTGTAGCTGACCCCAAATTAATCACATTTTTCTTAATTAGGACACGGGTAACATCTTAACACCGTTCAGATTTCAAGGCGAGCGGCGATAAGGACAAGACACATAGAAAAAATTAAAACCTTCATTCTGTACTGGAAAATTATAGATGTGCTGGGAATGAACTGGGGCCAGTTTGAGATTAATCTTCAATCAGTGGCTAAGGACCACTTACTTATACCTATAACTGGTTCAGTTTAAGAAACAAGCAAACAAGAGCTGGGTAGGATAAAGAAGAAAAGAGTCACACTAGATTGGAAATAACAGACAGGTGTCCCATGTCACAAACATACGCACAAACACACACAGTGACATGTAGGGACAGAGACATTGCAATCCAATTGAAGTCTGACCTTTATTGATATATAAACGTAAATACATATGAATATATTTACGTCGGCACACACTGAATTACTTCACAAATGGAAACAGTCGCATTTCTCAGGGCCTGGCTGGATCAGGGATAATAATAGGGCGAGGGCTAATTTGCCTGGTTACATACTTGAACACATTAAAGATCTCAGAAGAAACAGAGATCAAAAGCAACCCAAGGCTGATATCTGGGCTTCGCTGTCTGGCAGCTGGGCAGATCAATAGAACTGTACTCCATTCAGAAGGGGGGGCAATGTGAACATCTATAAGCTTGGGGATTCAGGAGTGATTGAAAGGGAGTGGAACAAATCACCCTGTGGATATATAAAAACCTTAGCCAATTGAGGGTCATTAAGAGTGCGGGGGTTGGCCAATCTATAGGACACAGGCGCAAGCTGAAGACAATGCTAATAAAGAAATCCTCCAATCAGACTGGGAACAGAGTCGTCAATTGTGTCGGTGACAAAATTCATGTACAGGCCAACTGTTCGTAACAGGAGGCAGATCTTTGTTGGGTTTTATATCATCATCATCATCATCAACAGCAGCAGCAGCCTGTATCGATCCCCTGCTGGACGAAGGCCTCCCCAAGATGTTTCTGCTAGCTTCAGTCTATAGCTTCCGTTTACAATGTCACACCTGCAAAGTTTATTTTTTCACATTCCCATCTTTTATTTGGTCCTCTAGTTTTTGTGTGTGTGTGTCTTTCTTTTTTCAGCTGTTGGTTTAAATTATATCCCTGAGCTCTTGCTGCCAGTTTAAGATGGTGATTCTTGCAGTGCTTTTATAGACCCCCACCCCCTCCCTGCCCCTGTCCTCTCCCTCTTGCAGATTCTGCTTCAGGGTTTTACTTGTTAATGATGAAGGGGAAAAAAAAAACATGAAGGGCTGTGCAGTCAGCAGCACTGGGGTGTTTACGACCTGTCCAAGACACAGTAACAACTGAAAATCCCAGAACCCTGCCTGGATATGATCATTGCATTTACATATATGTTTATATTATGCATACATACATAAAGAATCATGCAGATTATTAGATGGACAGCCAGCCAACCAACCGGCCAGCCAGCCAGCCAGACTGATAGATGGATACTAAGCAAACACCCTTCAGATAAAATATATCAGCCCTGATTAAATGACTGCCTGTATCCAGAAGGTTATGTAATTTTTTTAATGTTTTTTTTTTAGTTTTTTTACACTAACCAGTTAAAAATAAATAAAGAGCAAAATGAGCTGGCTTCACACCATGCCTGTTTATGAATTGATTCACTTTTATTATTAATATGCAAGGCAGTCTTCTTAGCCTTTCGCCGCAGTAAAAGTGCTTTGCGGATTCATCTTTTTTATGGGCGTTTGTATGTAAAATCTATTCTTTCCATTAAGGAAAAAATAAAAATAAATAAATAACCGGACTGGAATATAATCTTTAATATCATAATGGCAAAGATTAATAACTTGTGTTCTGGAGCCAAGAATAAAGGGGGCCCTATATGTAACCATTAAAAGCCAGCTGTCAAGGCACAGTAAAATGAGACGTGGCTCTTTTAATACACAGCTGTACAACAGTCAACCCCCCCGCCCCACCCTCCACCGGATGGTTAAGTTGAATTAAAAGTGACGCTCCTTCAGAAACCTTATTTCTCGATTATAAGAGAGGAGACGGAAGATGTGTGTGTGTGCATGTTTGTGTGTGTGTGCGTTTGAGTGAGTGTATGGGACAAGTGCGATATCAGACAGCAGCTAGGGGATCTTTTGCTGGGAGAATGTCCAAATGACAGCCTGCCTTTCTTAATTATTCCAACGCGCACAAGAAGAAAAGACTCAATGACCCTTACAGAGTCGCAAGCCTTGCAAATATCTTCATTTGCTTGCAGAACAGAACTTCGGTTGCTCCAAAGCAATGACTCAATTAGATTTTATTTTCTTTTGCTCGTGAACAGCTGAAGTCACTACTGAAGACAACGCGGCCGGGCCAATTCAGTAGTGGGTTTGTGCGTTTAATACTAATAAGGTAATGGGTTACATTGTTGCTGTTTTTTTCCCAATGCCAGACTGAAAATGCTGCAAACGCTGGGATGAAAAGGAAAAAGATCTGAAAATCCATTGCTTTAGTGTATCGGAAACCAGCCTTGGCCAGAAGTCTGCGAAGAGTGAAACTCATGAAAAATTCATAACTGCTGACAAACAGTACATACAAAAAAACCAACATATCAGCAATGAACTATAAAATAAAAAGGGGGAAATAGAGCACTATGAAATTTATCCATTTCAAATAGTGGTCACGGAACACAAACTGCATATTCTGTTGCTTTTAAAACAACAAAGAAACTGAATATACATATATAGCATACATTTTCAATTTACAAATTTACAATTTACAGTATCACCAACAAAGGAATGGTCTCGTAATTCATCGCTAAACTATCTCTCTAATTGTCATGTTCTCTAACTTAAATCAGTTGTGTCATTTCTTGGGTGGCAGCAGGGAGATAGATGGGTGCTTTTGGATTAGCTGACACCTTGGTCTGGGAAAGCAGGGGGAGGCAGATACAGAGAGAGCTGTTGAAACTGTGCTGTTGATGGGATATACATTGTTAATCCCCACTTGCTTATGCCTACACATATAAACAAGTTCACAGAGTGGTCCTTACATGCCAAATAGCAATCTTTATAATCGCCAGGACTGGAGAGATGGGAAACAACAAAAGCAAGAGCGCATTAAAGAGAATCGTCAGCTGAACACAACGAGATCAGTCATCAATCATTCAATTATTCTATCGATTAGCTGCACTCAAGAGGAGCACCCCATGCGCAAAGGGATATGCATCATAATTAAAATCGTTTTCATTTGAAACAGGCAGCCGCCACAAATTGCTTATGCACTTATTGATATCGCCTAGAAGGAATTTGTATTACAAAAGCAGAGGATAATCAGACGCTATCTACGGCTGTTGACCTTAATGCAATCTCTATTTGTTTCCATTGTACCTACAGCTCGGCCGCTTGACTTACTTCACAGCTGGGCTCGGTACGTACTGTGCCTTGTTACATAAACAGGGTAAAGACCTTTGAGATGCTGCATGGTGAAAAAACGCTACAGAAGATAAAAGTGGACTGACTCATCTACAGTTCTTTTGGCTGGTCTGTCTACAGATTATTATTTTTTAAAGATTGTGTTATGGTCATTAGCAATTGTTGCACATGTTTCCACACTATGTAAGATTCTGCTGTACAGGGACTGATAGTATGTCTGGCTAAACAGGACAAATGGGTAATGCCAGTGACTAGACAGTCTCCGGCCCCAGGCATTGCTTCTGTTATGCAGAATGGGTCTGTTTCCCTTCTCTAGTCCTCTTAAACCCGTCACTCACTCTATTCTCACTCCAGAGCAGAAGGCTGGGCCTGGGCTGTATGATTAATAACACTAATTTAACATTTTGAAATTGATCTTCTTGGGTTTATAACATTTGAGATATATAAGCCCTCCTTTATTAACAGTTTTTGTTACCACAAGAAAATCCCATCCAGCACTAACATCCTCACTAGATCATAGTGCATCCAGGCAGCTGTGATTACCTTTATTAGTAAAGTCAAATCAATCTCTTAAAAAAAAGATTATGGATCTAGAGGGATATACTTTATAATAGTTTTTATGTCACTGCTACCTGCTTATGCATTAATACTTCCCACTTTCTCTATCTATCTGTCTCTATGAGTGTCTGAGTTTCCATTCTTCAGTATTAGTTTTGGTATCCATAATTTACTAGAATCTTATTAGGTTGTCCTATTAGATTATATGAACAGGCAGGAGTGAGGAGGGAGCTGGATATGCAAGAGGGGTCAGAGGTTTGTAAAGTAATGAAAAAGACAACATGAACAAAAAGAAGGATCTGTAATTAAACTAATTAGGAGGAATGGTCTGATGTGTCAAGTAACTTATGTCGCCGTTGTGGAGGTTAGGGTGCCAAGTCCCGGTCTGGAAACGTGTTGCTGCACAAACACATTAACCAGCTGCTTGCCTCCTGCCCTGCAGTGCTATTTGCTATTTCAGTATCACTATTAAGGGACCATTGTTCTACTGTGTCTCATCAGTTTTCATCCATTTGACAGAGAGTGCTTCCACCGGGAATAAGTCAGCCAAAATGCCACTACCGATACGTCTGTGTATCATGATGGGCTGCATTGATGTGATGGAACTCGTCATAATACCGTCATTAGCTTAAAAAGCACAAGTTAGAATCCTGACTTGTATTTCACGTTTTCAGATCAACTCAGGGAACAATTCAGCTGTCATCCCTGACAGAGACCGTTATGAGAAGCAGAAGGAGAAGACAACGTTATCCAGAACGACCACAGAGCCTACTGAGCCAACTCCACTTCCACAGCTACTGCTGCGCCAGCCGCACACAACAAGAGCTTGGTCTTACATTATAAATTACAGATGAGAAAACAGGCCAGTCACAGAGCCGCATTGCCTAACATGACGCTACCTCTTCTCAATGTCATCCCATGCAGAGTATGATCAGTAATTCAAAATTAAAAGACTAATTATAGCTCAGACTAAAGCACTGTGCATCAAACACGGACAAAGTGCAACAAAGACAAAGTGGAGCTTTGCTTGGTGGTTCTCTAGCCCAAACTGCACAAGATGACATCTCTTATCCAATAATAGACACTTTTCACAACACATATACACCTATAGTTCACTCAAAGAACAGAGAACATCCTTAGTTAGAAATTGCCACAACTGGGGTCTGAACTGGCGACCCCTCATGATAACATGCCCTTCACCTCGACCACTGGACCTCCCCATCATTGTACAGGGCTAGAGCCTTGAGCCAATCAGTAAAGCAACTCCTCTTAGATTTCCAACTATTGCCCTTTGGCCAGGAAGTGGGCAGTGCAGTGGAATAAGTAAAGGAACTATTTTTTCACAGTTTCTCACTGTGGATTCATCTGCTTTTGATTTCCATGTGTGTCCTTGCTCCTGCTCTGAACAACAGGCGTTTTTTATTCAGCGTAGTGACTTCCAGCATTCTGAATATCCCTAGCAAATCTTCCCCTATGGTGTCTTTTTTCCATGGTGAAGATGTTTTGGTCTAAAAGCCCGCCAGCGTAGGACATTCAGTCAGGGTATGATTCAGGGGTGCCCAACTATGGTGCCAATCCAGTTCCAATCCAGCAGGTTTCATAGCTGGGCATTATTCCTACATTCAAATGAAGTGCGAACAGATGTGAGTTGGCGATCCAATCATTTGTCAAGTGAACTCAAAATAAAGTGGCATTTACTGTCCCAGAGGGCTGCAAATTGCTCAGGAGAGATCTCAAAATGTCTCCGTTGAGCAAATTAGCAGCTGAGGACTACAGAAAATAAATAAGGAGAGAGAGAAAATAAATAAAATCAGACCGAGCAATAATCAAACAGATCTGTGGATGGAAGTGCGCCATATGAAACCTGTTGGATGGGGGCCTCTCCAGACCCAGAGATGCATATCATTCCTGTTGATTGCATCTCCAGAGCACACATCTATATCCTGCAGGGTACCTTCACAGAGCCTGGTGCCACTTATTCTCAGCGTCAGACACACCAGGTGAAATGGTTTGTGCATGTTGCCGTGGATACAGTTTGATTGCAACAGTTACAGCCTTGACCCAGTCTAACGCGGCAGTACAGTTGGATGTTCAGAGCGCCTAACTTGCTTGCTCGAGTCGAAATCAATCATTGAAGCCGCCAACTTTGGAAGAGCAGAACAAGATGACACTTCAATTGGTGTCTGTCACCTGCCTCATCTGGGTATGTCCATTCGCTCCGATTTTATGTGGCAGATTTCTTTAGCTCTCTCTGCTGCTGCTGCTGCTGCTGCTGCTGCTGCTGCTGCTGCAATAAAATCACATTTGGACTCTTCTCGCCCTATGACTCTTGACACCGATGCCAGGTGGTCCCAGAGGGGTTTATTATAACAAAACCAAACAAAAAAAAACACTCGGAAAGGTCGGTCAATCCAGCTCAGGGTACACCAACTCAAACACATATGTTTTTCCAACTTAGATTGGAAAGCTGGAACAGCCATACTAATGGGATTTTGGGGCATATTGACTGCAGTCCCCTTAGCCTGCCTGCCCTTAAACTAATCCTGTAAAAGTCACACTGAGTTCCTGGGAAACAAATCCAGTCTGTTTACATTGTAACATGGTCAGTTAAGAGCCTACTCCAGTACGAAGTAAAAAGAGAGGGGAAGGACTATATTGGGGAAGGTTTTGAGTGTTGCACCTTATACATGGCGCAACACTTTTAATACCCCTGCACCCATCCTGCTTCTCACCTGTGCACCCTTTACAAAAACCAACATCATATAACAGGCAGAACACTGGTAAAATCGAGTAGTTGGGGGGGGGACTGTACTCTTATTTTGGACGACGTTGGGTATAACAGGACATGTGACATGGAAATCAGATAATATGGGGAAATGCAAATGGTATCAAGGAGTTCTCCCAAGAAGTCATTACATTGGTCTCCGTGTTCTTCCTATCACTTGCAGGTGCTAACCAAAATGCAGGTTCTCTTTTGTGACTTGTCACCTTGTGTTGCAGCTCCATTCTTTCTAGATATTTCCTCAAGCTCACACCACAGTATTTTGCACTGGAAAGGACAATCACTGAACAAACACCCCTCCTGCAGGGTATGCTCCTTCATGGTAGCAGAAGCCTCCTGCTCTTGCCTGCAGGCGAGATAGGACCTGGAGATAGGAGGCAGTGTGTTTGCGCAGATCGATAGCAGTTACACAGATGGCTGTGCGGCTCCCTCATGATTCCAGCCCAGCTCAATAGGACAATCAATGGAAATATCCAAGGGTGAGTATAGATAGGCAGATTAGGAGGGGGGGGTGGACCTTTCCCACTTTCAAAACTGCTCCAACTCTGCCACCCTGCTTTCAATCTCTTTCTCTCCATCTCCCTCTCTCAAGCACACAACCCGAAGTCATTTCCTGCACCGAGATTCTAATCGGTTCTCAAAGATCCATAACTTCTTGTCATGTCAACCAGTGTACAAGCCTCAGTTTACAGTATATGGCGCATCTAGGAAGGTTTTTCTTTCCCTGGGTTAGCATCTCAGTGTAAAGCTCTCCTGGCTGGATAAATCAACATGCCAAGGACATCTGCGAGGTTTTAAAAGAAACACCATTCTGTTTTTCCACGTTTTTTATTTTATATTCTAACTTTGCCCAGATGCACCTGTATACTGACAGGGACATAAACTTCCATCAGTGTGATGTCTGCTCATTTCCTGCAGCATTGAGACTTACAATAGTAGCTGCTTCATTCATTCCCTCGTCTCTGTAAGTCAGTCTGCACAGCAAGCACCTGCTAAAACACAAGTTATTTTCAGTATTGGATTTAATCCAGACTGATCTTGAGGACTGACCGGCCTCATAATAAAATATCTCACTAAAGTGCCTTGGTCTTGATCTTGTGACACTGACTGTACCACTACATGTAACAGAAATTGAATATGAAGTGAAGTCCATTACTTTAGCTAAATGATGTGTTATCAATGAAGCTCTTAGCTCGGTCAACTAGCATTACTTTGAGGCCGTCCCCTGAAATGGCCTTCTTGCCACGTGTCAAAAAGTTTAATTACTGGCTGATGAGAGCTGAAGTTCTTCAATTACAGGTAGATTAAAATGGAAGCTCTCCTGTCTGTGCCATTTTCAGGACAGCTCGGAGAAATGATTAGTGTGCGTTTAAGCCACCCTGCAGTGGTATTTGCTTACTTTTCTTTCTTTCTTTAATGTTTGCCAGAGCCTCTTCCATCCTGGATATCAATGAAAAGCCAAAATCAGCAGATAAGGGGCAGAGGCTTTTCAGTTCACTGGCATGTATCACGTCCACTGTAAAAGGACCCTAGACAATCAGCACCGACTGCACAGTCTGATGGCGTTTTTTGGTGTGTACATTTCCTATCCTTTCCCACATCCACCACTAAATCGGTGCTGTTTCAGTCCTCCACAGTGACACGCTGACTGATCAGGCTTTGACTGTGTTTGAGTGGAACATGTACTTGATCTGTTCACATATGATCAGCAGAAGGTTCCCCTTTACTAGAACAGGCCTAATTGTGGGCTTTCAGGAGAAAGTGAGATGACTCTGACATTTCAGCAGGCAGCGGGCTGTAAAGGTTTTTGTTATGAAAATGAATCATCAACAGTGGGCAACTCCTTTCAAACACTGTACGTTTTTAGATCGCTGACAAAGTCATAATGGGAGTGGGGAGGTGAGGATTTCTATTAGAAAAAGATGTCATTACCAAGGGAACCAAAATAAAAGATTAGCCTAATATAACAATTTGAATGTGTTTCCAGATTGAAAACAAACAAAATAAAATGTTGGCAGCAAGAGAGGGAGTTGAATCGCTTTTCTTTAATGCAAGAATAACTCTATACAAAAACTGCTGATATATGCCAAAGTGTAAAATCAAAATCTTATATTGGAGAATGAACTGCTTTTTATTTTTGTAACTATTTGCTGAGACTCTTCCATAGCAAGCAAAATTGCAGAAGCTCATGCAATTCCACAAATTGTTAGTCAGTCACATGAATGTCCCCTTACAATGACCTTGAATCAATGTAATAATTGGAAAAAAAAAGAACAAAGTACATTTCAAAGTGTGAGTGGATTTGTTATTGTGAATTTAACCTGTAAATAAATAAATAAATAACCGATGTTAATCAGTGAGTTAGTGACTGTTCCCTCATTTACATGTTTTAAATCAGCACCTGAGACAAAACTTTAATTATGCAAATACCTAATCTTGCCAAGGTGTAATTCCTGATTTTCCGACTGGAAGCTATAATTCCTAATTCATAAAAAGATTCGGAAATAACGCAGACTGGTTTAATTGGAGTGGATGTGTGCTGCAAATCCAGGCACGTCTGGACGGAATTGTTGGATACCTTCCAAGCACCCTTTAAATTGGTTTAAGAAGAAGGTGGAAAATAAAGTTCTCCACCTAAACAGTACATTGCTGGAAAAATACATCAATAAACAAACGCAAGAGGGCAATTTAATATATGTTCTTGCGGACGAATTCCTCACGAAACATGACCTTTACTGCAAAATACGTGCAAGGAAAATAAATGGGCATATTTGTATGCCGCTCACATAGCGGTATAAATACTTTAGAGTACGGAGATGGTATAATGTATGTGTGTCAAGTGGATGTAACTTTCTAACGTGTCAAAGCATGGCCGATTGTCGATATAAGCGATGTATGTTGGCGGTTGCACTTATTGACCCCCTTTTGAAACTCACGGTGCTGAAATTGCGAGGGCCGCACAGCTGCCCCTGGAAACGGCAGTAGAGCAACATTTCCTCCAGCTGGTGGCCCAACCGGTCCAGGAGCTGCTTCATGGTGGGCTGCGCGTCCCGCGGCGGGGGCAGAAAGTGGCTGAAATCCAGGATGCGGGACAGCGGGGACCAGCGGGGGTCGGAGGCGCCCTGCGTGGAGAGGGCTTCCCGCGCCCCGGCCGACACCTGCAGGTTCCTCCCCAGGAGACCCAGCCACCGGCCCGCGCTGAAAATGTCCGGCTTCTCCATGCGCCGGGGCAGGATGATGTTCTGGTTGCAGATGGTGACGGCCGGGAACACCAGGCGCTTGGCGTACACCATGTGGACCTTGGTGTGGACTGGCGAGGACAGGAAGTAGCGGACGCGATTGGAGGACCAAGTGAAGAGCAGCGCCAGCGCCGCCAGGAAAGCCAGCAACCAAGCCAGGCGTCGCGGGTACGAGCCGAGGAGAAAGACGTGCCGCAGCCCGTGGAAAGTGGTGTGTTTGAGGAACAGCTGTCCCGCTTCGATCAGAGAACCCGGTCTGCTTTTAGTCAAAGCGCTGGACTGGCACATATTTGGAGGCTATGCGCAACCTTGCATGACATGCAGCATCTCCCAGCATTAACCCAAACGGTGCGTCACGGCGCGCTTGGCACTTGGATTCGCCACGGAGGGGAAACGCATAAACGCTGGTAGGAATTGGCGACGGGCAAGAGTCTCAAGTGCGGGGCAGTTCAGGGGACACTCCGGGCAGCAGGTGATGGCTTAGACCAGGTGATGTCTTTTGGATGGAGAGTTAAGTGTCCAGGCTTGCGCAGGGGCAGTGTTTACACAGTTTCAAAAGAGGTTAAATATTCCACCCCTACTGCTGAATCTTACGCGGGATACAGATTTCTCCACTTCACGCATAGATATTTAATTGCTTAATTAGACGTACACGGGCACTGTTTAGCGCAGACTCCATAATCAAAGACACCAGGCATAAAACAAAAAAGCATTTAAGACCTAATCATGTAACAGGATAAGATTGTATACCTAATTCTGAAGGCCTACCTGTACAGATGATATGCACTGAGCACAACAGGTAGTTTTTGATAGGAGACGGATAATAACAGAAAACTACTCTATCTTAATAAACCATTGGATTTACAAAGACGTCAACGAAAATTCATTTTGTATAGTAAATGAACCAATATGTTGCATTAATATAGAATAATATAATTGTTTTATAGTTATATAATTTGCATCCCTCTTCTGCAATAATAAGACTGTGGCATATCTACAATTTCAATAAACTCTCCAGCAATACTGTATACACATAAATTGAGTAATAAGCTAATTCATTCTTGGATGAATGAATCAAAAAAACGCCCAATAGGTTCGGGCTTGTAATCGGCACGTTTCTGTTTCTGTATGTGAATTATTTGGTTAAGTTGGACATTTCACGACGCGGCAGACATGACAGATTAAAAGCAGAGCATGGATTTAAATGTGTGTGTCATTTCAAAACGAGCAATTATAGACAAAACACCGATAAAAGCAGAAATATGACATATACATGCTACCACCATATGTAATGCTGCAGGTTGGTCAATGTACGCCCGCACCGAGATATCTTCAGCGCAACTAGACTATTGCTGTAGTCTGCGGAGAATGGTATTAACTCCCAATGAAACACGTGTAGTTGTATTTAGATATTGCAATCCAGTCGGAAAAATATCCATTTTCAGAAATCCAGTTTCATAACGAGTACTCTTTTCTTAGGTCCGGGGCTTTAATGCAGAGCCCACTTCGCTGGCATGGTACCCAGCTATTTGAGGGGGGAAAAAAACAAACCGATAAAGTGTTACCCGGGCGTGGGAAAATAATGACCACGGTCCCAGTGTACCGCAGGATAGCGTGTGCAGAGCTGGCGGTGTTAGAGACGTCTCCGGCAGCACTACAGCTCTCCCTCTCTCGGTCTGTCACTCCTGCTGTAGGATTGCTGCTCTCTCTCCCTTTTCTCTTCTGAAAAACGACCCGTTGCCCCTCTTTCATCCGCGTCCCCTGGTCTTGGACACTTCTCCGTGTGCTGCCCGGTGTTTCTCCGAGAGACTGTTGCTTTCTAACCCCTCTTCTCTCACCCCCCCTCTTTTCTCTTCATCCCCCCGTTTTTAACCCTTTCATTGTTATCAATTTATACATGACTTTTCTTTTTCAGACTCCACCAAGCTTTTTATTCATTCTCTCTCTCTATTTGTTCCACCAAACCATTTGTTTTCTTGCGCTTCTTCAACCATCCGAGACCTATTCTCCGCGCCCCCCCTCCCGTCTGTGGCAGCTCTTCTCTCTCCGCCCCCCCCATGCAGAACCGCAAACCTCTGTCTCTAACTTTGCATATACCGAGTCGAATAACCCTTCTCCTGCCTTTCTTCTAGTCCAGTGATGGGAGCTGTGCTCAGTGTGCGATTTCAGCCCCAGTTATTGAACAATGTACCCTTTTTCTGCAGGTTTTCCGCATTTAACCCTTCAATTTCTCTCTTTTGACGACCTCGGCTGTATACTGACCTCCGTGCCATAGACATCTGAAGCACTTTTGCAACTAATTATTTTAATTAGGTCTATGTGTTGTGCCAGCACAGTGGATGTATTGTGCACAGACGAACGCACATTTATAAATGACAATATACAATACTCACGCAGATAGATATTAATTCTATGCACACACACATTCTTGGATAGTTGACTACCATGCCCTTAATTTGCTTTCTCGCAGTCTAAAACGCTGTGGCCAGGAGCTGCTTTCTACAACTTACAAATTCAAACATAATAGGATATATTTCTAATTTGTGGTTGGTGGTTCTGATTTAAAGTACTGATTTAATCTAGGCCCGAGTTTTGTATCCTCTGCCACAACATGGAGCCCAGTCCATTCACCTCCTCAGGCCCTCTTCTCCTCATCTTGCTAACCACGTCACACTTTATGGGAATAAGGGAGCAGCGTGGCAGGGGAGCTGGCATTGATGGTGGCGGTCGAAAGCCCAAGAGGAATTTGTCTGGCCGAAAATTACTGTACATCCCACTCCTGCCGCCCTCCCGCCTCCTCTCTCTGTCTCTCTCACACACACCTCCGATCCCGCTGTCGCTTGCCACCGTCAGTCTGTCTCTGTCACGGAAGTCACAGATGGGCCATGAGCAGCGCCATCCTTGCAGCCTACACATGCCACATGGAGAGAGGCGCCGGGCAGTTCTTACACAACCAGCTCGAAACACAGCTGATGACGCACCGCGGGTCATTGATTGGGCTGCCAAATCCAACAAGTTAGGCAGAGTTAATGAACTGAGCATAACGCTACTGCACTGCCCTACATCCCAACGGGCAGGACACGGACCAGAACTTCAAGGCAGAGAAGATGTCCGTGTCCCACGAGGCTCATGTAATTATACCCACAATGCAACATTTTGTTTTCTTTTCCCAATGTGAGAATTGCCAGCTGCACTTTTATTGAACTTATGCACCTAATTCCAATTGGCTTATACAGGGCCTTTCTGTCTGAACCTTGAGACGTCTGTAGCAGACAGACACTGGATTCCCATAACATTTCACTTTCCTTGCTTTGACAAGTTCAGGGGAGGAGGTAAACATGGGTCAATTCATCACAAACCTTCCTTTTGTTTCTATGAGTCATCCACAAGATCACAGGGGTGGAATTTTACCCAATGGGACACCATATTTACTCATTATCTACACTGTTGATTTTTCGGTAGCCAAAATAATCTCTTAGACTTGCATATTAATCAGCATTTCATGCATATTCATTGAGTCTTCCAATTTATCCCATATATGGACTTTTTCTTTGTTCTGTCTTGAGGTCTCATTCTATCATTCATCATCCTGTGGAATCCTTCCCCCACCAATAATCCCTACCAAACATGTAGTGGTAGCTACCAAGTCAATTACAATGAACCCCCCTGTTGTTTTGGTGTTGTAATGGGCTCAGCAGCCCCCCTAACTGATCTGGGGTGAGTAATAATTATGCACGCAAACAAACAGGTTCTGACAGGGAATCGATGTGAAGCATATTTGTATTCACACGTTCTCCCATTAGAGCTCTCAATATGATGGATTAATTATGATGGAACGCTGCCGTTACAGTGCGAGGGAGGTACACGCGGCTCGGAGCGAACCAGACTACACCCGGGCCTTGCGTCATACCGTCATGTTTTTTTTTGGTTTGTTTTTTGACACCTAAAAACAAGATCAGAGCTGACGTCAAACCGATTCATTTCATATAGCGCCTTTGGCAGCAAGGCATACCAAATGGCTTTATGTTTACATGCACCATCCAGTATGGCATTGGAGGCAAAACAAAATCAAAAGGATACTACATACTCATCTAGAAGCACAGCTAGTTTGCAAAGGGTAACATTTAAAAACACAAACCTCAAAACAATTTGAAGACCCTTCATTGGGGTGATTTAGAGAGCAAAGGCAGGACTTTGGCCAATTGATTTTGCAAACGCGATGCTGGTTTAATTCAGATCCACACTGGCCTCCTTCACCCCCACCCCTCTCTCCTCCACAGTTGCCACCACCAGTAGTATTTGCTAATACCCCCTTCACCGCCCCCCCACACACATCCAATTAAAGCTTGTCGAGATCTGCCCTTTTCACAGGTATAATTAAAACTGAATGTCATTAAGTGGCAGGGAGATGAAGGAGAAAAACTGATCCCAATTCTCAAGAGAGGACCCCCCCCCCATCCCCAGCACCCCCCCTCCACCAACACACACACACACAGGCACCCTCCCTCCATCACCCCCCCACCCCATGAACTGCTGCTCATTCTCAAGCAGATGATTCAAATCAATACCTGCCTGTTCCCTCCGGTCCAGAGAGAGAGCTGATTAAGTGAGCTCGACAGCCTGTTTCCGTATGTGCCTCTGCTATAATGAGCAGGAATTATGAGACATCAAACCTGCGAAGGCCAGAAGAGGATGTGCTTTTCCTTTACGTGGGCTACCGATGGTCCTTTAATTATTTGTTTTAACCAGATTCTTTTCTTTGATAATTTTTTTTCAGTCCACCGTTCACGCTGCTGAAGATCTTGTGCAGGTTTTCACATGCTCTGCAAATCACACTGCTGGCTACATTTTCAGCAGCACACTTTGTTCCTTAAACAAGACATTTGCAATAAAAAAGGGAATTGGCTCCGATACTTCATGAAACCCTACTGTACGGAAAAGGTACTGCATGTGGACTGGTCATTAAAAAACGCAGCTTATTTTGCACATGGCCACTCCAAAGATTAAAGGGATGTTTTAAAAGTGGCTCGTGCTCTTTCTCCAGTAAAGGAGCCAGGCTGATTTGGTTACTCAGCTCAGAGAAGAACCAGGAGCAACAAGTGTCTGTAATAGTAGGAAGGCTTTGTTCGGGTTGTCAAAATATGCGTCAAATATTACTGTAATTGTGAATGTGCTTTTAATAAGGATCAATCCATTCAGTAACAAATAACCACCCTGCATCTGTGTCTGTAAAGTAAAAATCTCAGACTTTACAATATTGTAACTAGATGAAGATTAGCTTAATTCTCTGACGCCCCAGACCCTGAATATATCCAACACAACACAGCTGGGACCCAAGATAAGCCACTGTTGCAACCAGACCCACATGGGCAGCCAGCCCCCCAGACCGCTCCTGAAATCCGAGAAATCCACAACCTACCGAGCTGCACCCAGATGAGGAGAAGAAAAATAAACGCTCTTTGTGAATGACGCTTGGGGGAAAAAAAAGACGTGTTCTACATATGCACAGCCCCTTCAGCCACTCAGCGCTTCTCCGGCACGTCACCAAGGGCCGACTCCCACGTGGTGCGATACACAGAGAGGAAGAAGGTGTCAGGAACAGGGGACGAGAGGGTGCTGCAATCACCAGGCTCCTCAAAACTGCGAAAGAAATTTGAAACACTGCCTTTTTTTTGTTTTTTTGTTTTTCTCTCTCTCTCTCTCTCTCTCTCTCTCTCTCTCTCTCTCTCTCTGTCTGTCTCTCCCCTCTGACCAGGCTGTGATTGAGAGGCCAAGGGGCTTATGAGGAGTGAATACTAATGGGATTGAGTCCTTTCTCTGTTTTCCTGTAGAGTGCAGAGAAAACTGCTGCAGAATCCGGTAGAGTTCCGCCCTCAGAGCCAGTTTCCGCTGCGCTTCAGTGAAAAATCGCAGACCTCGGGTAGGTGCTGTGGAGCGCTGTGGGAACACTGGTGTGTGAAGGAAAAGGGGCTGCCTGTGTTGGATATTTTTGTTCTCTGCACACCCACAAGGGGGAGCTCAAGGGCAAAACTAGGAAAACAAAGGCCAAGTTGGGTATTTATTGTTAACTAAATGCATTTAACTTAATTAACTGTGCTTCAAAATAAAGCTTGGCCATAAAATGACATCACCACAACAATAAAATGTATCTTGTAAAAGAAACAAACATCTGCCTGTACCCCCTCTCCCACCTCCTAATCCCCGCTGCTTCTAGGGATAGGCGAGCACATGACATTGATGGAAAGTAGGGGAGGTTAGTCAGGACTTGGAGAGGGGGGAGGACATGAAAAAGCCTACATAGATTTCTGAATCTTGGCCGGCGCCCATGCTAATTCGCGGCTCATAAAGCTGTCAGCAGTTGGTCTGCGGGCTGCCTAGGAACCGCGCTTATTAACCTGTCAGCACCGGCAGACACAAGACATGCAGCCCATGCAGACACAGCCCCGCTCCTGCCAGTACAGCGCCCCTGGCAGGAAGGCGCCGGCGCACAGCTCTGCTCGGTGCCAACACGGGCGTCTGGGATGTCAGCAAAGAGATTTGAACAGGTGCTTAAAAAAAGAAAAAATAAACATTAAATCTCTTCTGACAAGCCAAGATGCACTGCAGTGCAATGGTGAGGAAACAGTTATTATTATATTACTTAGCAGACGCCCTCATCCATGGTGACTAACAATTGTTACAGTGTATCACATTCTTTTTTACATACAATCACCCATTTATACAGCTGGGTTTTTACAGGAGCAATGTAGGTACAGTATCTTGCTCAAGGGTACAACAGCAGTATCCCCTACCTGGGATTCAACCCAAGATACTGCTACCCAGTTTGTAGAAAGAGTTAAAAGGCCAAAACGTAAACACCCTCAGAGCGACTTTATCAAATATACTTTTCCTGTTTGGTTTATTCCTCTCTCTGAGGTGGATTTGTAGAGATCGAACACAAACACTACTCACGGCCTATTTTTAAAGTATGTTTTAAATAACACATCAGGCCAACATGTATTATGAACACAGTGTTTGTTTGTGTATGGCTTTCCTTAGAAGCTGCGCACTGACAACGCACTGAGCCATGCATGCCATGCGCATGCAGACAAAAACACATGAAAACAGGCCTCGTGTACGCTTTGATCAATGCATGACACCTTGACTGCGTCAGTCATTGTGTATCTCGACAGCTCTGGTTCCTCGCTACATCATTCCCGACACTGCTGGATACGATCCATTCATCCCTAATGTCAATCTTGGCGCAAATCACCAGAAATAGTAAAGGTTTCACTTCAAGTGCTGTGCAAAGCTGTCGAAAGAGAAAAACTGTAGTGGCTTATTATGTTTATTTTCTTAAATATAACAATGTTTTCTTTACTTTTTCTTCATGGTTTCCCAACTGAATAGTTTCCTTAACTGTTGTTTTGTCAGCTGAGCATTGATAAAAAACCACCCCCACTCCCAACCAAGACAGAACAGGGACAAGATATTTATACCATGCGAAAAGTATAGACATGATGATGATTTAATCAATTTCAAGGTCAATTATTTCTCAGGGATGCAAACCAGAAGAGACAATGACTCTGAAGGAGTACTGGGTCCACTTTGAAGGTCTACAGGACAGTATTGAGTATAAACGCTCAATTTCTTCATTGGTATTAAGATCAAATGCTCTTTGATTGCTGTAATGTGTTCCAGAGCTCAGCTTTCAATGATTAACTGTTATAAAGTGTCATCAACCCCACGTAGTCTTGCACTCCATTGTTGCTCGTAGTCGGTGTGAGGGGTTTTGTGCGACTTCCCTCTCATGAGACAGCTAGAGCCCCTCCCTGTGAAACTCTCTCTCTCTCTGTACTCGCTACAGGGTTAAAACAGGGGTGGGGGGGGCGCTGAAGAGTGACATCACACAGAACCCTTGCATAAACTCCTCGAAGCGTCTGAGTGAGAGACAGCTTCAGACGCTGGACATGTAAATTATTCATTGTCAAAAGTTGGGCAGCAGAAGGCGATAAAGCAAATCAGCGACACATCATCCTAATATGAATAACAAAGTGGCCAGTGTTAATACTGAATTAAAAATAAATAGCAGGACAGTTAACTTTTAATGTAGAGGATTGTGCTCAAGCCTGCAGGGCACAGAAAAAGCTGTTGCTCTTTTTTTCGGTGGCAAGTCTGTGTGTGTGTGTGTGTGTGTGCAGCCCTGATTAATGCTTTTCAGAGCCAGCCAGTTGTAAACAGACTTTGCGGGACCCGGGAGAAGATTAATGTGTCTTTGTAGAGGGGAGCTTTCCGCTGCTTGATCTTTAGAAATTCTCTCGCTGTTCCCTCTCTCCGTGAAGCTCAGAGCAGTGGCTCCGGCAGCGCGTGGATTTACTGCACTCCGGTTCACAGCTGCGCCGCTTCAGGAGCTGGGGCCTGGAGACGAACACAAGCCAGCCCCAAAAAAATTTAAAAAAAAGAATATGAAGACTTAAAAAAAACATTCAATAATGAAAGCAGTCCACAGTGGTCCTTGTGTGCCAAAGCATGGTATCTGAACCTGCCTGCTTTGAAACACATGCTGCCCATGAGATTGCAAATGAAAGACATTAGCAAATCAAACACAAAGAAAAACAGAGTTGCATTTGTCTCTTCTAAGCCTGCATTTATTCTGCCGATAGCTATTTACCCACTAAGGTAGGCTGCTGTGTGAAATCTGTCCCAATATGCCACTGCAGTGCCCACTTCTGAAATGGAAATGCTGGAATTTTCCTTTCAGTCTGCCCCCCACTCTTTCCACATGTCTTTACCACAAATCTCTGTAAACGATGGGTATATATTTCAAAATGGGCTCCATATTACTTCAGAAATACGTCACCTGGAAGGAAACACACACACTGTCTACATAAGACACCTGAAACATGAAACGTGTTAGTAACATGCAGGTGTAGAATTGAGCTTCAAAGACTGAAAGAAGTACCAGTAGTACATTTACTGTAAAATATATATCTATAGATAAATGAATTACTTTAGTAAAGCGATGCTGCAGAAATCTCTATCCCTTTGTGTAGGTTTGGATTTAAACCTCATTGCTGCAGTGAGATTCATTATAGGTTTTGATCTAGGATGCTGTACATAATCCAGGAGTTTCCCCTCCGTGGACGTGGAGATGGAGGTGGACTCATTACTGCGAATCTGAACTCCTCGGCTGCTGCTTGGCTTGGTAGCTGTGAAAATCGCTAAATACAAAATAGGATTTCTTCAGTTTTCAGCTTAAGTTGATTTTTTTTCTTTTTCTTCATCTCTCTGGATTCCCTGTCAGATTGATGGGGGTCCAAATAAGCTCAAAAGCCTGTTTTGTTTAACCCTTTACGAGAAGTGGAGGCACTTCAAGTCGCTAGGGACTGCTTCTCCAATTTGGGTTTGCCTGTCAGTCTCGGGTCAGTCTTTAATGAACTAGGTTCTGCTCACCGGAACCCCTGGGGAAATCCAAACCCACCAGCATCCAATCAGGACATGGTGAAGAAAGCAGGAGATAAAAAGAATTTTGCCTTTATTTTCTCTCTCTCCCCCCTACCCAATAGCAGGGAGAACTGCAGTGGGAGATTCTCATTCGAGACCCCTGGGCTCCCAGCTCAGCTAAGCAGGCTGGTTAACAATGACGTGGCAATCAGAGTTTGGTGATTGTTCTCCCTTCTATTAAGAGATGGAAGAAGATATCAATATGGTCCTTATTATTTTTATATTTTCTTTTGTTTTGGGGGAGGGGCATTGCTGGCCTTGCCTCCAGTCTGCTTAAAATCAGGGTCCAGTAGTGGTCAAACAGCAGTGAGATTTATATTTATATAAATATGTACAGTACTGTGCAAAAATTTTAGGCAGGTGTGAAAAAATGCTGTAAAGTAAGAATGCTTTCAAAAATACATAAATGTTAATAGAATATATTTATCAATTAACTAAATGCAAAGTGAGTGAACAGAAGAAAAATCTAAATCAAATCCATATTTGGTGTGACCACCCTTTGGCCTCAAAACAGCATTCTTACTTTACAGCACTTTTTCACACCTGCCTAAAACTTTTGCACAGTACTGTATATGGGCTTACATCAAATGTTCTAGGCTTTCAGCGATTGTCTGTCTCTAAGCTCACCACAGGTGCGGAGGGAAGAAGAGGGTTAGACAAGTAGGTGGGATGGTGTGAGGCTCTCAATATCTTGGAGGATGGAAGGACTAGACTTCAATTGGGTCCCATAGGCCTGATGTGACAGATAGAGACGTGTGTTCGCGTCCGAGACCCAGGCGGGGATCGAACATAATCATAAAAAAGAGGCTGTAGAGGATATTAGACATGAATAATGATCATGGAAAGTTATTTGGACTCAACAGTGTCCTGCAGCGAAACCGTATCTGCTTTGGTCTGATCCGTAAAGAGGCTGTGCTTTGAATCGCCAGCTTCCACGTCATCCTCGGAGAGCTGTGCAAGTCTGTTAATGAAGTCAGCGCACAGTCCCAAACCAAACTGGGGGGACGGGACTGTCACCTCATCTACATCAGCCACTCCCCTTCATGTGTGTGTGTGTGAGAGAGAGAGAGAGAGTGTGACAGCATGCAAGACAGCAACTGCGCTCAGTAGCCAGGGGGAAAGTGGGAGACAAACTAATCACCGACTCAATAAAGAGCAGATTTTGAGAGGAGATGAGTGGGATCCGGCACTGATGAGATGAGTAAGCTGCGAAGATGATTAACGTTCATTTCTGTAAAAGTGGACCTTCCCCACAGCGCACAGCTCTGCTGCATCCCAGTGAGTCACGTCCACTGGAGACGTGATGCTGCTTTTAGCTTTTTTTTCTTTTAATAAGAAGCGCAAATGGCAGCTCTCAGTTAACAGCCAGCTGCCACTGTTAGTCGTGGCCTGGCTTTCATCAGAGAAAAACAAATCCCAGTTTCACCCCTAACCTTCCTAGGGTGTGATCGAGCTGTTGGGTTTCTCACTGAGTATGACAGCTAACCCTGGGGCCCAGAAGCACAGTGTATTTGTTCTTTTAGGTTTGATGCAGTGATAAAGGATCCAGAGACACAGAAAACCGACAGGAATAGGGATTATTGAATGATATTATTAATTTCTTAGCAGACTGGCATGCAGTAGTCACAATAAATACTGCAATTAAGTACAATACACAGCACAAGTGCAACTTCACGTGAACTAGAAAAAAAAAGGACAAAATACAGTAGTACAACAGTTTTGATATTGTGTTCAGGGAGGTCAGAATGGGTAAAACTGCTACTACAGAAGCTGTTACAGTAACTCAGGGAAGTGCAGGGATAGGTACGTAAATAATAGGGAGCAATAGAGGGCCTGCATTCAAAATCCTGCCCCAGAGAGTTAATGTAAAGAAATCACAACCACACACACCCATATACGGCACATAACTTCCTTATTTCGCACCACAGATTGCATATAACAGCACAAAATCACATCCGTTCTGCTCTGTGCCGTGTTACAGTGTGCCGAAGCCAAGCTCGCTCCGCAAATGTGTCAATTTATGTAATGCAACCGGCACTCCGGATCCGCACAGGGAATCAGTTTTACTTTTCCATCTGCTGTCACGAATGCCCACCCATACGTGAGAGCACAGCACCCTCTAGTGTCGCAGAAGAAAATGGCAATTTGAGATGGCACTGAACATGTTTTTCTCATCTCTGACGCACAGTAGATGGCTACACTATAACTCAGGCCTCTATTAAAGACCCTGAACTCAGCATGGGAGCGTATGAGTCACTTAGCCCTAACACTGAACACACAAAGGAAGGGGTCTCCCTAAGATCAGAGCTTAAACTGAAGTTCTTCAATGGGAGGAAAGACCGGTTAATCTCATTGGCTGTCATATGACCTCCTTTCAGCCAGAGTCACAGGTGAGAAGAGCGTAAATACAGTGCGTTATGGTCAAGCACAATAACAACCGGCAGTAATTTGGCGATAAGGAGTTCTTGTCTCACCTGCTAATCAGATAGATCAATGTTAATATTAACAAATACCAATTTTCACCTTGTCAGAAATGCTCAGCCCCTACATCGTCATTCAGACCCTTCAACACTAAAGCAGTGAGGAATGGAGACCACCTGAAACTAAAGATCTTATGAAAGATTCCTGGCCGCGTTTTTCTACTTATGCTTTTTCAAAATGTGTATATATATTTGGATTGTGCTGAGATTGTAGAGAGAGAGGAAGGGAAAGGAAAAAGCCAACACAGACTGTCTGTCACAATGGTGCAGAACTGCCTTTTATTGCTGCACAGTACGGATCTGGAAATATGTGATACCGATCTAGCTTTTAACGCCAGCAGCAGCAGTCCAGAGTTTGCACAGCTTGTTACTTCCCAACGTCTATTATTCGTGCCTGTGTGTTGCTGCCTTTTAAATGACAGTTCTGGGCAGCAGTGCAGCAGCTCTGGCACAGCTTTTTGGCCACCACTGTGTGCCCACTTGAATCTCGTTTAGATTGTATAGGGCAGCATATTTAATTCACTCGACTGGAGGGGGATTTATGAAGATGGTTCAAAGTTCTGGTGACACACTGGGCATATACACACACATCAAGACACACTGTGAGCGAGAGAGAACACTTCACTTGGTCCCATTCAGCCCAATGTTCCCTATACCGCAGGAGGTAGAGTGATGGATTCATTTGTCCTGTTGCCGGTCTCCCTCTAGTGGAGAAAAGCAGACACTAGAGTCTAATTTCCTGTGGGCACTTTTTCCATCGAAGATATCAAGAGCTTGGCAACAAGAAAAGCAAAAAACTAAATAGACAGCCTTTTAAAAATCGATTAATTATTTTATTTGCATTTATACCTATATAAAAACCAACAACTTAACAGCCATTTAATAGTACACCCGACATTAAATTATATCACTCCTGGAAATGCTTTGGCCCGCAGTCTAAGTGAGTGCTTCAGTCTCAGATAGTGCTGATCCTTATGCTTCTACACCATTATTGTCTTTCATTTTGATTTCATTAGTTCCCACTGGCCACATTTTACAACACTGCCAAGAACGGCGCACACAGTCTCCTTCAAAGCCCTCCCTTATCGAGGCAACGGAGCATATAAAACCATAAAGCACGCCATTAACACATATCGATCATCCCCGGCAAACCGAAGATCAGCAATTTTATCCATCTCCCACAATCACATCCATGAAGAAAAATGAGAGTGGCTATAAATCTCTCAGTCATCCGCTATTATTATTCTGTTATTAATAACGTACTGTTGCAGTCAAAGCGCATTCATACCCTTCAGCTGGAGTATTGACAGTTTTTCTCCAGACTGAATCGGGGTGAAACTCTGAAAGGGTTTCATTGAGTGAGTCCAGTTTAATGGACAGTATTTATGCAACTGAACGAATGGCAGAATAACAGTTCAGCTACAAAAACCAGCTGGACTTTTTTTTCATTCAAACTTGATGTCTTAATTTATGCTCAGGAGAACAATTTCCTTTTTTCCCTCTCCCTGCAATCGCTAGGGACCTTGAGGTGTATATCACTCAAGGTCCCTGGAACTTAGGACAGTTAAGACAATCTCTTTAGGACAGATGTGGAAGACGGCCCGGTCTAGATCCCAAATGTGTTCCATTGTTGCAGCGACATTGTGTAACCTGTGTGTGAATTTCAGCTTTGCATTTGGCTCCAGGCAGGCCAAGTTCAGTACACTGTCTGTGTAGTCCATTTCTAGAAAGAAAATATGATTTCATCAAGGCCATACAGAGAACAAAATACACAGAAGAAGTCTGTGATAAAGTTTGGGGCAGCTTAGTAATCTGATTCACGTCAATGTAACCAAGGGAGTCCTCTTCTATAAGATATTGTATAGACTTAAACTTAAAACGAGTCTCGCCAACTCTGCGCTGTGCTATTGATGAATAACCTACTTTGGTATTCAATTAATCAGTTCCTTCTTCGTCTGCCTATCGAGAGAGTAACATTCTCCCTGTCAATACCTTGGCATTATGAAAAGGTCTTTGAACTCAGTATTATTATATAATGATCAAATGCAGCCACAGCAGCCAGATCATAATACATCTGAATGGCACATGAAAAGGGTTAAAAACAAACCAAAAAAAGGACGTAGTAGAGGGAATTGCAGACCAAAAACCACTTTACAACAATTTTGCATGGTGGTAAATGTTTGATGAGGTGCTGTCGTCAGCTCCCTCCGGACCACACATTTTCAGGAGCTTTAATTAAACTCTCTGAGATGAGCTCTTGTTACAGGACGTGTTCTCAAGTCAAGGGCACGTTAGCTCTCTGTCTCTCACCAGAGTACAGTTACATGGAAACACAATCACAGTCTGTCGGGACCCAGCACAGAGAGATAGCGGCAGCCTGGCAGAGACACAGAGGAGAAACGGGAGGGTGGCAGTTCAAACTCAACATTGAATGCAACAATTTTTCGGAACCATGCTTTCGAAATGGCTATCTTTTGGCTCCTATTGTTTTCCTGGCGGTGATTAAGCTGCCATCCATCATTGGCTGGCTTGTTTTTGTAACCCCTCTGAAATAGGCCTAAATCCCACAAGACTGGTTTGAGTCGGTTTGCCCATTTTTCGTGTTTTGGAGGAACCCTGCAGGGCAAAATCCAGAGAGAGTCCTGCAAGAGTAGGCATTAAAAATAATCTACAGCTATGCTTTGAAGGTTGCCCTCGTTAAATCCGATTACAGTGCAGTTGAGTACACCGTGGTGGTTTTCCCGTCGGCTGTAGCGTGCATGCTGCCACGGTTTTCAAAGGTATGGGTCACGGTGTGTTATATTGTGTCTCTAAGGGTGATTGTGTCCTGGTATACTACAGTTAAACATTATAAGTGAAGGTAGAGAAACAGAGTAAGAAAATTGGAGTGTGTAAATGATATTATAGGATTTACTCATCAACCCTTCAAAGGCTAACGACTGGGCTGATTGGAACATGGGGTCAGAGTTCTTGCTCTAAACATCAGTTAGAGCCCACTCCAATGTTTCACACATGCTTCCTTGACTCGAACCCTTATAGTGAGACAGGAAGCAGCAAGGAAAATGAAGATGATTGACCGCCACTCTGATAACATGCACAGTTCAGAGGCACAAACAGACCATCCTAATGGTTGCTAGTTCAATTCTATTCGCATCCTCGTTTGCTGCGCATCGATGTACAAGTCTGCGTTAATTGGAGCCGGCGAGAACACAAGCTGTACTCCTGTCTTAACGAGGAACTGCATTACACTTCATTAGCCCACAGCGTGCCAGAATCAGATGAGCTCTATTACACTTTTGTGCCAAACATAATTTTACAATGACTGCCTCTCCCCCCTGATGGAGCAATCAGGGCGTGGTGACTAAATAAAAGCCGTTGAGGGGGATATTAAACCGAAAGTCATGTGATGAGAGGATCAAGTGTAGCGTGATATTTGTCCAAATTGAATAAGGAAATTGCCTAGGGAGCAGGGCAAACCGACCCCATCAAAACGCGGCTCTTTACAGTGCTGCTGGGAAACAATATTCCCATGGAGGAAAAATAAAGCACCATTCCTCATTCATTAATTTTACTCCTGCTAAAATGTACTGAGATCGAGCTTTTTCTGTCCCACGTTGCCTACCCAAAAGGAATAACAAAACACTTTTTCATTTAATAGCAGCTGGCATTAAAAAGTAAAAATAAATTATAGAAAGTGCACTATGGATGCACAAAAAAGCAATTAAAATAGATTGTCTGAAAACCTGATTAGTCCGTGCTAAAGTGCCAGGAAAAGCCAAAGAGACTAGAGGAGGCTGGTTCCAATTGAGGACTTGCATGTTTTTTTTTCTTTATTAAGAATGAGTGATAGCGCTCGTACTGGGTGTGGGAATGAGGGGGTTGTGTCCGTGAAAGACAAGCACAAACTTGTTTACTTAAACTGCTTGAAGACACATTTGGGGAGGAGCTGCATTAGGTTTTTGAGCTTGAATCCCAAATTGAGGAGATTCGACTGTGAGTGTGAGTGTATGTTTGTCTGTCTGTGTGTGCGTGTATCTGTCTCTGTCTGTCTGTTAATGTGTGCGTGTGTGTGGAGAGAGAGATAGAGAGATTTGACTTTTTGAGACTGATCATGAAAACCCTTTGGGATTTTCTTTGCCTATTCGTGGTGATGCTGAAGTCAGTGGTTACCAGCTTTAACTCTCCAGCCTCCCATACCTCCATGCTGTGTTTGCTGCTCACCCATTCCCTGTCTCCTCGTTCTCATAACCCTGGTCCCATTTCTGTAAGCAAGATGCCTTTTAATACAGGGATTGATTGTACAGAGAGGAGGAGATCGATGGTAAACTGAGTCGGGCTGATCAGACCACACACGCCAGACAAAAGCGGTGATGGCTTTCGGTTTCCGGATAAGACGAGACGTGCAGTACAGGGGCGCACATCCGCTGTGCGTCAGCCCCTGATCCATTAGCTCCAATTAGCAGGACACCCTCCCCATAAAGCAGACAGCTCATTTCCTCTGATTCTCTCTCTCTCTTTTACACTTTCAAGGTCTTGATTTTATATACATTTAAAATCTCATGGTGGCCAAGGGTTCCAATAATGTTTAATTGCTTTTTCTCCTTCATACTCCCAGAGTCATCAAGTGGAAGTACAGGGTTGAGCTGAGCTGACATAGAGGAAGATAGCACTTACCCCACTGCCAGCCCACCTTAATGAATACCATTTGAGAGAGAAACACTAAAGTTACAGCTTGCAGAGTTATGGGCAAAGATGATAAAAAAGACAAGAGAATAAAAGGCTGTAACATTCAATTTCAGCCATTAAGTATTATTACCAACAGTTTCTATAGTCTTATAGCTGAGTTCTCCCCTGTCTTAACTGTCCTCTTTTCCCCTTTTCTCACAGCATTGAGTTTCTGCTTGAGGTTTGTTTAAACAGAGGCTCTTGCTGAACTCCCCCCCCCCACACAGATGAGGGTCCTCAATTCGGAAGCGCTTTCAGATCAATGCCACTTTTTGCATGACCACACACACACACACACACGCACACACAACCCATAATAGCTCATAATGTGTTGGTTGGAGAGGACTGATGTTGGATTCGGCTGCCCATTCATTGTCTGTCACTAGTTGTTAGCCTGTTAGGAGTCTGCGGGCCCCCATGGCTCCTCCTGGCTCCTAGTGGGTGTTGATGGCTCACATTACCTCCAGACTCTACTCGTGAAGGTTTAATCATGACAGGGAAAATCACTTCCCTACCACACTGGTTGTCTATTGAGATATGACAATGGACAAAAGTATCATAGATGCACATTAAACAGACCTACTACCCAATATAGATGAGGAGGCACTGAAAGATAACTCAGGTCGGCTCTCAGGTCACCTCAACCCTTGCCCATGTGGACTAGTCAGTCCCATCCCCATCTCCATCTGCTTAAAGTGCTCCTCAGATGAGTATCCTGGGTTTTCCACCACACTAAAGAGCAAAGCTATGAGAAATTAATGAAGGCTGATCCCAACTGGTCTAAGTGCCTCCTCCACCAGCAGACAATCGCTCCTCTTTCAAGAGCTGTTGACCCTCCATGACAAGTTCAATTGCTATTGTGTGGGTTTTTTAATGTTTTTTTAAACTCAGTACAGGCTCTTAATTGCTGCACAATTGCTCCCTACCACTCTACCATGAGTGGAGTCGCCTCGCAGAGAGCGACAGGCTACAGACGCTGGGCAGCAGAGGAGCAGGGGCAGAAAGCAGGGTACAAAGCAGTTCAGCTTGGGACAAACTACAGTTCGCAGAAATACCAGTATCATTGCAGAGAGAGGTTGGCATTTGTTTTCTGACAAAGACCTCTTGGGTGGGAAGAACTTTTTGTATTTAAAAAAAAAAAACACAAAATGTAAGGTTTAATTCCCTTGCTCACTTAAGTTCAGTCTTCAGCTACAGCACATAAAATGTCCCATCAAAGTGGTGGCCAGGGCCAGAGGTGGAATATAGTAGGGGGTTTAAGGATTTCATAATGGCCGGGGCTTCTGATGGCCCAGATCTCATTACAGCACCTCTGAGCCTCAGGGCACACAGCACAGCAAGGCAGGACCGGGATCTGATAGTGCACATTTCTCAATTACTGTGCATAATGACTTGGAAATAGGTTGCAGGCCAGGGAGCGGGACCTAAACACAGCCACCAGTTAGGAAAAAAAATGCCTGCAGGGGAAAATATAAGACCTGACGCTGAGAGAGATGGGAACTGCAGACCAGCAGCAGTGCACTGAAGCACCGGAGTCCATCGCAGCAGCCTCTGTGTGGGCGGGGCGAGGGGAGGGGAGATCAGTTGTCCGTGATCAATCAATCACTTACATTTCAAGGGGAGTTTTAATTGTCAAGTGTCAAAAAAACAGCATAAAAATATTAAAATGATTGATCTGTCCATTCTGAGAAACAGTGAATAGGATGTAGCTGGTAGGAAAGGAGTTAAAAAGACAGATGTGTTTTTCTGTTTATTTTTGTTTTTAATGCTTGGTCCAACAGTACGGGGGAAGACATTGCTCAGTCATGCTTTTGATGCTGGGATCAACTGAGGAATGGAGATTTTTGAGTCAACTTGAGCACTAGCTCCTAAACAAGCAAGATCGGTCTAAAGACACAGATTTTCGACTGTTGCTCAGGTCTTAGAGAGCTCTTCCCATTTAGAACAACTCAGTCCTACAAACACAAACAGACTTTGCTAAACCACCTCACTTCAAATGACTGAACTGAGCTCACAGAGTAAACTGTCCTTTAAACTGGAAGTAAGCGTGAACAACCCCAACTGTACCCCATGCTTACACCAAACACTGTATCCGACCCTAGCCAAACATTTCCTGGAAACTAAACCAAAGCAATACGTATGTGTGTGCCAGTGAAGTCAGTTCAAATGGACATCTACAGTTACATTCAGTCAAAGTAGGACGGGAACTTAAAAATGCCACCTTATCCATACCATACCGTTTGTAACTCCAATACACATTCTAATACTAAATGTAATTTATTGCATACATTAACCTAGAATGCTCAGCCATGACCTCTGTATTTTTTTTCGTCTTTGTGCTGCATTACGCCAACTGTAACAGCCCCAACACCAATCCCTAATACACCTTTTATACAGCACTGATCTAGCAGGAAGCTGAAGACAGACCCAAGCAAAGTCTCCGCAACTACTAATGTTCAAACCACACTGCACACACAACGGCAGTTTAAAGAGATCTAATTAAGGATATACTTTAATTAAAGGATCATTTAGCTCAAATAATTAAGAGCTCAGATGGTGACAAACACATTTTGGGATTTTGGGAACGCACTGTTCTGTGGCTTAACTGGTTTGAAGGGCTGCGTTCCTTGTTACTTGCCCGACGCAGCTTGTGAATTTATTAGGAAACCAGTGTAAATTTTATCATAGTCTTTTTGCACTTTCAGATTGGTTTCACCTAAAAGCAGGTGCCCATCGGAGTAGGCTGCCATGCCCACCACAGCGCGTTCATCTGAGAGTTGTCTTCTGGCCAGGGGGTTGTGGGGTTTACTATTGTTTCTGTGCTTCTGCTGGCACAGAGCAGAGGGAAACATTTTGGGCAAGAAAATGTCTGGGATTAATTTTTATGGCCCCTTAGGGAGTCTCTAAGACACAACTCCACACCTGCCTCTCACGCCATGCTCCCCCAACCCTCCCCTGCCCCCCAGCTCTGGCCTCACCTCTCTGAAGTTCTCGCTTCCGCAGTCCTTGCCCCGGTACTTGCACTCCAGCAGCATGTCCTCGATGCGGTACCTGGTGCGGTTGAAGACCTCAGCGATGCTAAATCCGGCCCCTTGGCGGTCCGGCTCGGGGGCCAGGGTGATACCTGGGGCCATGCTCTCCTCGTAGCCCAACAGGGGCGCCATGAAGAGCAGGTCGTTGTAGCTGAGCTGGGAGCGGCGGAGGGTGTTGTAGTTGCAGAAGGTGATGGCGGGGAAGGTCATGATGGAGGTGTCCAGCTCGTCCAGGGTGGTGACATGGGCGTACTGCAGGTAGAACATCACCCTGTCCACCACCTGGTATAAAAACATAGCAAAGGAGAAGAGGAAGACTGTGGCCCACAGCCCCTGTCGCACACCGAACTGCTTCCCCTCCACAAACACGTGGTTGGCCCCATGCAGAGAGCAGTTGCCTGCAAAGCTGGCCAAGTCTTCCACGTCACTCAGGTCCTCGTCGTCCTCGTCAAAATCCTCCTCTTCCTCCCCCTCTTCTCCTTCTCCTCCTCCTTCTCGCCCCTCACTGCCCCTGTCCCAGCCTGGATTCCCGTAGCGGTCCTCTCCATCCTTCTGGCTCTTCCAGTCATCGTCCGCCTGGAAGGAGATGGTGCAGAAGATCTGAATAGGCATGGCTTCTGACCTGGGCGACCCTGTGTTCACAAGCTGCAGCAAGAAGTGTCCTCTGGGTCCCCTGTAAGGCTGCTCTCACGGGAACACGGGAGCGTCGTTTCTCAAACCGGCTGGTACATGCGAGTCGGACAGATTGAAACGTGACAAGGGGTCTGGTGAAGATCCTGGGAGAATTTTTATGAATGCTGCAAACGCAAGTCCGATTTGTTAAGCTGTCGCTGGTATTTTGATTGGCTTAGAGACAATTCCAGAGATTAACACCCAATCAAGCGGGACCATGTCAGAAGATCTATTCTCACCCTTCTGCATCTACTGTGTGTCACAGGGAAAAGTCTTTATGGTTTACACAATCCAAAAGAAAACAACAATAATTAAATAAAGGAAGTGTTAGGTTTCCCTCTTGCTGTCCGCAATAAATTATTTGATTGAGGATGTTTGGTTACGTCCATCGATGACCCATGTATCACAAATCCTCCTGCTGGAATTAGGATGACTGCAATTCAAATTATTTGCAGGGGAAAAAACTAAAAACAGCCAAAAAACACTGAACTATGAAAGGAAAAGGGTGAGAGCAAGCAGGAAAGTACAGACCCAAAGACTGTCCTTCAGAACCTCAGATCTTTGCTCCTTTCTGTCCATCACTAGAGGAGAAAAGTTCCTTGGCTCCAGTTTTTTCTTTCAACTGGACTTGGTTGTTTTGCCAACAAACAAAACCATGAGAGAAAAATAAAGCAGTCAATGAAGAACCATTAGTCCAGGCCACGGAGTACAGAGGGTACAAAGTCCGAGGGACTCTCTCTCCCTCTCTCTCAGGTCGCGGCTCGTCTTCTTGTGAGGCAGAGGTACAGTGCTTTGTTGTTGAATACAGGAAGAACAAAATCCCTTCCCCTGACATGGGAGATGGTTAGAGGAAGAAAAAAAAAGAAAAAAAAGAAAAACTGGGATCACACTTCAGGTCTGTAACACATCCTCCCCTTGAGAGTTGCCTGCACTGCTCATTAAAGAGCCTGCTTTAATGATTCATAAGGATCCCCTTTCTCTACTTTGGCAGGATGCAAGAGAGGGAAAGAGAGGATGGTGGAGGAGGGTCAGGGATGTGGGGACCAGAGAAAGAAGGGATGGGGGGAGGCTAAAATCCGACCAACCTCTTTCCATGCTGTTAGGTTATTCAAATTCACCTTCTCCGAGCCCAAAGACCGACCGCTATCGCAATCAGACTAACAGAAAGATTGCATCCACCCAGGGATTATTTGTAAGGGATTATAATTGTCTCACATCAATCTGAAATGCACATGCTTTTCACAGGGGGATGGCTGGGATAAAAGGTTGCAGTGTTGGGCAACGGGGAGCTGTGATATAAAAAGCCGAGCCCTCTTGGATTGGATTTACAAACTGGCAGGAGTCCGGGCCCGTGTGCCATTTGTGTTCAGCCACAATCGTCTCTGCGTCAGTCTTCCCACCTCGTTTCATTACCTCAACTGCAAACGTGGTCGTGGGAATTTGAGGGGGCAGGATGGTGAGAGAGACAGGGATGCCACATTGCAATGCAATTTCACAAATCCTTCACAGCCGTGACAACACTCGCTCTCAATCAGCTAATGACCTATTTTCACTTGACCTTCAGCATAATCACAAGCTCGTTTTTATTTTTTTAATGATCTGTATCTGTTGAACACACAGCCTCTATGTTTTGGTGCCTTGCCATCAGAAGCACCAGCAAAACCAGATCCTTTCAGCCAAACTACTTTCCCTTCCACCAGATCAGAAAAACTATTTTTTTTTCTTTTGCAGTCAAACTGACATTAATAATAATCAAGTCTGGCTGTTTCTGATCTGGCCTCCAACAGCCTAGTCTAGAGACATACACACTGCATACACTGTAAACCAAACTCTTATAGTGTAGCAGGCTGATCCGTTTCAGATTTTCCACATTTGGCAAAACTGTCCTGGTGCAGCAGAAAATGTGCCGTTTTCACTGTTCAAATGGCCTTAAAACATGTTAACAAGCATAACGGTTACAGCTTGGGAAACTTGAAACAGCTGAAACTGATACTCAGGCCATTCCTCTCCCTGCATTTCACAGTCAAGTCTGAAGTCTGCTTCATTGATTGTGCTCCAACTCCTACATACCCTTATCAATTGCCAAGCTACCGGACTTAGAGGCATTTTCTGCACTGGGAGGTCTGTGCATCACTAAAATAATTCCCCAGGGCACTTCCTCCCAGTCTGCATTGAGCCACGAGTGGTCTGATATTAACACCTTTATGAATTCAAGGTTTTCAGCCTAACCAGACACATCTATGCTACATCAGAGAAAAGCAAAGGTTTTAATTCATGCTTTTAATCACACTTTTTTCACTCGGAGCTACAGTCTGGCCTCGGCAGAGTCAAATCTCGGGTTTAACTATCAGCTCCTGCTGCAGAAACATGATCACATCTGTCATATCTTTGTCCTCTTCATTGATTCATAAGCCTCTGTCCCACTCCACATACCCCTTTTAACCTCCCCACCTCTTTCTCAATCACTGTCCTGCGGTTGGGTTTCATACATCAGCGACTTCCAGACTCTGTGAAAATCCCCCTCCTTCCAAAAGTACTCATATAACACCCTAGAGAACTGCCTCAGCATTTCCACAGAAATGCTGCAGAGATCACCCAGAATGCACAAGGTCGAAGTTTCGGCTGTACAAACTATATACCGTCAGACTCGAGAGAAGCACTACCAAGTGTCTCCAGCACAGCCAAAGTAATACTTAACAAAGCCTTTTCTTCAAAGCTGCTTTGATAGTGGTCTTGCTTGTTTTGCTTGGGCAGTGACTTGCCCCTGACTTCACGAAAATGCTTCACTGACACCTACATTTAGTGTCAAGCCCACTGGGTGACTATTTTCAATGAAAACAGGAAGTGGACAGATATGCAGTGATCCCTGTGGAATATTTTCCTTCTTTTGAAGTACGCTGCACACACTTTTTGTTGGATGACTATTGGCTTAAACAGATGTAGCCCCTCAGATAAAGGGTGTCAGAGGAATTAAACAAAACCAATATAAAAGCAATAGAATATAAAAGCATGAGGAAGATCATACGTGAGAAGACTCAATTTGACACATTGGGATCATCCAAATCACCCCTGAATTTCATCCGGCAGTTTCCTAGAAGAACCAAGAGAATTAAGTTTTATGGCATGGCTGGGGTTTGTTTGTTACAGACCCTCACAACTCTTTACGTACAGAAGTGCACCCTATTCTCAGTCTCTGCAATATTCTACTTGTGACCCCCTGATGCTGATGTCACAGTTATATTCCTTTGGGTTGACTATCAACATTTGTGAAGATCGGAATTCAATCCCTTTGTCATATCCTCACTATTTGTAATTTAATTTAAAGGAATAATGAGAACCACAAATCAAGACCTTGCCTTGATAAACACCCCAACATCATAAACAACCACTCAATAATGCACTCTGCTCCGAGAAAACTGGCCACAGCGCTCATTCCAAAATCAGGGTAGTTCCCTCTGGTGCCACTAGATGGAAGCGCAACCCCACAGGAGGCATCTGACAATGCACTCTTCCACGCACGATTGTTGATTATTTAAACCGTGTACAGTCCGTAGAAGGGAAAATGAAATGAAGTGGGTGTGTGTGTGCAACATAGTTTTGCCAGAGCTATTTGTGCCTGGTAAGACATACACAGGCCCTTTCGCATTGTTATTCTGGGGCTGACGCTCACACGCAGAGACAGGCCAGACCATGCTCGAGCAGGCGCTTCTCTCCCCGGCAGATCGGGCTGCTCGTTTGCGGTGACATCCCCGAGACAGGATTGCCATGAAGAGAGGCACAGTGATAATCAAAAGTGCACACAGGGCACAACAGAAAGTGTCACAGCAAAAGCAGCCAGGCAGTGCTTTAAACTAGACCTATACAAAGCTGGTTGATTTGCTCCCGACAGTCACAAACTAAGAAAAACAGAAGATTCTCGTTCTCCTCACTGTGGCTACTGCTGCTGCTACTATGACTGGGATTAACTCAGAATTGCATCTATGAAACCAGTCTGGCACAAGCTAGTTCATTTGTCTAACTGGTAAACTGGAGTAGCTGTGTTTGCCTAATTTGCAATGGTGTGCAGGGAAAAGATAGTTATTGGAATGCAGCTGGTGAGAAAACTATATTGCTTATTAAGGTGATGGTACTGTAGTTTACTTGGGAATTGGCACTTCGGGTTGTGCTAGTAAGTGACAGTAGCAAGGTTAACTGCCTGACTGCTAAAAAAGGACACACATTCTGGTGTACAGTAGATCCCAACACGGAAATAAGGAATGGACTGGACAAGAAACCAGAGATACTCCAATCCGGGTCATCAGCACTTTTTGAGGTCCATTAGTACATGTGTCTACTTGCGCTGACGTGCACAGTTCAGCACGTTTCTGGTGAGAGGTCTTAATTTATTTTAGCATCAACCAGTATAATCTCTATATGATCAGATCTCCATATAAAAGCCCTGGTAGGCACATGTCAATGTGAAACAGCAAAGACGTCTCTAAATGTCTGGCTACTGCCACATGGGGGCGGTGTGCACAAGTGTCCGTGCGTGTTTGTACAGAGCTCCTGGAGAGGGCAGAGTGCTGTTTAACATTTCCTTTGATGTGCCGCCGATAAGCACCGCTGACGGTTATCAAACCTGCTGTTGCCGTGGAAACAGGACATCCACGGAACCCTTGAGTGTTTGCGAGGAGAGCAGCTCACCACACCGCAGACCCCCCCCGCTACCCGTGTTTGTTTGGCTGTTAATGCATTGAAATAAATAAATCACTTCAAGATTAAAAAAAACAAAACAAAAACAAGCACCATTTTTACTGTGAAAATCATGTACTTAATTAAGTAAGTTTTACCTCGTTATAATGCTCCTGAAAAAGCCCAACACACTTGATTATGGTTTAATGGAAAGACGCACAGCTAATTGCACAAACTAGTGCTAACAAGTTTGTTAATGTATGAATAAAATGTTCAATGGCTCTACCGACTCATTTTGTATGTATTAGCCTATTTTACTCCCCTAATGTAAAGTTGTTTACATCCACCGATGATATTTGAATCTCACTGGTGGCTGACTATTGCATGATTGATACCATTACTTTTACAACAGGTGTTGCCTATCCTACAGACAGATAAGAAGGAAATAGATGCTGCTGCTTCTTAAGTTACATGGAGACTGACGGGGTTTATTCGTTATACATTATTATTTTTGTATTATTATATTTCTTAGCAGACACCCCTTATACAGGATAACTTACAATACATCACATTTTTAAAATACAACTACCCAGTTATACTGCTGTGTTTTTACTGTAACAATCTAGACACATTATCTTGTTCAAGGGTACAACAGCAGTGTCCCCCACCTGGGATTGACCCTCCACTCAGGACTCCAAAGCAGTCACCCACTGCTGCCCACTGCTCACACATATACACATTACAAGGGTAAAAACATCACTTAAATGTAAACCTGCTAACAGTATTCACTGTTAAAATCAATGAGAAAGAAATACACACACCGAAACTCAAACACACACAAACACCAATCTGACGCACACACTCATTTCAATACAGTCCACAGTTGCATTGTGGGTAGACGCACGACCGCACAGGCAAAACCTTCTAATAAACTAGCCAGATCATCAAAGTGTGTTGCTGCACCACGGTCAAAGGGAACCTTGCAGTGCAGTCTGTGCAAAAAAAAAAAAAAACACACACAACAGAACCTGAAATCAAATCGGGCTCAGGGAGAGCAGCGAGTGAGTCGTTAAGTTGCCGGAGCACGTTGTCTCCTGCAGTGCACCCAGAGCACCGTCTGCCAGCACGGACCTCCCTCCTGTGTTAGCAGTGATGCCGGGATACTTCATTTTACAGACGACTTCATCCTGGCCTGAATGAATCAGCCCTATCGATTGCAGTGGGCTGGACATGCCTTCCCCTAACTACCAACCCTTTCCCCACCCAACGGTCACTCTGGACATCTTTTTCGGCCACTCTGTCTTGCTATAAATCTCCCCTATAGCTCTGGCTGTACATTAGCAGACTACTCTATGATAATACCAGCACTTACCGTGAAGTGTGTTTATACAGACTCTGCAGTGCCACACGTGCACCTGTGTATTATGGTAATTCACGGCAATCTTATTGTCTAGGACAGAGAGGCACTGAGCAAGCATGATAAAGCCCTAGCAAAATAGCGAACGTCTGGCAAATTAGTTTAGATCTGAAAGGTGCAGGGCTGTCAAAAGGAAGCTGAATGCTGCTCGCTTTTTCCTGGAATTGCAGCCTTGCTGGAGTTGAATGCCTGCCCCTTGGATGTTTAGAGTAGGTAAAAAAAAAAAATTGTATTGGGGTCTCTAAAACGAAAAACAAACACTGAGGTTGGCCACCGAGATTCTGAGCCGTGTCTGACGTCCCTTCACAGGGGATATCAGGACTGTTTCAGGAGGTGGCTCAGATCTTTCCACATGACTGATAATTAACTGTAATGACTCATTTTCCAACAACAAATAGTTTCTTAAAGGTGATCTCTGCCTGTCAGAAGCGAGCGGATCAGTCTCATCTCTGTTTCTTTTTTTTGCTTTTTACATCACTCCAAAAAAAAAAAAAAGACAGGACAATCAGTGTTGGGGGGCTTGTGACATCCATTAACGAAGCGCAAGACAGGAGAAGTGATGGATTGCGTTTTGAAGACGAGGGCGAATAGAGGCCTACGTGCTCCCCATCCCGGAGCTCCCTTTGAGGAGACATGGGGATTGAGACTCATAAACTGGTGCTGAGGAGCTTCGTTGAAGGATTGTTCAGCGATTCACCAAACTGAGGGGGCTGGGAGAGAGAACACATACAACTGGGGAGTGTCAACTCTGGGGATAGCTCAGGAGTCTAAAAGTAATGACCCACACCCCACTCGACCATTTCTCACCTGCCTCTCCTCCCTCCTGTAAGGACTGGTCCCTCATAATGAGTCATTTTGCTTCTTACTTATTGCTGTTCCTCCCCCCCACCCCTCAGCAGCCAGCGGCAGAGTAAGATCCCATGGCATCCTTTCAAAGCTACTTCTGAGCCTCCACGGCACAGCTGGTCTCTCTGCACTGCTGCTTAAACCACTGTCTCATGCAGGGCTGAAGTCAGAGACGAAAGAGAGAGAGAGAGAGACTACTAATGGGGAAAGGCGGTTTAAGTACAACTCGGCAAACACAAACCCACCTGCCCGGAGAGAGGTCAGTTCTTTCAGTTCCTCAAGACCTCTCCAAGTCTTGTGTTCATGCAGAATTTTGGTGGTGTACATCCAAAACCAGCATTGTCAAAAACCTATACAGACCCGATTTAATTACAGAGTGTATATATGCCCGGAAGCATGTGCAAGTAGTTAGACTCGGGAGTGATTTGCACATGATTTTGAGAGATGAGCCCCACGTAAAGAAGCAGCAATTGTTTTTCCTTACAGCATGTAGAAATTATGCATTTAATCGGATCCCAGCTGGCAGAATAATTAAAGGAACTGAGCGAGAATGAATACGTTAATGGCAGCGAAAGGCTACGGGTCAAGAAATCTAATTAAAACCATACATTTTATACCATCTGGCTAATTATAGTGCACTAATATTTAAACTGGTGCCCACGTGTGCATACAAAACAGCTAATGCATGAAGAGTTAATAACCAAACTCCTTTAAAGAACACCTGAAGCATTATTGAGAACTACAATATCATGTGGTCTCCTATCAGCCCCTTATTGTTATTTTATTTGCTGTTTGCCTTTCTTCTCTTTATGATTATAATTGTTTGCTTTTGTTTGATTTCCTCAGGACAATCCACTGAAGCCATTATAACTCAGCCCACTCTGCCAAGGTTCTCATTTGCATATCCCGGACAATTTCCCACATGCAAGGAATAGAATCTAATTATAGAAGACCAATCCTGAACCCTGAGATTTATTGTTCGGAAAATCTCCCCTCCCCCCATAACAATATAGTTCTCCAACGTCACCTACAAATCATGTCACGACTGGTGGGGGTTCAGTGTGAACACATAACCAACTACATCACCTCAGTTGGTGAGCGAGAGAGGAACTCACAACCCCCTATTTATTTTCCCCCGGGCAGGCTTGATCGGACCCCAAGACACAACAGCAGGAGTAAGTGATAATTTTTATTCACAGGTCGGTTTCAATTGCACAGGGCAGGGAGACTGTGCTCAAACAGTAAGTACCAGGGAAGATAATCAAAATATAAATATACTAATAGAACTGAAACCGACTTTAATGATCAGGGCACAATAAAAGCTAAAATACCCTACCCAAATGAAATGATAAAATAAGGAAGCTAAAAGACAATTTAAAACCTAACACTAATGTTCCCAATATAAAGACAGTACACAAAAGCAGCAGCAGATTCAGGAGCGTCTTGCTCTCTTAGAGTTAGTAACAGTACAAGCTAAAGGGTTCGTCAAAGTACTATAATTATTTAACTTCTGTCTTGCCAGGTAGTAGTCAGCCCACAAACCACCTGCAGGTAAGGGAGTGGTCTACTGCGGGACGCAATTACTGTTCGGTGCCTTCCAGACAGGTAGCCGACTCGAGCTAGGCAAAACCTGGACTGTCTCCGCACCGAACGCTCAAATTCTAAAAGGAGATACAGGTCAGTAGTGTTTATCCATAAGACTGTCTGTGTGCAAATCCGCAATCTGAGTGTTTCTTTCTTGGTTTGTTCATAGGTTAATAATTATACAGCCACCAGAGGAGAGCGAGGGAAAACAGCGACCTCCAACGATACAGGTTACAATTAAAGTTCTGGTTCCCGAGGACCCCAACCGTCCTCCATCAGTCTCTAGTGTGTACAATAAAGTGCTCTAAGTGCCAGTTCCTAAGCCTCTCGTTACTGCAATCACTCTTCCATCCACAGGAAAACAAAGTACTTATCCATGCAGGGAGGTTCCGCCTTTCTTACACAGTCTCCAAACGTCAAGTATTTGTTTGCGTAATCTTTTCAGTAGTCGGCTTGCTGGGTTCCTCCTCTGACCCAGGTCCCCAGAGGCTGTAATTCCACAATCTTTTATCCCCGCTCCTTTCCTCCAGTGCAAGCTTAGGTTTACGTTACTGTGTTTGTATCCTGTTTGTGCTCCACTGCTGGTCTGTCTGCAAAAGAAACAGAGCTCCCTGCTATTATAGGCAAGGCAATAGAGTCAGGGGTGCAGGTGACGGTAATCGAGGAGGAGATGCGGGGAAGTCCATGTGGGAATGCGACCAGGCGAGTGTACGACTAATAGCTTAATACAACTATTGTGAGGAAATAAACGAATTCAAGGTTATAAATAAGTGAAAACAACAAAGAAAAACAAAACAACAAAACAACAATATAGCCAATCAGTTCTCCAGATGTATTCTCCAGCTGAATACAGGGATTCACTGAGCTGCACTCATGTTTTATCTCACTACACGATGGTTTGCAAAACACTGAGAGTTCACCACCCATAGTAATGGGCAATTGATTGCCTGACCCCTTGTGAGCCCAAGGCAATGATCAGGTTATCGAAGAGGAAGGACTCACAACCAAAACAAGGTTATAAATAAGTGAAAACAACAAAGAAAAACTGTGAATATATAATTGTAGCAGTCCCTTGTGAGCAGGGTGTGGCAAAATAAGGATGTCCCGATCAACTTGATTTTGTGTCAATCAAACAGTTTATTTGAAACAAACACACACAAAAAACTAATCAAAACAAAACAAAGGAAACAGGATCCCAAAAAACCAAATGATTGGAGTTTCTTTATCTCTCACAGTTTCTGCAGCAAGCTGTCTGCAGGCCCTCACTCTTTTCCCATCCGAGGAGACCCAGCTCCTATTATAGCCCATTTACCCATAATTCTCTGCACCTGCAGTTAAGGTTAATACATCAGGCTTCTAATCTTACTGCTATGTAATATTACCATGACAATATCCATTATGTCTTTGAATAACACACAAACCAAAGCATAAAAACATATACCATTTCTTTTATCAAACACTCATTTGACCTCTGACCTCTGAATGCTGATGTGGCATTCTAGATAAGCCCAGGCGGCCATCTTTCAATTCATAAGTTCACTCAACCCCTGTTCACCAATATAACCTAATATCCAAATATGGGGGAAACACTGCAGTGATTTATGGGAAGGAAAGGTAAATCTTCATACATGCCTCATTCGTATCACATTCACACATTGTCACACAAGAAGGGAAGTTAGGGAAATATTTGGAGACAAAAGGTTAATTGTACAAAACAAAAACAAACTAGACAGTTCACCCTGTAACAATAATAAATGAGTGCATATGTAAATTAATTAAACAGAAAAAACCCAAAACAATAATTGGTGATAATTAGCTAAAGCCAGTCACGCCGGCTCGTGACACTCACTTGACTAATCTAGATGTAGAATTAAATGTCAGAGCAGATATCTTCACAATTCATAAGTCCCCCCCACCCACACACACACACACATTGGATATGGTTCACTCTTGAGGTCTGAAGTCCTAGACCAGGTCAGAGTATGGCCACTTTATTAAATCACCCAATCAGCATGTAACCTGCTCTATTATTATCTACTGCATTGTTGACTGCAATGGTTTCATCATGATGAGATTCACTTACTGAAACATGTGCTGGCCCTCTCTGTGACAAACAAGGGGCTTTCCGCTCGCAGCAAATCCTCTTCCCTCGTATCGACGGCTGTCACCAGTGTCTGTGTATTATCCAGATCAATTTGCATTATTGATGTAATGCTGAAGTGGCTGTGCATTTCACTGAAGGGGAACATATGGTGGCTGTCATTAATTAAAACCCATTAAGTCCCGAACGATGCTAGCTTGAGATTCTCTGGCCTTGGGGGGGGGATGGGGGAGATAAATAAATCCACAAAGGACAACAACAAAAAAAAAACTAAAACAATTAGGAAAGCTAGGGGAATAAGAGGGTCTTATTTGCAGGACGCACAGACAGAACGGTACGGACTTCTCCTGCTGTAACGCTACCACCCAGTTCAGGCAACACTGAGTGAGGTTTTAGTTTCGACAATTATGACGGGAGTAAGATCTTACTGAAACAGATTACCCTGAGCACAAGCTGAATGTCCTCCGATATTCGCACACTGCCACCCTGCGCACGTCACAGGTCTAACTACAATACAGAGCAAACAAATTTGCTTAAATTGCATGCATATACACAGTATATTTTGTCCTTTTCTCTTTCTCGCTTTCCATTTAATGTGAAGCCAACTTCTCATTCTCAGTATTGTGTCATACGGTTCCTCTGGAATGTAGTTTTATCATGTTCTTTTACAGCGTTTTGACAACGTCCCCTGGAGCCCACATATCTTTATTGCCACGATGGCATATTGTTCCAAGTGACCTCTTGTGACTTAGATAAACAGGAAATGGCATCAGGGTTTATGTCATCAGGAGTGACACAGCCCAGAAGGTCCAACTGCATCTTCCTGTGACTGGGATGCAAGTGTGAGCACATGATAGTCAGCCAGCCAATCAGTTCTCCAGATGTATTCTCCAGCTGAATACAGGGACTCACTGAGCTGAACTCACGTTTTATCTCACTACACGATGGTTTGCAAAACACTGAGAGTTCACCACCCATAGTAATGGGCAATTGATTGCCTGACCCCTTGTGAGCCCAAGCCAATGATCAGGTTATCGAAGAGGAAGGACTCAGGAGCTGATTTTCCAGATAATCCTGTTTTTTACGCGTTAACCAGTTAACAAGTGCAATTAAGACCAGATTTAATCCCTGAATTATCTCTCTGGTCTGTGGTTTCTGATATAGTGATTTCTGGGATCAAGCCTTTAAAATAATAGGATTTTAGATGACAGAGTATTCCTTGAAGTATTCATGTCCACTTCAAGGAACAAGCAAACAAACAAAAAAATCCATTCACTTTTTCTCAGGTGTGATTTCCTGCCGCTTCCTTCCCTTTCCAGTCGGCGGGAGTGCTTGCTGATAACGAGAGAAGCGTCTCCTGACAAATCGAGGTTCGATAATTTCTCCGGCACACACAAAATGCGAGCTATTTCTGCGTGTGATTGACGCTGCAGTTTAATACGCATCGGGAGGTGCAATAATAAAGGACAATCCTAGGAGGCAGAGATCAGAAAAGGAAGATGATTTAATCTCTCTTATTGTAAGCAAATAACTTGATCCGTGTCAGCCCACACAGTTGGGCGCAAAAAAAAAAAATGTAATCAAAATTACATCAAAGAATCATCAGCAAAGAAACTGGGGAAAACGTGTGCACAGAAAGCATTTAAATCAGATAGTCACAAGACACTTTGTCAGTGAGGAAGAAGAAAAAATAAAAAAAGACAAGCAGGAAATCTTGCAAAGTCTCTACATGTTTTAAGCAACGTTTGAGGGTTGTTAAAAGGGATTATTTGAAAAACAAAACTTCTGGGAGTAAAGGTATTGGCTCTTCTGTCAGTCGTGCAGCTGCCACTTTCCAAAAACAGTCTGGAAACTAACAGTGTCACTAAGAAGCTTGTAATTGTGATTTAAATAGGCAAGTCTTTGGGGAAACCCTGATGGTAGGGAGCTATGCATTTCTGAATGACTAAATCACCAGAAAATAAAGTCAAACACACTGCAACATATACTATATCCCCCCATTGCACATACACTACCATACTGGCAGGAACACACATATCATTGTAAGGGACCAGGCAAGACTGCACACACATGCGGGCTTTAGAGTTCATGTGGACACACAGATGTTAAAAAACAGAACAAATCAAACACTTCACACAAACGAGGGAAATGGACATAGATTCTTTATCCCTATGCTCACAATCCCGACTCTCTCTCTCACACACACACACACACAGCTTCAGAGTCTATCCTGCCTGTCGGAGGCAGGCAATGGTGATGAATGGGGGAGAGCGTGTCGGTGTTGTGTAGGTAGCATGATGGATTTTCTATTTCCAGCACCGGCCCCTTCACTCCTATTAACAGCAATCATAGCAGACGCAGAGAGAGAAAGAGAGAGAGAGAGAGAGAGAGAGAGATAGCCAGAGAATCCATCATTACCTTGCGCTGCTTCAACATACTGACAGCTCAAGTTTCAGGCAGGCTCACAAAGCTGACAATCAGTGCATTTACCTGGTCACAAGGATTGTCCGAGTTCACTTTCGATAATCAAACATCAAGGTAAAGATGTGATTTGGGGGGGAAAACACATCAGACTGTTCCAAAGAAGCCAACTCTGGTGTCTCGATTAGTGTTCAGACTCTGAAAGATCAGAGACGATATACACACGGAATCGCATCTCTGGGGGAGACGACACAGAGCGGGCCAGGAAGAGAAAAAGTCTAGGAAAAAAAAAGGGAAAAGGAAAGAAAATGTAAAAAAAGAACCTTTCAGCTGTTAAGAAAAGAACAGGCAGCTGTTAAAATCACAGCAGTGGAGAGCGATGTCTGATAACACTTTCAAAAACATCACTACAGGCACAATGTAATGAACAGGAGCGGAGGAGCACCATCAAGGACCATCATCAAACCTGCAAAAACCATCAAAGACTCCCGACTGATCTAGTCAAACAGCTTTTCTTTAAAAAAACAACAACCCAGAAAACTGTAAATGAATCAGCAAACCACTGAGGAATTCAAGGAAATTTACAAGATTTTATTTTCTCTTTGTAAGTTATTCATGTTTTACACACACTAATTAGCTTTAAATGTTCTTCGTGGGAAGCGGAAACATAAGAAAATATGTCTTGATCGCTTAGCTAAAAAGTGTTTTGACATTATGCCACTGCCAAATGACCTGTGGTGAACTGAAATGTTTTCCCGGATAACCAGTAATTGCTGTGCCAATGTTGTCAGTGTCTTTTGATGGGTGGCTACAGTTGGCTGATATAATTGGGGGCAGTCATGGTTTATGGCTGATTGCTAATTCTTGTTTTGTCATCTGCCCCATCTAGAGCAAGGTGAGGGTTGGGGTGAGCTCATCACTATCTGACAGGGAAATGTATGCACACAAGCAAACTGTTTAAAAGTATGCAGTGTCTTCAGTTGGCAGCCAACGAGACTTCAGGGGTGAGTTATCCCAGGACGAAGATCTCCCAAATCCATCAATCAGGTTCTGTGCTGTACAAACAGGAGTGTGAATTAGCTTGGGTGGGAGGTGGATGTTATTGGGGGTTGGGGTGTGGATCAGATGCCAATTCCCTGGGGATCCTTTGAGACATGACTTGCCCTGACTTTGGCAATCAACGAAGCTCGAAGCAGAGATGAGGTAGAACGGACTTCCCTTGTTTGTAACCATCCTGAAGTTATCTTTGCTTGTTTAGATTTTTCGCTCGTAGCTGCAGTCCTCCAGCTGATGAGGCATGCCTCTCAAGGCAGTCCCACAGGGAGACAGTGCAAATGTTGTCTGGAGTGCTGTGATTCATCCTTGGTCAGCCTCCTGGTGCCTACCTGCCTGGCTGGCTGCATTTACAAGCTGTCCTGCTCCTCCGGCGCGCGAGGCTCATCAAACAGTGGAGAGATTAACCATGAGCCTCTTAATGATTCTGGAGCCTAACTACGGTATAGCACTGCCATCTCTCCGGGACTGACAGGGGAGAGGGAGCGTTCTGGTAAACACCGCTGCCTACCAGCTAGGAGTCAAAACCAAGCAACCGTAGGCAAGCTTGAGCCTTTTGCAGATTAAAACCATCCCACGCTCGGGCAGATTTAACTCACAAGATGTTGGGAAAACTAAACAAGAGCATGAGAAAGGCTTTTGACTGCCCTGTAATACACTGCACCGTGATTCTGCAGTCCTCGTGTTACATGACAGGCATCATATTAGCAAGACAGCATTAAATGGGAAGACAACATAAAAGAAAGTTGCACATTGGCAGTGACGAGAAAAGCCTTTGATATCTCCTGCCGAGCATCACAAAGTCTCGGGGAAGAATAAATAAAATTAATCTTCTGCTTCTGCTCAATGCCTTTCACCCGCCATGCCTCCTGCTTATTGATACATCATTCTTGATTTCGCAGCCACCATGCTTTCAGGATTCATCACCTGTTTAGCCTTGCTTTTGACACACGATCATTCCCCAGATTGAAGATCCACCAGGAGGACAGGAACAGGTCGGGGTTGCGGCTGGTAATGAGAGTCTGTGCGGTAACGGCAAACACCGGAGCTTCAAAAAAGGGAGGCGCTGACAGCTGACGCCAGATAGGCACCATGATTTCAATCTGGCCCCTCAAGAATGGAGCTTCCTCCGTATACATCACTCTAAATAAACCTTACACCAAACCTACATAATATAACAGCCTGATTGACAACAAGGAATTTGATTTGTATCAGAATGCCAATTATCCCGGAAGCAGGGGCGCAAATCTTATATTTCCAACTAGGCCACACTGACAGCCCTGTATACACCTGGACTGTGATGCAGCCACCCTCCCCTTGAGCTACAGCAGAACAGTGTTCCCTTCTAATACAGAGAGGTGGCCTTTGGGGCAGGGGGGGGGCACATCTCATTTCACAACATATCAAAGCCCTTGAGCATCTTCCTGTGCTGGGAGATAAGCAGACTGCAGCTCCCAGCAAAGGAAATTCAGCTGGTGAAAGCATGACAGAGTGATAGGATGTATCCTGCGGACGGACAGAGGATAAAAACAACATGATGAACATAAACATCAACAATGCACCCCCACCACCACAAAACAACCCCCCACTCCTCCTCCTTCTCCTCTCTCCACAACCACAAACTCCACCTGTCACCTCAACACACCAACAACAGCCACAACGCAAATCTCTGATGTCTTCGAGAAGAACATTGCACTTGGTTTATTCATTATGGCCTCACTCCAACTTTCTCCTCTCTCTCTCTCTCTTGCACACTCACTCTATGAACGCATGACTCTGTGCACCTAGACCTATATATATATATATACACACACACACAATATTGATAAGATACTGTGTCTATATCAAGTATTCAGGAGCCTCTATGTCATTTATTTTGTGTGGTTTCTTTTAGATCCAATGTGACTTTTGTTTTATGTGTATATTTCTTTCCATTATTTAAGTATCTGTACAAGGTGCCGAATCGTGGCTCAGAGTAAAATCAGAATTGACACCTAACTCCCCACAAGTAGGACAGCTGAATTACGTCAATCTTTGGGGACTGCTGTGAGCTAAAGCCCCCCAGTGAGCTAACCCCAGATGATCAATGCACTCAGAAGACGCTAGGGTGTCTACTGCCCTCTATTCCTTTTCCGAGACGTCTAGGCCAAACATCTGACCGAATGGTTCAAGTCAACACACTCAGCACACCAGATCAGTGTTCATTGATTTTCACAGCTGTCAATGACCCTGCAGCAGTATGGATCCCCCGTGTTATGTCTATGCATCATATCAAAGCCTTAAAAGCCTTCAAAGGTCAACTGAACAGGACTTAATGAAAACATGTTTATCGGGTCTGGAGCTCCCTGGGTGTGATGCAATCCGTGAATGAGAGAGCGGCAATTGTTCGTTAATACAGCAGACACACACTTGTCATTGCTTAATTCCACTGAACTAGATCTAACATCTAAGATCACCGCAGGTGGGTACTCAGAAATGTTCACGCCCCGATGTTCTGAAGATCTATAACGTTAAGAGTGGCAACTGGAATCATGGTTCTTATGATGCCATGTGTCAATTGCCACACGACAACACTTCCAACATGCACCTGGGATTGGCCAAGCACCAGTCTGTCCCTTGTTGTCACAAAGCCAGGATGGGACACAGGTGGTGTAATAAGTGCTACCTGTGTTTTAGTTTTTTACCTGAAAAGAGATGTAGATGTTAATTGAGGTGATGGGTTAAATACAATACATGGAAGAAGGGTGCGGCGGGGTCACAAGATCAGGGGATGATAGATGAGCAGGAGATCCAGGCCTTGGCAGTGGCAGGAAGCCAAGTCACATATGGTAGAATATTACTAAGCGAAATCATCGCTCTCACCCCACAGCCTCGGCACTCCAACACAGATCACATGACTTCTGGCGCTGCAGTCTCCCAACACATCCAGATCTATTATTAGCTCATTAGGAACCTGAAGGGGTAATTAACTCGCTTAATAGGTCTTTGTCGCAAGTGTTACTTTAGTCTCAACAACTATCTACACACACAATCAGGGGCACTAAGCACTGATACGCACTTTTAACTTCCACGATCTCCATGGTAAGCTACAAATAGAATGTTTAGTAATTGTTTTTTGCTTTTTGCTTTCTTTTGACCCACGCCAACTTAAAAGATTAATTGAGTATAACTAATGTATTTGGAGTGCGAATTATTGGATTTTTTTTTTCATTTCCACATTTTATTTTATTTGCAATTTGCCACAGACGAGGAACTCTCAAATCAAATCACTGGTGGCTCTGGTGAGCAAAAGCGTACTGAAACTTTGCAGCCCATTTCTATTTATTCCCAAGTACTTCAAGAGGTGAACCTGAAAACCAAATCAAAAGGTGGAGACTGGTATCACAAACTGCTGTTGCGTGAGAAAAATAATAAAACCTGCTACTTCACAAATCCCCATCTCCTGGCTTTAAAATCATGAGCTGCGCTAATGTGAAGCAAAAAAAACAACAACAAAAAACGCAGAAAGATGGAAACAAGTTTTCGGTAATTGGTATTCCTCCGAGACAGCGAACAGTCTCTGCCAAAGACCGATAAAATTGATTACGTCTATAAGGCCTGTAAACATATAAATCAAGAGGTCTGCATTGTGTTATGGCACAGGGGAAACACACTCCCGTCTCAGTCTACTATAGAGCCTGGGTAAGCCTATCGGACTGATGCAGGGTGGCCTTTGATAAGGACAGTTGTCATCCTCAGTTATGAATGAACGCATTACCGCGTAATTTGACTTACGGGAACAAAACTGACAGCTTGTGGCGGCCAGATTGAGAGGGTGATGCTATTGCCAACAGGACTGCCTGATGCATTTTCCTTGATATGAGAGAGTACCCATATTCAGTCTTGGTCGCCAACGTCCGGACTGCTGAATTCCATATGGAGACTGATACTCAAGCGCCATTCCTCCTAATAGCTTCTGATGTACAGCTCTATGTTTAATCCCAAAATAAAACCTATGGGGAACTCTGATGACTGCAATAATGCTTTTATAAACAATTAAATCACAGACACACGGAAATAAAATGATGCAACATTTTTAACGGTTGGTGTATTACAGTGGAAGCAAAAGACCATCCATTAGCATCTATTTATAGTGAACAGGCCTCTCCACTCAAGAAGGAAAATATTTCATTTTTTTAGGAGAATGCACCAAAGATATGAGGGTCCAGAGAGCAAGAGTTTGTATCTGAAGATCAACTGGACAAGACAATCTGCTGGTCAAATCCATAAATTAAGAATGAGAAGAGTACTGACACATCAAAGCAGCCACACCCTTCTGCGATTCTTACATTGCTGTCAATTTATTCAACATGGGACACGTCATCGAAAGGCCAGTAAACAGACAGCACCTACAGTCTGAGATCTATTGGCATCCACTGTAGGGACTACATTAATTGGACTAAGTAATGGAAGGCAGTCATCACATATGCAGTCAATGCCTACAACAAGAGCTCGAGCTATAATCTGTAATCACTCACGTGTGGAGGGTCTACAGATTAACTCCTTCCATTTGTTTGCATAGGGAACCCCCCCAACACACACCAAAACAATCTGGTCTGTCTCCCCCATCTCTCTCTTGCTTTCTCTCCCTTCCCTCTCAGTACCCTGACTCCACCTGCCTTTATTCCCCCTCCCTCCACAGCTTCTCTCACATATTGCAGTGCTTGTAAATCGAAGGGGAAATTGCAACAGCCTGTGAATGCCCCCACCTCCTTTGTTTTTAAGAGAGCCCCTTCGGCCAGATTGCTTTATTAGCCAACACAGAAAACACAGAGCCATTACACCAGTCTCCATCTGTCTCCATTTGGATCTTTATTTCACCCTTGTGGCAGCCTGCTCGTCTCTCTCGCGCTCGCTCTGTACGGAAGTGCATTTACCTGGCTGCTTCATTAAAGGAGCAGCAATCCTGCTATTCAAACTCACAGCGCTACGATAGTTAGGGCAAATTTTACCATCGGCTGTTCTTGGTCCATACTTGTTGCCGAGGTCTTTCAGAGCCTTTTTAAACAATGAAAAAAAAAGGCCAAATGGAAACAAAACAATTAATGCAAAACAATAAAGTAAATAATAAATAAATACACCATGCTTTACCACGTGTGCTTCAGATTTCTGTGCGACACTCATTTGATTCCCCTGTCCACTTCCTCGCCGGGCTGACCACACACTGTTCCTTTAACCCAGTAACTGTTTCTTCAGGTAGAAATCAAGGCAAATTAACAGTAAATCCAGGGTGCTCATCAGTGCACACATCCCTGCATGTAACTGCTTCAAACCGCTTCAGTAGAGTTTTGAATTTTTGAATTACTGAAGCTTTCCATAGAACAGCTTGGTGTTTCACTGGCATATTGACATTGGCGTTTTCAGGATAGCACCCTGAAACTAACACCGAAAAGGAGAAAACAAATGTATGCAACTGACCTTTCGCCTTTTAAGCATTAGTAGCTTATTTAAGCACTTGCCGACATGAAGATGGTGGCAGTTTGAATACATTGTGTGTTTGCAGTATACATTTACCATACATTATAGTAAATTATTACCACTACCCCCTTTAAAAATAATTGGACCCCCAAGTAGCTGAGTAGCCTATTACAGATTTAAAAAAGGGGAGGGGGAGGGATTTCTTACATTAATATCTAACTCAGCATCTCAGAAATCTTCCAAATTACACAACATTTCCCATAAGTGCTGTTAGGCTACACTTTTGCACTAACGAGGAAACAATTTGCGCATATGTATCCAAATCCACTTTGTGCTGGGCTAAAGGTTAGAATCCCTGCTGGGACAATATACAGTAGCTCGGAGCACAGGGCTATCAATTACAAACCTTGTACTCAAGCAAATAACAAGCATTATCACACTTCAGGGAGAATAGCACTGCACTTACATTGAATATCTAGTATTGCTGTCAGCTGACTGAATCTGCCGGGTGATACGCTGTGTAAACACACACACGCACACACTCAAAACAAAGGCTTTTAAAGAGAACAGATAATCCATGTGTTGGTATGATGGGCAGCTTCAAAAGAGAAAGTCGGTGCTTCATTACCAAGTCTAATAACTTGGACCACCACTTAAAAAGCCTTGTGCCATAATAGTCATTGATTTTTGATTAACATTAATAAAACTGATGCTTTGTAAGTATGAATTTTAGAGCAGTGTTCAGCAGCACTCAATGACCCAATGGTAAGACTCAATCTTAAAAATGGATGATGCTCAGACAAATGGATCTAAAATGAGAAAACAGATACTGGCATTTTATATCCCCAGGGTTTGCAAAAGACAATCACATAGACCAATTTAATTCAATACACAATGAATGTCTTTATGTAACTGCAACCTAATGGATATCTAACAGCCATGGACAGAGAATCCAAGTCCTCTATCCCGGACTGTGGTTTTGAAAATGCATTCTTGAGGACAATGATCCGGTCCATGCTGTCAAAAATTATTCCTAACAATTTCACTCAAACAAAGTGAAATGATGCCTAGTCCTAAGGATCAATACAGTTATAAGAAAAGAGGAAAAGAAGGATGCAGTGAAAAATAAAACCCATCTCTCATTATTTACTTTGATTAATCATTTTCTTTCTCTATAGAAAACTGGTGCCAAAAGAACATTTTGGCTATAGTGCCAGTATCCTTTGGCACCCTTTTTTACAGAAAAAAACCAATTGATTAGAAAGAAAACAAAAAAAAGGTTGTATGCTTAACGATCACTTCAATTAACTAATTAAGAGCCCGAGTGGAAATGGAAAGCAGAGGACCTTTGACTCTTGATCATTCTGCCAGCGATAACGATGTCTTCAAACAGTTCATCTGCAAAAATGCAGGTGAGGGCCTGCTTTAAAAAGAACATGACAGACAAGGCTTTTTCGCCTGGAATCGCTGACATCTCTGTACCCTTTTGGTGATTCCACAAGCAGGGACAGCAGTGTCTTTCCGGCATCGTGCGTGTGTAAAAATTGCATTTTCCTTCCAAGAAGAGCATGTCCTTCAGAATTTCTGAGAAACCCTAATGGTCCGCGGTGCTGAGAGTGACCTGACGCTGGGAGGCTGTCTCTCTCTCCCCTGGGCCTCTCTCCCCTCCCACTGCTTGTGCTCCAAAACACAGGTCTCCCCACTCCGGCTCCCTGTGGCTTTTTCAATATTCAATCTTCACGCAAAAAAAAAAAGATAAATAAAATTCACTCTCAGGAGAAAAAGAAAAAAGAAAAGGCTGGCGCGAACACCTGTGGTCGCCTCTGTCCTTGGTAACACAACCTCCAGCTGATAGCGATCGATGAGAAATGTGACAAGAAACCGAGGGGGGAGAGAGAGAGTTGTTGGAGGGGGGCGGCATACATTGAGAGATTAAGACGGAAGACCTTGGTCACATTTTGACCCGTTGCAGTGTTTCGCATTAAACTGGACAAGCCGTGTAAAGGGAGCAAAGCCAGAAACAGGTTTTAGTGTAACAAATATAACCATCACTTTCCTTCCTCACTGTGTTCTCCAAAACAGTGCCTTTGGGTCAATCATAACCACGGGAAGGTGGCGTTAGGAGGCGCCCACTGTGGGAAGCTGCTGTAATGCATTTCTGGAAGTGATCTAAACATTTTAAAGGAAGTTCCTGCTGAGAAACAAACAGTGCAGAAGTACAGGGATGTGCACTAAAACATAGAAATGAAACCCCTGACTTGAGATGAAGAGTGCTCTCTCCTTCTTTTGTATTTTTTGCATCTACACTTCTAGGATTAGTTGAAATTTAGTCACATTAACCCCCTAGGAAGCAGCTGGAAAATCAAGGCATCAGCTCTGGGATAAAATAATTAACTTAATCAATGCAATAAAATAAATGATTAAAGAGTGAATATTCCATAACAAAGCTTCTCCACTAACCTCCCCTCAGCAGAGATTGTGATGTGTGGGTTTTCTTGCTGTGTTAAAATGCATCATAATGTCAAGCGTATAGGTATACGTGTTGCTATGCACTGCAATGATCTTTCATTTTTTGTTTTGTTTGTTTGTTTCTTGGGGGGGGTTGATTTTTCCTTCATTGTCCTCTCTGGCCCAAGTGGGGTGTGTGACGTCAGTCAAACGTCAAGCCTGATCACGCACACTGCCTTCTGACTACGGCACAGGAGCGGACAGCAATGGCTCCAATGATTTCCATTTATTTTAACCCTCTATTTTAACAGAGCTGCTGATAAAATTGTAGTCAATTTAAAGCCAAAAAATCATTGAATGTGAAATACTTGAAGCACATGGGTTAATAATCAAAGAAGCTGAGGGAACTCTTGCTTTGAGAGGCTGAAGGTTTTCAGAGGAGTGTTCCCAGGGGATTTGAAATGGCTGAATGTACCAAATCACCAGTTTAATGGATCCGAAGGAAATACTTCCAGGTGTGTCTACATTGGTGCCACCAGAGACGTGCTGGAAGGGGCTCTCCAGTACCAGTGCTGGAAACACCTGCTTTACACCTTTCCCTTCCTCGAGAAAGACAATGGCCCACAAGACTGCATATATTTATAAAGAGTAGGCAAGGGGTGCAAAGTGATCTGTTTCAAAGATAGTTACTGAAATGTCCTGGGGAAGTTCTGCTCTGCTTTTGGAACTGAACTGGAAGACTCCACTCCTACCCACCCCCCTATGCCACCCCCAGAATTGGCCGTCTCTGCGTCTTGGCTAGCCTGGCTCCATGGCATGTGCTCTCACAGTAGCTCACAGTCCAAAAGCAGTGCTCTCTGGGGCTCAAGCAATTCGGCTCAGGTGTGAGCCATTACTGCAACCCCAGCCTGCATTCCCTGTTGGCTGGTTGGCAGGACAGATGTTGACCAAATTCATTTCTTCATCTGCTACAGTTGGCGTATTTTAAATACCACTATGCTCCCTGTCACATCTGCCAACTTCGTGAACCAGGCAGTGAAACATTTCCTAACACAGTTAACACAATTACAGTGTTGTGTGTGTGTGTGTGCGTGTGTGTGCCTGTTTGTTTTCTTGTTTATTTTTTTGTAACAAATCCAGCAAGACAGAAGCACAATTACAGCAAAGAGATGAGGATGTAATCCCTGCCCTGCCTACAGCTCTGTTCTGAAGCCTACTAATAGGAAAAAATAAACAATGGTTTTATAGGGTTGAATGGGAAATGTCTGCAAAGTCTTGTAAGCCCAGGTTTGAAGAGAAATCTGGATCCGCCCAGCTAACACACCTGATGAATGCAATGCAGGAGAGACAAGACAGGAAGAGATAGGAAGGGGCAGCTGGGGGTAGCAAGCAGCGGCTCAGGACAATGACCCCCGATTGAATACGGAAACACAGAAATACCGCTGAGAGAGAGTTCTGGCCAAAGACAGACATTTCCCTTCCCATAGCTCAACAAAAGCAGCCGTTAGGGGTGAACAGCGGATTTAGGACACAAGAACAGCATATTCTATTAAGATTAAGGATGCAGAGTGCCACAGTTCAGGGAGATGTATTTATATTTCCCAGGCTCTGTGTACTGGGTTTCCATCGAGACTGAGGGCTGTTCAGTGAACACCATCTGAAGACCTCTCGATAGTCTGACAATGTTGTCCTAATTAGAGCCACATCAGCTTATAAATCACACCAGGGCTACCCAGAGCCTGCTGTGCACAAATCATTATAAGCGAGATACAAATTCAACGTGAAGAGGACATGGTGTCCTTTGAAGAGTCCTCTTTCTTCAGGAACTTTCATTTAAAAAAAAAAAAAAATCACAAACACTAAGCTGGAGAGGAGAGGGAAGGGGAGACAGGCTTTTTGAATGGAAAGTAATTATGCAAAAGAAAAAAAAAAAGACTTGACTTTTCATCTTTTATGGCAAGATGTCTTTGGGGAGCTAATCACAGCGAACAAAGAGACAGGGTTTTCTGTGGGCTCTGTCAGACTGGTGTTGGAGGTGAGCAGAGGGAGGGGATGGCTGACGCAGCGCACTCTGGGCTGGATAGTTCCTCTTCCTCCCTTTGCTTGTCACGCTGTCCGCTGAATATCTCAATTTCTGTGTGTTTCAAATACATTATACTGGAATTTCTGGTCCAATTTTATTCCTTTCCCTTTGTTTTCAACATTTATTTGTGTAGGATTGTATTCGTATGTTCCCTTTGTTCTTTTATAAAATATAAACACAATAACATAATTAATCTGACAGCCTGTGTACACGCACTGCCCTTAATGCCTACATGGACTCCTGTTTTCCCTGCCTAATGAATCACTCCAGGTTATGGACACTGTGTGCTTTTTAAGTTGTATGTCTTTGCACTTTTGTACACTCCATGTATTGCAGTATTATATCTACTCTTGCATAAGCGCTGGCAATGTATTGTATTCGTAGTGGTTATTGATTATATTGCACTCTTGTAAACCTTTGTGAGTCGCCTTGCATAAAGGCATCTGCCACATTAATTAATAATAATAATAATCATAATAATAATGGAACTTGTCTAAAATAAATATATAAAAATACTGGCACTCATCCCACATGAATACATAAATACATAAGTTGTATAGTGTAGGTTAGCAAAATTCAGACTGCTCATTTTTCATCTGGAAATTAATACCAATAACTCCTTGGCTCAATACCATCTTGCAGGCTTTCCACAGGTTCCAATCAGCCATGGGTCTCCATCCTTGGTCCTGCAGAAACCCAACCTGGCAGGATTTACTCGCCACCCTCAAATCATCCACTTATAAAGTAGTACAAACATTTCACTCCTGAGCAATCGGAGGGAGTTCTGTTAAACTCGCTCTTATGGAGGCCATTTCTGACCAACGTGTGAATGCCCTTCAGCTCTTTACTAGACAGATGACAGATGACTGTATCACACTAACTGGACTTGGGGTTCTTCCGCAGCAGGGTTGGAGACCACTACTGAAGGATCTAGGGATGAGTCACGTACAGGACAAGGGGGAAGTCTATAGCATTCCTCGGATGATCGCGTAGAGATAAGTCTGTGTTCATAAGCGTTCAAGTACAGGAGCTGAATGGCAGGTTTCCGAATATCGGTCTCTGAAGAACGCTTGGCAAGGAGAGTGTCTATAATCCCCCCCGAGTCACTTCTGGAGATGCAATAGTTGACATGATACAGTTGCTTCTAAATATAGCATAACAAAAGGCCTGTTGCGTCCAGAGTGGTTGCGTCGTAAACAGTGTAAGTCGACCAGCTGTCATTCTGTGAGCTCTACTGGCCACACGAGGCTCACTGCCCCCAGGCACGGCCACTGCCTTCCTGTACGCAGCTGCTGCTCAGGACAGAAGACTGGCGCACAGTTGCCCAGTCCCAGCATGCGTGGCAGTGTGGATATACACGAATGTTCCCACACTTTGGGCTAATTCAGGGCTGTTTTCTTCTACTGGGTTAAAGACTCAAGCTATATATATTTGTATGTATGATAGGCCAATAAACCAAGTAGCATCTGCTGCAGCTCCACTGCGCCCCAATTATATGTCTGCAGTGGAGTTTGCAGCCGAGCTGAGCACTGTGTGTCTTGAGCTATGTAATTTTTTTTTAACTTTTTAATTTTGTTGATATTTTTTATCTTTTAATTGCAGAATGTACCACATTGTCTCCACGTCTGTTTAAGTGGCAGCGGTGGACTCGAGGTGATTTAAAGCAAAGCCCGTGCCCACCTCTGCATGCATGGCATATGGCTGTGGCCGAAGCTCCACTCCGTGTGACAGATCACTGTGTCGGCAAGCAACCAGAACGTCAGTGACGCGGCCCACCCGCCCGCCTGTATCTGGGGAGTCGTCTCAGGGAATGAGACATCACAGAGAGGAGCAGCGTGTTCTGTAGACAGGAAGTGCCTCTGGGGGCAATGTATTCCCAGAAAGGCTGCAGTCAATCCCCCTGCCTTGGCATCCATCCCGAGAACAGGCTCATCAAACTCTGGCCTCTCTCCCATACCTCCGGGCTAACCCGACCGCACAGACACATTGAGAATGTATTAACTGTGAAAACACTGTCATCTTTTCTGGCAGATGAACCAACAAAAAAAAAAAAAAGTAAAAATAAATACAACTAAATCACTCCTCCCCTCCTCTCTCCTCTCTCCCCTAGACCCCCACATGGCTCAGTTCTCTCTCAGTTGTTTCTGAAAGGAGAATGTAAATAGTGTATTTTCTCTGGATTGCAATGCACGGGAAAGAGAAGACAGATAGCCAACAGGCAATATGTGACTCCTGTGAAAATCAGCAACATTTATATTTAAGGCTAATTTGGGAATTTTGCCTGGGGTTTATGGGGAGTAGAGAAGTGAATATTGTATGGCAGAAAAAGTAAAAAGAAACTATACACTACAATAAAGAACTATAGTTAATTCCAGTAGTTTATATATGGTATATATATGTTTTATGTGACAATGTTTTTCCCATTCTTTCTATTATGTGCATATTGCTTTCCTGTTGCCATGCCAGATAAAATGCAATCCTACTTAAAAAATATTAATTTGCATTTGAGATCAAGCCAAACACACACACCTCAAATACTACATATGCAAGAAAGGTCGCGATTCTCTAAATATAACTTCACAGGTATCTATGATCAAGTTCTAAATAACCAAAAAGTTTCTAATTTATCAGTACACACAGGTTTGCATAATTCATAAATCAGCAAGTCCTTTGTCATTTACCAAACAATTTTAGTGTCACAAGGGATAGATTTCAAATGAAGGCAATGGAATGCAACCAAAAGGAATCCCTTTAAAAGCCAATCATTAAGTATTCATTGACAAGAATGCATTTTTACCAGGAATTTGAACAATGGAAGGGAAAGATACATTTTCTTTTTTACAGAGGTGTCTTCAAGGTAATGCATAAAAGAGGTGGTGGTAAGTTGAGGAGAAGAATCGTCTGATTAAAGTGGAATAAACGGATGGACAATGGGCACAGCTGGAGAGAGAGGATTCTCTTGCATTCTTCACACACCGTCATTCCTTCTCTCACTCCAGGACAGATAAGCCCCAGAAACAGACCGGCTCGTGTTATGAATGAATAATACGGAAGGCAGATGAATGCATTAACCAAGATTTTTTATTTATTTATTTATGTATGTATGTTAAGGAATTGCAAAAGAGCTTTATCCTGGGAGAATAAAAGGTACTTTTCAAGAGTGCTTTCTCATTTCGGCCTAATTGTTCTAATTCACCAGGTGTTCTCATGAATCTCTGCTGTGGTTGAGCACACAGAGATAGTATGCAAAACACGAACCATTCATTTGTGAGCTCACGTGCTGACTGAGCAGAACCGTATCTGTGCGTGTAAAGTGAGTGCTGGCTGGAGACTGGTATGCTTCCCAAAACATCAAACCCCAAGAAGTGAGAAGTGACCCATTTACTGTGTGTTGCAATGTAGCATTACCATAGGACCCTATATTCTCCAAGTTGGGACCACAAAGTGTTCTGTAATTGGAGAGAGGGAAAAGAAAAAGATGGGAAAACAATGAAACTGCTGCTGTACATTACAATAAAATAAAATAAAACAAAATGTACTCACACAAAAACAACCGAAAGAAACATGATTAAGAAAGGTCAGGGTCCAGGAGACCAGAGGACGGGCAGAGCGAGAAACAAAGAGTGCACACAGAGTTGGAACAATCCTCTGACTGTCACAACACTCACATCCCAGACCAGTCTGAGCTCCAGTTTCCTTGTGGCAAGTTAACAACAGCTGATTGTGTCCATGTCTTGAAGTGATTTATTTGGAGGGGTGGGCTGTTGCTCCCTTGACAATCCAATGGCCTGCTGCCCAGTCTGGATCTTCTCCAGGCGATACAGAACTGTGTTCTGCTTGTGTTGGATGTAAGTTCAAGGCAAGGTTATGACAGAGTCTCTGATCTTTCACTATTAGCCAATTCCTTTTCCTCACATGGAGCCTTTACTGTGGCCTATACTGGCCAATGAGAGGCCTACATAGACAATGTTTTCCATACACTACATGGTCAAAAGTATGTGGACACCCTTCTAATTAGTGGATTTGGATATTTCAGCCACACACATTACCGACAGGTGTATAAAATCAAGCACTCAGTCATGCAATCTCCATAGACAAACATTGACAGTAGAATGGGCTGAACTGAAGAGCTCAGTGACTTTCAATATGGCACTGCCATAAGATGCCACATTTCCAAAAAGGCATTACTCAAATATCTACCCTGCTAGAGCTGCCCCAGTCAACTGTAAGTGCTGTTGTGAAGTGGAAACATCTAGGAACAACAATAGCTCAGCCGCAAAGTGAAAGGCCACACAAGCTCACAGAATGGGACCGCCAAGTGCTGAAGCGCATAGCTTTTAAATATCATCTGTACTGATTGCAACAATCACTACCGAGTTCCAAACTGCCTCTGGAAGCAACGTCAGCACAAGAACTGTTAGTCGGGAGCTTCATGAAATGGGTTTCCATGGCCGAGCAGCCACACACAAGCCGAAGATCACCATGCGCAATGCCAAGCGTCGGCTGGAGTGGTGTAACGCTTGCCGTCACTAGAATCTGGAGCAGTGGAAACGTGTTCTCAGTAGTGATGAATCACGCTTCACCATCTGGCAGTCCGATGGACGAATCTGGGTTATCCAGGAGAATGCTACCTTCCCGAATGCATTGTGCCAACTGTAAAGTTTGGCAGAGGAGGAATAATGGTCTGGGGCTGTTTTTCATGGTCCGGGCTTGGCTGTCCTCTGAAGGGAAATCTTAACGCTACAGCATACAATGACATTCTAGGCGATTTAGTGCTTCTGACTTTGTGGCAGCAATGCCCCTGGGCACAAAGCGAGGTCCATACAGAAATGGTTTGTCGAGATTGCTGTAGAAGAACTTCAATGGCTTGCACAGAGCCCTGACCTCAACCCCATCCAACACCTTTGGGATGAATTGGAACGCCAACTGTGAGCCGGGCCTGATCGCCCAACACCAGTGCCCGACCTCACTGATGCTCTTGTGGCTGAATGGAAGCAAATCCCAGCAGTAATGTTCCAACATCTAGTGGAAAGCCTTCTCAGAAGAGTGGAGGCTTTTATAGCAGCAAAGGGGGAACCAACTCCATATTAATGCCCATGATTGTGGAATGAGATGTTCCGGTGTCCACATACTTTTGGCCATGCAGTGTGTGTGCTGCACTGTGTAGTACACAATACCAGTACACTGGTATTACAACCTTAGACTTAAACACCATGGTCCCCTGTAGCGTTGACTGCTCTAGCATAGGTATAGGACACAATATATTCGACAGCTTCCATTGCTAGTGCCATGGCATGTGTAATCTCCTGTATATTCTACTGTGTCTTTGCACAGGTTTGGGTGAGGATGGGGGGAGGGCATTGTAAGAGCTCTCATTCGCTGTGTGAAAGGAGTCCCACCACAGTTCACAGCACTGCTGACCACGGATTGACACCGGGCTTAATCAGCCTCTGTGCCTTGACAATGGCAATCTGGGCATGGTCAATCTGCGTCCGGGTGATACCGCTGAGGGAAGAAAAGAGAGAAACGTTCCAAGGAGAAGGTTCATTAAAATCGAGAACAGGCGCTGAAAGAAACAAAGAGCCGAGAGACAATGAGCACCGCTGAATGTCAGCTCTATACGGCCGGCGGTGCCATCAACTGCCAAGGAGCAGGATGCAGAGAGAGTAGACTGACGAGGGGATGAAGTGTGCAGCAGCAGTGTCTATCTGGTCAAGGTGCCTAGGATTCATGAACTAGGGGAGAGTGAGGGAGAGTGAGCTGACTGAGGGAGAGTGAAGGAGAGTGAGGTGAATGGGGGAGTGGGGAGAGGGTGAGGGAGAATGAGGAGACTGGGGGAGAGTGAAGGAGAGTGAGGTGAATGGGGGAGTGGGGAGAGGGTGAGGGAGAATGAGGAGACTGGGGGCGAGTGAGGAGAGAGTGAGAGAGTGCAGAGCTTGAGAGAGTGCTGGTGTTGTCAGTTCATATGTGTATGTGAAGGAGAGAGCGAGATCCAGGGTTATGAGAAGGAGAGAACTGTATGTATGTGTGTGTGTGTGTGTGTGTGTGTGTGTGTTTGTGTGTGTGTGAGGGGGGGCATCTGGAGTGCAGACAGACAGTGATGGATGGCTCCTTTCAGCCGTTTCAATAAGAGGCCAAGGGCTGCCTGGATCTCCCCATCATTCTGCCTGCCCCTCCGCCCCTCCAGGTATCATTAAAAAACAATTTACCGGAATCACATCAACCACAAGACCAAGCGTGGCTTAGAAAAAACAATGGGAAAAAAACAAAAAACAGTCTGCTAGAGAGAAAACATCAGGGAAATTGCAGCCCCAGGAGACTTGGTTGTGGTAACAAACTCTCTTTCTAAGAATGGTATTTTATGCTCTGGCCTCTGTGTGTGTGTGTGTATGTGTGTGTTTATTTATTTATGTTTTTGAAACTTAGCGTTCGTGATAGCTGCTTTAGAGCCAGCACATGAAATCTCAAGTCCTCTGGCTATCCAAGGAATGCTTTGTCAGCTTTTGCCCACCCACAGCCCTGCACTGGAAGGACCACCTGTACCTCACCGCAAGTTTGCAGAACAATCTGTACGTGGACTTGGAAGTATTTTCTCCTCCTCCATACAACACGCACTGTCAATACTAAACATGGTGTGCAGTGTTATGCTGTGCTTAAAACACTTAGTTCGTGGTTCACTAAGAAACCAAGTCAACTGAATACAAGCCATCAGGTTTGGCCTCTTAGTTTGAGGTGGCATCTAAAAATGAGCCCTCGTATTCAAACTAGATGTTCAAGAGAGTGGATTCCCTGAGGGTTAGGGTCAGGCTAACAAACTGAGATCAAGTTTTAAAGATAGCTCTGTGCCCATTTTGTTTAATAGTCTATGCTTTCACATGTCTGGGATCAGCTCTGAAGTCTACATTTCTTAGTCTAGGAGCTCTGATCACCTGTGAATTAACTCTCTTCTGCTGCACCCCACCTAAGTCCGTTTCATCTCCCTCCAGCATCCTGTAATTGTGATAATGTCTATTTGCTGTGGATGCCCTCATTGTATCTGGCTCCGTCTTCTTGGCTCCTCTGTGCAACTAATTGCATTACGGTTACCTGGTACCTGGCAGCCCGTCGGAGCACTTATGCCCTTGCGCCGATCGAACGGTTTTCCTAATGAGTTTATAATCTTACGCTAAATATAATCCTTTTGTGTTGATTAACTGGCAGTCACTTTGGGGAAAAGCATCAACTGCATGGAGGAAGGCATGAATAAATAAATTAATAAGATGCGTGTTTCAGATGGGATCTCTGGGGAGTGTGTGAACCAACTCCAATATTGAGGTAATGCATATGAAATGAGTGGTAACATTCAGGGATATTATGTCTCATACAGTCCCAGGCCCGATGATAATACAGGACCTTTTGATGTCTTGCAGTATAAATGATGTGGTCTATAATTGTTTTATTTTTATTTTACTGCTGCATTGCGATTGACTGAAACCAGTCTATTTCCAGGCAAATATTTAAGCTCTGTCCTATACCTGAAAGTCCAATTATTTTTTGAAGATTTATTTATTTATTTTTGGTCCTCCTCAGTTTCCCGCATGAGGTCATTTTCCTTTGAGTGAATCCAAAAGCACATGGACTCCCTTATCTCTCTCTCTCTTTCTCTCTCTGTCTAATTTAGTCCAGTCTTCTTCAGTGCCGCCTCACTAGGGTTTTCTTCAGTGACAGAGGTAGGGGTTGGCAGCACAGGCTTCTTATCTCGCTGCCTTCTGCTCGCAAGAGGAGAAATCAACAGAGCACTTCGCCAGCTCCAAACAGGCTCCACAAAAAGATCATTGCCCCCCTAATTAAGGAGCTCTGACACACAGCAGTGGAACAGAACTGCACAGCAGGCCAGAATTGGGCTACGCTAATGCGAGAAAGTGCAATTCAAAGTCAAAGAAAAATAAATAAAAAGAAAGTGGAAGATAGTGATTCAAGTGGGAAGAGCATGAAAAATGTGGTCACGGCCTGCTCACTGTCCTGACCTCAAGGGCACAGAACACCTCTGGGAGCAACTGGAGTGCCGACGTCCGAAGCTCCTCTTTTTTACACTGTATCAGCTGTGATTCCTGCTCCCCAAGATCCACTGTGCCAGCAGCTCTGGCATATTTGCGCAGATACTTATCACAGCCTCCGCCAAAAAGACACGTCAGCTGTGTGGAATTCCTGTGGATAAAGAAGCGACTGGCGGGGCAATTAGAAACTTTTTGACTCGAGTGTAAAGAAGCGCTGTTACGGAGCCCGAATAAACGCTTCCCGCGGCGCTTGTGCAAACAACACAACTCAGCTCGTGCCTCTTAATTGCAGAATATAGCTCTGCAAATTTAACCCGCAGGAAGTCCCCTGCTGCTCTCACACGCGCAAATGAGATTCAGCGCAGATCAATTTTCCCCTGCTCCTTACGGTATGCTTTTTGCACAGGGCCTTTCAGCATGTTTTCAGTGTCTGTCACAGGACACGTTTCGTGCATTTTGCACACACTTCTCCAGAAGTGTGGAGGATGCCTACTGAGCCCTCCAAAATCAGGGCAGACTGGAACTTTAGGCCCTGGAGTTTAATAGTCTGCAACCCTCTCTTTCAGTACAAACCATAACTTGGGTAGTTTGAAATCTATGGTGGAATGACAGCGTTTCATTACATAGGATTAGTCTGTGAGTGCCTTCTGCATGCAGTTGTAATTGAAAGACACATCCTTCTTTTTAAACAATGTTTCTTTGTGATTAATCAAGCTGAATCAAATAGAAATGGTTTGTTTCCTGGGAGTCCACCTGTTTATCACTGACATCTATGGTTGCCTGGTGAAAAACAATGTCGTAGTTTGCATCTTTCGTTGACACTATATTATATTATGTCCTATGTTACATAAATGTATTGTGTAGTAATTATACTAGTGGTAAAACCATAATTTATTGAAATCAGTAAGAAAGGTACTACAATACTTTATTCCTTGAGTAAGAGGTGGTTAAATATTGTTTTCTGGCCCTATCCATTTTCTTTTTCCAGAACTGTAAACAACCCATGAGAGCAGTACCCATCCGCATGAAATATAATTTGCAATTAGTATGACATAGAGAAAACTGAAATTTCAGACGGTAAAATCTGTGTAACTGATTTATAGCACCTTGCTATACCTGATGGCCACAGCGAACGAAAATGAGACAGCTCATTCCTCATACCGCCTGACCTTTCTCACAGAAGCGCCCGCCACGATGGCATTGCGTCGCCCTGCCAGTGACGAAGGACTTTAGGTAACGGAGACCCTTTACAGAAATAAATAAATAAGGAATGACATTCTTTAATCTCAAACTTGTCAGGAAGGGGGACCGGGGGGACGGGGTGATGTCTGGGAGAAAGTGATACATTATTTTCCATGGTGTGGTATTTTGCAGCAATCCCTCCTGTACCCAATTTAGTGTACTATGTGCAATACTGATGCAGAGTGTTGGATTTCACATTAAACAACCAGGGGAAAAGAGAGAGAGAAATGGAGAGGTGGAGGATAGGAGAAAATGACCCTTGAGCCAAAAGCCTCAAAATATTTAAATTGAAAGGGGGAGGGCGAGGAGGGGTGTATTGTATCTACTTAATTTGCATTTGGCAAAGCAATAAACAGCAAACAAACAAATCCCTTCTTTGCACCATGCCAGTGTCTCTCGTGTCAGTTGTAGATTCACACTTTGACACCAGCGAGCAGCTTATTTTGCATCACAGCTGCAGACATCTAGTTGGCAATTTGGAGCCAGCAGAGAAACTGATAACTCTGCCAACCTTAGCAATGCCCCCACTATAGACTACATTACCTCTGCCCCTGAAGCCTGCCAGAGGACTTGCATTTTGAATTAGCACATTAGTGAGCATGGGAAAATAAGTGAGGATTAAAATGCAGCTGAAAGAGTTGATACATTGCACAGGGTCTTATTTCCCCAAGCAAAAAGGACTATTGGGTTACAATTGTGACTTCATTCAGGGTAATGGGACCAAAGTAATACACTATACAAGTGTGTCCCAAACAAGTGTGCAGTGACCCAGGCAAGACTGGGGTGAGAGCATTTCATTCAGATTTGGCAATTGATTTGATTAAAGGCTGTTGCACACTGGATCTGACACGTTATTTGTAGTGTGTGAAGGAAATTACACATTGATCTGTTAAACTGTACCAGGTACACAGCCTGTCCCCTCCATCCACTGGTGTGTGTCTCTCAAGCTACGCCACTGTTTCTTTACCTCCTCAAGTATAAAATTAAAAAAAAAACACAAAACCTACACCTCACCATAAAGACACAAAAGCAGAGTGCATGGTTCAACATTAAACTATTTATTTGAAAGTTCAAATCTCTGTAAATAATGTAAGTCACTTCTTTCTAGGAGAACTCTCGCTACATCAATAGGAACCATTCATGCCCAGCTCCTCCGCGATAGCTTGCCATATATTGTCTGGCTATATTTATCTAATTCTTCGTGGTTAGACACACAGATGATAAGCTTTTCCATCAATCCACATGTCTTCCTCCCGTTTCTCATTGTTCAATGTAATTTTGAACGGACATAAAATTGGAATGAACATATTTCAAATCTAAAATTGAAGCATCACTGTTGTACGACAATTATGGACTAGGTGTGAATGCTGACATACACTCGTTTTGTTCTCTTTTCATGCATGTAAAAATCGCATGCATCATTGGATCCAGTGTGCAAAGGCCTCAACACCGCACAAATATTCAGACTGCTGAACTGTGATAATGCACCGCTGTGCACAAAGCAGAGACGTTTCAATATAACCCACTATATTATCTGCTCCATTTTAAGGCCGAACAACAGCCCTGAACACACACTCCAGCCAACACTACCTTGTCAAGCTAGACCCAGGAGAACTGACACACAATACTGTTTGGGCAGTAGAAAAATAACCCCAACCTAACAAAAGTCTAAAAAACAACAACAAAAACTGATTCAATGTTACAGTAAGGGCCCACACATCTACCCTTTTAATCAGCACTGGGTCTAAAGGATGAGACTGCAGAGACCAGCATCTCTCCCTGGTCTATAAACTGGGAGTAATGGCAACAAACTGCCCAGGCCATGTATCAATAGATTTTGACCAGCAATGTTAGCCCTACAGTGTGCTCTGACACCCTGTTTAATATATTGCGACCACCCCAGATTTAGCAGTTGATTGAAAAAGGCATGTGTCAAGCATGATGAAGATCGGCACCAATCCCCCCTTGGACTGCAGGAATTCACTTTTGATCTTCCAAGCCAATCCAGATACCTATCTCCACTGTGCATACAATCAGTCACTTTAAAAAAAAGTTATATCCAGATTAAAATAAAAACAAAAGTCAATTCCATTTTCTTGTCTGTCTAGCCATGAGCGGGGAGGAATTCACAGATTTGTTATTAGCTCATCTGAAAGCCATTATAGAGGGTATTAAATATGTGAAGGCCTCTTGCATGGGTGGGGGGTGATCAAATCCGGGGCAGGAAGGGCTGTGGCTGAGACAGATTAGACATCTACTCAACTGCCCTTTTCACGTATGAAAAAGAGCATTTTTAGAACATTATTAGGTAATAACAGCCACTGGGTTATCATCACTGTTGGCTTTACCGCCCCCTCAGAGCGCATTCCTTGGTCGAGGTGAAAAGGACACGTCTATATCATCTCCGCTGGTCAAGTCTGAAGCTGCAGGGGGCAAACCTCATCAGGAGGTGCTGTAAACAAATGGGAGAAGGTGTCTATCATCCATCATCTTCCTGCTAGCAGTTATGGTTTTTGACCTTGTAATTATGCTAAGACTCATCTCCCTCGTCTCAAAGGTTGATCAAGGCAGGGCCTAGTCAATCCAAGAGGCAAACAATACCCTATTAGAGCAACCGATGTGCTAATCGGAGAAGGCCAGCATTCACCAATATTCTCAACATTGTTAAATACACAACTCTGATCAACAGATGCTTCCACAGGTAACTCTCTCTGCACTTGCTGCCAAGCCACCCAAAACAACGCTTATGAGCCAGAGCTGGCAGTGCACTGAAGCCACTGTCCTGGATGCGCTTGAAACATACGGCACACTGCACTTGTGCTGTGATTGCGAATGCAAGTCTGTGTACAGCAGCATTTTCCGCGGTGCTGGACGCGTGGTGACTTAAACGCTGACGACCTAGAAACATCTAGTCTATCAAGGATTCAGAGAAGGAAAGTCATCGTTGTCCCCCCATTTTCATATATATGATTTCTTTAGATAATTTGATTCAAGACATCAGTGCCCAGACCATCTACAAGATATATCTGAAACATTTCTGTTCATCTCCTATTTTATTAATATGTACAATGTAACGCCAGGGGGCAAATACTGCGGCTCTGTGTTGACTGTTTGTTATACAAATTTAGCTGGTGCTATTATTTCCACACTTGGAGCTACAGCTTTGGCATTTAATACTTCTTCTGTTACAAAATTTTAAATAGATGACAACAGAATACAGAAAGTGTTAGTTAGTTACTGAGTGATAAAATAATCCATCTACCTACTGTTAAAAATACTACAGCAATATTGTCTGTAATCATTCCCCTGTGTGATCCAGTGAGACAATGACAGCCCCTTAATCTCGTCTTCTTAACACAGACTTGGCAGAAGCTGGTATCCTGAGTTTTCGGTTAACCTGCTTCTGAACAACGTTAATTCAAGTTCAATTTTAGAAAAGGGAAATCATTGTGTATTTTGATTAATGTTTTAAAAGATTTAAATGATTGTCAAGTCTTAGACCTGAAGGATAGAGAAAACAGTTTAACTCCGTAGTCCTCAAGACAAATTTCTCTAAGGCTTTTCAGTGTGACTAGTATTACTAAACGATGGGAATAAAATTAATTCCTCTGGATGATAAAGTGGGGTCAGTATAAGTGCAAGCTCTAAATATCAGCATTCAGTGGAAGTCCAGGTTCAAATGTAGCTTCAATGCAATGCCAGTCAGGTTTAATTGTCACACATCAAACCATTCATTAGTGTGTTTTTTTTGTCTTTTTGTCCAATTACCTCATAAAGTTCCAAGACAAGCAAAGAGGTAGATAAGGTAAGAAAAGCTAGGCAGGGGCTCTATAATGGGATAAATAACGCCGGTGGGCTCAGATTAAAAGTAATTTCCCTTAATTGCATGGAACCTTGGAATCTCCTTGATTGCTTGTCTGGCTACCTGCTGCTAAGAAGTCGCTGGCTGTCAAACTTGAAGCCTTTCGTAGCTGAAGTCTGATCAACCAACAGCAGTTTAATTGTGTGTGTGTGTCTATCTGTGTGTGTGTGTGTGTTAATGTGCCCAGACTGATAATATGTCAGAGCTGTGATTTCACACGTCTGCTGCAAAGAGGGCCCCCCCCCCCCGAGACTCCACCGCACAGAGGGATAGAAAAAAAAAAAAAAAAAAATCAACAACAGCCAGCATTGGCTTCTTCCAGCAGCTGTTGACAGCAAAATATATAAATAAAAGAAAATATCAGTGGCGGAACACCTTAATTAATCCCACGCTCTGGGAAGCGGGGCTGCGCGGATCCGATAGATGCTGGAGCTCCCTCCTCAATCACACCTCACATCCCCATGGGCTTTAATTACTGCCAATACTTTGTAACAAATTGCCAGGGAGCTGTTTAACATAAACTACTGAACTTTAAAGAGTCGCCAGATGTGGGCGAATGAAGCGCAACAAAATGGCTTTTTAGTTACCGACAGAAAAAGCCCTGGTTGTGCCATCAGACCTTGTATTCCAAACTGCTGCCTCAGACACACCTCTGAGAGCCTGATCCACAAAGCTACAAATTAACACCAAAGCCCCTATGCCCAGGAGAGAAGGAAAGAAAATAAAAGGATTATTTCCATAGAGCACTCAAGGAGAGAGTAATAAGACCAAGTGTTCTCACCATACCAACATCATCTCGGAAGCTACCATTGAGATACATGCAGTATTTAATCAATGGACACTCAAGACTCAACAAACCCCAGACATTGTCTTCCACACAGGAACACCCATCACAGGTCATTTCTAACATCTTGGCTCTTGAGAAAGAAGCAAACAGAGCAAGACAAGCAGGTTTCAGATGATCATGTTCTCTGTTTAGGTTTTGTCCTGTTTTGGGTGACAAGGGTCATGGTTCAAAAGGTAATGCTATGCTTATCTGTTCAGTTTTTGTTGCTACACACATTTCTACACCACAAATAACAACAATCAGATGTTTTGTACTGGGGAATGTTCTACACTCAACATCAACCTCAAAAGGATAACTGCTTATTGACCTCATCACTGAAGTATAATTGCACTAAAGTACCAGGACAAATGTCATAGCAGACCTCTGCACTTTGTTATGAAGTAACTCACTCTAGCAGAATCTCAAGCAGGTGTGTCGACTCACAAGATCAACTCAAGAATCAATTGTCCGCACTGAAGAACAAAAAACTGAATTACACTATATGGTTCTTTTTATTAACATAATTATTCAGGAAGGTACAAATCATTTTAAATGATCATTTTCCAACACCATAAGGTCATTCTCTGAGCTGTCTGCAGTTGAGAAGTACAAATCAACCTTTGAATTATCTTGAATTGAACAAATCCACTCTGAATATTAAAACTAGGCCTCTTAACACACTGTGGTCTCATTCCCGCTAGCAAATCACAACTGAGGTTCTCACTGGCCAATCACTACAGACGTCCATTTAAATACACCAATCACATATGTGGGATGTTGGCTATTTAGTTTAATCAAAGCCAATTCTTTTAAAGTGAAGAAATATTAAACCCATATTCTTCTGAAAGGGGACTGATTTCACTGTCACAGGCTTGTTTCACAATGAGCCCTGTTGCATAAGCAGTGAAAGTTGCGGTTAGTACCAAAACACGACCCGCTCTGCCGTTTGACAATCATGAGTTCAGAGGAAAGGTCAGTGGTGAACAGCTCCAGAGAGCATTATTCACACAATGTATCAATGCGATAAAACAGTACACAGTCCAGTTGGAAACATGCCAAGCCGAGTGTGCATTACAGATGTGTAGATGCTGTCGTTGGTTCTGTTTACAGCTGTTGGCATACACAACAGGGGGGAGAGTGGATCCAGATGTTGTGTGCTTAGCAGTGGGTCATGGATCATCAAGTGATACTGTATCTTAGATATTGCCCTAGCACATCTGCTTTATTTTACTTTGTGATTTTACTTCTTCAAAATAGCAGTCCAATGCCAACTTAAGCAATCATCAGCTTTGTTTACATTGTGTGGTACTTTTGCACACGTCTGGAAACATTGCTGCACTTGGCTTTTGGAAATCCTCATCAAGGTAAATCACATTACTGTGCTTTCCTCATTGTATATCAGAGCATAAGTTTAAAAATGTAAGTCACTATACCATGACAATTCTCAGCAAGGGAGTGAGACTGCAGCTGTTCCTCTACAGTCCTGCCACAACACAATGAGCGTGCCCCGAAAAATACAGAAGCTGTCTCACTTCCTTAAACTGATTGGTATAAATATCACCCTTCTGCATGACCTGGCCCTGCATGATACCAGCAGGGTTGCCAAATGTGAACATGTCTCCTCTGGTTCATCCTAAGCACTTCAAAAGCAGCTATAATCTTGGTGTCAAGGCAGCTTGTTTTAATGACGAAAAGGTTGCGTACTAGAATACTGAACACCATGAAAAGCAGTCATTAGTGAAACCCGGGAGAAGGAGCGCTCGTGATGCTGCACAAGAGCAAGGGATTGGTGGGGAGATCCCAATGCCGAATTTGAGACAATTATCTAAAGAGCAATCAAGGCCCGTGACAGCTCCAACCCAGCACTCATTTCCCCCCAATCTCACCGTCATTCCGCAGTGACAGATTGAGGCTGATGGCAAGTCTTTGCATGTGAATGTTAACACTCATCACAGAGACAAACCCCTAGGCTGCCTGTCTTTGTGCCAGTCCCCCCCCCGCTGCCAGCCTGCCAGCCCGCCTGCCTGCCTGTCTGTCTCTCTGTCTGTCAGTCAGCCTGAGACAAGGGAATGTTTCCTGCTGTTTTCACACTGGGTTGGGCAGGGGGGTATCAACCATCACTTACTTTTACACCTTTTCAACAACTGGAGATAAAATACCAAATTAATAATTATTCTAGTTTTACAAAAGGATAAAATGGTGCTCTGATTTAAAATGATTTAAAATGATTTCTGCTGATTGCACAATGCTAAACTTCAGTGTTTGAAATTTGGCACAGGCATTGGGAAGTGCTTCTTAACGTGGCCAGGACAGTTCCTAGCCTACTCTGGTACTAAGAGGTCAAGGTCACACTCAGACAGGATGCGCATGGAACAAAACAGGATGGGGAATTGGCCATGGGCAACAGATGGAAGCTGAGCAACACGAGGTGGCTTTGTCACAGTACTTCCACGAAAACCAACAGTCAAACCTAGGAAAGAAAGACAATCCAAAATAATCAAATGAAAAGTAAAAATCTTTTGAAGCATCTGTGGGGAAGCGCTTCCATCTAACACAGATCTCTGAAGTGACTCTGAAGTGAAGCCAACTTTGAAGGAGAGCCAGGCAGAACCATAACTTCGGTTTTAAAATTCTCTCTTCACAGATGTCTGTTGTTTCAAGGCCAGATAGCCGTTGGCTTTCCCCTGCGTAAAGTTGGATGAGCAGAACATCTGCCCACTTGGGGTCGAAGGTCATTTTACAGGTTGGCTGTAAACGGGGAGAAGGAGGGGACACTGGAAAGAGATATCGGCCTCTTGGGAATCTGTGCATATGGGTATTCAAGTGGGTCATGTTTTCTCATGTTAATTTACCCTTTAACATGATTTTACCATAGTTTTACAGTGCTTTCCTATGATTTTAAAATCCCTTCACTGTGTTATACTGCACTCTACCCAGAATGGTCTACCATAGTCAACATGCCATAGAAATATTTGTCCTGGTCTATCATGGTATTCCTCTGCTCTAGTGTAGGAAAGCACAGTGAATCCTCTACAAAACTATGGTAAGAACTACATTTGTTTTCCAAGCTGTTACTGTAAGCCGAGAAGCAGCTATTGGAAAGATGAGAGTTTGCATTGTGCTGTGGATGCTCCCTTTGGATCTTGAGTCTGAAGTGATATTTCTTGCAAACAGGATGTTTTTTTTCTCCTTTTTCCAAAGTACACATCAATTACTGACACCATCTGAAATGAGTAGCAGGCCAAAACTGTTCAAAAATCTACAAACTGAAGTGTGTTTTTATAAATAAGCAAGGGGACATTTGTGGACTTTTTTGGAAATCAGAACCCTGGTGGGTTGTAGTGTCTTCTAAGTGGAGCTTTCAGTTACCTGATTAACCTTTTTTATTTTATCACACTCACACTCACACTCACACTCACACTCACACTCTCACACTCTCACTCACTCACTCACTCACTCACTCACACACACTCACTCACACACACACACACACACACACACACACACACACACACACACACACACACACACACACACACACACACACACACATATATTATATATACACTCACCTAAAGGATTATTAGGAACACCTGTTCAATTTCTCATTAATGCAATTATCTAACCAACCAATCACATGGCAGTTGCTTCAATGCATTTAGGGGTGTGGTCCTGGTCAAGACAATCTCCTGAACTCCAAACTGAATGTCTGAATGGGAAAGAAAGGTGATTTAAGCAATTTTGAGCGTGGCATGGTTGTTGGTGCCAGACGGGCCGGTCTGAGTATTTCACAATCTGCTCAGTTACTGAGATTTTCACGCACAACCATTTCTAGGGTTTACAAAGAATGGTGTGAAAAGGGAAAAACATCCAGTATGCGGCAGTCCTGTGGGCGAAAATGCCTTGTTGATGCTAGAGGTCAGAGGAGAATGGGCCGACTGATTCAAGCTGATAGAAGAGCAACTTTGACTGAAATAACCACTCGTTACAACCGAGGTATGCAGCAAAGCATTTGTGAAGCCACAACACGTACAACCTTGAGGCGGATGGGCTACAACAGCAGAAGACCCCACCGGGTACCACTCATCTCCACTACAAATAGGAAAAAGAGGCTACAATTTGCACAAGCTCACCAAAATTGGACAGTTGAAGACTGGAAAAATGTTGCCTGGTCTGATGAGTCTCGATTTCTGTTGAGACATTCAGATGGTAGAGTCAGAATTTGGCGTAAACAGAATGAGAACATGGATCCATCATGCCTTGTTACCACTGTGCAGGCTGGTGGTGGTGGTGTAATGGTGTGGGGGATGTTTTCTTGGCACACTTTAGGCCCCTTAGTGCCAATTGGGCATCGTTTAAATGCCACGGCCTACCTGAGCATTGTTTCTGACCATGTCCATCCCTTTATGACCACCATGTACCCATCCTCTGATGGCTACTTCCAGCAGGATAATGCACCATGTCACAAAGGTCGAATCATTTCAAATTGGTTTCTTGAACATGACAATGAGTTCACTGTACTAAACTGGCCCCCACAGTCACCAGATCTCAACCCAGTAGAGCATCTTTGGGATGTGGTGGAACGGGAGCTTCGTGCCCTGGATGTGCATCCCACAAATCTCCATCAACTGCAAGATGCTATCCTATCAATATGGGCCAACATTTCTAAAGAATGCTTTCAGCACCTTGTTGAATCAATGCCACGTAGAATTAAGGCAGTTCTGAAGGCGAAAGGGGGTCAAACACAGTATTAGTATGGTGTTCCTAATAATCCTTTAGGTGAGTGTATATATATATATATATATATATATATATATATATATATATATACACACACACAGTTATTTAAAGGTCAATTACAGATCACCACTACCTGGACCATAATTTGCAGCCTGTAGTGAAGTAATTAATTGATCCAGCTAATCGTCTAATCAGATCAATTAAGTTACTTGGAGCTTAGCTCGGATCAAAAGTCAGAAGACACCTGCGGCACTGGCTTGAGATCCCTGCTTTAAATGACACTGACAGGTGGGTAGGCAGCATGAGTTAAATCCCTCAAATCAACCTTCTCCCTCTGGTAGCCACCCCAGAGCCGGGCTTCCACTCATTATACTTACAGGGATTTGTAAAAAGTGGCTGAATCTCAAGCAGCAGAGATGCATTAGAAGGGCCCAATTTAGCAAGGATGAGCCAGGACAGATACAGGACACATTCCAGCCGAGTTGAGTAGCGTCGGCGGACGGTAAAATCCACAGTCTCGCTTGGGTCCCAAATTCTTAAAATCTAAATTAAAAACTTCACCCACAATACCTCACTGATCTGCAAGAGAGAGCGTAGATCCACTTGATAGCTTTTCAGACCCTGGGACATATAGAGATTGTCGCCTCCATTCATTTTGCCGGAGCTAGGCAGTGCGCAGAGGAAAGCACTGTTAAAAATTGTGGCCCTTATGCAAACCGCTATAGGAAGTCAAATCTTCTGATCTTGTATTTTTCAGTTCTTTTTTTCTTCCATATGGATTGAAAGAAATTAAAATGAAAAGCCGGCTCTTTGTTGTACAGTTGTAGAGCTTTTTGCAGAGACACGTTAAGTGCCTAAGTACTTTGAAAATGCTGCACACTGATCCTGTCCAACAATGGGCATTTGATAGGGATTTGGCATGACGTAGAACTTTGCCATTGTTTTTTTTTTTTTTCTTAATTGGATGAAGGGCTGACGGCTTAACTGGTACACCGGAGGAAAGGATAATTTCCCGAGATCAGAGCTTCTGTTTCCTTTCGAACCTACTTTCTGAACAGATATGGAGACAAAGTTTCTTATTGTGAATCGGGAGGCAGGGGGGGAGAGATAAAAATCTAATAAAAACAATTCAATGGCTGGGATGACCTCAATTGTTTTGTCATTTCGCAGGTGATAATGAGGCAATGATGCTCAGAAAGGATGCCAATTCATCCATAATCAAGTAGATCAATCATCCCTTTATGAATCTGTGCCATTCATAGCAAGTGGATAATTCTGGACTCCCACACACAGGCTTTTTATGGTGTTTGTATTATGCACTTATTTCATTTTAGTTTACCACAGGAAAGTGATTTTATTTTTCCTGTGATAAATTTTAAATGCAAACATCCCCCCCCCAAACAAAATAAAACACAGTGCAGCTTGGAAATAATGGTGTTCACATTCAAAGGAAAAGGGCACAATTCTTAAAGGGATATTTTGGCATTATAGACAAATGTCTTACTCAACCAGAGTCATGAGAATCCATGGAAACCTTTTTAATTCTGTGCGTCCAGTAGAAATTTGAATGTATCATTTAGTTAGTTTATCACAATTGCTGTAAGTCAATGGTCGCAAATTGCTGACTCTCAAAAGCCGGCTAATAGACCTTTTAAATACTTAAAAGCTGGGTGGATAGTACATTTGTACATTATTTATTCTCTATACAAAATCAAAAGTATTTTGATGAATATGTTTAAAAGGTATTTTTCTTTTGGAACTATCCCAAATTAATTTCTTCAAACTGGACACACAGAATTAAAACAGGTTTCCATGGATTTGTATGACTCCCGAATACCAAAGTATCCCTTTAAACATGAGACAGTAGTTAGCAGTTTTTACAATCTCTGTCCCAGATCTATATTTTAGGCCACATTTAAACTGGGATCTGTAGTAGAGTTTAACTTGGGGCTTGAACTTTTACCATTGGTGTCAGGATCATTCTCTCTAACTGAGCTCGCCAGCACAGCTACAAACTACAGCTGCGTCTCTTGCTGTCTTCAAATAAGGAAGCTCTACAGTAATGAATCATGCAAATTTTCATTAAAAACTCCATTGATGTTTTCTTGTTTGTTTTGATTCTTACGCTAATGACATTGTCAAATACAGGAGGAAAAAAAGGAGGAAAATAAAAGAGAAGATTATGTGCAAAACAAATGCAAGAAGCAATAGTTTCCACCCAGATCTGATCATTAGTAACAGACAATAACCTTATCCCCTCTGCCATGCTCGCCGACACAGTCACAAAAAAAAAACCAAACACAAACTGCTCGTTTAATCGACACCAGCACTTCCAGTTCAGTCACACCGTGCCCTTATGTGATTTGCGTTTCTCTCTTATGGGATTCATATTGAATAAATGTTAAGGTGCGGGCCATGAATGACAGAAGCCCGTTGACTTGGCACACTTGATCAGAAGGCATTAATCACGGAAAGACACTTATTAGGGGAGCAGGGAGTCAGGCTCGATGACGGGCCGCTCTCTGCCTGCTCGGCTAATTGGACATGTCTCCGACACGCGAACAGTGCCGGCACAATGCGACAGCACATCCCTGCCGAGGCGCGCCCAGACCGCCCGCCATAACCAAGGAGTAATTGAGACTGCACTTATAAGACGCACTGGATCACAGTCATGGCTCCACGCACTGCTGACTTCCAGGCGCTCGCAGCTTTCATTAACTGCTGGAAGCAGGGGCTGGATTATGTAAAGATGCAATCTCTGAGGGAGGGGGGTTCTTAGCCTATTACTTCCTGCCTCGCTGGCTCTGTGCTCTATCAGCACATGGGCTCATGCATGGAGAAACAAAGCCTGTGTTAAGGGTCAAGGTAGCTGCAGACAGTGGGAGGCCATCTATCAATCCTTCAGTTTGTGCACACGACGGGCAACGTTTTGCTGTGCTGCGCTTGAAAGAGTCTCTCAGCCAACCCAGTGGCATTGTCAGGGACAACACTCATGGGTCTGAGGGTCCAAGTTCCACCACAAAGTTCGTTCTTCATAATGAATTCAAACCCTCCAGCTCGATCCCTTACAATTGCAGTGCCTTGTGTATTTTGGCTCACTGCACAATGCTACATCAATTTCACACTACTGAACTTTTTCCAATTGTGTTATTGAATGCAAATCAGGTTGGAAAAATACATGAGACCAGATGCATGGATGGATTGGTAAGAAATGTATTATTATTTATATCATTTAAATTGGTATAGGTACCTTCTCCCAGTTATAGCTTGATCGTTCATTCCATCAGATCTGCTTTTTCCGGATCCAGTATTTTTGTCCGGAAATAAAATCAACAACATATATATTTTTAGGGTTAAAAATAATCCAATCTGATTTCAATTCCCTGAACAACATATGTGAACTTGCATCCAAACCAATGATCGAATCCATCTGTTACTTTGTTGATATTTCATTAAAGACAAATGCAGAACAAAAGAAAGAAGACGATTTGGATCTGCGCATCTCTCATCATTCGCCACAGAGAAATTCTGGCATTACTATAAACCTAGGATGGATTTGACAACATCTCCTGCACTGATTAATGCAGTCTCCGTTTCACGCAAGGCTGTCTGCTTGCCCAAGTACTCCAGGATCCCAGGCTGGGTCATTATTTCCTGTAGCACACAGAGACTCAACATTTATTTTGCTTTGCTTGGTAACAGCCTAACATGCAAACATGCCAATTGTATCCTCTTCTCTTTGAAGTCATTTCTGAGGATGCACACTTCAACTTGCCCGTGAAAGATCCCCACTGTTCTTCTCTTAACACTATCCTTCACCCCAGGCCAAGAAAGCCATTTATGACAGAACATTGGAGGGCGTAGGAAAAAAATAAAACAACTTGCAGGACCGAGATTGAAATAGCTTACTGGGTAGGTCAGCATACATTGTACGTCATATGCGCAAATTAAAATGAACAGAAACATAAGTGAGAAAAGTCCTCTAGCTTGATTCCACCAATGTGTGTTTCATGACATGTTTAGAAGAGATTTCGCTCCAAAGTAAGCGGCTGTCAGATTCGTCTTCCGGTTTTGGAACATGCTGGTTAAATGACTGACAACGTATGCCAGTTAAGAACTTCCCTACAGGGAATCTGCATTTTTCACGGGGAAGCAATCAGAGAGTGTTGCTCGTTTGCCTTAACAAATACTGAGTATTTTAATCAAGAGGATGGGAGACGATTGCCTGTGTTTAGGTCCTCCCTCTCTTGAGATACAGTTAGCTGCAAAACAGTTCAAAATTACACTTTTACATAGGTCTTCTGAGAAGAGCAGGAGAGATGATGACTCTCCATCCAACCCAATATAATTGGAAAAATACTATTTTAGAAGACTAAAATTATAACCCCATTTTGCTTTACATGTTTCTGTGATTTATAACAAGCTTCCCCCCGAGAAGTTCAGTAACTTCTTTACGTCCGGAGACATAAGCGTTATCTTGTGCACCGATGAAGTTAACTTGCTATTGCCAGAGATGTGCACATAATCACTCGAGGGGACAAGAAGCAGCACAAGCACAGGAGACACTGAATAGCAATTAAGTGGCACACTTAGACATCGATAGAGACCGTGTGACCGTACAAATAGCCTGGGTTGCGGTGAGGGGGGATCAGGGGAAGGACCGTGGAGTCCTATGACTTTAATGTGTCCTGCAGCTCGGTGGGAGCAGAAAAGGTCTCCTGCGTGAGTGTCAGAAGCGATCAGGCCTGTTTGGAGGTTGGTTTCAGATAGGTTTAGCTTTCTCAAAGGAACAACGCCGCACTGGCTGCCGCTGTACTGCCTGCGAGTGTGACAGCAGTAAATGTGTGTTTACCATGCACAGCCCCCCTCCTCCTCTCTCTCTCTCTCTCATCGAAGGCGCACAGAATGGAATTCCAGCGCTGAAGCTAATTGGGGCTGACGGAATCTGGCCGTCTGGTCTAACGAGCCGTGATGTGCTGTTTGTGCTGGGATTGGGCTCCGCAGTGGCGATTACTCTGGGAGGTGAGAGAGCCGTCAATCAAAGAGACTGACAGCCGATGGCTTCTCCTCGGAGACCCACCTATGCACATACACACCCTCCCCAACTTTATTTGCTTATTGGAAGAGGAGGGAATATTCCACCCCCCCTCTAATGTACATTATGCTACGGGGGAGTAAGCACTCTCCTTTTCTTGCTGTGTGTTAGTGCACCCACTTATGCTGAATCAGTCCTCATATTTTGCATAGATTTTCGGCCTGGCATCGTGGGATTGCGCCGTATCCCATAGTGCCTTGCCACTGTGGTTAAATCAGCAAATCAGACATGGAAAAGGTGGGGGGGATGTGTCAGGCTATCGCAGCCACACCACCCGGACAGAGGCATCCGTTGGAGCAGAGACTAAATCGGACTCTACAGCAGAGGTATCAGACGGGCAAGCTCTGGGGCCTACGGGGGTTTCTAGATTTCAAGCTTGCTTCAAAGGTCAAACGGCTACCCAACGGACAAAGTAAACATTTTCTTACTCGTGTGTCAGTTCCACTGTGCGTTCTCGTACGCACTGTTGCAAAATATTGGGTCGACATTTCAAGACGGAGATGTAATAAACACACGAGCATTAATACATCCACTGCATGGATATATCTTGCGTTGGCTGGTCGCTTGACCTTTAAAATCTGGTTTTGCAAGATGATGGGATTTTCTTCTCTCAGCAGGACATACTTAGGAAACGTTCAGGGTGATGATTGAATAGACACACTTGATTTTAGACGATTCTGAAGGAATGGGGGAACACATTTTCTAAGAATTTCAAGGCAAGCGATCGTAGGAATCCAAAAGATACAGTAAGTCTTTAGAAATAAATGAGTTTGAATCCCCAGTAGTAAAGCATGGCTGTTGAACTGAACTGCTTCTTTACATATTCACATCCACGCCTCAAGGTCTGTGTGAGCCCTTATCTGACCAGGCTTAAAATAAATACAGGCAAACAAACAAACACAGAAAACCCAACGAATCCTGTTTTAAGACCCACTCTGAGTATCAGTCTGTGTCGCTAGAAGAAAGGCAAGGGACTCGGTTGATGTCGTGCTGGAGGATTTAGGTATGAGTGCCTGGGATTTATTGAGAAAATCCTGTTTTATCGCAACATTTGCATGAACAAAGTCCTGCTCAGCTGAACCGTTAAGAAGCTCTGAAGGGGTGATATGGGGAGAAAAACTCTTTGACTCTGAGATTGCAAACTACTTTCCTGTTGGTTTTTTTTGCCACATCTTATTGTGAGCGCAAGCACAATGTTAGGTTAATAACACTCCGGAGACAGATCCCTCAAAACCTCATAAACCTTCATCTCCAGACACTCCAAGTAATGACCCTGCGAGCCACATTAAGGACATTGCCATCTAACAAACTATATTTCCTGGGCTGAGTAAGTTGTAATACACTCCTCAGAAATTGAGCCATACATCAGTGTGACTTTCGCCTGCCTCTTCGAGACCAGACTCCTTTAACTAACGTGACAGCTGATCCGCCTGGGGAATACACCAGCGGCCCCGACTCCAGTTCCTAATGTCTGAAACCTGGAATGGGCCCCATTAAAGACAAATGAAATCAGTTTTTAATATATATCTTTCTGTTCTCTTCAAAATCTAGACTGTCTGTGAGCCAATCGCAAACCTTCAAAGCCAGTAACTGATTAGTGGCTTCTTCAATTGGAGTAAAAGGACAGGTACCATCTCGCTCCTCTGCGAGCTGTGAGGTGAAAATTAGATCACAGGCTAAGTTGTTTCATTCTTCATCCTGTTTCTGTGTCAAACTACAGTTTGGCTGAGAAAAAAGCTGTCAGCCCATCTACCACTAATAATCAAAGAAATAACAGTTGAAGACATTACACAGTGCACACAATCAACACAGACAGCGTTTTCAAAACAGGACAAGCAGGTTTTGCATTGATACTAGTTCTAATTCCAGATGAACTTTGTGGTTTTTAAATTTTATTTCAATTAAGTATTTTGTTGTCAATCAAGATGTTTTTTTCTTATAAATTGGATCCCATGTTTAAAATAACTTCCCTTGGCAATGCTATTTTGCATCAACAAAAAAACAACCAGAATAAAACACCTGTTCGCTACTCCTGACGTTCCTTTACATGCATTCCTCCATTCCTCCATGCAATCCTCTCCTTCTTTTCCTACTTGTTTTGTTTAACTCCCGTGTGTGTGTGTATGAACTCCCTATCATAGAAAGCTGCAATTTCTGCAATGTGGGCAAAAACGTATTTTATGTTGGAAGCAATGTTGTAAGCCTATATACCATGTGAACTGCCTTGGATATAGGCGTCTACTGAACAACTATAATACAAATAAATAAATAATAAATAATAAAATAATAGTAATGATACAGTATGTTGCACCAGGTGAACAGATGTACAGAACTGCCCCCCTGCAAAGATACTCCTGTTTCCCCTGCTGAGATCTGAAAGGAGGACCATATGTGTTGCGGCCACACACTTGTGAATTTACCCTGTATGCAAGCTGCTAATGGGGCTCTCTACTGGGACGACTGGGAGAACGGGGTGCTGGCGGGGGTACGATTCCTCACTTAGCACTTCCTGGGCGAGCTGTGAATTCCCCTTGCCCATGATTTATAATGTTCTCACCTAAAACATGTGTTTCAGTATTCAATAGTTTACAACCCTGATTGTGAACTGATTGTTATGTTGTAAACATACATGGCTACCTAGATTTTCTCCCCACAGTAAGTCTCCCCTTCCTGATGAAGTCAAGCTATCAGATGCACATGTGTTGGTGTCCACTCCCTTTTGTGCTTGGTGCTTGGGGGAAACAGAAAGAGGGAAAAATATAAAATGATAACCTATCTGTCTCCTTAAGAACTGCACTGTGTGTGTGTTGTGTGCTGGCAGTCATGTCTCGTCTCGAGGTGCAATGCGTTCTGACACATTGTGCGTCCTTCCCTTCACCCCGATTACAGGCGGCTCTTGGGGACTCCCCACACCGATTCCACTCTCAGCAAAGTCTCCGTCGGGAACGGGGAGAGAAAATAAAAAGGAGAAGAGACAGAAGTCAGTTGGGAGGAGGACTGCCCCTCCAGCTCTGTCCCCTTCCCGTTAACTTCCTGCACTCCCTCCTCCTGCTCCTTTCATCAGTTTATTACCCCCCATCCTCCTCCTCCTCCTCTATCTCTCTCTCTCTCTCTCTCTCTCTCGCTCCCTCCTCTTCTCCCTGCCTCCATCCCTCCCTCGCTCACCCTGCCTGCAGCTTTCCCTCCAATCCTTCCCCAACTCTGTCTCCTTCCCCAGCCTCTCTTCCACGTTTTACTATCCCCCCTCCATCTTCATCTGTCCTTCTGTTCTGCCAAACCCCCTTCCCTTCAGTCCTGCTCTCGTCCTCCATTTCCACCCCATTACAATTCTGTCAAGCCCTCCCTCCACTCCTCTCCCTCCCTCCCTCTATCCGTCCTGCCTGTCGGTGAATGAGTGTGATGGCAGTGCTGACAAGGGCAGTCTCTTATCTCCAGCACACAGCCTGGCTTCTCAGCGGCAGCGCCAGCCCCTCCGCCCCCACCTCCCCCCGCCGAAACCATCTCCTTGTGGACCTGAGAACTCCCTCCATCCCTCCCTCCCTCCATTAACCTCTTATCTGCAGATGAAGACGTTATTAATTCACGAGAAGAAGAAGAAGAAGAACAAAACTTCTGGTCTTCCGTGCTTTGCATGTTAGTCTAAGCTTGACAGGAGCACACTGCGAATTAGCCCAATATGTCGGATCTGTAAATAATCTGTAAGCTGTGTCCTCCCCCCCCACTCCCACTTCTGTGCACAGAGTGACACAGCACCACAGAGAGAGAGAGAGAGAGAGAGAGAGAGTCAGACTGGGAGAGAAGTTTCTCTGCGCATTTTCACAGTGTGGGACCGGGTAACGATATCGAACCATGCCAAAGCACACTCCTCAGGATCTGTTTTGTGCAGAGCAAGCAAGCATACACACAGTCAAGAGGGGGGGTCCTCTGTCGAACAAGAAATGCTGTGTTGCAGTGGGGACAGATTTCCAACATCAAGGCCTCCTCTGTTTCCTACCCCCCACCCACGCTTCTCCAGCGTTGTTTGTGACAGCGACAGGATGTTATTCACACAGCATATGGGACTCATTAATTCATTCGTTAAGTATAATTAATGAATTTGTGCATTAATGCATGCGTTTTTGCTGTTTGTAAACTTTTCCTTTTTTTGCTTTTAGGAATGATCATTAGCTGTCATGGATAATGAAAGATCTGAAGTTTTTTTGTTTATTTCACATGGAGCCTTTTAAACACATCAATACCACAGCACTAAAAACTCCTTATTAACAAGTACGACAGCAATACACCTCTTTAAAACACACTAATACTGCAGCACAGTATTTCAATTCCTTGTGTGTTGTGTAGGGGGCCTTTCTTAGCCAAATCCTTCACTTTTTTTTTCCTCTAATAAATGTCTGAATGAAGCATTGCACTCTCAACGTGGCTTAAAGCAGCTGCACACAAGCTGTCTCCTGTAACGGCGTCTCCCCTGACCCTTGACTTCGAGCAAGGCCGATGAAGTGCACAATCCATACCCCTTGTGGACAAAGCCCACCAGTAGGCATGATTAAACTACAGTATTTTGAAGGCAAATACTCAGATGACAGCGCTATCAAATCGACCACTGCAGCACTTGACTTGAGAGGCAAAGCGAGTCCATTTCCTTACTTCTCACTGTCGGAGAAGAGCCGACATAGCGTTATTGTAATTAAACACACACTGATGGCAGACAGAGCGTTCAGTGTTTGTGCCCCAAGGCCTTTGGATCATCCCAGACACAATATATCTCCTCCCTGCTTCACTGGTGACTGATAAGGCCACATTTTGCCTGCGCTGGGCTTCTTGGCGTTTTCTGGTTAACGAGTTCAATGGTGAACAAACGGTGCTCTCAAAACTCAAGGATACGTTGATTGATTGATTAACTGATCGACATTTCCAGACACAGAACTGCAGACACCCCAGAGACAGCAACAATCATCATCAGATTTAAGAGATGAGGAGACAAGAAGGGGAGACAAGGGGGGGGAGGGATTGGAGTAACCCCCCGCAGTTGTTTTCAGGCATCCTGTTTTCACCTCTGTCACCCTCCCTGCGGTTCCCCCTACTCTCAATCATCCATACCAGTTCTCATAATTACTGAGAGAGCTCGACAATCACACTATCGCATCAACTAATCAACTCGCATTACCTCAGGCTCCGCAAGCTACTGTATCTGATTACTGGTCTCCATGTGGGCTGTACAGTGCCACAAAGATCCTCTTCTGCAACTGATACCCACTGTCTGAGCTCTCTGGGATTAGTGCGAGTGCCAGACATAATTTCCCAAGGATCTTATGTTGTTGTCTGTTCACACCAGGGTGAATGCGATGCTGTAAAATTGCACACGTTGGATTGCCATTAAAAGACAAGCCAAGGAGCAAATGATCAAACCAGTGCAAAATGCAATACTTCTTTAGGATTTTAGTTCCATCAATGTTAAGATCTGTTGTTGTTGTTTTTAAGGGAAATCTGCAAGCAGGGACAGGAAAACAACTTGAACCCCTGTAAAGGTAGGGGGATATTTATGAAAGTCAAGTGTCAGGTTTTGGGGATATTTTGGCTTTGGAGTGAATACATAAGTATTACCAAACCTGGAACTGGATTGCGACACATAAAATACCTTCCATGATCCAGTCGTACATGGCCTCCGAGACCTGATGAGCTCAGCACTCAAGAATATAAAGCGCTCTGTTAAGGTGTACCCAGATCACAGAGGTTCAATTTTTTTCTCAGAAGATCTGGCTTTTTTAGGGACTTGATCTCTGGCCCTCCCTCAGTGGCAGTGGGGGTGAGAGAGAAGAACAGACTCAGACTAAAGAGAAGACACACACACACACACACACACACACACACACACACACACACACACACACACACACACACACACACACACAGCAGTGCACTCTCTCCCGAGGACTGGCCGGGTCTAATGGGGTTTTTCTGTCACCCCAGCATTGTGATGCATGGCTTCAATTTCCTCCCTTGCACCTGAGAGCTGGTGCACCAATGGGCCAGTGCCACACAGCACAGGTCTGGTGTGGCAGGTCATCTGTCACAAACACAAACTCTCACACACACAAACACACTCTAGTCAGGGCTACATCATACCCTGGTACACTTGGATGAGGTGTAGGAAAAGTGTGCGTGTGTGTGTGTGTGTATTATTAAGTGTGTTATTAATCAAGACAAATCATCTACATAATAACATTGCTGTTAACATCTCAGACATCCATGCTCAACGGCAACAATAACCACAATGACACAAATCAAACAGAATGCAAAATGAATATATTTCGAGATCCAAAAGACTATTCAGGGCCTTGGGAAGTTGGCCTTCACCTCCAAGCACACATAGCCGCCTCTTGCAACTTGCCACGCCAGGAACCAGAGGAGAGAGATTTGTCTCGGTGTGTCTCTGCTGCCGAGGCCTAGCAGACTACCAAGCCGCAGGAGGGTTCAATCTGCAGTTTTAGAGATCTGGGCTGTGATTTTCAGTCTTATCGTGGCCCAGCCAAGAGACTTACTTTAATCATATCCTTTCAGGGAGAGCGTCAGTTTCCCACACCTGCCAACCGTCTTTAAAAAAATGAATTCCCTGCCATATGAGGGTCTGGACCGGGCAGCACCACCTCTGCCAGGCTGAGATTAGGGCCGCATAGACAATAGTACATCAACACTTCACACTGCACAATTATTGTTGCGGCCTTTCTGATTATAGTATACTAATAACATTTTAAAAACAGCTAATATGATTTTGGTACTCTATTATTATTATTATTATTATTATTATTATTATTATTATTATTATTATTATCATTATTACTGCTCATATGTGTCTGTTTAATAGAAAAATGTTAAAGTTTCAAATGTTTTTCTCTTGATGGATTCAAATTTGGCAGTCTTTCTGCACAGACTCAGAGAAGAATTCTGGCAAATAATTCTCCTGCACCGAGCAAACATCTGGGTCGGCTAATTAGCTTTAAATATCCCTGTAGATAACAGGGGGTGAAAAGTTTGTTCAGTGAGTAGTTGCATTTCAGTCTTTGACAGATTTTAATGAGGGTTGTTGAGATGCTGTAATTAAAGACTGGGGTTTAAATAGCCAGAGAGCTGGATAAATCACTGGGGGATAGTGTTATTATTCTTTAAATAACGAATGAAACAAACAAACAGAAAGCGGGGGAGCGATGGAGATTTTTACAGATTTTTCCAATCTTTTATTTCTCGTAAAGCCCTTTCAATGATCAAATCCCAGGTAGGACAGAGTCTGTGTCCTCAGCAGCAGGGTGTGTCATCCAATGGCCAGGAGGCAGGGATGCAAGCTGACCACTTGAAAGTGATAATTTTAGGATTATAACTGAAATACGTTTCAAAACTCAAATGGAATTTTGCCATTTCTTTATCAGCACCTCACTACCCTTCTTCTTCCATTTGCATCCTCATTATGACCCATTTATAGCTCTCCAGGACACTCAAAATGAATATGGCTAAAAAATGCATTGATGAGTTATTTCCTCTTGTTCACGGTGCATTGTAGATTATATTGTCATTCTGTGAATCTCAATAGAGCAATCTTTACACAATAGATCCTTTTACTGTTTTGTAATGCTATCTTAAATTTCTTGAGTTACTGCCTGATGCATATCGGAGGTGTCGATACTTAAGGCAGTCATCCGAGGATTGTTCCTTTCCCAAATCTGACTACATGTAGTGCAGTTAACCTGCAGCCAGTAACAAGTATAGTGGCCCCTGCTGCTTCCTCATGTTAGGACATGGGTCAGTCATGGATCAATCTGTTCGTTTTTTCTTACACCCGGTTACTTTCATTCGGCAGATGGGGAACCTCTGAGAGAGCACCATGGAGCCGTTGACAGTGATTGAAGCTGTCACCGTGAACGGACTCAAATCTGCCCAACGTCAAACACATCCAGAAACATCCAACTTGTCATGGCGGTTTACATTCCAGTCCTGCATGGTTAGGGCATTTAAAGACGTGAGATCCATTTCCTTTTCTTTCTCAACCTGCGTATGGTTTCGCCCACAGTTGCTGTGATGTAAACATCCATGCATGGTGGACCTGCTACGGCTGTAAAACAACCAATATTACCATATTGGATATCCTGTGGACATCCCCGCCTCGATCCAGGAGTGCCAAAATGTTCCTCCAGTGGGATTGCCCAGCCCCATGACTTCACGTGAACTGCTGACACACACTGGTTACATCCCTGCACTGGGAACTTCAAGGTAACTTTCTGAGAGTAATGGCCCCAGGCAAAGTCAGACAGTCTTACGTGTGAATCAAAAGTACAGGAGAAACAGAAGCAGCTCCACTGAAAAGACCCAGACCAGTTCTCACAGACTCGGCTCAAGTCCTGCTGTGAGACAGTCACTAATAGAGGTTGCTGTTGTAACATGGCTTTCAGATCCCTAGTCCTACCTTATTTTGTCTCACTCAAAAAATGTCAGTCTGACATTTTGCTCTTTCCTAGTTCTCCAAAAGTATGTAAGGATATTTATTTTCTGGAAAATTCTATCAGCAGATTCAGTACCCAAAAGGATGAGGTTGTTAAAACTACAGCTGAAAGCAGTGAAGTTTTTTTTATTCTCAGTCACGGTTTTACAGATTTAAAGTAAAATTGATTGGTGCTGGTTGATTTAAAAAAGTACATAAAGTAATAATAATAACAAGAGTGGATTCCGTACACGAGAACTGAGAAGTTTTATTTTTTATGGATTTGGAAAAACACACACGAAAACATTTTGTAAGTGGGTCCCCAGGATTAGGATTGTAAAGGAGCACTGTCCTATATACATCAAAGGAGCCAGGATAAACAGTCCTTATAAAGAGGCTGGAAAGTGGAGTGCATTTACACACGGGGAGCCAGCCAGCACTATCCTGAGCAAATCTCTTTTGCCCAGGGCTGGGTAATTCTCTCGCCTTGTTCTTTCACAAACCCAGGGGAGTGATAAACATTGTATCACCATCAGAGAAATCCCCCATCTCAGAGTTAACACCCAGGGCAAAACCAATAATGCAATCAGAGAGAACACCTCTCCCGCACCTAAAACACGCTCCCATGCGTGCGCTCAGAGGTACTCCGGGCTGAAATTACCGTGATTAAAAAAGAAAGAGCAGAACTGAAAAAGCAACAGAGGGGAGAGTAACAAAGCAGATTTTCTTCACGGTTTCAGGACGTAATTTACAACTGGAAACTAGGGGAGGTGGGCGTGCAGGATTTTGAAAGAAATTAAACTGTCCACAGATATTGAACGTCCTCTAATTGCCTTCAATTTGTCTTTGATACAGATATCAGGACCCAGTGAGAGCAGCCTTGTGGGGGATCTGGGAGTTTTCACTGATTAATTCAAATATGTCCATCTCCCCCCCAGGAATAAAAAGGTTCTCGTTAGGCATTGAAATTAAATATCTCCAAAATTATGCAAGACACCTGAAAACAAGATCCCCACTCTGACAGTATCCCAGACATGCATTAGGGACATGATGCAAGACCTGGCGATGGATGCCATTTTTATCCGTATCCCCCTTTCCCTCTTACGTGATTTGCATCGACACACACACACAAGTGTCTTTCGGGTCCATGTAACCGATTAAATATTTAGTCCAATGTGCATCCAGGTTGTCCTGAGTTATGTACCTTTTCACTTCGGTGAGGAAACACCGACTGCGCTGTTACAGTCAGCTCGGCTTTGCGCGACGAGACGGATTGAGCAGACTCTGATTAATAAGAAACTGGCGAGGGAAAGACAAACACCTTCTGCCTGGCTACTCTTTGACTCGGAGCCAGGGAGGAGGTCTCCGAGATCCCCCACAAAACAAAACAAGAAACGCAAATAAAAACAAATAACAAAAGAACCTGTACAAATGCAAAGTCATTAGCATACAGACGTTGTGCGATTGTCAGGTGGACCTCATCAACGCTCTCTCTGATTAGCTTTTCAGCCCAGGGACACATAATAGAAACACAAGAAAATAACAGGATTTGGTCGAGGACTACTAGTGTGCCACAGGCATCCTCTGTACTCGCTTCCTCTGCGCTTGGGAAGAAAAGGATCATTACAGCAAACGGGAGCAGTGACACCGAGACGCCACAGAAGCATCTAATTGAATAAGAATGCAAATGAATGGATGAGTGAAGCATGTTAACAGGGCAGGATTGCACTGCGAAGAACAGCAAGGCATTAATGCTCTTATAACTGGGTTTCAAAGCTGGCCATTCCACTAGATGAGAAAACAAAATGAACACAGTTAAGTGTTCCAACCTTGTTCACCGGCTTTTATATGCAAATGCGACGCAATTATCCTTTTAAGATCTGGACTCTTTCATCTACACATGAAGCAACGAGAGTCGGAGGTACATATCGATCTGCGATAATACAATTCTCTCTTATAGACAGTGTTCTTGGAGCTAAAGCAGGATTTCATTGTTTTGTTTACAATGAAATACACAGTTCAACTCATGTATATTGGGGTAAACAGAGCTATAAAGAGACCCGCTCTGACAAGGTTTCAAATTAGATGTAAAAGGCATAACTGGCAGCCCATATTATTACACACACACACACACACGTCTATAATGGAATACAGTTCCATAGAAATTGTGCATAATGAGCAAATCCCATAGCTCTACTCGGGTGTAACAGATTTCTGGAAGAGACTAGAAATAAGTATATTGAGATTTTAGAGAAAGGGTAGGGACTGAGGTTTAAAAAGAGGAAGGCACAAAGAGTGGACCATACAGTAAAAACTTTACTACAGATTATAAACTTCACTGAAAGGCCATTTTGCTTGAATATAAAATGGGAATATATTTGACCCCTACAGATAAAACTATGGTATATAAGATTAGCTATTATAAGGCATATTATAAGGTGAAACACATAGCCCCCTACCAATGTGCTATGAACAAAACAGCCTGTACGTGTGCATTATTATTAAGCAACATGCAATACTGTGAAGTTACAACACACACACACAAACGATTAACACTATTCTCACAAGGGAGTTGTCGCCTGTTGCAAACTATACAATAAGAGACTGTAAAACAATAACAGAAGAGACGGTACCGATGAGAGTTAAGAACACAGCACTCTGTGAATGCTTATTATAAAACACTGTGACAGAAACACTTATTGGTGATAGCTCCCTCTGTGGAGTTTTGATTTGTGATCGTTGTGACTTGCAAATAAGACACGGCACTTTGTACATTTCAGCCTGTCTGCTTGATCACATCCTCAGTGTGTTACAGTGCGTTAAACATTGGTTAACCCAGCATGTCCTTCATCAGTATTCAGCCTGCTCTGATAAGACACGGCCGACACAGAGCCCTTTTTGATCATGCTTTCAGAGTCGGTGTGAGAAGCACGTTGCCCAGGAAGCCCTGATTGACACCTGCAGGTCAGGTGGGGGTCCCAAAAGAAACTTGGAACTGCATAAGCAAGGTTTAGACCAACATTGTCAAACAAATGCATGTATACAAACCTACATAATCTTTATGATTGGTACTATAAATCAATTAAAAACATTTGAAGGTTGAAGTGCATTTAAAAGCATGTATTTAGCAAATACACCAAGTTGTTTTGGATTGGCGGCAGGGAGAAGGTAGTGATGCACAAATACCAACACAGATTTGTAGCACTGTGTCTGGGATATCACAGGGCAGGCAGTGTGAAATCAGTCAGTCCTCCCCCCGCTGCCCTTAGGTCCTCTCCCTGCCTAGTCCTTTCAAGTTTTAATAAGAAAGGAAAAAAAAAGTTTTCTCCCTGGTCCCTCCTTTACTTATTTATTTTATTTTAATCCAAGCCTCTGGGGCTCTGCAGCAACTGGATTTGTTTATATATATATATATATTTTTTTTTTTAAAAAGGAAAAGCATTGATCCCTGTCCTGAGCAATCTGCCGAGTCCAATGCAAGGAAGCGAGGCAGCTTTCAGACCTCCAGGGTCCATTTCTGACAGAGAGAGCTGGGGGGGAGAAAGTGAGAGCAAGTGTGAGAGAGAGAGGGAGAGAAAGAGGGAGAGTGACTATAAGAGAGAAAGTGTGAGAGAGACAGAGAAGAAAACCTGAGAGAGAGAGAGAGAGAGAGAGGTAAACTCTAACAGGCAGTGGCAGCCCGATCTCGGCTGACGTGTGCATCTGTGAAGCTCAGGGTCGGATTGAGGAGCGCTGTGCTCGACGGGCATGTCACAGGGCAGGCAGAGGGCACTGGATCTGATTTGCTTTCTCACTGTCGCTGCAGATAAGAGGCGGAGGGGAGGCCAGGTACAGACCAGCTGGGCCTTGCTTCGACAACTTCCCCTGCTAATGAATGTGCTGCATATACACTCACCTAAAGGATTATTAGGAACACCATACTAATACTGTGTTTGACCCCCTTTCGCCTTCAGAACTGCCTTAATTCTACGTGGCATTGATTCAACAAGGTGCTGAAAGCATTCTTTAGAAATGTTGGCCCATATTGATAGGATAGCATCTTGCAGTTGATGGAGATTTGTGGGATGCACATCCAGGGCACAAAGCTCCCGTTCCACCACATCCCAAAGATGCTCTACTGGGTTGAGATCTGGTGACTGTGGGGGCCAGTTTAGTACAGTGAACTCTTTGTCATGTTCAAGAAACCAATTTGAAATGATTCGACCTTTGTGACATGGTGCATTATCCTGCTGGAAGTAGCCATCAGAGGATAGGTACATGGTGGTCATAAAGGGATGGACATGGTCAGAAACAATGCTCAGGTAGGCCGTGGCATTTAAACGATGCCCAATTGGCACTAAGGGGCCTAAAGTGTGCCAAGAAAACATCCCCCACACCATTACACCACCACCACCAGCCTGCACGGTGGTAACAAGGCATGATGGATCCATGTTCTCATTCTGTTTACGCCAAATTCTGACTCTACCATCTGAATGTCTCAACAGAAATCGAGACTCATCAGACCAGGCAACATTTTTCCAGTCTTCAACTGTCCAATTTTGGTGAGCTTGTGCAAATTGTAGCCTCTTTTTCCTATTTGTAGTGGAGATGAGTGGTACCCGGTGGGGTCTTCTGCTGTTGTAGCCCATCCGCCTCAAGGTTGTACGTGTTGTGGCTTCACAAATGCTTTGCTGCATACCTCGGTTGTAACGAGTGGTTATTTCAGTCAAAGTTGCTCTTCTATCAGCTTGAATCAGTCGGCCCATTCTCCTCTGACCTCTAGCATCAACAAGGCATTTTTGCCCACAGGACTGCCGCATACTGGATGTTTTTCCCTTTTCACACCATTCTTTGTAAACCCTAGAAATGGTTGTGCGTGAAAATCCCAGTAACTGAGCAGATTGTGAAATACTCAGACCGGCCCGTCTGGCACCAACAACCATGCCACGCTCAAAATTGCTTAAATCACCTTTCTTTCCCATTCAGACATTCAGTTTGGAGTTCAGGAGATTGTCTTGACCAGGACCACACCCCTAAATGCATTGAAGCAACTGCCATGTGATTGGTTGGTTAGATAATGGCATTAATGAGAAATTGAACAGGTGTTCCTAATAATCCTTTAGGTGAGTGTACAGCAACAATGTCAAGTAGTGTTATAGGATAATCACATACTTTCCAGGAGAGTCTGAGGTGTACAGATGTGCTGAAGCACAGACTGCTAACCAGCTAAGGGGTGAACTTGGGTTGTGGAAGCGTGTGGAAGCAAACACATCTGTGTTGATGTGTCCGTGCCTGTGTTTCTGAATGAGGCACACATGGCAGACTTGTGGATCTGATTTGCTACACTCCTTAGCAGTGACCTGTATACTGAAATTACCTTAATCTTAGATACGAATATGGTGTAGAAAAAATATATATATATGTACAGGTGAAATTGATATTATAAAAGATGTGCGCAGATGGAATGACTGTGGCAACCATTATGTTTAAACAGAAACCAGTACAAAAGGGTTACAAAAAATTCCCTCATGGTTCTGTACCACATTACAAGTTAAACAATTTGCTAATATTTGCCTTACTGTGCACATTCAATAGAGTTTCCAAAGCATTTGTTATCTAGAACAGAAACAGCTCCTGATCTACTGATAGTAACTATAAAAGTTAAGATGAAAATCAGAGACAGTCTTTGAATTTCACTAGCATTGTATTTGGAGACTGGAAAAATGGAGCAAAGTTTTTCACTTGGACATGAACCGCTTTGAAAATCAACCAGTTCTCGTCAATACTGGCTGTAGTTTATCTCCCTAGACACTGTCCTCACAGGGTCTCTGATCTCTTTGGTCAAATCTACTTCCAGACTTTTCAAATGTGCTCAGTTCATAGGGAGTCTTTGAAAAACACTGCATGAGAACAGAACAGAGGAGAAGCAACACTGCTGACACTCAATATGAAGGGATAAATCATCGTGAATCCTTCTGCAACCCCCTCCCCGCCAAAAACAAAAACAAAAACAATAAAACCCAGCCTGGATTCAACATTGATTGACCGATAAAAGAGGAGATATTGAAATCAGATGACTGCATACAAGCAAACAACCGCATCAGTCATGAATGTCTAAAGATAGACAGCCGTCTCCAGGACACCCTCAACCCCCTGCATGAGCAACATGACTACAGACTTGAGAGCGAACACCTTAGACCTTGAAATGACAGGTCTGTAAATCAGACTCTAAGTACAGGGCAAGAGAATAAGGACAGACTCCACCCATATGCAAGGTTACCTAATTTCTCATAAGCGTTGCACTTTTAACATGGTTTCACTGTATTTTTTAACCATACTTCAACAGTCCTTTCCTATGGGTTCAACATGCCTGGTCTTTACTGTGCTTTACTGCAATGCACCACGGGAACACCAAGGGGGCCTGAAACACAAAGCAAAAGCCATTTAGGACCCGCACGCTTTTTTACTGTATCATTGCAGAAATCAAATGAGCCCCCATACGTGATGGCAGCATCTCTCCGTCGCTGACATAAGTCGACCTTTGGGAATCCTTTCAATAGCAGCCATGTAAAGCGGGGTAAGACGGCCAGCTTCCCTAATCGAGACACTTTGTAACACAGCCTGTAATGTCCAGCCCCGTGCTAGCCAGGAGTGATTTTGAACCAGGATTGTTCTCAAATCACCTGGCTGTGGCAAGCACTGTTTGTGTGGTTTTTTTTTTATTACTGATTACCTCGCACAAAATGTACTGGTTAATGATTGCATTAAGCAGGAAGGCAAGTCAAAGAAAATCCCTATATTAAATCCCCTGCAATTCTACATCAGAGGACAATTCTCAGAGGTTCATTATGTGAGGTATAATTGTATGCATAGAGAAAAAGCACTTCCATAATGTACTATTATGATACTGAAAAGCATCTGTTTGTTCTTATTTTTGTTTGGTGTTCAAATGCGGTACTGGATTGTATTGTATTGCAAGACGACATTATCAAACTGCTGATTTTGAAATATTTTCTGAAAGAATTTTCTTCGTCTTCTCGTGACGCTGTCCTGCTGTTACCGAGCTCCAGGCTGAATTCTATTGCATGCAGTTTAGCAGGTGCTTAGTCAGGTCCCAGCAAATGAAAATCAGAAACCCAAGCTGGCGATTTTTTTTTATTAAAAAATTAAAATAAATACATGATTTGCAGTTTTCCGAGCTGTCCTTTCCTCCCTATATAGCCCAGCAAATGCCTATTTTCAGATTTTCACTGAAATCAGTCTGGCGCCGCTGGAACGTGACGTTAAAGCATTCCAGAATTGTAGTGAATGTCTGTCGCTTGGCACTTATATGGAGGGGGGAGGCGGGCGGAAGCCATTAGGGAGAGGGAATTATTAACGATAATAGGAAGTGAGTCAGGAAAGCAAGTTCTTTCGAGCCAAAAGTAAGAGCCACGGAGGACCCACTCATTCTGTTAAGTGTCATCTTACACTTTGTTTCCTAAAAGGGCATTCGTCATTCCCTGATAACTAGCACTGATGAAACCCTCTACAAAGATTCACTTAGGGCTCAATCAGAAGACAAATGCCAGGGCCAAGCAATTTCTAAACCCAAGATGTCATCTACCCATTTTTTTTTTTATTTTTTTTTTGCCTTATTTGATTCTAACCAAGTCTAACCAAGACTGTCTGGCCACACACACATACACACACACACAAAAAGCCCCACAGCACTCGCACTGATTTGGAAAGGGATGACCTTAAGTTGCACAGAGAGCCCAATTATACACTGCCAAGGTAGCAATTCCAGGCGCGAGCCGGCAAAGCCTAGGTGAAAGTCGGCAGGCAGGAGGATGACAAATTATCATAGAGGAGCGCACGGTGTAATTTCGGTCTTAATACTTAATTGTTGGAGAGAAGCCACCTCTGTCACAGAACTTCTGTGGGTTCAGTAATTTGCGGTGACCCTGCTTCCCTGATCAAACCTAATAGGGAGAGGGTTGTTTTCTTGATTTTTGTTTTTCAAAGGGAACTGCTGACAGATTCTCGGGTCAGGCTGGGCTGAAGCGAACTGCAGAATTGCTGAGGATTTTTCTTTTTTCGCTTTTCATTGGTGACTTAGAGCTTAATGGATGTTTTCTGTTTTCTACATAAATTACGCCTTAACTGCAAATCCCCTCCCTCCTTCAACCCGAGGCAGGAGCCCAGAGGAGACCAAGCAGATGCTGCACACAAAGACTTCGAGGGACGTTTAAGACGGAGAAATCGAGAAAGCATGCTTGTATTATGCAGGAGGTACCTGTGGCAATGTTCCCAAAGCGCCAGGGAACAAATCCAGCAGGTCTGTGCTAGATATTTTTTAAGACATCACCTGGGAGGCGGGGAAATGTGAAACTGTAGCAATTAGGTGAATTATTATTCCAACCACCTAATTAAAAGCTTGTTTGGAGTGAAAATCAGATTTCCCTGTGGCCCTCTGTGACTCAGGGTCGAGCAAAAGTGGCCTGGGGAGGATCATAAAACTCCCTGAATTACGTTTAAAAGCAGGCAGTGCCCAAATACGGATGTCTTTAATAAGTGTGAAATATGCTGAAGGATTATGACCCGAATCACTCCGGATAGAGCGAGGACCATTAAAGTTTCATCCGGTGAAGAACATTATTCCATCTTTAACATCTATATATATGCGCAGTAGGGGAGGGGGCGCTGGCGGGGGGGCTGATCGCCTGCGACTTGTCGAACACAGAGGAACAGTGTTCTTTCATCGACGTCAGCACAGCGTCCACTTCAGCTTCAGATAAACACCCCCCCGAGGCTCCATGCTGCCAGCTATTGAATCCAGTAATATATTTCAATAATTAGAACCAGCAAGAATTTTTTTAAATGCCCACTGATACGATCAATCCTTAAACAAACCATCTCAGTCCCAGTGAAGGAGCTCTGTCTAACACCTTCCACATCTGGTTTGCATTTTCATTCATGGAAAATGGGGGACAATGGGCAGCTGTACTGAGGAGCAGAGGAGGCCTGGGGGAGCAGATGGCACATTGAGACAGATAGGAGAGAGTGGATTGACAGTGCGATCGCAAGACACCCACTTAACATCTCACCTCCCGGCGAATACACAAGGCCTGTAGACTGGCGAGGAAGCTTGAAATCGATCACACTTTATCACTTAGGTGGGGGAAAAGAAACAAAAAATAAATAAACAAACAAAAAGCTGCGAATCTCACAGTAATAAAAACCCTCCTCTCTCGGCTCTGCCCTGCAGCTGCTGTCAGAGAGCGGATCGCATCCCAGCGCAGGCCAAACAGCTAGTTATTAACATGGATTCCATGAGAGGGTTGGGTGAGGGAGAGCAGCTCTGTTCATTGACTGCCCAACCCTGTCATCATTACCAACATATGCCTCACCTGCTCGTTCCAGGTGGTTAATGGCCATTGATATTCTGCCCAGGATTCCCCATGCGGACACCAGGCTAACCTGTGTATTGACCGTGTATTGACATCTCCTGCCAGGCTTAGCAGGGGCCGTCCTTGCCAAGGGCGAATTCTCTCCGTGCAGACAAAGCACAACCTCCTGCGATCATGGAGGCAGATTCTACCGTCAGCCTGTAGGAGCCACATGGCCCAGGCAGGTGTCCTTGTACTGTGGGGATAATACGCCAACTTTCAATTACTGTATATCCATGTTCTTTCTGCATTATTATTATTATTATTGCTCCATTTCTCCACTTGTCTAAAAGAAGGTAAGGGTAAGGCAAACTAAATGCCGACTGGAGAACAAGCTGGCTAGTTATCCAAACCAATGTAAACGAGATGTTTGCCACTCCTAATGCGAGTTAATATGGCAACACAAAAATCTCATGTTAGCCCACCAAGTGTCTGAAGTCTTTAGGCCCTGGAGCGAGGGAGGTTCTGAGGGACTGTACAGCCGGTCAGTTTAAAAAGAACACTATCTATCTATCAATCAATTGGTCTCGGAGTGCACAGCTCCTTCCACATTGTTTGAGGGCTTGAACACAGCATCCATTTTATAACACCAAAAAAGGCAAAATTAGCACAAGATGTCCAACTGGCATTGAGGGGTCAGGCCGGGGGGTGGGTGGTTTATTCTATAATTCCAGAAATGCCAGGTTCAGTGAGAGATTGAAAACTGCCATTGTGGGAAAGCACTCTGAAAGGCATTTTCATTCTGCCGATTCATTTACGAAGCCTTTTCTTGGAGGGGATGACACAAAGGCACTTAAGACAATCAAATGGAGTGGTTTTCATTTAGCTGATTATGACTGTGTGTGTGTGTGCGTGTGTGTGTGGGGGTGGGGGGGCAAGGGGGTGCTCTTTCAGCACACTCTACTGCCTGGTCTACAGCCATGTATTGGCCTAACCGGACGCATGTGTCCTTTATGGGGAGCTGTGGAGCTGGAGCAGTAATCTTGGCCTGCTGAGCTGTCCTGATCAGAATGAGTTCCTCGGGGGGGCGGCCACCTGCTTATTCTCTACTTTTCTTCTTTTTATCTCTCCAGAAATGAGAAAGGCAACTGATGACCTTAGCAGTGCCCTCATCTGCATCTCAATCCCACTGTGCAGCCATGAATATTAAAGGCCCGACTTGACTGACACTTCTGGAGGCCACACCAAGAGTTTGGCAAATAAGGCTGGTGCTGAATCAGGCTGGAAATGCGACGAGGGAACAGAAGATTCCATTTCTTGACCAAGGCTTCCTAGACATGTGGCTCTCCTGTTGAAAACCAGAATCCTCCTGCATGGTTCTGGAAAGGAGATGTTCACATAGTGGACTTTTGAATACAGTATGTGTTATTTGTTGGATCACAGACAGGAGATTAGCAGGGAAAGGGACCTGGAAGTTTTTGCTCGCTCTCCTGTACAAAGGCTGCAAAATCAGGTCCCCAGGAAAAATCAAAAACAAACAACAAAATAATCCCTCATTTTCCATTAAGCCATCGCAACAGCTATGGACCAATAGAAAACCCATTAGGGCAATTATTTTGCAACCCTGTGGAAAAAACGGTCAAATCTGCAACACTCGTGTTCTCTCGCAGTTGTTAATTAATGTAATATTTTTCCTCTCTCTCTGACAGTCCGACAGCGTGACACCAAAGGACACCATTTATGCCAACCGAAAAATTAGTCTGGATCATTGAGCGAGAATTAGATCATATCGGGCCAAACTCAAATCGGCAGCCCCTGTCAGTTCTCTAATAAAGGAATTCACACAGGGCCTGTCACACCGATACAGAAGGGGTGATTATTCAAAACCACAGGGACCTAATATAGCCACACAAATCGCAATCCCACTGGTTAGACCACTGTTATCGGAATATAAACTTTATTACAATACCTCAGTGAAAATTGGATTTTTCCATACGCAGTGGAAGTTTGGGTGAACAAGACAGACTGTGTAGGTAGGTATGCAAATTAGTATTCAGAAATGACATGAACTGTACTGTATAAACGTAAAAGTACAATGACATTCATAGTGATAAATGGCAATGGAAGACTTTGTTTTTCCCGTTGTAACTTGCTCTTTAAGTCACCCTTGAAGGTGACAGATGCACACCCAGGATCCTTTGGAGGGCTGTGAAAAAGACTATTGACTCACGAGAGGGGGGAGGAGACAGAAAAACACAACACAGGAGAAATAAGAGTATAATTATAAATATCAAAATAAGCGGCTTTAGAAAGAACACTGCGATGCAATGAAGGGAAAGTAATCCACCTGCTCAAGATTTGTTTTTAACACTGCAAATACTGGAAACAAACCAAACAAAGCAACAACTCCTACATGATGCCAATCGCTACAAGGAAGACTTTTTATTTTTTCTATGGGAATTTTCAAAAACAAAATCCAATCTGGGACAAGGCAGGCATGGTAAATGATCAGTACTTAGACGGCAGAAGGCAGGCTCACCTGGGGATTATCTTGGCCTGCATACATTTAAACAGCGCTCTGGGTAGCCCTCCAGGAAGTCTGGATCATCGCGGCACTAAAGACTTCAGTCAGTTTGTTCACACATGCAACTTTTATTCTGCAAGCTGCAATGCAGCCTAAATCCAGTATAAGTAGAGCTTCCGTGACCCCCATAACCTGACCCCTGCACTGCGAATGTAAGAGTTAGTGGGGGGGCAAAGTCTGCAGTTACAGAAACATTTCCAGAAATGTGATCTCTATCAGGTTACAGTATGACGTCAAAAGCCGCACTATGCAGGTAAATAAATCCCTGTCCGCGCTACAGATCAATGAGAAATCTGAAATAGAAAATTGTACATCAAGAAGGGTCTTCCTTTATTATTATTTATAATTAATATTATTATAATTATCCTCATCATTACGGTTACTGTTTCCATGACCATTATGAGTATTACATTCAACAAATAAATGGTTAAACACTTTGAACAGGACACTGTAAGTGTAAGTTTGCCCACACGGATCATTTAAAATGCATTGGCTGGTAATGCAATGACAGGAGGCATCGATTGGGAGAGAAGCGCTCCAGGAGGCACAGCAGTGGCGATCGTTAGTTTTTTGTGTCTGACACCCCTTGTTTTGGCTTCCCAAGGCCAAGTCTTTAATTGCTTTTTATTACGTGGTTTAAGAGGGATCGTCTTTCATAAGCCACGCGTTGGTGAAATGGGATCAAGCCCGTGTCATGGCCTGGCTGGCCCGGCTGGCCTGCGCTGCGACTCCCACTCCCCGCCCTCCTCCCCACTGCTGGATTGTGTGTTACTGACAGACACGACTCGGTGTAATTAGAGTGGGTTCTGCCAGAGCTCTCTGCCACTGACTATCAGCCTGTACTGGGGAAACAATCCCACTAATCAGTGACCTGGAACATGAATCTGACCCGGCTTGTTGGAAATCTGATTTTAAATATCACATTTGTGAGGATTTTGTTTTCAGGTTATTAATTTTTCATTCCATGTTGTGTTATGTTTTCTTTATGTTAATCTAATTTGTTGAATGTTCTTATTATGGAACTGGTCACCTGAGATAAAGGCATCTGTCAAAATAGGAATTGTAATAATAATGTTGCGTGTTTTATTAAATCACTTTCTGCACAATATGTTTTTAGATACGTTGATCAAACACTTATGGATTTTGGAAAGTAAAGATCACACTATCCTAATGCAAATTGTCCCTGACTGACGTGAGAAACAAGAACATCTCATCTGAAGCCATGAACTACAGAGGTACAGAAATATAATTATGATTAAAACTGGTACAATGTGTCAGTTTTCATTCCTCTGTAGACCTAACCTAACATTGTCCATTTGTCATTAGAGACCACTGCAAGGTCAAGTTAAATAATTAAGATCTTGGATGGATTTAATATATATATATATATATATATATATATATTCAGAGAGAAAATGTGTGAGAGAGACAGTGAGTGAGAATGAGAGAGAATGTCTGGGGGAGAGAGAGAGAGAATAATTCAAAAGCTGGAAATGACCACCACTTAGGGCTGGGCGATATGACTTTAAAGTAATATCTCGGTATTTTTAGAAGTTTGGGCGATACACAATATATATCTCCATATTTCTTGTTTTTATCCAATCAAGCTACAAAATAAGACCAAACACATCCAAACTACAGGTATTTCGTTAATCATTAAATATACAAAAATAACAAATACTACATGCAGGCTGTCTTAGTAAATATATGCAGAATGCAACATATTACATCGCAAGTGGTGTGTGATTACTATTACGTGTGTTATGTTATGGGATACATACATACACATATATAAATATAGACACATATATACATACACACAGTATGATTTACTGTCACATAACAACAATAACACCAGTAATAGTGATCACGCAACACATGCGCTGTAAAGGTACAGATTCAGGCAGATTTAGCACAGCCGGGTCTATAGTGGCGCATCTGCTGGACAGAGACATTTTTCCTCCGACTGTCGCGTCTCGATTCTACTTACAAGTACAGCACGTTGTTAATACAAAATAGTTATAATAATAATAATAATAATAATAATAATAATAATAATAATAAAAGCTGTTGTACCACTTCACCATCTAATGAAAATTTCTGTTTGCATTACTTTGCAATTCATTAAAATGCAAACTATTATTCTTTAATTTTTATACAAATTATATCCGTCTAAACTAGCAGGGGTGGGGGTGCAATGACGTATTGTCGGGGTGCCTGCAGAGTTCGTTTAGCCCGGCAACGACAGCGGGGCGGAACGTGTGCGCTTGCGCATTAAAGTTTCTTTTGTCTATGTTGGTTATTGTGTGTCAGTTCTCTCTCCTCCAGGTCTGTTTGTGTTTCTGATGCTGCTCTCTTGCCGCATCTGACACGTGTGGAAGAACCGGGAAGAACGCAAAGCGTCCTAATGACGAAAAATATTACAGTAAAGAGTGGGATTTGCGACACCACGATATAAACGATAGAGCATAATATGAAACGATTGACGTTTTTCTATCGTCATATGATATACACTCACCTAAAGGATTATTAGGAACACCATACTAATACTGTGTTTGACCCCCTTTCGCCTTCAGAACTGCCTTAATTCTACGTGGCATTGATGCAACAATGTGCTGAAAGCATTCTTTAGAAATGTTGGCCCATATTGATAGGATAGCATCTTGCAGTTGATGGAGATTTGTGGGATGCACATCCAGGGCACGAAGCTCCCGTTCCACCACATCCCAAAGATGCTCTATTGGGTTGAGATCTGGTGACTGTGGGGGCCAGTTTAGTACAGTGAACTCATTGTCATGTTCAAGAAACCAATTTGAAATGATTCGACCTTTGTGACATGGTGCATTATCCTGCTGGAAGTAGCCATCAGAGGATGGGTACATGGTGGTCATAAAGGGATGGACATGGTCACAAACAATGCTCAGGTAGGCCGTGGCATTTAAATGATGCCCAATTGGCACTAAGGGGCCGAAAGTGTGCCAAGAAAACATCCCCCACACCATTACACCACCACCAGCAGCCTGCACAGTGGTAACAAGGCATGATGGATCCATGTTCTCATTCTGTTTACGCCAAATTCTGACTCTACCATCTGAATGTCTCAACAGAAATCGAGACTCATCAGACCAGGCAACATTTTTCCAGTCTTCAACTGTCCAATTTTGGTGAGCTTGTGCAAATTGTAGCCTCTTTTTCCTATTTGTAGTGGAGATGAGTGGTACCCGGTGGGGTCTTCTGCTGTTGTAGCCCATCCGCCTCAAGGTTGTACGTGTTGTGGCTTCACAAATGCTTTGCTGCATACCTCGGTTGTAACGAGTGGTTATTTCAGTCAAAGTTGCTCTTCTATCAGCTTGAATCAGTCGGCCCATTCTCCTCTGACCTCTAGCATCAACAAGGCATTTTCGCCCACAGGACTGCCGCATACTGGATGTTTTTCCCTTTTCACACCATTCTTTGTAAACCCTAGAAATGGTTGTGCGTGAAAATCCCAGTAACTGAGCAGATTGTGAAATACTCAGACCGGCCCGTCTGGCACCAACAACCATGCCACGCTCAAAATTGCTTAAATCACCTTTCTTTCCCATTCAGACATTCAGTTTGGAGTTCAGGAGATTGTCTTGACCAGGACCACACCCCTAAATGCATTGAAGCAACTGCCATGTGATTGGTTGATTAGATAATTGCATTAATGAGAAATTGAACAGGTGTTCCTAATAATCCTTTAGGTGAGTGTATATCGTCATATCGCACAGCCCTACCACCACTTAATTGCTCGTTTCACTACAAAAGACGCACCGCTGGGTGCAATACAAATATCAATATCACCTGCCATCGCACTCTGCTAATCAGCTTTCCCCTCAGAGTGTGGTGCTTTGCCATGCTTCGCATCTTTCCCTGATGTGTTGAATGTCACCATGTGCTTCTTCCTTCCAGCGTTCTGATAACCAACTCGTTGTCAACTGTCCCCAAGGGTCGCTGGGTGGAATATAAAAAAGTTTAACTAATAAATAAATAAATAAAGGATCTTGTTGAGTGACACTGCCTGTGAGAACAAACATGTTAATTTGTTCCCTAGCAAACTGTCTGATATTTACCAAGACACAGAAGAGAGGGCAATTTGTAAGTCAGTATCAAGGGATGTTTATGACCCAAATGTAACCTCCCCCACCTCCCTGCTCCTGTCCTTGTCATTTTCCCATTTAAAAAACTTTCACATGCTTTGTGGGAGTGTTTAGTCCCTTTTGTCTCCCTCCTCCACTTCCAACACTACCCACAACAGCGTTCTGAGTGCCCATGTGTGGCTCAGTCTCCGATCACCTGGCCTGTACACAACACCCGGCATAAAACAGAGCATGCTCTGCCTTCTGAAGCGACACACTCATGTAGATACAGCTGATACACAGAAAGCAGAAAGGAAATCCGTGCGATTCCACTAGCTAGGCTGTCTAGTATAACCCTCATGTGATGTGCAGATCATTCCTCTTAATCTCCAGCCGCTCACAAAGGGAGATCAGGGTGCTTTTAATTTCCCATCCTTTTGACACCCAGTTCTGCTAATCCACGCATGGGATCAAGGTAAAGTGGGGAGCTCAACTCAAGCTAGTTTACATTTAACCTAGTGAGCAGGATTTGCAGGTCAAGAGAGCCCAGCTGATTGAGCTAATACTTATTAACTTAGGAAAATAACTAATTAGTAAAATACCTATGATAAAAAATAAGGCAAAAAGCGATGATAATTTGAAGCAGGAGATGGTGACTGTTTCTGGGAAGCCACATCACAGAGTTTCTGTTCTATCAAGTGTGTTGTATTTTAAATTGGCAACTCTTTTGCCACAGCTGCTGTGTACTGTTTTTGGCTTTCTTGTGTAACTATAACATTAAGCTGTATGGAACTGTGCTACACCACTGCACATATTGCACAAATCTCAGTGTGTATGTTTGTTTGTTTGTTTGTTTACATTTCCTTGGAAGTTGCTGCTGTGATCATGTCCAGGGCTGTCATTTATATACAATTATCAGTTTATTTACAATTGGCTTGGATAGAACACAACAGAGAAGGAGAAAAGGATGTCGTGGCTCTCTCATGGCCATCGGTTATCTATGATAGCAACTGAAAGAGGTGAGTGAGAGAGGAGAGTGAGAGAGTCAGAAGGGAGATTCTGTCACGTAATTGGCTAATTGCTACAGGGACCAGTCCGGTTTTTAGTGACAGAGCAATAAAAAAAAAAACATTAAAAAAAGAGTCTCTGATCAGAACCTGGGAAGATATTACTTCGGCTGTTGGGAAACGCAGCGCTCCGTTCCGATGAAATGATGAAGATTCAATTAAAAAAGAACAAGGAGGGAGAGGAAAAGAGAGAAGGAAGAGTATCTGCATTCGATTTTAAATATGAATGCCTGCGTTTGATGGTCCCAGCTAGGCCACAAAACCCTATTTATTCAGTGTCATTCCACACAATTAAGCAGTCAATCTATGTTAAGTATCGGTTGTTACAGAGACTGAAGTGCACTTATTAAGGTTTCATTGCCTCTCACTTTTTTCTTTTCTGCTCTTTTTTAACCAGCTTGTAAGGAATGTCTGGTTTTATGTTCCTAGATTATTAAAGGAAGGAAAAAAAGGAAGAGAGGGGATAATAGAAATAAAGACAGAAATGGAGCATCCCTGATGATGGATGCAAAACATATTTGATTTAAATTGAGAGCGGCCCGTTCGGCAGTGTTTCTGTGGCGTAGCGTCCCCCTTGCCTTGCTGTCTCTCCCACGTCGAGCGCCCCAGATAGAAGCAGATTTATTTTGCTACACAATCAAAGTTGTTTTGCCAGCTATATTTGCATTTCCCCAGGCCAAGCCTTCATCCGCGGGATTGCAGCCTGCTTGTGAGCAAGCCTGCTGAGAATACAGAGGGCTTGTGTGGAGGTACTAAAGGGCAGATGAAGGACGTTTTTTTCCTGTGTATTTGGCACTAGTCTTTCTTCTTCTTTTTTCCTTCTCTCCAAAAGCCTGCCCACGAAATTGGAAACAAAGTAACACGATGGAACGTTCCGATTGACAGTGGTGGACAGTGGTGGACATTGAAATGCAGGGGCATTTGCAAAATCTTCAGAAAAGGGAGAAAGAAATAAACAAATGTGTTTCGCAAATCGCAAGTCTCCTGCGGCATGACAACAGAGAGTGTAAACTGTGATACGGGGTGGGGAAGAAAAAAAAAAAAAAAAAAGAAACAACATGGAAATGGACATGCTGTAAAGCAACCAGATCAGATCACGCTGGTCTAGAATACAGATTACAGGCCATGCTGTGATACTGTATGAACAGGGTATTTTTTATTGCATATATATCACTGTAACAGTTTCTAAAACGACTGGCTCACCTGTCCACACATGCGTTGGTAGGAGTGTGAGACTCAAGTATCTGCCATTTTTCAGCTCAATTATAAATATGTAAGAATCTGACAACTTTCTGAACATCTTTCTGCACATCTCAGGACAAGAGGCATGGCAGCTGTCCTTGTTCAGAATTGATTTTATTAGGTTCTGCCCTATCTTTAAAAAATAAAGAAAGAAAATAACATTTCTTATAGAAATTCAATGAGCATCAAAGAGCCCACCAGCCTTCTCTGGGTTTACTTTCTTATCTTCTGAGGTTCTGGTAAGACTGCATTTCAAAGGCTGCAAAGTCATATTTTGTGTGCTTGGGTCACCTGCCTTGAATCTAAGAAGATAAAATGTTCCTTGAGAGTTTTTACATTGACCCTGAGCAGGAGTGACCCCTGGGACATTTTGTTTTATGAAGCTGCCGCCTCCACAGGACCCAGCCAGCTTTAGACCCCGCACATCTCCCACTGAAATCCACAATTTCATTTTACCTTGTATTTCTTTTCTTGGCCCCTCAAAACAGAGTCTTCTACAGTTTACTCCCGGGGAACATCTTGATAAGCCGCTACCTGAGGCACACAGACTAACATTGTGCCTGGGGGGGACCAAACAAATCATCTGATGGGGAAACTGTAAACAAGATCGCTGTGATAGTCGGGAAGTAGTAGAGGTCTTCTTTTGGAAGCAACAGAGAGGAATTTATTATTATTAGAATTATACATTTTTTTGATCATCATTATTGTTAATATTGTTATTCCCAGGCCTGAACATGTTGTGAAATACTTCTTTCTATTCCTCACAATAGCTCAGGACTGCAGTCCAGAGCTTTCCAAACCAGTGTGCCATGACATATTGATGTGCCTTGAGGCATGAACAGGTGTGCCTGGGAATTGGCGAGAAGATGCACATGAGAAAAAGAACATCATAAATAAATGACAAAGTATAAACTTCTCATTTATTTCAATTAAAGAAGTTCGAGATTTTGTTTTGTTTTTCAAAAAACATTGATGTGCGGCAAGTTATGCAAATGTGATTTATATGAACAAGTTATCGAAATTCCTTTTTAATATTGAAATTGTCTCTTCTGTCACAGATCAAAACGTCTTCATCTCACACTTAATTAGCAATGAAAAATGTCTTCTAATCTGTGATGCTGCATTGCAGAGCAGAAAGGAGAGACTTATAACACACTGTATTACATCTGTAGCTTATCTGCACATTCTATTGCTAAACTACAGCCTGAGCTCCAACCACAGCTATCATCAAAACATCAGGCCAACCCACACCAATCTACACCCAATCCGGTTATGGTACTGGAAAAAGGAAACCACAATCTTATCTAAAGCCTGTGTTAACTGGGGACTCTAAACTTCACCCTAGCCCAGATCAAAATATTACCCTAATTTTGACACTTAATTGAAATGCAAAATATAGGTAAATACATTATTCAAAATAATGCTCTCTAACCAAACCTTAAAAACATAAGAATATTCTGACATTCACCTGTATCCCTTATTACACCACCATTGTAAAATTTTCTAATTTCAGGGATGTCACTGATAATGGGAAAAGAGATACACTAGAGAAATAAAATATACAATAGATAATTAATTAACTGAGACTTGGTTATGTTATAAAGTTTTTAACACACTGGACGGACGGAAGGGAACCTTGGTGTATGGTGCAAAAATTAATGTTAAATAGCTGTGACTTAGGCTTGAAGAGACTGGGAAACATCACTCTAATCTAATTCAGACATCCTTTCTGTTGAGGTACAGGATATTAAAACGCACACACAGTGCTTGGAGCAGTCAGAGGAGATCCCAGAGTAATTTCGGAGAGGTTTTGGAGGAGATCCATTGAGATTCACTGAGCACGGTAATGAAGTCTGGGGACAGTCCTCCTTGGGTACCTTATTGAGATATGTGTATGTATGTTAATCAAATTGAAATGATCAAGTGAAGATGGGAGTACTATCCTCGGCCCGGCGCCTTCGCTGTGTGGTTTGTGCCGCAGGGTTGGCAGTGTGCAGTTTGCGCTGGCAGGTCATGTTTTAAGAGTCATCTGTGTCTCTTCTGTCTCTATTAGCGATAGTAGGAAAGCTAATTGATTAACAACCGGCGTTTACTAATTGGGCATATAGCAAGGGAGTAAAACATAACAAAACGGAAATTATAAAAAAATCAAGAAATAAGTAAATACATACCATGATAGGGGTAATATTTGAATAGTTATTTTCAGATACACCATCTTTGTTCCTTCATTTTGAGAATCCGCACTATTTGCTTAACAGAAGTCAGGGTAAATGTACCCAACAACTAAGATGCTCGGACTGACTAGCCGCAGTTGAGGGAGTTGAATAAATATACACTACAGGAGAGCACTGATGTAGTTATCGTTCATTCAGGCTTGTAGACCAATCATAAAGATGCTTAATGTTCTTTCAGGTTTGCTAGAAGAGAAAGCCAGGAAGCTCCAGCACCCTGGGGGAAAACTGACACAATGTATCCTACAAATTTAATAGACTCTGAGTGTGACAAAAGCATCTGTGTGTGTTGCACTAATCCAGGTTTACTGACAACCTAAAGACCAGGTGAACTGCTTAGATTGTCTTAATCTGCTTTTGTACGCACACTGTTTGCAGCGGGTCCTTTTCAAGTAAAGGCGAATGCATTTAAATAATCCGGGGTAAGGAACGGATGTGTTTGTCTTTTTGCAGCACGGCAGCAGGAATGACAGTACGCGTCAATTTACCGGAGCTCCAGGCCCCCGCTAATGGAGTCATGTGTTGACTGTGCATAGCCTTCACACAGCGCACACTGAAGTAGGAATACTGAGAACCGAGGTGCCTGGTTAGGGGTAACCATAGTTACCCAGCAGGGCAAGGAGACTGGGGATTGACTGACAACTCCACGATCAGAGGGACCGTCTCTGCCGCAATCAGCTCTCCCCTCTCACTGGGTCCCATCGCATCCCCAAACAACATGCAGCGCTGTACAAGCCTGGAGATTGTAGCATCAGCCGTAACACAGAGGAACATCCTCTCTTACAGGGAAAGGCCATTAGTGACCACCCAGCCAGCGTCCAGCCTCCCTCGCTAGGCCTGTTTTGCAAAGTTTATGCACCAAGGACAGCAGACATTTTAAGGAATTAAAGGGGTGCGATCAAGGCAGCCCTCTGTCTGATGCCACAAGGATTGAATGCAGGGTCCTGGCAAATACAGGTGCTTGTATGGTACACAGCAGCGGTTGACGATACAGAAGGATCGGACAATGATCACCTCAGGATTAACACATCAATACCTTGTGCACATCATCCTTTCCCAATCTAACCCCAACACTGTTATACATGTGATTAACATCAGAACTCAGATGAAGTGCATGACATTTTCATATGTTAATCCTGAAGTATTCTATATTATATTCATACATTCATGAGGATTCACACCAGCCTCCTCCCAGACCACAGTTCGAGAATCCCTGGCATGATGTTTCTCCAACAACCGTGATTGATGTCAGACAAGGGAGCAGCCTGGAGGACACACAACTGTACTGAAGTGCAGTGCCACGCAAGCTGGCATCTCTACTAAACGAGCACGAAGCCCTTTGAACTTTAAAAACCTGCATGGGAAAGTTACAGGCAAATTAATTCAAAGCAGCAGCAACTCCACTTCCTTGAAGGCCACTAATTAGGATTTCAGGCATAAGCACCCTGGATATATGACTGTGATATCCACCAAAAAAATATGTGAAGAAAATAGGGGATCATCCTATTGTACAGAAAGACAATGAGCCCTTGGAGGGAGTCTTGGCATATCAAAACACTCTCAAATCTTCTCAGAGAGTCAGATTACAATATAAGAAGTGAAGATTCAAATGTGGGTTATTCACAGCTTAATAACTGGTTCTGTCAACAGAAGAAAAGAACATTTTTTTTCTCTATGGGGGGAAAAAAAGTTTTATTAAAAAAATCATCATCAGCTGTCAAGCCATCTAAAATCTACAAAAACCCAACTCCCCTGCTTGGATCTGCATGCAAGTTCCCTCGAGTACATTTTTTGTAAACGCTCCCAGAGAGAACAATAAAGAAAAGGGGAAACAAAAGCTTGTCAGAGTCAAAACACATAAGAACATTTACAATATATTATTAAAGGCGAGGATTAATGTTATACCGATTTCTGATGTTTCGACTCTACACGGTTGATTGTCCTCGCAAAAGCGTGACTAATATTTTCAATTATACAAGGACAACCCATGACGACTAGTGTAATTTGGTGCCGCGTTTGCTTTACCTCGGAATTAATTAAATCCTTTAATACGTAACATTAATTTTGCATGGTTATTTAACACATTGTTGAGCGATTGTGAGGCGTGAGACGAGGTGAAACGAGGGCAAAGGGAAAGAAGTGGAAACCTCACAATCTCATCGGTGGACCCCATGGCCTCTCGATGTATATGAATGTCCTGTTTAAATAATATATATATATATATTAAGCATGCAACATTTTAGAGGTTTAAAGATTATTGAATACATCTTGAAAAGGAACAGATGTTTTGTCTCCCTCATACCCAAGGACAATGCAGTGAAAAATTGAGCCTAATGCCACTAGTACTTCTCCTAATGGAGTCCTTGCAGAAGACAGAGATAGCATTGTCCCGAGTCCCATGCTTTAATAACGCTCCTTACAGTGGAAATAATAGGAAATTATTCCCCCCCACCAAAAGGTCTAATTTTCGGTTTCTGTCCAGTACACAACTTTCACAGTCAGACAGATTGTACCCAGGACTGGCAGCCTGTGGGTGTTTCATGCTCTCTTTGCAGCTGCAATATCACAGCCAGAAGGACTCGAATCTTGGTTGGTCTCTGAGCCCGACCTCTTGACTCCACAGCCACAGCAGTCAGTCCAGCTACCTCAACCTCACCTCCGGTACCCCCAATGCCCCACTCGCCTCCCCCAGCTCTGACAGCAGCTCCGGCTAATCTAAGACACAGCAGTCTATCTTTCTTGCAGCACTGGGGACTAGAAATAAATGAATACGAAAAATGTTACCATGCCCAACACTGACCCAGGCACACATTACAATACCGCACAGTGGCCTGACCCAATTACCTAGTGTTTTCCCAGCCCTTTGCTATTTTTACATGTCTACAGAAGTAGGCAGAGCCAGCTACGAGACAAGGAGTATGCGAAAGCCAGGTCTCTGTACAATGTGCTGGCCTCCACATGCAGCCAGTGACAGCGACAATTTATAAAAACAGAATTAGAATGAAAAGGAAAGGCTACATTAAATTATATTACATTACATTACATTGTATTATAGCTAAACAAGAGTAAAGGGGGATTTTCAAGGCATAATTATTACTTTCATGTTCTGGGCATTATTCCATCGTATAATCACATTAATGTAAAATATTATACCACACTAGCTGGTACAGTACGACAGTTGTGGGGAAGGCTGGCTTTAAGAATAATAGTGTTTCAGCTCTGTGGCCCAGGGGTTGAGCAAATTCCTTCTATATACACGTGTTTCAAGTAACCTTCTCATATTTTGGGAAAGTGCTAAGTGGGGAGGGGACAATGGCATCATAAAGTCCTATTGGTGGCCACATTTGTGCACCCTTGTCCTGGCCCTGCCGATTTCATATAAGAAGCATCACTGCTCCTTTGTTTGGGAATCACAGAAACTGTGTGGTGGGGCTTATTGCTGTTATACAAACATCAATTCGCATCTGTACAATTACTCGCCTGGGAATGTTTTTCTTCATCAAAAACGCACATCTCCCAGGTGAAAAACAAATAAAGATCCCAGCAAACAAATCCAACGACGGCAGCGGCAATAAAACCAATAAAGGAAAGCACAGTTTGGCAAAGCACGATATTTCATCAGAGTACAATGAGCTGCCATTTCGAATCTCCCAATGTCTACCTTAAGCACGGAGCATCCGCTGTTACTGTCAGCTCAGCTTTTGCGGAGAATTACTTTTTGATATTAAAAATCCTGCCAGTGACGATACAGCTCGGGCCCCAGATTAAATCCACATTGGCATCCATATCTACAGCACGATGCATTAAAACCGTGCCTACTCGGTGATCTTCAAAAGCGGGCTGGGCATTTGTCCGCATTTAACGTTGTAAACAAACCCCGCTCAATCTCAGTGCAAATATGAGTTATGACAGTTTCTACAAATGCAACCAGAGGATTGCAACCACATGTGTAACTTCTTGGATTGTTAGGATTTTGTTTGCTGTGCATAACAACTAAATTTATGATGATCGAACAGGTACAAGGGGTTATTCTAACGTACAGTCTGTACTCGTTGTGGTTCAAGATTTCCTGGTTCCATTGATCCATGGTTTAAAAAGAGAGAGAAAGGAAATAAATTATAAAAATGACTTAGACCTTAAGAAATAGTTACATATCTATTAATTCAGCGCCTCTGTCAGCTTTTATTCCCCGGAGAAGGAACGAAAAACTCAGCACTCTTCTTAAGTTCAAGTGATGGCAGCTTTCAAAATCACGCTTCACCTCACAACCTTACTGAAGTATTTTACACTGAAGAATAGAGAGGCTGGCAAATGCAAGGGAGAGAGCGAGCAAGAGAGCGAGAGAGCGAGAGAGAGTTGGAGCGAGGATGGCAGAAGAGATAGGGCCACTGGGGAATAGTACACAGCATTAAATTAATAACTGCTTTTAATTGCAGCCTTAAAAAGTGCAGGATGGCAGGCTTTATAAACTGCAGCCAGAAGCGGTTCCTTGGTCCTGAACGGCTGTTTCTCCATGACCCTCCCCTGACGCACACATATACACACGCAAACACACACACGCATCCAAGGGGATCAAGGCAGGTGTCACAGCTACCCAAACTGCTCAAACTCCTCACCGCTGCACTTAACTAAAACTGCTGAACTCATCTCCCTCACAGTACTGAGTGAGCCCCTATATGCAAGCAAAGGAGAAATAATATCTCCATAATCAAACTCAGCCGACCCAAGGTCCTCCAGAACATCTGTAGCCCATTTGAAATGTAATCCATGAACACCTTTATTCCATTTGAGGATCTTTCTAATGATAATGATCAAAAACTTAAAACAGTGCAGATAAATGATGGGAACACAAGCTTCTGTCCACAATAGTCTAGATTGAAGCAGGAGCTCTGTTCCCACATTTTGGGAAACGGGGTAGCCCTAAATATGGAAGTGTGATGCTGAAATCGTCTTCTCCCTCATCATCTGTAGATGTGATGGGTGGGCACACGTCGTGTTGTCTTTGCTCTCGGGTAGGCAGCTGGATTAAAGATCCATTCAAGAGCAAAAGACAACACAAAATGAAACGCTTCCCATTACACCGATGTCTTTAAGCCGCCAAATGGCTGAAATTACAGACGAGTTGTGGATTTTGTTGAAAACCCTTTTTCTTTCCCCCTTTTGTAGCAAAAAGCTGGCAATCGCTACCTCAGGGGATTAATTAAAAAAACTGTTGGATTGGGATCCCTTTTAGACTTCATTACTCTTCTAAAGCAAAAGAACAAAAGAAACAAGGACCTGATTTCTCCTCCGCTACTAAGCGATGGGAAAAATACTGCCGCGGTGATAATAGCTTTCTGAATATAGCCACATGTGTGAAAAACATATTGGAAGCACACATGGTTTGAGTTGGGAGGGCAATAACTCAACACAGACCTGAACACAGTAATTGAACTGATTGATGAGAGCGCATTTGAAGAAAGCTGGCCAAACCCCCCCCCCCTAAAAAACAAGTTTATTATTATTAGTTTTAATAAGTGATATCTCTACAGCTTCATTACCTAATTTTAATTGGAGTCTTTTTACTTGTTCCAACTGGAATTTTCATTTACTGTATTCTTTTCTTCTTAACGATCATAAAGAACGCAATTAGCCCCTATTATCTCACCATCACTGCCTGATAAAGTGGAAATGAATGCACTATCCTGAGCTTTTGTTTTCATCTTTCTTATTACCCTGCTAAATGTACTTTTTGATTCGGTGTCTTGCCATTAGATAACTAATTAGTACAATCTTATATAATCCACCTACTTAAATGTCATGGCAACAAAGGTGCTATGGCAACCATACAGTCCTTGGTAGGTACACTTTTGCTGCGTTTACATTAGCGTAACCGAGCCATGCTGGGGCGGCACCGTGCCAGCCCGGTATGGTTCAGCATGTTGGGCTTGCATTTACAGTATAGGAAGGGGCATAAAGGGGCATCAAGGGGCATCAATTGGTCACTGCCAAGACCCGTCCACATTATTACTCAATTTCTTAGCAGATACCCTTATCCAGGGTGACCTAAAATTTTTACAAGATATCACATACATTTTTACATTCATACAGCTGGACATTTACTGGAATAATCTAGGTAAAGTACCTTGCTCAAGGGTACAACAGTAGTGCCCCCCCACCTGGGATTGAACCCACAACTCTGTGCTCTAAGTCCAGAGCCCTAACCACTACTCCACACTGCAGCCCAAAAAGCTACAAATAAGATAATAACACATACTGGTAGGGAATCAAACCCAGATCTCCATGTTCACAGCTCTGTTCCTTTACCACTGCGCTAACTGACATGACTGTCAGTTGAAAAACAACTTTGTTTCAGTGGGTGGAGTTTGAGGTGCTCCCTGAGGGTGATGTCACACAGACTGAGTGATGTCACACAGACTGAGAGTGATGTCACACAAACTAAGCGTGAGGTCACACAAACTCCTGACAGCAACTGGACAAGAGACCAATTTAGATATCAGATGCATTATAATTCTTAATCGTGGTGAGTTAAGCTCCAGAGTCCCGATATCAATAAAGAAATAGAAAAGTCAAAAACAATGACAGATCGTTAGTGGATGCTGGAAAGTAACAGTAAAAATAAAATAAAAGAGAAGCAATAGCTCTTTAAGTAAAATTGCCTCCATTCCAATACCTGCTACCAGATATGTATTGGTAATGTTAAATTTTGCAGGCATCAGGCCATTTCGCTCATGGCAAAAAAAAATACTAGCTTCAACAACCCCCGAATCTTTCTGCGTGAGGTGAAACAAGGATGCCTGTTAGTCATCATGTGCTGAGAGCATTCAGTTCCATCAGATTAGCCAGAGCTGTCCACAGCACAACACTATATCCTGCAGATTTGTTTTTCCCCCTGACTGTGCTCCTTGGCAGTCGGCCGTGTTGTCGTTTGTTGGTTCTCCGTCTGCCTCTTTTAGACGGCACATGCGTTTCTCAATGGAAATTGAATTAAAGCTAGCGAACTCAATGATCTCAGCCATGTAGACAAGCTGGAACTCTTGCTGATGAGGAAAAAATGTAATCAGGTGCATTCAGGTGCAGGATAATTACACATGGTCATCCTCACACCGGCCTACCCACTTACACTGCATAAGCTTGACTAAAGTGTCATTAACCATCTTTTTCCTTTCATATTGACAATCCAAAGAGTTAGGGACTGTGGCAGCTGAAGACACACTCATTCATAATTAATGCTCCCCAGCATATGCAGCCTACATACAATATCCCCTCTCCACGTGGAGATGCCGGAGAGATCAGTTACGACAGAAGATGAACAGTGTCAGCTCCAGAATAGTTGGGAGCTAATAAGGGGTTAGGGGAAACTTCAAACTTGGAAACTTCAAACGCGTCTAATTTTAAACACTCTGCGGTTCCCCCGGTACGGTTTTGAAGGAAGCAGCGTTCCCCCAGAGAGAAGCCACTGGAGAGTTACTTATTCCTTCTCTCTCTCTCTCTCACTGTTTTTGTTTGACACCGTTTTCTCTCTTAGCACATCTAAAAAGAGTAATTACGGCGCAATGGAGAAATTTGCATTTTCAGAGGCGCAGGTTCAGAAGACTAACTTATTTCCTCAAAATAAACACTTTGAATTAATACATTAATGTTGTATCTATATTATATATATATATATATATATATATATATATATATATATATATATATATGTAAACATCAACAATTGCAGAACCTGAAATTCAGAAATACCTTTTAGGCCCATATTAAACTTCCAGTGTAAACATATCATTAGAACGCAACTGTAATGCCAATCATTCATTTTGTAGAATTAATGAACATGAACAAAAACGTTGACATAAATGGAAAAAAATATCCTTGTTATTCAAATAAAATTGTAATAAACACCCACACATGCAAAAAAAAGCTGTCCTTTCTTGGTTTTCAATGTAATTTTCAGTTCATAAATGTGGTGAAGGAAACCTAATAACTAATGTAAAAAGAAAAGCCCACTGTCCACAGCATTAGTCATTTTGCAGATACTTTTGGCCACGTACTACAGGTGATCTCTGCAAACAACCACCACTGCAGAAGTCTGTTATGATGGGGGCCTTGGGCAATGTCCCCTCCACACAGCTCGTGACGGTTGGGTGACTTGCTCAGGGAGACGTACAGTGACAGACACAGGGCTCGAGCTGGGCCCCTCCTGGTAACCAGCTTCACCTTTCCTGTATTGAACACTGGAATATGAAGCCTCTTTTGTTTTACTCCTGCAAAGCTGTGCATAGATGACATCACAGCTGCTATGTCCCATTACAGGTTGCATAAGTGAGATGAATATATAATTGATTGTGTGTTTTGGGGGGGCGGGGAGTTCTATAGAATTCATGCCGGACATATCCTTCATGATGCCACATAAAAAGATGTAAATTATGTAAACTATGTAAATTGGCCAGGTTTAGCCAGGGTGGGAGAAACAAGGGTGTAAAAGTAAAATGAATGTCATGTAATGGCAACGATGCGTGCACGTTGACTTTTGTTCTCCACATCCCTTCACTTAAGCTTCGAAGTGCTGGGATGGTGTGTTTTTTTTTATTTTTTTCTGCTTTCTTGGATTGGATCGAATGTAAAAAAAAAAGGGAAACGGGCAGTCTTATATCTGTCTTTTCTGTCTCTCTATAGCGATTTCTGCCTGTAATCTCTTGTAATAAATCGGGGGGGGGGGGGGTGAAAACAAAATGACAATAAAGCAAACAAAGCGAAAGCAAACGAGACGTCATCCACGCAATTCAATCTCACCTCTCTTGCTACCCCTGTCCTTGCCATTTTTAAGTGGCCAATTACATCACTGGCAGGAAAAAAATACATTTGGTTCTAGTGTGTTGTGCGAACTCTATGTGGGTGACTGAGGTGACTTCTAAGTATCAGTGCTCATCTCCCTCGTCCACCTCTGATGCCCGCTATTCACACGATGGGTGAAATGAACAGCTTCTGTGTTTGAAAGCGAGTCTTTATTTCAGCAGCGGCTCCTACTTCTTCCCAGCATGCCCCCTCTCCTCCTGTAGTGCGATGCGAAAGGGGCACCTATCTAAATTAAAAGGGAAATTTGTTTGGCTGGTTTGCGGATGTTGTTAGACTCAGACAATTAGATATAATCTCTGTGTGCCCAGGGGCGGCTTGTCTTCCATTAGCTCTGGCTGGAGTGTTTTAGGTGCCGGGATGGATGCTAACCTCACTACTGATTCCTGCACACTGGGGACTGCATCTCCTGTAGGGCTTCGTGGAGAAGGACTCATGCTGGTTAATAAGTAGTTATCCCTCCAGTCCCTGGTCAAATCTAAGGAAACTGAGCTCTGATCTGAAGAGCGGTGATGGAGTTCTGGACCCCAATTCCACCCTGATGTTGAGCTTGGGAACCCCACTACCCATGTGGCTTGTGTCCAGTTCTGTGGCCGAGCTGGTGAAGTTAGTTACTGAGTTGGTGACACAATGACATGCTGTAAATAAACCTGCAGGTGCACAGTATTGAAGCAGAAAAAAAAAGAAAAGAAAAAAAGACGAGAAAACAAGAAAACCAATTTCGCTCAGTGTGAGAGGAGAAATAACAAAGCAAGAAGGTATAAATACAAAGCACTGATGTTGTACTGGGCGACAGAACAGCAATCGTTCCCTAGGCACTCTGCCGGAAATATGTTTTTGCAGGGACTGGGGAAACCGGAGACAGAAAGGGTTAGGTTTAAAAGCAACGCCACTTTGCGTGCCCTGGACCCTGAAAACCCTTCAGAATGGCCTCACTACTGCTCTTCCTTTACAGATCACTTAGGGGACTGTAATCTCACTTCTTAACAATGACAAGTAAAGGCCTCTCCCTTATCAATAAGCCCATAACACATTGGAGTCTTTTCATCCTTGAGTGGCTTCATTGCAATCATCTCGAGCAGCACTGCCACTACAGAAAAGATCACTATCTATTCTGTAAGCAATGGCCCCATTATCTGTTTGGCACAAAACAAACTGTGTTTTTATAAATATATATATATAAACCCTTTGTATGAAATATATATATATATATATATATGTATATATATATATATATATATATATATGTATATATATATGTATATATATATGACACATATAATATAGATGGCACTGAGGACAGAAAACAAAAACAAAAACCAAAGCCAGATTCATCATAATTATGAGGCAAGTTGGGCGCCATGCCTCCCAAAGGCTGCCTTCCTTAAGGAAGCATTCTGATGAAGGACAATTAATCTTGCGTACGTTCTCCCAAAACGAGGGGGGGGAAATGCAGAATCCTAGTCCATGAACAAAAGGCTACAAAACAGCAATAAGCATTTCGGAACACTACCTGATTTATACAGCTGCTCTGATTGCATGCTCTGCTTCTCACTTTTAATTGTTCAACAGGATGGGTTCTTGCAACACACATATATACAACACACAACACCAATAGATACACACAGACAGACACACATAGATACACACACCCTAGCTGATAACTGTATACATTTGCAGCAAAACCACTGGCTTCATGCATTTTTAAAAACTTAAAATTAGCTTTTCTCTTTATGACACTGAAACAGGAGGTGTTGTGTTTTCGTTGCATATGCCGCACCGTTTGTATTATGGTGAGTCCCTTTGAATGAGCTGCGATTGCCCGTTATATTACCTCTGCATTCCTTTTATGTGTGCAGTGAGTGATTCTCTTATGGCGCAGATTGTAATTTGCCAGGCATTGTAACGAGAACAAATAATTTCCAACAAATACGGAAAGGAAGGGGAAAAAAAAAGATTCAGATTGTATTGTACTTCATATCAAATATTTTTCCTTTCCAGTTTCAGGAATTGCCAAATGTTATTAAATTTGGCTCATAACTTTTATTACCAGAGAGAGGAGGATGTGGGGCTCCCTGAAATAGGCACCATTAGTACATGATCCTCTTTTCACACTGCAGGACCAAAACACAAACGGCAGAGTTTTGGCGATGGGGGAGGACTGGAGGACTGGTGTTCTGGAGAGCTATGGGGGTCACTGAATGGTAGCCTATTTGGCACACAGTGATCCTGCAGGTGTCAGGCAGTCACACACACACACCCACATCGGTCTCGAGCAGAAGCCCACTGGTGGTGGCAAGAACTCCCTTCACGGAAAATTTAGCAATCCTATTAGTCTGTCCGATGCTATTGCTCCCAATAGGACCGTCCAATCAATTGCTTATTACAGGAGCGCACATAAGACAACGATCAATTAGGGCCATTCTACTGAATAATAAATACTTTCTTAATGAAAAGGCCAAGTCCTGAATAATAAGTACAATCATTTACAAAAAACCAACACCCCCTAACCCCCATCAACCACCACCACCAACAGCGAAAAGCACTAAATCATCTCTCTTTGCTGGGTATCCCTCTCTGAGGTGTCATTCACCCCATTAACAGGGAAGAGACGCACCCTTGTCACAGCCTGGCCTCGTCACGCGCATCCCGAAACACAACTGCACTACGCACTTTATCGCACTCCGGCCATCTGAAAGGCTTTGCTAACACAGTAGCCGCTTTCATCCACATAGTTGACCTTTTCGGGTCTTTGTTGTTGTTGCTCGTTTGCATTGTTCTGTTCTCAGACCTGACCCCTTAATCCTGACCACACAAGCTTCAAATCGAGAGTATTACAAAAGTATCCAATGTAGATTTGACTGGTGTGTTTTTCTATGTAGATTTTTCTATAAACAGTTAATTCGAGATTATTATTATTATTATTATTATTATTATTATTATTATTATTATTAAAACTTAAGGCACGGCGATCATGAAGAAATGATCAGCGCATTTTGTGTGAAAGGAGAAGAATCATGAACCAACTTGCAGTGCAATTCAATGACAAGTGAAGGGTGTGTGGGCAGCAGCGGCGTTCAGAGGGGGCCTGGCTCTCGCTGTGCACAGCTGTGAGTCATGCCTATTCTCAGTAAGAATGACTTCTGTTTGATTTGTAGTTTTTTTTTCCTGTTTTCCTTCATTGTGGTATTGATCTCATTCTCAGTAATCCTACAGCCACCCCATCTATATTACTGGCTGTTTATTTGGACTTTCGTTTCCGTGGAGCAGAAATAGCTTTCTGAGCTACTCCAGCCCCTCTGTGGTAACAAGCAGTTAAACTAGGGAGGGGATGCTGGGGCACATTTATTACAGCTGGAGAAAAGGGGATAATTAAGCTTGCACAGGTAACAACAGCCTCAACCATCGCTCCCTCAGGTTACAGGTCGAAAAACCTTTTATTCTACACCACCCAAAATGAAGGGAAATTAAAACAGACTGTAACACACTCAGACCTTGACTGTTTGACTACTCTCTGAACAAGAAGGCTTTAATGGATATGGTTTAAAATCAGCCGCCACACTGTTGAAGCCTAGATTGTTTAGTCGAGAGTTTGGAGAGTTTTGATCGATCCGTTCAGTGGCTGGACATTAAGGTTAGAGGGCATCCTTTGTAGAGGAGACTTCTGTTGAAATGTCAGCATTACCCTCAGCACAACAGAGAAATTAGGGCAGAATAAGAGACACAAGCTGTTCACAGTGTGCTTTACTGGGTGCAGTCCAACCCTCGGCCTTAATGGCAGCTGTGATCCTCTTGATGGAGAGCTGGGGGACTGCGGCACACTTCCTTCACTGCAGCACAGTTTTCTAGTGCAGTGAGAGATGCTAGTCTCTGCGGTGTCCTTCTTCCATTCCAGTTGATCCCAGATGTGTTTGAAGGGGCGGAGCTTCCCCCCGAGGCCATCCTTGAAACACTGTGTCCCACTCCCGTCTTTTCCCATGGCACGTTGACCACGCGCACCAGTAGAATCCAATGATCGGAGTGCAAATTAAACTCCATCAGGCTTTCCTGTTACTGAATGAGCACTTTATCTGCATTGCAAGCCAGACTCCCCTCTCCTCCCTCCCTTCCTGCCTGCACGCTTGAAAACCATTCATTATCTCAGTCATCGAGTGGGGACCTCCATCAGACAGCAGCGCACTCCTGTCCCCGGCCTCCCACAGCGGTGGCTCTGCAGCTGCCGAGAGCTAGGAAGAGACGCTGGCCAGCAGGTTAAGTGGGTGCTAAAAATTAAAATGGTAAACAAGCAATTAAGGGACGGTTGCGACTGGTGGGGGGGGGGGGGTATGACTGTCAGCGGGAGACCTGGACCGAGGCTTTCTTGCCGAGTGCAGACAATAATACAGCAGCTTGTGTATGCAACGCTCACGCCAGCACACCACCGGCAATTAGCCCACTGTGGGTAAGGAGAGGCACAGTTCGTATTCCTGCATCACATACATGGGGAGGCGAAGCAAGAGCCCATGGCCTTATGTGGATGGCTGGGAAGCCCTGGTAAACACACAGGTGGGACACACACACACACACAAACACACACAATTATAATGTTGATTTTCTATTGTTTTACACCTGAATGCTTAACAGAAAAATGTATAACTAACATTAAAAATGTACTATGCAGTTTTAGATTGCTCTACATGCAGTCTGCTATAGTAGTAATGTAGTCAAACACTGGTAGTATGATCAAAAAGCTGCAATTTGCCATACAGGTGGAAAAAACAAAATATAATAATAATAATAATAATAATAATAATAATAATAATAATAATAATAATAATAATAATAATTCTGTGATATTCTATTAGTGAGAAGCTTGTTTTCCACTGCTCATTTGTTTCATTGTTAATGTACACTACATGTACATATAGGCTAGCTTCCCAATGTTCCTATACAGGGTATATATATTTCCACATCATTCTCAAGCCTATAACTGAATCTAGACTGTTCAAATGTATATATGTATGTAAATATGTTAATTCATACACATACATAGAAAGATGTATCAATATTTACAGACACAGAAATACTCACAGTCTCTGGAGGTCAAAATGACAGAGGAGTCACAGAAACCGGCGCTTACAGCGGGATTCAAATGAGCTTGTTGCAGTGGAAATTAATTGTATTCAAAACACAAAGGCCTAATGTGAATAGCTTAAAATCCGAGTGACATTGCCCCGTTTCTGTCAGGGTTATGCGCCTGCCGTCGGAATAAACAGCAGATTGTTTCTGATTTTTTTTTTTTCAACATTTAAAGCCATCAGCCCTTTAAATCCCGGTGGACACATGGGTGTTTCTCCCTTTTCTTTCAATTTTTACACTCTAAAAATAACATAAAAATTCTGAGATTAATTTAATGAATTTAAAATATAAAATATAGAAACATTAATATTCATTTAGGCAGCACACAAGTATACTTCAGAGAATGTATTTATAAAAAATAATTAATATAAAGATATAAACAAACTAAAATCATTTCACATCTTAAAACTAGACTATGGATAGAGAGAGATTACTGTACTTTTAAAACCAGCAGATTGCCAGGCAGTTTTCAGTTATTCTTTTCACATACAGTAGTGCATTACAGTACCTGGCCTTAACTATGATACTCTTAGTCACCATATTAAGGCTGTCAACCCTACTTCATATCAAACGTTCTGTTGCCCCGATCAAAGGAAAGTCATTAGGAGAGATTTAATGGCGAGAGACAGAGGTGGTTAAACGAGGCCCGTCTCGTCTGGTCTCGGGTCAAACAGCTGGCCTCGGTCACAGCGGCGTTTCTCAAGACATTGCCTGACATGTGACTGGACTTGTGGATACTGTGTCACGCACTGGCTGACGTTCCCACTCCATCGTCCCCTTGCATCAGGGTCCTAATAAAGTGAACCGGACCCACACACAGACATGCAAATACACACATGGCACGCACAGGTACAAAAAAGACAAAGCACAGGCTTGAATGTGATTAAAAACGACGGTGATGGCGGTGCCCTTGCCATTGCGAAAAGAGAGCTAAAGGTGGGGCCGTAACCTATGATTTAATCAAGGCGGCTGTCACTTTTCATTTTGCCAGGAAGGAAATAATTCATAAGCTCGGTGGCCCCCGGGAAGGGAGAGCATAAAATAGGTTTGCATTTTCTGTTCCAGCCGCTAGCTGAGCTCAATCACCCTTTCACGCACCCCGGCAGCTGGGGCTCCAGGACCTCATCTATAGGTAATAAAGACATGGGTTGGCCCTGCTTGAAGAATGGCCTTTTCTGATTTTTTTTTCTCTCCCCTCTGAGATGTGGAGAGAAATAAAGGTAGGATGATGGAGAGAGAGAGAGAGAGAGAGAGAGAGAGAGAGAGAGAGAGAGTGTGCAGGAATTGGCGACACGTCACAGACGACAGCACAGAGCTGCGACAAAACCTATTAAAGCTGTCGCCCTGTAGTCATTCTGCACTTAAAATATTGTTTTTAATAAGAAAAAAGAGAACTGGCTATCAGAAGCAATCCATACCGCTTATCCTTTCAAAATCAATTAGAAATGCTTTAGCCTAGATCAGAGGCACTTCTCGCCCCTGGTTCACAAAGGGGGAAAGACAACAATAAAACAGAAGCAGATCTATTAAGGAGTTGCTGACAGACGTAGGGACGAGGTCTCGCCACTAGACGCAACAGTGCCAGCCAAGGAGGAGGAGATCATCTTGTTGGCATCTCCTCTAATTAAATCTCTCGTCTTTTTGAGTTTCTAAGTCTATTAGGACTGCCCGGTTTTCTGTGTGTGTTCTTCCCACTTTGACAGCTATTTGATATGACAACAATCTAGCACGCCACCAACATATACGGTTGCTAAATACGTCCAGTCTCTGATCATATTCCATTTCCCTTCTACAAGCTCGGCGTACATTTCACAATTTAATGGCATGGAATCGAGTCCTTAAGGGTCGAGCTTTAATAAGAATCAAAATCTAAACTAAAGGTGGGTTTACATTCTGTACTTTATTCTCAAACTGTGCCGTGCTCCATTGTAGCCTGACTTTCTGGAGGGCATAGGGACTGTGTGGAGCATTATAAAACAAATCATGATTGGCTGCTGAATTGAGGTATTGCTCAAAACTAAAAATCCCAATACGTAAATTGTGACATGACCCATCTAAATAGACAGCAAAGTTCACACTACTATTCTGATGGGATTCAAAATATCCAACAGATCTGTAGTCGGCTTTTATTATATCGAATATTAATCTCTCTCAATCTGGAATCATCCAGTTAGAAGGTCGGGGTATCAAAGTGAGGCTTGAATTATATAATTTAATACACACTCTAATCTCAGACTAGGATGGGATTGGGATTGGGCAGAAGAAAAAAAGATTTGTTTTGCCAGCCAAAGAAAAAAGTGTAATCTTCCTGAAGTGATGGTTATATGCAGTACAGACGCTACACAGACGTACAGGTGTCTCCTGAAGCCTGTAGTTTAGTATGTCAATGTCAATGTGCTAATCTACCCTCATGAGTTATTTCAAGCACACTTGACATTTATATCTCCCGCACTCATTAGATTGCATTACCATTACAGTAATAACTGATAACCCCGGAGAATATCTGCTGTCCGTCTTCCATCACGCCAACTGCATTTACAATCTGCCACGTATCAAATAACAAGATCTTCGTCTGAGGCTCCAGAAACAAAAGGCTCCTTCCCTCATGTTCGACGGGGTCTGGTTTAAAACCAAAAATAATCAAACGCCGGAACATTTCCTCCCGTTCTCTTTCCTTCCACCCCCACCTCCCCATCCCCCGGTAATTAAGAAATGGCAGACTCTTAATCAACTTCGGCTGGAGAAGAAATCTCCAGTTGTGCGTGTGAATAAAACCCTCGTTTCGGTCTTCGTGTGTGTGTGATTGATTCGGTTATGCGTGTGCGTTTTAATTAAAACAAGGTAATCTGACATTTTTTGAAACTCCCCCCCTCCCCAGCACGCAGATTTGCAAATACCAGGGTAAACAAGACATCAAGCATGTATTAATATTAATTGCTGCTAATTTGGGGTGTTATTTATTAGTTGATGATGAGGTGAAGTCCACAGTGAGAGATCTATAGCATTAGTATTGCCTGGAGTGCATTCTCTGCAGCAGTGCGCCTCGCAGCAGGATTAATGGGGCTCTCTGCTGTTACATACGGAGTGCGATACACGGGACAGCTTTTCCATAATCATTGTTTTTGCTGGAGGAGAAGCTATTGATATCTGGCTCCGTGCCACAACGCAGCCAAGGAAGCTGCAGGCCTCCTTGCACCTACAGTCGTGACAGGGGCATTGCAGAGGATAGAGCGATCATTTAGGAGAATCCTGAAGGGGCTTTTTGAGACCCCGTTTGCCGACTGATGGCAGCCTTTGTGTTCGTAATGAGAGTTGTTCATTTCAGGGTTAGCATCAATGTTTTGCTGGGCTGTTCTCAACCCCTTTTAAAAGGAAATACTATCATTTAACACATTTTGAGTCCATGTGGTGTTCTTAATTAAACTGTTAAGAGCAGGTCATTAATTGTACTCAGGTTCAATCGTTTATACCCGCACAGCTTAAATAAGCTTTTTACTAATGGCAATAGGAACAATAGGGACCTACTTCAATTTTTAACAAGATAACTGTGGCCGTTTTAATAAAATTTGTGCAGCTGTCTGTAGTTTCACTGGGGGTTTTCCGACAAACCTCTATCATAGTTTATTGTACCTTCTCATTTTATTTTTAGTTTTCACTTAATCTTAAGATAGAATTAACTCCAGATACACTTTGTGTGTTACCATCAGACAGGTACACAAAAAAACAGAACAGCTGAATCAATATAGTAGATAAACAAAATCAACAACTGCCACTCCCTCGTGTGTACAGTGATTCCAGTAGGACACAAATTGCTCCACATTGCATGGATTGTAAGTGTATCCAGTGTGTGTCCATTCCTATTACACGGAGGGTTGTAATCATATATTATCAGAATGTCAATTTGCAGGGTGTACACCAGGCGTCTCCAACACACACAACACCCCTCACCTCCCCCCGGATCCCAGCGGAGAAACTACCGTAGCTCACGGGGCATCTCAGAGCTATCACAGTAGCTCTCAAGTTAAAAAAGGTTGGAGACCCTTGCTTCAAACCTATTTGACAGATGTATTTTCCCCTCTTACTACCACTGCTGTTGCCCATTGCAAAGGATAACAATACCCATTCCCAATGTTATCTTCATGATCACTTTCAGAAAAGAGAGAGAGAACTGTAGCTCACAGCCACCAACACAGAGAAGTGGACTTCAAAAGGAACTGGAGAGAACTGAGACTTGATTTTGCATGCTCTAGGCAAGTGGGAAAAATCAATAGGATAGCAGTAGTGTTGTGTGTCTGCGTGCCCATCTCAGAGGGTTGGAAACTCGCATGCTCCAGTGTTTCTCCAGGAAACCCATCTCTCCTGTTTTTAGTTCCACCTTTTCATCTTGACCCCTTTGGCCAAACAAACGTTTTTAAATTAGATACTTGCTTGATAAAAATAAAATAAAACATAAAAATCATTCCAGTCCTTAATAAGATCATGTGGCATTCAAAAATAGCCATAACCCTGGAGCAAAGTGCAGCTTCTTCATGGTGGTGAGCCGTATCATTGACCAAAGTGTCTGGAATTGAACCAGTGGAAGCCACAGCAGAATTAACAACACTTACTAAGGGAGGGTTTATTACACTATAATGACCAAGTGCATCTGGACATCGTTAACTGGACACCCATTATGAGCTATTTAATACAGCTCTAATAAAGCAAAAATGTATCACATGATGTGCTCAATGTCTGGGCCAAAACACAGTGAAGGTGGAGTATTTCTGGACTCAAGGACTAAGGGCAGGAAAAAATTGCTTTAAATAGTATAACCGCTGTCAAATGCTCCAGTGAAGCCCTGTATTTGTCTTGCCTGTAGATCGTCGATTGCATTAAGCTAGGGAATATTGTTTTCCTGCTATACACCTGTGTGTTTCATGTTAACTTTCTACTCCTTCATCTCATCACACGCCCCTCTGAGTCGTGGTGTTCATAACCCGTGCAATCTCTTCATATTTAATCTTTGCAAAGTCATTTATAGCTCATACATACAACTCAGTCTCCTCACAATTAGAGCCTCACAGAAAGACTTTTTTTTTTAAAGGGCTGACAAGAGAACAAAATTTACATGCTACTTCCTAATTCCCCCTGAAAACCCTCTTGAGTGCATCTGTAATGATCAGATTGAGATAGCTTTTAGCGATTTTATATGCTCCCCCACGCATGCCTAACCTGCTGATTGGGATAGGGCCTTGTCGGGTTACTTGATTTATAATTTTCCACACACACCCCCCCTCTAACAACATCAACAAAAAAAAATATTCTAGCCTTGATCATGACTCCTGCAAATAGCTACTCTCTCTATAGCAGCTAGTGATCAGTCATTTCAGGGCAACACTCAGTGGAGCAGAACCATTTCACAGCGTTACGCCCTCCCGTGTGACTATTTATTTATTTTTGAGTGAAACAGAAGAAGAAACTGTGTAATAAATAAATAAAAAAATATATATAAATGGTGAATCCCAGGCATTTAGACCTGCCATGCCAGACGCTCTCTCAGCGAGACAAATTAAGGGCTGCTGTGTTCTGTAATCCTCCCTAATCCTTTCACAGTCTTGCTTCCCCAGTCTGATCTGGCTAACAGTCCAGGTCACTTACACCGGGATGCTAGAGAGTCGATTCTTAGTCTCGGGCTTTGCCTGTGACGGAGAATGGGAGACCAAGATTAGGCCGGCTTGGCCTCAGTCAGACTTTCCAGTTCTGGAGTTCTGGGTTCAAATATGAGCTCTGATGGTGCAATACGACAGGCTGGATTCTGGTCCAGTTTGCAAACTTGTTTAAATGTTAAAGAACAGAGGGATATGCCAAAAAAATAAATAGGTATTGTCAATATGCTTGATAGGCATTGTATGGAATCATGAACCTTAGGCACATTCATACGAACCCAGTTAATGTGTTCATTGTGATGCAGACCTTTAGATATCTCTGTAAATTTGGTTGAACCGCAGTTCATCTCTTTTGACACTGAGAAGAGCGAGTCCTTTTGATTCATTCTTTTCTCTTTAGACTGGCTTAAAAAAAAAAGAAGAAAAAAAGCTGACGTTATAAAATCAGTGAGGGTTTTTATAAAAACTTTTAAGTTGCAAATACTGCTGACACATCAGTAATGAGCTTTTCATGAAGTTTGAGGTGGCAAAAAAAGATAAAAAGAAGCTGACTGACACACACAAAGACACTAGGCTACACACACACACACACACACACACACACACACACACACATTCTCACACTCACTGCCACTTATCTTAAAAAAAAACACCTCAAGATTAACATTCAATGATATTTCACTTGATAGGAAATCAAATCCTGATTCTACCTTGTCAAATGTGCTGGAATGAAAACATGACATGAATGAGAGTTTGTTTACCCTGTAATTATCTTCTCCATCTTGATTCACAGGACAGGAGGAATGGGAAAATGTGGTTGTGGTTTTTTAGTCATTCTCAGGAACTGAAGTCTATTGTGGGTTAATCCTGCACAGCACTATTGATGGAAAATACAGCTGTTGAGTGAAGTGAAGCGGGAAAGCGGTTTTCAAGTGTGCTTTTACAAATCCGTGTTGTTTTAACAGTTTTTTGAGTATCTGCATCAGAAGACTTAATTGAAGGGCCTGTACAAACCCAAGAGTCATAACTGAACTAACACGGTGACAGAAGTGGACTGTGTACTTCTAGGCTTGGTGGAGCACAATCTAGACAGGGATACCAGGCCCCTCTGACCCACCAGCACCTTAAAGTGATTAAATGCTGTTAAATTGGCCAGTGAGGGGTTGAGTTTGCTCGTTAAGGGCTCATGTGGAATGGAGACCCGCAGATGGAGTGAGAGCACAGCGCCGGCAACTTTCCCATCGATTTTATTCTGATCCACCACAGCTCCCTCCTCTGCGAAGAAGACAGGGCCAAGTCTGTGACTCCTTTCAAGGTGATGATCAAAGCAGATAGCGCTCCAGTGTTTTTGAAGGAGCAGCCACTTGTCTGCCTCGGCTTTCCCCACGGTTTGCGTGTGATTCTCACTTCTCTGCTCCGTTCCTATTAGAGGTCTTTCGTTCCCCCTTCTCGGCACGGTAAAGGCCTACTCCGGCACAATCAGCCTCCCGACGGGCAGGCGTCTCGTCTGCTGATTGACGGAAAGAGAGCCGAGCACACGAATGAACCGTGGCCCCGGGCCCGCTAAGTGAAAAGCATTACGCACTCAGCCAGGCAGGAAAAGCGAAACGTTCCCCCGTGTCATTTCCTCTCATAGAGCGCATCACAGTCTGTGCAGAGGCTGATGGTGGTGCTGGTGATCCGAGCAGACCAAAAAAGAGGGGAATTACACAGGACTGCTGACATATCTGAGACATAAAGGGAAGTGGGAAAACTAAAATGGTTTCCGTTTTTGAACCTGGCATCAGCTTTTCATTTACTTTGCTTTTAAACGGTTGCAAACCCATAACTTCACACTGATGGACACCTATCCACCCATCACTTATCTTCTATGTCAATGGAGGGCCTTAGGAAGAATATCACAATGCTGCTCCAACAGAGCATGTCCAAGCTTCAGCTAGATCGCCTGCAGCTGGGAGAGTGTTATTGAATGTAGAGGCTGTTATTAAATCCCTCCACAGTTGTGCTGACATATGTCAAGGGCTCGTTATTGTTAAAAGAGGAAGGGCATTCTTCTTCTTCTTCGTACAACTGTCGTTATAACTATTATTTTCTTTCAACTAGACTGGGATTAATACATTGATCCGTTTTGTGTAAGAGATTTGAAAGCAAGGTTTCAAACTCATCAAAGGCGGAGAAGTGTTCTGCAATTCAGCCTCAACAAGGGCTGCATCACCGGCTGGACGAACACAAGAGAGCTGCAATCACATTACCCACTAGCAGAAACATCCCTGATAAAGCAGTATGGTTTAAAAGAACAATGTTCATTAAATTAAACGATATCTGTGAAAAGCATGGTTTCCAACTGCATAAAGGGAGTTTGTGGAAAAACTCTGGCCTGACTCAAGAGACGGCCAATGGCAAGGGATTGCACACACAGAAAATAGAGCAGCTGAAGGAAATACTCGACTGAATCCTCAGGGACAAAATAAATAAAATTAAACATCCAAGAAAGAAGATGGGAAGGTGAAATTAAAAGGTTTGCAGGAGTCAAATGGATTGTGATAGACAAAGACAGGAGATTGGGGAAGAGTCTTACACGGTCTTCATACAGCAGGGGCTCAATAAAGGTGGAAAGTATTGATCTGTATAGTTGCTGAGTAAGTACACAATCATCATTGCTGGGTAATCCAAACTCATCAGTGGACGACACGCATTATAATTTGTAACTCTTGATTTCTTTATTTATTTTCTTGTGCTTTCTCGCTTGAATGCTAATCTAATCTTTGAAGGTAACTGAGCACATCCACCTTTGATCTTAGCGGCTTCAAAAGCGCCATTTGATAGCAATTTCCCAATTAACCAGCACTGCAGGAATCGGTGCAATAAAAGAGACGTGATCGGTCTTGTGGGGGCTTAACAAACGCTTCTGCAGATTTATATTTGATCTGTCAGTCTGGACCAAAAAAAAAAAGGCCGCTCCTGTCACTGATTGTAATTTGTGTAATTATGCACCCCTCAATGTCACACTCCAAGATCATCCATCTCGGAACTGTGCTTTTTCTGTGTTGTGATTATTTGTGTCGGAGTCATGATCAAGTGGATGAAGACAGATTTGCCATTAGCATTTCCCCGCTGCTCCTGTCATTGCTGCCATCATCTTACATACCTCACGATTGCAGAACTCTGCCTTTTGCAGATCAGGTCACTGTGAAACAATGGGAGTCGGAGGGTTATTCTCATTCCTGTGTGAAATGGCTTACTATCCCTCAAGTGATCACTGGCCAATCTTCAGCCACCCTTCTCAGAAAAATGAGGTACCAAGCCTTGAAACCAAGTGGCCTCTCTCTCTTAGGCACAGTGAGAGAGCTATGTTTTTGTGCTGTTTTGCACAAATGGATACACTACACTTGGCATTGATTGTGCTGTGCCAGGAATATTTGGCACATGTAGAGAGGTAGAGAGTGGAAAACACATGAATGAGAATGATGTCCAACACTTTATAGAGACTATTGGTCAAGTAGTGTGGTGTACCACCAATACACTTCCCCTGGTCACTTCCTCTCATCAAACTTTAAGAAGTCTTTCTATGTTTAAGAAGCTATGTTGTTTGTGTGTCCAACAGGAATGTGACGGCATATAAAGAATGCATTTGTAAATGGGCACGCAGCAAGGAAGGAGTTTGACAAGAGAGAGGAAGGGATGGGATGGGAAAACAACAAGATGGAGAGAGAAAGAGAGAGGGAGAATGAAGAGGGGAGAGAGAGAAACAGGTGTTCCCCGGAAAGAAACAAACAAAGGAAAAACACTGGGAGGAGGACAGGGAAAATGCCATATACTGTTGTCATGGAAATAGCTTTCAGAACAAGAGTTGAGCACTTTAGCAAGCAGGGACAGAGGAGTGAATTGAGAGAGATAGAGAGTGAAGCTGCTCAACCAAACATATTCATGAGAGACCAGTAATTTCCATAACTTAATATCTCCCTTTCCACTTCTATCAAGGAGTGCACCATTTTGATAAGGATGGGGAGGGGGGCGAAACACACACACACGCAGTTGATTTAGTTGAATAACAATAATCTGACTCATGGCTATTACACTTCACACTTCATTTTATGAAGAGTCTCTGCAGGTGATAAAATTAGTATTTATCCTTTTTGACATTTTCAAAGGATCTCCATTGAGCAATCAGGGGTATTTAGAGAGGAGAAAGAGTTATCTGCCTGATTCAGCATTACTTGTTGCTGAGCCAAAGTTTTTTTGGGGATAAAGTAATAGCGCTGCTGGCTCTGGATTAAGCTGCAACTCTCAGGGTTTGTGATAAATTTGAAAACTTTTTTGGGAAGGGGGAGCAGGGAGGATTGTAAAAGTGGCTTTCCCATTTTTTACGAGCGCTGCTTTTGACCGCAATGTAAAACAATCTATAAAAAAGATCCAGGTGAATGAATATTTGTTAGAAACTCGTGAGCTAAAGGTCTCGGCAGCAGAGGGAGTTAGACGGTGTGGCAATCAACTGCCGATCACACAGAGATATTGTCGCGCTCTGTGGGATGACCCGCAGTCTCTCAAACACAGTGACGCAAAGACGGGTCACCGGGCCCACCATGCAGCCTGTGGAAGGGTCTGAACTTCTGTCCGGCACAGTGTACCGGGGAGATGTAATTTGTTTCAGAGAGGCATAACGGACGCACTGTCTAGCTAATAACATCTGACATTCTCGAAAATTGCTTTAGTGGAATAGGGGGAGCCATCATTTTCAAACAAGGGAAGGAAAGGGAAGAAAAAAAAAATGTCATTACCGATTTAGCTCTTGCCTGAAATTTCCAATGCCCCCGATGTAATCATCCCGACAAAGGCATCCATTATGTGCAGACGGGAGGGTTTTCCAATCAGCTCTGAACGCAGCCAGCTAAAACATTGCGCAACCGTGGACTGTCAGTTTGCGCCAAAGCTGTGCAGCTACTGCTGGCAACAGTCCCCATGTGCTCTATGGGTCTAAGCAGGTGTGCGCAGAGCAGCTGCATCAGCAAGCCAGCACCAAGGTCTGAAGTGGCTTTGACCTATGTTGACCCTGCCAGTTTTTCATGCTTTGGTGATGATTTGGTGCTTTTGCAAAGAGACTATTTCCACAGAAAGCCCTGTTCCTCTGTTCCCCTGCTGGCAGGGCATTCTGGCATTGTGGAGGAGCAGCTGTCACTCAGGTGTCACCTTTCTGCCAAATCTCCTCAGCAACTGAACAGGATCAAGTGGGCTTTTTTTCTTCTAATCAGGAAGAGAAAAGTCAGCTCCCTTCATATCTCTCGGCTTCGAAAGCTGAGGAGAGCAGGCGGTGGTAAGATGCTCTACTGGACACGTCATATACATGTGTTTGAAAGGAAGGCCCTGGGCTAAATCCATAAACCTCATTTTATGCACTGAGCAATTTCTGGTTTTAAACTAGAGTGATGTTTTCAGGTGCTGTACGGTAAAATTGATTTGGTTTGGGCAGTGATACAGGATGCCTGGATGGAGAAGTGCAATATATGCCTTCCCAACAGAAAGAAATATCACACAAGGAATGCACAGGACAAAAAAAGAAAAAGAAAAAAGAAAGATGAAAAGATAAAAGGAAAAGCACTAGGGGAAAAGAACAGGAATTAAGCTACCTGTTGTTGATCCAGGAGCTCACAGTGGACTAAATCCAAGCCTATGAAGACGTTTGGGGAATAGGGACGAAATCCAGTTCAGGCCAGGCAGGCACGGGGTTCTGGTTACATCTGCAGCAGCGGGGGCATCCTCCTCTATGAGCTCCCAATGTCAGCACAGCGTCGCGGGCCTCAGCCCTTTACACTGTGACAGATATTGTAACCGTTGTACGTCGCCCTGGATGAGGGGCATCTGTGAAGAAATCTAATAGTAATCATCACCTGCCTCCCACTGCAGTGTGAATGCTTTTACACGGACACAGAGGTCTTGTGAGTTTGTGAAGACTGATGATTTAAAAAAAATAAAAATAAAAGGCACAGCGTTGGTATGATTGGTATCTGCAGGCTGGGGAGAAGTGAGATCGCAGTTATTGCTCGTTAGCTGTGAGGTTCGCGTTCATTTCGTTTCCTGCAAGTGGCTGCAATATTCTGCCTCAGGCGGGAGTGAAGAGTAACTGGCTGGTAATGTACAGTCGCTGTGGTGATTTAAACCTTCGAGGAGGGGAGAAAGCTAAAATAATGATTCTAACAGGAATTTAAAAACTAAATCAGTGGTGCAGAAGCCGGTGAGGTTAAGGGGTTGTGGGGGCAATCTGTAAGACGAAGCATTTGTTTGCTTTTTCCTTTGGCGCCCAGAGAAACCCCAGTCTAAGCAGCACTGAGCTCCCAAAACATAATGTATTCGAGATTTTAAACCCCGCCTTGAAAGGCAACATGATGGCGTTCAAATCAGATACGATGCCGTTGCTGTAGATTTACCGAGAACCCTACGATCAGATTACTCTTAAAATTGTATTGTCATTGTAATGTAAACTATTATCAGGGCAAACACACTCTCACACTCACACAATCAACCCGTCTTAAAGGTCAATAAGATCAACCTACACCTTCACCCTAAGACCCCCCTCTAGATTTCATTATTGCCTTTAACACAGCGAGGAAATCCTTCCAGCTTGCACTGAGAACCTGTAGTCAGAGTGGGATTATCCTTTTAAAAGCAATGTGCTTGGAGGATTAGTTTAGCTTTGAAAATGACTCACAAAATCATGGTTATAGCGAGGTCATACTGAAGGTAAGGTTACTATCCACCTGAGGAATACATAATTACATATAAATAAATAAATAAATAAATAAATAAAATAAGCTGCGTGTTTGTGTTCTAACATCTGACTGATATCGAATCTACCTCTATATACACTCACCTAAAGGATTATTAGGAACACCATACTAATACTGTGTTTGACCCCCTTTCGCCTTCAGAACTGCCTTAATTCTACGTGGCATTGATTCAACAAGGTGCTGAAAGCATTCTTTAGAAATGTTGGCCCATATTGATAGGATAGCATCTTGCAGTTGATGGAGATTTGTGGGATGCACATCCAGGGCACGAAGCTCCCGTTCCACCACATCCCAAAGATGCTCTATTGGGTTGAGATCTGGTGACTGTGGGGGCCAGTTTAGTACAGTGAACTCATTGTCATGTTCAAGAAACCAATTTGAAATGATTCGACCTTTGTGACATGGTGCATTATCCTGCTGGAAGTAGCCATCAGAGGATGGGTACATGGTGGTCATAAAGGGATGGACATGGTCAGAAACAATGCTCAGGTAGGCCGTGGCATTTAAACGATGCCCAATTGGCACTAAGGGGCCTAAAGTGTGACAAGAAAACATCCCCCACACCATTACACCACCACCAGCAGCCTGCACAGTGGTAACAAGGCATGATGGATCCATGTTCTCATTCTGTTTACGCCAAATTCTGACTCTACCATCTGAATGTCTCAACAGAAATCGAGACTCATCAGACCAGGCAACATTTTTCCAGTCTTCAACTGTCCAATTTTGGTGAGCTTGTGCAAATTGTAGCCTCTTTTTCCTATTTGTAGTGGAGATGAGTGGTACCCGGTGGGGTCTTCTGCTGTTGTAGCCCATCCGCCTCAAGGTTGTACGTGTTGTGGCTTCACAAATGCTTTGCTGCATACCTCGGTTGTAACGAGTGGTTATTTCAGTCAAAGTTGCTCTTCTATCAGCTTGAATCAGTCGGCCCATTCTCCTCTGACCTCTAGCATCAACAAGACATTTTCGCCCACAGGACTGCCGCATACTGGATGTTTTTCCCTTTTCACACCATTCTTTGTAAACCCTAGAAATGGTTGTGCGTGAAAATCCCAGTAACTGAGCAGATTGTGAAATACTCAGACCGGCCCGTCTGGCACCAACAACCATGCCACGCTCAAAATTGCTTAAATCACCTTTCTTTCCCATTCAGACATTCAGTTTGGAGTTCAGGAGATTGTCTTGACCAGGACCACACCCCTAAATGCATTGAAGCAACTGCCATGTGATTGGTTGGTTAGATAATTGCATTAATGAGAAATTGAACAGGTGTTCCTAATAATCCTTTAGGTGAGTGTATATCTAGCCTCAAAACCCATTGACTACGGAGAGACTCGACTGAGCTCTTTCAAAGTCTAGAAAGGAACCAACCAGAGTCCTTTCAGAAACTCTGCAAATATCCTGCAGAAATCCCAGAGGCAAGATCAGTCTGTAAGGAGTTTTAGCCCCACAAAGGCTCCTGGGAGCAACTCTGCCTACGCCATGGTTTGTTTTTCGTCTCTGTATGCATGTGATTCAGGCTGCTATTTTAAACTTAATTAGTCCAGTATGATGTGGTAAAGTTCAAATAAAACAATAAAAAAAGACAGATTAGGGAAACAATGTTAGTGCTGATAAATTTAAACATTTGTTTAAACAGGAAGCCGATGAAAAGGCTATGATAGTTTGCCAAGTTGTTTCAATGGTTGCAATGCCGTGGATGTGGTGCCAAGGGTTTCCTTAAACACATGGCCAGGAAGTGAACTCTAATGGGCCGGGGTGTTCTGCCCCTGCTCTTTACGACATTCTTGTAGGCCTAATCGCAGAAGCCGGGGACTGTAAAAGAGGCCAGGTTTTGGAGAATTAAGCTAAATGACTCCCCCACCAGAAGTGTAATCCAGAGGACACACATTTATATGCTGCAATGAAAGCAGAAAAGTCTGTTCGGGTGACTTGAAGGATGGAAAACAGCCAACAATTGCAAAAAAAAAATAATAATAAACAGTTTGGCATAGCTAGATATCCTTTCACAGTGAGAGGAAAGAAGGACTATTAAAAACAAAACCTGCAAACGATAGCCCCTGTTGACTGCTAATAAGGCTTTTGACTGCAATGGCTTTATAAGCCATAATCAGAAAGTGTTTGTACTAGGGCTACAGTTTTTCCATTGTTCTATCAGAAAACTATTAAAGGGTTGTTGTTTTTGCCTGCCTTTGGGGTATTTTTTAAGCCTCTAGGAACATTTTAAAGTGTAATATGTATTACAGTATGAACTGATTACGGAAAATACCGAAAAGCATCTGTTAAGCTCTGGCGCAATCCACACAATCAGATACAGACGAACTGTGTACGGAGCACGTGCGGCTGCTTGACAAGCCTAGTGTAGGCCTATCCTTGGCGTCTCAGACCCGAGACAGATGCTGAAACGTCCTTCGCTCTACTTTAAAGCCAGCCAACTCTTGACACAATAGCGAGATGCCTTTGTAGATATAGAGATGCAAACGCCAGAATAGCAGTTAAAAACGTATACATTCACTCACAATAGAGGAGACATAGATTATAATTATAAATCGACAATGATGACTTACATAGTCATTGGTAACACAGGCTATGGAATCTACCTAAACCTGGATCAAAATGTTTGCTTTGATGCGGTCAACTGAACACAATGCACAAATAATTTCAACTTCATTCTATGCAAGGTAATACATTTGATTTCTTCCCCAAACATGAGGGCTTCGGGTCTGTTAGAGTTTGAAATCATACTGCTCTTTATTTGGCATGAATAAAGTGCAGTCAAGTGATTTTACACCCCATCGCCCCCGCTGCATGCCTGTCGTTGCTATGGGCCGCTCATGCTACCCCTGCGATGTCTAGATGGCTGTGGTTTTCTAATGTCAAGTATGGGATTATGCGCAGTTTAGCACAGAGCACAGCGACAGATTCACTACCCTGCCTTAGAAAGCAATTGAAAGAGCAGGACGGGACTGTGTTTACGAGGGAGAGAGAGAGGGAGAGAGAGAGAACCTCTGCACAAAGTCCACCTCTCGTTGTATAACTCAGGGGGTGCTTACACTGCAGATCTCCACCTAGCTAGTGCTACACAGAAGGTACTTAGAGTAATGGGTTTTAATTTGCCTCTTGCAGTTCAGTCCATTATTTGGAACCAGTCCCTATCTGGGACTTATCAGGAAACACTTCATAGTCGTTCCTGGGCTCAGTGACATTTTCGGCCTTTTCACCATGTCCCCTCTCCTCTACTCTCTCAGCCTCCTCCTTTTTCCAATTCCCTGACCAGTGACGGCTTCTCCGCTGTGCTGCTTTACCGATCCCTCATTCAATTTCGGTAATGCAGGATCCTCTCTGTTAGGGCTCATTAATTACCTGTTTCCGAAGCAGCCAGTTAGGATACTTTGGGAGAGACGAAAGGACAGGAGACAAACCGGCAATAGTCTCAGATCTTGGGTGGTTGTGTGCCCGTTTGCTTTAACAGTGTTTTATTGTGTCGATATTTCATCGAAAAGCTCTTGGAGGGGACTGCTTTTAAAGATTATTATTATTATATTATTATTATTGTTTTATGGGGCCATTCCACTCTCTTCTGTCAATTACAATCACTCTCTGCACAGTCAGCTCTGTTCATGGGGACAGATGGGTAGCACACATGGTTCTCCATGGAAATGTCGATTACCCTGATGCCTTTACAGGTCACTGGGGGGGTTACTGATGTACTTCTTGTATGGGGGTGGACAAGGCAGGTGGTTTCTACAGGTTCTGTCTCACATTAGCTTTAAATGACCAAGCTCTTGCTATCATTACTGTACTTTCAATCGCAGGTGTTCATTTCCAAAGCAACTGACCTGTACTGCTGAGAATGAACAGGCCAGCGCCAGTTCTGAGATCAGAGAATCCAGCAGCACCCATTTCTATGTCTGCAAGAGAACTTGGAGTATGGATCCCCATTGAGGACAAACTTAATCCAAAACCAAGCTCTGCGGGAGAAGCTCTTGAGAGATTCTCACGTGGACAACGCAACACCAAACATAAGACAGATTTTCGAAAAAACATCTTTAGTTTTCTATAGAGACCACCTCAGGGTACTTTATGTCAAAAAGCCTGAGTAAAAGCTTTAGTACATTAAAAAGAAAAAATACAAGTAAATTAATTTATACCTGTAGGAAGAGGGTTTGACAAAAGTGGATCCCTGCTAGTCAGAGCAGTGGAACAAAGAGACCGGCTTTGCAGCTGATTGAAGAATTTACAAAGGAATGCGTTCAGAAATATAAAAATTTAAGGCAGTAATACCATGATACAACACACAAACCAGCTGCAAACACTTTTAAATTAATTCTGGATGAAACCGGACACCAGCAAAGAATACTTATAAGTAGAAACGGGTGTAAGGGCAAAGACCTACCCATATGGAAGAAACTTTTTTTTATATATGGAATATCCTTATATTTTTCATATACCCAAATTGAACACCTATTGGCTACATTTAAATATATCCATTATATTTCAAAACAGATTTTAGTCTGTAATCCATTTGTGTTAATCGGAAATTAACCTCACCATATATTTTCTTAAAACAGACCGATATATCCAATTTTGCCAACGCTGATGTTGACCTTCACATTCCAGCAGGACTCCAACACTGACCCCACAATGACACAGGACAGACAAACACAACAAACAATCCAGTGAAGCCCATCTCCTTGCCTAAGCAAGACACGATACCGCACTAAAAGAACCACAAACTTAGACCCACAGAGCGGGAGGGAAGTGGCCCCACTCACCACTCTGAAGTCCTCGGCGCTGCACTCCTCCCCGCGGTAGTGGCAGGCCAGCAGCATGTCCTTGATGTCGTGGCCGGTGCGATCGTAAAACTCCCGCATGTTGAAGGGCCGGGGCTTGAAGTTGTGGAAGTCGGCCTTGACCTGTAGGGTCTCCAGCACGCTGTCCTCCACCAGGTGGGGGTCACGGATCTCGTACCTGCCAGGTAGGGAGCAAGAGAAAGCATTGGTTTCATGCGGTTGACCAACATGTTGAAGAGTGCTCAGAGCCATACTCTTATTACATCATCATTTGCTGGTACCTCCACAGAAGTCGCCTGCTCAGGCTGCACTGGCAGACCCTGTGAATTTCCTCCCACACCTCTGACTGCTGTACCACGCACTGCCCGCTGTGCCTATTATAGACTGATGTTCTCCCCGCATGCCTACTCTGGGCTATGGATAATTTACTCTTATTCAATGTTTTATGTATTTTTTTCATGTATTCCAGTACTGCTGTGTTTTATAAAATAAGCAGTGTTGTGTAATGTTGTAAAATACAGTGCTGCTTATTGATTCCATTGTGGAGGTCGCCTCGGTAGAGTCTGATACACAGATAAATAAATCAATTAATAAAAGTGAGAACTTCTTATTGCCACTTCCCATCCATAAAGCCGCATCAAAAAGTGCTCATGTGCAGTACGTTCGACCACTGTGGCGACTGACCCCTATCAGAAGGCAGAGCAGAGGTGAGACACAGGAGAGTTCAGCCCGGCTTGAATTTGTTGGAGGTGTACGCAATCTTTAATGTGTCTGCACATGCATTTGAACCCCAATCTGGTTAGCTTCTTGCTCGATTTCGTATTAGCACCATGGCATCCGATTGCAAGCATGGATGTAACATCTATCCATTGTAATATGAGGTAGGGGGAAGTGACACAATTTGAAGTGAAAAGACTATAGGTATTTGGAGGAAATAAAATACTTCCGCAACTAGAGCAGTAACCCCACCAGGCCCCTCCAGGTGCTTCTGAATTTGCTCATAATGCAGAACCATCCTGTTCTGGTTCCCAGCGCGAATACCTGGGTGTGCAGGGACCTTCATCGTTGAGTGCTTTCATTATTGAGAATTTAAAGCCGTGTTCAACTGCCTTTATGATTTCTAAGTATATCTCTTATTTAACAGTGCAAGAATTCAAATGTATTTTTGCCGGTTTAGATACAGCAGAAGTGTGAATTGTACAGCGGTTGCAATTACTAAACAGGGACTAATGCAGTAAAGATTCCTGAACCATAACAACATGTATTTGTGGTTATTATTACTATAATTTATTAATTTTGTTGATTTATTTGCCCTTAACCAGGTAATCACAACAAATACTTTTCTGGAAACATGACATATGACAGTAAGTGGAATTATTCACACCATGGTGTCAGATCTGCAAGCTAAGAAGTAACGTTCTAGGCAGTGTAATAAGACTAAAGGATTAAGTACAATACTTAGCATAAATCCTATATAAAGTAATCTAAAATCACTACTTTACAGTGTATGTATGCAGGCTTAACATTATTATTAATCATTGGGAAGCCCTTAAGTATTTGTTTTCGATTTAGAAACAATCTGAATATAATGCATTTTGTGTTGTTCCCAGGGGACCTTTTCTGTAACGAGAAGGATTATTGAACCAGTCCACCTGGCTGGATGAGTCCCTGCTATCCCCCTCAGTTAGGGCACCGATCAACAACTAGCTGAAATACCTAATTGATACATCACACTATTCCGGTTCTGCATTTCAATTAAAGATTAATTTCAATGTTTTAATGTTGACAGGTGGATCTGTCGAGACACACAAACACGCGCAGGCATTTAATCTGTGGAGCTGCAAATCTTTCAAATTCCCGCGAGGACGGGGGTCGAACCATGCATTACCAGATGGTTTCTTTCATGTCCTGATTCAGCTGAAGACCGTGTCAGCAGCTCGGGGATTTCTCTTCCCAAAAATCATAAATAAATTAGAAACTCCTCAACAGCACTCAACCACTTCTCAGATAATCCCGTCATTTTCTTTTCCTAGCTTTCCGTCTTACTAATGAAAAAGGAAAGAAGAAGAAAGGAAAAAGAGGCCAAAACGACAAGGAAGTGCACTAATGGGGGAAAAAGAATCGTCTCATTAGGAGCTGACAAGCAAACTTCAAGGCTGGCTTCAGACATACTTTGATTACTATTCTGAACACTTTTGGGTGACCATCAACTGGACCAGGCAAGGTCCCTGAAAAGAATCCAATAAATCACAGAATTTGTTACATAAACATTGTCGCATTTTACTGCTCCCTGTCTAATCTGAGACATCCCTCGATTTGGCACAGGATACGAATGAAATCTTAATCTAAAACATTGTTGCTGTTATTCTTCAATTGGATGACATTTTACAAAACTGTCATTGAACTGAACTGACAGTCAGACTTGAAGAATGTCCATGTCTCATTGTCCAAATGATGTTGGCCGGCAAAAAAACTTCAATAACCCGCAGGTCTGGACACGGGTGAATTTGTCGCCGGCTCTGACCTTAATTAACACCCCAAACGGCTGTGATTGTTACCTATGTGGGTTTTTTTCTGACTTAAGAAGGGACGAGTTTTGAAAATGATAGAAGAAACGCACTTCCACCTCAATATTGTTTCCCCTCCGCAGACGCCTTTTCAAACCCAGACTGTCAGCCAGCTTTAGCATACTTTCAAAGATTATATTTTAAAAGATTCATCAAGCAAGTGGGAGAGACAGAGAAAGAGATAGAGAGAGGTGGAGCGAGACCATTGTAAGGTGCTGTATGTACATGACAGTACAGGGAGCCCAGTATGTACAGTAGGTAGTATTTTATAAAGCTGCAAATCCTTTGTCTGTTAATTATGTTGGAGCAGGGTGACAGTGATGGTGTGGGGGGGAATTTAGATTTGGAAAACACATTCTACTAAAAAGCTCTCTGTACACCAATGTCAGACTGGCAGAGTTTCAAAAAGCATGGTGGGAAAATTCTTCCCACACTTCTTTAGCCCCTTATAAACAGTGATCTCCCTTGGGAATTGTGCAGTGTGACAGCTTGGGAAGGGGTGGGGGTGTTGACTGCAAATGGCGATACACAGCAATCGGAAACAAATGGACTTCAAATGCAATCGAGCAAAGGTTCAGAGCGGCATTTCTGCATTGCATATAGACACACATTGGCCTACGTCCCAAATGGCACCCTCTCTCCTAACCCTCCTTCCCCCCAGTCACCTCGGGACAGCTAGACCATTTCAAACGATTTTCCGCAGTGCACGGATATTTGGTCTGGCTCAAATCAGCGGGTGTCTGGGGTTTTTCAGCTGTTATCCAACCTGTAAAATCAGCTTCTGAGTCAGCAGGACTGTTGCATCATTTATATCTAATCTGGGCAGCTGTCTGGTTTTGTTGTTAGTTTGTTTTTACACATCTAGGATATGCTTTGTACAGCAAGAACCATTTCCAAAGTTTACAGCATTGTTTGTTCCTATTCGACAATGTCTTGGGCCCACCTCGGAGCACCTGACTGCCCCAAACTAGACACAAACCCATAATGTCAAAAGATGTCGCCTTGAGGCTGGTGGGTTTGAACGTTCTACCAAGTCTAAGGAAGTGATGTCACCATAACTGCTTCCTCTACACCAGGGGTTCTCGATGCCTGGTAATGGAGGGCCAATTTCCAGAGGTTGCAAGGGATGGGGGGGGCGCAGTAGAAAATGAACCACCGATGAAAATGAAGTATGTCCAAAATCATACCTTTTTATTTCCTATACATTTCTGTTAGGGAACTTTTATTAACTTTAATAGTTGTTTTATTATTTTCCCCCAAATTACATATGCAATTTGTAACAGAATATTTGTGTGAAAAAAGTATAGTAAAGGTGTGATTGAAGGCTGGCTTTGGGGGGCCGCACAAAACATCCTCGGGGGCCGCATTTGACCCCCGGGCCACACTTTGGGAACACCTGCTCTACACCACAACACACCTTCCACTCACATGGGGCACCGTTTCAGTGTTTTGTTGAAAGAGAAAGGCGAATGCCCTGCTAGGAATGTGCCAGGGGTAAGAAGTTAAGTGTCTCTCAGAGCCACAAGAGATTTCTGAGCAAACCTGGTGCTCGAATGTATTGAGTGCAGAGAGTCACAGAGGGGCAATCGATGACCGTCTGGGCGGCCGATTCCCTGTGTCTATTATGTGTCTGCTCTCACGCTCTCCGCCACAAAAAGGGAAACTCACTCAAAGCATTAGTCAGAATGAAAGTCCTCCTACACATCAAGGACACAGACAAAGACTCTTTTTTTATGTTTTTAAGGGTTTTTATAGCCCGCTCTTCATTTGTCCAGAAGCGAGCCCAACTCCCAACACCTGCTCTAGAAATGCTTCAATTATGGACGGCAAATTAATCCAATTAGCTGCAATCATTCTCAAGCAGGTTGAGCTTTCCACACACACAGACATTTTTTGAAGCCGAAAGTCACAAACAGCAGCAGACAGACGACAGGGTAGGCGGGCGAGGGGCTGTGTCAACGTGATGGTCAGCATTCAAAAATCTATTTTTAATACCTTCTGGGATGTAAAAAGCTAAATTTCCTCATTTTCGGTTTGCCAGCATGCCAAAAGTTAGTATCTCTCCACGAGATGCTGTGGGAATGTCACACTCCTGACGAATATCCAAAAGATTGAAATGTTGAGCTGTTTCTGGGTTAAATAAAACTTGTTTGCAGCATCCTTATAAGTGTGTGGGTACCATTTCTACTTTTACATTTCTTTTTTGTCTTTCCATTTCAACTGGCACCAAGATTCTGGATGTGCATTTCTTTCTTTTTTAAATCTTTGAATGCAGTACTGCAGCCATCTCTAGGAATCGCTTGGGCAAAATGCAGTGTTCCAAGGCTGGACAGAAAGGAGGATCGCAAAACTCTGAGTGCAGTCTGACTAGGGGTGTGCGCAATATCAGGAAAGACACCTGGAGGGAAATATTCAATAGTACAAGCTGTATGTGCTCATGGGATTTCTATATAATATATAAAGCAGAATTCCTTTCAAGGTTTAATTGCACAGTTGTGGGAAGCATACTTTTTTATTGTCCTGCACTAGGAAATGTAATCTAAAAGAGAGACTATTGCAATCCTGGTACATTTCCTAGCATTCCTCCAATCCCTTCAACAACTCTGTGAAGAGGCAGATGTGCTGTGTTTACAGGGCTGATATACACAGCCAGCTTCTGGGGGGATGAGATTGGCGGGGGGGGGGGTTGGCTTCACTCCCTCCACCCTTGGTCTGATTAAAAGTTAATTGATTCAGGGCCCCCCCCACCCTCTGCTCCATTCCACCCTCCACCCTCCCTCTCGCTTGTGCTTTATTGAATGCAACATAAGAGTCTCAGAACAGCACTTTGAAGGAGCTCATATATCCCAGGGGTTTAGGAGCTTTGAGGAGGCAGATATCAGAGTAACAATGTGTGGATTCTTAATATCACCCAACCACCACCCCCAGAGCAATCATAGCAGGCACATGGGAAGGGGTGGGGGAGGGTGGTTCAATTGGATTATACGCCATGAGCACTTTAATTTCGGATGAAGGTTTAATAAATAGAGGCAGGATATTCTGCACCTCTCCCGGGCTCTGCAGTAAACAGGGCTCCCATACTTGATTCTAAGCCTTATAAGCCCATGGCCAGGCATAGCAGAAAAAAGTTTTGACTTGGAGGGGGGGGGTGGCATTGTATTTGTAGTCGTCAGCCACCAAACTATATAGGGCATGCTGGAAAATGCTAGGGTCTCCTGCTTTTGTTGCATTAGGGCTACGTAACACTAACTCAGATTTACTCCAGTAACATCTCAAACAGGCTCAGTGTCTGTTTTCCACCCTTGACACAAGCAGTATGTTTCTGTATGAGTTTTTGGTTCTCTCTCCTCCAAAGCTTGTAATTTACTTTTACATTTTGTATTATTCACAGTCTTGTACTGTTGGTTTAATCCGTGAAGCACTGTGACAGCTCCGCAGAGGGCACAATAGCAAATAAAATGGATTGATTGACTGATTGCAATACAAGCTGTGCTGCTGTATCTCTGACTCTCTCACACCCCCCCCACAGGGCTCGCAATCTCACAGCACAGATCCCGCGGAAGCTGAAGCATCCTTTCACACAACAATAAACATCCTTCATTTGGACAGAACCTGATGGGGAAAGAGCTTTCCAAATTGAGATTGTAATAAAACAATCACACACAAATACTGCTCCTCATTAAGAAAAATACATTATGTGTTTCGTCAGCCCCTACCCCCATCACCGCCATCCCACTGTGAATGCCTGAAGTGTTCCACTAAAATGTATTGATTTCTACCAAAAGGTCAAACATGATCAAGCCCAGACGCTGCAGCTCAGCACATCAGAGCTGGATGTTACTCGCATGATACAAAGCACCTACCGATCTACACAAGTCACTTCATACACTTGTCCATAAATTAACCTCGCCCCACATAAAAATCCTAATCAATAAAGTTATATAAAGATCTGCAAGTGTGTGCAGTGGGGCTGGAGCAGGCGTGATTACCAATAGCAGATTACAGTCGGTTAAAAGGGCAAGAATGCATAATAAATAACAGTGAGGAATGGAGCGAAGCATTCTGGGTAGGGAGCAGACTGGTGTAAAGGCCAAGAAAGTATTTCGAGGTATTACAGGTGGAGTGTGAACAGGTGTGTCTTAAGCAGATGCTAGAAAATGGTCAGGGACTGTAGAAAAAGGAAAGAAAACCACACAGCAGCCTACATTTTACCTCATGGCTTTTATTTATATATGTATTTATTTTATTTAAAAGATACTTTGAAAGTTCTCAAAAACCAATGGGGAAATAATCCATGAGCAATAAATACATACATACATAAAGAAGAGAGCAGCAGCACTAAGTCAGAGCCAGAGGTGAAGACTTTCCAAGTAAGAGAAAAGGATTCTAGTCAGGAGCTCCCATTTTGCTCATAAAAGCAAAGCATCTCTTCCACCACAGAAAAAACTGCATGAGTGGCACTGACACCCTCTGTCGTCTGATCTTTTGCTTCCCTGGAGGAATCGGATTGTCTATGCCAGGCCATAAAGCACCCCATTTGTTTTTAAACAGTACAGTTAGTTTATTTAGGCTTCTTGTTTAATTCTGGATGCAGAGGAAGGATCACACAAGGAAGAAACGTTATTTAAAAAAAGAAATAAACGCATCAATAATAGCTGGGATGAGAAGATTTTTTTTTTTTAAACGAGACGCAGAAAAGCACACAAGGGTTCCGTTTATCAGCGCAAGAACAGAGAGGTTTCAAAGAGGATGCTAATTGCTAACATGGGGATGAAGTCCATTCGGATGCTGTTTTTGCAAAGTGCCACTAATTGCTTCCGATTCCTCTCCTTCAGAAGTCCTGTGCTGAAGTCTTGCAACTTATTTTTGGTTAGCGGTTTGTATGTTTTTATTATTACTCAATTTTAATTTTTCTCCCATTTGTCCCCAAAGAGGACACAAACCGATTTTGACTGCATTCCGCTCGGTGGGACACACTAATACATATTGTGAATCCCTCAGCTCCTTGATTGCACTCTTAAAAGGCAACAGTGGAAGAGGGGCATCTGTTTGACTTCATCTGGCTGCTGCAGATCACTATGGTCCATTGACCTTATGCAACCCTCAAGACTCAAGTTGGAGGCCTAGAGTATTTCAGCTGGTATAACACACAAAGAAGGTCAAATTTATTCACACCCGTCATTTTAAATAATGACATTCTGGGATTCTTTTAGTTTAAAACAATATTGTTATGTAATCCAGACTTGTTTATTATTTGTTATAGTTCAAGGTCTTTTGTTTCTTAAGCAAACTGTAAGGATTGCATTTATTTTAAGGAGTATAATCTTTTGACTCCCACTCAATTGATTTCTTAACTCATTTCAACCTAGGGGAACCTTACAGTTTTTGCTGGGCTGAATCAGTGTCCTCTGTGACTGTCTCAGAGCGAAAGAGTCTGGTAGCCACGGTTATTGTGTTTTAAGCCTTAACCTCTGACCTGTGCATATGATCATAACGCAAGAACAATGTAACTGATGGTATGAGCTGAGATTAATAGTTACAATAACAGAAAAAAACAAGAAAAAAACACAAACAGATCTGAATTTTAATCTTTCAGAGAGCACTCTATAAGTGATTCCATAAACTAAAACAGTTGAATGTTCATATTGAGACGTTGACCTCGCCGACTGCAGTGTCAGTGTCTTGTCGTTTCACGCCAGCTAGCTTACACAGACTTAGGTGCAAGAAAGCATGCCTGCTCCTGATGCATACTAATGCTCCTCATAAATCATGCTGGGTTTTTGCATCTCTTAGCTCTAGCTATCTGATCACGTTTTTTTTTTCCTTCATATATTCTAGTCGTGGCTAGTTGTAATAAAATCCACCAAATGGATCTGTGGGATTATACCTTATTTTCAGGGTTGAAATCTGTTCCACTGAGTGTTACTCGTGGTAACATGCAGTAATTACAGTTATGAGATGTGGACAGGTCCCCCCACCCCCGCTTTCACAACATTGAATATAAAGGATTGAGAAGGAAAACCCCACTGTGCTTTTATTGAATCAGAGACACTGGACTACACACAAATATCAGACACTGGATGTTCAGAACAGCCACGTTCCCTATAGGTTTTTTACAGTTTTACAGGAAAGAAAATAATATAGTAATTTGTTTATCCAGTTTTAAAGGTAATTAAGCAAACATTTATGAGCCTATTTATTTGTATATACATCTGTGTAGAGAGAGTGATATTGAGAGACATAGACAGAGAGAGATACAGAGATGGAGAGCTCCAGAGATAATATACACCTAATAGGCAGAGATTATAGAGCTAATTACAAATTGTGTGCTCGATAGATAGAAATGTGAAGTGAAATCCCAGGAGAAATGTATGTATGTATGGCTTTACATTCAAGGCTTGAGATATACGGCTCCTCTACACTAATGGTATGTGTATGAAGGATGTTTGCAGGCCATATTGTAGATGTTATTTCTATGCTGTCTTTTAATAAATAGCTTGAGATGTGGATCAATGATCTAAAAATAACTGGTGAAGCATGGTGGGCTGACCTCTTTTCACTCACCAGTGTATTGATAATCTTATTGTATGTGTGTGTGTGTGTGTGTGTGTGTGTGTGTGTGTGTGTGTGTGTGAGTTTAGTAAGGAAGAAAAATAAAATCTGTTTTAATATCATGACTACTGTATCAATTCAACTGTATGCTCATATTTCAAAGGAATGTCATTTTGGTGGATTTAGGTAAATGTTACAAACGACTGAACCGGTCATATCTGACGTAAGAAACTTTGGATATTATAGGTTATTCCACCACGTTCAGGTAAGTGTTCAGCTAACTAGCAGGCTGGCTGAGTGGATCCCTGTGCATGGAGCGCCTGGGGGGAACTATGCACAGAAAAGTCAGCAAACTAGATGCAATCAAATTAGCAGATCATCTGCTTTCCTCTAATTAAAAACGCTTTGATTAAGATTATTGTGGAAGGTTTGCCCTGCAGTACAGTTGTGGTGAGGATGGACAGATGGACAAACAGGCATTCACCACACCCTACAAATAAACAAACAAATACATATATACATACATATATCCTGAATCAAATCCTACAACAAGAACCTGTTGAATATTAAAGCGTGTAGAGTTCTTGCGCTGGAAGCAGTGGGCTCCACACTGAATGGATTTATCACGAATTTGGCATTGAGGACACGATTTCAAAAAGCGAATACAGTAGAGACCATGAATGCATTAAGTAACTGTACTGTTTGTTTGATTTCGGGAAGAAAAAATACTAAGGAGGAATTTTTGCAAATGAGTTTGGAGTAGAGAGCCTTGCGTCTTTGCTTTTGATCCTCGTTATTTAGGCGGCGGTGATAAACAAGATCTGCATCCCAGCTCTGCACTCTCGCACAGTGCGCAACAAAGTGTGCGGGAGGGTAAATTAAAAGCGAAATTCATTCCCTGAACCGAGCAGAGCAATTCCTCTAAGTTTCCAAGAGCCTCATCCATCACTTCAAGTACTCCTCCGCACTTCGCAACACATTAGCAATGACTACACCAAGCCTGCGTGCCCAACTACTACTACTATAACAATACTAATATTAATATGAATAAGAGCGCCGTCGCTGAGTAAATAAGCTTCGTCAATCTTCCATCACATTCTTCTAGGAAAAATAACTGTACATGAATAAACAGGTGAAAAGACAGAGAATGTCTTAGGGAAAGTTATCCTGTCAAGTTTAAAGTGAAGTTGCTGCCTATTCTAATGAACTACCTGGGAGGTTTGTACAGCCGATTTGCCAAATAATAAAGTTTATTTTCTTAATGGCAACTGTAAGTGTACAGACCGACAGAGCTATTGCTTGATCGGTGCAGGAACTGTAAAAAGCAGTTTGCGCCTGGCAGTGCATGCGGGGTGCTGTCCAGGGTACTGAGACCAACTTTAAGAAACGGGTGTCAGGACAGCTGCACACTTTTCACTTTCGTTACAATATGAAGATTACCAATTCAGTGGGCCATCGCTGTATAGTACAACAATCTGTTTTACATAAAGTGAATTGCAACGCTCAACCTCATACCCTTACACCCCCCTCTATAAATAACCGTAGCCTACATGCGTTGAGTGGTGCGCATTGAACTGCGGTCACGGCCCAGAGGAGAAATACCCACCGCCGGTTGAGCAGAGCCAGCAGCTCCCCCGCATGATAGAGGTCGTTGCGGGTGACGCGGCTGAAGCGGAACGCGTTGAGGTTGCAGAAGGTGACGGACGGGAAGAGCATCCTCGGCGCGGACACCTCGTCCAGCTTGGTGACGTGCGGGTACTGGAAGTAGTACTGGACCCGGTCCACGCACACGCACACGAGGAAGGCGAGCGAGCCGAGGAAGAAGAGCCCCCACAGGCAGCGCTTGATGCAGATCCGCTCGTAGGTGAAGATGTGCGAGATGCCGTGCAGCGTGGACGAGCCGGCGAACACTTCCACGGGAGCAGGACGGTTACAATCCAGTTCCTCGGATTCCACTTTGATATCCATTGCGAAGACGGCACTGGCGGTCGCCCCTCCGCACAAAACAACCCCTGAAGACGAAGTCCTGCTTATGAAGTGCTTAAGAGGAGGTGGTGGGATGGCACGGAATGACTCCTTAAATCGACGCCCTTTTTTCCTTCACCAACACACCAGTTGGGTCTCTTCTCGCGTAAGGCTTGGGCATGCCTGACCCGAAATGCCCCACATGTGTTGCGTTTCCCAAGAAAATCAGATTCAGTAAGACCACCCCCCCACCCCCCCACTCCTGCAAAACTAAAACAAACACAAACAACAACTGTCCGACTATACTGATTCACAAAGGCATGTGGGGGTCTGTGTGCGTGTGAAGCAATCCCAAGCCCCCCATCTGACTGCCTTTTTACGCGTGAAGAAGTATTTCACAAGAGTGCCCACGCGTGGCTTTGACGTCTCGCTAGAAGACCCCTGTCTCAGCAGCGCGGCTCGCCTGTCACATCCCAGCACCCCGGCGGTGGAAACAGCCCGGTCTGCGAGAAAGCATTTGAGATCAGTCTGGCAAAAAAATAAATAATATAATAGCCGGCCGACGGCAGCCGAGGCACGCAGACGATCACAACAAAACACACCAGCGACCGAGGAGGGGAAAAAAATCACGCAGCAGAAGGAGAAGTTGAGTTCTTCACAACATCACAATTGCAAAGACAAGTCTGATGCCACACGCCACCCGTGCCAAATGCGTAAAAGGCACCCTGGAGCGGTTTGGGTCCCGCCTCCCTCTTGAGCTCGGTGCCGTGGAGGTGGCCTCTGGGTCCCGCGGGCTCGGCTCGGGCTCGGGCTGTAGTGCGGGGCTGCTGTTTCGCTGCCGAGGCGCGGGGAGTGGGGGGTGGGAAGCGGAAGGGGAGGGGGACGGAGGGAGGGAGGGATGCTCCTGCTGCGCCGCGGTCGCCTGCTGCCTGGGTTGCTTGCGGTGCTGTTCGTCGGAGGGAGGGAGAGAGAGAGAGAGAGAGAGAGTGGAGGGTGCCGACTGCTGATGCCGCTCTCAACGTGGATGGTCTGTGAATCTCAAACGCTGGAGTCAAATAATAATCCATGCACACACACACACAGTGCCATTATCTGAGACAGTTTCACGGTTTTTTTAGCAGCACTTCTTTATCACCCATAACAGAAAGCGGCCGGCGTATATATATAAACTCATCCACCCTGCCGGCGCATAGAAAATCCCGGGAATCCGGTGTGTATACCAATTAATGTGATCGAAGTGGATTTATTTAATTATTAATGTGATCGAAGTGGATTTATCAATTGCACATACACGCGCACCTGCCAATTGTCAGGTGCGCGTGTATGTGCAATTGATAAATCCACTTCGATCACATTAATAATTAAATAAATACAAATAAATCTGTATGCTTGGCCTACGGGCGAACAGTGCATTTCTGAAATGGCCCCCACTCCGTTGTCTCTAACCCAAGGCATCGATTCATGCTAATATTGATCCCTGGGCGTAGCAGATCACTTGATCGATAATCGATCCGCCGTTGATCGTTAGTGACATTGGTTTGGTACAGGTCTATCACTGACATATTCCTGATGTTAGCCCAGCAGTTGCGTGTTGCGCCTACGAGAAGCGTGAGAAAATGTCGGTTTCATACTGCAATCAACATGATAATTAGTTATTGGATTAGAAAACACTGTAATTGTCACTGAACTCGCCAGGCTAAATATTTACCCGTGAGGAATGACCGCACATTCCCAGTGCATTGCAGTTCTCATTGAAGATCCAATCGTTAGTTTACTATGCCATGCATATCTAATTGAGGCATTTACATTAGGGCTTTTTTATTATTTGGAGCGGTAATCCTTTTTTAATCGAGTAGTACAATTACACACCACATGTCTGACAGTATGTGACTCTCCAATGTAGGGAAAACAAGTCTAGCCTATATAAACGAATATCAGAAATTAGAGGCTGTATTATTGGTCCATTTTCGTGTAAAAAAAATATATTACGTAACTTATGAAACCGTTCAGGCTGTACTAATATAAACCGAAATATTTATTATACATGAGTATGCATTAAATATGCAACGCGACCGTCCTAAATTTACTAGACTGATTTTTTTCCCCACATCTATATTTGACCGAAATTTGATTACTTACCCGTGTTGAAAGATTTAGATCTGGATTTTTTTTTTTACACTTTTTAAATTATTCAAGTGTGACTCATCCTCAGTGTCCGGTGATATTAACAGTTAGAGGTTTGGTCTGGCTGAAATAATGTATAAAGTTTGTATAAAATATTCAGACTGTGCTTAGCAAACATAATACAGAACACTTACTTCATTCACTCCAATATAAACTTGGATTTCTAGCTTGAGGCTGGGATACAATTCAATTGAAACATTTGCCACAAGCTGTTAGCCTACAATATATGATATGCTGCTGTGAAACCTGAGGGTCAGTTTAGCCCGCAAGAGTAAAACAAAACGACTGGACTTCCTCAATAAAATATTATTATTACATTGTTATAAATAAGTGATTTACACCTGCAGATGTCATTATCAGAAGCGGCCGCTAGGGGGGAGTTAGTTTCACTGAAAGCTTTGGACAACCTGTAAATAAACAGATCAGTAACAACATAAAGTAATTATACATGTGTTGAGTTGGAAGTTGGAACATTAGTGGACCTTAATTTGACCATGGCACTGCAAACATCTTACTCCTTTTTATTACAAATCTATTTAACAAGACAGTCAATCAGAGATTTCGCAAGCCATTTTTTTAAATATACAATATCGAGGAAGCGGTTTTGATTTGCCTCCATGTTCTTTGGTGAATGGAGTTCCATTACACCTGCTAATGTAGTTTTCCTGATCTGGCTGCTTTTGCAATAATGTACTTGACACGGTGTTGCAAGGTCCAAATTAAATGGCTGGTTGCTGCGTGTAAGTGGGGCCTCGGAGTTATTCAAGGCAGAGAGTTGATAAGACTGAATTCCTCAGTGAAGGAGGCGATGTCAAGGGAGTCTTTTTTCTTTTTTCTTGCACGCCGATTGAAGAGGGGGAATTAAGTCACGCATCGATTTTGTAAAGTAATGAGAGGCAAGGTAAATCAGAAAAAGAAAAAAAGAAAAAGATGAAAAACAAGGCAACTGGCCAAGAAAAGTAATTCCACCTCTGCAACAAATAGTTATTTATGGGGGCAGTATGGTGCAGTGGTTCAGACTCTAGACCTGAGAAAGATGCTTTACAATACAATGTAATGCAATTAAAAAGTAGTACATAGTGCCTTCAGACAGCAACTGACCTTAAGGCATGGTACACAACTCAGAATACAAATGCCAGCTCACATTGGCAAGTACCGACTTGGGATTTCAAAACAGAAATCGATGGAGACTCTCTAATACAAACTGGGATTACCCCTCTTGTTTGAATCAACCCAGCTGTATAAACAGGGAGCAACTTCCAGACTTGCAGTCTGTTACCACAAGGACATGCACAATCTCAACACAGGCATCCATCTCCGGGCGTTTTCCTGCAAGTCAGGTTTCAGGCATTTTGCAGAAGGGGTGTTATCACAGGAAAAAAAATAAACAAAAAATAAATAAAGCCTTGGTGGAGTTGGTGCCCTTGTATGTGTTTTAACGAGCTTATTGCCCAGGAGGTTTAATGTGGTGTAATTACATTCAGGAAGCAAGATCTGCCCCTCTCTCGCGTGATATTTAATTCTACCTGGGGCAAAGCGCTCAAGGCTCCTCAAATCACAGTGCCAGAACCGGAACGGGGAAGAGACAGCCGTGACCAGCGAGAGCAGTGCATCAGTGGATACAAAGCATGAGATCTGCATGGCTTCTCTGTAGCGAGAGGTCCCTTGTGTCTAACTGGTGGTGTTTGCCAGGTGGTGGTTGAGTTACGATGCAAAGAAGACTGGAACCATTCAGACTAGCTGGGCAAACTGTTCATCTTAAAGTTCGCATTACATTTTCATTGTGAATCACATTTGACCTCTGGGATCTTATCTCACCACACCAGTGACCTGCCCAGTAGCAGTTTAGGAGCTGATCGAATTGCACTTGAGCTCAGAGGTAGTAATGCGGCGATAGCAGATGTGTAGAGGAGGCATAGGTGCACATATGCTCCCAGCTCCTAGGGTAGAGACAGTGATAAATGCACACCCTGCTTGATACTGTGTGTTTTACGACAGGGGCAGCAGGCAGGCTGTCTGGCTACAGAAGTACAGACTTGAGCTACGTGAAAAGGGCTGACAGGGCGGTTTGCAGGGGCAAGTGCAGAGAGCTGGCGGTCTCAGTGGACTGGACAGATGGACTATTAGCTGTAATGTGGTCGTGCTGGGTCCTAGCGGCAAGTAGAGGAGGGTTAGTGCATGCCAGCACCGCAGAGGCTGTGAGACTGCGGCACTGGGCAGAGCGGTGTCTCACACTGGGATAGAAATGGCACCATACTGGGGTCAGAGTGGACCATTTCCAATTAATTCCGTGTTCCAGCAAGTCAGATTTTCTCTGCAGTTACAGGACACTGTCAAGAGGATCCAGGCTTATTGCAGAACTGGAGTTCTTCAATACAACACGCACGCATATTTCTATAGTCTGCATTGTTAAGAGTGAGTGGCTCGTGTGGAAGACCATTCAAAGACAAGCTGGAAAAACTGGAACCGATGGATGAAAGCAGAATTGCTGAGAGGAGCCGTCTGTTTTCCTTTTGACAGCTCATCGTGGAGAGGTGAGTAAAGGAACTCCCACACACACCAGGCAGAGAGTGATCCGTGGCATCCTTATTAGAAGGGATAGACGACCTGGGCCTTGTTTGCTTCGGTGGGGACATTCTCCATCTGGATACACAGACCACAATCCAATCCTAAACACGGCCCCTTCCTCACACAGGCTTAAACGCTTCAGACGCAGTGGCAGTGTTATATAGCCCTCTGGCAGGGGAAGCTTTTCACAGCAATTTTCAATGATGATCCTTCAACTGATGGGCTCTGATGAAGAAGTCCCCCCACACCCCCAAAAAAAAGACAAACAAACCAGAAACAGCCACAGAAATACCAGGCACCGAGCTATTCTTAGCCACTGCATTAACCTGCATCCGCCTTGATGAGAGCTGTGCCATTGTGCCACTGGGCTTTTTCTCACACTGCCCATCTTAGATTGAGCAAGACAAATGGGGCGCTGGCAAATACCTGTTAGCGTTATTAATATTGCATCGTTTTGCCTTCCGTTTGTTTTGCACGACTGGTTTCAAAAGCTAAGTCAGTGCTGCAGCTGGCACATTCTCCACTGGCATTTCCCTGGCATTTGTAGACCCAGTTCTCTAGTCCTCCACATGTTGCCAAACCCATAAGGATTATTACACAGCATTTAGAAAATTGACTGCAATTTGAAGTGGCTAGCTGTTGTATGCTACAAGTGCCCAGGGCATGCTTACAATTAGGCAAGTCCAGATAGTATGAACTATGGAGAAAAACTGCACAATGAATCTGATTGGCCCACAGCATTTGACTATAGTTAATTAAATATATATACATGTTTTTTACAGAATACAAATGAACAATACATTGTGTTCTGATTTAGTGTTTCTTTATCTCACAAAAAACGCACACCACCATTCTCCTGCATATTCATATTATAGCAGCTGATGTGTATAAATAAATTAAAGCAGTTGTCACATTATGTTCTTCTTTTGCATCCATTTTGTAAGAGCCTAGGGCCACGCTACACCTTCTGAACACACATTTTATCTCTGACATGTTCCCGTGGCATCTCTTCCTTCAGATGGGCACAGACGCAGATCCCGGGGGGAAACTTAGCCTGCCCCCTGCCTTGACATTCCCTGGCTTTGTCCAACCTTTCAGTTTCACGAGGGCAAGCGGACAAATGCATTTTGAACATACGAATAGGAGCCACCAGTTTAAACTGCAGTGGTGTAAGGAATTGGGAGAAACTACCCCAACATTTTTTTTTTTACTTAAGTGGACTTCCTGGGATTTCTAATAAAAACAACAACCCCCCAAAAATGCCAGGATTAAACCCTGGGATTGATTCGTTACTATAACCTAAATGAGTGAGATGGGCAGGACCGTAATGAAATCGTGGAAATGAGGAAACGGATGAGTGCTCTGACAGCAATCAATGATTTGTTCACTTGTAAATGCAGGCCAGACTGGGAAGTCACCACTAGTGGGATGTGAACTCGAGAGTAGAGTTGGCTGAAGCCAGAGCTGAGCTGGACAATTATTATTTGTTTGTGTTTGTATTTTAATTATTTTAAGTATCTCCAAATTATTTTATTTCAACCACATTCTGCCTAAATTAACCTAATTTTACAGTGAACTGTTATCTGAAATGTCCTGACTCTAGATTGACCAAAAGTTGGTTGCCAGGAAGTTAAAGTCACATGCTGGAGTCCTGCCCCCTGTACCTTGATTGCCAATAGGGTTGCCACTTTTGAGATATGAAAATACTGGACGCCTGGCTTTTGGTGGGGGTGCTGGCAAAACGTAAGCCAAGGGGGGGTGCTGGCGATTTGATGACCGGGGGGAGGTTGTGCTGGTGATTTGAGGACAGGGGGGTTGTGCTGGTGGTGATTTGACAACATTTTACAATTTGATGACTTTTTCATGTTTGAATGGTTAAACAGACGATTATGTTATTCATATTTTGGTTTTGTTAAACAGTTATTTACACAAAAGTTGAAAAAAATAGTAGATAAAACACTTAAGTTTTAATACCAGATTCCTATATTCTTATCTCTTTTATAATCTTAGAAAATGTATAGCAAAGCATCACAACTTAAAAAACTTTTAAATAATGATCCCATCATAGTTTGTGCAGTTTTTTTGATGCTCCGGAGCTGGAACGGATTAAAAAAAGCCTGGAGCCGGAGCTGAACCTCAACTCCCTGACTCCCTTGACTCCCTCGATCACCCTATGAATCAGGTGGTATAACACCAGCTGGACTGAAGTGCAGCCCTATGCTCTGGACTGCGACTGCATGTGCAAAATAAATTAGTTGCCCGCCATACTTATTGCTACAGTCATACAGGAAGGATATGGCTATCAGGGTACACTGATTTAAAGGGCAAGGCATCGACACGGGTTATTATTCCCCATTCACTTTCACCAGCCCCCGGGCAACGTGAAAGCCATTGACACAGAGACTTCAAAGGAACATCATGGTGATTGAAATTTGCATTTTTATTCAAAGCGGCAGACAAACGTTTGCAACACCCCAGGCAATGAGAAGACAAGATCAGGAGAAGAGAGAGTGAGCGTGCGTTTCCTCCTGCTGGCCCTGCCTATAGTTTGGAATTGTAATATACAGCAATCAGGTGAAGGGCTCTGGACATTAACTCATAGGGAATTCCGAGCTGAGATTAACAGCTTGTAATCTTCCTCTCAAGACTGATCTTTGTGTTCAAAATTGCATGTGGAGAAAGAGTTCTGTTTGTGAGTCTTGAGAGGCAGGTTTCCCTACAACACCAAACCTTTAGCCTCACTGTCAACAGGACTGGCCAAGGAAATAAAAGCATTTGTCCTTTTCTAGGACACCAATACTGACCTGGGGGGATGGGACAGTTGTTGGAAAAACTCACTTTGCTAAAACCATTAACATACAATATGTTACATAATCCCTGCAAAGTATATTAGATGTATCTTTACTCTCTGGAGTCAGTGTGTGTTTTGCTAGCTCCAGGGTGTTCTGGATGAGATTATTACTACTATTGTTTCTTTCTTAGCAGACACCCTTATCCAGGGCGACTAACAGTTTACACAAGAAGCATTTTAAAGCATTACAAACATGCAGTAATAATAATAACAACAAGATTAATCTGCTTAACTGAAGTCTCCCGATTCTTCTTGTAATTCTTCCCGATTCTTCTTGTAATAATGTAATGACTCAATTTAATGAGGTCTACTAATGGCAAAATGCATACCTTTTTTAATATATTTTACTTTACAGCCCAGATTTGGCCAAGCAATATTAGTAGTATAGGGCCCAAACATGCACTCTAATCAGAAATGTTTTACCAGATGCACCACTAAGGAGCCCAGTAGAAAACTTCACCACCTCTCTCTGATGAAACTCCGGTCTGGAGAGCCCCATCTGTTAACATTATATATTTTTTTAAGGCATCAAATAAATATAACTGGGGAAAGCTTTGTTTAAAACAGGCAGAGTGCTTAAAAACTTAAATTGGTCATCTTCTTTTGGTAGCTGTCTTTGTTATTAGCAGCAGGTGTATTTGAGCTGGGGAGCGAACAGGATTGATAATTAAGTGCGGCTAATTAAGTTTAATTAATAATGAAAATGTAGGCTGTTAAAGGGCAGGTTCGTACGGAGAATAACAAAAAGTAAAAAAAAGAACAAAGTGTAAAAGTAACAAACGAGGATATCTTTGAGCCCATTGTAGTCACCCAGTTACCAGTAACTGAAAACTCATTAGCAGATGATGAATGTGCATATTCTTGATTGACAGCTTTTATATTTAGAAAGTAATAACACTGGCTCCAGCAGGTGTGTGTGTGTGTGAAACTACAGTAAAACTTGATTTTGATCCGAGATACCGTAACGCTTACTTTCAGTTATGTGAAGCGAATGCAGTTGTGTGTCCACTGTTATATAACATATTGGATATGACAGGAACACGGTTACAAGTGATTTCCTAGCTGGGTCACTTTAGTTTCCTTCGACTGGGAATAAACAAGCGCAGATATATCTGTGTGTTTTGGAATAAAGACTCCACAGACTGGCTTTGAGATCAGGTGGCAGTCATGCAAAACCATACTTCCTGTCGGAAGCGTTTTGTTAGTCTCCGTGCAGTAGCTACACTAGCCTACACTTCAAGGACAATCGTGTTTACTTGCTCACTGAGAGCCACTTTCAAGACCCCCTCACACACACCCCGGTTCAGACATAAGAGCCAGCTCAGTGACAGTGATTACAGAGCAGGGAGATTGTCACTTGGGAAGCTGTACTGTGTGAGCATGATCTGACCGTCTTACCAGCTGGTTAAGGGCCTTTTGTATTTATTTTTGGCTCTAGACAAAGACAGACAAGTACAGACAACAGTGACGACAGCAAGAAAAACGTTGCGTGTCCATTTCTGAGATGAACCTGCAATAATTATTCAGAGATGGAAGATTAAACAGGTAATAACGAGGCGCGCTATATCGTCATTTCAGGAAAGATGATTCGGAAGAAAAAGCACCCCCCAATCCCCCTCGCTTTCTCTTCAAAACACTTAGCAGGACCACTCCAACATTCAAGTGCCTTTAACAATATATTGAATTGGAGATGCTTATCGCCCGAGAGTGTTGCTGTTCGCACATCCAGCTGCAGCTGAAATCAACAGTGACGGTCAAATCTTCAGTGACACATAAGTATAGTTTAAAAAACTGCTTTTATTTAACGAACAGAAGAAGATTGTTCAGTCTTCTTCTGAAAGGATTCACAAGCAAGGGGTGTGAATCCTTTCAATGACAACTTTGCGTATGAGGCTGTTTACAAGAATATGATGGAGGCTTGGAGGATTACTTCTCATTTTATCTGAACTTGCTTTGTTTTTATGTTCCAGCAAATCAAATATAATTTTGTTTTCAGCCCTGTACCTGACAAGCTTGGTGGGAGGAAACCAGAGCACCTGGCAAAAACAGCCACAGGGAAAACATGCAAACTCCACACAGGTCCAAGGCCGGAACTGAACCCGGGTCCCAGTAGCTGTGAGACACCATGCCACTCTTAACATACAGCGAATTAAAAAAATAAAAATAAAAGAAACCTTTGCGTGGATTCTTCAACCACAAGGGATATGCTTTGCATGCTGGGGCAATGGAGGGTGTCAGGAGAAAAAGGGGGAAGGTCAGGAAAGGGGTTCCTGAGCTATGAAAATAATAGTTTGGAGAAGTAGGAAGATGCCTTAGCAACTTTATTTGGAAAACAATCTCAACAGCGGATCTGAACACTGAGGGTTTGAAATTAATAACGGAGCCTGCGTCTGCATGCCAGTGAACATCTGTCACTGAACAGAAGCCATATGTCTTATTAGGATCTTAATTTGCAAACTCAACGTCCCCCACCCCCATTGTCTGGCACTCTGTAGTTCCCTAGCTGTTCAAAGAGTGGGTAGTAAGATTACTATTTGTGTTTATTTATATATATATATATATATATATATATATATATATATATATCTCTGTATACTTTTCTACAAAGATATTCAATGATATTCTACAATTCTATTCTTCACAATGATGATTGTGAAGGTTTACTTTACATCACTGTGTTGTAAACAATATTTTGGCAGAACACTACTTTCCCAGCATTATTATTATTATTATTATTATTAATTTATTGGTAGATGCCCTTAACCAAGGCAACTTACAAAACATAAGAGCAATACAAAGTGCAGTACAGTTCAAAGCATAATGTAATTAACAAATTCCAATTTACACAAGTGTGTAGGAAATATACAGTAAACAAGACAAGTCCTACATCCTAGATAGTAAAAGCTAGAAAGTGCAGGCATCGTTAAGAGCTAAGGGAAAGGAGGCATAGGGAAAATCAAAATAAACAATATGAGTACTAGTAATGCAAAGCAAGGGGTATGTCAAAACGTTACATTGAATCAGTGTAATTGTACAGCATAATAAATGACTAGCATTCACTGCTTCACAAGACTTCATCCTCCCCAAGCACCGCCTTTGCAGCAAACTCTCTGGCTTTTCTGCATTGTGTCATATGGGGGGGGGTTAGTTATGATGCCTTGTCCACACAGCCAGGCCATCGTTTCCTCAGCCAAGCAAGATCGAGTCATATCTAAATACATTATAACACGCCACTCATCAAAGTCTCAAATTAAAGGATGTGAGGGTTTCTGCCATTTGATGCCTTCACATTAGTAAATAAATACTCTTACATTTTACATCATTGCAGCGAATCCAAACCCAGGGTTAAAGAACATGTTTTTTTTTATTAATTTATTCACCTAGCCCCTAGAAGATTATGTGCACAGGGCCGCCACAACCTAGGTTTGGATACCAGCACACAAGCAGTAATTGAAAGTGAATCAGCTATGCTAGTTGTAGAAAGTGGAGACAGATTTCTTCCCGGTACGAGTTAAGGCCACCTTGCAGTGACATTTTTCATTTCCTTTCTTGTCGGTCTCTATTTTCTAAAATGTATTTGACTTGTTTTATATCAATTAGAAGAAGCTGTAGGCAGTGCAGTTTGGCAAATATTGTTTGGTGTCAGCCTGTTTTATTATTTTTAACAAGTTGTTCAATTCTGATATTTTGAAGTACGTTTTTTATAAACAAAAGGCAAATAAACAAGAAGCATCCAAGATTTGACTACCCTCCAGTTTCAGCTTTTATAGAGTAGGATATGACTCTGCAGCTTCACTTCATTTCCACTATGCAAGTGTCTTGCATCCAAGTCCTGAGTCTACATGGGAGGTCCCAACAGTCGGCCACATTTGAATCTGGCAAACATTCCTGGTGTGGTGACCATACAGCCTGCACACTGTCATGTGCCAGGGTACCTAGTAAACATATAGAGCTTCTTGTATCGAAATTGAAGCTGAAAAACACAGATGCTCAAGGGGTAAACCAAGAGCCAAGAGACAAGTTTCCCTCAAACAATATTTGTAGACGTTGGGCCGGCTTAAATCAAAATTTTGACCCACCTGCTAAAAGCAAACTACAAACCTGTTCATCATAGCGGTTAAATTTCTGATTAGAAGAAAGTGTCATCTTACTAAAAATGTTTTCTATTAGCGGGTGGGTCAATGTTTTTGATTTAATCTGGCCCGTTGTCTGCAAAGTCCTGTCACCTCCATATGGTTTCCCTATTTTTCTTTCCATCCAGCAATGACCTCTGCTTCAGAAGTCCAGAGGCAGAGAATGGGAGAATGGACCTCATTCCTTGTGCATTATTGATGGGACATCTTCCTTGCTACGAAGGGAGAGTGTCATGCTACACTAAGCAGCTAGTTGTTCAATTGTCTCTTCTCCCTGGATTGCAAATGTCTCCCTTTTGCAAATCAAAGCTGATGGATTGAGGGGTGTTGAGAGGGCAGGATGGGGAAGTGAGGGTAGATTTGCCTTGGACTTCCTGTAGTACATTATCAGGCTCCAGTGTACAGCCAAGAGCTACTCTGAGCCAGTCTGAGGCTGCAGCTTGCTATTAGACATGTCTGTCAGCAGGCGTGGACCCCCTGGCTGTTTACGAGACTGCATCGACTGCAATACATCTTCCACCCCCCCCACCTTCTCTCCCCAAACCAGGAGTGAGACAGGGTGATCCGTCTCAGCCCCCCCACCCCCACACTCCCCGACCAGACTAATCCATAACTTCAAATGCTTGATTTCGCAAATCCGTGGCAAATTAAATGACTTTGGAGTTTGGATGTACAAATATTTAGGTATTTCGTCTGCTTCTGTGATTCTAGTGCAATGTGCCTAAGGGGCCCTTTGGATGCTTAAAATATATATACATACTGTACATACAGCATATGATGTAAAGAAGAAGAATACAAAAAAATACTAGTATTTTTTAAATATATATATATATATATATATATATATATATAAAATCAGGCCATTTCAAAATTCTTATAGCTGAAACAAGAATTCAGGAAAATATGACTGAATATAAGATCATGTTAAGGCTGAATTAGACAAGGGTCTACAGGGTTTGTGAGCAAATATATTCTGCACATTTTCTGTAGATTTAACGCTCCCCCACCCAGACAGCTACCCTATAGCTTAACTGTATACCTATTAGCTTCTTGTGAAATTCAATCCGATATATAGGATTTTATTTTGTGTGGTAACTAGGACGCAAAGGATTAATTTGGGATCCTAACTGACACATTTATTGCTTCGCTAATGCTTCAGAAATAGGGACCAGGCCCTCATAGGATGAATATAAAAGAAAAAAGAATAAAAGAATACATGTTTGGGAATATGCTGTACTCAGTGGTACGGTGTTGTTGCTGTGGGATAAATAGAGGCTCTTCCCCAATGTGAATGCTTTGATCCACAATACTATTCTCCAGGGTGAGTTTGTATAGACAAAACATGCCATTGTTAGATTGTTACATGTTTACACAGTTTTTATTGCTATATTGAGACGTGGGATTCGACATCTCTGGGGGGAAGAAAAGGTGATAATGATTATTACTTTACACTTGTCTGAAAAATCTCTCCATGTTTATTCCCACATCTGTCCCCCACTTTTTTCTCTCCCTGTGCATCTTTCTCTACGTCTCTCTCTCTCTCTCTCTCTGTGTGTGTGCCTCTCTATGTTTGTGTGTCTTTCTATATGTTTGTGTCTCTCTCTCTCTTTCTAAATATATATATTTTTTCCCTGCATTCTTTTATTTCCCCCCCACCAACCCCCTTGACAAAGGCTTGCCGTGCTACCTGGGATATTTTCAAGCGACTCCTTCTAGATGGTACGGAATCCACCAGTGTAATTAAGAAACCCCCCCGTGAGATGGTATTTTTGCATGAGAGCGGCTCAGCGTGACACGGATGTGTGCTTATTACTTCCCTCTAATGGGGGATGAGCGTGCATGTGTGTTTTCCTCCCCTCCTCTTCCTTACAGACCCCCCTCAATGGAGTCAACATGCTCTCGGCAGAATCCACAGACGAGATCATAAAACCTTATGGTTAGAAAGCGGCCCGGGGTGGCATTTTTCATGATGTCTAGGGAGAGAGGACAGCTAGACTAGGCAAAAGTTCGGGGAGAAACCATGTGGGGGGCCACAGTGACGGTGTTGTAGGTGTAGGGGACAGCTGTTTATCTGAAAGCACACAAAACCCAAGGGGTGTTTGAAGCTACTCTGTTCCTGGGTGTCATTTCAACTATGCACGGAGCGAGGGGTCCTGGTCAAGGCTGCCATGCTGTGGGTAAATGTGATTGTAACTCCCATCACCACTTAATTCAAAAGCTTTGCTCAAGGGGACCAACACAGGCAGATGAGACCGTAACTGACATGAAAACAGCCTGATTTGTCAAAGTTGGTAAAATACTTCATTTGTAATACACTTACTTTCATTTTGGATTTGGCTTCTTATAAATTGATGTCATTTATAGAGGCATTTGCCATTTACTGGGGGCTGCAATTACTTTGTGCAAATAGATAAATGGTAAGAATGTAACAGTCGGCACCACCCTAACACATAACACATAAGTGAATCCCCTTCACAACTTAGGAAAAATCAGGCTGGCAGGGTTCTGTGGAGCACAACTGCAGGGCCTTGTCTGTTGGATGGTGATTCATCCGTAGAATGGCAGCCCGACCCCTCTCCCCCGAACAATAAACCGCTTCTGACTGGCTGAGCGGGGTGGGTCGGATGGCCTCTGCTGGCTGGTAGGCATTCTGATGTTGCCATTATCTCAGGCTCTCCAATTGCATGACTCGGCCCACACTTCTCCACTCTTGACATTTCAATTGTAAAGGAACACGGTGCGTCTCTCTTATCTGTAAGAGTGTACTGGGGGGTGGGGAACAAGCCAGACACCTGTGGCATTCCTGTGTGTGTGTGTGTGTATTCTCACTTCTTTCCCAATCACTCGAAATCGAAGACTTCACCGACACACAAACAGAAAAGACTTTAACAGTATACTTCTAGAAACAGCTGAGAAGCAATAAGTATTCAATCGATTCATCATAACATTTTAATGACCATTGGAATGCACATGCTTTTACCTTTTACTAAAGGCACATATCTCCACCCCCCTTCACTGTCTTGATCTTAATGGCTGCTGTAAACCTTTTGATAGATGGCTGGTGGAATATGGGTCTATTTCTTAGGTTTCTGTATTCTACTACAGCAGGTCTCTGTCTTCCCTTGACGTAAGGCCCTGAAATGTAGTAATGGCTCCTGAGTGACAGTGGTTTATGGTGATGCTAGATATACTGACCCTTTAAATTTCTATCAGCATTGGCAGTGACAGTGTTGCATAAAATGGTGCTTTGCAGTCAATATATATTTTTAACTACTTATTTAATTTGCATAACTTCCTTGGAAAATATTTCCAGTCAAGTAGTGGTGCCTGATAGGATAATATTAAAGGGTTACCTAAAAAACGTGGCAGTGTATTGGATTACCGGGACCAAAATGACCCTAACTTTAGCACAGAGAAAAACATAACCTTCATTTTAACAACTTAATTTAAATGCAAAATTTTGCTAATTTACTAACAAACAATGTGTGTTTTAAACAACCTAAACATAAACCCTAACAGCAGTCTGAATCACAACCCATGCCAACACCTACATTTCAGGCTAGGCCCACACAAATCAACCCATCTTTGTTCTACACAGCACAAAACCTCTGATGCAATCTGTCAGTATTGCAATTGTAAATACCCAAGGGCCGCCAAGTATAAAGTATAAAGTTGTGTGGGGAATGGCTTACATCTCCGTAAGCAAACCTATCTGGGTACATAAACACCCATCATGCACCATACTGGCAGTGTGCTTGGTGCTCACACAATGCATAAAACAAATCTTGGGCACATATTGACCCTGGATTGGAAGGTTTTGCTCTGGTAAACAATACAGAAGGAAAGGACAGGTCAGGGAAAAGCATAATGTAATTTTACACAGATTTCTATGGCGTTTTCCCCACTCTAGAAGATATAACTGTGCCAGGGCACTAAACATACTGACGTATGCCCATAGTGAGGAACAATAACACAGCCCGGTGGGAAAGATTAGGATTTGTTGCATTGATTTAAATTATGATGTGCAGATCAGTATGATATTTTTTCTTTTCTTTTTATTTATTTGTAATGATATAGATGATACACTGGATTGCTTTTTCGTTTTATGCCGATTGATTTTGATTCAGTACCATATCAACACCCTTGCCAGATATCTCTGACTAACAAACAAAACAAACAGAAACAGGTGCATAAATAAGTGGCTCAAAGGATAACTATATGCTATTAAAGGTTGTCAGAAAAGAAAGGGGTGGTGGTTAACTATAGTGGATAAGAAAAGGAAAGAAAACCATCCACACACGAGAACGTTCCAGAAGAAAACGGGATAAGTAGAACATAACAGTCCGCAAGATTGATTTCCCTTTCAATACCCGGGAATTGTATGGTGTGAGCCTAGGCGCACAGTGGGGGAAATCAAACTGATTAGGAGACAAACACCAATTACATCAGTGGTAAAATTGAACATGATTGTAGGACTGGATTTCTTTTAAGGGAAATTGCAGTATTACGTTGTTTGATTGCTGGTAAGTGAGGACAAATGGGAAATTATAGTCAGCTTTCTAATGCTTTTAATGAAAGGAAAGGCTAATAAGGCGTGTAACCAATACCTACCGTCACCGACTGCAGGATTTGGTTATCAGATTAGTAGATTTTAGTTCCTTTTTTCCCCAAAGTAAGGAACAACATAAATCTGTATGTTTTTGATTACCCTTTTATTCCCATTAAATGATGTCGTAAAATGACTCACAGATAATATTTGACAATTATTGTAGTAATTTGGTGGATCAGTGGTGGATTAAAGTGCATTTAGTCCTTGTATTGTTATCATTTGATGACATAATATAGAGCTGAGATATTGATATGTTAAAATAATGGTAATGGTCTTTTGCTTTTTAGTGTAACCTTTATTTTTCGTTTTTTTGTCTAGGGCTTTGTACCCAGGCCTGAGCAACACATGCAGGGACTTGATTCAAAATGATGCTCCAGAATGTGATTTAATATATATATATAACATCATAGAATTTAATCTCGCCCAAAGTCTTATAAATGCCCTTTGAGGATAGCAGAGAACAAAATGATCAATTGAAAAAGGGAGGGAGAAAAACAAATTAAGATTCAGTGACAGTACGGGTGAGCATATCGCCAGTTGCTATGACTTAACTTTATAGCAAATACAATTAACACAACGTAATAAGCAGCTTGAGGTTGAGCGAAAACTTCATTAGGCGTCTTCAGACTGGAGACGTGGGCTGCACAGTCATTCCCCGGCAAGGACTCGGCGCCGGCTCTGAAGGACGCGGTGGTGCGAGTTGGTTGGCATTTGCTCGCTTTCTTGCACGCATTCCCGAGCCAGTCAAGAGTCGACACGGCAGCGGTGCGGCAATAGGCGCCGACAGACGGAGCGAAGTGGCTCCACTCGTGAAAGTGATTATGTCACACAGAGCCGAGTTGCAGCAGAGCTTGACGCACTTTATGTAACACTAAGGGGGCAGTGTGCTTGTCAGCTTGTCAGATCTGAAGAAGTTGCCGTGTCTGGATAATTGGCCATGAGTTTTCGATGCCTAGGGGTCAGGTCCAGGGCTTAGGATGCACTGAGCCTTCCTAATTTATGTTCAATTCTAGCTCTTGGCTACTTAAAATGATCCAGTTGCGTGTTTCAGTTGTCAAAACGGACGCTTTGGTTGTCTAGATACTGGGACTCTCTAGGTAGCTGGAAATGACTTGATTCTAAAGCATAGTCCAAGGCCTGCTAAGTAAACAGTGACCCCCTCCTTGGTCTCCATTGGGCAGTAATTGAAAGGCCATTATAATGTTTTGGGTTTGTAAATGGGTTAACATTTGGATCTGATTTACACCTTAGCCAGATTACATAATTGCATTACACGTCTTTGCATTATAATTCTTGGCTGTCTACTTCAACTGTCTTGCAATTGTGTTTAAGAGGAAGAAATTAGTCAGGTGCCTTACAAATGGATTTGCTAACTATCCTGCTGGATGGTGGGACTCTAGGACAGACTCCTGGCTTCACTCTGAGAGAGACCAGTTGAAAATAGCGGATTGCAGTGACTCTACAGTACATGAGCCCCCCTTTTTCCCAGTGCTCTGTTTAATTCCAGCACAGAAACCCACTGATAGACTGCACGCACACATGCACAAAACACACACGGTAGCATGAACATAAAATGAACTGCCCAATTGACCAAATGCAGGGGGGGATTCCCTGTAACATTTAAATGCCACTGTGTGTAGGGGGACTTGGTGAAGGCAACAGGAGGTAGAGTGGGGAGGGAGTGGTCAGTGTGAAACAGTGGCACAGTCTTATCTGCTCTCTCTCTCACACGCTCTCTCTCTCTCTCTCTCTCTCACATATACCGATCAGCCATAACATTATGACCACTGACAGGTGGTCATTACCTATCAAAAGTGGTCCAAGGAAGGAAAAGCTGTGAACCGGCGACAGGGTCATGGGTGGCCAAGGCTCATTGATGCACGTGGGGAGTGAAGGCTGGCCCGTGTGGTCCGATCCAACAGACGAGCTACTGTAGCTCAGATTACTGAAAAAGTTAATGCTGGTTCTGATAGAAAGGTGTCAGAACACACAGTGCATCGCAGTTTGTTGCGTATGGGGCTCCGTAGCCTCAGACCAGTCAGGGTGCCCATGCTGACCCCTGTCCACTGCTGAAAGCGCCTACAATGGGCACGTGAGTATCAGAACTGGACCACGGAGCAATGGAAGAAGGTGGCCTGGTCTGACGAATCACGAGTTCAAGGTGTTGACTTGGCCTCCAAATTCCCCAGATCTCAATCCAATCAAGCAAAAGGGGGACCTACATAATATTAGGCAGGTGGTCATAATGTTATGGCTGATTGGTGTATATATATATATACACTCACCTAAAGGATTATTAGGAACACCTGTTCAATTTCTCATTAATGCAATTATCTAACCAACCAATCACATGGCAGTTGCTTCAATGCATTTAGGGGTGTGGTCCTGGTCAAGACAATCTCCTGAACTCCAAACTGAATGTCTGAATGGGAAAGAAAGGTGATTTAAGCAATTTTGAGCGTGGCATGGTTGTTGGTGCCAGACGGGCCGGTCTGAGTATTTCACAATCTGCTCAGTTACTGGGATTTTCACGCACAACCATTTCTAGGGTTTACAAAGAATGGTGTGAAAAGGGAAAAACATCCAGTATGCGGCAGTCCTGTGGGCGAAAATGCCTTGTTGATGCTAGAGGTCAGAGGAGAATGGGCCGACTGATTCAAGCCGATAGAAGAGCAACTTTGACTGAAATAACCACTCGTTACAACCGAGGTATGCAGCAAAGCATTTGTGAAGCCACAACACGTACAACCTTGAGGCGGATGGGCTACAACAGCAGAAGACCCCACCGGGTACCACTCATCTCCACTACAAATAGGAAAAAGAGGCTACAATTTGCACAAGCTCACCAAAATTGGACAGTTGATGACTGGAAAAATGTTGCCTGGTCTGATGAGTCTCAATTTCTGTTGAGACATTCAGATGGTAGAGTCAGAATTTGGCGTAAACAGAATGAGAACATGGATCCATCATGCCTTGTTACCACTGTGCAGGCTGGTGGTGGTGGTGTAATGGTGTGGGGGATGTTTTCTTGGCACACTTTAGGCCCCTTAGTGCCAATTGGGCATCGTTTAAATGCCACGGCCTACCTGAGCATTGTTTCTGACCATGTCCATCCCTTTATGACCACCATGTACCCATCCTCTGATGGCTACTTCCAGCAGGATAATGCACCATGTCACAAAGGTCGAATCATTTCAAATTGGTTTCTTGAACATGACAATGAGTTCACTGTACTAAACTGGCCCCCACAGTCACCAGATCTCAACCCAATAGAGCATCTTTGGGATGTGGTGGAACGGGAGCTTCGTGCCCTGGATGTGCATCCCACAAATCTCCATCAACTGCAAGATGCTATCCTATCAATATGGGCCAACATTTCTAAAGAATGCTTTCAGCACCTTGTTGAATCAATGCCACGTAGAATTAAGGCAGTTCTGAAGGCGAAAGGGGGTCAAACACAGTATTAGTATGGTGTTCCTAATAATCCTTTAGGTGAGTGTATATATATATATATATATATATGGGGAATTTGGAGGCCAAGTCAACACCTTGAACTCGTTGTTGTGTTCCTCAAACCATTCCTTAACCACTTTTGCTTTGTGGCAGGGCGCATTATCCTGCTGAAAGAGGCCAATGCCATCAGGGAATACCGTTTCCATGAAAGGGTGTAAATGGTCTGCAACAATGCTTAGGTAGGTGGTACGTGTCAAAGTAACATCCACATGAAAGGCAGGACCCAAGGTTTCCCAGCAGAACATTGCCCAAAGCATCACACTGCCTTAGCCGGCTTGCCTTCTTCACCTATGCATCCTGGTGCCATGTCTTCTCCAGGTAAGCGACGCACACGCACACGGTCACATCCACATGATGTAAAAGAAAACGTGATTCATCAGACCAGGCCACCTTCTTCCATTGCTCCGTGGTCCAGTTCTGATGCTCATGTGCCCATTGTAGGCACTTTCGGCAGTGGACAGGGGTCAGCATGGGCACCCTGACTGGTCTGAGGCTACGGAGCCCCATACGCAACAAACTGCGATGCACTGTGTGTTCTGACACATCAACTTTGAGGACAAAATGTTCACTTGCTGCCTAATATATCCCACCCACTGACAGGTACCATGATAACGAGATTATCAGTGTTATTCACTTCACCTGTCAGTGGTCATAATGTTATGGCTGATCGGTGTATGTATGTATGTATATATATATATATATATATATATATATATATATATATAATGCCCAGGAGAATTATATATATACAACTCCCCCAGGCTAGTTCCTTTCACTGCGCACTTTTCCTACAGCACCAGGAAGCACTACTGTGAATAGATAATTTCAGACTGTGCAGAAGAGAGGCTTAAGCAGACTGCAGCCTTGGTTACCAGAGGTAGAATATATGCTGAACTTTAAAACCCCTGCCCTGCTTCCCCCACACCCCCGCTAAAGTGTTTGTTTTTTCACTTTCTGGGTCAATAACTGCCTATAGATTCTAAAAAGTTTTAAAACCTCCTGTCTGGGTCCCTGCAGCTATTGACCTCATGTCATTCAGAAACATCTGGACACCCTTACCCATGAAACTGTACTGCACTAGGTGTCGCTTAAGGCAGAAAGAACAGAGACCGCAGCATGTTTCTCGGTTTGACTGTAGAACAGGGGTTTGATTGATTACGATGCCACATTTCATACAACGGCTCTGACAAGCTCCCTTCCTGTCAACGCTGCTGCAGTCCCTGTCAGATATCAGATCTTTACAGTGAAAGGAGGTTAACTCTATACCCTTTCTGGATAGAGGACGTAATCCTCGGCTCGGCAACGCAGCTCTCGGTGGAGAAGTCACGCAGTGTGTGTTTATTTATTTATTTTTGAATTCCCTGCTTGACTGGTAACCCCAGGTGTGCCAATTCAAATATCAAGAGTGCCGGACATGCGGCTTCTGTACTATGTTGCAGCATTGAGGGTTTGGTATTGATAGCAATAAATATATACAATTCTGAATGCTAATAGGCAACACTAAAAGATACTTGTGTATAAAGTAGGTTAGGTTTTGCTGTTGAACAAACATTTTGAGAAAGCTTCGGGTGTCAGTGTTAAGTGTGTTGAACGGGAGGGAAGGCTGAAGATAACCAGAAACTGCTGGGAACTGCAAGCGAGTTCAGTATGTATGAGATAAGAAGAGCAAAAATAAGTTCCTGCACTAATTGGGAAGACTTATTCTTGTTTATATAATTAGACGAGAGGTTATGTTCTGTACTAGGCACTGTTCTTGTTTCCCCTTTACTTAATGAAGAGGCACATAGTGTTTCCACTCATGAGATTCAAAGGGAAGAGTTTTTCGTTCACGAAGGCTGACTAGGTTACCTATGGTCCGAGAATAACGAGAGTGGTCAAAAGAGAGGAATAGGAACCAGCTCGGACAGATTCCATATCCACCTGAGGACAATATTAGCTTCACTGACTGTATAATAAACTTGTTTGAACCAAGCGTCTTTGAGTTCTGCCTGTCAACTACTGCGGTAGTGTGTGCGTCGCAACTAAAGAAGGTTTCTTTGCTCGTCTCTGCGTCTCCTGGACTGATGTATCGAAACTGTACAGCAAAAGGTTCTTTTAAGCAGAAGTAGGACCATTCAAAAACATATAGTTCTGCACACCTCTACAATAGACTGCTAATACAGCGGTCTTTCCGCTGTCAACAGTCTGACAGCGATTCTGCAGTAAACGTGTGAAGTCTAGCATGAGCTGTTTGAGGTCTTCTCCCGTGTGCTGTGTTTAAGGTATATGGAAGCCCACATTAGGAGGTCATGGTGCGACTGTCTACACTACACCTTCTACACTAAGGATCTCTGGGTAGTACGGGTTGGGCAAGTGGATCGAAGAAACCGCCAAATAAAGCGTGACTAATTCTAATTAGTAATAAGGGTGTGTGACTTGATTAAGACGTCAGGTTCTGGAGCCTAGCTTTTAGCGATTAGCTCTCATTCAGCTGTTTCGACTGGTCTAAGTGAAATGCCCCACAATTTTAAGCCTCCATAGTTTTTACCGGGAGAAGGGGACGGAGAGTGAGAGTGAGTCATTTCAGTGACAACACCGACTCCTCACACAGGCTACCAGAAGCGAGAAAGTGAGCCCTCTCAAAGCTCGGATTAAACTTTGCAATCATTAAAAGCTGTGCTCCCGAGCACAATAAAGCCAATACACACACACAAATATAATCCATATCATTAAGGGAAAGCAGTGCTTAGTGTTAATAATCTTTATTTCTTTTTTATCTGATCAGAACGTCTCCTGATTTCCACCAGGAGGCTGAGGAATGTCTAATAACGGCCCCGGGGTAGACGACGATCGCTTGACAGCTGTCCTGGATCGATCTCCCAACCTCAGCACGGATCGCGTTTCTCCTGCCCTCCCCCCAATCCACCTTCTCAGAACTGCCAGACCTGGGCTTCTATCGATTGTTTCCCTTGCGGTTTAATTGCAATTAAAGGCTGTTAAATGAGCAGATTGGGCTCAATGTTGTCACACTCCAGCAGACTCTGGGACGAGCTCCTAGTGCAAACTAACACCGAGAGGAAACGGAGCCGATCTCCCGCCAGCCAAACACGGGATTCCCCCCTGACAGTATACGGGATGAGGCTGACGGTGGCCTGGGATGGGAAATTAAAAACGAAAACAAGAAACAAAAACGAGAGAGAGAAAGGGGACGAGAGGTTGTTGCATTATTAATGGGATGCTGAATCAAAACAGAAGTTGGAGGTGCCTATGCGAGGCAACGCTCTGCTAACTTAACTGTTACTTGTTTTTTTTTTCCCCGCAATGTCTTTTCCTTCATTGATTCGCACAGGTCGTTGGTTTTGTTCTTCACCGGAGGCTGAAGTTAAACTCTGTGCTCTGTGCTGGAATGAAAACCATCTGCGGCGGCTGAATGGTGGAGCTCAGGGCGAACGGACTGAGGCGAAAGGTTGTTTTCTGAAGTAGGTGACAGGTCAGATATCCGGTCATTCGACTTTCAGTAGTTTACTGGGGAGGCGTTGGAATGCGGAACGACAAAAGCTGGGGGTGTGTGATAAGGTTGGGGTATTTATACCTCATTGGGCAGAAGTGAGAGCGTTGAATAGCAGTTGCCTACTCCCGAAATTGTATTATAAACTTGGATTGAAGGTACGCATTCGAAATTCACATGTAATAAACTAGGGCTACCCAAATCCTGGTCTCAGTGACCCCCTGTGTCTTGTGGATTTCTATCCAGCTGAGATCTTAATCACTTACTAAACCCTTAATTTAAGTATTTTCTTAATTAGTTTTTTGTTTCTTTATTCCACTTCCTGCATTCAGCTTTTGTTATTGGCGATCGCTGTTGCCAAGAAACAACAGAATTCTGTTAGTTTCGCTTTTTTGTTTTAAAATTAAGGTTTGTTTCCAGCTAAATAATCCCCAATAGGATACCAGCTAATGATGTGCAGGCACAGGTAGAAAGCAACACAATCACACACTCCCACAATAAGCACGGCTCATTCTGCATCGGGGAAAAATATGTAGTTTCAGGTAGAAATTGGTACACAACAATGAGAGGGAGTCTGATTCACCGTGTTTTGTACAGGATTCATGCTTATTTCTAATGCAGCTCTAGATGGTAGGACCTAAAACAGCTCAATTTGGTAGATGGTTAAATCGGGCGCCAATAAGTTATGAGTAATTACTTATTAAGGTCAAAAGGTCCTGGATCAGAATGGAGAAACTCAATAACATACCATTAATGAAAGGAAAAAACAAACCATTTTAACCCTTGCAGATTTTCCTAATTCTACTTGTTGACAAAGATTATTTTACATCACAGTACAGCCAACTACAAAGAATAATGAATGACTGCTCTTCGTATGTGTCCTCAAACCCACCCAGAAAAGACTCCAAGACAATTTGCATTTCTAAAGCCTGTGCCCTTGAATTGGGAATAACTGATAATAATTAGCCGGTGAAGTGAATGTAATCAACTGCTTTTAAATTAAAACATTAATTTTTTAATTACCAGAGCTTTTTTTTCTTGTAACTGCCATCAAGTTTGAATTCCCCAACTTGACAAGTGAAGCGTCTGAAATATGCCCATCTATAAAATTGACTTTTTCCAATTTTCTGTGTACAATGTCATCGTATCAATGTGAAAACACATCATTCGCACCATTTTCAGAGCCAACCAAGCGTGGCGGCGGGCGGCCAGTTGTGCACGTCTCCCTGATCGAGGGGAACTGAAGCTAACGGGTGTGGACGTTCAGACAAGAGGGACAAGTGGCTCTCTGCGCTCAACATTTTGCAAATGTAAATTCTACTCAAATTAGTTACAGCTGAAGGGGCTTTTAAGTGGACTTTGAAAACCTGAACTAAAATAAGCCTCTAAGTATTACAGGCTGCTGGTAAGGAGGAATACAAGGCATAAAAATGAACTTATCATTCCTATACTGTGCTTTAGGCTTTGAACAAAAGACAGGCTCCACTCCCCCAATGTTTCTATTATGTTACTTGCCCCGAACACACTGCAGTTAGCGTAGTTCAATTGTCCGGTACAGCTCATCCCAGAGGTGCTCTGTGGGACTGAGGTCTGGTCTTGGAGATGGTACAGTTCTCTTTTGGTCATGGTGACATGGTGCGTCATCTCACCCAGCATGAATTGGATTCATCTACAGTTGACAAAGATATCACGAGACAACAGTGGTCATGGTACCCTTTACAGGAAACAACTTCCACACGTCTGCATTAACAACGGGCGTGCAGCGTTTGTCTCAAGCACATCTCCAAGCACCTGCCCGACACTCGCCCTTTCCCCCAACAGAGCGACAAATCTGCTACACCAAAAGACCCATCTCCTCTTATATGAGAGGGTGGAAGGGGTGGTTGAACACTGCACCAAGTCACCAACAGTTATTTCACACCCCAGGAGTGCGGATACAGAAGGAGGTTTATGGCATGGGTGCGTTTCTCGCTGGCATGTGCCTGGGAGCCGCTGTGCAGAAAAACAACCCTTGCACAGTGCCAGATCACATCAGCTCATGGAGAATATAGGCCTTTCAATCTTATCTCAGCTTCCAGCTTTACACCCTACCCCCCTCTGCGGATGTCTCAGTTAAGGGTGACCCCGGTCGAGAATGACTGACACCTGACTGACTGGATGCTGCACTGGTCCCCGCGTCGGGATCTCGCAGAGCAACGGCGGATTTCCCAGAGTCCCCGCGTCGCACTGCTCTCTGCTTGCCTGCGCATGATAAGGTACTGCGTTCTGGGAGTTCTCAAGCGGCAAAAAATTCCACAGGCTTGAGCGCTGTTGAACATTGCTTTTTTTTAACGGAGCCCCTAAAACCATTTTGCAGGCAGCGTGTGACAGAGATGTATGTGCGAGTGTGAGAGTGTGTGGGTGTGTGCGTGCAGAGGTCCTAAGGGATCCGGAGGCTTTTTATATGTTCAGAGCCCCCTGCATTAGGCAGACAATGGGGAGCTATCATCTGTAAGAGCCCTGCCCTGACAGGGATAGGGTTTGTAGTAAAAATGATCCCTCCCTGCCTAATGTTCCATTATTATTATTTTTTTAAAGGGCAGGTGAATAGGAAGTGGAGGATGTGGAGGAAGGGAGAGATCGAAAAAGGGGGCAAATGGAGAGTGAAGAAGGGAGGCTGGCGTCCAGGAGAGAAGTCCTGGGAAATCTAAGGGGAGGGATAGAGAGAGGGGAGAGAGAAATGAGGAATGAGAGAGGGTGAAATATCAAGGGCCTGAAGAGAGGATGAGAGGGAGGGAAAGAGGAAGGCGTAAGTGCAGTGAGAAGTCGTTTGGGGAGTGCATCTTCAATCAGCCTGTGTCTAAAGACGGAACAATCATGCCCACCATCAATCGAGCGCAGTCACCTTTTCCTGCCCTCTGTGTTAAGTGAAGATTAAGGCCAATCATACGGACACTGGAAAAGTAGCATTCCCATTAGAGGCAGAAAGCATAATGCATCTCTGCCGAAAAAAAAGAAAGAAAGAAAGCTCTCGCTACAACCTGGGTTGGGAACAGTTATATGCCCATTGTCCAAGAGCACCAGAAGGGCATTGTGGGAAAGATGTTAGCCTGGCCCACCATTCCCTACAAATCATTTCAAGACAAGCTTAAGTGCCTTATTCATGGAACGTCTGCCAACGTGTTAACATCTGTAATTCTGAATCAAGAAATAAAACCCAAATAAGTGATAAATATGAAGTGTCCTACAAAAGCTTGACAGTGCTAATTTAAGTTAACAAAATCCAATCAAATGCTTAGGGTTTTTATTTTGTATTTCATTCCACCTTTTTATATAAAGTGACGTGGCCAATTTATTATGATGTTAAACTATTATTACTATATTTTGTTTTAATATGACACATCTAGGTTTACAATGGTGTTTCTCAAGTCTTTGCCAAGCAAATATTTTGGGAAATCAAAGCCTACCCATTTTGGTTATTTTGAGTACGTGTCCAGCAGCTGGGTTCTGCAGTTTAATGTGTGAGTCCGAAGTGACACACCAGGCACAGGCCCTTGGAAAAATCCTGCCTGTTATTTTAAAACCTTAATTTCCTCCACTATAGTAACACATCAGTGGGAACCGCTTCTACACGGCATTAGCTTGAAGTATCTGAAGCCAACATCTTTAATTAAAGCACCCTGCCACCGTTCCTGCTTTGATATCCCCGTGATTAATTTAGCACCAAAATAAAAAAAATAAAGCCAACCGACTCCCAAAAAGGAAATACAAGCAGGCCCCCACGTCTGTGTCTTAATTACAGCTTTTCTACTCGAGAGCTGCTCAATTACAAGTATGAGGGGTTTTTTTTCACGTTTTGGAAAGATTAGAAAAAACAAAAAATACAAGCACTTTTAATGAGTTCCACTTCAATTAGTCACGTAATAAATGTCTTAAAGAGCACCACTGCAGCTCTATTGTCTAGTGAGCCATTGTTCTCGCAATCTGGGTTTTGGGCAATAGGCGTTAATGGCTCCAGGAAGGGCGATATCGCCCCTCAGAAATAGGCTCGGATTAAGAATAGCTAATCCTGGCGACAAGGGGCCAAACACGTGTTACAGGATCACGCAGTTCAGTCCGCTGTTGTCACTGGAAGCCTTTGCAAATGGCGTTTCATCTTCAATTTGTGAGGCTTCACCTCAAAGCCAGACAGATGTTGCGCACAGCGTGTCACCAAGATGAAGGAGAAAAAGTAATTTCTTCCTTCAATGCTCTACATGTACACTTTTTGTTTTCTATTTACTCCTATGCCACGTTCACTGTGATGACCCCACAGGAAAACAGATGTTTCCATCAAATGTGTGAAAGAGGTTCAAATTCAAATGTATTACACCTTTTTTTTTTGTAAGCTACAGGATTATGTAACATGTTCTGTGTAAAGAGAAAACAGAGAACTGTTTAAAATCATTAGGACAACACCATATATTTGTTTCAAGTCTTATTTAAAACCGGGTATATTTAAAAATCAATAAAAAGTGTCTTTAACCCCCCGATTCTGGAAAGCTCTAATTCACTTCACCAAATAGGTCAGCAACTGCTGAACACTGGGGATGTGTGCCAGGTATTAATCAAATAAACCAGCCAGTTAAAACTCCTCAAACTCCCTGCCTCTTCCTTCACTACAAGACTGTGTTGGTTTCAGTCCCAGTCGCTGACAATGGGCAAATGGCCTTGTGACAACCTGAAACAGCCTGACAACGTCTCTGTGCATTTTAAGTAGGCTAACTGCTCATCAGGCCTGTAGTTTATTTGCTGCATGAGTTTACATGGATTAAGTCATGGGCTTATGATAAGGGACAATTTAAATCATATTTATTTAAAGTGCCCATAAAATGCTGTCACATGCTTACTTATTCGCTGCGTAGCTGTGCACATCTGTGGGCAATTACGGCCCTGTGGTATGAATGCAATCTCTGTTATTATGTTATTATAAATACTAGGTTTACTTCACTTTGGCATATACCGCTGCCGAGCCAGTGCGTGAATCACACTATATATACGATGTTGTCAAGATCAGACCATCAGACGCTCTATAGGTGATGGGAATCGTGATGAAGACGCAATGTTGACTCAAACTGAAGCAGAAAGCTGGTAACAAAAGGTGATGTGTAAAAATGTGTTTAAATGGATGTGTCTCCGGTGCCGCACAGTTAAAGTCAGAAATGCAGCGATAGACAAGGCCTGTTATAACATCAGATTTTTATTGGTGCCGTCATTTCACCGGCTGTAGTTCTTAATTAAAGTCCTGTGATCTGTACTTACAAAAGAAGTATTTATACGTATTGTCAAGCTCTGATTCTCTCAGGGAGCCGAGTTGTGCCGTCTGGGGATGCCCACCGTGTTACACAGCAGCCACAGTGGGCTCTGCCAACTCAATACTCTTGTCTCTCACCTCCCCGAAGCAATTAACCGCCTCTTTATTTATTTTCTTTTTCCCAGGACAATTAGGTTTTTTTCTCCTCACTCTTCGTCTTCTTAATCTGTATCTGAGTTTAGGAAGATTGTCAATTCATTTTAGAAAGGGTCATCTCTTTCGACCTGCTGAAATTGTGTTTCTTTACTGGGAACAACTAGCGTCCCTTATATGGGCAGCTCCGCGACTCCCTGGTTATGATTTATATGCAGTACCAGTGCCTTTCAATACAGCGGCACCGATGCATGATACGATCCAATACTCAGCAGCTGCTTACTGCACTTGTCCAGGGATTTTGTCACCAACATGGGCGCTGTTCCAATTAATGCAATTATAAATCAAACTAGACTGCATAGATCCAGTGCACTAGTGTAGAGGAATTATCTAGTATTCTCCACTGCATTTTGTCTCACTTTGTCACTGCATTATGCTGCGTCCTTAAACTATTCTTGAACCCCACTACACTCTTCAACTTTTACACTCTGTATCTTTCTACAGTAGCTGGCAACTTCTGAATACACTTTTCAAATTATGTTTTAATGTGATTTGCCATGAATAAGGGAAAGTGAAATAAGTAGTTTTAAAATGATCTAAATCAGATTTCGGTCCGAGTCTTATTTAAAAACATGAAACGAAGGGAAAACGTGCACATATAATATTATAAGGGTGCACGGGAAATTAACTGGATGAAAGGCACACGCATATATATTATGCTAAACAAAAAAAAAGTGAATTTAACTCAAGATCAACGTTTCCATCTCCTAGAGATCTTGATGTAGATTGAAGTAACGATCTTGGATTGAATTAAACATTTTTTCTTTTGGGTACTTATCCATGTCAAAAAATCTATGTCAAGCACAGGGTGTCCAAACCTCACGAATATGCCACAGAGAAAAAGACAGATATGATGAGTTCCTTATTTTTTTTAAATGTACAGCTCGTATAAGAAATAGGCCAAGCTGGGAAAGAAAAATCATTCTCATTACAGTTTCATTATCACACAATACAGAAACTGAACACGACCAATTTCTCACTTTTTCTGGGGGGCGGGGGATCAGTTGGTATCATCATAACGAGAACAGATACCAAACATCGATTTCCAATTGGATTATGACAGGCCCAGCACGGCCAGGCACGAATCGCTTGTCTTGGACAGAGACCGCAGAGGAGGAGTGCATAGCAGGGGGCAGGGTAATTAGAGAGAGTTGCAGCCCATCGGGGGAAGCTTGATAAAGATGCACCATTGACTCCCGCCCCCCCCACACCAACTCAGGGGACACTTCCTACCAATGCTTTTAGGGAAATCCAATTAGATGATTAATTACAGTTGGATGTGCTGCTGACAGCCACTGCGGAAAAAGAAATACATTTAAAAAAAAAACACACAGACACTTGCTTCTTCCCCCCAACACTCCTCTCTCTCTTTCTCTCAGAAGTCTGGAAAGCGAGAGTGTTTCTTAGTATTTGTTTTATTATTAGTAGTAGTCGTAGTATCACAGTTTCTGTCTGTCTCTGGTGTCAGAATCTCCTAGATGAAGTTGATGGAACTGAATGTGAATGTGAATAAGAGGAGTTTGGACACATTGTAGCAGCCCCTGAATTATGTCCTCTCCGTACAGCTCCTGCTATTAAACACAGATGTTATTAAGTTATTCGGTCTCACGTTGCCCGGGATGTCCCGATTGTGACACGTAGTGAAATAAGGCAACAGGCTGAAATAAGGAGTCCACGGCTTTTCATAAGAGTCCACGTTCACACCGAAGGCTGTCCACAGTCCTTGGAATTGCGGTCTTTACTGTGCAGAGAACTGACCTTGATGTGAGTCAGAACACACACAAACCCAAGTGTCTCTCTCATGACCCTAAGCTGATGTGGTAGGTTTTTTTTTCGATACCTTAGCTCCATCTAGTGTTAATCAAGCAAATAACACAGGGAAACTTCGCTCAGCTTCAGTAGCAGGTAAAGCAAAGTACGTTTTTGAACTGACTGTTGCCAGTACAGGCAGTTTTATCTACAATTGCTGCCAAATTAGCCCACGTTCTCTACTGCACATCAACGGCAATTGGAGAGTTTTCGGTCCAGTGGACACAATGAATAGGATGTTGCCAACAGGTGCTTAAAAACAAGTCAAATCACCATACCTTGTGTTATTATAGTGCTTCTCTTCTTGAGGGATTGCAGAGAGGTAGAAGGAGACTCGATTCATTCGCCCTCTTCTGCAGACGTTCAGGGGGTTGAACTATAAGTAAGTAAGTAAGACCAGTTCAGCCCACAAAATAAACATGGTGCAACACCTAACTCCTATTGGCCTGAAGAGACAGTTTTCCTGGGGAGGATGGCCTGGTTTCTCATAACACTCCTTTTTTCTTGGGGTGGGGAGTTCTTGAGGAAAATCTCGTTTAGACATGTTAGTGCCATCTAGTGTCAATCAGCTCCACAGAGCACCACCGTCTGTGTCAGTATGTTACTCAGGAGCGGTTACTGAACGGATGTTGCATTTTTTTGACAGGGTGAAGCCCAGATGGCCCAGAGATCGTTACGTTTGTGGAGCAGCAGCGATAGGTAGAAGAATCATGACATGATATCGCTGGCTGAGGAAACACAAAGAGTGTGAGGCTCTGAACACGGCCGTGGGGCCAAAAGCTAACCATCTTGGCAAGACACGGGTGATTTTCAAAGCATTTCTTCTACAGACAAAGGGCAACTAACAGATAAACAGAATACATTCTTTAAAAAACAAAAAAGGACTTCAAAGAAAGTTTCAAAGCCCCAAAGCAGAAATGTTTTAACACACTACCTTTAAAGGGTTCAGACAAACACAATACTGGGCTCAGTTGTGTTGTGATCCTGTCTTACGTTTTGATTATTAGCCTATCACTCATCTAACTCTAGTATCTGATCCAATTATCTCATACTGCGCTGGGAATTGGGATTTACAGAGCGAAACCCAGGGTCTGGGGAATTGGGGATTTTGGTGAGGTTGGACGTAACCATATGTCATTATATTGCCCATCTGCCAAGGAGAGAGACAGGAAAGAAAGCCGTCTGTCTCTGCAGAGCATGGTTTGAAGAAGTTGGTGAATAAACAATTAACTGTATATATGTGAGAGAGAGAGAGAGAGAGAGAGAGAGAGAGAGAGAGAGAGAGAGAGAGAGAGAGATCACAGGGCAATGATTTTGGGTGTTCGCCTGGATATATTTGACCTTTCACAATTATTTGAAAGTGTCAATGGGTTTTGTTAAAAGTATGAATCACTCATATTGTATTTCAGTTACAACGATACGTAAGTTTTCCCTGGTTGATGTCGAAGTTATGGAGATTGTATTTTGAGTTTTACGCACCGCTGAAAAGGCATATCGCACTTAACAGCAAAAGCCCATCCGTGTCTTTATAACAACGACCAAAAATGTGTTAATAAGTAACAATTACAAATACATAAATGGACGAACCTCCCCTCGCATCGCCTGCAGGGAGTCACAGTAATATGATAGCGGTCAGTCAGGGCTCAGATGGCGGTGTCGTAGGCCGCTTTCAAGGGTCCACTCCAGCTGACTGGCCGACCATCTGTTCATTGCCAGGCCTGCTCCAGCGCGCAAACACACACGGAGTTGCAGGTGGGAGCCGGGGGGACGTGTGCACCTCTGATGTCCTACTGAAAATACAATGCACAAGGTAAGCGCAAACATACACCACAATTCAAATTAACACGTGCAAATAGTCTATACACATGTGCAGGTATCAACACACTCGGTTGTTATTCAGTCTTTGCACAGTTCGCTTTCTTACCGGGTCTTTATTTCTCGTTTAAAGTTTCTTCAAGTGTCCGTTTTTTTCTCCCACTGCATCAGCATTTAGCTGAGGTTTTACTACGTTGAATTGTTTGGTGTGTAGCTAGTTTTCAACAGCGTTTGCGGTTTTAAAAGCCATATGTTTTTTGCTACCCCCCCCCCCCCCATGTATTCGTGTTATCGGGACTTGTGTATGGGCTAGAATAAATTTACCCGGGGTTCGGGGTGCCGCTGGGGATTGCGTCCTTTAACACAAAGTAGATAGATAGATAAATACATAAATAAAGGCTCTTTTGTTGTTGTTTGTCTTTTAAAACAATTCAAGCAACACGAGTAGTTGTAAAATTGTGCAGTACAAGCAATTCAGTGCAACACGCAGCATGAAATCGAGCATTTCTTCTTAAAACGCAGTGATTTAGTTCAGTTTTTCTTTTTGGAAAACCGTGTTAATTATTATATATATATTTTTTAATTCATTTAAAGTGAGCTGTGTCAGTCAAATCTGCAGCGGAGGAGAAACAGCCTCATCCGTTTTGAATCAAGGTAACCCCCTCTGTCTGTCTCTGATCTCCCCCCCCCCCCCATGCTCACCTCTCTTCTGTAATGCTTTAGAAATAGAAATAAGACTGGCTTCATTAAGCAGTTTGACCAGACGCCAGGGTGTGGAAGCTGCAGGCTCCTGTGGACAACCCCTAGCACAGAGAGATCTGTGTAAAACAGCCCCACATCAGAAGCCCAATATGCCCACAAGTGTAGGGGTACAGGTGACTGTGTGTAATACCTTCATGTCCTCCTCTATCCATGCCATGGCCTGTGGTTTCAGCCCTGCTCCTCAACAGCCATGGCACCCCAGGACCACTTCATCCTGCTCCTGGTCATTATGGTCACCATGATCCTCCTGCTGATTGGAGTCATCCTAGCTGTCCTGTACTACTGCAGGTAAGCCCCGGCACTGAAGAAAATACCAGTCCAGGCAGGACTAATCAACGCACTACTCTCGTTCCCCGGAGGACTTGGGGACAGTCGATTACCCAGGTCGATTGCTGCCCAGCCGGAAAATAAATTGACACAGGGCGTGCATGGAGGGAATAAGTATCGTAGCTCAGGTTCTGATTCATGACGGTCATCTAATTGGGCTTCTGTCGCCAGTCTTTTGGGTGCTTTTTCTCTCCGTCGGGATGTGGAGAGTGGCATGTTGTAAAACCGCCAGTTTTTCAGTAAAAAAAAAAATGGCAGTTATTGGATTTCTATTGACTTCTGTCTGCGAATAGCATTTGAAATCAGGCCCTGTGGTTTTTCTTGAGGCAACTCGCATGATTGTACAAAAATAATATACTTACAAGTCGTACAGTGGCTTAATATGGAGAAAATGAATGTGTGGTGCAGGACTGTAATAGTACTCTGTGATCCGAGTTAAAGATCAATTCAATATGATGTGCTGTACCACGTGATCCATATAGTTTTTCATACCTACAGACGTGAGTGGTATGTGGATGCACACCAATTATACTGAGAGAAAAACATTTTCAATCTTGCCATCATTAGCAGGTTTAAAATGGAGCTTTTGTCTGTATAGACGTGGGTAGCTGTGCAGGCCCCATTAAGCTTCGATCTCAAAAGGGCTGTCGCTGACTGAATGGTCTGTGCTTTTGTGCCGCAGAGGGATCCGCCTGAAACGGAAGCGGGAGAAGCTGTCGGCCGCACGGCCCCCGGCCTACAAAGACCAGACCACCTCCACCAGCAACCTCAGCACCATCCTCAGGACGCCCACTGTGGCGCACAGCCACCTGACCCAGGCCACTTTTGTGGATGGCGATGGGTGTCGGAGCCACGGGGAGAGCCACCTGGCCACCTGTAATTCTGCCACCCTGACGAGGAACAGCCAGGGCTCCTGCAGCCTCAGCCTGGCGCACTACGATCAGGGCCACAGCCAGGACTGCAGCCGCTTTCTGGATCCGGCCGCCTCCAAGATGACGCCCTTGGGCCGCTGGAGGGCCGAGTACGAGCAGAGTCTGATGAGTGGCGTGCGGAGGATGGACGGCTCCACCGGGACGCCGGGGAGCAGTGCCCTGGCCCTGGAGAAGCCGTCTCGCTCGTTTGCTGGGGTGCAGCAGGACCGCCTGAGCTCCTCGGTGCGGAGTGGCGCTAGCCCCAAAGTGCTGCCCGTCCCCCTAGAGTCTCCCGTCGTCCTGGAAGTGTCCCACAGCAGGGCCAACAAGACGGCCAGCCTGCCCAGGGACTTGAGCTACTGCAGCGCCAGAGGAGGGTCCAGGAGCCTGCTGCTTCGGCCTGGGGAGAGGGAGAAGGGGAATTCCCTGCACGGAAGCAGCTTGAATCAGGAGAGCTCGGGGGGAGGACACTCCGTGAAGGCTGAGCACTCCACGTTCTGTGGGCTGCTAGAGTCCAGCTCGGTCCCCAGCACCCTGTCCAGGCTCGAGGCAGCGGCCAGCAAGGTGGAAGGGGGAGGCCAGGTGCTGTCGGAGCAGTCGCTGCTGGAGAGAGCCAGGGCCAGCTGCCTGTTCCAGCCCCGGGCCTGGTTCATCTCGTGGGGCAACACGGCGAAGCCTGGTCCGGTGCAGCATGACGAGAACAGAGGCAGTGTGGATTCGGGGGTGGACGTGTTCGAGAACAAGGCTCTGACCCAAGTACCTGGGCACAGGGGCTCCAGAGGGGCGCGAGTGGGGCGGCCCCTGTGGAAAGGCCCCCTAGAGCAGCAGCCTGGCTCCACTGCCCAGGACGCCCCCAAGATGGAAAGAGAAGTCCGGATCAGCCCCAGGGAGGCCGCTGTGAAGCTGGGCACTCCCCAGAGCGATGGCAAGAGGACCCCTTGGCAAAAGTGGGAAGAGAGGCCCCTCATTGCAATCAACTGAGCTTTACCAAGCGCTTGATCTCAGCCAGGGTTGTCCGTGTAAGAGCAGGACATGTTCTGCCAATCAAAAGACTGTAAATGCTAGAGGAAACGGGTTGAAAGACTATTCTGGGACTGTTCTATCAGTTCATGTTTTTGTTTCTTTTTAAAGTCTGCCAAGAAACCCAACCTGAGTGTGAGGTGAACCCCAAAGAGAGAGAGAGAGTCGCACCATAAAAACACATTTGAAATATTAACAGTACCTCAGAAGCACAGCTGAGATCTTGCGGTCCAGAAGAGTCTTTTGTTCTGTCAAACTGTATCCTTAGAATGACTTTCACCTTCAGTCCGTATCGGCACTGAATAGATAAATGGCTGACTTCCAAGGTTTATAGAGTGAACGTCTGCAGCACGGTGCAACTCCAGCTCTGCAAGCTGGCCTGGCTGCACCTTGAGCTCTCAATTCCCTCCCTGATTTAATCACTGGATCAATTGGAAATGAGATTTATTTTTTGTATTATTTTTTTAGCGTCCAATGTTGTGTGCAACTCGTGGCCTAACAGATAACCTTGACTGTAAGTGGCACACGAACCTCTCAAGACGGGCAAACAAACACAGTTGATCAGAGAAGGTCAGTTAACTCACATAAAATGTCTAAGAGGAGCCAAAGCTAAAACTCTAAGGTATTCTTTGACAACCTCCATCTGAAGAAAGACAATTTCAGTCAGTAAAGTCAGTATTTTTGTATAATAAGGATGTGATGGAGAAACTTAAGTTTATAGATTCATTCTATTTGTACTATTTATTTGTTCATGTTCTAATTACACTCCTGTTCAGTGTCGGTGTTTTTTGTATTTTAATAAAGGCATTTTATATGTATATATCCTTCTTTGATCTGTGACCTGCTCTGTACAATATGCTGATTGGCACTGTGGCCCAACACCAGTGTGTTCTGGGAAGGGATGTACATTGAAGAAACTTTTTAAATACATTTATTTAAAAAAAATAGACATTTGCACACTATATTTGAGGCTTTAAAAATGCCCAGTCTAATTAACACTTCTACACAGTCCGAACCTAGAAGCTTTTCATGTTTGATGCTTGGGTGGCAGTTCTCTTAATGCAGATTAGCAGTAACTGTACAGTAATAAAAACAGTATAAAAAACATATCCTGCCTAACCTTTGAGGAACATAGAAGGCTTTTAAAAAATATAGTGGCAGGATTTTTTCCTCAAGAAACTGGGCAGCCAATATCTGTATACAATTCATTATTTGCATATATTTATATATTGTGACACAAAGAAAACAACATATGTACATCAGAAACAGTGGCAACTTCTACAGCACACAACAGGTGTACAGCTGAGAGTTTCTGACAAAGAAGGGAAATTGGACGCAAATCATAAATAAATCAAACACTCTCTGCATTTTCCATAGCATTACATCAGGGGTTTTCAAACCGGTCCTGGAGTACACCCTGCCCTGCTGGTTTTTGTTCCAACCTAGGTCTTAATTACTTAATTGAATGGTATATTGCTTTGTTAGGGCAATTAAGGGTTCAATTAAGCAATTTAGACCTCAGTTGGAACAAAAACCAGCAGGGCAGGGTGTACTCCAGGACCGGTTTGAAAACCACTGCATTACATTAACGTTAAGTCCTGATGCTCGTTGAATACTGCGATTCCTCTTCATCAGCCAAGGAGCTCCTGGATTATTAATACACGAAACTCCCAGGAGGATCAGAAGTGACAATACCAGAAGTCAAAAATTCACAATGTATTTCGCTGGGTGTAAATCCACCCTTGGGCTTCATCAATACTGCCTTCCTTTTGATACATGACCACAGAAACATCTGGGCCAGCGGGGGCCAGCCCTGTTCCTGGAGGGCCACAATCCAGCAGCTTTTCCAGCTATCTCGGAATCCTTTATCAGGGGCTACCTCCAACACATTTTGACTGATTAAAGCCAACAGTTGGCTCAATTAAGCACTTAAAGATTTGGATCAATCAAAACCCAAAGAAGGCACGCTGTGGCTCTTTGAGACCAGGGTTGCCCAGCCCTGATTGAGGCCAGTTCCCCTCTCAGTGCAGTTTCTACTGCCGTCTTCCACACGTCTGCGCTCTCCCATCATACAAACATCCAGCTTCTCTCGGCGCTCTACACGACCCACAAACACAGGCTGCTGTTGTGCGTGGGTTTGTGCTGCGTATATGTCTTCATGTCAAGGCTGCCGATTCAATTATAGCTGGGATCTGTATAATTTAGTATAATTCTGTATAATAAGACTTCAATTTTAGGCACTTAAATGGGATTTAAATTCCCCTGGGTGTGACGTACAATAGAACAAAGTTTCAGCAACCACATTAAAGTTATATAGGTTGCATAATACATAAAAGAAATCCTTGGCCATACAGTGTGCTAGACATAACATTACAATTTCAAAGCTCTCTATGTTCTACATTTCTTTATATTTTAAGCTGGTGTCATATGGGAATAAGAGGGACGTACAGATTCAAGCTTTTTCTGTGGAAACTGTGGAGCATAAAATGTGTTTTGTATTGGCATATCCCATCACACTGTAGAACGCCGGCTGCACATTTTCACAACTGTGCCTTTCTGTCGTCCTCCAGGGACCTGCTGGCGTCTCCTGTTAGGAGAGATCAGTCTTGACAAACCGGAGAGTTGGGTTTCGAATACCTGTAGGAAATACTGCAAGAGACACAGAGCAAGTGAGCACAGGGCTGCTACAAATCATCGATACGTCAGTGCTGATGTTTGTTCATTCAATGGACTTTGTTGACAAGACCCGTTGAGCTGCCTGTGCTGGACTCAAAGTGGTCCAGTGTAAAAGTGCTATAAATATATATACATGTATAAAGGCTTGTTCTGAACCAGCGCTGAAGACTGTGGATCCATCCTTCAGATGTTAAATCAGGCTCTTTGTAAGACTCTCTATTCCCACCTCTCTCTGGTCACTCAGGAAGATGAGAGCAGCTATTATTGAGTGTGTCTTATAAGACTGGCCTTTGAATCTGAAGCGGCACTCAGTTTGCATAATCGTGGCCGACTCATGGCCAAATCAAAAATAGCTATCTGTGGGAACTGACATCAGTGCCAGTTTTTGGTGCTAGTGTTCATTCACAGTGGGGTCCACCTTGTTGTTAGAGTCCCACTTTGGCCGGTGAAATAAATTACCCAGAACACCAAACAGTCATCCATGGTGCAGGAAAAAGTGAGGGGAAAACAAACATACAAAAATAAGCCCACTGGTCATTTTTAAGTGTTCAGTGTGAGGCTCGGACAGGCAGTCTTCAGGATGCAGGACTTGTTTCACACCCACTTCGCACATCAAGGCTAAACTGGTACAGCAAGGAGGTGAACCTGGGCTGAGGCCTGCGGCTGAAGGCTCCCACGAGGCCTGGTGGGGCGGCAGGCAGCAGGCAGGCAGGCCGGATTTCCTAACGCTCCAGGGCACGGGACAGCTGGGTCAGTCTGCGCTGGTTGTCGATCACCCTGAGGGTCTGGACGTACAGGCGGACACTGGTGGGGCTGCGGAGACTGACCGACTGCTCCGAATCTGACAGAGGGAGACAAGGGGAAACAGAGGGAGTTATCCAGGGCCGTTACATTACAGTCTCGTCAGGGGTGAACAACACTGGCTCTCGAGAGCTTACACTGCTGACCACTTCAGCCAGAATTTATTTTGAGATTCTTTGGCGAAAAAAACAAAACAAACAAATTGCACTGTAGCCTTCTAGGACCAGATGTAAACTACTTATGTGAACTTGTCCATTAAAATGATTTTGAAAAACATACAAGTCTTTTAAAAACTTCCAATTACTGCAGTGTTCTATAAAACCTGCTGGAATGTAGATCTCCGGCAGGGAGCTCTGAACCAGGATTGGTCTGATAGGACAAACCCCTGTGATTGGTCATAAAAGATGCCTTCATGTGATGGGCTGGTATTGTGGCTGTTGTGTCTATTTGGCAAGTTGCCCAGTGCATTTATGAATTGGGAAAATTAACAGGTAAATCAATGTACACATTAATTTGTGTAATGAAAGAGGCATTTAGAAAGTAATTTATGAAGTCAAAAATCCATTAAATTAGTGATTAATATTGACTCTTCTAATGATCTATAGAAAAGTGGAAGCTGGGAGAGGAAGGGGAGAGAGATGTGTATAATACAACAGCACCACTTACAGGTTGACACTCGCACTGCAGTCGTCTCCAGGAAGACCCGGTCAGTCAGGCCTTTTTGAGGGGAGGCAGGGACTGTGGGAGATGGACAAAGACCACTTCAGAGAATCACACTGGAGAGCAGCTCGCTTTCATACAAGCAGCAAGTAAAAAAATGTGTTTTACAATAACCAGTGGCTGATTATTCATAGGATAGCTCTAATGCCACCAGGTACTTTAGAATGAGATTCCCATACAGTCCAGCTCTGGGAAGTGAATCACACTGTGGCCCGTCAGCACAGCCACTCCTGGCAGCCGTATGGAGTAAAACAAGGCGGGCCGCCACTGTCAGCACATTCCCAGACTATACATGGGCAATACCTGGCACCTTTAAATCTAAGTCATTACATTGTTTCCATGGTATAAACCCACAGCTCGCACAGGTAATTTTCACTTCACAATACAGGGGCAAACAAAGACAGCTGGTCCTACCATATGGCTGGCTCCTGCACTCCCGCACAATCTTCACCGTCTTGGCAACCATACGCTGGCAAGGCAATACAATCAGACAATCAGTCTCTTTAGTCAGAGTCTTAAGTATTCACACCCTTCATTTGAAACCATGTTATTTCCTTTAGTAAGCATTGTTCAGTAAACTATACTCCTAAATCACTTCTATTCTTTTTATTTCCTTCCAGAGATTATAGAACACTATTACGTACAGAGAAAACTGTCAGGCCTCCCACCCGACTGAACAGAGGGTGTGTAAACCTTGGGAATGTCAGGATTTTCAATGGAGTCGGCTAACTGTAAAAATTGCAAATCAAGGAACAATATTTATGAAACCAAATGAAGCTTCAGCTTACATTGGAATCAAATTAAGGGTGTGAATACTTTCAACTACAACCGTATCCACAATCGCAATCATAGCAGCCAAGTCAGGTTGACAGAGGGGAAGTTTTCAGTCTTCATATGAAAGAGTGGCTTTCTATTAAACAATGGCATTCCAGACCCACTCTTCCACCACAATTCTTAAATCCACAGTTCACCTCACTGCTGCCGATCCCTGAAGTTTCCATAATCATCACCGTGCTTCACCATTCTCAAATACTGTCTTGAAAATACTTAGTCTGTACACTCACCATTTTCTCAAAGTTGACCAGGCCTTCAACATGGTTCTTATTGCCCTCGTGGATGAAGGTCATATCTGTTGAGGGTAACAAGCAGATAAGGAGAAACAACAGGTCTTCTAAGAGAGGAGTTGGAACTTTTAAGTTAGTTGGTATATATATGGGCAAAATTTCCACAGTGTATGGTGGCTTCTGCTGGCAAACTGGCAAAGATAGTATTTGATTGTATAATTTCTGATTCAGCTCCAAGTTAGAGAGTTAAACACGTATTGCACATATAGAGCAGTGGTGATGCTACTTCATGCTTCCCACTGCCAGTAGAGCAGACCTTAACATAATCAGTTGTGCATGAACAGTCAAATTCTCAGAAATCACAGGAGTTGCCGCTAGGGGGCGCCACACACAAGGTGATACTCGAGTCCTCCTCAGTCTGGGGCCCATCTTCACCACATGCTTTGAGAGCTGTGCACGAACACACTTACCTTTGAGTAGGAGAGGCATGAAGGGGATGTAGGGGGGGCTGAGCTTGGAGATGGCCAGTCTGTAGGCCCGGTGGTTGCGGGAGGGGTCCTGAGAGACACACAAAGATTTGCGATTAGCAGCAGCTGCTCCAAAACAAACTGCGCCCTGTGTGCTTGCCCATAACTTCCCAGAGTGCTCTGCTGGAATAAGCCTGTCGAGAACTACATTTTGAGCAATGCCAATTCTTCCTTAAGGTCTGCTCGTGCCAGAATGAATCCCTGGTGTGTCTTTTGGCAAGGACTGCAGGACACTCTAGTAGGTACACCCACAAGTTATGGGAAAGCATTTCACCGTAGCTTGTAAACAATCTCATTCTGACAGCCTAACAAAGACCTGTTTGGAAAAAAAGGCAACACTTCCTCTGCTGTGACGTATATAGACTATGTGCTTTTCCTGCTTTTCACCAATAAGAAAACACAACGTACCATTAGCCGCTCGTAAGAAGAGTAGATCCTCCTGGTCTTGTTTGAGAGTCTCTGAGAAAAATAATACAGGTCGAGGTAAGACTTGGCATTCTATACAATCCATGCCAGGTTTAAGCAACACCAAAGCGTCCCAGAGTAAATTAAAATTTAGCTCCTCTCTCCCTGCCCCTCAACCCTCTCACCTCCCAGGTCTTGGACAGCCTCTGCACAGCGCTGTTACTGAGCCCAAACATCACTGCGAAGAACGAATTTAGATTCTTCTGCTCCTTGAGGCTGAAATCAGGTAGAGGAGGGACATGGTTATAGTGAAGGTAAATTCACTTCAAAAGATCTGTTAGAAGGAGAGAGGGAGGGAATGAAGGAAGGGAAGGCTGACTCACACGCTGGCGATCTTGATGAATTTCTTCAGCAGCAGGGCGCGCTTGGCCAGGTCAGTGCACAGGCAGAGCTCAGTGACCACCCAGTACTGCACCTCATTGAACCGACGCACAAAACGCTCCAGGTTGGCAGTGGTGGCTCCTCGGAAATTCTGACGCCCGAATATGTAATAGATCAACTCCACCTGAGAGACAAACAGAGTGAGAAGAGCGACAGAGAGCAAGAGGCCATTACCATCACACTCTGGGACTCACTAGCTGTTGACACGCTGTTAATAAGTCACGACAGGAGAGAGAGTGTCATGACTTTAAATGCGTTCCAGTTGGATTACGATTTCTAGCGTTTAATCTGTATTCAAAACAAAAATCAACTCAACAAAATGTTAAGGGTCCACAGCAGGAGTTGTTAAATTAATACTGATCCAAAAACCTCTAGAAATTGCAATCCAGCTCCATCACTTAAAAAGCAAGCAGTCTACTCTACTGCACATAAACACAGACACTGATACAGTTATAGGTATATTGGATCTTTTAACGAAGGTATACATTTATTTTTTTATACCTCTGCCCAATATTTTTGTGTAAGCTAAATTTTTGTGTTTTAAAACCCAGTGTGAAAAGTAACATCTAAAAAGTCTGTCTGGTTATAAAGTATTACTGTATCTGCATTTGATTTACTCTGCTGTGATCTGTTTGGGATTTTTCCTCTCAAGGTCTGACAAACAATTTGCAGTGGAAAAGCAAAGCCAACCCAAACAAACAACTCCACAAGTCTACATTTCTCTCATTCATTAATTTATCCTCCCCCCCTTTGTGACAGGCCTGCCTCAATTTAAATGCCTTTTCACTTCCATTTATTGTTCAATCATACTAAAGTGAAAGCTGTTAACTGGCAGACAAACTGATTCAATTAAGATAATGCAGGAGGCAATTTCACAAATTTCAGATTGGTTCAAATGTCCCATTTTAAATAATGGGACCTGCGTAGTCCTGCCATTATTAATCTAATCACAATTGTAATGCTGTCGGAGATGGAATTCCTTTATTTTTTAAACGGTCCATCAAACACTGGGATCCAAGCCATATATTTTGGCCTGTACGAATACAATAGAATGTGAATGCAACACAATTAATTTAAGGAGGGAAATCTAACTCAAAGGACAAGCAAAGCAGTCCCAGATAAAAACTAAGAACAGGTGACATAGGCAGGTTTGAAAACAAAACAAACTAGTTAGCAGGGATGACACAGAAGAGTCAACAATGGGCACATCCATCACAAATGCTTTGATAAGCGCAAGAAATATTTGGACAGGATGGTCTGATACAGACAGGTGATCTTATCCTCTCTGGTGCCAGCATGACAGTCACCTGTTTCGCAATGCTGCTCACCTCATGCATGGCACCAAACAGCTCCCAGTCATGGTCGCTGAGCTGGCAGGCCATGTCCTTAGAGCTCATCTGCTCCAGCATGTCCATGGTGCCCTGGTCCGGCCCCTGCTGTTCTGCCAGAGGAGTCTGTGAATGACAAACACCCTTGGATTAGCCCCTCAGGGTCCAGAGCACCTGTAACCTCTAACACCCAGAACAAACCCTGATACTGCAGTCCACAGAGAAACGCCAGAAAATCACCTTTGAGTGTTTGACGCCTCTGCCTCCAACAGTGTTGTGCAGAAAAACACCATCCATATTCAAATGATTCGTATCACTGTGGCCAAACACAATGTTGTTGACATAACACAGAGCACACACAAACACAAACACAGTAGGTTATGTGTAGCTTGGCCTTGGCCTTCTTACAGGGCCAGTCACAGTTGCTCATACAGAAGGCTGATATTTATACCATGGTTTACAGAGCTCGGGTTGGGAAAAACTCCGCTATTTACTTTTTTTGAGGGAGAGTGGTGCTCGTATGAATATGGCGTTAGTGACACTTTAGGCCCCTGAACTGAGCTCACCAGAGTTGTTAGGAATCATGGGAAACCTACCAGCTGATCCATTTGGCTCAAGGTACAGAGGAACAGCCTCTCGTTGACCCCCAGGGATGTTAAGACAGCAGTGGTGTCCAGTTTGAGCTGCGCCCGCTCTGAAACGCACAACAGAAATATTTGGAAGCATTGACCAGTCTGGCCCAGCTCCCATACTGGGGTCCTCAGAAGGAACCCATGGGGCCCCGGAGAAAAACCTGGCAATGTGTCATCCAATCAGATCAACGTTCATCAACTTGCAGAAAAAACAATTAATTGTAATCAAGATCAGGAGAATCTGTCTCAGGATATTGGCATTTTTAGATGTATGAAGTAATGCTCACGAGATAAAGAGCTGCCATAAATTCTCCACGACCCACGCACATTTTTATCTGAACTAACATGTGACCCTGGGAATGAAACTTGATTCTTCCAACACCAAAACATTCTGATCTATCTGAAGGAAGCTCCTACCTCCAGAGGAGTTCATTTTGACCAAGACATGGTCTCCCCCTGGCTTGACCAGCGAAGACATCAGGTCCTGCACAGAGGCGTCCACTGGGAACATCAGGGACACCGAGGTGTGTTCAGGACGAAAGATCTCATATAACACTGGACACAGCAGGGAGAAAGTCTGGGGTCAGTAACTGCGTATCACAAGAACAGCAGGGCAACGTTGTGACAAACACAGAGCCTGTTGCCGCTGTGACAAGTGCCCCACAGAATTGTGGGTTCAAGTGCACCAGTAAGGGCAACCTCACCTTTATCCTGCGCTCTGATTGGCTGGCACTTCCCCGCACATTCCTCCACAGTGGAGAACCAGTCGAACTGGTTGTTAACCTGATGGAAGAGAGCATATATAATTGTTAAGATTATTTTTGATTTATCTGTCAGGGAGGGGACAGACAGCTGGCATAAAAAACATTTTATGGGTACTTCAAAACTGAGCAATGTGAATTTTCAATGACATAACAATAGAATACAAAATCCCTCTTTAGTTTTAAAAGGGCAGAATCAAACACAAATGTTCAAATGCTACGGATCAGATTCGGTCTGGGATGTGCTGTTCAAGCGATCTAAACTGGTCTCGGTCCAGATGGTCAGGATTCAGACCTGGGGTCACTGGCCGGTAACAATCCATCATGTTTTCCACGCAGAACCATTTATCTGTGTCGACATTCAGCACTCTTGACCTTAACCTCTCCGGTGCTTACAAACCGTTCCAGCGGCCGTCACACGCTGCTGGAGAGGTCAGGCTCGCTTATCCGATCTCTCTTTATCTGAAAGCCTGTATAGATAGGATGATTGAGTGGTGCAGCTTTACCTTGGTCTGCAGAACGCTACTGTAGCCGTTTTCCAGCCTACAAAGGAAACAAAAAAGCAACACTCAGGCGCAATGCTGGAAACCTATATAGATGCTATATAAAATAAAGTGATTTATTACTATTATCACCATTGTTATTATTATAATAAACTGCTTAGCATAAAGTGAATCCATTATGTTTTAGTGTCAATTCATGTGGTCTCAGCATACTGTTTAGTCAACTACTCCTACAATTTCCCCATTTCAGTTGCAGTGATTCTTACGTCTCAGTCTCTTCCATTATTATTCCTAGTTTACCATGTTATACAGACACCAGACACTACAGACGACGCTTCCTCTGCACTATTCCTGTACTGCCGTCTCCTTCTCCTCCCCAAGGCGTGTTCTGCACCACTGCCTCTCAACAAAGCGAAGCATGTTGTCAATCAGATAACCCTCCACAGAGATGACAGTCTGTGACAGGGCTCAGGTCTGTGTGTCTGTCTGACAGTCGGTCACTCACACTTTGGTTTTCCTCCGGTCTTGTAGCTGTTCCCTCAGCATGCTGGTCAGACGCGAGTCCCCCAGCACTGCCCCCTTTAGGCTCTGGGAAGGGATGACAAGGGTGGACAACAGAGCTGATCAGAAGAACTATCAGGAGTAAAACAAATGTGAGTTTCTCCCACGTATACCTTATCTAGTCTGACTTTTCTATTTATTTTTTTAATATCTTTGAAGAAACGGCTGAAAGTTTGGTCAGGAGTACTAAAATAAAAAAAATAAAAAAAGCTGCCAAGAAGGAACAGCCGATTGCCATATTCATATCGACTGGAAAAATGAATTGAGCACAAACTGCAACATTCATGAGAGATTAGTTTCCCAGAGAAGTCGGCGCCAGGGCTGTGGCCCCCCAGAGACGCTCTCTGGTCCTTGTGCTTGGCAGTGCTGTTGTTCTGCCCACTGTCCTCTGCCCTCTTACCTCCAGGAACTCGACCGCAGTGGCGTCTTGCTTCAGCTGCTGCCCGTAGAGCGCCACCCACTGGCCGACCAGGCGGATGATCTTCTGCTTCTTGTTGAGCGAGTAGGCTGCCTTCTCCAGCTCGGACCCTTCCGACGGCTCGGCGTGGAAAGTGCACGGAGGGTTAAGGAACACAAAGCACGTGACACCCAGCTGCTTTTGTATGTAACGCAATCATTGATAAACTCCTAGCTTTTGTGTGTGGCTTTATGTAGTTTGTAATTGGCGTGTTCTTTGCTTAAGAGAGTTACTCTAAACAGTCCACTACAGTTGCCAGGCTATTTGTTGTGCAGTAGAGTGCTAAATAAAATTAAGTGTTACTGTATATTTTTTATCAGAGCTGAATATGCAACAGTCCTGAATTTCAAAGACTGTAATTTATTGTGGGAGAGCTTGTGTGTGTACCACTCCCACCTGGCCTACCTAAACACTTAACTGCCTGAATAGAGTCCAGTGGCCTTAATTATTATTTCCAGGCATTAAAAACAAAATAATAATAAAAAAATGCTGGGAACTAAACTCTCCCTTCCAAGTCCAACAATCCTCCTTGATGAAAGAATGTGAATCTCCAAGGAAAACTGATTACCAACACCAACAAACACACAGATTGCATACTTTTTGGATGGGTTCTTCAAAAGAAAAACAAACAAACAAAAAGTATATATATGTATATTGTACATCAATCCTTCTGGGGTGCACGTCAGGGTCTCGGGCAGGATATTGGTGCTGCAGGGCTGAGCAGAGCTGCGACGAGGGCATGAACACACAGTGGGTCAGCAGGAAGTCAGTAACACAGGAATCTGGGGAAAAGGACACAGTCCACTCTTAGTGCCATGGGGGGCTCTTGCCATGAGGGTGGCGGATGGGGTACTACACTGTATGACATCACACTGAAGAACAGTATGGTACATCCTAACAAGCCTATTTTCCATGGCCGGCATACTGTAAGCAACCTGGAAATTAATTAGACAGGCAGTTGGCCCACGGTGGAAAATCTGCCCCTGCATCACCATACCTTTAGAAATACAGAGCGAAAAGGTCAGGGATGCAAGAGTCTATTCAGTCACAGCGGACAGGAGTTATATTCTTGTCTCGGGACACTTCACCGGACACTAATGAGCCCGTGAGGTCAGCTGAGTTTTCCCCCTTGCGCCAATCAAGATGTGCTGTGATGTGCTCGATCTGAGTAACCCAGGTGCTGGCCAGGAGTTTATCAGGTGTGCGAGAGAGCTATAATGCCCCTTTTCACCTGCACATCCGACCCGACCCTGAACCAGGCCTGAACCTAGCCAAGCTGGCCTGGAGCGGGTAGGGTGTTTATCCACTGCACGACCCGAGCTGAGGTCAATGATGACATAAGCTTACCAATTTCAAAAGCAACATGCAAATGTTTGGAATAATCCTTGTGACCATGGTTTAAATTGAAATTAAAAAGCTATAAGATTTTACTGTAATAAATAGATCTATTGAGAGAGGCGAGAGAACAAGTATAAAAAAAAAGTTAAATGACATTCAAGGTTAAAGATCTAATTTACAGATGAAGGGCTATCACTCAGATTTTCTTTTTACCAGTATATAGATAGCAGTTGTAGTGTAAGTATTTAACATGTATTTTATTAATATATTAAGTATTTGTAATGTATTTAAACCTAGTAATAGGGTAGACTGACACTATCTGATAAGTTCAGTTAACTCCTCCCCCTGGCCCTGCACGGCTCCGGGCCAGTACTATTCACGGCCTGGTTCAGGGTTGGCACAACACAATTGCCAGTGGGTAATGTGCCGCACCGCGGCAGCCTGGTTCTGGCTCAGGTCGGTTATGCTAGTGGAAAAGGGGTATAACTGACTAGGAGGAGGCGGAACACGGTGCTCTCTCTGCCTCCAGTCCCTGTCCCAGGGTCTACCTGCAGGCTCGTTGCAGTTAGAGTCCAGTCGCACTGCCTCCAGCAGGTGCTCCAAGATTTTCTCAGGGGTCCCGGAGATCACAGTATACCTGAGGGCAGAGGGAGAGAGATATCAGTATTATTGACCTCATTAGATATCATATAGCTAAGTTTATATTGCAATCTCGCAGAGACCGAGTGAGAAAGAGCCATATTATATACCTGAGAGAACCGATACAGCTAATTACATACTGTCGGCTTAGAGCGACAGAGAGAGAGAGCAATATTATACACCTAATAGATATTAAACCGCTAATTACACATTCTAGGCCCAGAGAGACAGACAAAGAGAGAGCAAGATTATATACCGAGTAGATATTATACAGATAATTACAGATTGTCAGCTCAGACACAGAGTGAGAGTGTGGGATTGTGTCAGTGAGGCCAGATAACGGATCACAATAATTGTTCCAATAGGATCAACTGTAACCCAACAGGCAGACCGTCTGCAGGGAGGCACCAATAAAACCCATTTGACAAACATTAAGCTCATTCGGTCTCTTCTAGAAACTTACAAATTAAACACTTTAAGAATTTGGTGGGGTATATATAACTCAAAAGGAGGGGTATTTTTTATACTTTTAGCTCTCTGATTGGCTGTGTACACACAAAAGGGTGTTATTTTGCATATGGGTGATACATAAGCTTTCCCTGATTGGGTATGTCTCCAGAAAGGGGTTGGGCCTCAGCATTTAACAGTATGACGGGGTTTCCTGATTGGCTGTGCATAAGGAAATTGAATGGTGCATCTTTACTTGTTGCCATTTCCCGAGCCTCCCTGATTGGCCGGCTCGTTGCCCGAGCTCTTCTCCAGCACGAGCACCACCTTTCCATGCTCCTCCAGGCGCACCGTATTGGCCTCCACATCCTGGAAGGAGCACAGACACACAACAACTGAGAATTAGTTTGTTACTGTAGCTAGCAAAGGCGGCTAAATGGGACAGGGCGGGCCTTGGCTGGGCTGACCTTGAGGATGCGGATGAAGTCCTGCTTGTCCACCCGCAGGAAGTGGCAGTTGTCCTCGCGCAAGATGATGGTGGCGGCCCGCGGGGCGTCATTGACCAGAGCCAGCTGACCAAAATCGTCCCCCTCGTGAAGTGTGGTGACCAAGCCCTGCTCCCAGCACACCGACCACAGGGAGAGAGGAAGACAGGGTCAGGTGCGGGTCCCCAGGGGGGTGTACAGACCAGGCTCTGATTTTACAAACACTCCTGTGGGAAATTCCCCAAAGGACACCAACTGAACTGGAGTGGGTGCATCATGGGACAGTGTCACGTGAATTCTGGGATACGTGCACATTATTAATAATTTTTTTAGCTCCATCCCTGCTAATTGTAACACCAACCCTTCCCACTACAGTTAAGCACATACTGAAAAGAACATGCATTCCCCAAGATCTGATGACCGTGAGCATAAACCTGATCTTTTTGGCACTGAGGTAGGGGAGTGATGGGAGGGTGTTTGCAAGTGTGTTTTCTCATCCTGCACTGGGTCGTCACGCACCTTGCCAAGTGTGATCACGTTGACAGAGCCCCTCCAGATGATGTACCAGGATGTCCCTTTGTCTCCCTGGCTGAACACTGCAGAAGGAAGCAAGGGAGGCGTCAGAAACAGGCCATGTTTTCAGCATTGTTTTTTATTTATTTTGGGGAGTTTCAGAGCACAAACAGAAAAAGTCACACTTACACACAGTTCCTGCTTTTGAATGGGACTCGAACACCAGCACTGCAGCCAGCTCCCTCCGCACCTCAAACACAACACAGAGAAGTCACTCTCCTGGTAGAAACACTTCACTCAGTGCAGCGTATCACAGACATCAGGCCTGAGTCTCACCTATGCCAGCTAGTCTAAATCACACTCACACAGTACAGAATATATAACATGCCCATTCTGCACACCAGGCACGCACACCAGCCTACAGATTGACTGAAGCAGCGTCAATCTATGATTCTTTGATGGGCCTGCGATGGTGATGAAGACGACCGCAAATGGCACCAGAAAAAGAAGCTGCCGTCCTCATTACAGAGTGTCCAGGGGGGACAGTAATGAAAGCAGAGGTCTTACCGAGTTGGACAGGTGAGCCACAGCCTTGACGTGAAGCAGCTCCTCAAAGATCACCTCCAGGTCCTCAGCACTCCTCTGGTTAGGCCTGGAGACACAGACAGAAACACAAGCACACAGAGCAGATCAAAGCTCTGCCTTGGACTAATGCAGTCTTCTCATGTGAAGCACTGGGTCAAGGCCAGTTTATATATATATATATATATATATATATATACACACACACACACACATACATACACAGTTGGATCCATAAATATTTGGACAGTGACACAATTGTCATAATTTTGGCTCTGTACACCACCACAATGGATTTGAAAGGAAACAATCAATATGTTCTGTACAATCATCTTCAATTTGAGGGTAGTTACATCCAAACTGGGCGAACGGTGAAGGAATTACACACATTTTTATATGTGGTCCCCCCAATTTTAGTGGCTCAAAAGTATTTGGACAATCTAACATAATCATTAATTGTGAGTTTCAATACTTGGTTGCAAATCCTTTGCAGTCAATGACTGCCTGAAGTCTGGAACCCATAGACATCACCAGATGCTGGGTTTCTTCCCTGGTGGTGCTCTGCCAGCTGTACTGCAGCTGTCTTTAGTTCCTGTTTGTTCTTGGGACATTTTGCCTCCAGTTTTGCCTTCAACAAGTGAAATGCATGCTCAATTGGATTCAGGTCAGGTGATTGACTTGGCCATTGCAGAACATTCCACTTCTTCGCCTTAAAAAAGCGTTGCTTTCACAGTATGCTTCGTGTCATTATCCATCTACACTGTGAAGCGCCGTTCAATGAGTTTTTAAGCATTTGGCTGAATCTGAGCAGATAATATAGCCTTAAACACGTCAGAATTCATCCTGCTGCTTTTGTCAGCAGTCACATCATCAATAATACATCAAGCCATACATGCCCATTCCATAACACTACCTCCACCTTGCTTCACAGATGAGGTGGTATGTTTCAGATCATGAGCAGTTCCTTCCCTTCTCCATACTCTTCTCTTTCCATCATTCTGGTATAAGTTGATATTTGTCTCATCTGTCCATAGGATGTTGTTCCAGAACTGTACATGGCTCTTTAGATGTTTTCCTGTTTCCTGTTTACATCTTGTGGTAAACAGTGGCAAACTCTTGGGAAGGGGTTTCTCTTCACCAGAGAAAGAATTATTCTGTCATCACCCACAGTTGTTTTCCGTGGTCTTCCGGGCCTTTTGGTGTTCCTGAGCTCACCTGTGTGTTCTTTCTTTTTAAGAATGTACCAAATAGTTGATTTGAAGTCAAAACTGAAGGCAAAACTCCCCAAGAACAAGCAGGAACTAAAGACAGCGGCAGTACAGCTGGCAGAGCATCACCAGGGAAGAAACCCAGCATCTGGTGATGTCTATGGGTTCCAGACTTCAGGCAGTCATTGACTGCAAAGGATTTGCAACCAAGTATTGAAACACAAATTCATTCATTATTTGAGTCTGTCCAACTACTTTTGAGCCCCTAAAATTGGGGGAACCACATATAAAAATTGGTGTAAATCCTACACTGTTCACCCAATTTGGATGTAACTACCCTCAAATTAAAGATGAAAGTCTACACTTAAAGCACATCTTGATTGTTTCTTTTCAAATCCATTGTGGTGGCGTACAGATCCAAAATTATGACAATTGTGTCACTGTCCAAATATTTATGGACCTAACTGTGTGTGTATATACACCGATCAGCCATAAGATTAAGACCACCATTATGACCATTATGAATATTGTGTAGGTCCCCCTTTTGCCACCAAAACTGCTCTGACCCGTCGAGGCATGGACTCCACTAGACCTCTGAAGGTGTGCCGTGGTATCTGGCACCAAGACGTTAGCAGCAGATCCTTTAAGTCCTGTAAGTTGCGAGGTGGGGCCTCCATGGATCGGACTTGTTTGTCCAGTACATCCCACAGATGCTCAATTGGATTGAGATCTGGGGAATTCAACATCTTGAACTCATGATTCATCAGACCAGGCCACCTTCTTCCATTGCTCCATGGTCCAGTTCTGATGCTCACTTGCCCATTGTAGGCACTTTCGGCAGTGGACAGGGGTCAGCATGGGCACCCTGACTGGTCTGCGGCTATGCAGCCCCACACGCAACAAACTGCGATGCACTGTGTGTTCTGACACCTTTCTATCAGAACCAGCATTAACTTTTTTAGCAATTTGAGCTACAGTAGCTCGTCTGTTGGATCCGACCACACGGGCCAGCCTTCGCTCCCCACGTGCATCAATGAGCCTTGGCCGCCCATGACCCTGTCGCCAGTTCACCGCTTTTCCTTCCTTGGACCACTTTTGATAGGTACTGACCACTGCAGACCGGGAACACCCCACAGAAGCTGCAGTTTTGGAGATTCTCTGACCCAGTCGTCTAGCCATCACAATTTGGCCCTTGTCAAAGTCGCTCAGATCCTTACGCTGCCCATTTTTCCTGCTTCTAACACATCAACTTTGAGGACAAAATGTTCGCTTGCTGCCTAATATATCCCACCCACTGACAGGTGCCATGAAATGAGATTATCAGTGTTATTCACTTCACCTGTCAGTGGTCATAATGTTATGTCTGATTGGTGTATATATATATGTTTATTCTTGTAATAAAACAAAACTGAGTACCAGAGAAAAGCAGGCTTTTATTATGTTAAAGTGAAGTCAAATGAAAAGTGCATCACACTATAATAGGTCTACATTACTCTACACTATACCAGGTCTCCTCATGTGTCAGATATAAATGGTTCACTGTCTGTAATGCCCTCTGATCACTAAGAGCAGAGAGGGTGATACCTTGGGAAATTAAGTTATATTTTAGTGGGTTTCTTATAGCTAGGCTCTGAATGTTTGATAGTTAGTATCCTGTGGTCCGAATGACTGGCATTGCACTGGCAGTGGCACTCACGGTTTGCGCAGAATCATGGTCAGAAGGGCATCAGGCCCCATCTGGCTCAACAGCGAAAGAGCCTCCTGAAGCTCCTCCTCTGAGTCCTTCTCATTGGCAGTGTGGTCCACTCCAAACTCCGCCTCCAGGAACCGGTAGAACTGTGCGTCTTTGTCCTGGAAATTTAATTCTTGCTTTGCTGGAACAAAAGGAGAGATACCGGGATGAAGAAGTAACCAATTGTGGGCAAACAGGCCTGGTGGTCCATATGCTGATTCAGCCCATTTGATTATTTGGTTGAGGGCCAGGGATTAATTGGAAGGCCCATAGATTGTATGACTTACTGAACACTTCACTTCTTACCGTGAACAAGAAACCCTTCATCCACCAAGACCTGCCACATCCCCACGGCCTGGCTCCGCGATTGGACAAAGCCATTTAGCTTGATCAGCCAATCCACGAGCTCCTTCCCTGTGGTGCAATGCCTGTCATACGGACACAGAGGAGAGTTAACAGGACTCTTACTTTACATGTGAAACCACTAAAATTAAACCGTGCTGCTTAATTTCTTCCCATCAGAAATTCAAACCAAGACCCACTGGGTGAGCGGTCACTGTGCCACAAGAAAATACATCGACCCTTTACATGAGCTTTTAAACCTTGCCAATAGTGTGTCAATTAAAAAACAATCCTTTTCATACATGGAAACATTTTAATTAATCTTACTGCTGATTGTTAAACTGATTGTTAAACTAGCTTGTGGAGGGAAAAAGCATTAAAAAGTTTTGATTAATCATAATATAAACAAAACAGGCTTTGCCTTCCACTGTAGGCAAACCACCCACATACGGCCACGTGTCAAAAAGATAGTCCGGCTGCCCACAGTGGAAAGGCTGAGCCCTTTCTTTTGGTACCTGTAGGTCTTGAGGTGGTGCTTCCTGTCCCTGATCAGTCCAGGGCTGCGGTCCATTAAGGCACTGTACAGCACCCTCCCTGCTTTCAGCACACGCTGGGACAAAAACTGTGAAAGAGAGACACCGAGAGTCAGAGGGAGAGGAGGGAGGTGGGCAAGAGACGTGGTGGGAAAAAATGTTTAACATATACCACATATATAGATTTATATATTATTTATATATTATTCACACGTGCACGCGCACACACGGTTAAAAGTTTTAGAACACCTCCATTTTTCCATTTTTTATTTACGCAGTTTAATGTCTCAATATACTCTGAAATGACAAATAAACAGTTGAAGATAAAAAAGATATAATGGAATCGTTTTGTTTAACAAAATGTAACCCCTTAAGCTGGCAAACCCCTCTGGTACCCTTAAAAGGGCACCAATCCCATGTGCTTCTCTTTAATCCCAAGTGTACTCTTCACTGTTGCGTTGCCAAGTGTTTGGTATCCCATGAGAGCTGAGACTCTCAGCTTTCTAAGGATGTAAAGCATTCACTGATGTGAAATTTGTTTTTTATACCCCACTGCATTTACAACCCCCCCTCCCCCGCCTCATTCTGAAATATGGGGGTGGGGGAATACTTGGTCTGAGTAGGAATACAAAATATCAGAAAATATTGAAAAGTATTACATATTCTGGAACCAGACAGTCTTCTGATCAAAACAAGAACATCCACGTTTTGGTAGAAGCAACACAGACCCATGGAGAGCCCAAAATGTCAAGATGGAAAACTCTTGTTTACAGTGTACTAATACACAACGATTTTACATAATTGGATCTGAACATCAAATAGCAAAACAAAACAAAACAGGCCTATTTGCAAAGAAATCCAATCAAAACGGAGTGATCTGTCACCATTTGAATGAGACCCCCCCCCCACCCCCAGGAGCAGACTGCACGTTTACCCCCCGGGCTCTGAATGATGGCGGGCTACACAGAAACTGTAAATCAGATGTGTTTGAGAATGAAACACACTGGTAGCCAAGAGAATAAGCTTTCAAACGATGTGCGCATTGTAGGAATACAGTGTCTTCTATGCACAGGAGCTGTGCGTAACACTGCCAAATAATGCTTAAGAGGGTGTAGTAACTCTGAAATGTACATTATTTTTCAGTTTTTGGTAGCCTAGAGACAGAAAGATAAAAAGAGAGAGTGCTGCTGCCATTGGACACACCAACAGGGGTGGTCTGCCAGAATTACGTTAAGATCCCACACAGTATGATGCACACACACGCCAGCAGGGATAAAGGAATACTCTGACAACAATGACAGAGCACTACAAATGCTACCATGGCCAAGACGTTGCTATCATGCCCTAATGATGCAGCAGGTGTGGGATGAGTGCGTTGTGGATGTGGCGTGTGACAGCGTAATGGTAACTGGCACTGGGCAGACATTCTGGAAGTCTTACACCAACATCTACACACATTCCCTCCCTCAAGCTCTCAAAACCGGGGGCTGATATTTGTTGCTTGTTTTCGTTGGGTTTGTGGAGAGCTTAAGGATCCTGACATCCTAAAACAAGATCGGTTGTTTTGAGACACAAAATCTTCACTCCATTAGGATTATCTAATGCCAGACTCTGGAATTCAAACACAAACCACTACCACACTAACTACAGTGTTAAAAGCAAACCCCTGCCTCTCTCGCTCCCCCCCTCTCTAACTTTTACTGTCTGCTGGGTGCCTGCAGGTCCAGGCTGCGTCTTGTGATTTTGCAAGTGAGTCACAGGCTTGTTTATTTGAGGTTTTTCTGGGACTGTATTTGTCCAAGGTGGTAGTCTTGGGACTCTGACTGAAAAACACAAATATGGCTCGAGTGTATGCCCAGTGTGCTTTTAATGTATTTTTTCCCAGGCTCCCCCAGCCATTGACCATACTCCTCTCCCACACTTCAAACCCACTCTTGCAGCCCTGACAGAGCAAATGGATTGCTTACAGGAATTCCTATAATACTTGTTGACCTAAAATGATGGAAAACTTCAGAGAAGAAAAAAATTAGTTTTCATGGCAAATCATTGCATAAATATGAAGTGACGTATTTTAATGGGTCTAAGTATTTTTCTGATGGGGATGGAGGAAGGTATGTTTGTTTTTTGTTGTTGTTTCTTGGGCTTTCCAAGAAACGTTACGTAAGTCTCGGCAGGATTTGACCAAAATGTTGTGCGTACCCAGAGAGACCTCTTCCCAGACAGACAGGGTGGGCACTGGATTACAATCCGTTCTCAGAATCTCTCCCCTGGCTTCCCCAGAGTCTGCCCCTGGCTTCACCCTGTTGTTGGAGATGGATGCTGCCAGCCAGGGGTCAGGGGGTTGTCTACAGTCCTTAGGGAAGGCTTGGGGCTGCTTTCTCACAAGACCCCGGGCGTCTGCAGCCTGTGAACAAACCTATTGGCATCTTACATACCCCATCACTCAAAAAACAAACAAGGGGGCTCAGGCAATTTATTATTCATTGTTGTTTTACTCGGACGCCTTCAAGCACTGCATAGCGCACAACCTGATTTTGCCATGTACCTCCTGTTCCTGGAATGATTTGATTCGTGATTTGTGTTAGTTTCTTCTCCGGTTGAACAGATACAAAATTAACCTGACTTTTCCAACTTTCTCTCTATCTGGTGCTTTCCATAGGAGTCTCCTGTTGCAATTGTATCTATATACAGTACTGTGCAAAAGGTTTAGGTAGGTGTGAAGAAATGCTGTAAAGTAAGAATGCTTTCAAAAATAGACATATTATAGATTATGTTTATCAATTAACTAAATGAAAAGTGAGTGAACACAAGAAAAATCTAAATCAAATCCATATTTGGTGTGACCACAGGAACAAGACACAAGGTAGTTATACTGCATCAGCAAGGCAGACAGGGGTTTCCACATGTGCTGTCCAAGCTCTTTTGAAGAAGCACTAAGAAACGGGCAACGTTGAGGACCGTAGACGCAGTGGTCGGCCAAGGAAACTTACTGCAGCAGATGAAAGATGCATCATGCTTACTTCCCTTCACAATCGGAAGATGTCCAGCAGTGCCATCAGCTCAGAATTGGCAGAAAACAGTGGGACCCTGGTACACCTATCTACTGTCTGGAGAAGTGTGGTCAGAAGAGGCCTTCATGGAAGACTTGCGGCCAAAAATCCATACCTCCGACGTGGCAACAAGGCCAAGTGACTCAACTATGCATGAAAACACAGGAACTGGGGTGTAGAAAAATGGCAGCAGGTGCTCTGGACTGATGAGTCAAAATCTGAAATATTTGGCTATAGCAGAAGGCAGTTTGTTCACTGAAGGGCTGGAGAGCAGCACACGACTGAGTGTCTGCAGGCAACAGTGAAGCATGGTGGAGGTTCCTTGCAAGTTTGGGGCTGCATTTCTGCAAATGGAGTTGGGGATTTGGTCAGAATGAATGGTCTCAATGCTGAGAAGTACAGGCAGATACTTATCCATCATGCAATACCATCAGAGAGGCATCTGATTGGCCCCAAATGTATTCTGCAGCATGACAACAACCCCAAACATACAGCAAAAGTCATTAAGAACTACCTTCATCGTAAAGAAGAACAAGGAGTCCTGGAAGTGATTGTATGGCCCCCACAGAGCCCTGATCTCAACATCACCGAGTCTGTCTGGGATTACATGAAGAGAAAGAAGCAACTGAGGCTGTCTAAATCCACAGAAGAACTGTGGTGATGTTTGGGCCAACCTACCTGCCGAGTTCCTTCAAAAGTGTACCTAGAAGAATTGATGCTGTTTTGAAGGCAAAGGGTGGTCACACCAAATACTGATTTGATGTAGATTATTCTTCTGTTCACTCACTTTGCATTTAGTTAATTGATAAATATAATCTATTAACATGTCTATTTTTGAAAGAATTCTTACTTTACAGCATTTTTCACACCTGCCTAAAACTTTTGCACAGTAATGTATGTCATAGTAATGCAACAGAACAATTATGACGGTGCTGCATAGCATTCCACCTCGCTGAGTGACCGACCGACCCATCCACATTGGCTGAGTTCAGATCACCAACTGGTCAGGTAACACAACGCGACTCTGTCCAATGATCTTCTGCTTGGCCTCACACGATTAGATCACATTAGGTACATATTCATTCCACAAAACAGACCCAATTATCGGCTACAGTTATTATAATCAGGTCGTCACAGCTGTTGATTGCGGATTCCACTCCTGACAGCTAAATTAAACGCCTGAAAAAGTAAACAGCCAATTATTAGGAATTTGGGGGCTTTGTCTCTTGTGTTGTTGCCTCATAAAGAGTCTTTCAGTGCAAGCGTTTCAGCCTCATCTATGTGCTTTATGCCGGTGAGGGTTTGAACAACAGCTTGGGTCCCTCATTGGAGCGTACCATTCTTGTAGGTGCCAGAGGGATGAATGAATCACCGAGACCACAGAGAGACGAGGTACAATGGCAGCGAGGCGAGTTTAAAAGCGGCGATCCAATGCGCTGAGCATCATTTCAATAGTATTTTTTTAAATTGTTTAGGATGTCCTCTGGGTCGCAGGCCTGGAACGCACTGTTAATCAAACGCTGCTTTTATATTTGCACAGACTTGGGTGAATTATGCTTCCCGTCCCCATGCCCAAGGTCTGGCTAACTCAGAGCGATCACATCAGATTCGGACCAGCCAGGACTTCACTCACTCCCCCGACCCCTGCTGCTGCAGATCACAGAAATAATTAGGGATTAGTGGGAACAAAGGCTTTGCAAAACAGAAAGGGAATGGAAACATCAAGACAGGCGGCCCCTGTCTGTAGTGTACGGGAGAAACTTCAAGGGCATAATAATAATAATAATAATAACAATCATAAAAAATCCCAATTAAAAGTGTGTGCATGCGTTTATAGGAATCGTATGTGGGTGATGTGCATCGGAAAACTGCGAAATCTGCAATTCTGCCTTCATGTGAAACAAACTGTCTTACACTGGTGTTGTGCTAAATTCATATAGAGAGTTTAAAAACATTTGATTCAGAAGGATTTTAAATAAACAGCTGCTGAGGCACTGAAAGGGTTAAGCTTGGGGTGGAGCCATGCAAGTTTTAAGCTCCTGTGCTCATCTTCTGATTAGATCATCACCCACTAATGTCTTGCGCTATCTACTATGAACCCATGATGACGCTTAAAGACTGAAACAATTTGCAGTCCTGACTAAATCCAAGCAGAGGGGTGTCATCTGTGGGGGCAAACGCTGGCCGATTCCCGGGTTGTGAGCAGGAGTATCCAGGGCCTGTTCACAAATCGCCACTTCTCCGCAACAATCACACTCCTGTTTCAACTGTAGTCGTGCTGCATTTTTTGCACTTTTTAAAGAAATTTCCATTGAGCGAGTTTCCCGTTGTATTCAGAGCTTGCGTCGGCGAGAGGACGAATGCTGCTGAACGAACAAAACTTGAGGGCACTTCCTTCTAGGGTCAGAGAGGGCTGGCTGAAGACAGGTATGCCAGAAAACCAACCCATCTTGTTTTCACACTCTATGATTATGTACACCAACATTACAGCATCATATTTGACTAAGCCCTTTTGGTATCAGAAATATCCACATTTGGCTGCCAGCAGTCTTTGAAAGAAATTGATAGAACAGCATGAAATTGAGGTGAATGCACGGCGAGGAGACTAGATGTGGCACAAACAGCAGACTGCAAAAGTAGAGTGGAATTCTACCTAGGTCACATTCTTAAGAAAAAGGATGCACCAAAGCCTAATTATAGATGTCTCCCTGTAGAAAGAAAAACATAAATAAAAAAGGTAATGAAAATGTTTAATACTTTCCACTTCTCTCATTGTTTTCCAGCAGCTTAGAGGTTTGGGGTTGAAATTGCCTTCCAGAAAAACACACCCTGCCAGCCACAGAAAAACTTAACCACCAGAAAACAAGGCTAAGTGTAAGAAACCAACAAGATTACCATCTAAAGCCAAGTAACAGGGAGACAGAGACATTGTGCAGAGCCTGGGCAGCACACAATGCAAACAGTAGCTGCCTAGATAGCATGTAATAGGATGCTAATGGAAATTAAATACAACACAAAAGCAAACAAGCAGTAATTGATTCATCAGCAACATGCTGAGCCTTAACCAGTCTATCCTGCCCACCCCCCCATTGTGTCATGAGCGCAGCCTTCAGTGCAAGTGATGTGATGTTGAGAGAGTTGGAAATTGTGGGGGCTTCATTCGGTCAAGGGAGATGCAGGAGACAAGGCTGATTGAGACTCTTTTGGGTTAAGCGTGAAGGTCCTGGATCCTGGGTGTTACTCTGAAAGGCTGCAGGTGACGAGACAGTGACGCGTTGGGGAAAACCGGGAGAGAGTTCTCTGACATTTTTGGGCCGGTCCCAGAGAGACTGACTCTGTGCCGACTCAAGAGGATTTCAGACAGCCTTCTCAGACAGAACTGCATGGCCCGGGCAGCAGATCCAAACTGGAAATTGACACTCTGTGACTTGCCATGTGGAAATTAGGAGGACAGACCAACGGGCAAGCAGTTTGAAAATCGGACCTCTCAGAGTGAGTTTGAGCACTGTAGTCTGACTGAGAGTAAGACATTGCAAGAAAATGTACTGATTATATTTGTTATAATAATCATGAGTCATTGTTGCTTTTATTAATGTGCTGATTAACAGTACCGTCTAATGACCTAATCCTTTTCCCACCATGTTAAAGGTTATTCCATTCCCCCCTCCTTTTCCTCAGTGCTTGAAATACAGTCTTTCAGCCTTAGCTGACTATCACGGCCGTAACCGACATGCAGGCCGCAAAATAAAAACAGTGGCTGACTTTCTAAGAAACGCATGTGGCTGGATTTCTTTACATAAACGTCTGATGAGATCCGGAACAGTGGAATCTTGTGCCAAAGTTATGTTTTCACGATCAATACCATGAACCCAGTGTGGAGGGGGGGGTGAGGGCGATTAAAATAAACACAGCAATACCACGCATTTGCAATTCTTCTAAGATTTCCTAAATTCTGCGTGCTCAATATACAACACAGACGTGAAAAACCTGTTTCCACAAAGAGCTCCATTCAGCAGTCGGTGTTCGGTGTCATCTTACTGTAAAATGGTCCAACCAGACCAGTCTGTGTCTTAGCCTCCGCGGTCAATAATGAGTCCCGGACACTACGAGATGCAGAAACTCGTTTGCCATACTCAGAAACGAATCACCCCCACACCACTTTAAAAAGGATCAGTCTTTTTTGTCTGTTAGATTGTTGTCCTTAAGTGAATGGCTTTTAGCTATGTACTTGAGAAAGCCTTTATTTTGTAGTACACTGACTTTCAACTTGCGGCTGGCTCTTCTAGTCTCTTCTCCTCTGAGCTCTCAGTTATTTAATTTAATCCTCACCTGAACTGTCTCTAATCATTTTAACAGCTAATAACCACTAAAACGGTCTAATTAGGCAATTATAACTTAATTAAGTGTCCAATTAAGTAATTTAAAGTCTAGCCACCACCAAAACCTCTAAACCAAGGGGCATGCAATCACTTGTATAATGGAGCCTGTTTGTATAATGGAGCCAACTTGGCGTTTAGAGGAAGTTCAGCTCTGAGAACAGTGAAAATCATGGATGGGAGTGAAACTGTCTCATAGTCAACTTGCAGAAGAGATTTTAGGACACACTATAGCCAGTTATACTTCCTTTGGCTTTTTATACTTTGTAAATCCTACGCAGGTCACTAACTGACTGGCAAGACTGTGTGCTCTGTGACTTCATATTGAAAACACCCCCATATGAAAAATCTTTTGCCTTCCTGTAACCCAATCATGACCATTCTGTTCAAGTGGTTCTACGTCAATTGCTAGTAACAGCAGATTTGAGTGATTTGTTAGTGTAGGTGTCTTCAGTGTGGCGTTACACTGAGGAGTTGCAATGGAGTCTCTGGCGGTTTTCCTTCTTTATGGGGCTCAGCAATCCCCGAACCCCTGTAACCAGCTGGAAAACCTGCAGAGAAGTTTCAAGACCAGTGCTGATAAGGTATAATTAAAGAGGATTCCCATTTTACTCCCTCCAAGAGTCTTCAGAGTAGAGGTGTGCATTTACACTGCCTGTACCTGTCAGCATCTCTCCCTGTTTTTCGAGGAACTGGGCAATAAATAGAAATAGAAGGGAATAGAAGGGAAGTTCTGCCCACAGTTATTAAACAGCCCTTAATTCCACAGTCTTTCTGAGCATCAAATGAAGTGTTGCTTTCTCAGGCCATTTCATGTTGCCACAGGATGTGCTAGGGTTTCTTACTCGGGTAAAGTTGGCTTCCGTTTCTCTGACACAGAAACCGACCGCACTGGAAACTGGGGCTTCAATCCATGGCGGATCCCCACAACCTAACACTGAAGGGGACCTCACCTCTAATCTCTAAGAAGATCTACCGGGGATCCATCGTTCAATGTCTCGCAAAGCTATTTCAAGTATGAAACACTCCCTACATAACTTCCTCTGCTAGGAATGTAAAAAACATTACAGAAACTGGAAATCAGAGTAAAGTGTGCATTCCAGGCTTAAGCTCGTTTATAATGTGTGCCCTACGCTGAACTGTGAGTTAACCATCATAATTGAGAGAGTGAAATACATTTTAGCAGGTTCAGATTCAGCATTGGAAGATTTGGGGTGCCACCGATAGAGATTTATAGATCCTCTTCACGTACACCAAAAGGATTTTTTTATGGTCTGCGAAGGAAACATGGCGGTCTTTTGTCACCAGAGGGATTTAAAATTATCCATTCCATGTAACATTAACTCTGACCTGAAGAGCACTTTATTGTTATGGTTCTACTGCGTAATTGGGCTTGAAAGTCACCTACAAAGGCACACCTTGCTTACGGTTCAGTCTTCAGGTTGATGGTGTTGAGTTTTTAAAGGAATGAATCCAGCTAACTGCTGCTAAGCTCTGTTGTCACATCCCTGATCTGTGCCATTGCTAGCTCCCTCTGTTTCAGCGGTAAAATGTTTCTGAAGGAGACTGTTCCAGCAGCACAGCGATAAGGAGAGAGAAGTGGGGGGGGGGTGGGGAGAAAGGGGGGGGGACTACAGCTCTCAATGCTGGAGTGCACTTTAGACTTCTTGTCTTCTTGTGACTGGTCAACTGCTGCTTGTGGAATTTTACAGCTCAAACAAAAGCAGGGGAAATAGCTGGGCACCAATTACAGTGGCAGGAGAGGGAGAGAGGGGGAAAAAAAAGGCAGAAAAGTGGCAGGCCTGCGCTTTTGGAGTCAACGCAGCAATGACAGACAAACAACTCCGCTCTGCAATAATAAACTAAGGCCCTCACTCCACCACCACTCCCTCCACCCCTCCCCTCCTGGGATTTATTATTTTATTGGATCTGGGACTCTGTTCAGTTTCTCTCTCTTAGCAATTACTAAGAAAATAAAAAAGAAAGGAAGAGAAAGAATGAAACATGGGATGTGTGTTACTGGTGTAATCTTTCTGCCCTGATCTGTGAGAAAATGTAACAAAATACATACATAATAAACACTCATAATTATGATGATTAATTAATAGAAATACAGATGATCTTGTATCACAGCCCATCTAAAGTCCTGATCCCAAAGTACACCCTATGACTGTCATCGGACTTCCAATAAAACCATATAGGTTTGTTTTTAAGGATCTTGCTCCAATGCAAATCGTATAACGAAGCGTGAGTGGCACTCATGGTCTCGCCAGAAACTGTAGAGAAAGTGGGCCCTTGTTTGTTCAGAGACCACTAGACATGACATCAGCACTGTCGCTCTCATGTGAACCCCAGCCGGGCACAAAAGGCATTGCACACTTAAGCACTTCACCCGGGTTCAGTCGAGCGCACGGTAGCTGCAGAGGCCGGACTCGAGCCCCTCTTCTCTGCGCCTGGCTGAGCTGAACGAATGAAGGAGAGGTGGAGTAACCGTACCCACCTGTCTCATCGTGTCCTGGGCATCTAGCGTCTCTGGCAGTGGTGTCTGCAAAACAGAGTGAAACAAAACGACAGGATTAGAGGATAACCAAACGCCTTGTTTAATGAAAAGCACCGGAGCGCTGCACTGATGGATGTACAGTCGACACACAGTGGGTAACTACAAACAGGGTGTTCTAGCAAAAACTGTTCTAGGTCCTGGACACTGTGTAGAAAAGCACACCATAAAATGCAGATAAAGAGATCCGTGTTGTGTTTTAAAAAACATTATGTGGATTTGGAACAAAAGGAAAATCTTTTCTTTCTGCAAATCCCTCAGCTGCAGGCAACAGATAGAAGACACAAGCAGATGGTTGGAGAAAACATGCACAGCAACACTAATTAATCGATTAGTGCTAGCAAGACTTAAAACAGCACTGCGAAGATAATTATTTCATTTGGTTTTTCTGGTTTTTAATGTATTTAATCTATTTCACAAAGATGCATCTAGAATTATTCCTTTTCTTTTTTTTATTATACATTTGTTTCCTGAAATGATCAAAGGAAATGCACCTTCAAACAAATACGGCTCTATTCCTCTGAAAAAGATAATGGTCTCTTTCATATTGTTTTTTTCCACTGTGTTGCTTAATGTATGACTTCAATATCTCTTCCTAATTCTCATGCCCCCCACCCACCGCCAACAACTTCCCTTTCTTGCACCCCCTCTTTCTCTTTACAGAAGGGACTTCCAGATGTTTAGGGTTGGAAGGGGGTGTGTGGTGCACATCTGGAGTGAGCTCACCCTCTCCCCACCCTGTCCCTTGTGCTGTAGTACATCCTCAATAAACACTTCTTATATTCTTATAGTGCTAAAAAGCCATTGTATCTTGCAGCCACCTCTGTACAGCATGATCAAGCCCTACAATACTAACCACATTTACAGAGTGCAAGAGCAAGCACACAACAGAGCACTCCCAAACATCTGTATCTGGCAGATTATGCACAGTTTAATGCAGACTGCCATGCTGGAACTTGATACTTATACAACTGGCTGAGAGAAAACAAATGCACGATTTGGGGGGGGGATCTCATATAGCACCATTTATTTACTTCTTTGTTGTTCTAGGTGTTCACATATGTTCTGTAATTGTGTGCGTTACTGGATTTGACTTATCCTGTGCAGTATTTGTTTCCACGATATTACTTGGCGCAATACTTTTCTGTGCATCAGTGGTTTTGAAAATCCAGTGGCCGTGATTAATAGAGGCTACCTGCTTCAGCTCATTTAAATCCTTCATGGAAAATGTAGGTGAATGGAGGGCACCCTGCTTGGCATGCAAATCTAAGTAAATTTATAGCGCGCATGCAAAAAGCTGCAAGACATTTGTCTGGACAATGAAAATAAATCGCCCAAAAACCTCCATCCACCACAACCAGATTCCTCTACAAGACCAGGCTGACTGTCGTTAACAAGGAGCAGAGAGCTGATATTTGAAGGCCTTCTCACACTGACACACCTGAGCCGAGACCCGCACGCTATGGCTCTGGTCGCACTGGTACTTTTCCCGACCCGAGGCAGAACCAAGCCGCGAATCCCCCGGCCTCACAAACTATCTGGTGCCAAACAAGACTAGGGGGAGGTCCAATGTGAGAAGGTCTTTATTATGAACACCAGCAGGTAGACAGGTGAGCCAAAGAGGCCCTGGTGGGTGGATTTATTAAAGTACTCTGACCTCACTCCCATTCAGATTGAGATTCCCACTATATCCATGCGGTACACCATTTAGTGTGTTCTCGTTCTCAACATGCCATGAAAATACCTACCAAGCCCTGAGCGAAAGTTGTTTACCTGCTAAGGCTGTACCAACATCACACCTCGGGGACACCGGACTTTGATAATGTTCCTACGCTCTAGAAGAGTGGGTCCAGATAAAAGACAGCCCTGGGCCTTTTTGAAAAGGATTCTTGGCACATCACAAGACAGTTTCAGACCATCTCTTCTTAAGCACATTTAAAAAAATGTTTAAAAGCAGTAGACTGGCCAGCTTACACATGTCTCTGATCCCACCTCTGCATGGAGAAAGGAGGGTCATTACACACAGATACCGCAGTACCAGAACACAGGGGATTACTAAACACTTTCAAAACACTATAAATCAAAACAAACCAGACTAGAACAAAACCTGTCTGTGTCGCTGAACGCACATATTTGTTTAAGGGGAGGGGGTGGATTTGGCAGCAAAAGATCCCGATCAAACAATGTGCGGAGGCTGGCGTTGTATTCACGGGATGCAGGTAAAGCGATGCAGGACTGAGACTAGAGTCATGCCAACCCTCTGCCTGTCCCAGGGAACACTGGCACCAGGACTTGCCAGAAAGGTCAAACTAACACATCACCTTGCGGTTGACGCAATTACACACCGCTACTCCCATTTGAGGGACAATGAGTCCGCCGATAGATTTTCCATTGAAAGAGTGATGTCAGCAGTTGGGCGCCGGTCTGTTTCTGGGTGTGCAGTGTGTGTGTGGTTGGAGTTGGATTTTTGCCTAATTATTTGTATCACCACAGACACAACACTGTACACACAGCTGTACACACAACTCAGTAGCCGGTTCATGTTCGCTGTTTCAGTTACATCAGGGCACTATCTACGAGTCGAATTGGGAGTGTCATTAGAACATAACCTCAAGATTCGAGCGATTTCAGTTTGTTTCCTGTATGTAAACCTGTCTGGTAGGATCTTCTATATTTAGACCTGGCACCCTCCCAGTTATTCATGGAATTAAAAAAATGTACCTAGAAAATGCTTGGAAATTATTATATAATTATTAGGATTATCATAATTATTAGGTTCCTCATTTTCTACTCAAGCTAGAAACCAGAGCGCTGTCACTGAAGCTTTATTTAACACCACGTACACAAGCCTGCGGTCTTGAGTTTTGACCTGTTATATTCACTGTCAGTTAGGCAGTACAGCAAGCAAATGAAAATCCAAATGTTTCATTGGTGAAAGACAGAGATCATAAAAAAGAAAAGAAAAAATGTTAAATAATGAATGAACGAACTTTGGACTGTATGGTGTGATGTGGTTGATGCAGGATGCCTCTCTCTCAGCTGGATAGAGTTCCAGTAACATAACCAAACTCCTGATTCCTTGAAGGCAAACACAAAGTCTTACTAATGAGCTGAAAGCCCATTAGCATGCATTGCAGATATAGGCTACTCTGTGCATTTGCAGACAAGGTTTAATCAAATGGGATTTCGCAGGTGTGCTTTTGTGAAAACCACCCCCGGCTCCATAACAGAGATGCACATTTTGTCGTTTAGCTGCTCTTGTTCTGAGCTTTTGGGTTTTGGAAAAAGTTTAATTCCTCTCGCGGATTCCCTACTTCTGCTTTTCCAGGGCCGGATCTGAAGTTGGGCCCAGGGGGGAGTCCAGGGGAGGAAGCACAAGTAAGCTCTTTGCGAAAAATGCTGAAGGTGTCCTGTGGATCAGGGTCACGCACAGAGAGCTGGCTTTGAAGGCTGCAACTCTCCCTCTCTGCCCAGCTGTTCGACACAAGAGAGCTCCCCACCTTCTCGCTCTGTTGACAGAGCAAACCATGCTGGGCCTGCCGGCAGCACAATCACATGCTTTTCCACAGCAGATTGCCTCGGGATTGCTGCCTGCCATAAAAGCGCCCTACTCTTCGCAGACTTAGCAACCCAGCCGTCTCTCCCAGTGCTCTCCAATTCTGCCCAGCCGACGAAGGCAGGCACTAACCAGCTTCCTGCCACCGTCCAGTGCCTAACCTACAGCCCACACTGACCATCGCCTGTCACCTACCATCGCTGGCCTCATCAGACAGGGCCTGGGTCAGATACAGTATTGGAAATCACAACTCAATCCCTTTACGACTGTACATGCGATTATAACACCACAGTAAGACGCAGTAAGCTTGGCTGGTGCAAAGATAATGTTGTCGTCTTTTTAAAGCTGGCATTAGGAAAAAAACAAAAAAGGTTCAACAAGTCTGCTCACTATCACAGAACATTGTACTGTAATCCTTCACTTTATTTGTTTTACTCTATAATAAGAATTTACCTTTAACCAAACTGTCTAAGGTGCTTTTTCCTATACTGTATTTTGGCTTCTTTGTTAACTTAAGGCTTATCCTGTATTAATGAATTTGCAAAATCCTTCATTTGTTCTCAAGACATCATTCCATGTAGGTTTTTATACTTCCCCTTACGCTGGGCTCTAAACTGGAAAGTGTTTAGGACATCCTATGTAAAACGCCTGCCACCAAATCTTTCAAACAAATGTGTCTTCTGCAGCTTCGGAGATGGAAACGTTTCCACTGCAGGAGTCAAGCATAGCGTACATAACCAGGCAAGCTGGAAAAACACAGGTGTGGAAGTATTTGGTGTGTCCTGGATCATCTCGGATCCATGCTGATCTTTGGATGAAGTTCAGATCGCAAACTGTGCTGAGAATTTGAAAAATGTGAAAATATGATGGCCGCCCTTAGAAAACAGTGTCGGCACTCCATACTCGTTAAAGATCTGAGTTCTAGTTTAAGTTAGTAAATAAGCCCCTCCTTTGTAGAAAGTGATATTTTTATATAATTTCAGCAAACTGTGGCAGACCTGTCTAAGATACAGGGTGGTGGTGGGGGAGGGGGGGTATAGTGGGACTTTTGAGAAGACACAATAGACTTGCTTTGTACAGGAACTGGTTTGGCTGGAAAAAGAAACACCATCCTAAGCATTTCAAATAAACGATTGCGAGCGAATTGCATGATTGTGGTTTTGAATAGTCTAAATTTAGTACCACAATTATTAAATTGACTTAAAAGATGCTCTTTGAAGATCATTCACATTGCCAGGACTCCCGGTCTCCCTCACAGGACAGTATAAACAGATGATGTACAGCGCCCAGCGTAGTAACCAGGTCTATAATTAAATGGGAGAGAGAGAGTTAACAATTAATCCCCCCTTTTGTGTGTGATTCATTGGATAAAAATACAAATCATTTCTTTAGACTCATGAGAAATAAAACCACTCTCCACTGGGTAACTCTCACCCTGGAGAAAAGCATCTGCCAAATAAATGGTCCCATCAATGAAGAACAAGCTCCCGAGCAGTGAAAGCAGTTAAACAAGAGGGATCATGTACAAAGTGAAGAGGCTTGTCATTTCAGCCCACGTGATGGAAGGCACTTCCCTACAAAACCTCCAGCACTAAACTGCGGCCACTCACAGCATACCACCCCTAGAGAAGCCGAGGTTAGTACCTTCGCAGTCTCTGTAAGGACAAAGGAGCGTGGTGGTGATATTATGAGGTGTGCTCAGCAAATTACAGTGATCTGAATAATCTTCCGACGTCCACCGGCTGAAAAACAAAATAAGTGCCTGCAGAGGGTGTGCCCAGAAACCTTCAGGGTAATTACGTAGTCCGTAAAATCATTACTCAGGTATGCAGCAATCAGCTGTCATCTCCATCTGCAATCTTTCACAGGCACGACGTCATGTGATGTCCCCAATGAGAGACAGGAGATGTCTGAGGTATTCCGTCAGCAATGTCTGGAATGCTCGGACACAACAAACTGAAATTGAAACTCGGCAAAAACACCTGGGTCACGTATCGCATGCATGACACAAGAAACACACAAGAAACACACAGAGAACAAGCTATTCTAATCTGGACTGGCAGCATAGTGCAAAACGGCGCTCACGCATTAAGACTCAACTGAACCTAGAGAAAAACGAATCACTGTCACTTACATGCATACCTAGGAAGGGAAGAATGAATACCAGAGACACATCCCTAACATTAATAGATTAATAGATAGATTTGATTCCTGGCTGGCCTGTGACTATCACTTCCACGAAGCTGAACAATGGGGACTAGCGACCCGACAGACACAGTTTTCTTCCAGTTATTCATTCATCCTTAAGATCTAATCCAGTGTCCTTTATCATGTCCCATAAAACAAAAGCCCCATATGACATAAGACTCCAAATCCACAGTAACTATTCAACATCTCTGCTAGCACTGAAACCACCACAGTAGAAGAACCTTGCCCTGTGGTAGGCCGGTGTAAATAACTTCAACTAAGACTAGATCATATAATGTACTCTCTGCTATTTTTTCTGGTGAAATATGGATACTTTGTGACAAGTGGAAGTTATACAAATGCCATTCAAAATAATAAGTCTGTGCCTCTTGACAATATTTTAGAAGGGAACATGGACTGATCTCTAATCTTCCACAAACAGGTTCTTCAAGGTTACAGCTAGAGATTCCGAACGGCCGATCTTGTAAACACCCTGCTTTAACAGCTCATACCTGCAAAACTAACAGAGATAATATAGGCGGGCTGTGGGTCATTTCAAGCTCCCGTTCAGAATCAGTCCGTGCAATTAAGTCCTTATTATTGAGACCTTGAGGGGTAGAGCAGGTCTCTCTCTCTCTCTCTCTCTCTATATATATATATATATAAGTACGTGCACCAACATTGCTGCATGTTGCGGTGTATGAGAAGCTGTGAGCTGACAATGCATGCGTCATCAAGCTCTTCACACTACTCTTTGGGCTTCACTACGTGTCTAGCAAGAACAACATCAACGACAACAACTAAAGACTCAGAAGTCCGATATTTTCAAACTGTTTGTGCCTCCAAAAACAGTAAAAACTTCAGTGCAAGGGCCTCCTCTTCTTTAAGAGAAAGTTTTTGGTCACTGGCCTTTTCACTTTCCGTTCCTCATTAGAGACTGTGGATGTGAGTTACAGCATCCTCCCACCCATCCAAGTAACACAACCATTAAAGACCACCACGGCAGACACCCTCACACTCACTCTCACTCTCTCCGTGATGCAGCCTGCACTATGCACGTCTCACCGCCCGCCTCCCTGTAGCAGCACCCCCTCTCACACAAACCCATGAGCAGAGGAAACCGTGACAATAGCAGACTGGCTGGGTTTCCATTGTGGGTGGGGGGGAGGGAGGCGTTGAGGGGGTTCAGACGCTGCGCTACAACTGACGGAAGATCACGGTGAGAGACAAGTACCCGAAACTACTGAGGGAGAACATTTTGATGACAAGGTCCCTGACTTTCTGCTCACACACCAACGCCGGGGGTTGTTCACAGGGTGCTAATTTTGTCACTGCTGGTTGTTTCACTGCGTAGTGCATTCATGAAAAATAATCATTAAAAAAAGTCAACGTTTTGAAGTGGATCAATTAATTATACACAAAAAAAGTGAGTTAAAAATAGGCACCGAGTTCAGTGGTAGAACACTCTGTGCAGCTCCAGTTCTCAGCACAGCAGGTGCTGGGGAGGCCAGCTCTTCTGCTCAGAGAACAACATTAGGACTGCATGTAAATGAGCCAGACGGGTGATCGTTTCAGTGAACAAGCATTTAGGGTCCAGCACTGATAAGCAGGGAGAGATGTTACATCACAGCTTTTGCTGCTGGTAATAAAGAAAAGGAGCAGACAGACCCTCAGAGCTTCACTGGACCACATCTCCCCTGTGAGAAGATGTACATGTGGTTGCTGTGGTGCATTTCTTTCTGTTACTTTGCCGCGTACAGTACTACACACATTAAAATATGGTTGTTGCGTAGTATATTATGGTAAAAGCACAGTGCAGGTAAATCCCCAGCACCGTGAACTGCATTATAATTACTAGAAATGAAGTTGTGTAGTATGATATGCATGGTTCATTCATAATACAAATACATCAATAAAGTTTGTTTTAGAGACACATAGGGAGTCTCAGATACATTACTCCTAGAGTGCCTGCCCAGCACTCAAGCACAGATCTGGCTGAATCCCAGCAGCTTCCACATGCACAGGCACTTGTCCTTGCCTCACTCCTCGCTTACTTATTGAAAATCACTTCACTTTCAGATCTAAAGCTGTCCTGGACACACACTGCCGCAGTCCCTAACAGCTGTTCTGAAAGCAATGCAAGCCATTACAGGACACATTCAATACACACACTGAGATTTGGTGAGATACAGTAGAACTATTCCAGTCTATACCTCTACCAAGTATATCGCTAGGAGTATTTTATGATCTGGAGGGATTACAGCAGTAACTAATGTAGTCTGGGAGTTGCAAGCTTCCAAAGAACTAATTTCGACTGCATACTGCGTATAATATTGCATTGTATTGATGTAATATGGAATTAGATACAATCATGTCATTGAATGCCATCATAAACACAGACACACGCAAGTATGTGTGTGATGTAGCACTGTCTCACTACAGGTGACATGGTGACAAGACGGTAATTACAATCTTACAAGTATAGCCTACAGACTGCTGACTGCGTATTTATGTACAAAGGTCTTCTGTAGATAATTGACATATACAATTAAATTGTACAGCTCGTACAACAACAAAACAAATCATCATCATAATCTCTTACCCAGCTAATGCCACGGATAGGTGAGCTGTCCGTCTCCAGCGCGCAGCGCTCTGAGAAGACTCGGTAATAGTGACTCCGAAACAAATGCATTTTCTCTTGTCGTTTTTCTCCTTTTCGTCGGTGTAACACTTGCTCCGTGTTTAGGACCCGCATCCGCAGCTCTTGGGGTGACAGCGGACGCGTGTCACAGCGGCCCCGGCCCGGGCTTGGACCCTCCGCGGGGACAGGGCGCCCGCATCCTCGCCAGCTCCGGCAGTCTCCCGCTCGCAGCGCCGCGGCGTCTGTCTACCCTCTCCGCCGAAACGAGCTCCTACAGCACCGCCTCCTCCATCCCACACGTGTCCCCCACCCGCACACAAACAGCCGGGCTCGGCTGTGCACAGCGCGGAGAAAAGTCACACTTCCCCGGGGTGTATAATTAGCCACTTTTCAATTCAAGTTTTAGATTGCAGTCGTACCTTTCCTGCGATTTGCGCAGGGTCTCGCCCGGAGAGATGAAAGGAAACTACGGAGCAGTGTTTCAAAAAGAGCTCTTTGAAGTTTGTTTTCCGCTGAGGTGGATTCCAGTCAGACTCTAAATAATATTTAAATGCATCGTCAAAGGTGTGGCTGTTTGTATAAATAAATGCAGTTTTCAATTAAGATGGTTTCCTTTCTGCTTTTGATGTATAGAGAGGTGTGTGCACGCATTCTGCGGGAGAAGTAGCTACTCTGGAGTGGCGTCGGATCTTTTCAAAAAAATACAGCGTGTCTGTCTTAAAACATTGAACTGTATTGTTAATAAGCTATGTATTTATATGCATGTACGCGTCTATACATTAAACAAAGCGCGGCCTAAAAAATGAAACAGAAAGGCAGTATTTCAAGATACCAAAGCAACCGTGTCCATCCAATACGTCATGTGCATTTGCTTCATGTGCCGCCGATGTCACTGGAGCCAAAACTGCTGTGAGGGGCAGCATGAAAGACCGGTGCCTCTCCGCTCCTGCGCCTTCAATATTGCGCTTATATTAAAGAGATCGGAGTCGGTCGAGAGAGGACAGCGCCTGGTCCTCCTCGGCTCCCTTTCTGATGTCCAGGCCCCGCCGCCAGCTGTGCGGTGCAGGTGCGGGATATCCGACACTGTCTCACACTCCCACACCTCTGCAGCGCAGGACAGCAGCTATTGGCCCTTTAAAACAGAACCACCCCCCGCCTGGGAAGAGCAATGCAACTCGGTTTGAATGAGTTCAAGTCTGCAGCACGAAACGACTATTATCTATTAGGCTTGGAAAGAACAGAGCGAAGCAAATGTCCAACAGCTTATTGGGACATGATCTGCAAAGGGCAAACGGGGATACAGCAGCATCCGCCCTGAGGAACGAGGAGCTGGCTTCTTTGATGCATGGGTGTTTGTATCGCAATTCAAGTGACGTGTGTTGTGTTATTACCGCAGTTCTTAGCCGACACCCTTCTGCAATTGTTACAATATATACCCATGTCTTTTTGAACCATTGCAACCGGTTGAACAAGTGCGGAGTCATTGTAACGTTTGTCTTTTTCACAATTACACCTCTCCGGTGAGCCGGCTGTTTGAAGCAGGCAAGTCCGCCCCGCCACGCGTTTTCTGTGTATGTGCATATTATTTGAAGAGGTTAGGTCAGGGCGCAGTGTCAAGCGCAACCAAACGGGCAAGAGTGGCTCAGTATTGCCGGGGAGCCGTTATCTGTGATCTCCAGCTGCCACTCATGACCGTTCCCCCCGGAGCAGGGCTGCGTGGAGCGGGGCAGATAACGCGGCACGGCGGCCGTCCGGGCCAGGGCAGGGGGCGAACAATCACGTGTGCCGCTGCGGGTACAAAGCCACCATCAAAGGCAATGGTTTACTGCATCAAACACATCGCTGTCTAATTCATATTCGACATATAGTTTCTTTCTGCGACGTTCAGCAGGTGGGGAAACCCAATTATGCTGTAGTGGGTCAAACAGGTCTTTATGTTGTAGTCTATCCTTGCATTGGAGATTGTATTAAGGAGTATTACATTTGGCGTTGTTTTCATACCTACTAAATAAAGAAAATGTCTGAATACCTTCCCCCTTTTCATTTGGGACGTCCCAATCCAGGGGTGCCGCCAGGGGGTCTAAAAGCAAGGAGGCCGGAATCACGGGAAGGGGGCAGACCTGTAGCACAGAGGGATGATTATAATAGCAGAGGCACCCTCATTCATTACATTTCTACTCAACTCACATATTTTAAAGACTGTCTGTTTATTTTATACAGTACTGATGGAATAGTGATAGTACAGTACAGAAGGTGGTCTTGTTGGTGAGACACAAGGATAAGTGCTGAAGAACTTCGTTGTGCTTCATCTCAGTACTTGTTTACAATAGAAATTAAAAGGTATAGACAGCTTTCAATTTCCAAGTTAATTTCACTCCACTTGTGTGCATAGATCATTCACAAACACAAAATAGTAGAGCATTGGAATGTATACGGACTAGAAAACTTAAAAATGAACCAGACATCCTCCCTGTATTTTATTATCTTATTATTATTATTTTATCCCTGTATTCAGATACTTCTGTAGACCATAAAATCCCCTTGTCCACTTTCATATTTTTCAATATAAAATAATATAACATGGCATACACAATGATAAGTTGCTCAGATGTGCCCAGACAAGAATATTAGTCTCTAGTTTAATATATGGATCCTTCTAAATGCAGTAATACTATTTTATAATTATTATGTTTTATTAATGCCACCGCTGGGCTGACAAGTAATTTCGAGTTGTTTTTTATGGAGTGTAAATAAAAGACTGGTTAGATAAAAAAATGTAACACATTTATTATATTTGTTTTACAGAAACTGCAAAGTAGGAAGCTTGCCTATTTCTAACAGTTCTACTGAAAAACAACATTAAACTTGTATTTTTCATATTAAATAATTGAAAAAACGTCTTATTTGTACTGCACTCTTACAAGTTAACCATAAATGCTATCAATATTTCATAAAGCAGACGTTACAGCGATAATGTGTTTCTCAGAAATATATGTATATATATATATATATATATATATGTGTGTGTGTGTGTTTTATGTATGTATAGGCTTATAAATACATAAAACACACACACACACAGAAAACACTTACCTCATAAACTTAACAGTTTAAATAATAATAAATTAATACCCACTAGATAAAATATGCAATTGAATGCATTGTACACTGAATTTCTGTGACTGGAGCGGTCAGTCATTTTTCCACGGGAGAGGGCGAGACAGGGAGAGTAAAGCCCTTGTATCTTTGTATATGGACAGTCTTTATTATGCTGAATATTGGGTCACCCTTAATGTAGCTGTTCCTAATAGGAGGTTCTCCAGCAAGCCCGTGTGTCTGATAGAGCCTTGAACAGCGAGGCTGCCTTATCTGGACAGAGATAGGCCTGCTTTTCTGTCAGGGCAGGGTTCAAGTCTGGAAATATATTAAAGCACTTCACTTTGAGTAGAAACACAAACCCTTCTGAGAGTACAGGCCTCATATTCCGGGGGGGGGGGGGGGAGGTATTGTGTGTGTTTTTATGTCATATAAAGAAGTTATTTTTAGAGCAATTGTTTGACTGTCCTGCTAGGATTCCTGGTGGGTGAGGCTGCACAGTGTTTTGTGTTTGTGTGTGTGTGTGGGGGGGGGATCTGTAATATTCACCTACTTATTCTCTGAAGTGAGACAATATAATCCCTCCCCATACAGGAAAAATAGGAGTCGTTCCAAGCAAACAGAGCAACAAACCCTGTTCTTGGGTTATGTTTTCTTTGCCTGTGTATCTTTGTTTCGTTTTGAAACAGAAAACACCCAACCCTGCCTTCAATGGTTGCTCTGTAACTAAACCTCCAAAGATCCTTAGTGTTTAATCCAGTGACGTCCATCTGCTGTCTGCACGAGGCAGTTGGTTTTACAGGTGTAGTTTTAAATCTTAGGGCAATCGCCAAAGCCAATTCCCTTCAGCAGTAGGCCACTGTAGAAACCCAGGCTTCGGTCAGGTTTGGTGATGGTAAACAGTGTCTGAAGTTTGGCACACTGGCCGGCCTTTATCTATCCAATGATGGTGACAAAACCTTTCACTTCCAAACTGAGCTTCGCTGCAGCATTCTGTCTGAATGCAAGAGCAGGCATTCCAAGATAGGGGAACAAGGCGCTCTGAATAATCCCACCGTCACCTCGCTCACAGCTGTTAGTTCTCTCAGTGGAGCTACAGCCACAGTCTCAAGGGATGCGTGTTTATATAACATCAACAAGCACTTACCCAGTAACATACACTTCCTTGCAAATAGGTGTCATCGGGGAGGGGGAAAAATAGAGAATTGCAAATAAACAACAGCAGATTGCTTCATGATACTGAAGTCTAACAATATCTAAAAGTACTTCTATCTATCAATAATATACTATACTAATATTTTAGTATTATATTTTTGCGGGTGATTTACAATTGTTACAATATATCACATTATTTTTACATGCAATGACCCGTTTAAACACTTTACTGGATCAATCTAATCTAAAGGGTACAACAGCAGTGTCCCCGAGCTGGGATTGAACCCACAACCCTCCAATCTAAAGTCCAGAGCCCTGACCACTTAGTCCACATTGTACAATTACAGCCGCAACATCACATTTCTAGCAAATAACCAGAGTGAGCAAAATGGTCCAAACAACACACAGACATACACGCTGTGCCAGCTGCTGCGGACGAGCATTAGCGTGCGATTCGTTACTGTCCCTTATATTTTGTATACAAATCACTGCCACTGTGGGAGTATTTTCTATTTTGCCATCAAACATAAGTGTTGTTTGTGTGTGTGTGTGTGTGTGTGTGTGTGTGTCACAGGTACAAACTGGGTCAATGGTTGCTCATTGTACAATAGCGGGGGTGTTTATTACTGGAAATCAGTAGTGTCCAGAGCTGAAACTCTAAAGCCTGCACAGAACACCTTAAGTACTGAATGACATCAGTGTTAAATGCAGCTGCTTTGCCCTTCACTATTGTATTGACATCAGGTCCTTTGTGAAAGCACCCTTAAGGAAAACTTAAGCAAAAAAATGAACAGGCAACCTCATTTAAATTCTTCCAAGGGCTCAGTGGCCGAAGATTAGTGTAATCTCGGCTAATTGGCCCAACTGGCGAACAAAATCATCACGTGATTATCATCGTGGCTATTTTTAGTCAGTTGATACACCCATTTTCATGGCCGCCAATAGAAACGGGGCATAAGTGGACCGTCAGGAACCTCGGATGGAATGGGAAGGTAAAGGCTAGCTCTCCAGAAATAGGTTTGGTGACCTGTACTGTATTGGCCCTCAGAGTGTTATTTCCCCCTATTATAAATAGCAAGAGTTGTGGCTCATCTCCAATGGTCGCGCTGCTGTGGAATGTACAGTTTTCCGGAGGGCACTTACTTCTCGTTCCTCCTGCATTGTTCTCTCTGGGAGGAGAGGTGATGGGGCTCAAAAGCAGTCGGGGAATCACATGGCCGGGCACTAGGACAGACACACAACAGAGGGGGAGAAAGAGGCAGGCCGTTAGTGGGCTATTGTCTCATTTGCACAGAAGACAAGAACGCCTCCCAGTGCACTGTCAGCGAGGATGCAAGGCCAGCGGGAACAGCATGGTCTGAGACGGAGAGCCCCGGGGGCCAGCGGAGGGACAGGACTCTGTGTTCTTTTTCCCCAGAGCACCGGTTCTGTTCTTCCTGGGGTCGTGCTGTTACATAAACAGCCGCTGCGCTCCCAGCCATTGTGTCATGAAGGCTTTCCTTCCTGGCCCTGGGTGTGTGGAAAGGGCCTCTCTCTCTCTGTCTGGAGCCCAGCCCAGAGCACCGCGCAGAGTTACGGTGGACTAGTGTGAAATTGTGGAGGAAAAGCCAAGCTCCCTGGCTCCTGCTGCTGCCAATTAGAGCCCAGGTTGATTAGACTCCACAGCAGTCCAGATTTGGCTGACGTCCTGTATTTATACTGTGCCCCTTTCAGCTGAGGAATGCAGAAAACCTCTCAAACTCAGGCACCTTGCTGTTGTTAAATTGTATGATGCTGGAATACAATTTCAACAGTTGTTTCATGCCTTTGCTCCAGTATTCCGGTACCCAGTGTGTAATAACACCGATCTGGTGCACAAATATTCTTGTTTGTCTCCCTGAGCCCCAGACATCAAAAATATAATTCTGACAAATCTGTGGCACAAATCTGTTCGATTTGATACGTTTTAGAATTGGCGCAAATTCCAAATCTGGCAGCATGACTCCTATCATAAAATGCTCTGGACAGCCAAATATAAACACAGTGCCATCAAAGACACAAAAACTGGTGCCTGATTGGCCACTGCGGACCACTCCAAGCTCAGGTGGAAGTTAAAGAGCTGGCACAGCATACCACTGCAAAGTCACAAGACGTTCTTCTGCCGATATACGCCGGTTTTGCCAACAGGCACTGAGATACCATTATACTCAATGTGGGCAAGTGTTCAAGCTAGGAAAGTACTTTGTTTCAAAAGTCCCCAGAACATTTGTTGGTGAGAACATGATGATATTACATTGTGGCAACACAAATTTGTAGATTTCTTACAGTGGCTGGTGTCATACTGTTTATGAACCAAAATAATCCCCAATAATAATATAATTATATTACATTAAATCAAGCTTTCTTGTGCCAGAGACTGAATGAAGGACACAGTAGTGAGTAAGCATCTATCCTAACCACTAACCACTAACCACTCCAAACACTGTAGTTCTTCAAAACAGAGAAGGATCATCCATAAACTGAAAGCCACTGGATTTATTGGCAATTTGTTTTTTTCAGATGTCTGTTTTTCCAAAAGAAGTCGCTTTTGAAGGAGAAGTGTAATTGGAAATTAGCTAGTTGATTACACAGCATTTTCCAAAGAAGCCACGTGTACCATTCGCAAAACTATTAACCACACTGCTGTCCAATCTGTGTCTGAAGTTGTCATCTAACATTACGGAGACATACAAAATCTAAGAAAATCAGGCCCTATCTGAACTGGCCCAGCCACCACTTCGCTATTGTGCTAAACAGCAAGGGGGAAGTTAAAAACATGTTTTTTATCTTGAAACCCTGATTTGACTAACTCAATCATTCCATTTGTTGTGTATGATTTACCGGTTTAGCCCTGCACGCTATACAGTTTCACACCAACCCTTTGACGGGAGTTGATTAAGTGACTCCGAAATTAGCTGTTCATTAATGTTCATTCAGCAGCCATGGCAGAAGCTTGTATCTCCGAGGAGAAGTGCTGTAAACACAGGCCCATTTCGAAAGGAGAGGGAAGCTCTTGTTCTTCGCAGCGAACTCTTCAGGGAATGTAAACACTAGCTAAAGAGGAGTTCACTGTGAGTCTGATCTCTGTGCAATTGGAGAACACTGTGGAATTGTATCTTCCAAACATAGAGCTCTTATTTCCGTAAAGCTAAGCATATGATGCCTGAACGATAGGGTTATATAATCAGTGTTTCTTTGCCGTTTTTGTTTTGTTTCTTGGGTGGTTGGTTGGGTGGTTAACTGTTGCAGCTTCTACAGATTCTTCTCAAAGCTGGTGGAGAGGAAAAGGAGGGAGGGGAGCGTGGCTGTGTTGCACTGGTACTCCAAAGCCACTGGGCCCAAGGACATGGCACAACGTTAATTTGTGTCCCCTGTACAGGCACAAGGGTTTTTCTTCAGCACGGTTGCAGGAATTACCATAGAGTTCGCCAGGTGTACAATGCTGGATAATACCGGTGATGAACTCAGCACACTGGTGAACATCAGAGTCACAATGAATAGAAAGTTACGCTGCTGCTGGTGAAATTGTTGTTATGATAGACCTCTGTAGTCGTACGTGTATTAAAAACACTGGGGTGTTCAAGTACTTCACAGCCATCTCACATTGATGTTCTCATCCCTGCCCTCAGAAACGTCTTCTACCTGCAGCACCAGGGATTGAGCGGAAGACAATGCTACCATCTAGCGGCCATTGCTTCATATCGGGCAATCTGCACAAATCTTTTACCTTGCGTTTTGTTCTTTGACCAGTTTTCAGTTGAGCAATGCTTTGATGTCACGTTTCCCTGTGACATCATCAGCTTATCTGTTCAGAGATGTGTGTGTGTTGCTATAGGATATAACTATAGGACATAAAAACAGATTCTTCAACAGCTGAAGCAACACGTCTGGTAGAGCGATGCTGTACTTTGTGGGAAACCAAGACTAGATGCTTAACATCACACTGCCATCAGCGCTGTCATATCATGCCCACAATGTTACTCCTATATATAGGGTATTTTCCTCCGTATCGGTCCCTCTCAGCTGACTCTGTTACCCTGTTCCAAGGGGAAGGGAGGGAGCTTCCTGTAGCAACTGCCCCGCCACCTTTTGTCTCCTGAACTCTGACAATTGGGAGGCTCTGTCCTGTTCCCTGTCTGCTCTGTCCCTGCCTCTCATGTTGCTCACCATTTCCTTCTCCCCCTCCCAGTCTCTCACCCCTGTCAGCACTCTTTCTCCTCTAGAAATCACTGATCTTCACTCTCCTCTTCTCCTTCTCTCTCTCTCTCTCTCTATCACAGAGCCCTTATCTCTGTCATTCTCCTCTCTCCCTGTCTCTCTATCTTACTGGAATAGTTTGACAGCTTGAGCAATCAGTATCTTAGGCCAACAGAGATTCAGGCAGGAAATGTAATAAATCATCCAGTTATTATTATATATTTTTTTAATTCTATATGTATAGCAATACACCAAGCACTTTTGAAAGACAAATGTTACAACAGGGGGATCTAGTCGAACCACATCAGGTGAATCATATTGAAAATACAATCAAGATATCAAAATGTAAAATCTAAAGTGGCCTGAGGAACAAAATGTCCCCTCCCCCATTGGAAAAAATGTCATGTAGCTATTCCTTGTTATAAATGTTGTTAAACTAGTCTCTTTCATCAGTGAAATCTTTTCAGAGTGTGTCATTATATTTGTTAACATTGGTGTTCAAATTCTCTTCACTAACATTATTTTTCCCTGATCTGTACTGATTCACTCCAGGGTGGACAAATCAGCATTACTAATTTGACCAGGACTTTTGTATTTGTTTGCATGATTACTTTTAGTTTCCACTTTAACATCCTGTACTACCTGCAACCCACTGCCCCAGAGACCGCGTGTTAGTGTGGCAGTGTTGTGTTAGTCTGTGTGACTGATGCAGTGTAATTTTTCATTGGCTTGTTACATGTTACAATCTGTAATACATTAAATTGACTACGCTGAACGCTGACCGCTGACAGCTGGCCCATGTTAAATTAAAGCCGAAGGGTCCAATGGTCAAGTCTACCCACACTACTTTCTCAAGACCCCACTTTGTGTTTGTGTTTCCTCCCTTTTGTGCCCAGATTCTCGATTAAGGTGATCTTAAATCTCCTCAGATGTCTTAGTCACCACTTAGCAAGCTGCAATGGGGTATTTCTCCAGCACACAGCCTTGACATGTCACCTCATATCTACACACTAATTTACCACAGGTTACTCTGATCCTGGCCAAAACACATTATATCCTGAAATCAAAGCCAAACACAACATCTATTTTCCCCCGGTTCCAGTGTATTAGATACACTAACCAAAGCGGTCTTTCCTCTCTCAGGAACTAAAGTGCTTCCAGTCAATCTACTTTCCCCATGTTATTTATACCCTTCAATGCAGTCTGTGAAAAGCCTTCCCCCATTTAAAAGACAAACAAAAGAATCCTGCTTTCAAAATACAGACATAAATACTAAAAGGGCAGACTATCCCATAATCAAAATTCTCTAAAAGAGCCATCCGATCAGTTTATTATACTTTAATTTATGCTTTAAAGTGATGATGAATGACAAATCAAAGGTTTTGACTGAGGAGACCAAAGAGAAACTTGAAGAATTCAGAGATGGTCCGTACCTCACGTCTCCTGCTGACCGTTGCTTAGGGTTTCAGTGGTGTGGTTGTCAGCGGCTCACACTCGAACGCTGCTTAGTTCCCAGGGTCTGCGAATGCAAGTGTGAAGAGCACGCTGCTGCACAGTGGAAATGGAGTGTGCTTTGGTTTCCTGCTCCTCTGTGATTGGTGACCTGCTCAGCTGCACAGCCTGGGGTCAGAGGTCAGGGAGGGGGGTCTGGTCTGGTGCCAGCAGGGCGCACCGCACTGTCCCTGTCGGACGGTCAGCACTGGAGCGAAGGCGGAGGCAGTTCAGAGAGTAAAATCCGCTACACCCTGTCGATTCGTTTCTGGGGTTATCTAGAAAATGAAATAAATATAATAACAACGTACGGCGGTCAATCTGTGTATCAGCAACCTGAATTCCCTGGCTGATTCGAAAGACCTTCTACTTTATAATGGACTTCTCTCTCTTTGGAGCAAAGCACTCAGCTCCATTCAGAAAAGAAACACAAGACGGCCACTGAATTGCTGAAGTGGGAACCTCTTTGCTTCTTCAGTATTGAGAAATCACAGCAAAAGGCAATTAACTGTATTGTGCTGTTTTATGGCTACATGGAGACAAATTGTGGTTGATTGATATTCTTTTTTTACTCTTTTCTTTAAGTGAAATCACTTTTGACACTTTTCCAAAGCATTACAAAGCTACAGCAAATACAATAAATGCAAAATACAATAAGATGAGCATCCGTCCCTGTAGGTAAGAGCTAAAACATGTACAGTACAGGGGTCCACCAGGGTTAGAGCAGCCATGTGTGTCACTATTACAGAAGCAGTTACAGTGAGAGGAGTCAAAGTGCTAGAAACACAGGAGTAATCAGGAGCCGCAGGGAGTGAATCAGTGCAATAAAGATGTGGGAGGTAAATGTCCAGTACTGTAGTGTCCAGGAGAGGTGCACTTGAAACCAAACGATTGAAAGATTTGCTTGGGAGACAATATAACTTGAATACAGACAGGTTTTCTTTCTGTGCAACTCCAGGATGTGGTTTGAGACATGTATGCTGGTAAATAACTGATATCAGATCTCCTGCAAAGAGACAAAAACCACGAGTCTGTCACTGGCGATGCTGAGAAGTCACGGTCTTTGCCTTACACCTCACTTTGTGTTAAGCAGTCGAGTATGATTCACACGCACACACATTTCAAGGTGCTTGTTTCCTTAGGAACCTTTTCAGTTTGCAGTCGTTCAGCTCCTGGCTCTTACACAGCAGCACCGGCTCAGCAGCCAATACAGAAAACAGGAGGCTGCAGTATTGCTTATGTAGACAAGCGATATGCCAGCAAGGGATTGTGAGATGTTGCATTGTCTAGAGAACAAATCAGGTGGCGTTCTGTCATTGTGTTTGTGAACATATAAAAGGCACACACAGTCAGACTTGAAGGGTAGAAATATGAAAGGTGAACTCTAGCCTCATGTGAGTTCAGGAGTATGTACAACCCCAACAGACATATGCAGAAGGGAAAGAGAGCTGAGTTTGGCTCAGGGATCTGGGAACGATGATATGGACATGAGGACGAGGCCACCAGTCCCCCGTCCTCTGTCCCCAAACTAGGAGGAATGATCCAAGGAGCTGCTGCAAAGGCGGTGTGTGGGGGTTGAGGAGGGATGCAAAGCAAAGAATGCTGGGAAAATGTGTTTGATGCCAGATACTTATGCTCTGGAAAGTGGAAGTCAGGTGCACGATTGGGGCTATACTCCTTCTGAACTTCAGTTTAAACTCCATGTAGCTATAATATGATTGCTTGAATTATCCTGTTAAAGAGTCTTATGTGTTAATTAATAAGATTACTAGTATAATATTAGTTTACTACTAAGTTAAATCAACTACCTATTCTTCTACACTCTTTTGCTCCATTTTGAAGGCAATTGGGGGGACATCCTGTTAACAATAATAATCTTAATTTTTTATAGCGCCTTTCATAAATACATATCAAAAAGTGCTTTAACTACAATAAATACAATAACCTGCCCACCATAAACACAACTGCAGCCCAGTGAAGTGAAAACATATCCTCCATGTTTAGCACACATCCCCACCCATGAGTCATGCTGCAAACTAAGCTGCCATTATCAAAGAGAACAGCTCCTCCTTCCCTCTCTCTCTCTCTCTCCCTTGCGGCCACACGCTGGAAGCTCAGATGTCCACAATACATTACTTAATACAATACTGTCTGGAAGAAAAATGAACACTGCACAAGGTTACATGAATAAAATCATAGCATTGCCCCCGGGCTTCTAAATAAAAAGTTTATCAACACCATTTTTTATATATATATACACAGACGGGTGACAAATGAAAGGAAAAACCAACATAAAGTGTCTCAGTAATGCTCTTGGCACTACGAGTCTCTGGACTCTGCTGGAGGGATGAACACTATTCTTCCAAAAGATATTCTCTCATTTGGTGTTTTGATGATGGAGAGCGCTGTCTAGTACGTCAGTCCAAAATCTCCCATAGGTGTTCAACTGGGTTGAGATCTGGTGACTGCGAAGGCCATATCATATGATTCACATCATTTTCATACTCATCACACCATTCAGTGAGCCCTCGTGCCCTGTGGATGGGGGCATTGTCATCCTGGAAGAGACTACTCCCATCAGAATAGAAATGTTTCACCATAGGATAAAGGTGATCACTCAGAATAACTTTGTAATGACTTGCAGTGACCCTTCCCTCTAAAGGGACAAGTGGACCCAAAGCATGCCAGGAAAATAGGTCCCAGAGCATAACAGAGCCTCGGGACCCCCTCACTGTAGGGGTCAAGCAGTCAGGCCTGTACCGTTCTCCTGGTGTCGCCACAAATGCACTCGCCCACTTGTCGAGAATATGGTGAAAGATAACTCATCTGACCATATCACTTTTTTGTCTCTGTAGACTAGTGCCTATGGTGCCCCAATAATGACCCCTCTTTCAAAGTCACTTAGATCCTTTCCTCTTGCCATCTTGATCCAAAATCGAGGTCACCTGGGCATGCTCAGCATTTTTATACATGCCACAGAGCATGATAGGATATTTATTGCTTAATTGTATCATGCATTACACCTGTTTGGATGCATCTGCATTCGTTATGTTCCTCCACTCATTTATTCAGGTTTTTCCTCTAATTTGTCACCCGTCTGTACACACACACAAACTACAGGGCCAAAGTATGTGGACACCTGCTCGTCAAACATCTCATTCCACAATCATGGGCATTAATATGGAGTTGGTCCCCCCTTTGCTGCTATAACAGCCTCCACTCTTCAGGGAAGGCTTTCCACTAGATGTTGGAACATTACTGCAGGGATTTGCTTCCATTCAGTCACAAGAGCATCAGTGAGGTCGGGCACTGGTGTTGGGTCTCACAGTCGACGTTCCAATTCATCCCAAAGGTGTTCGATGAGGTTGAGGTCAGGGCTCTGAGCAGGCCAGTCAAGTTCTTCCACACCGATCTCAACAAGCTAGTTCTCTATGGACCTCGCTTTGTGCATGAGGGGATTGTCCAGCCAACACTTGGCATTGCACATGGTGATCTTAGGCTTGTGTGTGGCTGCTTGGCCATGGAAACCCATTTCATGAAGCTCCCAATGAACAATTCTTGTGCTGATGTTGCTTCCAGAGGCGATTTGGAACTCGATAGTGATTGTTGCAAAGGAGGACAAATTATTTTATTGCCCTTCAGCACTCGGCGGTCCCGTTCTGTGAGCTTGTGTGGCCCACAACTTCACTGCTGAGCTGTTGTTTCTCCTAGACGTTTCCACTTCACAATAACAGCACTTACAGCTGTAGAATGGTAGACATTTGACAATTTGCCTTGTTGGAAAGGTGGCATCCTATAACAGTGCCACGTTGGAAGTCACTGAGCTCTTCTACTGCCAATGTTTGTCTATGGAGATTGCATGGCTATGTGCTTGATTGTCCACATACTTCTGGCCATGTAGTATACTGTATATACACTCACCTAAAGGATTATTAGGAACACCATACTAATACTGTGTTTGACCCCCTTTCGCCTTCAGAACTGCCTTAATTCTACGTGGCATTGATTCAACAAGGTGCTGAAAGCATTCTTTAGAAATGTTGGCCCATATTGATAGGATAACATCTTGCAGTTGATGGAGATTTGTGGGATGCACATCCAGGGCACGAAGCTCCCGTTCCACCACATCCCAAAGATGCTCTATTGGGTTGAGATCTGGTGACTGTGGGGGCCAGTTTAGTACAGTGAACTCAGTGTCATGTTCAAGAAACCAATTTGAAATGATTCGACCTTTGTGACATGGTGCATTATCCTGCTGGAAGTAGCCATCAGAGGATGGGTACATGGTGGTCATAAAGGGATGGACATGGTCAGAAACAATGCTCAGGTAGGCCGTGGCATTTAAACGATGCCCAATTGGCACTAAGGGGCCTAAAGTGTGCCAAGAAAACATCCCCCACACCATTACACCACCACCACCAGCCTGCACAGTGGTAACAAGGCATGATGGATCCATGTTCTCATTCTGTTTACGCCAAATTCTGACTCTACCATCTGAATGTCTCAACAGAAATCGAGACTCATCAGACCAGGCAACATTTTTCCAGTCTTCAACTGTCCAATTTTGGTGAGCTTGTGCAAATTGTAGCCTCTTTTTCCTATTTGTAGTGGAGATGAGTGGTACCCGGTGGGGTCTTCTGCTGTTGTAGCCCATCCGCCTCAAGGTTGTACGTGTTGTGGCTTCACAAATGCTTTGCTGCATACCTCGGTTGTAACGAGTGGTTATTTCAGTCAAAGTTGCTCTTCTATCAGCTTGAATCAGTCGGCCCATTCTCCTCTGACCTCTAGCATCAACAAGGCATTTTCGCCCACAGGACTGCCGCATACTGGATGTTTTTCCCTTTTCACACCATTCTTTGTAAACCCTAGAAATGGTTGTGCGTGAAAATCCCAGTAACTGAGCAGATTGTGAAACACTCAGACCGGCCCGTCTGGCACCAACAACCATGCCACGCTCAAAATTGCTTAAATCACCTTTCTTTCCCATTCAGACATTCAGTTTGGAGTTCAGGAGATTGTCTTGACCAGGACCACACCCCTAAATGCATTGAAGCAACTGCCATGTGATTGGTTGGTTAGATAATTGCATTAATGAGAAATTGAACAGGTGTTCCTAATAATCCTTTAGGTGAGTGTACACTACCAGTCAAAAGTTTTAGAACACCTCAAGTTTTCCAGTTTTTATTGAAATGTATGCAGTTTCACGTCTCAATGTACTCTGAAATTAAAGTATAGAACAAATAAACAATTGGAGATAAAAAAAAGGAATTGTTTTGTTTAACACAATTTAACCCCTTAAGCTGACAACCCCCTCTGGTACCCTATCCGTGTGCTTCTCTTTAATCCCATGTGTACTCTTCACTGTTGTGCTGTTTGGTATCTAACGATATGAAGCATTCTCTGATGTGAAAAATTTGTTTTTTATACCCCCGCATTTACACTCTGCATTCTGAAATGGAGGGTGGGGGGATACTTGGTCTGAGTAGGAATACAAAATCTCTGAAAATATTGACAGTGATGACATATTCTGTCTACTGATCAAAATAAGACCATCCACATTTTGGTAGAAGCAACACACACCCGTGGAGAGCTCGAAATGTCAAGATGGAAAACTCTGTTTACAGTGTACTAATACACAACGATTTTACATCATTGGATCTGAACTTCTCTGTCTTTGATAGAACATAACATAATGATGAGCCAAAACAAGCCTATATGCAAAGAAATCCGATCGAAACTGAGCCCGTCTGAATGAGACACCCCCCCCACCCAGAGCACATTTACCTCCCGGACACTGAATGACGGCGGGCGACACAGAAAACTGTAAATCAGATGTGTCTGAGAATGAAATGCGCTGGTAGCCAAGAGAATAAGCTTTCAAACAATGAGTGCATTTTAGGAATACAGTCTCACCTCTATGCACAGGAGCTGTCAAATAATGCTTAAGAGGGTGTAGTAACACAGTATATAACTCTGAAATGTACATTATCTTTCAGTTTTTGTTAACCTACACTTTTTTTTTTTTAACCTCTGGCAGTTTACCGCTTACCGTTGTATAATTTAAGATTATTCATTGGACTTCATATAAAAACCGGAAAAATTGGGGTGTTCTAAAACTTTTGACCGGTAGTGTATATATACATACACACACACACACATATTATATATACATATTTATATATACATATTATATATATAACTACTGTTGTTAACAATCTAAAAAGCTATACCTTTTCCCTGATTTGCAATAAGATACCTAGTTCCTAGTTATGGCCACCAGAGGGAGCACCGAGGTCGGTTAACTAAAATAAATCGACTACACCATGCCAGTCGAGTATAAAGTGACAGTAATTTGGGCCAAGCCCAGTTCTGCTACTTAATGGGCAAAAGATGAGGCTTGGACACCCTTGTCCCTTACGACATGTCCCTGTCCCCTATGACACACCCTTGTCCCCTACGACATGCCCCTGTCCCCTATCCCCTGTACCCTACATCTTGACAGCACTTAGCTTTCACCGTCCAGGATGTAGGAAGTCTCTTACTGTACTTGTGTAAATTGTAATTGGAATTTGTAAAATGTATTATTTTTAATTGCTATGTTTTAGCTAAGTTGAACTTGTAATGATTGATGCCTTGTACTTCTCTGTATTTTTGCACTTATGTTGTTAGTCGCCAATAAGGGCGATAAGGGCGTCTGCCAAGAAATAAAAACTATAATAATAAAAAAAAAAATAATAATGACATACCCTTGTCCCCTACGACATGCCCCTGTCCCCTGTGACACGCTATTGTCCATATTGTATGACTGATCTGACTGATACACCGAGCAGCTGCCTGTGTCACCAGTCCTGGAGTTTTAGTTGATGTGTGTATGATATCATGCAGTGTACTCTTGCTGATCCTCTTGTAAGATTGTGATTGTTATTATTTGTATTATTCAATCACAATCTGCTCCCAAATGTTTTTATGATAGACACACGAAACTTCAAAACAGATGGAAGTGATACTACATGATACACAAGGGGTTGCTTGTTCTGTTTTATGTACAGTACAATACAGTACAGTATTTTTAAAATGCAGTGCATTACAATACAGCAACATATATTACAGTAGGCCTACAATACAGGGTATTACAGTACAGTATATTAGTGCTTCTCTAGGGCTACATAGTAAGCAGTACAAATAATTGTACATGCTAATAATGATCTATAATAAGCATTTAGACTAAACCTGAAACATCTAACTATGCAATAATATGGATTCATTCATATGACACTTCTTGGCTGTGCTATTCCACTGCTTGCTCCATATTTGTTCCACTTCCATATTAAAGAGGTTATGATCTAAAAATGACTAAATTAGTTTTGGGATATGTTTTATACTACTGCTACTAGCCGACAGTCACACAGTCACTTATGCACAATAATCCTAAACAAAACGGTGAAGAAACTGCACCTTAGTCTACAGAATATCAACACAATATCACTGACACTAACCTACACACTACCATATCTAACCGTACCGTGTGACATGCTGACCAAGTTTCCTCTGATATTAGTTGCATGGTGTATATTTGAGGCCTCCACAAATAATTGAATATCTTGCCTCTTGGTACACTTTCCCTCTTTCTATTTAATTCATATATTTCTGTACATATCTATTCACCTGAAGTCTTTATCTAAAGCACCTAAAACAGAAGCCAGTGTGTATCTAGTGTATCTAGCGGGCACGATTTTATTTTGGTGCTTTCTCCTAGCAGTGCGTCCTCCAGACCAGAGGCGTCGCTGCAGGCACGTTGTCTCCCTAACCCTGGCGAGAGGGACGGGGATGTTTCTTGCCTTGGCACTTCCCCGCAGCTCGGTTGTAAACAGATGATATAATGTAACTGTGGCAGCAGTTTCACTACAGATAGTGGCAGACCAACTAGTAATTGTGCCCGGCTTAGGAGCACAGACGCATGAGCTTGTAATACACTACAGCTTGCACCGTATCGGAGGGGCCGGCGCTGCCTTTCATTTAAATGAACAGCAGCCCATTCCATTAGAACTTCTCTTCGGATCTTGATTTATTGATCGATTTGTTATTCCTCATGGGGATCAATAAGATTTATATCAGTATAGGCTATGCCACCTTCGGGGTGCTGATGGGCTTCTCGGCTTTCTTCGTCTGGAACGTCGCTTTCAGGCAGCCGTGGACCGGCGCGATGGGAGGCTTGTCAGGTACCGTGAACAGCAGCCTCTAATGTGGACAGATGTCAGGTGTGGGACTCGTTAGAAAAGCCGAGCTGATAATGAGCTCAGCCGCCTCTGCTGAAGGGGACAGACAGCGCGGTCTTGTTATGGCACTTGTGTGCTGTGTGTCGCCCGGGGTATTGTGGGCTGCTGTGTGAGATGAGACTTATTCTGGACGGATTAGCCATACTGGATCTGTGCTTAATAGCACGGTTCTGATCCGAATTAAGGCCCCTGTCCAGAGTCTACAGCCCGGTCTTTGAACCGGAGCATTTGAACTGAAACTGAAAAAGCTTTGGTTGGAAGTGCCGGTACCACACGTTACCTTAAATAGGTGGACAGGTGCTGACCTGTTAGAGTGAATGCATGTTTTTAATTATAGTGTATTTATTATTTTATATCATGTATTAAAGCAATGTATTATAAGCAACTACAACTTAGCAGTGGGACGTTTTGCACTTGACAGTTTTGGGGCAGTATGCAAATTATTATATATCTGATCGTGAATATAAATATTGGGAGCGGGTTGATTATATATCGTTAATTACTTTTCTTTGTAGTTTTAGTTTTATAGCGCCACACACTATGTACGCAGTATCATTGCAAATTCAGTTTTGTGGAGATGCATATGATGAAACGTTCACCGTTGAGTGACTATAAAGTAATTAAAAAACCAAATATTTTCTGTGCACATTATGTATATTATAAGAAGGGCATGCATTCAGGTAATCAGTCAGTAAAACCACCCTCATGTAAGTTGGTAAAATAGAGAGAACTTTTAAATTCCCAGGCAGCTTCCCCTGGGGGTAAAATATGCAGTCCTGTCAGTTCCTATTTGGAAAGATACTTGTTTGTTTTGGGAGCTCCGGTTACCTACATTATAAACACCCTTGCAAAGTGTGGCTCACTGGTGCCACACTTTCCTTAACCGATTTATGTATCTGTTAATGCTGCAGCCGTGCATTTTTGGACCAACCTGAGGACCGACCAGACTGTAGTTGACCTTGACCTTTGTGCAATAGTGGACTTTGAGATGGCCTGCATGTTAGCCTCTGATAGGCCTTTTGCCAATGATTAACGGCCCTGCGCTGGTGCCTCTGCCCGTGAAGCTGTCAGGGCTGAGTGTTCATCGATAGCATGGTTTCATATCAGATGAGGAGGAGGAAGCTAGTCTCTGACCTAGAAAATGCACAGAGTGGAAGGAAGCTTCTTTAAAACAGCCATTAGAAAGACCCCTATTTCTCTTGGCCTAAAGGAACATCTATGTTTTTTAAATGCACACAGTTCCAAATGTGCACGTTCCTCTTCTTCCTGGTCTAGCTGTGCAAATATCTTTTTAGGGGGTGGGGGGGGGGGTGAGATCCAGCTAAATCAAAACAGGCTTCCAAACATGTATAGGCTTTAAAGAAGTACTGAAGGGTGTGGCGGGTTAAAGAATGATGTCCCGCAGGAAAAAACGTTTGGGAGCAAACCGGGCCAACAGTATAGGATGGGTCGACTCCTGTCACTTCCCAAATAACTGCTGAGGTCAGTGGGAGCCACGGATTTAATGCATTGTTTTGGAAAAGGCATTCTCAGATCGGCTACTCTTAAAACAGCACGTTGTTCCGTTTTCAAACCAAAGGCAGGAACAGCATGACTCTATCTAGATTACAGTTGTTGTTTTTTTCAGGACAATTAGAGCATGCAAAGCAAAGGGGTAAAACTAAATTGACCTGGCAATTTATTTAGTTTTTAAATGGGGGGTTTATCTAGCAAAAAAGAAAAATCAACAAAATATGACCTAAAAATATGAGATATTTGATCTCTACAACTTTGCCAGTTTTGAGGGCTGTGTGGGAGCGAACTGATTTTGTTCCCCAATCAGTGAATTAACAATGTAGGACAGTGTTTCAGTGCTGGTGTGTCAGGACTGGTTAGTGGAATCAACAGGATTTGAAGGTTGGAGGAGTGGAGATACTCTGCACCAGCTGATGCACATTTTGCAGGGTGGGCTGTGTGGCTCTGTATAGCCCTGCAACAGGAAAAGTGGAATTGTTTAATAAACCTGAAAGCTTTGGGCAGTTGCTAAGCTATAAAGTGTAGCTGAGGTAGCGATCCTTAAACAGATGTTTTTTCGGTCATATCGGGGGGGGGATTTGAGTGTTGTGCACATAGACGGGGTGGTCCAGTGCTTAAGCTGGTGACCAGGTGCTCAGATTCTTGATGGCGTACAATTAGAACAATCCTTTATTTTCTCTCTCGCATTGTTCATTTGTGTGGCAGACACATGTATCCCAGGCATTATTTGCTGTTTTTTAATGCATCAGGACGATGTTCAGGAGGTTATATTGATATATTTGTTTTGAATTGACCTGGCTTTATATTAAACATTCTTGTTTCACAACCTGGCTGTTGATTTGTTTGCCCTTTAGTCAGTGCAGTCGTTGAGAGGCAGCCTGACTGTGCCAGCCTCTCCATCTGGGCACCGTGCCAGCCCTGGACTATCACACGGGACCCTGGCACCCCCATGCCAGCGACTGTCCTTCTGAAAAGCTGTGCACAGTTCCAGCTCTGCAGAGTTGCTGTGCTCCTGATTTTAAAGTTATAACATTTCCCTTTTTTGTTCCTTTTCGCTTGTTAATTATCGTTCGGTTGCAGTTGCCGGGGGTTTCTCTGTCGCTGTTGTTTGACTGAGACGGGGAAACAATTCAGTGATGCACACTTTGTTGCATCCCACTAATATGCTGTGCAAGACTGACATCACTTCCTCTGCAAGTATTATGAGGACCCCTTTAGAAACTCCTGATATTTTTTCAGATTTTCAAATTGTCAGTTAATAGATATGGCAGTGAATTAGCCTTTCTTTATTCTGAGAGACCTAACACTATACACCATTGTATTGCATCAGTAGGCTACCTGCCACATTGTACGCCGCTGAAATGTTTTTGTTTCCATTGTGGACCCAAAATTGTGGAACAGACACGCTTGCGAAAAGTAATATATTCATCATTCTTAACCCCTAAAGTCTGTGTTACACTGAGAATGCAGGCGGTAAATGTGGCTGGCTGTTTCAACCGGCAAAGAAGACGTCACCTCATCGGTCTCTCTCCCTCCTTCATTTTTTTAATGCAATGAATCCATTTCGTCAGTTTCAAAAGGAGATGCCTGTCAGCAATTGTCAGTCTGCGGACAAGGAGTGTTTTGAGAACCTGTAATTAGGAGCGGTGTCTGGTGGGGCAGGTCCCTGTCCCATGCTGCTTCTGCATTATGTGTGTCAAGGAAAACAAAGGGGGTTCTTGTCTTAGGATATAGCATGGGAGATATGGAGGCATGCGAGAGAGAACCAGAGCTGTCGTGTCTCTTTAACAAGTTAAAAACATGGGCCCCTTGCATGAGAAGCTCAAATCATAGCTGGCCAGGCTGAAAATCGATATTACCAACAGCAGTATAAAAAAGGACCCACACTGTGACTGTTGGGTTGTAGTAGAGCTCATGTGCTATGTAGAGCTTTTGTTTGCGAAGGGCCCCGTAACTGCCAGGATGGGTTGCAATATCCTGGACCACAGTGTACAGAATGGGCATGGGTTACACTTTATGGGGAGGGTCTGGACGTCTACCAACATGATAATGCTGTCAGTTGGGAGTGTAAGGCAGTGTTTCAAGGAGTAAGGCATTGAAAACAACTTGATGGCCCTGACCTCAACTGTGTAGATTAGAACACGACCGTGATCAACTGGAACAGTGAACCTGGACCAAAAACAAAAACCCTGTAAATACCAACGTCTCTCGCTAAGCTGGTAACTGCAGTTTTGTGACAGAAAGGCAGAGTATTGTTCTAAACCTCTGCCTAGACCCTATTAAATTAATTTGAAATCACTGTCGGTTGCATCCTGTTTGTTACGTAATACATTTTGTAATGAAGTGTACTCTGCTCCACTCAAAAGACATACAAAGTCCTCAATTCAACCCGAGCCCTACTGGCATCACTCAGCAAATTTGGGTTTGAGAACCATGACTAAGTTTAATTTTGTTTTTGTGGATATAACTTCTTGTGACCGGACATAAAAAAGGCCCTTCTGCAGCTCGCGTTTCCTGTTTAGGTCACAGGCCGATCGGCAGCTGGGGATCGAAACAGGAACGGGGTCCAGTTTACGTTCCCTTTGAAAGATTGTGCCGAGTCATGCTAGGCCCAGCAGAGCCCACATGACAAGGGCTGCCCTGCTGAGTCATGTTGTGAGGACTCCTATAGTCAGCAATCCAGAAGAGAGCGGGTCACGGTTACAGTAGCCTCTCATCAATGTCAGACATTAAAAAAATATATAATTATGATTGTAAAAAAAATGATATCCCAAATACACTTTTGTCTTTAGCATCCATATTGTTGTTTGTTTTCTGTGGAGTCAAACGCATGCAAGAGGCTCTTCCTCCCTGCGTCTCGTGAGGCACTGGAGGGATTTGAGAACACGGTGTGCTGTGGAGGCTGATGAATGACACACTAACTCTTTCAAAGGACTCTTTCCCAGCATTTCAGTGGCTCGTGCCTTGCAAGGAAAGCAGGTATTGTGTTTGAAGCCAAGAAATACTTCCCCAGAGCCGGAAGAACTGGAAAAGCCCTTCAAACTTAATTGATCTGTTGAGGCGAGAATTTCTCTCTGGCATTACATATGTCTTGCAGTACCCAGTGACTGTAACTGACTCTTAGGAGGATTAGATGCTGGCAGTCAACTTATGTTATAACTTAACCTGTGATTTTTACTGAATACAAACCCATCCTTTCATTTTTTTAAACCCCCTCTCCGGTCTGGGCGCTTCCTGTGTGTTAGTTATTCCAGTGGAGGGCAGCACACGTTAGCTTGATGTAGCAGTTTAATATGCAGAGTCAGGCCAGAGAGGGAACCACATTTTAGGATCTGGGGAAGTTATAAAAGTCATAAATCACATGCATCTTATATGTATTTCGCTGACGGCATGATTTCCATCGTGTTTGATAAGAGTGGAACAGATGTTTTAGTTTTGTTTTCTGGGTGAGCTATACAATTATTTGATATACATATAAATATAGTTTTTGTTTTCTGCAGTGCGAGCGATCGAAGTGGAGTCTATTTATGATAAAGAAAAATGCAAAATCTCAAATAAGTGTGTTGCATCATGGGAAGTGTGCAGACCCCTTTTTTAATAAATAAATCTCCCAGTGTTACAAAAACCTAAAAGGAACTCTTTAAAGTTAGCCTTTGTGTTCCTGTCTAAAACGCTGTGTATAAAAGCACAGTCAGGCACTACTTCAGTCACCACTACAGCACTGCACTTGTTATGCTCACTGTTGTGATGTTTGTTTCTGTAGGTGTGCTGGCTCTCTGGGCCCTGATCACTCACATCATGTATGTGCAAGATTACTGGCGCACCTGGCTGAAGGGACTCAAGTTCTTCCTCTGCATTGGGGGGCTGTTCTTCGTGTTGGCGGTGGTGGCCTTCGTCACCTTCCTCTCCCTCGCCATCACCCAGCACCAGTGTGAGTGCCCTCCGTGCCCCTCCCCTCCGTACCCGCAGTGCGGCGCTCTGCCAGGGCACGCCTGCCAACAAACACACGCCAATTATCCTCGCTAGCAACTGTGGTAGCTTCTAATTCCTCATTAAAACCTCATCATATGATAATACTGTTGCCAAATATACTTTAAACAAACCCCCCAAAAACTAAACAAAATGATTTCCACCACACATTTTTTGTATAGAAACACCAGGCCCTGGGAATGCTGTCTGAGCCCAAGCTGAGGAGATGTCTCAAGAGAAAGGGACTGGTGGTGTTTTGTCACACCGGTCTGTAAATCCTGTTCTGCAGCTCGTCTTTCTAAATTCCTGTCATTCCTGCTGGGTATTAGTATTATTTTTGTATTATCTTAGTGGACACCCTTAATCAGGGTGTGCTGCAACATTTGATGAAGCATAAAAGCAAATATATGCCTGCGCATTTGAATGGGGTTTTTCACTTGACTGTCTGGGCTGGATTACTCAAAATAAAGCCCCTCTCACACTAGCCACACTAAGACAACCCTGCCCTAGTTACGACACCGTGTCCAGCAGGGTCTGGGGCGGGCTCTCTCAGTGCCATTTATTTAGATGTGTCCGATCGGCGGTCACTGAAGGAAGTAGCGTTGGCTTCTGTACCAATTGGAATGCGTCTTGGACTGGAGGGGGCGTGACTTTTCTCCACTTGTCTCCCTTCTGCAGCGTTGACCGATCCCAAGAGCTACTACCTGTCCTGCGTGTGGAGCTTCCTCACTCTGAAGTGGGCCTTCCTGCTGGGCCTGTACTCGCACCGGTATCGCAAGGAGTTTGCCGACATCAGCATCCTGAGTGATTTCTGAAGGAAAAGTGAGACCTGGGGTGAAAGAGAGAGAGAGTGTGAGAAAGGAGACAGGAGATAGGGTTGATGCTGTGAGGGGAGCCTAGGGTGTCCTTGATTTTCTGCCCTTCCCCCCCACCCACCCACTCCTGCGTTGGGCTGTACTTGATTGCCACAGAGACACCAGGGACAGGGCTTCAATTCAGCTGGGTGATCTCCTTTCCTTGATTTTTTTTTAATACATTTCTTTTTGTATAACAATATATATATATATATATATATATATATATATATGGTTCTCCTGTGAGTCACATGTGCTGATTGTTTAGTGCAGATCTTGCTTTGTTTCAGCTTTTGTTCCCCCCCAATCTGTTCAAAAAGGTCCTGTCCCAAGACATGCAGAGTTCAGAGGCGGAAGGATCAGAGTCCATTCTGGTTGTGTTTTTGAAAGCAACAAAATTCTAGATCACCTGACTAATCAACACAATATAGGAAATTAGAAACCCTTCAGTGGATTCTGCTTATAGCAGTGTATTTAATTACACATTTAAAATCACTCACGACAGACTCTGTTACCGTTCTCTTCAAAAATACGTCTACAGATGGACAGTATTTGCTCGATTGATAGACTATTATTAGCCATGTGACATCTGAAAATGCTTGTAAATCGCTTGCAATGATCCTGTATCTCAATGGGCAGTGTCGCTTTGTAACAAGGTAGGAAACAACGTTTTAGCAGTTCACTGATTGCAGACTGGAGGTTTTTTTCTTCTTTTCAGCCAGCGAGGTGTAAGGAGAGCAAAGTCATTGCTTTGACATATGTGGTCACGTTCAAAAGTATTCATGACCCTTGGTACAAATGGACATAAATGCATCATGCTTATATAGCCATTTAGAAAAGTGAACTGTTTCTTTCCTTTCCTCTGTGTGGCTGGGCTCCCCATCTTGTGTGTGAAAGTGAAATCTCCTGGTTACTGTGGTCTGGGTCTGAGGAATCATGTCACACAGACAATGGCTACTGCTTTAGCCAGCTCCCTCTCTGCCTAGTTCAGTCTCATTTGTTTTCCTGATTTCCCTGTGGTGAAAACAGAGATGTACTTTGTTCTGGGTTTGTTTTTTTCCCCACTGATTGACGCTCTTCTAAATCTGCCACACGACACCCGACAGCAAACTGTCGAGTGAGAATACAATTGTATGTAAAAAAAAACAATGTGATGAATTGGAACAAGTGTAAGTCGCCCCCGCTAATGGTGTCTGCTAAGAAATGTAAGAATAATAATAATAATAATAATAATAATAATAATAATAATAAATACAGCCATGGGAGAAGAGTGCTGGGCTGCTCTGCCAGAGGGTTTTGGATGATGTGGGGGGGGCAAAAACATATTCTAGGCTGGATGAGAGCGGGTATCTGTAAATTTGGATTTGGGCATTAAATATAAAACAAAATATGCTACTGTTCTTCTCTGGATAAGATTGTCTGCCAAGGAAAAAAAATATTTTTAAATGTATTTAATATTTTAACTTTTATTTATGTTAGTTTTACATTTTTGGCATTAAAGAGACGAGCAAAACTCAAGTCTGATAATGATTTTGGATTGGGGGAAAAAATAAAATCCACATTATGACGATCTTCCAGCCGGATGTCACTGTAACTGGACTCTCCCCTCCCTGCTTGGCAGAAGACAGTAGATAGGCAGTAGAGAACCCTTCGGGGGATACAATGCAATGCAGAACTGCGGTCGAATACTGTAGGGAATATACTAAATATACCTTTTTTTTTTCTTTCACCTTATATTGAGTCTCATGCTGCCAGACCTACACAGACTACCTGTTAACAACCACTTAATCTAGAGGAAATAAGGTTTTAGTTTGGCTAGTAGTTTCCTCACATGCTGCTTATAAAAATGCCACGTTCTCTGTGTGTCTGGCTGCTGTGGTTTCTGTCATTGTGCAGGACTCCTGGACGTCCACCGGGAGGAGCCAGATAAGCGTGTTTCAAATCCTTGCTGCCTCCAGGGTTGTTGCCAGTGAACGGTGAAGCAGCCCACTTGCTTGTTAGCCGATCGGTGCTTCCTTTAGGGTCACTGAGGTCTGAGGTCCTGTCTATGGGTCCAGATGCCACGAGCAGAGCTCACCAAACACTACTTCAGCCGCTAGGATTTGAACAGATACAAGCTGCTATCAAACCAAGAGCTCAGGCTAAACTCCTAGGCTGGAATATTTAGCACACAGACAGCCACCCCCCCCACACACACACACACAATAATAGAACAGTCTATCCTGTGTTATTCGTGACCCCTTTTGGAGTCTGTATTGAGAAGGAAAGGTTGCCTGAAGCCCAGGTGTACAGTTATGTTAAACAGGCAGTGTTTTCCAGAATTAGGGCACAAGTCGACCATATGATGAGCATCGGGACGCACATGAAAAGAGCCACCTGTTGACTATTTCATAACAAGTAGACGAAATGCACAATGTTTTTTTCCTTTTCGAGACAGGCACTCCCATATGAATGTATTCCTCACTTCCTGTGTGGACAGATTGAGACGTGCCCACCTAAATGCCCCATTCAAGCCCCACCTAAACTGCAATTGTCTGCAAGGGGTGAGGTTAATATTGGGGGAAAAAACCTGGACCTTTTTAGTTTTTTTTTGAAAACCCATGTATAACCTAAAGTTGCTCCCTAGATAAGAACATGAGAATATATAGACTATATCATATTTATTTAATTTGTTTTTGGAGCTTTAATATGTACTATGACAAAATATTAATCACAGAAAATGTAACTCACTGAAAGGTCCTATACTTTCTCAAGCCTGTGAATCTTACTGGAAAGAAAATTAGAAAAATAATAGATGGGCAGTAGTAGAGCATAAGTTTTGTTTTGTTTGTTTTCTCCTTTTTAATCCTACTGGGAATTGGGTCTCAGTTTGCACTTTGTTACTTAAAAGAAGATGACTTCTCAATGTCTGTTTCAGTAGTTTCCCTGTAGCTCCACATGCATGCTTGTCACAAGATATTTTTTAACAAAATTATTTGGTAAAAGTAATGTTGGAAAACATACATTTTAAACTTGCACCTTCTTTGAGTTCATGTCTGTTTATTTTAAACCAGACTCTCTTATTCCATCTCATAGTGCAATTGCCGTATAGATTGTATACTTTAGACCTACACATACAGATAAAACAAAAAGTACTTGTGTAAAATTTTGTGTATGTAACAGTGTATTCAAGAGGAAAAAATAATAAAATATTCTTTTATCATTTAGTCTGACTGTGTTTTGTTTCAAACGTGCTTCGTTTCCCGATTCAAGGTGTTCTAACATGAAACGCATCTCAGGCAGACATTTTATTCCGACTGTCCTATAAAATAACATTTGTCTTTGAAATTAATTGGTTTTAATTTGAAATTATACATGATCTGATCTGATTTAGTATGCGGTTAACTGTTACATGAAGAATATAGTATATTTTGACTTATTTAAATAGAGAAATTCTAAAGTTAGTTCTTAATGCATAATCATTCATTATAACATTACATCTACTATAAAATGTAAAAAAAATAAAAAAATACGTAACTAGGGATGCTACCTCTGGGAAAGCAAGGTGGTTGATACTGAAAATACGAATGACTTAAATGTATGAGGTAAGTATTTTCTGCTTGTGTGTTGTGTGTGTAATACATACAGCTCTGGAAAAAATGCAATGCAAATTCTTCTTAAATCAGCATCTCTACATGTATGGCAGCCATTCCATTCCATTCATATTGTTATTAGGAATTTGGGAGAAATGTCAGTTTATAGTAGTAGTAGTTTATAGAATAAAACACAAATGTTAATTTTACCAAAACACATACCTATAAATAGTAAAACCAGAGAAACTGATAATTTTGTAGTGGTCTAAATTTTTTCCAGAGCTGTATATGGGCGAGTAACACATTATTGCTGTAACATCTGCTTTATGAAAATAAAATTAGCATTTGTTTTTAATTTGCAAGAGTGCAAGACACATTTTGTTTTCAATTTAATATGAAAAATACATTTAATGTATTTTTTTCCCCAAGTAGAACTGTTAGAAATAGGCAAGCTTCATACTGTAGATTCTGTAAAAAAAGAAAAGTATGATAAACCCATTTAATTTTGTAGTATAACATACCAGTTTTTTATTTACAAAATTAACTTAGAATCATTTGCCGGCACAGCAATGGCATTAATAAAAAATAATAAGTTATAGTTATATATACTGCTAAAATACTAAATAATAATACTAAAATAATACTGCATTTAGAAGGATTCATATATTAAACAAGAGGCTAATGATCTTGTCTGAGCAAGTTAGCATGAGAGTTGTCACCATTTTACATGAAAAATGTGAAAGTCCACAGGGGGAATTTAAGGTCTACAGCAGTTTTGACTTTTGGTTGTTTTGTCAAAGAAGCAGCACTTATTATTTTTATATTAAAATTGTAGCAACTAGCAAACCTAACCAATTTATCCTGGTAGCAAAGAAAATTGGCCCAGAAAATGAAAAGTTCAGCCCCCATTTCAGCCAAACATTTCTAGTCAAGTATCTGATTTTAGTTATAAAACACATTGCAGGGAGGATATCTGATTTTGTTATATTGTCCTTATAAATTCCAATACTCTATTACTTTTTTCTTTGTGAATTATCTGTTTTACACAAGTGGAGTGAAATTTAATTGGGAATTGAAAGCTGTACATTTAAGTTTAGTTAATTTCTTCCTGTGTCCCTCCAACCAGCTCATCCTCTGTACTGTACTATCACCACTCCATCAGTGCTGTGTAAAATAAACAGTCTTTAAAGTATATGAGTTCAGTAGGAATGTGATGTAAAAGGTCGCATCTGCTAATAATAATCACTCTGTGCTACAGGTCTGCCCCCTGCCGTAATTGTGGCCCCTCACTTCTAGACCCATGGCGGCGGCCCTGTGCTTAACACAAGATAAGGTACAATTACTATTGATAAAAAACACGTTCAACTGCCTTTTCTGGAAGTGCTGCCGCCTAGTGTTCACTATCAGAATCCCTAAACGAGTGAATTGACCGGTGCAAATTGGAAAGTGCCGTACTTTGAAAACAACATGATAAACAACACGTCTTTTGTTGTAAACGGTTTGAAGTTAGTCAATAAAAAAAAAAAACAGCAACACAACACCAGCGTGTAGTATTCTGATGACATGGAAACTGAAAAATAAACCTGCCGTAAAAAACAGCTCCGTAACAATATATTATTAACGCTTTCAAATATAGAAATGTTATCAAATGTTAACTATATTTGATATATTATAGTGATAATGTTAACACAATTTAATATTTAACAATGAATTATATATTTAGTTATCCACATTATTAGGCCTTCACAGCTGTTTTAGATTATTCATTTTTATATATTGATGCAAAGAAGCATTTATTTTTGAATCCCATTTTTTGAAACTTTCAAATGCATGGGTTATCATCAGACATGTCTGAACTTTGATGCTAAACTGCAAGTCAGAAATCAAATGGCATACTTGAGGGGAGAGGGTCTGCTTTACACCAAGAGAAGCCGTGGAACCACATCAGTATTCACCAAGAGAATGAGGGAAATCTCTGCTCTAATATTATTTTAAACCATTGGAGCTCAGTGCATCTTCTGACACTAACCTGCAGATCCTCATTTGAGTCGGTTCAAAGTTCAGGTATTCACGAGAGATCTTTGCGGACAAAACTCAATTTTTTGGTTTCGTTCTTCTCGTCACTGAACTCTGAGCTTAGCACCCGAGAGGGTATGTGCAAGTTTGTGTTCTATAAGGGGGTCATTAACGTGGATAGATTGAAATCTCCCTATTTGATTTCATGTGTGTTCTCACGCTGAACAACTGATTCAAATCATTGTGGACGGCATGCCAGCATCTGGGTGAGCTCTTCGGATACTTTCTTGTTTTTATTTGTTGTTGTTGCTGTTGGCAACCATGTACAGGAACCTGCAGCTTATAAAACTGGAAGTTGGCAAAGTGCTGGGGAAAGGGGAGTCTGATTACCTTTCTTATGATCTTCGTCAGCCTCTTTTATTTAAGGGAGTAAAGCCTCCTTGCCGTGTTACAGGGATAGTTCTCTGGTCTTTCTTTCATTTCCTCCCTCACCCTATTGATCTTTTTGGGCATGTGGAGCTGTAATGGGAGCTACAGTAGGACACGTGTTCTGCTTTGAGATTGCGTCGCTCTCGTGCTAAGAGCAGATTACAGCGCCCCTTCTCCTGCCCCCCTAGTCCTCCTTCTCCTCCTACTCCTCCTCTTCCTCCTCCTCCACAGAGGTCTGGAGAGGCGTGGAGGGGGTCCTCCAATTATTTTCTGCATAATTAGAGTAATTGCGCTTCTCCCTGCGGTTTCTCCTGCAAAACAAACACACCGAGCGGGGGCTGCTGGTCCCGGTCCCAGAGGAATGTGGCTCTGGACCGTGAGACACAGAACAGATTCTGTGGAGAAAGCGGGCAGGTTTTTCTTTCTTTCTTCTCCTTCCCCTGAGTGCAGAGGTCCAGGGCAGGTGGCTGAAACCAGAAGCCCGTTTTGCAGAGGTGCCCCCTGACTCAAGGACCCGCCCCATTACGACTCGGTCAACAACACAGGGATATTGGCTCCCAGTTGGGAAGAACTGTGGTGCAACAGCAACTTCACTGGCCAAGGTGACTGTCATTCTCCGGTTTAGTTTACCGATTACAAAACATATATATTTGGCTTTCCAGTGAGTATGGTCGATCTAGATCAACTCAATAGACATTTTCAAACCCAGGTTTCCAGTGCACGCATTGTCACATTTTTTTGACAACTCTAGGGATCTCTGGCCGAAGTGTGGATATGTATCTTCATTCAGTTCTCTTTGGAGGTTTAAACATCTCACTGTGTCACAGGCTGCAGAGAAGTACCAGACCTGGGAATGAAGTGTGAATTAGCTACGCCAGCTGCACAGTGACATGGTTTGCAATCTGATCTTTGCAAAAGAACAAATAAAGCAAAGTCAATGACTGAGAGATGCGTTAATGCATGAAACCCCTTTTGTTTGTGGTTTGAAATGCCGGGTTCCACACCATTTCCATCGCTCTGGCGCATTCCTCTCGTACCAAGAGCCATGACAAGTGCGGCTAATGGCCCAAGTCACCGAGGCTCTCTCTGGGAGGGGGCGGGTGCAAAGGCGTGGTTATCAGAATTGCAATGGGGCAGCACCTCAAGCCTTTGGCCTAAGCTGGAGCTAAATCCTCAGGGTCGGCGCACAAGCACTGGCACGGTGGAGGTGTGGGTGACCAACAAGGGGAAAACTTTGCCACCAACTAGCGACTCCTGTGTTGTGGGCTGCTTTATCTACAGCAAGACCTCCCACTGGTGTGAGAGATGAGCTGCAGGGCATTCTGGGCTCACAGTGGTCCCAACTTGTTAGCACTACTATTAACTGTATTCTGTGATACTTTGCCAAGATAAATTCGAATTATGAGCATACACTAGCAGATAAGTGCTGTATTAAAAAAAACTGTATTATCAAAGAATTGAGTCTGACGAACAGTCAGTTGTTTACTGGGAAAACTGGGCTGTTTTACTTAGATATGGAGGAGGGTGTCAACATATCTCTAGTGGGTGCCAAAAGTTTTTTATTTATTGAAAATAACTTTGGCACATTCTCTGACAAAATGAGAAGGGGGAAGAATAAATAGTCAACTCTCCTGAAACAGCGTGGAAGTGTGCGTTGGTAATTGGCCATTCCAAATTGGGGCAAAAAGGGTGGGAAATAATTGTAGATTACATTATGATTATTATTATTTTTAGAAAGTCTGCCAGTCTTTTAGTTAGGTCTGTTTGATTTAGGCACTTTATTTTGAAAAGCTTTCCAAATGTATGCAAATCAATCCCTCTTTATTTATCATCCATGGTTGTGGTTCAGATCTCAAATAAATCACTGGCTGTAGACTGCAAATTAAAGCTAGTTAGTGTTAGTTAGAGTCATAAACCTACCCAAGCTTCAATATTGCACTCTAACATAACCACCCTGAGATATACATTATTTGGATGCCACAGAATGATAGTTTTCCAGCTGTAATACAGAACGCAAAAGAGCAAAAACAGAAAACTGGATCTTGTGCCACAGCTTCACAAGGGGAATTTGCAATTGGATATCATTAAGACAACAACATGTTTTTTTTTCCCCTTTCCTTTCTTCCTCTATTTCTTGTCTGGGGGGGCGCACAATGCAAATGTGTCGATCCCAGTGTTTTCCGAGCGTGGCTGGGTTGCGGTTGCGGTGAGTCGGTCAAGAGTCCTCTGAAGTGAGTAGATAATGACGGGGCTGAGAGGGCCGATTAGCAATCCCTAGGTAAACTCGCATCTGGTTTGGAAGCACATGTAATTGCCGTCCTGACGTTTTACGGCCGCCTGCGGGTTATTTATTGTGGGTTTCTGAGATGCTTTGCTGTGCATTTCGCCTGGGCCGCTGTGGGAAGGGACAGACACACAGACAGACAGACGGTCAGACAGACAGACAGATGAGGTGCGCGACTAACTTTGCATAGCTCGGCGAGAGTGAGCCACAACTTAGTGAGCCTCTTGTGTCAGTGCCTTTGTGTTACCAAAAAGCTGCTCTCCACAGTGTTGTTAAGAGACTCCACCTTTTGGCCTCAGTGAGCCATTTTCCTACATGCAAGGTCCTTTAACGTGTCTCTTTACATTGTGGCTTGGCTTCATTTTCTGGACTGAGGATTTAATCGATCTTGTGGTCACCTGTGGCTGCAGTTTGTTAGCTTCAACCGGTCGTTTTTGTTTGTTTCTTTTTTAACTTTGGGTTTTACTCATTCTTTTAGTCCTGTCCAGGTGCCTCATTTGAACACATTGTATGTCATTTGGAATCATTGTAAAGTTGTTTATTTATTTTTTAAGTTTTTCACCTCCGTACTCTACTTCTTACTTTTGATAATTCAAAAACAAAATTGGAACCTGAAATCCATTGGCACGTGTTATTTTGCATCTTTTACCATCTTCCACAAACTTATTTTAAATGTAATATATATGTTTTACTATTCTTGTATCAGCAAAAGAAGTGCAGTGACTGCATATAAACCAAGGGACCCCATACATCGGCAGTGCTCGCCCTCTAGTGGAGACAAAGGAGCAGGACGTGTGTAGAAATACAATACATTTCTACTCCAAGATTAGTCGGAAATGAAAACGCACACTAGTACAGAAGTACAGTATTAAAAGCCAAGAGAATGGTATTCGAACCATTTTAAAGCTTTTGATATGAATAGCAGGTAGTTTAGTGGGAAAGTGGGGGGGTTACTTACAATTTGCACAGTGTAATGTTCTTCACTTATCTGGAGCAAGTGCTAGAGTTTTCTTTATATTATTATTATTATTGAAAAACAGGTGCAGCTATTGTGTGGATTATTATTCGGACATTATGAGAAAAAAAAAACATGTATTCTGGTACATTTGGAATTGCACTAAATACCTTTCTTTCACGCACATACACCTATCTCAACTTGCAAAATACATTGTAAATACTGCTGCCAGTCACTAAAGCACACAGTTCCTCACAGAGCAGAATGTACCAGAATGTCACCACTGACCTTTGACCCAACTGCATTATCATCCCAGCTGCTGTCAGGGATCCCACAACTATTTTCCTCTAGTTTCAGGCTTTTTACTAAGCGGTCCTTATTAAGAAATGCTTGACGTGCATTTTTTTATGCTTTTAAAGAAGTCTGACTCATTTGCCAATAGCCACGCGAAATCAACACGAACTGCTAACACTTTGATTCAGGACATTGTCAAAAAAAAAAAAACAGCATGCCAACCCAGATGTGAACAAAGAAAGAATCCTCTACAGCGGCATGGAAAAAATCCTGGGTGAACTTAACTGAGGTTAGGCAGAGAATTAGAATCAGTTTAGCCAAACTGATATAGAATGTATCTTTGTTTGAAGCGTTTTAGGTTGGGATGGGTCGGGGGGGGGTTGTCGTTTTAGTTTAGTGAAAGGGCAGGGGTTAGACCCGAGACTCAGACTCAGCCTTACAGAGGGATTTATAATCAAAAGGGGTTTGGCGTTTCCCAGCCCCCATAAAACCCCTTTGGCACCACAGGCAGTGGGCGCACAGGGTAATAACCTGCCCTTTGAAGTGTGGTGATTATTCAATCTGCCGTCGGTTTTGCCGTTTTGTTGGAAAGCATTTAAAGTCGCGTCTCGAAACACTGAAACAGCAGAGCTTTTACTGGTCAATAAAAGGAAAAAGGAGTAAAAAAAAATAAATAAAATTTTTCAGTGAGTTTCAACCCTCTCAATGCAAGATTACATCTCCAGACTGAACGCTTACGAACATGAAACCAGATTGCATTGGTTGGCATTTTTTTTTCATAATGTACTTTAAGAACCCCCCTCCCCTTTAAGGTCAGCATTAGCTAGATAAGTGAGAGTAGTTAAACGGTGCCATGCAAGAATTTAAGGCATCCGAGAGTGGGGAGGGAGCACAAAGGTCCCTTGCAGCCACTTTTCACTTTCCTCAGATCCCTTTTTTGTGGATAAAGAGTCATCTATAATAACAGCATACAATACACAATCACAAACAATAATTAAAGAGAAGAGGCAGGGGTTATTGTCATCTCAATACGGATCTGAGTGTCGTGGCCTGAGAGAGAATAAGAATACTGTCAGGCCTTATCTTTGAGTCCACAGCACAAACAGCAGAGCCGGGGCAGCTGTCAGAGGACTGACGTGGGTATTACTGATAATTATCACACAGAGGAGAGGCAGGGAGGTGGGAGGGGAGACTCTTACCCAGCAAGCTGACAAAAACCTGGCAGTTCAGGACCCATCTAGCCCTGGCCAGTTATGCAACGTTTATTGCATCTGACAGCTGCCAATCTCAAGTGGGGCTTCTGTGCTGGGGCCATTAGCAACTTTTAATGTCCCTCCGTGACACACGGGAGCGTAACATGATTCACAGGGAAACCACAGGGAAGCCGAACCGCCAAGTGTTCCCTGAAGGGGCGCCACTTTCTGGGCGCAAGGCAGCCAAGAAGTCCTCAACACTTCACAGCACCGCCTTCATGGGCCACACCCCCCCAACCACCTGTCTGACCCGCACAGTCCCAATAGCATAGCACCAAGCCCGCACCAACAGACCGGGTCCCCTGACGTGGGGGGTGGAACGCTCTACCAGAGGAATGATGTCACCATAACCAGCTCTCTCACTGTGCCCCCTCTCACACACGCGCCTCCAGTTGCATGGCAGCTCAATCCATTTCTGCTTTTGTTTTTTTTTCTTCAAACTGCCGTCTCTTGAACTCTCTGGAACAGCCAAATCAGAAAAGCAGTATCTTTTCATTGCAGTGGCCATTTTGTGCTGGCCTACCTGCCCTTCAAGGTTTCATCTCTAATCACAGGGAGAGTTTGAAATGAACGGATATGTGCGCGTGTGTGTGTGGGAAGGGTTGGAGTTTCAAAGAATGAAAAGCTACACCCGGAAGGCCAGGCTACGTTTTGTGGTCAGGTGGTTAGAGATTGAGAGGGATCGGCCACACAGGGAGGGGGGGGCATGTCTCCGATTCACCTTTGAAGTTTCAGAAAATGATTTGAGAATAAGGGATGAGAGGGGGGCACTTAACGTCTGATTGCAGACACTGCCTTCCCTGCTCTCCCTCTCGCTCCAGGAAGGAAACAATTGTGTTGATTGGATTTTCATTTGGCTATGACATTGAGAGGCGGAAGGGGGGGTATGGGGGTGAGAAGCGACCCAATTTACACCCCCCACCCCACAAAAACCTCTCCCAGTTTTCCATTTTGTATAATCTGAATCCCCCCCACCCCACAAAAATGCTCTATCACGGGTGAAAGCATACCCAGTTGTGAAAGCAGAGACCCCCCCAAACCCCATCACCCGCATAAACAGCCCTCTTTTGCTGTCCTGGTCAGCTGCAGATTTGATCTTCCTTTTACAGAGCTTGTCATTTCAGTACTGGGGAGAGGGCTTCACTACCATGAAATCCCTTGCTGGCCGGTTTGGCCGTGCTGTCCAACATGAAAACACTCCCTTACGCATACACGCACGCACACACACACACACGAAAACTATAAAAGTGTACTGGTGATAAAACATACACAGCACAAAGTAAAGGCCGGTACAGAGTATATAAGCCACAAGATACGTGGTGAGAAGGAGGGTGCGGATGCGAGACATTCCTTTTCTTGCTCTTGTGCAAGGTTGCTCGCTCGTTAGTATGCGTGTGTGTTTGTTTGTTCGTTTGGTCTGGTATGACGCATTACTTTGGGGAATCTACCCTGCACTCAGTGTCCCGGGACGGGGTCTGGCCTCTGCCTCCTTCTTTGATGTTGCCGTGTCCCAAGCAGGGAACCGGCGCTCTCAGCAACGCAACAAAACAAAACAAAAAAGGTAATGGCACACTAAACGTTCCCCCCCTTTGTGCCACTGATTTTTAATACAAACTAAAGACCCACTACTGTCTTTAATAAGGCCTATGCGAATGCCCTGATCAGTGCTGCCCTAATGGGAACGGCAAGCCCCCTTGTTAAAACATAATGACACGTCTTTCATAGCCCACTCAGGGAGGCTTGGAGGGATGCCAGGGCCAAGGGATTATTTAAGAGAAAAAGCAAATGGGGGAAAAAACAAGAGTGATGTGATGTGATGTCATTTCACAAGCAGGAGGAACGAGCACACGAGGGCCTGAGCTCGGTGATGGGGGCCACGTGGTGAAGGGCGGCAGTATAGGCTAGCGATGCACCACGACCTGTCACCTGGGACTGCGCTTGCATTGCATTGTGGGGTTGGGAGGCCAGAGTCCTTGCGCTGGTTGTAATACAGCACAACTCCGCACACACACAACAACAAAAAGGCAACTGATTCATATTGAAATATAGTATTCTGATGATGAATTTCTTAGCAGACACCACTACCACTATCAATAACACATTTTATCATTACATTATTTATGCCTAATATAGTCCTGATTATTATTATTTATTTCTTAGCAGATGCCGACTTACAAAACATATGAGCATTATACAAGTGCAATACAGTCTAGAATTACAGATCAAAGCATAGTACAAATTACAAGTTCAAAATTACATAAGTGCATACGTGAAATATACAGTTAATACAAGTTCTACAGCCTAGATTTGTGAGCTAATAATTTCAGACAAGGTGTGAAGTCATAGTTAATAGCTCAGGGGAAAGGTACATAGGGATAAACAATATAAACAACACGAGTAGGAGCTAATATAGTCTTGATTGAAATACTGTAGACAAGAGAATGGTATAAAATGAGGGTTCTCAGCTTTTTCTGTCCAGGAAACTGTTTTACTCTTTAATGGAGTATAAAAGTTTTAAAGAGACAGTAGGTAAGGACGTGATAAATAATGTAGTGAATCGTTTTTTTTTGTGTGTGTGCACTTGTCTGGGATACTCGTGGTTATTTTGAAAGAATTAATCAAGCTTTTTTTTTAAGCATAAATAATAAAAATGCAGAACAGTTTGCTTTGATGATGATTATTTATTATTATTATAATTTTTTAAACGATGCTGGATAATTTATTAATATGGGTGGGAAGGGTGGCACGCCAGCCCACATTCTGACATTTTGCTTCCACCAGGGACGTTCGTTATTTATTTCTTGATCCAACTCTAATTGTGTCTGCAACTAATACATATTTTCATTTCTTTCATATGCTACTGCTGCTGCTATCCCTATTTCTCTATTACCTAAAAATCTATCTACTACATATAATCAATCAATATTATACCCATCCTGGCCACACCAAGACATCAGTCCAGGAATCTAGCCCAGATTGAGCAATATTAGAAGTGTGCCATAAACTGGTAGAAAAACATTGGAATAAAATGGAAAACTGGGAACAGCTCGATTGTTTCTGATGTTATTATTAGAGCTGAATAAAAAGTTCCATCGGAAATTAGTCACATATCAGTGAAGATAAAATTCATGTACACGTCGGCAGTTCTTTTTTTTATTCTTCTGAGCTGCAAGATGTTACTCACTGCCAAGGCAATGTATTGCAACTATGATTCGATTTGAGGATGGCCCTGAGTTGCACCACTGCACAGTAAACTGTAGATGTGGCTGCGTGCTTGACGGCTCGCGTTGGACGGCTTGCTGAAATGAACAGGGCCTCTGTTGACGGGGTTAAATACAAAAGAAAAGCGTCCGATCTGCCTCATAGCGATTTGGTTTATAAGAATCTACCAAAAAAAAAGGAGAACGCAAAAAAAAAAAAAACACATCTTGAATCAGTAGAGAAACAGATGCTCGCTTTGACATTAAAAAGGCTTTTGAAAAAGGCAGCTTCAAAATGATTTCCGAAGCACTTCCGCAAACGCAGAACAAAGCCCACAGATATTTAAGCAATATCCATCGCAATTTACTGTTTTATTTACAAACTGAAACACATGTCTCTGTCAAAAAAAGAATCTCTCTCTCTCTTGTTTTTTCCACTGTTTTTTTTCCTGGATTTGTTGTTTCATAAGAGCAAGGGAGGCTATTATTAACCAGTTCGGCTGCAGCCCTGCCAAAAGATGCAGGAGTTGAGCTAAAGGTTTTAAAAGGCCGCCCACAGAATCAGACTGGCTCCTGGGCCACAAACAGACACCTGAAAGCTTTTAATATGTTCACCAGGCAAACTTAAAAAACAAAGGGATCTGAATTTCCTTCACGTTTGAAGCACGTCCAAAACGAAGAGTCACATGATTGCACTGTGATGTTAACGACTTTTGTGTGTGTGCGTGCAATAGAGGATAGCGTATATAAAAGGTCTGTATTAGAGATGGTTTTAAATTAATTTTAATGGTTTGTTTTCTTGTATCATTATTCATATTGTCCTTTAGTTCAAATTAATTATACTTAAATGTGCAGAATTCCCATGCATCTTTGCAAGTAAATTCGAAATGCCCCCCTACGATCCACTACCCCCTGCTCCCACCCAAGGCCTAATGCAAGTCCCCTCCATGTGATTGCAATTAGCTTTCCTAATCATCTCATTTGCAAACAAATGTGTCTGTTGAAAGTGGATACAATAGTTTAGTCTAAAATAAACACCTGCTTGCCAGCCAATCCCAGTAGCCTTTTGTTTGCCTGTTATTGCAGGTTAATATAGGGCCTGGTCATTAGTTTGCCCCCGCCCAGCACCGTGTAAATAAGAGCCTTCAACTACATGCTCCCGAGACTCCACTTAGCTTTGGGCTTAGCCTAGACACAATCAGAAGCTGCATCTGCTATCAAGAATCACCTGCCTCACATCTGTCCCGCCAGACAGCACTGTCAAAATGGTGATTGACGAGCTCCTTCATTCACTACTGTTCTGCTGAGTAAAAGTCAATACGTTGCCTTCGATTATTGCTTCAGTATCCGGTTCAGATCTTCCAAGGCGTAATTGTACCCGACTCCTGCAGTACAGAAATAGGTATATGAGACTGGGGTACCTTGCTAAGCAGCCCAAAAGCTAAGGATGTCACACTGCGGACTGGCGCGCGGCTTTGGCAGGATATGCTAGTGCTATGCGTGCAGGGCCGCAGGAGTTAACATGCCTCTCGATGCGTTCCAGAAGGGAGGTTTGGCTGCAAACCCCACTGGGACTGCAGGCAGACTGCGATACAAGCCCTGGGCTTAAACACTGTAATCGGAGCCATCCCAGGATATCGGCTAAATTACACATGAAAGCAGCGAAATTTGGGGGAAGCTTGCATACCAAATATTATTATAAATTACGGCCTAATATCGAGAGATAAGTGGAGGAACAGAAATAACACAGGTTAGCACGCAAAAAAAGGAGAGAAAGAAAAAAGGAAAATTTGCAGCCAGAACGTGATTCAATCCAGGGTAGAGCATCCCCCCCCCACCCCGCCATCTCCCTTCGCCCATTCTCACAAAGATGACAACCAAGGCCCACCCCACCCACCACCTCTCACCCAGCTAGTCTTCTTCGTTGTCGCAATCATCTCCACAAGAGGAAATTGAACAGTTTGAGTCTGAAACCACAAAATGGGCTTTAATTGCAGAAGAGTGGAGAATTTCAACCCCCTGGCTTTCATGTCGGGGGAGCTGTTTTCAAGGCCTGGTCTCTCCCCATCTGTGCAACGCTGGAGTAATTAAAAGTGCGGTTCCCCAATACTGAAACCTACCGCCTCTGCCAGCCCCCTTTCTCCATTAAAAAATAAATAAATTATAAAAAAGAAATCTGGTCCCATCTTTCTGTTTTACCAGCAATGTGTTTCACTCACGTTTTGGGTTGTCAGCAATGTTTCTCTCTTTCTTCTTGCCCTGAAGAGGTGGAGACTATGGTTTGACAAAGGGAAGTGGAGAAACTCCAAAAACACACACTTAGAAGAAAGGTCCACAGTGATACATAAAAAAAAAGAAGAGATTAGAGGAATAACCTTTGTGCCATGGTTCTGGAGTGACTGTATGGACTGCACTGAAGGGTTGACACTGTAAAAGCAGTTATTGCTGGACTTCTTGTGGTTCTTGTCATTGGTATCTTCAGCAGATCCTTTGTTTTTTTTCCCCTTGTCTAATCTCTGATCACAGACAACTCCATTTCATGTGGTTCCAGAGCATTCAGCTGGGGGCAGTTAGAAGCTTTATAGCATGCATCCGATTAAAATCAGAAATGTCAACAGAAGCACAACTGAGGATGAAATAAAGGCAAAAGAAAAAAAGAGAGGGACAACAAGAAAATAAAACAAAAAACAGGGAGGATAGCACCCAATTTCCCAGGCACCACCGTCATCTGACAGTCTTCTAACCGAACTTACACAGTTGCTTGACAACCGGGAAAGTGAATTCTCCAGTGAATTCTCTTTCTATTCTGGACAAGGTGAAGTTCTTGCTGAAGACCTACTCTGGAGTTAGGGAGATGAGGGAAGGACAGGTGGGAGTGAATCCAACTGACCACACCACACCAGGGAGGACGTCCACCATGTTCCTGGCTCTATCCAGAGAAAGTGCTAATAAACGACCAAATACATAGATTGAAACCATGTTCTTCTGTAATTCACATTATTTAGAAACGTGTGAAGCGACAGTGTGAAATTTAGTCAATACCTTCACTCAGCTACAATGTTCACAGTTACCTACTTCACGTTTACACTCCCCCCATTTTAACTGATCTCTACAGTTTTCTCTAGGCTGAATTCAAGTCTCCAACAGACTTGGAAAATGTGTAATTGTCACATAAGTATAGTTTAATAAACAAACAAATCACCAAGTCCTACTGCTTCAATATTATTTGGTGATTCAATGTGATAAAACCATTTTCCTTTACAACAAACAGAACTCTGCACAGTGCAGTTGAGTATTGTTCCATGCCATCTGTCATTTATTTATTGTATATATGTATACATTAAATCAATTTATTTTCTTTCCAATTTAATTTGGCTGCCTGGGGCGTGCGTATGAGTATGAAGTGCCTTCCTGTATCCAGATCTCTGCCCTCTCCTCTGTGCCTCGCTGCCGCGGGGTCGGCCTAGAAACCAGGTCGTCAGGGCCTAATGTAATCCTGACATTTCACTGAAGAGAAGCAGCCGACAGACTCCTTGATATCCCTCAGTCGAGAGACATGACCACTGAAGGCAGAGCCAGAGACCTGAACTGCTCGAATCAGTTTGGGATATTGTTGGTGTGACCCAGGCCCCCTGATCCCTGTCAACTTATCACAGCACCCCCCCACCCCCCATCTCAAATACCCCCCGCCTGCCCTCTTGTATAAATATCCCACAGGAAGTGCAGTTACACCAAGGGAAATGGATCCCAGATGTGATACGTGTCCCAGTCCCAAACTTTAAGGTGGGGGGATTTTTTTTCCTTTCTTTCAGGAATCAGGCAATCTGTGGACTCCAATTTGTACCAACGTCTATGAAAGGAAAGTTGATCCATGTGCTGTCCATGCTGTGGCTTCAACTACTGAAGAGTATTTTCAACATGCTATAGTATATATATAATTTAATGATTCGTATTTTCAAGGTTTGCCATGTAGAACAGCTTATGCACAGAGATTTCTCTCAAGACATGGGAGTCCTGTCTATATGTTTGCAGTAAGCACCAAAGGGAGCAGACCCCAGCATAGCACTATCTGCCAAAGAGATAATGCATGTGCACCAAAACAACATGCACATGGCGACCCCAGAGCCATCTACACCTACGGAGACCATCATATATGTGACAATGCAGCCACGCGACACAGCACTATCGAATTGCTTTTCCCGGTTAACAACGGAGGGCCTCGTGCAGACTTTTACAGCATGGCTGCTGAAGTGTACAGGGAAAACTGGGTCATTCCACCATATTTCTGGGAGGGCGGATCTTGGCCTTGCTCTGGTGTAATCAGAATTGAAGTGAAAGAGCTTTAAACTAGTTTCCCCGTTTGTTTTCCTAATGGCAGAAACAATAGCTAGCCTCCCCTTTCGCACAGCAGTACGAGCTATTTTAGGATTTTACAAGCTGCAGGCCCTTGTCCTAACGCCAACACCAGGTGCTAGAAATAACAACCTTCATTTTTCTTTTTCTTTTTTACCTGATTTCAGAGGAAATCTGCCTGGACACACATATGGAGTTAAAATTATATTAAATACGTGGGCTTTACTGCTTCAGCTGCGCAGCTCACAGTGCCTGAAATGGATCAAACTGCTGCAAAATAGGAGTATTTATCTCCATCACTGTTGAGGGATGCAGGCACCATTTATTTAGGTGTGGGGTAAACGGAATGTGTTTGTGTGTGTCTGTGTGTGTGTGTATTGAAAGCCAGTTCTGCACAGAGAAGACTGGCTATAAGGCATTTTGTTGGTATCTTGACAAATCCTCGTTTGCCCAGATTTCGTGATACATTTTTAAAGGAATGGGTGCAGGAAAGGTTTAACTCCATCAGTTAGAGAAGTAGCATCCAAGATGAGTTCAGACTTGATTGAAAACAGACATTGACAGAATATTGAAGCAGACGAAAAAAGGGACAAAAAAGGGACTACAAAGAAGGGTGCATCACGACACCAGTAATTTGTGTATACACTGTGCTCACACTACCTGTTTTACACCTTGTCTTAGAAGGCTGTACCTCGTTACCCCAATGTTTGTATGTATAATGATATACATCAGTAAGTAAAAAAAATATATATATATTTATACATTTTTGCGGGGGAAGTAGCCTCTGACTTGAAAATGTAATTTTCCAACATCCTTGTACAGAGAGTCAATATGAGTTGTGTCAATGGAAATACACAAGCTCAGTTCAGCAAGAGAGGAGTCAAAATCCTCTCTATTCGACGGTGGGGCTGCCCTAGACTCGTGTCACAAGTTTTTAAAGCCCTATTTCTTTTTATAGGTCTCATTTTCCTTGCTTTCCACAGTACTTTGTTTAATTAAGTTGCAACGCTTTTACGCACTGTGGTCGTCTGCTGTATCCCTGCAGCTGTTAAGTTCTTAAAAATGCGTTTTCATTGAGAAAAATCCAGCACATAAACGCTGTTGTTGTTTTCAATCTCCCTCAGCAATAGCGCTGAGGTTTTTCAGTGTCTGCAGTTAAAAAACATACAAAATAAAATCGCACACAAACCTCCCTACGTTTACAAAATCTGCCAATTAATTGCTCAGGCTGTTACATGAGTGTGCGTTGTGTGTTGTTTTCGAAGGCTCCCTTAGTTGCCATTGACGAAGACAATTGTTTTGAACAAGAGTTGCCAGTGAGTCTTGTGGAGCTGAGAAGTTCCAGATCCGTATGCTTTGTTCTGCGTTTTATACTCCAAATGAGCACAACTGACATTCTGAAGTCACTGAAGTCTTTCTGTGCTCCTATTAAAAATGATTAACCTTTCACTTCTGACTTTCATGATGATCATATTACCTCACATAGGGTATTGGGGTATTTTTTTATTTAAGTCCAGAAGGTTTCCCAACAAAGGGACAGGACTATTGTTTGAAATTTAGTGGTGCACAAATATATCGTAATGAGTGATCAAGGCCGGAGCCGTGGTCTGCCTTTGTGCAGTTAAGTCAAAACAGACTATGGCAGTAGTGCATTGCAAACAACATTAAAGGCATGATCCAGTCAGGCGCTTCCCCCCCCCCCACCACCTCTCTCCTTGGATTGATTTTGTTCACATGAACTGACTACATTTGCAAACAATGGCATATTCAAAACAGTTACCGGCCCGAGGTTTGCCGTCAAGACTGAAAATCAAAATTCAAAAGTCTATGCGCTCTGGCTCTCGACTCGTTCGTTCCTCAGGAATGTGTGCAGGGTTTCTGAGTGTCCCACAATCTCCAAGGACCCGGAGGAGGACAGTGGTAATGAAGGATATCTCCTCAGAGCAATGAAATGGAGAATTGTGTTGCTTCAGATGCAGGGTGTGAATACTTTGGACTCCAAACAGTGCATTATAAGTGTAGGATTTTAGCAACATATGCACTACAGACCTCTTAAAAGCCACAAACTCACCTCACCATTTATGTTGCCATCGAGTTTAAATTTAGTTCAAAATTAGCGACTCCGACGTCTGTCCCTTATTACAAGTGTTAATTGATTCCATGTCACAGCGAACTCTCTCCATGGCCAATCAAGTCCCTTGTGCATTGAAGACGAGTGAAGGCATGATACAGTCAGAGGTGTGGGGCAGTGGGGGGTAGTTTTTGATTTCATTGTGGGTTTCACTTTGATGTGGAAAGGAAGAGGTTAATTTAAGCCCCTTACCCCCAGAAAACACACACACACACACACACACAAAATCAGTGTTGCCGAAACATTATGTCATGTCCTTGACAAGGAAATGAAATGTGCAACATCAATCAGCCTGTGTCCGAGAGATCAAAAGGATCCCGACACTCAGGCATCTGGTTCTGTTTGGGGATTTTTTGGTCGGGGGGGTAGATTTTTTTCCCCTCTTCTCTGAGCGAGGGCCCTCCATGTTTTTCCTGTTAGGCATTCCTGTGCGTTTCCATGACAATGGCACGCTAGGTGAGATACGCACTGCTCTCCAACCAAACAAAAGCTCTCTTCAGACTGGCTTCGAGCAGGCAAGACAGATGCTCGGACCCCCCTCAGTGGAGATCCCCCCCCCCCGGGTCCCCTGCCCCGACACCCAGTGCATATTTACCTCACCCAAACTCTTGCTCGTCTCCCCTTCCCCCTCACGCAACCCCACCCAACCCACGCGCCTCAATGTGTTCGTAGCACTTTCGCCCTTCATCTCTCTTATGGAAGACATTATGGCCCCTTAACACATTGCTTATGTAGCCGATCTGAGGAGAACCTGAAATAAGTCCAATGGCTGGTGCTTCTCTGTGTGTGTGTGTGTGTGTGTGTGTGTGTGTGTGTGTGAGTGTATGTATATATAACAGCCACATGTAAGAACATTCCTCAAGTCCTCGCCGATGGAAATATTTAGACTGGGCCCTAGGTTGAGCGTGCCGTGCAATTCAAACAGGAGGAGGCCCTTCTCAGCACATTGCAAGAGTATCTCCAGGGGGATTCAGACTCATTTTGACTGAGACACTTTTGTTGGGGGGGGGAGCTAAATAAAAAAGATCTCTTACATCTCATGCTTGCTCTTTCGTTAGATTTTTTTTGTAAGCAACCTACGCAAATGCAAAACAGCACAACGCAACGCTGGACTGCGTAACCAGGACATTTCAACGCCCTTTGCTTCTCGTACGATAAAACGAACTGAACTACGAAGTCAATGCGGACGAGTGACTCGGGAACTGGGAAATGGATTTGCCGTTAATTCTGACTCCCTCAGATTGATGCTCCCCCACCCACACCCACTTAATTCCTGACCCCTGAGTCTGTGCGCTTGACTGTGTCACAAATACACATGCAGTACATTATGAATTCTCTGAGGGAGGAACTGTAAAAAAAAATAAAAAACAATTGCCATAATGTTGTTGTTTTCTTCCCTGTACTTGTTTTGAATTTTGTAAGCACATTGGAGAATGGATTCTGCAGATACAGAACACAATTACTAAAATTGCCATTGGATAGCATGCATGACTCACTTTATTAACATACTTGTTAAACCGGACTCATGTGGCGTTTCTTTAAGAACTCCATCCAGATTGTGACGGTTTAAAATTAATCTAAAAAATAGGAAGGAAATCCACAAATACACCAGTGATGACACACGGACAAACACTATGGGAAAACAGACTTATCTGCAGTGGTGTACGGCGCACAGACTCTCCAGAGAGCCGCAGCAGAAGTTAACAGGCAGAACTCAAATGCCATGGCGTACACCTCCAGTCTTTGACAGCTGTCATCAGCACTTGACTGTTTTTTTATTTTCAGGCCGGATCTTCCCAAGAGATGGGAGCTATGTAGCTACATAGGCCCCGACCAGGGAATAGCTTCAAACACCTGATAGATGGCACAGATGGACTGAAAAACATCAAGTGTGTGTTCAATGCTTTCTAAGTATCGGGGCCAAAAACACTGCCAATCTGCACAACTGAGCCTTATCCTTATACTTCCAAATAAGTTTATACAGTTGGTATGTCTGTCACTCAAAGAGCAGAAGAGCAGGAGGAGGAACAGATAGGAGTATGTGTGTGTGTGTGTGCTATTTTTTTAATTTAAATTTTTTTAAGTCCTCACACCTGCATGTCTTGCATATACCTGTGAAAGCCAACATCAGTGACACATTAAATAAAACAATCAAATAAAACAATCCTACATCTTAATCATCCATTTTGAGCCAATTTAACCAAATTTAAAAGGATCCCCCTTTAAGAAGCTAACTGGAAAAATACACACAATATAAGCTGCTTCTCATTGGAGGCAATACAAGAAATTGTACAGATTCAGCACTGCAAATCGTATTGTTTACCAACATCAAAACCAAGAGTAAGGAAACAAAACAAACTCTACAGCAAATAAGAAAAAAATTAGGCCAAGTGTAGAAGGACTTCAAAATATTTTCATTTCACGCACCTGTCTCTGTATTCACTGAACACACAGTAGGAGACCCAAATTATGCCCTATCCAGTTTTAGTGTCTACAGGAGCTGGACCTGGGCAGGATCTCACTGCCAGTGGGAAGCTGGGAGTTTCTCTTCACAATGTCCGCTCTTTCTGATCTGCACCTGCTTTGCTGCAGTGTTCTTTGGCTGTAGGGGGTTGGGGTGGATCTGGCCGCCCTGCCCCGTGGCTCCTCAACACCTCAGCAATGCTGCTTTGTGGCCTTTCCCGGCCTCAGGATTGACAGAACTCAGCCAAAGACAACCTGGGCTGGGCCAGAGGGGCAATATGAGCCTACAGCTGACTCACTTGGACTAACACACACAGAAAAGCACAGGGAATGAAGATCTGTGGCCAGGTGCACATAAAAATGTAAATTAAGTTTCCCCTTATGTTTCTACTCGGTACATTACTCCATGCGCTACTCCATTTATTCTTCTGCAGAAAAATACATCTCTGAAAAATAACAAATCACAATCATGGCGAGGAATATTCCACTTCATAAACTAACAGATGTTATTCTGAATTAACAAATCCCTTTAGGAACAAAGTTTATTTAATTATTTATTTAGGATGGCAAAAGGTCACACACCTTGTATTCTTGAGAGCATTTTTTTCTTAATTTCTTTTTTGTGAATCTGCATTTCAATTTCTGCATTTTCAAGTTTTTTGTTTTGTTTTTCACCCTTCAGGGTTTTGCCCGCCTGGCCAAAAATCGGTGCCACCTGGCCAAACAAATGTGTGAACAGGCAAAAAAAAAAGCACAAGCACACAGGCTCCGTCCCCCCGGTGTCGTTCGCTAAATTCCCCCGCTCACTAAATCCACTCGCTCACCCACTCAACAATTTGCCAGCACCCCTCCCCTCCGCTCACTCGGCAATCCGCCGGCACCCCGTTGGCAATTAAGTAAAAGACCGCCATGCCTATGCTAATTTCTGCAGGAAACTCTGCCCTTTATATGGTAGTGTAAGATAAATCCTGTGCACATTTTACATGTTTAAATTTCACTATGCAGGATGTTATCAATGTCTAAAGAAAGCAGTGCTGTATGAATGAGTATTGTAGCATAATGGAATCAGTCCCGCGGCATTTATGTGCCGTATTAATTTAGACACAACAGCTGTCTGGTTCAGTATAATTGTCCAAAAGACTGCTGGGGTAGGGTCTGCAAACTGACAGGACAATTGGAGACAGGGCTCATTTTTAAAGTGGCCTCTTAACGAAAATAAATGAATACATACATTGAGGGTGACCAAATCATGTGCCCAGTTTCCTTTTTAATGAGCAAAACTGATGGGATTTCGTCTACGGCTCAGACTATATGAACAGATGATTTGTCATTGCCAATTAGGCCAGGAAAGAGTTGATGTATTACAAAATAAAAACAATAATATAAAAACAATGAAATACTATTTAACTTCAACTGCCTCCAATTCAGAATAGCAGATAATTAATCTATGTACTTTTATTTCAGTCCAGAGGCGGATGGCCTATTCTGGCTTATACACAGGGACAGTGCTTTGTGGTGATGTGCTGTCTCTAGCAGACTTCAATGCAAGTATCCTGTCGAGTTGAAAAGTCCCCCTTTCTGCCACCAGCAAATGAATGGAGCCAGAGTAGACCACTTAACAAGGGGGTGAGTAAGTGTAATTCTTTACAGCTTAGGACGTGTTTACACTAAATGGCAGTGTGCATCAAATAGTGGTTTACAGCATCACATCCTAAAACAGAGTGGCGGTTCCAGATGCTAGTGTATTTACTGTCTCCTTGCCTTTTTGAACCATTCCTCGCAGTTGATGTGTTTTTAGTGGCTGCCTCTAGGCCGTAAACACGCCGAGGTTTCAGCTAGGCCTTGGCTGGTGGCTGTGTTGCCTTGGTGACTTCGCTGAGGTCGAAGTATTTGCAGCGCTCGCGTACCACACCCACGCCGAAGACTTATCCAAACTCGGGAGCGTCGAGCCAAACCAGGGCTTCAGAATGTGACAAACAAAATTCACTCTGGCTTTTACGCAGGGTTTTTTCTTCTCCCACCCCCCCCCAAATCCCTCAAACAGAAACTGACAGGAATAGCCCTGGTTGCTTGGCGTTCCCTTATACACACAGAGCCGAGGCAGACGGAAAATTGGATGGACTAGGCTGGATCCAGCGAAATAAATTGTGGGTGACAGACCACAGGGTTGTGTGCACCTTGCCTAGGTCTCCACTCAAATCCTACTAGGCCACCCTCAAACGATTCTTTCCAAGTGCTGTGTAACTGAGTTCGCTGTCTACACAGGATTCACAGCTTGGCCTGTTTGATCTGCCAGGCAGCCTCAGAAAATAAACTGCACATAGAGAGACAGAAATCAAATTCAGTCCAACCACGTGGAGATTAACAGTCTCCTAAACCAGCCAGGGGATCCGATTTTTCCCCTGCAGTGGGCTGTGGCAGACAGGGCAGTGCTGGCATTGAAGTTTTTTACTGTGCAAGACAGAGCGAGGGGATAGAAAGGTCTATAGGTGCAGTCTAAATAGACAAGCTTTGTAGTAATTGATAGATGTTCTGAGATGCAAAACTCTTTGTATTAAAGTATTTCTTCAACCTTTCCTACAGATTTGAATGACTTCTGTTGTGTTTGTTGACTGCCTTGACTGACACCTTCAAACAAGATGAATTGCAAAGGGTTTGAGCAGAATTAATGCAGTTTAAATCACAGAAGGGAAGTAAGCAGTGAACGTTGCGCAGTGTGGGAATTGAGTTAACAGTAAAACAATAAAGAAATATATTAAAGAGAAGATAACTTATATGATACAGATAGGATGGCAGCAGTGCGGAACACTGTGGCAGTCAAAAGGTGAATAGATTTATTATGTTTACTTAATTCTTAAAAGTGGTTGCTCCTCATCGCAGACCTCCCACTCGCTGGTAAATGAATATGACAGGCAACAGATTAGTGGATAGTGGAAAATCAGGCCTATGCATTTAAATCCTCCCTTTCTGCACAGCACAAACACTGGCAATGGAAATAATAGCAGCTGATGATACCAAGGGAAGGCACACACTTTCAAATATCCATAAGCCCCATGTCACTGTCAAATAAGATTACGATTGACGGCTTCCCCAGTTGATTTTGGAACTACTGGAGAAGGCAGACCCAGCTCCAGGGAAACACATACAGCTCCTGTTTTCTGTCAGCCGGGGAATCGCAGCATTTTCCCAGCATGGTTAGATCTGTTCAGTGGCGTTGGTGTGTGACCAAGACGAGAAAAAAAAAAAAAAAAAAAAAAAAAAAAAAATATATATATATATATATATATATATATATAAATACATACATTCAGGCGGTGATGTAATAACATGCTGCCCCCGCTTAGTGCTAATCATGAAAATCACTGAGCTGATCGCGCTTGATTCGGGATTGGCAGTGTCACGGCGGTGGCATCAGACCATGGCAACGAAAGAAAATAAATAAATAAATTAAGATGGCTTGGCGAGAGCCTGATCGTGTCTGGCAGAGTACTACATGATTTCATCTTTTGGGTCATTTTATAATTTGAAATGTGGCCAGAGTGTGCCTGAGCTACAAACAGCTACAGGGCAGGTCATTTTCAGTTGTAGTCGTAGATACATGGTTGTTTTGTTTGCATGTTTTGCAGTGTTTAAGAAGCGCTTCATCCACGATCCCAAAACACGCTACACCTTGTGGAGCAAGCAAAGTGAGAGTGTGGTTTTTCGGGTGAAGAGTCTGGAGATGTGATGTAAGAGTTAAGATTAGAAATAATGAGTTGCACATTCTGCCTGTCTATTGATAGATTTTATACAGCATGGAAATCCTTTCCTAAATGATTACTACCAGTCCCACCACTTTCATCTCTGGAAGAGCTTTTATCTGTCTCTCTCATAGCGGAGGACAGCTCACCTGTGTCTTCCATCTGTTTGACAGTTGAAATGATTGTGTAATTCATATCATTATTATTGCTGGTTTTCATTATTTTGTATGGGGGCGCGGGGGTCATTCTACTACTGCATCCCCTCAGATCACACTGTGTAAGTCTGCAAACTTCCAACAAAAAAAATAAAAATTATATAAAAGTGTGTTCTGGCAATGAGCACTGAACAGAGGTAATCTCCCCCTAGTCAGAACACTCACTCTTTCCTCACTTTGGCTAATTTGCTCTTAAACTTCAGTGATTCTCTGATTTGGCCTTTTTCTAACTCTTAACTCCATGCCAGGTCCCCTAGTAAAACATAGCAAATGTGAAAAGCCTGGTGCAAACTCACTACTGCTTTACAAGACTTAAGGCTTCCGGACTGTAATGACAAATAAAAAAACTAAAACAACTTGAGGCTTGTAGTCAGGTTGCCCCCCGCACCTCCCGATTAAAAAACTAAAGTTTTGATTTTGTCAAGCCTTGGCAGAGGAAAGGGTTCGCAAGCTTCTGGTCCTTTTCGCAATGTGAGATTAACGAACATAAGAACACAAGAAACATAAGAAAGTTCACAAATGATAGGAGGCCGTTCGACCCATCGTGCTCATTTGGTGTCCATTAATAATTAAGTGATCCAAGGATCCCATCCAGTCTAATTTTAAATGTTCCCAAATCGTCAGCTTCAACCACATCGCTGGGGAGTTTGTTCCAGATTGTGACGACACTGTGTGTGAAGAAGTGTCTCCTGTTTTCTGTCTTGAATGCCTTGAAGCCCATTTTTCATTTATGTCCCCGAGTCTATGTGTCCCTGCAGATCTGGAAAAGCTCATTTGAATCAGAACATCAAATACGAGCCATCCTGAATGCCCAATCTCAGAACACTTCTTCATGTGCATCTGGTAGACGCAAGATGACCCCCGACAAACAAAAATGTCAGAATGGTCAAAACTGTTGTGAAGGGGCAGACGGGTCCAATTCCCAATTTCATCCGTGGTCCTGTTATGCACTCCTCCAGATTTAAGCGACGGCTGTCGATTTTCGTTATGGCACAGCCGATCAGAAACCGTAGCGTGCCACATTTGTTGCAATCTGTGCTCTACTGGCAGAGGGAGAGTTTGGCCTGTCCACTGCGGCACATGTGCTGTAACACTTCAGGCCATCGATGGCACAATTAGCAGCGCCCTCACCTCCAGAGGGGAAGGTCATGGGGTCAAAATCTGTTCAGGGTTTCCTAAAGTGGAGTGCAGTGGATATGAGAAGTGACAAGGCACTAGCCTCGCCCTGTAGTTGACAGCTCTGGATGTAACACAAAGAGACGCTTGTAATAAACAGGATTAATGCGGACCCACTCCAGAACACCTGAAAACACGAGGAAAGAGGCTTTAATTTGCATATTCAACATATTGTCTGTTTCCACATCTTATTCTTGTAGCTGAAGTTGAACGCCAGATGTGCAAATATTTTTGGGAAGCTCAGACGGGAACCTAAGAAAGGGAATGGGTTTTAATTCTGCAATCGGTTGCATTTCCTGTCTGTTTACAGGATATGACCTGGTTCAAGGGTGAACGATTATTAGAAGCCAGGTTTTCTGTGCAGGCCAATGTGGTGAGTGGTGGTGGTGGCGATGGGGGTAGTTCAGTTTTGGGGTATTATCTTTTTCTCCCAGGTTGCCGTTTCCTTTAGATTGTTTTACCCTCAAGACATCTGTTATGGATCTCATGGATTTTCCCTTTTGAACCTGAACAAATTGATCATACTTACATATTTATACCCTGCTTTACTGTGTTATAGTGCTATTTTGTCATATTATTTTCTTCGCAACTGTGTACTCATGCTTCCAAATGGTTGCTGGGTTTTGCCATTCTTGTCCCTTCTGGTAATTTTATTTCCTTTCCTGTTCTTTATTTTCTTGTTTTTTTACTGTCAACATTATTGATCCGAGATGCAGAGGGGCTGCTCCATATAACTATCAGAGCTCATGCTAAAGGTGGCAACTCTGTAAAAAGGTGTGTGGGGGGGGTCACTTTCTAAATTGCTGTGCTGGCAAGGAGCGGGTTAAAGACCAAGAGAGAGAGAGTGAGAGGAGGGGGGATGAGGGTAGGAACACAACGTATTTTACTTTTTTCCTAAACTCCCCAAACATGTTTTTTTTTTTTTTTTAACAAAGAGGTTGGTTGGTTGGTGGTGGTCTGGTGGGAGTGTGTGTGTGTGTGTGTGTGTGTGCGCGCATGTGGGGGGGGGGGGGGGGGTTGAGTTAGGATAAATCTGGAACCTATAAACTTCAGACAACTTCTGTAAAAACTTCAACCCCGCTCTCACTCATTGGCCGATCCTCCAGCACACCCACCCCCCCACTCCCCCTCTTCCTTTACTTGCAATATGGCCACACCTCTGACCCAGGCCCGGCCAATGCGGAGACAGAAGACAGGCTTATCCGAAAAACTCCGCCTTCCTGGCTAATAAGAGCTGTCGATTTTGGGAACAGGGCTCCAGAAAGCTGTGGACGTTGTCAAACTGCGTGAGATGGGAGATTGCAGGAAAGGGACCAGCAAACAGAGAGGAAATCTGGCTTTTATGTATGGATTCCTGCCCTTGATGTTGTGCCTATAGGCTGAGAACTCTTGTCCTTTGCTCTTGATTTTTGGGGGGTTTTACTGTATTTTGCTGCAGTCGCTGTAATCTGCGTGTTGAAAGAAAGAAAAGAAAAGAGAAAAACAAGGCAACCGAGGTGTCAGGAGTCATGAGAGAGGAGCTGTCTTGCCCGGATTCCCCGGAGGGAGGGCTAGAAACCAGCGAGGAGGAGCTGGACCGCATCCAGAAGAAGTGTGGCAGCAGGAAGCGGGTGCCCTACCCCAAGAAGGAGGGTGAGGAGAGGGGAGGTGGCAGCCCCAACAGCCTGGTTCCTGCTGGGCCCAAGCGCCCCAAGAAGAGCCCCCTGGCGCCCGGGCAGTCCTTCGAGGATCTGCACACCCAGCGAGTGATCGCCAACGTGCGGGAGCGCCAGCGCACCCAGTCCCTGAACGACGCCTTCGCCTCGCTGCGCAAGATCATCCCCACCCTGCCCTCGGACAAGCTGAGCAAGATCCAGATCCTCAAGTTGGCCTCGCGCTACATTGATTTTCTCTACCAGGTGCTGCAGAGCGACGAGATGGACAGCAAGCTGGCCAGCTGCAACTACCTGGCCCATGAGCGGCTCAGCTACGCCTTCTCCGTGTGGAGGATGGAGGGAGCCTGGTCCATGTCTGCCACCCACTAGCCCACCCTGCGCCAGGTACTCCCCCAACTCACATGCATACACACACACCTACTACCATCCCCACACTCTCACACACCCCTCCTGACCACCTCAGCACTCTGAGATTCCTTTATTATTATGATTTTAACTCAATCACTGATATTTGGAATATATGCGCTCACCTGATTCCATTTTATCCTCTTAGGGAATGTCAGTAAAGTGGTCTTGATTAAGATAACTTATTTATTTTAAAGCCTAATGGCCAGGATTTTTCACACCTTCCCCTTACTGCACAGGTAGGATTTGTGCATCTAGATTGGGATTGCTTTAAACTCTCTGTGAGGCACTTCAGAAATACTTGCTTAGCCTGATACCTTTGCATGGGAGCAGGCCCTCAGAGTTGTTTAAAAGAAATCACAAAAGTAGATGTAGATCTATTAGGTTTTTACCAAATCTAGTCTTATGAAAGCACCTGTACGAGATTTTCCCTTTCATTATTCAGACTTTACTGTCCCACTGGTATCGAATGAGATTTATTAAAGACTAACTGAACATCCTACATTATCAGATTGATCTTTGGTACAGGTGAAAATTCACTATGGGTAATGACAGCACCAGAATCAGTAGGTGTCCAAAGTCCATACAAAGATGGTGTCAACAAAAATATTGATTAAAATACCACACGGATACTCCTATCGCGTTGATTCCACTATCGCGTTGATGTGCTTTGAAGAACAAGTAATTCCCTCATTTCGATTGCAAAGTCAAACCTCCAAATTAACTTGTGGTATTGTTGGCTAAAGACACCTTCAGTGGAAATCTTTGTTACTTGCTTTTTGGGTTCTGCAAAGTGCAACTCTGTCTGGACTGAAGCCCCCCTCTGTTTCTGTGCGAGTAGTGGTGTGTGATAGTGCCAAGAGAGGTTTCCAGCACGACAGATTATGAGTTTGTAACAATGTGATCTGGGAAGAGAGCAGCAGAGACCAGCAAATGAGTTACGATTAAAGAGTGCCAATATACATCTCAGGGAGTGGGCAGCTTACACTCGCCCACTGATCACAGCATCCTTCTGATCCTGAGAAACAACAAACATGTACCTTGTGCTCTATGACACACAAGCTTCTGCTTTATGTCTGAGCAGTTAAATTCAAGAAACTGTACCATGCTTTCTGACAAGCAGTGTTAGTCCAAAACTAATTACATACCGCATATAATGTTGGAATCGGGACATAAACCTCAGACACTGGATACGTCTTTGATCGTGTGATTTAAATTTGATCAAGAGGGGCGTGTAAGAATACATTTCTTAAAAAATATCGACAAAAATTAATCTCTATAAATCGGTTGCAGTATGTAAGTTGGAATTCACAGGCCGTGCGAAATAGTACAAAATGAAAATCACCTCTGGAATTTAATACATTTGGATGTGATTTCACTCGTTCTGGGTATGAAAAGAGACAACTGAAATATTTGTCACTATTTATTAAAGGGTATATACAAATCTAATTTAGCAAACCCCTTTACTTTGGGGTATGTATCTGTAGTTGGCATTGCATTAAATCCTTTTCCTTACAGTTTCCTTACATTTTTTATCTATCGGGCTTCCTTAAAACACACACATATAAAAGTTATTTTCAATCTAAAGTGCGTCTCAGGATGTGGTACCGTCTCAGTGCGCCATTTGTTTTTACAAGAACGGTTTCAGGATACTTAGCTATCCCAATAGGAGGTCTCCGTTAGACGGGGACAATCAAAATGCTTGCAAACCATACCGAGTGGAATCCTGCTCTGATTGCGGAGGGAGATAAATTCAGGGGGTTTCTTGTGCAGGATGCTGTGTGCTTCTCTCTGTCTCCGTTTACAGCTCTTTGCACATTACTAATTGTTCCTCTGGAGATCCTGTAGGAAAGATTGTTGGACAACTGTACTGCAGTATTCCTTATTGTTCTTTAGGTTACAGATTCCCACATCCCAGAAGATTGATACATTTCTCGGGATGCTGGGAAAATTCCTGGGTTCACCGATATATGACTAAGTTTTGTTTTCTGTTTTCTTTGGTCTGTTCACATAGTTTGCTTTCTTACCCATATATTTTCTTTGATATTTGCAGTTTTTTTCCCTGCGGGTTGTTTTATTGCCCATTTTTTAAACTATGATTCATCCACTTTACAAAACAAAGCCCCATAGTGAATTTATAGCCTAATCCTTTCTTTACTTTATTTTTTTTAATTACCATGGCCAACTGAATAGATGAAAATGAAAAACTATTTAATCACCCCATGCAATAACACTGCATTCGTAAGTACAACACATTTACAACCATTTGTTAAAAGTATTAACTTCCATCTTTCTTACAGAATGATTCTCTCATTCACCTCGGGAGATGCACAGTCAATTTGTAAAATAGATCCTTTTGTAAATGAAAAAATACTGTTGATTAGGAGTTCACAACGGTTTGTGTATTGTAAAACAGTAAGATTGATTTTTATTATACAGCTTTCATAGGGAAATCTAATAGCACTGGTGGTCCGGTTGCCATTTTTGTTTTTCGTAAATATGAAGTGAAGTAAATATGGAATGTAAAAAAATAAATACATAAAATACAGCTTCTTGTAACTATGTAATCCTTGATCACACACCTTATTAAGAAGCAAGGTGTCCTATGGATGACTGACAGTGCTTGTGACATTGATGTAAAATATATCTTTGTGAAGGGCACATGGCACAGCTGATTTTTTTATGTGATTGAATGTGTTCAGAATTTCTCCAGGTGTAAAATCAGGAGACACAAACCACCTTAAGGCTTGTTACTGTATTTCTCCTTAGTGTCACCTAATTAATATGCAGGCATATCCATCTCAAATTGAATTGGTCTAATTCATGCAGACAAACCAAATGGTCATTGTGTGATTTAGTCCTTGTTTTTTCAAAACAGCAGACTGCCTCCGATTTCTAAAAACTGGACTCTTGGATTTCCAAAGGTAGATTAATTGGGGGAGAATCCTGCATAAAAACATAGAAGTCACAAAACAAAAACTATCACTTATTTATATGAGCCATATTTAAATGTATTCTTCAGAATTAGTTAATATTCACTATATTTATTACCACATTACCAATATTATTTACCACATTTAATAATGTTTAAATGAATAACTACCATTATAATCATCATCTAATAACAAATCAATAAATCTGAATAAAATACACAATGTTGAAATTCGCCAAATTCGGTTCCCTTAGGTACTTTTATAAAAATATAGGATTTCCGTGTTCATAAAATACCTTTTTTAAATTATTATTTTACATATTTTCTATTTCCAAGATTAATCCCTAGGACTGCAACTTATGTGCTTAAAAAGACCTTACCTGTAACCTCCCGCCAAATGGGAAATGAAGTAGCAGTATTGCTCAGAGCTGTCTGGAATGGAAGGATTTGAGATTATAGTGATTATTAACACCAATTTACACACTGAAGTTGTAAGGAAAAGCCCAGATTTATGCAGAGAATCAAAAAACATAGTACAAGATACATTTTCATTGTATCTGTTGAGCTTCATTTTAAGGGGGAGAAAAAATTGCAGAAATATTTTTCTCCATGGACTATTTCTGTTCTCCCAATAATAGACACTTAGGTCAAATCAATTGTTGTTTCATCCTGTTTTCTCCCAAACATTATTTTAGCCTTTTTGCTTTTGATCTGATTATAGCCCAACCCTTTGGAAACCACACAGTTAAAAGTAAAATTCTACTTTATGTTTGCATTCCCTATTCCCACTATTTCACTCCCACTCGTGGTTTGTCAAGAAAAAAAATATAAAATAATGCATATTGTCATTCAAAATAGATAACAGCCGACCCACCTATCCCATCATATTATACAGGTGGTAGATTTATTTTCTTGTTATTAAATGATGCAGTTTGTTTAAAAGACACGGTATTACCTGTATTTAAACCTATTAATTACAAGCTACTGTCCAAAAGATTTAACCAATGCGATTTCTATAATTAAAGAATTTGTGCTCAAATCAGATCGGTTGTCCATAGTGACAAAGAAAACTCATAATATAATTTTTCTTTCCCTCTCTCTTTTCTGATACAACCCGACTTCGTGCTGCATGCTTTTCATTTCGGACCTGTGTTCAAGGCAGATGTCGAAATGTTAGCTCCCAGTTAGTTCCGCTGCATATTTTTATGCCTCGGCGTTTGAAGTTATGGATTAACATCTCTTAATGCGACTCGGCAGACCACGGAAGGTCTTATTAAGAGCCACAAAGAAGTCATATTTTCCTTTTGCTGGGCTGCCTTGCCGGGGGATGCATTGGCCAAGTGGAGGCTGCACAGAGTCCCAGCAGCACAAGGTGTGACCAGGTGCCTAAAGCCTGACTACATATTCCAGAATGCAGCTGAAATTTGGCTACAACCAATTTGAAACACCTGACAGCCAAAATGAATTGTCCCCATGTGCAACATATATGGCATTTGTTTTAGGGGGGGCGGAGGGTGCTGGGACCCTTCATTTTAGTCTCCAAAGAATTATGTCGTACCGAGAATCCCTCAAACGTGAGTTGGTTTTGATCACAGGAATGGGGAGGGGCAGGAAAGGTATAAGTAGAGGCTTTTTGAACTTTTGTCTTTTTTTTCTCCTTCTTCTGTGGAAAAGCGCCGACATTCCCCTTTCTCCCCTCAAGCTGTGCCCTCTCTGCAGGAGCCAGTATCCAGTGTCGTGCAATCAAGGTCTGCAGAGCCCAGACATCCAGGAACCTTTAGATTGGAAACAGTTGTGAGGCATTAGGTAGGTGTGTGTCGGCACATTGCAGCAGGTTTTGTGCGTGTGTTCGTGTGTGTGTGTGTGTGTGTGTGTGTGTACACATCCTCTATCAATCTGGCCCCTGTCCCTATTACAGGCCACAAAATATCAGCACTGCTTTTTCCACTCACTCATTCCAACAAGCCAATTTGATTAACTCTGTAGGGAAGAAGAAGAAAAAAAAAACATTTGTGGATGATCTATGGTTAAAGCAGGTTTTTGTTTTTTGGGGGGAGGGCAGGGATTAGAGAAGCGTGGAAGATCAAACTCGAAACAGAGTCTGATAAAAGCATCAGGAATAAAAGTTACGGAGTGTGGAGAGAGGGGTTTACTGTGATGGCCTCAGGAGACGGTCCCGCATCCAGATCTGTTTCCAAAGCCTCATGTGAGAGTTCAAGAAAGGACGTGCTCTGCTGCACACTGTTAGTTAAAATAGCACGAACCCTCATCATTGAATCACAAAGCTCTGTACATTCGGAAATATACGAATTAAAGAATTAATAAACCAAAGAGAAGCCACAGCAGGCCCCAAAAATACTACTTTTTAAGAAAGTTTTAAGAAAGAAGCATTAGAAGGCCGTGTTTTAAAAGTTTGTATAGGCGTGATTGGAAAAAAAAACGTATTCCCTAGCTAGTGCAGATTTGTTTATGTTTTTTAAATGCAGCCAGCTGGGACTTCAATATTTAAGTTTATTTATTTATTCAATTATTTATTCACTTACATAGCGAATCGCAGCGGATGAAAGACTTTCAACTGCCCACTGGTAATAGGGTCAGCAGGAAGGTACAGTAAAATTAATAGATAGTGAGTAAAGCTCAAATTAAGGATCGGCCTGTGAAACATTAAGAATTTGGAAATGTTAAACAAGCGTACAGGAATTTCATCTTCTTTTCACTTTTCATGTTGCCGTGGATTTGCATGATGGACTATTTGAAGGTATGGAAAACTTCCTTCAGTCGTGGGTTGTGGATCCTTGGTGGTTTACTTGAATGCCAGCAGTTACAGGACTTAAAAGATTAAAAGATTAAAACTGAAAACAAAATGGCTTTTTTTCAGCTATATTCTTGTATGTGCGAAATAGATTGATAGTGTACAGAAAATAAGTATCTAGGGAAATGTAACATTAATACACGCTTGAATTAAAAAAATAAACAAAGCTTACGCGGACTTTGTTGATTTTATGTATTCTTGAGTTTATTTTTGCTAAGGTTGAGTATTTGATTCTGCAGTGCGCGGGACTACTGTCAAGCAAACAACTGGCTGTATGCCATTCATGAAACTGGCTAAGAGTTTGTGTTAGCCTTGGTTTATTTACAGTACAGGGATCTAAATTATAAAACCTAAATACATAACATCCAAAAAATAAATTAAATGTTTCAGAAGGTATCAGAGATTAAATGAAAGCACTTTGATATTCTTGTGTCAATAAATATAAGCTTTAAATTAGACTGGATTAAATCAAAACTTGAATCCACACAAATTTGCAAATTAGACGGTGTTGTGTATCCATTAAACAGAAGCAAGCAAGTTTGTAACTTGTCATCGGCAGGTTGCGGTGAAGTTTTGATCTCTGGGCATTAGTCTGAACAATTCCAGAGAGATGGTTTCTTAGGAGGACAAAGAACGTGGCCTTAATCAAAAATAGACGCGTTTCTATACTAAAAAACTGCAACGATTGCATAGATCAAACCCCTTGTTTAATCTCTGCAATGTTGTTTCAATCGAAATTCCTCACCTCCCATTACACTTAGCGTTTGAAGATATTTCACTCGCCGTCGCATTCCTTCTACTTGCGGGGGCAATCAACAAAAACCCAAACAGCTGTTCCTACCATGAGCTGCACCAGGAACCCTGAGCCGGACCAATCTGAAACGTCAGAGCTGTAGCTACCAGCGGAGTGAATGCGGTTTGATTTGGCTATTTCGGTCATTTTCATGTGTGAAATGCCTGTAGTCACATCTGTTATTATTAGGTGTTTTTGCAGGACTCTGACTCTTTGTATTCAGTCTTGCTCTCTAGTGAAACCCAGACATTTTGTATTCAACAATTTCAAAACAGAATGTGGTAACGGCATAGAACACAGTATGTCAGTGGTCAAGCGAGCACGACGGAGTGATAGGTGTCGGAGCGATAGGCTGCCGACCATGTGTCCATCACGACAGTAACGGAGGAAAAGGCCTCTGTAATGGGTTATTGGTGTGAAAACAAATATGAAGAACAAGCACAAAGCATATATTTCCAATAAATTTTGTGCTCCTGTGGCCTAAATTTGGGAACAGCATATTTATGAATTATACATGCAGTGCTGAGTTTGCAAGGTGATCAAATAACAGAAGAGTCACAAACAAACAAGGCTGAAGTGCTAGCTACTCTGTATCTCTGTAGACAGAATTACAGGAATTTCTACTCCTTTGTTACTGAAAGTGTATGAATAGCACATTAATAGCAAAGCTTGTGGAGTTTGATTCAGTCTTTTGGCATCTTCTAGCTCCTTCACTCAGACAGATCAGTCAGGGTCAAAGGTTAAAGCAGAACTTCCCACTGTTGCCCTTCAGAACACAGCTGTCTTGTGGCTCTCTCTCCAGCTGAGCTCTCACTTACTCGATGGACAAGCCTTCATGAACTGCAAGGCGTTGATATGAGTGTAAACCTACAGTTCCAGAATACGGCAATGTTTTTAAATACGACTGGTGTTCCGTTTCAGAAGCCTGGCATTCCACAAGCACTGCTGCCCTGGGGATTCTGACGATTCTTTCAAATGAAAACAAGGGAAAATCTTGTCTTCTGATAATCGAAAGAGATTTAGTCTATAGGGTGACAGTCTGCATAGACAACTTTTGGAAACAGCTTCACTCAAACTGTTGCTGCTACTACTATTACAAATTACAACCACTATTAGCACTAATAATTATTATACTTGCTTTTAGAAGATGCTTTTTTCCAACTTCCTGTAGGACCCTGGTTTTGACATCTTTTCAGTAGATGGACAGATATGTAAAATGACACAATTTAAAACACAGGGTAACTATAGAAGTAACAACTTAAATGTAGCCATGATTCGCTATGACCCTTCTCTGCAGTTCTCATGCATAAATTGCTATGTACAACCCTACAAAAACATTGCCAAATTATTGCCCTTAGGAGCGTTATCCTTCCTGAAATATTTTCAGTTATTTGAAGGAGTTGTTTGCAAGAATGTGACTATATTCTTTATACAAGATGTCAAATGTAATTAAAAACTAATATATGCATACAGTGGCTATTGCTGAAGTCAGCAGGGAAAGCAATCCGTGAATGCTTGAATATAATGTGCTTTAAAATTTCCATGGCTTAAAATAACATGAACAACTATGCATAATACAAATACACAATAACACACACATATACATAAATTTGGTTTACCTCTCTGAGCAAGTAAAAGGGACCTACACCATGAGAAAAAGCTTTACATTAGGCCTTGCAGAATAAATTATCATAGTGGAACAGTGAGATGTTGGTGTGTATTTTGACGTTGATGTTATTTTTAATAACTTAGCCAGGTAGTTTCTACAAAATGCAAATCAGCTACACTTTGAGAACTGTACTGGAGGAGATTACAACAACAAGACATTAAATCGCACAGCAAACCGGGTAAAAGTTCTCGTACTGAAATGCTTTGGATCACAGCATAAAGTAGGACTGCCCAGCTCTGGTCCCCTGGCTCACAATGTCTCTCGCGGTTTCTCTTTATAAGTTTAGGTGAGAATCATTGCAAGAGTTTAGGAATCAATTCAGGAATCACCGACAGGGAAATAGAAAGTACCATGGGACACCTTGTACAAAGAGCTGTACGGTGCGATACAGAATGCTTGTCTGCATCATCATAATCAAAATATATATATTTCCATTTCAATATGAAAGAAGAGTCTTATGACTTCACTCTGTACCGATTAGTTTCACATATGAAATCTAACCGCTAAAACCAAACAAATGCTGGGAAACAGTCAAACGGTTGATTATTGGTTGTATAATTTTATCCAGGATTTCAACACAGCACACAGGGAATTCTTGTAATGAAGACAAATGATGAAATTCAAGGGACCTGTTAAGACTTTTGGTGTTGGTCACATTAACAAAACAAAGACTAAATAGCAGAGGTATAATTGACCCATCTGGGATGCTAAGTTGTCAGAATTTTGTTTAAATTTAAATTTAAATGAAATGCATTGAAATGACAAGTTATGTTCTTAGATATGTATTAATTTCCTTTAAGATGAATTTGGTAGAGGGAAAAAAAAACTATTGTGTGTGTGTGCAAGCCTCAACATACATTTACATGTATTCATGTATGTATTTTATGTACACGCCTATGTCTGCATTTATAGGCCTGTGTGTTTCAGTCTAAACAAAATCTGTCCAGTGACTTTGATAAAAACAAAAACACTCGCCTCACTCTGATGTTGTTGTACTGGCAAAATTCCCCCGCAAAGATGTGGAAAAAATTGATCATATCTTTGGAGTGTGTTTGTTAGGATCTTCTGTTGTAGTGGAGGAAGTCTGGCGCTTTGTTGCCGCTATAAACAAAAAAAAGTCTCCCCCCTCCCGTCAGCTGCAACACTTGCGTGTCAGGAGCACCAGCCCATCTTCTGCAGAGTTATTGGACTGCGGACGTTGTTTGGCCTGGCAGGAAGGCAGTGCTGTGTTACGAGTTTCTGTTTGTTTTCCAGATCCCAGGGATGGCTGGCTGGTCCAGCTCAGTTTCAGGCCTGCATTAACGATGCTATCTGTCTTTTTACTTGATATGTATGGTGACTCTAAGGAGCAGTTTGAAACCTGCTCTTAAAAAGACTGGAGCCACTGACTGTTAAAAAAAGAAAAGAAAATGTTAATAAATCTTGTTCAGTTCTATGTTTTTACCACTTTGATCTTCTTAAGAAGCGATCAAGTTTGTGTGTGACACCACAGATCACACCTTGGCACTATTATAGAGCTCTCAACTTTTCCTTAACTGCTCATCCTGAAAATCCGTCTCTGTTGGGCCAATGTTGGTATCAAGTTCTTTTTAGCTGGTAATCAGGATTTGTACTGGTATTGACTATTATTTTACCATAAAGCAACACAAGCTTTGCCTAACATCTCTAAAAGTGACTGTTAGCTTTAGCTTTAGGTGTCATTTCAAGGTTAGACCCATGTTGGGGTTTTTTCTGGGGCTAGTGTAAAACTATGGAGAAAAACTGAGATGCTACCTGTTTGCAAGAAAGTTACAGAGATGTTAAGATCTGTGCCTTTTTGTGCTCAATGTTGTATTACCTCAATATTAAGGCTTTGAGAAGTATGCCAGGGCTTTGTGTGTTAAAAGAAGACTACAACATATGATCTATGAGACTGGTTTAAATAGACTGGTACATTTGTTTTCTGCGCAAAAAAAAAAAGAAAATAGCTTTTTCTCTGGATTGGAAAGGAAACATGTCAGAACTGCTCAATCAGTAAAAATAATAAAAACACTAATAATACTACTACCATAGGTGCGGTATGTTTTTGAATTAATATTCCCGGTCATGTCGGTTTATTTTCATAGCTCGGGACGGCTTCTCGCCCCGTCCAGGAAATGTGCAGGGAATTTAACTCCGGAGTAAAATGCTTTGAAGATCGGCCAACAAAACGTCCTTGGCAATCAGGCCTTGTACCCGTTTAGTTGGAAGATCGCTTCATTAAAGTCATAATTATCACGATCACTTTCCTATTCTCCCTGGAGAGCCCCCCCACCCCCACTTCAACTAGATGCTTTTCAGTCAGGTTGAAGTCTATCAAATCCTTCATGGTTTCATTTGCCTGAAAGCCATTGGTAACTTGCTTCCTCGGTTTTTCTAGATTTGAAGTGGAATTCAGCTTCAATTAAGTCCCATTTTCAGTAGAGTGCCTTTGAGAAGTCTTTTTAGCCTCACTTTCCCCAGCTGTGTCCATTTGTTCTCTATCCCGATCAGCTGATATCAGAAGAAGCCGGAGTTATGCTTCTCAGGGAAATCTGAGACCGTTGTGTACTATCATTTAATATCAGTGTCATGTTAAATTGACCACCCCTTTTCTTCAAAAGGACAGGAAGCAAACAGGCAGTGTTGCAAAATAAAAACTAATTTTGATGGCTGAAATTATCCTTCTGAAATGTGTAAGTGACGTGTGGGTTTGTTTGTTTGTTTTTCTTTATCAGGATAAACAGTTACATTTGTTTAATGTGGCCCCTTTCTAAGGGTCAGTGTTAATATGGATATTGTGAAAAACAATACACTTTGAACGCAGAACGCATTCCTTTGAGGCAAATTAAATTTGGCTCAAGCACAGAATACAGTGCCTTCTGATAACCATAAATATATACATGCACTGCAAATGGTAATATTTCTTAACTAGTCAGATCAAACAGCTTCATAATTCCTGTATAATAGTTATTTTAGTTGGTCTAAATCTATAACCTCTCTAATGAAGTGCTGAGTTAGACTCACACAGATTAAAAAAAAAAAAATTAGTTTAGCACCTTGGCTTGGACACATTTCAGGCACTTAGTCAGCAGGGAAGACTGCAATCAAAGCAGATGGCAGACGTGTTTTTGAAGGAGAATATTTGAAACAGAGGGTTATAAACATAAAGAAATGAAAGACAAAAAAAAAAAAAAAAACTAAGGTGACCTAATGAAGGGACTTTTTCTGAAAAAACATCAGAGAGGAATAGTTCAGCTGTTCACTCACTAGTGGCTCCAAAGGATCACTTTGAGGTTTAAAGATGTCCACTGTACCAAAAGATATTATTGCTCTTTTGTGGTAAATTAAGAAAAAACAGTACTTTCTGCCCAGAATACAAAACACAGTTTTCAAGCATTCCTTTCCTCTATTTCATGTAACATACATTTGAAGTCAAAATTATTCACACACTTCACTTGAAACAATGTTATTCTACAACTCATTTACATTAGTAAATATTGCACACGAACCTATACTTATTATTCGATAATATATGGTCAGAGTTTGCTCCACAATGACCCAGCTGAAGGAAAACTGTAAAGATTCCTTCAGACTTAACTAGGTTAAGCACACACTGTGGCCACCTCTCCCGATTTCTGGCAGATTCAACGTTCTGCGAGCCCAGAGGGGAAAAAATCATTAACACTATACTGATAAATGTAGTTTAAAGAAAAATGTTGCCTCCACCATCATAATAGGCCAGTGTCTCATCTCCTTTACCGAGTTTTGGGATCTTTAATTATCATTTAATATATTACTTTCAAACCGTGTTTTAAATCTGTACTTTTATAAGGATACGCTTTCTTTTTTGGTTCCAGTTCTGTGAATGTAAGGCAGGTATTTATTTAATTGGTGGTTTGGAAAGCTTTCCTGCATCTGAGTTTATAGTTTTTTTGTTGTTGTTTTTTTACTAAAAACCTCAGAACGTTTCTTTTGTCCTGGAGGCTGTAGCTGTGGACTCATCCCCACCAATGTGGAACGTTAGAGGTTTTTAAAGAACAATGTTGTTACAGAGAAAAGCACAGTGTGTCCTCAGTAAGAAAAAACACATTATAAAGGCTTCTAAAGTGGTTTGTGGTCCCTGTCTCAGAATATCTGTCAGCTTTCATTTCAACACCAGACCGAGTGTTGCATGTTGCGATATTGTATTGTATTTGCAGCGAGTGAATCTAAAAGGAAATCTATAGCGTTTGGAGGCCTAGGGTACAAAAGTATGACAACTTGGCGAACTCTTCTTGCCTTCTCGTTTATGCATTTAAAGGCAATTAAATTGAGTTTTGTTTTAATGGAAACAGATATAAACACCCTCTCCTGAAATCTGTGCCATATATTTGGAAAATCTGTATCATACTTTTTTATTTATCTGTTTCCCAAAAATGAGACAGTGCCTGTTAATGTCAGAACAGTCAAATTAATCAGCTGTGAAATACCACTAAGCACTTATTGTAATACTCTTTCAGGACAACTTTCAAGTTTTTGCTACAGGGCAGAATTCGATACACTCCATTTGGAGCAACTTTATGCTTTTACAATTGCAATAAGAAAATGTGGAGAAAATATGGATGCAGAGCAAAAAATAAAAAGGTCTAAACCTGTGAATCTTTTTAAATAGTATTTTATGCTTTGTTTATGTATGTTTTATATCCTTAAAATTGTCTTTTCCTATATTTGGATAAAATGCAGATTAGGGAAGGGGAAATGGAAATTATTTCATGATATGCATTATGTCTTCAAGGGTGTAGATTAAAATTATGTTCCAAAGCATGAAAAGTAAAACCTGTCACAGGATGTGCGAAAAGTGAACCAAAAACGAACACACTGGAACAACTCTTTGAAAAACTGGTCAAATGTAACCTTGTAGTTCACTAATAACATATTTAGGTACCTTACTGCTCCATCTGCCAAGAGCGAGCGTCTGAAACTAGATGGCGCAGCACAGAGCTCTGAAAGGGGGCCGAAATGTGTTTTAGGGGCTTAGATCAGGAGTAGAGGGCAGCCAATGGTTTTGGATGTGTTAGAAGGATCTCTGAGAAGTGGTTGTCCTCAGCCTATGAGAAAGTACCTGTGTTGTCGTGCCCGTGTCCAGAAAGAGGGAGACTCCGGGGACATAAGGGGGACTTGACTTCCATGAACTCCAGAAGACGCTGTAAAAAACTAAAAACAAAAACACAGGAGAAACATGCATCAGTGTGTGTATGTGCTGTACACTGTAAAATATCTATTTTTATTTTAAAGCACGTGTAGTCCCTTTTAAACAGTATCCATTTACAGCACTCGGGTCAGCCAAGTGTGTCTGCTCAACTGATATAATTACACGGGACCCGATGCCTGTTAAAAAGCCATGCGTCTTCTGTAAGTCCCTTTTAACAGAGCGTTGCATGAAAAAAAAAAAAAAACATGTTCTACTCCAAACAGCTGCATTGTTGAGTATTAAGAAAGAAGTGTAAAAGAAAAAAAAACTGTCCGTTTTCCAGCAAATAATTTTCCTAGGTGTAGCCTCCCTCCATTCCCTAATGAAAACACTGGATTTTCCAGTGCTTTCCCAAAGATGTTTCTGTGGATGGTCACAGGCACAACCAGATCTCTTTTCTTCTTATGAGGCAGGCACTAAAAGCCTATAATGCAGTGAAAACAGTGACATTTTACAGGACACAACAGCTATAAATACGTAATGTTCCAGAAACACATTTGTTGCAAATATACTGCACAATTGCAATCTGTGTAAAATGGGCAACCTAAGTAGGATTTCATCTTGTGTGCGTTAGAAACTGCCTATCTCTAAATGCACTCTCATCTGCTGTTCCCTAGAATCCTGTATTTAATGCATTTATCTACACAAGAATTACCATAAACCTTGTGAAAACAAAGCAACAACTTTTTGAACCTCCCTCCTCTGCAGGTGTGGTGAGTAGAGACCCTTGAATAGTCTGCAGAAAACGTGGTGCTAACAAACACTCACAGCAGAAGACAAAAGGCGAAACGTTTTCCGACGGCAGAACGGATAACTGAGCAACTGGGCGCTGTGGGCCGGCAGACACATATCTCCGTTATTAAGCTAACATGGGGTTCTGTAGGGTCGGCCTATTAAATAGCCCTAGACTGCGCAAGAGAAACAAGCAATTCCTTGCAATTTGTGCATTATGGAGTAATTGCAGCCATCTGAGGTTTGAAACCACACACATATTTACTGTGCTGCTCTCCCTCGGCATGGAAAAGAAAGGGCATAATTATAATTACACTCACACACACACACACATACACAGACTGTAGCTCTGAGCCTGAAATATTTGCTTGTTAAACAAAAAAATAATAATAATCAAAGGCTGCCCCCTCCTTAGGGAATGTATGTAATTTTAATGCATTATCAAGCTGGGGGAATTCATGATTTATAATTAGCATTCTGTGGGAGGTGTTTTTTTGTTTTTGGCCTGCTTGTGGTTAATTTATTTTGGAAGTCTCCAAAACAAATACAGAAGATTTGATCCCAAAACACCTTGTTTAATGATCAGACCTACTCCAAGCTTCCTAGTCCAGTGTACACAATGCTTTTTTGCTTCTACACAATGTGATTTTCCCTTTAGCTGCAATTTCACATGTAATGAGGTGTACGGATACATAGTGACTATACAGGCAGGAAGACCGCCCTCTAGCATCTATCTGTTGTACAGCTCTTACAGCCATTCAATGTGGTAATAGTTCAGTACTGGTCACTGATATTATGTTGAACTGAAACACAGAGCAAATAATTTAAATCAAGAGAAACCTCTTCTGCAATGCACCTGTAGAAAGTAATACGTAGTGAAGTGTGTGTGAAAAGAACGGACTCCTCCGTCAGAGGCCATCCACAACCACTCAGCGCTTCGTCCCAGAAGAGATCGAAACTTGGCCTCGAACACCACTCACAAATTCCAAACAGCAAATCTTCATGGCAGCTTTCCACCATTGAGATATAGCAGCCTCTGCCAAACAAAGAGACACAGGGTTTGGAATTCAGAATTGCTGGCACTCTGACTTTGAACTTCCAAACTTCAGTGTAACTCTCACGTAATGCAAAGTGACACTTAATGCACACACTTCAGAGGGGTTTACTTCTGCTGTGACTTGCAGCTATAGCCAAATTCAGAATTATTTTAGCTTCATCTACAAAGAAGGGTGGGAGAGGCTGATAACTTTTGGGCCATGGCTGTAATGTAACAAGGGTGTTATTGCATTGCATACACAAGATGAAACACAGCAGAATGAACACGCCTAGCTTTCTAAAAAAGGAAAAAAAATAAAAATTCACAAAATGTCAGGTGTGCAAATGGACATAGACTAACAGCAATATGTTGTTGTTCTTCTTCTATTCCTAGGTACTGGACTTCGGTAGCTGGACTCCCCCCCACCCTCCAGAAAAGACAGTGGCGCAACATAAATGCAAAACATGTACATAATGCTGTACAGGAGCAGTTTCTATGTGGTCTGGCACTGCATTTCTGAACTGTGTGATGGAAGGAAACCCCCGACGCCACTGATTTTTGCCCTTCGGTTGGATGAGTGGAAGAACCGATCGTCCCCAAGAGACCCCTCCACATCCCTTCAATGCCACAAGCCCCTATCTCAGGAACTGTGCCGAGGGCTTCTTATCTCGGGAAAGACTCCATGACGATGGACTGGTTCCCAATCCCTTAACCCCATTGCAATACTGACAGAACTTTCTTCATCCTCATTGGCCACCCATTCGCTACAGAGCTCTTCCGATTGGTCAGTACCCTCACAAGGGGACAAAGTGAATGGAACGCCCCTTTTTGTACAAATGGTACAAAGCGGCTAAGACCAAACTGAAACTTGATATAGGGTGAGATTTTTAATACCACTTTTAAAACCAAGTTCCCAATGAAAGTGCCCCCCCAATAAAAAAAGGAAGACGCTGTAGATGCATAAGACTGTTTACAAAGGGGTTTTGGAAGACAAAAGATGCCCATAAGCTATTGAGGGAGGCATCTTATTTACACTTTGGAAAACTCAAGAACCACCTTTTAAAAGACCGTGGATCTGATTCATGAACTGGAATCCAATTGTGTTTTTCTATTGCCTGACTCGGATAACCTGTGGACTTACAAGACTTTTAAAAAAGAAATAAAAATGTATATTGCACAAAAAATGTAAAATATATAAGAAAGAGAAAGATTTGTAGAATCAAAGGGCTAGTCACACTACAGTGTTTATTCAGTAAACTTTTCAACCCACAATATTGAACCCCTAGAACTGAATGCGAGGCAAAATTACACATTTTCTTTTTTTTTTTTGGGGGGGGGGGGGGGGTCATGCAGTAACAAGTGAGCAGCAAGCTGCCACTGTCCAAAGATGGCCAAAAAGCATGAATCTAGACCTTTCATGAACTCTGTCTTATTATTTATTATTTTAAACAGGATAGGAAAAAATAAACTCTTGGTGTAGATATCCAAAATCAAAGCAGAGAGCCATTTTCATTGGCTAGGAATAGAGATGCTGTAAAATGAACTTGTGATTAATGCAGAAATGTAAACGTTCCAGTCTGTATTTCATTGAAAACAACAATCAGAGACGCAACGCAGGGAATAAACTTGCATAGTGTGATTAGCCCTGTAGTTTACCCATGCAATAAACTGGGAGCTGATATATTATTGTGGCTTCAGCTGTATAAATGTCACATAGTTACATGGCTAGCTGTTTAAAGCCCATGCATGTACATACGTTTGATCAGGCTCAGGATATAGGAAAAGAAAATAGGAAGGAAACTAGAACTAGTAGGGGATCTTCCAACTTGTCTTCAGAAAAGTGCTGAAGAGTCAACTTGAAATGTTAGTACTGCTTTTCCTGCATTTTCCTACTGAGTCTGAGCTTCCCTGTGCTGTCTGTAGTTCTGTAGACTTGGTGCTGTAAGCATGTGGCTGTGGTCCACCAACTGCTTATGGGAATAAATCATCATGCGTTTGCTTGCAGCTGTGTTGTGGTCATTGCACCTGACAAACCCCACCAGGCTCCACACATTTCAGGTGACCCGGACTATCAACGGCCATCAATTAGCAAGTCAAAAAGCTCCTAAACAAATCGTGTTATACGATATATTAGGTAAGCGTATATTTTCCCAAGTTAAGTACACTGTATTTAAATCTGGAGTTGGGCACTGTTTAAATGTGTAAAGATATACATTAATTTAGATAAATGCAAAGGCTGACAAGTGAATAAACAGATGGCCAAGTAAGGGTTAAGAATTCCATTTCAACTGACGTGATTGAATGTTGTGTGCTGACCTTTGCTGTGTCTGACTGCACACAGCAGCACACAGAGTGGGAGCTGATAAAGACCATGTGGGGAACAGGTGTCAACTTCACCATTAACTAAGGGGGGGTATCACAATTCTCCTATTCGATTCGGTGTCAAAATACACAACAAAGAACATAACCATGTACAGTACATGAGACAGCAAGGACACCAGTGAATTACAATACCACCTGAAGAAAAAAAATACCAACCACTGTACACACAGTACCAGGTTAATGAAATTAAATCCGTGAAGAGGTTCAGACCAGTGGTGCTACACTTTTAAAACTCCACTGAGGTCAGATGCATATGGCTGCAATAACAATACTGTGCATGAAGAACCAAAAACTAACTATATAATATAGCTCAATGGTAGCTACATGTCTTACACCCCACCCACCGGAATGTATGCAACATACACCTCACACCTAAACTCTAAACACAAACACCTGGAATCATGCTAAATACCAAATATATGCAAATTACGTAAGTAACAGTAGTGGATGAGCATGCACTGCCACAATACTGGGTAGTTGGATATAAGCCTATTACAAATATATAAGAATACTGTGTCCTCTTCTCTACTGCTGTTATTTATATAATGATATAAACACATTCCCTGCCTCTTTCCAATGCACTCTGTTGTATAACATAACAGCACGGTTCCACAACAAAGCTCTGTAACTAAATCAACTGGTTGTTAGGTTCCCGGAAAGACCCTGGTCGGAAAGCGAGGTGGGGGTACTGGGCAGGAATTCCACAATATTTCACAACACCCGGGCCTGAGGCAAACTGGCGTTGCTTCCCAATACGAACTGTTCCCTCTCCATAATAAATCTGATCAAAGGCCGTTGAGACATTCAACTAGATGAGCGCAATGCCATACAGGACATTGTGCATTCATGCCCATTACAGCCAGGATCCACACGGATACATTGAGTCACTCTACCGTTCATCATTATGAAACATGAGTGGAAAATGGAAATATCACAGTACTGGACTACTGCTGTCCACCAACTTTAGCACAAACATCTTCTCCGCTATACCAATCAAATTGCTGCATTGGTCAATTTGCTATACCAATCAATTTACTGCATTGGTCACTTCACCACACTAATCAAAATCACGGCATTGGTCACTTCTATAAACCAATCAAAATCACTTAATTGGTCACGTCTATAAACCAATCAAATCACTGTATTGGTCACTTCTATAAACCAATCAAATTACTGCATTGGTCACATCAACACCTGCGGGTCGTTTATTTAATACTGAGCTTGAATTATTTCTGGCCCAAATTGCTTACACTTTCTGTATGTAAATTAAAGCTAAACATTCACACACCACTCAAATTCAAATGTTAGAAATGACAACAAAATTGTTACTAAAATTAGTGCCCTGCTTTCTTGATTGAAATTAAAACGTCAGTTAGAGAGAGGGGAAAAATAAAAACTTATATTTCCTTCATATTATAAATGCTGTTTTTCAAAGACTACATTTCTTTAGAATGGGTTTAAAATATTTTTAACTTCTATGAGGTTCATTAAGATCAGACTTACAAGACACAACACGACCCACGTCTTGGGCCACAATGTCGCCGCTTGTGTACCAGGTGAAGACCCCTCAGTAAGTTCACAGGAGCCTGATAAATAATGTACCATTCCGTCAAGAGTATTACTTACTATGTATATAGATACTGTTATGTAAATAAATACAATGCACTAATGATACAGAAATTACAATTAAATATTACAGTCTTGGTTGGACTGAAATCCTTGCTTTGTCTATCAATCAACATTATACCAGACCAGGTCTACAGATTGCATATGCTTCCAGGAGCACACCTGTCCGGTTTTCACTAGGAAATAATAGAATATAACACGATTTCTACTATATTACAAATACATATTAAACAATCTGATCGGGTATTTTGTTTTTGTGATGTTATTTATGTTACTTATCTGAGCATATAGCTCGGCAGTTGGTTAGACATCATCGAAGTTCAAATTAGGGATGGCACGTATAACTTTAATTTACTGTCTGAAATTGCTTATACATCGTTTAGACTATGCATTTGTCAGTATGGAAACTGCATTAATTATGGCATGGATCATTTCCGGTCAGCACATAAACACAGTTAAATGAGTGACGCAAACTACAGTTATTCAATGCATAACGCATTCAATTGCATATTTTAGTTTATTTAAATAGCCAAATAAACCATTATTATTATTATTATTATTATTATTATTATTATTATTATTATTATTATTATTATTATTATTAAAAATGGTTTATTTGGCTATTTAAACTGTGTAATGAATGCTAGTCTTTTATGTACACTCCATATACATGTATTCAAAACCACTTGCTGGCCAAGCTAAGCATTAATACAAAATAGTATTACTGCATTTAGATGGATCCTTATATTAAACAAGAGGCTAACAACGTTCTTGTCTGAGTACACCTGAGCAAGTTAGTATCTTGTTGTGCCATGTTATTATATTACTTTACATTATACATTGAAAGTGGACAAGCAGCACTTATTATTTTTTATATTAATATTGCAGCAACTAGCAAACCTTACCAACTTCTGATCTAGGTAGCAAAGAATAACAGGACCTGAAAATAAAAAAGCCAAACATTTCTATTCAAGTGTCTGATTTTCCCTTTCAAATCAAAAGACAGCCATTACCGAATGGGAATCGGATTTTGGATAACTATCTACTTGTGTTCTTCAGAGTTTATCTCTTGGAGCTTTGCTTATCTTCGGAGGTAAATGTACAGCAGGTGTCTCGCTCAGAGCCGGCTTCGGTCCCTCCATTGAGATCTGCTGTGCGATCATTACTTCCTGTACCATTTTTTCCAGATTTGAGTGAAGGAAGGAGAAGGAGTGAGAAATCGACGCTACTCCAGCTGGAGCAGTCTCCTGCGGTTTCGGTCAGCTGACTGTCCCGCCCGCTTCTCTTCCCATCTCCCGGTTGGGGAAATCCCCACATTGACTTGATCTCTGCCGGCGGGAGTCTAAACCGTTCGGTACATCGAGATCAACATGACTGACCTCCCTCAACATCAACAGATGTTGACCTCTCGACCAACAATCGATCTCTCGACCATTGCATCAATATCTCGACTAGGCTGTCAAAACTCTCGACCAGCCCGTCGATATCGACCAACCCTGTCGACCTCTTGACCATCCCTCGTCAACCTCGACCATAGCTGTCGACCTCGTCCTACTCCGGTGACCTCTCGACAACGACGTAGACGTTTCGACCTTTCATCGACCTCTCAACATCTCGACCTTCGGCATCGACAACTTCGATCGATTTGAGGCGCCAAGACGACCCGTCGATAAACCTCGACCAAAATCGATGTTCAGTTCGACAGCTTCGAGGTAGACAGTATTTCCTGTGAGGGGTTCGGCAAAGTCTTCCTACCCTAGGAATTGTCCATATATATTGAAGGTCTGGATGAGGAAGACATCAGGACAGACCTCATGCTGTCCAGGATGAAGCCTAAAGGGGCGTTCCCAGTGCTCCGGGTGCCAGACCTCTGTGTCCGATTCCTGGGTGCTGAAAACGACCAACAAGCACTGACAGGCGACAGAGGTTGCAAGCATTGTGCAGAGACCTAAGGGGTGGGGAGACCCTCGACAATCCCCTGTGAAGCTGCAGGAGCGTCCCTAAAGGGACGCGGCCGGTATCACCACCCCCACCACCCCCCAACAGACTGACCGGACTCGACCAATGGCAAGCCTGCACCCAGGACTCCTGGGTGTGAACGATGATGACCCACGGATACGCCTTCCAATTCCACTCTGCCCACCCCCCTTCAGGGGCGTGCTGACCACTACTGTCGGATACCCCGAAAGGGCGAAAGCTCTGTCACAGGAAATCTCTGTGATGCGGGAGAAACAAGCAATAGGACTAGTGGCTGAGGAGCACTCTCGAGCAGGATTCTACTCGGGGTACTTCCAAATGCCAAGGAAAGACAGAGGCCCATTCTCAACCTGAGGGGCCTCAACATGTTTCTGAAGAATAGAAACTTCTGCATGCTGACTGCACAGCGTATCCTCCAGCCCGTCCGGCCGGGCGACTGGTTCACATCAATAGACCTCAGGGACGCCTACTTCCTCGTCCCCATCCTCCCAGCACACAGGAAATACCTGCGCTTCGCCTTCCAAGGGCAGGCGTACGAGTCCAGTGTGCTGCCGTTCGGCTTGGCTCCCCACACATTCTCAAAGTGCATGGATGCAGCCTTGGCCCCCCTCAGGATGAAGGGGATAAGGATCTTGAATTACCTGGACAACAGGCTGGTATGCGCAGACTCCAGGCTTCAGGCGGAGGAACATACAGCAGAGTTCATACGTCACGTGACTGCACTGGGTCTTGCAGTTTACACAGAGAAGGTGGGCTTCTTGGGAATGAGGCTAGACTCTCAGGACATGCTTGCCTACCTAACCAAAGACAGAATTGAGTCATTGGAGAAGTGCCTTGCATCATTCAGAAGGACATCGACTCTCCAACTGGTCAAGTTTCAAAAACTGTTGGGACTGATGGGGGCCGCCTCGGATATTCTCCCCCTGGGACTCATGCACATGCGTCCATTACAACGCTGGGTAAATGCTCACAGGCTACAGAGACAAACACCACCCATTGACAGTGACCTCAACATGCTGGCAGGCACAGATACCCACACAGACGGGAAGTCATCACCACAGATGCCTCAGGTACAGGCTGGGACGCTGTCTGGAATGGGATGGGAGTCAGAGGGATATGGACACATCAATGTACAGGTGCTGCAAGCAGTGTGTCTGGCGCTGTACCATTTTCACCATGTTCTGACAGACAGACATGTCCTGGTTCGGACAGACAACACGTCGGTGGTGGCCTACATCAACCACCAGGGGGGCCTGTGCTCCCCCAGACTACATTGTGTGGCGTGCAGATTTCTCCTGTGGGCACAAGACAATCTCTGCTCAATACGAGCAATACACCTGCCCGGTGTGTCCAATACAGTGTCGGACATTCTCTCTAGGGGATGTCAACAGCTCAGAGTGGAGACTGAATCCTCAGGTGGTGGAACATATCTGGGAAAGGATTGGATGAGCTCGAGTCGACCTCTTTGCCACATGGGCAAGGAAACAGGAGGTGCTCCCCTGGGCGTGGACGCTTTTGCTCACCCATGGCCACAGGAACTGCTGTATGCTTCCCCTCACTCCCACTTCTTCCACTAACAATGGAGAGGATTCGCCAGGACGGCGCCCAAGTCCTCCTGATTGCCCCCTGGTGGCCGAGTTGTGGTTTGTGACACTGGCATAGATGATCAGCACGGATCCATGGCAGCTTCCACTTTGATAGGACTTGCTGAGCCAAGCAGAGGGACTGCTGTGGCACCCCTATCCAGCACAGCTGCAGTTGTGGGTTTGGCCCCTGAAAGGCACTGCCTGATGTCTCGGGGCCTGCTGTTAATGTCGTGGAAATGCTGCAGTCGGCCAGGGCCCCCTCTACCAGGGCCCAATATACTTATAAGTGGTCAGCCTTTCAGAACTGGTGCCTAGCCAGACGTGGATCTGGTGTCGTGCCCCCATCTGCATCCACATTGGAGGTATATCTGGCTCCCATCTCAGCATGCCATGATAAGATTGACAATGTCTCCCCAGGAGCCCATTTCCTGGTGATCCAGTTTCTTAAGGGTGCGAGACGTTTGAGACCACCAGTAAAGGACACAATTCCAGCCTGGGACTTGGAATTAGTGCCGAAAGGACTGAGCGGTGCTCCCTTTGAGCCCATTTCCACAACCAAGCTCTGCTTCCTCTCAATCAAGGTAGCCTTCATTGTAGCGATAATGTCGGCAAGGAGAATTAGTGAAATTCATGCCTCGTCCATGGATAAAGCCTGTCTGATCTTCTCAGGAAGCAACGACAGAGTCACTCTGAGGACGAACCCGGCCTTCCTACATAAGGTCGTGTTGGCATTCCACATTAATCAACCGATTGTCCTGTAGTCTTTCCATCCCCCTCCACATACATTAGATGAGAACTGCAGACTACAAACACTCTGCCCTGTCCAGGCTTTGAGGTGCTATATGCGGAGGACTGTGCAACTGCCGCAAATCCCACCAGCTGTGTGTCTGCTATGGTTCCACCACCAGAGAGAGGGCGGTTTAAAAAAAAAAAAGACTGGCGCACTGAGTGGCGGACATGATCTGTCTCACCTATGAGACTGCAAACATTTCCATGCCTGAACACATCTCAGCGCCCTCAACAAGGGGATAGGCCATGTTGTGGGCTCTCTTTCATGGCACCACACATGAACACTGGTCCGGTCAACAGACCTTCACGAGGTTCTACCGCCTCTACGTGGCGGACCAGGTGCGCCCAAACTTGGGCACCCAGGTACTTCAAACTGCTAGCCCTCAGGTGCTGTGAGGCTCTGCTATGCTTGCTATGATGGGATTGGGGCTTAAATCAGGTGTCAGGACTCACGACAGCTATGGTATATTCTTCCCATTCGTTAAATGGCTGTCTTTCAATTTGAAATGGAACGATAGGTTATTATCATAACCCTGGTTCCCTGAAAAAGAAAGACAGCCATTACTCTTCAGGGGTCACTTGACCAGACAACCTTCCTGACAAAGAAATGGCAGGGAGCTGCGTCAGGAGGAGACTTTTCACAGATGTGGGCGGGTCTTCCTCCTGCCAGCAGGGCCCCTATTGGGCAGCTTTGGTACATGTTTTCACTGATTGGCAGGTAAGAAGGCTCTTCCCATTCGGTAATGGCTGTATTTCTTTTTCAGGGAACCGGGGTTATGATAATAACCTATCGTTAATTTTAAAAATACATTGCAGGGAGGATATCTGGTTTTGCTATATTGCATGAATTTTCTATTGTCCGTATAAATTCAAATACTGCACTACTTTGTGTTTGTGAATGGGCTTTTTACAAGTGGAGTGACATCTAAGCTGTCTGTACATTTTCATTACTATTGTAAACAAATCAAATCAAAAATAATTAAGTTGGTGGTTCATTTCTTCCTGTGTCCACCAACCAGCTCATCCTCCACACTGTACTATCACTCTCCATCAGTACTGTGTAGAATACATAGATAAATAGATGTCATGCAAGAGGTCTGTTAATAATAATCACTCTGTGCTATAGGTCTGCTCCCTGCCAGTAATTCTGGCCCCCTCGTGTTTAGACCCGTGGCAGCACCCCTGCTTCAAATGTTGACAAATCAAATGTCATCAAACCTGGTCAAACCAGATTTCTTGCATCAGATTTCATTTCAAAGTTTCTTGTGAAGACTTGGCATTGAAAAACAAACAACTCCTGACAGCTGCAAAATCAAATGCCAAGTATATCTGGGTGTAGTGGATAAGTTTACTTCAAAATGTATCATTTCAGTAGCCTAAAAGTGACTACGCCTAGATCAAGTATGAATAATGTGAGAGCAGTTGTGAAGCCTGTATCTTTGAGAGAAATGTGTGCAATTGGGGCGGCGGGTAGGGAGGGCAATAAAAGCATTAGTCAAATTTTGAAATGGGTCAGATTTTTGTCTGTTCAAAAGGTGACAACCCTAAATTCTGTGTTCAACATAACCTTGTTTGGCTAAGGTCCAGCTGTCATAGAACACATCTGGGAAAAACTGGATGGGTAAATGAAAAAGACATCAGCTCTACTAGGAATGGCACTGCTAGAGAAATGAACCATTTCCCTCTGTGAGCATCTATGAAAAGGTGTATAGCAGTCCAGGCTAGGCCTTCATACAATAACACTGTGAACAGTTGTATTTTCAAGAACTACTGTATTTTGTAGAACTACTTTGAGACTAAAGTGTATGTGCCAAAAGTCAGCACTAATATTTATTTTCGTTTAGCTGTTTTACTGCCAAAGTATGGCGGTTTCAATAACGTTAACAATCAACAATGCATCAAACCTTATCTGGACAAGATAAGCAAAAAAAGCTTCCCCAAAAGAATTGAAGGTGTAGCTTCTCAATTAACTAATATCACTAAGGTGTTCAGTAATACAAATGGTGCCCATCCCTGATGTTTTAAGGGCTACAAAGTCACTAATAAATGACTAACCTGCCTAATGAGTGAGGCTTAAAAGTAAAATGTTACCCTGTATGATTGCTGTGAGTTTGTGCCAATTTTTAGGATATCCAGACATCCATAATTTTTTAATTAACCATGAGTCTGGTATGGCAGGAGACGGTGTAATTGCAAATAAAACATAGAATGCTTACAAATATTTATTGGCTGTCTGGGTGAAAGGAGAAAAAAAAAAAATCAGCAAAGGATGCCACAAAAGCAAGCAACATCCTTTTGTAGCACCACGGTATTGTTTTAAATAATTTTAATTGGAGAAATAGAAAAATCATATGTTATGCTCCCATTGGGAATGAAAGAGCTAATTGGATTAATAGTGCATCTGAAATACCATAGGAGTACCTAACTCAAACAAGTTGTGAATGGGATCTCTAAATGGATTTTATTTGAGTGATTCAGTGGTAGAGTGGGTGATTTCACCAGCATTCACGAAAGCTTGAGTCAGTGCTGTGCAGGTCGATAGTGAAATGGGTGTTCATGTCTCATTGTTGTTCTCAGTAGACAAACGCCCCTTCGAGTGATAAAAGTGGAGGACTGGCCTTCTTTTTTTTGCATTCATGGATTGTCCCACCAAACTCAAGTTTATGGCTGTGGAAGAGCAAGAACTGGCATGGAAAGAACCCCAAACTCCTTTTTTTCCCTTTTAATAAAGGAGAGAAACCACAGTACAAAATAATTATCTGTACATACAGGAGAAAAAAAAAAATAAGATGCTTTTGTTGTTTTATGTTTGTTTTTTCTTTCTTTTCTTTTCTGTTTAAAGATCCAGTTTATGGAGGCTATCTCTACATGGAGCCAAACAAACCATTCAAGGCACATCGGTGTAGGATTTTGGTTTTTTTGCAGCTATTTACACACACACACACACACACACACACACACACAAACACACAAAAAAGAAGCAATACAAGCACCAATAAATACCTCGCTGATTAAGACAAGGAGCCCCCTTGGTGCAAGGAACACTGCATGAACACATTCTGTATCCATAACTTAATTGATCTGCTCCCTTTTAAAACGCAGAAAACTCAAGAAAAAGACAAACAGCAATGGGCAACGCCAATGCTGCTGTTGGGTCAGAGCCATTTTAAGCATTACAATACAGTCCTATGGGATCTGTTGAGCAAAATCTGCTCAGAGTCCTGAATTTGCACCCAATGTAGCACAGACCTGGCCGTGATGTGATTCTGTTGAGTCATAATAACAAAAATATGTAGCACCTTTAGTGAAGGGTGATTGTAAAGCTGTGGGCAGTGTGGGCTCCTCTCGTTTCATAAACACAAGTCGCGTAAAACAACTTGAGATCAGATTCCCCTCAAGCGTTCCTCAAGATTAAGGGCGTTTCAAAACACAACCTGAGCCCACTGGAGGCAAGGGGAAAAAATAAAAATAAAACTGTTAGATTTAATACTCACTGTAAGTGATTCAATACTTGAGATGTTTTACACAACTGGCTCCAGGTCTTTCTGGCTGTATATGACTCAGTGTTAAGCACTTTGAGACACTGTCTACTTGGAACAAGAGCTCCAAAGGATTGAAAAACAAATAAAAGTTTAGCCTGGGAAACATTGGGTTTTTCACACTTTTAACCTGGTTTTACTACGGTAAACCTACATAAGCGAGGGCGTGGAGATCCCGTTGGGCGGGTGAGTGGTGAATACAAACCTACCCCCTGGTTTTGGTCCTGCTTTCTCCTGATCCAAGTGACTGGTCTGGCTCAGAGTGCTGAGCAGACGATTTACCAATTTACCCAAACATCCCGTTCATCTGGGCTTCTCAAGAGGAAGGTTTTGCCAATTTGGATGCCCGTCTCTTTACATTAAGTGCTGATAGGAGCATAAGCTAAACGGACCCCCGTATCTCGGCCTGCTGCATTAGGTGCATTAGTCGATATTTGGCTCCAGTGTTTCTAAATGCCAAGAGCAGAACTCTCTCGAGGTGGTTCTGGTGGCCATGGAACAGCATCACAGCCCAACTGGAATAACATTGGACCTGCTTACGGATTATTTTCCCCACGAGAGAAGAACTACGCACATCTGCAACAACACACTCAGATAAACCAAAAGATACAACAAGTAAAGGGTTACCTGATAAGTCATTCTTGCTTTTAGTATAGTGGGTGGTGGGGGGGTGGCCTTGCACAGGACACCCTAATGTTGTCTTTTCATACAGTTGAGATATGCCCCCCCCCAACCCCCAATAATAAAAAGAACTACACAATAACATTGTTTGTTTTTTTGCCTTTGAAGTAGATATTAAGACTATCAAATATACAATACAGTAGGTTCATCTATCCACAGGTTAAAATACTGGTCTTTGTAATACAATCAACAACAAATAGGAATGATCTTTTCTTTTAAGTGAAAGGGATCCCATCATCAACATCATCTTTCTCTCCCCGTCCTCCCGCCCCCCCACCCCCCAGCCCCTGTATCTAAGACATTGAAAATCTTCTGCTAAGTGCATTAGCTGTCTGCCCAGCTCAGGTCGCAGTGTCTAAGGGCAGTTACAGGTGTGAAAGCAAACACAAGGTTTTCACTGCTTTCCAACTGTCTCCAACTTCAGTTACTCTCAGTCAAATCGGTTCCTTTTCCCACACATCATGTCCGTTGGTCCCAAGGTAATGCGAAGAACAATTGAAGGAATTGTAAGGAATTCTGTGCGTCTCCAGATGCTATAGGCTGTGGGCCTCACGTGTCAGAAGTTTGGATTAGTTGATTAAACCATTTCACCTTAGCTTCGAAAGACTATCCAGCAGTGACGCATGTGTACAAAGGCAACTAGGCGTGAGGTGGCAAAATCATCCGAGCGCATGGAACAATCCTCGGACCACAGTGGAATGAATTATGACAGTCTTTGGTCTTCATTTTGACCCAGATCTGGCCAAATACAAAATGCCTTTTTCCATGTATAAAAAAAAAGAGAAGAATCTCAAAGTTACTTCAAAATATAAAATATAAAAGTCTACTCAATTAAGAATTAAATAACCTAGATTCCCCCCCACCCCATCCAACGCCCCGGTGATGGAAAGTTTCATTGTTCACATTTTGGAATGCACAGTGCAAAGTTCACAAACCACAGGTTGCTGTGTTGCATTTCTTTCCTTAAACTACTTCTTCTTCATCATCTTCTTCTACTTCCTTAGTGGTTAAATTACAATAATATTAATAAAAACAATGAACAACAAATTCCACAGTGGCCAGATGTGAATACTTAAAAGCTCTGTCAAAGTCTTAAGGCCATGTCCCCCTCCTGGAAGGTAAAAAAGAATATGTCTCTTTCTTCAAAGAAATAAATGGCCTATTCTATGTGCAGTGTATCTGGCACACAATTGCAGTATTGAGTAGCACCCACAAAGCTGCTGATCAAAAAAAAGGCTTGACTGGAACTGAGCCATTTAAACAAACCTATCCACACTCAAACCAGTGCCGGAGACAGAAGCAAAGGGCTTTGAATAGATCTTTGAATAGAATAGAGTCCCCGGCTCTTGAAAATAAGTGTTAACGATCCCAGGCACTTAATCCACAGTTGGGATGGGGTGGGAGGGGGCGTCAGAGTGCCCGATGAAGGGACATACAGGTGCATGTGGAATTTCCACTGGTCTAGGGTGCTTTAAAAATAGCATCCATTCTTTCAGAAGAAAAAATTATCTTGACATCGTGGTACAGGACAGTTATAAAGTATTTTCCTATGTACAGTAATAGCTCCTCCATGTGCACTGCAGAAAGATTGTGCTTGATCAACCGAAGTAGAAAAACACAGCGCGTGTTCGTTTCAGTGGCTTGCCGGGAGTGCCGGCGCCACGTTGGTCGGTCCGCCAGTCCTGGAATGATTTGCTGGGTGCCGGTGAGGTGAGGCTTGGTGTTGGCGAGTGAGGCACAGTCGGTGTAGAGGCAGTGAGGCAGGGCCCAGAGAGCACCTGTCGGGATGTTGCATAGTACCACAGCTCAAGGGGATTGGCTATTTCCGCAGCACGGAGTTCAAAGGTCAGCGCTCCCTACATGGAGTCCTCGTCGTCATCCTCCATGGGGTCGTCCTGAGGCCTGCAGTGGGGAGAACAAGAGTTACATTTTAGACCACAGGGGGCTAACGGTGCTAATGGATATAAATCACCATCTTTTACCATCCGTGGGCACGAATGACAAACCCAAATTCCCCTTGCGTTCAGTTCTGGCAGAGACATATACTTAATACATTTTCTGCTTCTTTTGACTCTTTTTTTACGTTTCTGAATAATTTACTGTGGTATTAATTAGTAGCAGTAACCATGGTCTTAAGCACCACCCTTCATTCTTTGTAGCCAAACTGGTTTCAGGGGCTGACCTCTTGTTGACGACCCCAGGGTTGACTCCCACGGAGAGTGAGGCCAGGGCGGTGACGGTGTCATTCTCCTCGGCGTCATGTTTCTGAGCCTCCAGGAAGGACAGGCCCACCGTGGGGTGGAATCGCTGCACAGACTTCCAGTACTGACCTGAGAGAGACACGCACACACAGACACACTAATCAGATGCCATTGTTTCACATGGTCTTGCATTAACAACCCGGCTATAGTCCAGGTACAATTGATATAAGGAGGAGGTGAAGAAGGAGAAGAATGAGAAGAATGAGGAGAAAGAGAAACCAAAAGGGCAAAAAAAGTGAATGGTTCCACACTGGGACTTAAAAGTAAAGACATAAAGCCTAACAGTTCTCACACTTTTTTGGCTAATGGGATCTTGCCATGCAGTGCCATTCGATAATATCTGGAGTACTGTGCCAGCTCTTTGGAAGTCTCTCAGTGAGCTGTACAACATCCGTCATTACCGCGCCTGATCAGCTGTAAGAATGGGACTTTTCTGGACCCAACAAACAGCCATCAATTCACATCTCAACAACTGCAAGCTAAGCATGGGAGGGCAGGCTTGTTTCGCAAGAAAAAATAAACAGAAGAGTTTGATGCCAGCGGGCCAAGGGCCTGGCAGATCAACCGTAGCAAGAGACCAGCACGGCTGCCAAGGGGAGGCAAGGCAAGTTACCCCCCACACAGATTCCTTCATCCATATCTCGATGTGTGTGAGAGTATGTGAGTGTGTGTGCGCGTTTGTTTCTGACGGACACGCATGGACAAATGCAAGATTATTTTATTTATTTGGTTTTCTTCCCTCCACTCAACCATCCATCCATCCACTGGAGGACCACATTCTTGCGGCTGTGAATGTTAATTAGACATTTCGGAAACATTTGTGTGCAATCAGATGGGCTGTGTGCCGCGGTGCCAGGGCGCCTTTTAAGTTAATGGGAGTCAGGCGGCGCTGCTGGGGAGATGGTTGGGAGATGGGGGGGAAACTCACCTTGCACTTGTAGCACCCTCTCCAGGGATCGCACCCCATTGGCATTCGGCCTGAGCCGGAGAACCTCCTCTGGAAGCGGCTCCATCTGCAATAGAAAAGCAAGATTCGAGCTCTGGACCGGACACTCGCACACAGGCAGAACCCCTGCCACCCACCTCCCACTTACTTGTGACTTTCTCCACCTGCCCTTTACTACCAACTACCACCAGGAGCTGCAATAGTGAATCTTCGGGGTACCATAAAAAAATATCCATTTTATTAGTTCATTAGTCACTAGCTTCAGTTATACAATAGATCTCCTTTGACATGGTGGCATTCGGTCGGCATTCTGATTCATCTCTTTACCTCGTTGCCCAGCAGGGCACTGACGCAGGCCTCCGAGGCGTCGCAGATGGCCGTGAGGTCGTGGCCCCCCTCCAGCGCCAGCACCAGCCTGCCCCCTGCCAGCCTCATCAGCTGGCGCGTCAGGAACCCGAAACCTGTGGGCACAGACAGACTCAGCACACCGGACACATGGGGAACTGGTGGCTGGACAAACAGCTCTGGACGGGCAAAGCACTACAAGGCAGTAGATGCAGGCCTGGATGGTGGGTGGTTTCTTTTCCTGAAAGTGAACGAGGGGATATGCGACAGCTGTGCAGTTTTGTCGATCCGCATGCTTGTTTGTGACGCTTGCTGTTTGTGCACAGGGATTAAATCTGCTCTCTCACACACACACACACACACACACACACACACACACACACACACACAGGCCCACCCAGAGCAGTGCAGCCCACACCCACACAGCACGGGGGACACCCAGTCACAGAGACCCCCCCCCCCCCCCCATCCCTCTCTCAGTGACAGGGACTCCACACAACTTTCCTCTCGACACACCACTCCATCACTCCCCAGTAATGCTTTCAATGTGCGCACGCCATTCCAGCAAGTCAAAGAAATATATGACCAACTGCTGGTGTATCATTTTCGGTGGGGAGTGTATTAAGCAATAAGAGTGATTTGTATTTATTAGTGTCGATCTGTTTGGTGTTTTTCATAAGTGCATTCCTTTCTTTTTTTTTTTTTTAAAGCCACGTATGAAGCCTGCTCATGAAACCGGATGAATCTCCTGATTGAGACTGATCCCTTTTCAGATTTAATTATAATTTTGTTATGTTCCTTCCAACTGCCTTTCTGTTCTGTAATATGAATCAAGAGAGCTTTACCACTGAGTTCACTTACATTTCGCCGACACTCTGTATCCCCCAAGTGGTGCCGGGTGCCCTTCGGCGGCGTCAAACCCGGACGACACCAGAACCACGTCCGGGGAGAACTCCTGGGCGATGGGCATCACCACAGTCCTGCGGGCACAGAGAGCGGGCGGGATGAGAAGGGGTACGAGCCACCAACAGTCAGGAAACAGGCACATCTGTCACCCGGGACAGCAAAATGAGTCACAGCGAGCTAAATTTGGAAACTGATCTCTATAAACCACCTTAAAATGATTCTTCCTCATATACTCGGCTTACGCATTTTGCCACACTGGGTTAAATGTCAGACAGTTTGTCAACCGGGAATTATTGGATGAATGGCAGAATTCGTTACAGGAATTATAGCAGGGTATACGCAAAATCTTCCAAAGTTACGCGGGAATATGCGAAACATCCTTCTAGTTACATGGGCATATAGCGTATGCCCTCGATTACACCAGTCTGTGCAACAATCAGAGACCATTAATGACACACTGTGCTCAACAACATCCTTCTCAAAATGTGTTGGCTGGAGATTCCGATCGCAATCCGAATTGTTATTCCGCATCCCTCAGTCTGACACGGTTACCCAAGGGGTGATATCCCGGAGCTACAACCAGACTGCTTTGCGTGTGAGATTCCTGCATGGCACAGAGGAGGACGGGACACCTTGGGAAGGAGTCACAGTATTTCCTGCGCTGGCCACAAGGAGGTGCTGTGCGCAATCCTGAAATCCTATCTTGGGAACACGGGAGTAGGACACATTCAGAGGGGCCCGTTTTCTCGGCTGCGGGGGAGGGGAAACCTATCTACACTGTGTCTGAAGAACAACATCTTGAGGTGCTGCCCCAGGGTAGGTGGGAGCCAGGCCGACGTTAAGGTACTTCCACAAGGCTGTTGTTTGCGGGCCGGGGAGCGCTGCCAGTGATTTACAGAGCGCTCCTTTTGATTTTCTCCGAGAGCCGAGTTCAAAGCCCTTCGCCTCCGTCTGGTTCCCATTTAAGCCTTGTCGTCTTCTCACGTCATTGTCAGTTCCATAGAACCCCATCTGAAATCTATTAGGCTTAATTATCCTGCTTTGGATTCCCTCAGCCTTCCCCCCCACCCCCACCCCTCAACCCCATCCCTCGCTCAAACCACCCCACCCCCCTTCTAGACCAATAAACCAACCCACATTGACTGGAATATCTCAATAACTGCATCAGCGAGCGAACGGAGGGAGGGAGAGCTCATTACAGATCACTTAAAGGGGGTGGGGGGGGGAGATAGGGTGGTGGGGGGGGAGTTAAAACAGAAACTGTTATTGTTTACAGATGTCCCAGGTCCTTTGCTTTGCTATTCTTTTAATGCTCTGTCCCTTGGGTGGTAAAGAAAGGGAAATGGGTCCTGCCAGCTCCCTGCCATTGTTCTCAGCGCTCTTTATCCAGGGAAAGCAGCTGGAGGGGGGGTGGGGGGGCCCAAACCGCGGCTGCTTCGGCTGCTAGGGGCTCCACATCCGAAGAGGCCAGCGCCACTCTCCCCTTGCTTACACTGTGCCTAACCCCGGGCACCAACGATCAGAAACACAGGCAAGGGGCGAAACGGGTAAAATCCGATCAATATAAATATATACATCACTCCCAGCATGAGCAGTCAGAGTCCTGAGCTTATCAGATGATGTAGTAGGTCTTATAGACTATCGACGAGACTATTGAAATTGTGAAATTCAAGATGGGTGAAAGGTGGTGTGAAATATATAGTGGTTCATCGTGATCACACTGAGCCACACACAAAGGCCTTGAGCAGGTTAGACGGTATCTTACCTGAATGCTGCCAGGTACTCTGCGTCCCCCATTGGTGGTTCCAGACCTCCAGTCCACGCCACGTTGACATTGAAGCCCACCCCAGGACCAGAGCCCACCTGCAACAGACAGACACATCCTCAGTTACCACCTTGCTGCCGGCGCTACACAAGCGGCTTACTGACTGCAACACGGCAACCACGGCTAAGACAAAGAAAAAAGTTAAAAAAAGAAAAAAAAAAAAAAAAAGTCTGGACGGGTGATTTGTTTTTCTCTTTCAGCTCCGATGAAGGCAGCTGTTGCCTTTCATGCCTTCAAGATGGATCGGGTGTGCAAGTTCAGCTGGGGATTGGAAGGGCTTAGAAGACCATCGCTGAGGAAACGCTGAAGCCAGACCCATGGCAGGACTCCCAAACACCCTGTAGGTCTCAAAACTGCCCAGTGATTTTTTAAATGTATATATTTTTTGCATCTCATTAAACATCTTTGTTTTTGAGCACAACAGCTGTACATGCTATTTTTGATTCGTTTCATGTCATGCGCCATTTTGGCCACAGTGGGACCAGACATGAGGAGAGAGAGTGAGAGAGAGAGTGTGGCCAAGATGGTCCAGACATTTGACTCACTGGGAGAGCAAGGCCTGTCAGAGAACTATTTTAATAATACGTTGGTTTTATTCGTTGTTGTTGTTGTTGTTGTTGTTGTTGTTGTTGTTGATGTTGTTCACATAGTGAACAGCTAACAATGGTAAAACCATCCCTTGTGAAAATGAAATGATAAATATTCAAAAAGCTCCAGGCAACATTCTCATGTTCCTATTCACAGGTGGGTAAGAAAATGGAATGAAACATATATATTTTTTCAGTTAGATTTCAGATACACACTGATATACTTCATAAATATGTATATAGGTCATTTGTCATGTGAAATACAAGTTATGATTTTTCTCAATTTTGCAATATAGAACTCAAGTATAATTTTACAAAGAGTTTATGAGGCTTTTGTATGTTTTGTTTTTTACACTTTAGAAGGAAAGCAGTACGATGTAATATTACTGTATTCTATATCCTGTCAACTGCATATAAACATGTATTCTTTATATTTTACTCACATTGAACCAATGTATATATGTCATTAAAAAAGGACAGTGTGAATCTGATCTTTAGCCTATTGCCTGTGAGCAAGTACTCAATAAAATAAACGTTCATGTGAATATTTCCGTTTTTCATGTGGAGAGCTATCAATAGCAGTTGGTTAAATAAAGCCTGGCTCAGTGAAGCCTGGGAGTAAACACAAAGAGGCCCCCCGGGGATCACCTCTCTCTCACAGGCAGAAACAGCAGGCGAGGCCCTGGTTAGACCACAGAAGGCCTTAAAAAATATAAAAATAAAGAAATAAAGAAATATCCCTTGCTCCCTCTATTCGAAATCCCCACTTTCTCCTCCCTCAACTGAAGGTGGAACAATTAGTGAATGAAATTCCCGGCCACTTTAAAAGCCGGCCTCAAATCCGGCTAGGCCTGTGCGGGCTGGGGGATATTACAGACGACCTTTTCCACTCTTCTGATATCCCACATGGGCAGGATGCTCTCACAAACAAAAAACACATGAGCCCCATTTCACGCTGCCAACTCCCTGAGACACACACAAATTTCCCTCTGTTCCTTGTATTTATGTATTTATTTATTTTATCCCCCCACCCCCCTCAGATTTAAAGAAGCAGGTTCCCATTGTGAGGAACTTTGTTTCCTTAGCACTGCTTTTCCAGATTACCCAGAATGCCGCACTCTGCTCTACGGGCTCACCTCAGTCGGCCCTCCACTCCCAGGGAAGAAGTTGCCGTCGTCGTAGCGATGCAGCGAGATGTACAGGACGCTGGGGTCATTAAAGAATACTTCCTGGGTACCATTGCCATGGTGCACATCCTGGACCCAGGAGAGAGAGGAACAAAAAGACACTTTAGGACTCCCTCTCTCTGGTTCCCAGCCTGTTCACATGAAACTAAAAATGATATCAATTCAGGACAGGTGTAACAGCCAATCGCATCAGTGTGTGAAATGGACCACAATTCTCCTCTGCTCCTGAGCCCAAACCCATGTGAGGACAGGTCACATATCACTTACTGGAGAAAATGGTCTTAACTGTTGAAAAAGGGATAATGTGGGAATGGCAATGAGAGTTGGAAAAGGTCTGGGATGAAGCTCTCCAAAGAGAACGTTTAGCTGCTAAGGGAATTTGGTGGCACTCGTTCGCCAAGCTATGACCGTGTTTCTTGGGTGCTTTATTGTTGGTATTTGCTAGCTGATTTAAAGAGGGCTGCTGTGAGGTAAAGTGAGCGAGAAAGCAGGAGCAAGAGAGTGTGCGAGAATGCAGGTCTCCGACGGCCTCCTCACCCAGTCCACGATGAGGATCTTGCTGGCGCTCAGTTTCTGCTGGAGCTGCTTGGCGGCGATGGCCACCGAGTTGAAGAAGCAGAAGCCCCTGGGGAGAGACAGAGAGAAATGATGGGATTTTTTTATTTTTTTTTAAAGGACAGTGGAGTCAGCGAAAAAACACCAGGGAGACATAAATCAACTGTTCACCCCCCCCCCCTCAACTTCATAATCATCCCATAAATATCCATTTAAAGCAGAGTGATACTGACATCATTACAGCACATCTGGCCCTGGTTAGGACTTGAAACACACAGATGCTCCACATTAAAGACCTCGTGCTTGGAGGCAGGTGATCAACAAGCTCTCTGCAAAAAACTGGTAGCAACCAAGCCCTATGCACCCGCCTCCTCTCCTCCCTTCCCCTCCCCCCCAAGAGCCAGGAGGTGGCACTTAGCAGACTGGCAGAGAGAGACATTGTGCACAAGGGCAAAAGACAGGAGAGAGAGAGAGAAAGAAAGAAAGAGTGAGAGGGGAAGAGATAGAGCTTTCCAACACTCCCTCAACCTTCCCCCCAATCTCTATCTCTCTCTGTCTTTTCCTGTCTGTCACTCACTCCCTTCCTGAATCTGTCTTGCTGTGTAAACACTGTCAGCATTAGAATCAGTGTAGTGTTAAGGGTTACACGTCCTAGTGTTACCTTGGCAATAATCCACTCCCTAAGCTTTAATAAAAATGCTCCTGTTCTGAGACTAACAGCCAGTGTTACATCTGTGCCAACACTGTACTGCATTCTGACTGTTACTTTCCCGCTCTCCCTGTCCCGTCTTGCACTTCTAAAATCAAGAAAACGTTAAAAAAAAAAAAAAAAAAAAAAAAAAAAGGTGGGATTAAGGTGGGATCAGTGGCGGGAGGCTACGAACACAAGGAAGGCGAGAGGAGGGACTCACATAGGGTTGGAGTGGTCCGCATGGTGTCCCGGTGGTCTCACGACGGCAAAACCGTTCTGATGGGAAAGCAAATAACACAAAATGGGGAAAAGAACTTGTGAATTAGACTAGCAGAAAAACAGACTGACCTCACAGATGCCCTCACTGACGGTCAGTGCTGTGTTGAACGCAGAAGGAATGGGAGACGAATACTAGCGCACAGCTGTATTTTGGTTTTCCAGGAAGAGGAACCATAAGATGAGACCACAAAGCAGTATATAATGTTGAGAGTTCAATTTGCGAAATCATCTTTGTTATCATCTTGGTCCTACTATATACTATGTTGCTCGGAGTGGATTCACTGGCCTGGGCTGTTCTCAGGTGTTCAAGGACTTCAGCCTTACCTTCAGCTCCCCCTTGGCCACCCTGAACGCCAACTCAGTCACGCTGCCAGCCGCCATGCGAGAAGCTGTTGACGTGTGCATCTCATTCCAGATGGTGTCATTGTCCACCTGCCCAGAGAAAAAACACACACAGCCAATCAGCAAGTGGGGAAAAAAATTACACGCCAGCCAGACATCACGAAGCATGAAAGGAGCCACGAGGCGGTGGCTACTCAATTGGCCAGGGGCCTAGATGGGCGTTGCATAGTGTCAAGTCATTTTCCCGAGGGTCCTGCCACACAATCGGAGTGACAGTGGCGTTTGGCAGCTGATATGGCAGCTACAGCCAGATGTGATGCTAATCGAATCCATTCCTGGAGATTTACATGTCTCGCTCACAGCACACTGAACAGCTGCCCTTGGGGGGTACGGGTGTGAAAAAGAGATTCCTCCTCCACTTTGCTCTCCTCGTGTTATCACAATTTATAATGTAAACACTTCAAGCTTCACATTCAGGAGTGCTTCTGAGTGGAGTGGGGACTCCCATCTTTAGGACTACATTTTATTTTTCTTTGTGGGGATGCTTGCGTGACACAAATGCCAAAAAGTACACATTCATTGACCATGTACACTGTTGTTGAGAGATTTATAACAGAATTGCAGAGAATTTCTCAATACTGTAACCGAAAGAAGCCACGGTGTTCTTTCGCAGCAACCACAAAGTTGCCTAACACAGACCGTACGCCCGAGTCCGACGGGAGAAATTAGCTTTCTGTGCATCTGACCCCAACCTGGAATTCCTGCCTTTGTACTGTTCACAAGCGTTTCCTCACTCTTCTGCTCTCGACTGCGCTCAAAGCATGCCATCGCGGTGAGAAACTCTCCCCGGAGCGCCATGCAACCCGGCGTCTGTGATCAATTGATGCGTCAGGAATAAAGCGGAAAGAAAGAAAATCAAACAGAAGAAAAGAAATCGACGCCGAGCCGAGGAATTAAACCGTCATCGTTGACATTATTCGTGATGCGCTTATTTCACAATTAGTATTTATAACGCATGCAGACTGATCGTGACCAACAGAGTTCAAACAGTCCATCACGAACGCTGGGAAATCCCTGTGATCTCTGTGAATTTAGAAGAGGTGTGCCTTCTCAATACACTGACAGCGCACTGCATGTCAACTGGTGCTTTATTTTCTTAATAGAATCAGCAGAACTGTTGAAAGTGGGTCAGCGCTGCTAATGGCTGGTTGTACAGTGGATGGAAAACCACAGGCATTTCCAATGGTGGACTCGACACACCTGTTTCTATTCAAATGCAATTCTGCAGGATCTGCTGTTAAAGACTCCAAGCTCCCAGCGTATGCACAAAGGAGATGGGACCATAACTCACCGGAATAGGCCGGCAAGAATAACAATGACGACCGCGGGTTGAGCTTATGAGTTTAGCTCTGATGTTAAATCCGCCAAAATCCCACTAAGTTTTTGCGTCGCTAAAATTCTGAAAGCGTTGTATCATGGGATTGTATAAGTATTTGGTAATGTAGATCTCACATCGTGGTTTATTGCGCTGCAACAGCACCGGAGTATACCATTTACGAGGGCTGTAGATGCCGCAACTGCAGAAAACATGGAAAAATAGTACACAGAAACTGCCCTGTTGTGTCCTACACAAAAAGACAGGCAGATGGATAGAGGGCAGTTGGGGGTTGGGGGCTGTGTTCGCCTCCTGTTTGCCCCCCACCCAAATGGAATACAGGAAGATGTGGTTCTACAGAATGGAGACAGATTTTGACAACAGCACTGTCTTAAAGGCGACTGTGTTCCCGTGTGATTTTTGTGTGTTTTTTTGCGTTTTATTTTTTTTTCCCTTACGAAACGCCACATTTTTTGAGGTTTGGCACCGCAGACACAATGAAATCAGAGGAATTTCTTTTATCATGGTCATCAACATATTGTTTCAATCAGCCCGCCATCACCAGAGAAATACAGCCCGGAAATCGAGGCAGATTTAGGCCTTATCGACACCGTGTATGCAAACCCTTTTCTTTTTTGGGTTTTTATTCTGCTGTACTGGGGACTTTAAATTTTTTAATTGCCATATCATCAATCACAGCATCCCAAACCCGTGTCACAACTGGTCCCCATCAAACTGTGCCCATCGGCCTCCCACCCTCCCATTCTCTCTCTGAGAAGCCAAATACTGAAGGCCATGGAAACAGAATCTGAACAAACAACAACAACAACAACAACAACAGCAGCAGCAGCATTAGTCATTCCTCTGGACGAATGCTGATCCACATCTGGGGGTCAATTCTCATTCAAAATTTCAATAATAGGAGTTTATGACTGAATCACACTGGCAGAGGCATGTTGTTCAGTTTCAATATGCCTGCAGAATTACAAAGCCATTATAATGAAAGGTAATACACTAAAATGAAGTATAGTACAAGATCATAAGTTAATCGAATGTTTAAATCTTAAGCACCATAATGGTGTATCTGAAGTGTAATTGATTGTTTCTATGAATTACAGATCAAACAGTTGAAGTTTACCCCAGGGCTGGGCAGATATTCAGTTATTCATAAAATGGAAACCTCACTAGCCTCACCACAGCAGCTTCCCTCCCAGAGCTAAAGACGGGGCTCCATCTGTTAAAATCATGCCCTGTCATGCCCTGGCAGCGTCCCTGCCCTGTACAAACCCTGTATCTAGTGTTCGAGTGGCGATTTCACTGTCCTCACGTGACACAGGACTGAGGTCTGTGTGACATCATTCGCCACTGACCAAGACTGGTGCTGTCTGGCAGTGAGATGATCTTGCACTTCATGAACAGATCTCCATGGTAACTATTAACGATTCAGTCTAGTGATTCACTATTAATAAAAGGTCAGCTGTGACATCCCTATTGCAAGTCCACCCTAAGGAAATGACCAGTAAAAGCATATTAAAAATGACCAAGGTAATCTTGTACAAGGGATATAACACCAAATCACATCTATTTATCTGATTACAGACACAGGTTTTACTGTTGTTCCTATAAATTGTTCCTTATATTTAGCGATTCCAGTTTGTAAACAAGAGTGAAGCAGGATGCGTCTGTCTGCCGTGTGATGTGAAGTCCGGTGAGGGGAGCTCGGGGGCCATTTAATCTTGGCAGTTGTGGACAGTGTGTGGCAAAGATGGAATGTTTATTTTTTTTGGAGGGGATTTTCTCTCTCTTTTTTTTTTTTTTACGTTTTCTCTCTCACCCCCCCACCTTTCCTGTTCTGTGGAAAATCACAATCAGATTTCAGCAGATGCATAACTGGGATACATCATGTCTGATCTCTCGTTCTAGGTTACGACATGACAAGTATAGGCGGGGGAAGTGAAAGAAAAAACAAAATGGACGGCCCTCTCATCTGTCTGCCTGGTGAGGGGAAACGCTCCATAGGCAGGGCTCCGCAGTACTGTGTGGGAGCGGGGGGGAAGAAAGGATTCGGGGGAAACAGGTATTTGCGAGGAGCATATGCCCAATCTGCTGAAACGGATGCTCTCCAGGATAAATCAAAACGAGTTCACTCTCTCTCTCTACACCGACTGGCTGCCTCTCCATCTTCTGCTTCCACCAGCAGAGATTTTCCTACTGCCATTCCCAAGATCGCATTCTTGACCTAGAATTTCGGGTCAATTTCTTTGCTTCTTTTCCTTTCTTTCTTTCCTTTTCATATATATATATATAATTTTTTTTTTTTTTTTTCAAACTGCCTGGGATTTGAAATGTACCAAGAAAAATAAGTACGTCCTGTGAGTGCAGAACAGTGTCTTCGAAGAAGGAAAAATTGTAAATCTGCATATTGCTGAGCAGAAGTCTACAGATGCAGTCCCAGAGGTGCCCAAAGCTTGCCTGTTTAAAATGTTTCACCAGAGCTCTAACTGACCAATTGAACCTTTTTTTTTTTCTGTACGTTTCTTTATTCGACACAATTTAATTATTATTCCAAACGGCTATTATTCCATTCCATTCCATGCATTTGCATTTGTAATGTTAGTCAAAAGACTGCGTTCCCATGCATTCGTCAAGGTGGGCCCTCTTCGGAGGCTGACCGTTCTGCAGCGGGGTACGAGATCACGAACAAACAAGTGTAAAGGGCAATCTGATCCTAACTCCTACTCACCCCGACACCTCCGCACGGCAGCATCACAAACATGCGCTGGGACAGGATTCCTGCAGGAGGGGAGAGAGAGACACTGTCAGCTGAACACAATGCACTCTAAGGATAAGAAAACACATTGTCTTTAATTTTTTGTAAAAAAGTTCCAAGTGTGTATTTTCTAACCAGTCTAACAGGGGCCTGGGTTGCGTCTGTGCCAGGGGACTCACCTGCCAGTTTGCGGCTGTCCAGCTTCAGGCGGTTGAGGGGGTTGGTGCCGTACAGCAGGACGTGGCGTTCCGAGTGGACCGACTGCAGCTCCTCTAGGGTGGCTTTCCTGCCCCGGATACTCTAAAACAGAGAGACAGAGAATGATGACACTGTCACAAGATGAAGAAAAAGAAACTTCCCAAACAGCACTCCACAAACATCATTAAAAAGATCCCAACTGTTTATAGGTATTTTCTTTCCTCCTTCAGGGCCGCAGGACTGGTGTATTTTACCTCACACTGGTTCCTCAGCCCCCTCTCCTGAAGCCTGGACCAGATGCTCTGGATTCTCCCAGCATGCTCCGGGTGAGTGCTGTTGTCGCCACAGGTGCACTGGTGCTTCAGCATCTGCGAGTCGTACACAAGGCCTGCATATGGACAGACAGAGAGAGAGAGAGGGAGAGGGAAGGTCACACTGAGAGCCCATCACACAGCCCCAGCCTTCACCCTGCCGTGAGAAAAAAGCGCCAAACCTACTTCCGAATTCTGCGAGGATAAAAATAATCAAATTCAAATTCCAGAAATCTCTCTCGCAACTATCTCCATCCCTCGCTTTTATGAGTTGTGTCCCCCCCCACCCCGTGCAAATGGTATTTATAGTTTTCCTTACTTTAGTCATCGTCATCAACATTTTGGTTGCTATTGAATTCGAGACGCAGCATACCAGTCTCATTTTCATCTAGACGTTGGCATTGAGCACCCCAAGTTTATTCGTATATTAGAGTATATTTAGGCACTGATCATAAGCAGACGGTGTTGTGTACAATGTCCAAATTACAAATCTAAACATTCAGAATATGTTTATAAGGGAAATTCATCTTTTTTTTTTTTTTAAATCAAGAAAATAAAGAAAAACTCCATTCTCTGAAATTCTCTGCCAAACCGAACATTTGGTTTTTCTGTGGCAGACGGATTTCTAGGAACTTTGCTGATCAGCATCCAGGACACCGACTGCCAAAACCTTGATTAACTCACAACACTCTGTAAGAATAGAAGGTGACAAACTGAGAAGAATTCAGATCGAGGCATTTTGCAGACTTGGTTCGATAGCAGCTGACTGATACCAGAATGAGACTGTTTTCACTTGAATCAGCTTTAAAAACATGGTGAACAGACACAAATACCCACAATCAGAGTTGAAAGGGAGACAGAACTGCTCCCTGGGATGCCAGGCGCTCTCAGGGGGGATCAGTTGCCTACCTGTGGTGAAGCGCGGCTTGGTGGGCGAGTCCTGGACAGGAAGTGCCAGGCTCTTGTCGGGGAGGGTGACGGTGACGGTGGCGGAGGCGGGGGAGGACTGGGCGCGGGTCAGCGGGCGGTGGGCGCTGAGCACCATGGGAACACCCAATGTGTCCATCTGCACAGTCTGTCTGCGCATTTGTTGCAGCTGCTGGAGTTGCTTCTGCTTCTCCCACAGTAATGACTGAGAGAGAGAGAGAGGGGGAGGGAAGGACCACCAAAACAAAAAGTATTTTATTGTCTTGTCCTCACTGATTAACTGAAATGACTAATGTTCCCGCTTTTGTAAGATCTTGAAATAACTATCATGTGATGTAGAATCAACCATAAAGGTGCGGGGAGTGATTAGAAAAGTGTGGGTGACCAGTGGACACATTTAGAGTTCAATCCCAGATGCCGATATTTAATGTTTTGAATGCCAGGAAATCTCTCTCTGTGGCCCTTTCAGTTACCACAGTATATTAACGCACACTGGTTTCTGATTGGTTGAAAATGATGAGATTCTTGCACTGCACATCAAGCAGTCTAAGAAAAAAGTGGTGCTCTGGTGCCCTCTGTTGGAAATTACAAGGCATGACAGGACACAGCTCAACTGCCCTCCAAGTCTTCAATGCCAGAATCTAGATTACTTGTCCCCAACTAGACTCTCTCAGAGGAAATCTAGATGGGCTTTGATCCTGTGTGTGTGTCGTATTACCTGACAGACAATCGATGTGTGTACCACTGTGTGTGTAAGAGTGTTCTATTACCTGATTGAGAATCAGTGTGTGGTGCAGGTTAGGCTGCTGGTGTTGCGGCTCGTGCTCCACCCCCTCTGCCCCGACAGACTCCGACTCTCGCAGTGACTCCGCCCTGGGTCGGCCCTGGTGCGCGTCTCCGTGTCCCGCCTCCTCGGAGTCCATGTCCTCGGAGGGGATCTGTCGGAGGCGGGGCTTCTCGCTGGACTTGGCCATCAGCTGACAAGACGGACACAGACACAGCATGTCAATCTTCAGCTGCAGTGTGTTGTGTAGAGGCAGTGTAGCAAAGTGCAGTGCGTTGTGTAGGGGCAGCGCAGCACAGTGCAGTGCGTTGTGTAGGGGCAGCGCAGCACAGTGCAGTGCGTTGTGTAGGGGCAGCGCAGCACAGTGCAGTGCGTTGTGTAGGGGCAGCGCAGCACAGTGCAGTGTGTTCCACTCTGATGTCACGGGGCGACTGCAGTGCCCTACCTTGCCCAGGTGAGTTTGTTGTTTGAGTCTCTCCAGCAGCTGGGTGTGCTGGTGCTGCTGCAGGAGCTGCTGAGGCAGGGGCCGAGGGCTCTGGGGGAGTGGCTCTGAGCGCGTGCGGCTCAGGGGCTTGTGGGGGGTCAGGGCGGATACTCTGTCCAGCGGGGAGGCAAACTGCAGGGGCATCGGGCCCAGACCTGGAACTGAGACACACACAAACTCGGTCAATCGTACAGCACAGTGTCTGGAGTCGCTAGGGGATTGATTTAGGACTTCATGAAGACAAGATAAAAACTGCTCTCTCTATGCCTTTGGCTACCTTTCACTATAAGCAATACAACGATTAATGTAAAAATGATTAATACTTAAAATACCATTGCAGAAATTTAAAAATGAATGTCTGCATTAATAGGACTTTTGTTCCTATAAGAGATTTGGATTCCACACACTTCATTGCAATTTCTCTGACAGGAGAGTAAATCAGCCAGAAAAAAGACACTTCTAGTACAGTTCAGTATCTCGACACTAGATGGCAGTGTCCCCCTGTCTGTCTCACTCTGCCACCTGCCAATTACCAGAGCTCAGTATTACAGTAAAAGCCGTTTGGTGTTTGTATTTTCTTGTCAGTCCATACCATTAGAAGCAAGTCCAGAAGAAACAATCAACTCAAATTAATCAAAGCAAAAGGCCTTCCCTGAACTAGACTGCTGCGGGGGTTGGAAGCTCTTGCCATTTCCTTTAGTATTGTGTCAGGGGGCCACGGTGCCATTTATTGAGGTTTCTGAAGAGTATTCTAGAACTGTGAGCTCTTCTGCGGTGGAGGAAACTGCAACGCCTGCACTGTGTGTGGGGCATTTTCGACAAAAACAAAGAAACGATTCCGTCAGGGTCAATAATTCTAATCTCCGAAGAATCAAAGTTGTGGCGGCGACATTTGCGATACTTGAAAGCGCGCCTTGAAATTTTCATACATTCGCAGTTTCGTTCTAGCGTCGACAACCAGCACTATGGGGTTTCCCAGCTTTTGAAATGCAAAAGGCCAAAGTGCATCTGAAGAACATACTGAGTCAAGATGTTGTTTTGTTATCCAAACCAAGTACCTCATTGCTTTTTTTTTTCTTTTTTTAATCAGTCTGATCCAAACACAGAAATCAGGCCCCTCTGTTGTGTGTAGGAGAGCTGTGCCTTGAGCCTATCACTAACCACACTTAATTCACTTGCTATGAAAGGGAAAATCATCATGAAGTGGAAAGACACACAAAAAAACTAAAATGAAATCCATTCACACTTGCCATGGCAAATAAATCAGGGTGTGTTTGAGCAGGGCGGTTTCTGGGTGTGTGTGTGTTACATTGTATTAATGAGAGTGGTTTTATACGTCTCGTGCTCATGAGAGTAGTGGCAGTTTGTCACCGTGCAAGGGGGTGCGTGCTTTTGCACAAGCGTGTGTGAGGCGCTTGCAAACATGTGTGCACGTGTGTGTGTGTGTGTGTGTGAGTGAGCGAGCGCATTGTGCAATTGCAGGAGTTCAGTGTGTGCCACTTTTTTAATCCGCTCAGGGAGTGTGCATGGGTGTGTTTGACCTGCTTGAGAGTCATTGTATGCCATAGCCAAAAAAGGAGGTGTTGAAGGAGGCTGGAACTCACCAGTGACCAGCGGCATCAGGCCGGAGGGCTCCAGGATGACCACAGGCTGCAGCCGGGGGGACAGCGGCCCACTGGACTCCTCCAGCCCCATGGGCAGGTAGACCTGGGAGGTGGACAAGACAGGCAGCCGCCCTGCTTTCAGGGAGCCCAGGTCAGCATCGCCCTGATAGGAAGAGATCAGGCATCAGACAGAGTCGCACAAAAGTCTCCCTGGATCAGGCCTCCAGAGGAACAATAACACAACGATAAGAGCAATCAGGGCTGGGGGCTGAGGTCAGGTCTGTGCACAATGCATGCATCTGATTGGCTTTTTTCCAAGCATGGGAAGTTGCTAAGCTTTGTCTTTGGCTGAAACAGGGCATGGATTCTGACAAACGGACAACTGGGATACCCATTTTTATTGAACTACATGTGCGCCTTTGATAATTTGTTACGCATTCTGATTCCAAAAGATCCCAAGATCCCATCTCCCACTGCCAAGTGTGAAACATGAGCCCTAAAGGAAATGCAGCATCTGTAGGAATTGAAACTGCAATTCACAGGAACAACCGAACCCTGACACCGCAGAGTCAAGATACGGATGCACACCCGTCCTGGCAGAGGTGCGGTTTCATGGAAAACTTGTTCTACTAGGGAGTTCTGTCACTGCATGTACTTCTGGGCGGGTGGCGCTGGCAGGGTTAGGGTAGATATTGCGCCATTCCTGTGCCCGGGCTGCCCTGCGTAATAACTAGGGGTGGGATCCAGAGCCGATTCCAGTGCTTGCTCTCATCTGGTTGTGTTAAGTCACTTTTCTGACACGCAGCTGTCAATGGCTCTCTTACCTTGGTGTTGGCTGGCAGGCCCAGGGTGATGGTGGGCAGGGTGGAGGAAGGACTCTGCACAGCAAAGTGTGCCAGGGTGCCATCCTGTAGGAGCAGCCGCTGGGCCTGCGGGGAGAGAGGGAGTGCGTGAGGGAATAATTACATAGCATTAGAGAGAGAGAGCAGGAGGGGTAGGGAGAGATAAGAGGTATAACCAATTGTACAAGGGATGTATAGAACAGACTGCATTCATTTACAGGAAAAACAGAGTGCATGAAAGAGAAGAGGAGGAAAGTGTTGGGGAGGAAGATTGACAATTCCATCAAATCAAATCCATTTGAGCTCAAACATGAGCAAAGCCATTTCTCAAGAGAAGGAGTACAGACAGTTTCTGTGAAAAAAAACCTAATGAAATTAAAGGATTAAATATTTAAGTTATTATTTTGTCCCCCTCACCCCCACAACACAAGACTAAATCCGACATGTTAACAAGAAAGCATTAAACCCGGCACACATGAACACACACACCACTAATTAAACAAATACCATGAGCGGATGTGTGTGAGTGGGCAGAGCAACACAAATGCAGGAATACAGCCTCTTAAATGAATACATCAGAACAGGCTTGGGGGGCCAAAACAGAAAAAAAAAGTTTAATTAAAGGGGGATCAAGTGTCATGGGGGAGAGACAGCAGCCGTTGTCAATCCTTCTTGAATGCCTCTGTTTAAAACATGTTATTACAAACAGCTACTGCCTCTGCTTCCCAAATGTATGACTGCTTGTTAATTACATTTTTTTGTATGTATTTATGTATTGTACTGAACAGAAAACATTACATTAAATAGGGATGAGATGAAGAAAGTAGAGAAAGGTGACTGAAATGGCAGAGTGAGCTGGAAAAGATGAACACGGGCCAAAATGGACACCCTTGTGATGCAGGTAGCCCAATCTCCTGTTTAACCAATCAGGACAATGCCTCTGTGTGCGCTGCTATTGGTCACTCCCTGTTCCCCATCTCTGTCTCTCTGCATCTCTCTTTCTCCTAGTTTGGCACCCCCCGGCCGCGAGCTTTGCCCTAGAAAGGTCAGAGGTGAACCAGAGCGGGCGTGTGAACTAGCCAGTGGGGCTCAGCTCTACTCAATAGACCATTCACCCCCTCCACTCCTCCTTAAAGCGCCCAATGCTGCTTTCATTGCAAAAGACACACAAAAAAGAGAGAGAGAAAAGGGGAGAGCACGGGACCTGTTTAATTGACCTGGCTTGTTTACTATAACAGGATCTCTTTGTAAGCTGGCTGTGAGAACCGCAACGCCAGAGCACGCCTGCCGAGCCCCGAAGAGTTTAATGTCTGAAGAGGTTTCAATGGGTCCAAACGGTGACAGTTTTAATCCAACTACATCCCATAATGTCAGGATTTCGGTGAGCTGTTCTATGCGAGTTAATTACTGCGTTGTGACAACACACACACAGACACACACACTCAACCACAAACACACAAATATACACAAACGAGCCCCTGCATTGGCCATAGTTTGTGCTCAAATGGGTTTCCCTTTCTAGTTACTGTGCCTGACACCTAAATTTGCCCCGAGATGAACATCTAGCCCTGTGCTTTGTACTTGATTTGATTGTAATGCACTTTAATAACTTATAGCTCATGTATTTTTCTGCAGCACTTGGAATACATTCATATGAATTGTATATATTTTGTGTAAGGTACCCTGAGTAATAAATAATGATAGTGTTGGGGTGGGTAGGGGGCTCACCTCGTGGCAGACCCCAGCTGTGTGGGGCAGCACTCCATTCTCAGTGGGCAGGCTGTCGTTGGGGGAGCTGCAGCCAGATACCGGGGTGCTACTGCTGCTGGGAGACGAGTCTGGGGGCAGAAACACACACGTGAGGCCCGGTCAAACTCAGGAGGACCACAACCCAATATGGTAGCCTACCACAGTCATCTTCCATGGTCAAATCACATTCTTCCTACTTCAGTTTGCACACACCTTCATAAGGACAGTTTCTATGAATCCTTAGAAGCATTTTCAAGTGGGAAAACCATGTAAAATCACTCTACTAAACTTTCATAAGGGACATAACAAGACAAGAGACTCTTTCAGTATATTAAATCAATTTCTAGAAGGGGTTTTTTGTTGCCATTTTGAATTCCTCAACCGATTCTGAATGATAAGTTAGTGTACGTACGAAAGTTACGGTAAGTTACTGAAAGCTGTCAGCAGGGAAAGAAAGAGTGCAGACAATATTTCTGTGAAGAGTTCAGCCGGTGCCAGAAATTTCCGATGTTACGAGAAGAGCAATTTTGTAAGAAAACAGAGCTGCGATCAGTATCCCCGCATGATCTGCCGGGTGTGAAAACAGCCCCGCGTCAGGAATGTTATTATAGCAGACTATGTGATGGGAGTCAGAGGAGGGAAAACCAGTAACAAAATGGATATAACAAGCTGACTGGAAGCCTCCCCCAGACCGGGATTAATCACCAGCAGCCCCCTGCCAGCGTGCAAACACAGCTTAACGAGAGGAGTTGTGAAATCCAGACTGGGAGTTAACAAGGAGAGACTGGGCTGCTGTAAATCAGTGAAACGCAGCACTGGTACGTAGATCACGGAAAATAAGTGGAGCTGGAGATCAGACATTGTGCTCTAATTTCAACCTACAGCTAAAAGAAACACAAGAGTTTAACACAGGGAGTCATCTGCTTTCCGTGTCTGTTTCAGGACATGACCAAAAGTCAGAAAATACTGCTTCACCCCAGAAACAGGATAAGAATAAGTACAACTAATAATATATATTTTTTATATTTTTGACGCAATTTCAAGACACATGAGATCAATAGCAGCACAGATTGATATCCAGTGCTTGCATACAAAGAAATGAAAACCGAAGATATGGCTTATTTAAAAAGAAAATAAATAACTGACTTTACAACGGGCACGAGTACAAGTCTTACTCAGACCAGCACTGAAGAACCAATCTATTCCAAGACTTGCTGGGCACATCGGGGGAGTCAGTACAAACCGACTGCATTTGCTGGCAAGGTCTACTGCGCTCTGTACTCTTCTCTTCTATCACACAGTCACTGTGATTACTGACTTGCACATGAGCAATAAAACTCACACGGGGAGTGTCAGTAATAAACATTAGCAAATATCTGGAGCAAGTACTAAATGTCTCCCATTGTAACAGTATAAATACATTTGTTAATTAATAAAAAAAAAAAAAAAGACTGTTGTGGGAGTGTGTCGGTTGTGAAAACTGCCTGTCAGGGATTCTGTTTTAACCCTTCAGGGACCGGTGGGATAAAAGTACACTGGATTAGTCTAAACCATTAGACTAGTCTTAATTTGACAGACTTGTGTAATGCAAGTTAGTCAGCTGCATAGAAATTAAGACTGACTAAGACTTAGCCTAAAAAGTTAGCCTCCTCACCCCCAGGCTGAATCTTTCTCTCCATTGAAACTGCTTGTCTGAGACACAGTTGCTGAGGCGACACTGTCAGGGATGCTGAGTCGGAGCCTCCCATTGGCTCACACACACTGTCCCGCCCACCGGCAATCCCCCTCAGAATTCAATTACTAATTCTGTACAGTTTTTAAGTTACTGTGAACTGTGAACATCAATTTTTGAGAGAAACATCTACCATATTTTGTTTATTTAAACGTATTAAAAGTCCCAGAATGCACTGCGTATTTGAAAAAGTAAGACCAATCTACGGAAAGACCGTTTTATGCAACTGTTTTAACTGCATGTCTTTCGTAACTGTGAATTATAATTATAATTTTAATTTATGCAACTGTCCCCAAATGTATGTATGTGATGTATAATCCTCAAACACTGAACAGGCTGGACAAAAAATTATTATCAGCAATTAAATATACTACCTGTATGAGACACAGGACCAGACCAAAGCAAAACTTTGCCATACCAGTGAACCACAAAATTACAAACTCTACCTGACAGCAGTTTAATCTATTGTCAGAACAGAAGCTGCTGTGTACTGCTTATAAATATATAACAGGACAGTACAAGGTTGTTCTGTGTGATCTGAAGGCAGGTCAAAGTTTCGGTTTGGTCTAGGCCATGGCTGTCATGCTGGGTTGCTAAGGGAAAAGGCAGAGGAAGATGCATTCCAATGGGCGGGACGCGGGAGGGCAGCTTACCTATAGTGTCAGGCACTCTCTGCTTTACAGTCGGGGGGGCGCTCTCCTTGCGTGTTAGCGGGCTCTTCCGGGTGCCCAGATGTTTCTTCAGCTTATTCTTGACCTTCAGGTTGGGCTCCGAGGCTGAAATGATTGGACGTCCCATTAGTGGCCTGAGAAATTCTCATTGACTGACTGTTTAATTGAATTGCCTGCACTAGTGTGTGGGTATCAATTGTCTTACATCTGTACAGCTTCACAAATGTCCATATGCCATCAGTACACAGTATATTCCCATTTACACAAGAAATGGTATCTCCGGCTGCTGACGTGTGCTTGAGACATAACGTGTGTTATTATATGTGCCGCTGTCGACTTAAGCTACCTCACCCACTAGCTCCTTGTCCATGAGTTGGGGCGTTTCAGCCCTGTAGGGCCAACCAACTTGCTATGTCATTGCCTCATGCACACCCTCTCTGTTTGTGGGACGTGCGTGTTCATGTTTTGTAAATCTACAAAGGGAACCAGGCCCGTCACCGCCAACGATCTGCCTGTGTCCAGAAAACCAGTTTTGAGGTCCTCCAGTAACCCTGTGCCATCTTACCTGTCCTGCGTAGGGGCATATCCTCGTGGGTGTCGCTGGGGGGCTGGGCTTGGGGGGCCACCATTAGGGATGAAGGGGGCAGGTCAGGGTCTGGAGCCAGCGCCCTGGAGGGGAAAGACCAACTGTTTCTTAAAAACTAGCTGTAGTGGATGGTCAGTACATTCACTGCTATGTTGTCCCCCGTTTCTCTACAGCAAGAAAAAGCTTCTACCATCCTGCCTCATGCCAGCACTGTCTCTGAGCATCCCGGTCATCGGTTTAAGGGTGGCTCTGAACAGAGTAATCCTAGACAGTTTTGTAAGACACCGGATCTAGTATCCCTATTGAAAAGCCATCTTAATCAGATTTAGCTTTAAAGAAATCATGCTCTTTAACCTACTTACACCTGAGTGTTCAAGCACTCTTTTAATGGGAATGAAAGTAATGTATATTGCCCCCCATCTTTTCCTGAAGCCCTTATGTAAGGTCTTGTCCATTATGCTCTGTAATAGGGGTGCTGAAAAGTCCAGTCCGTAGCATACAAGGATTTCACTCTATGGAGGAGGAGGCCAAAGGCATGTGCAACCATTTACATAGAGTTCTTTGATTGTCCCCAGAAATGTCTGACACATCCTGATAAGAAGAAGTCATTGTAGGGCTCACCTGTAAGCCACGGGGGTGTTGCTGAGAGGGTTGGAGCTGGTACGCTCCAAAGCGGCCTGCTGCTTCTTGAGGATCACTTCCTGTAGTTTCTGCTTGACCGCTGTACTGGCCACGGCACCTGCCAACCGAGAGGGAGGCGTCAAATTGGAGGCGAGCTCTGAGGAAGGGGGTGGGACACATCAGAATGAGGCGGCGTCTTTTCTTAAAACACAAAGTCTCTCTCTCTCTCTCCCCCTTGCGAAAGGCCCTCACGGTTCCCTTGGCGACGCATGACTGGTTGGAATACAGGGGTAACTGCAACCACATGTTCACGAGACACCCTCGAATGGTGGTGAAGGGAAAAGTGGAAAAGGAAGTGAAGCTGACAAGCACTCGCACACAGGAATTCCCACACATCTGGGGACGAGGTTGAGGTTTGCTGCAACTAAGCAGGCACGAGTACGACAGCCAGTACAGCACAGCATCATTGTAATTTTGATGATGATGATTATTTTAATTATTAGGCTTTACATATTACTTGATTCAATCTACTTTTTACCCATGATCCTGTGCATGGCTAGGCCGCACTAACTGAAAAATGTCAACACGAACAATCGCATACACTAGAATGTTCTTGAAGGTGGCTGCATATATTTCCACGCGCCACCTGAACTCTGAAAGCCAGCAAGGCCCAAAAGACCGAAAACCTGGTCAATTCTTCAGCTTTGAGCGATGCCCCTTATGGCTCTGCACCACTGATGACAAATCTAAGGCCCTGAGCAGCCACCGGGGGTCAGCAGCATATGTAATGTAGTGAGGAGAGGATGCGAGGAGAATTCCGACTTTAAAATCGGCCATCTCCCCCTGCTGGAGCCCGAGTCCAAGATTTTTTAACCACTTTTAATGAATGATTGTTTTTAAAAAATGATTTGAAAAATGAATTTTAATTGTTTTTAAAGAATTAGTTGATTTTAAATGCACTTGTATTTTTTGGTTGTTCTGTTCTGTTATTTTGTCAAATACATTGGCCGTTTGGTTTTTAATTTTAAATGCATCAGATTGTTTTGTTTTTGTTTTTTATTTTATGGTTTTATTTGTTTTATGATTTATCTGATGCATTTTCAGTTAATTTCAATGTATTTGACATTTATCACAAGTTTATTGTTTTATTGATTTACGCACAGGTTTATTTGAGTTCATGTATTTTGTTAAAATTAATCACTTTAAGATTTTAAAAATTTTAAGTGATTTTAGAAATTGTTTTAAAAAAATTTTTAAATCACAAGTATTACATTTTTTTGAATGTTTTATTTAATTTAAATGTAAAATACTAAAACCAATAAACAGTATTTTAAAATTTAGAACGCGGCCAGTATCCTGTTTAGGAAGCTTGACCTCCGACCCGCCAAGGTGCCGTGAATGCTGACCATTGGCACAGTGGCTGACTCACTTTTAATTGGCAAATAAAGCAAATCAGAAAGGCCACGTTATATGGCAGGGTGGATTAAATCCCTCATTGAAGGTCAGGAGGTGCAGATCAATATTAACACAGGTTAATTTGGCTCAGGTTATCAAACCCAGCCCTAGCAATAGCATCTCCGTATAGGTCTGGAGATTAGGAGGAGCCACTGTTATTATTGTCAATATTTGTATAAACTACAAGCTTATTTTTAAATCCTGTCAACTTGCGTATTACTACAGCTTCCTGGAGAGCCAGCCAATAGCCTGAAGGGAATTTAAAGCATAGCAGTGAGTTTGCCACCAGTCACATGGTTCATTAAAACGTTTGCTTTTTGTTCAGCCGCCGAGAATTCAGTTTCATTCAAGGCCACTCTCTGAACTGTTCCAGCCCTTCGCACCACTGATAGGATTACAGTTAATTAGCCTAACTGGGCCAAACTGAAAGCTCTGACAGCGTACTCCTCTGCATTAAACTAGTGAGGCGGCTACCCCAATTTATTAGCTCTTTTAATAGCCAAGCCCTAGGCAACTCTAGCTGACTCCCATCTTAGCTGACTAAACAAACACACGACCCTGACCCAAAAATATTTTGTATCTACTGGGGACTGTAACACTAACCCCAGCCCAGCCCAAAACATTAAAAAGCCCTGCTTTAATCTCTTCTAGTGCAAAATGCAACTACAGTAATCAAAATATTGATTAACGCTAACACAACGCTTTCCATTCCTACCAAGCTATATCCCCAGCTAACACTACAATAATCCCAAACGTTTTCAAATGCTTTACTTTGTCATTTGGGATTGTGCTTATTTTTTCCGCTAGTATATATACATCAATTTTTAACTAGTCATTTTAATCTGGGGATGACAATTATTTGGCCTAACAAGCAAACACTGTGGCGATTTTATATGTTGAACCATGATATTGAAGTGTAACGCCAAACAGAAAAACTTGATGCTACACTCTGTCCTTGGACTATATATCCTTCTCCAGAGCAGTTTCCAAGTGGTGCAACAGGGGCACACATAATATTCCTGCTCTGAGGAATCAAACTCTGAATTAGACCCATAAACCAAGTTGAAAAGAGCCAGATCCTACTGTTAGCTTCCTCCAAAAATGGCTTGTGACCACTTGTGGGTGTTGATGTACATATTGGGAGAGAGCACAAGCAAACATACGACCGCACACACGCGCGCACAGATGCACACACACACACAAACACACCAGCTCCCTTCCCCTTTGTTCCTCCACCTCCTGAAAATAAAACTTTTTGTTTTGTTTTTGTGTATAGGATGATGGCGCCCAGCCAGCGTTCAACAACTTCTGCTCGGTTTCTAAAGCACTGCTGCTTTTTTTAACCCCTGTGTGCGCTGGAAAGCAGAAGTTGTGGCCTGCTCAACACAACAGCACCAGACAACCTCTGATTCAGCAACAGCCACACACCTAACTCTCCCAGTATGGGTTCCATCCAGAAAAGAGAGAGAAAAAGAAGAAGGAATATCTCTGTCCATTTTCACCTGCCCCTCTGAGACTTCTGCCCCGATATACGCTTCCTTTGGTTTCATCTAACAACAGTTACAGTGCCACTACTGTATAATCAACCATCCACGATTGTAACCCCAGTCTTGATGAACCTGTGTTTTTTTTTTTCCAAAGCCCTTCAGAGACTCAACAAATCCCTGCTGAGGTCATTCTTGGTCTTACTGTACAGTTTTCTTCCTGCTCTTAGTGTTCTGCATTTCTTGAAATGTGTCTTTCTGGTGCCAGCTCTGGGTAAGGCCGTCTGCTAAGCAATGCATCATGGATACATTAATATTAATTTTAATTTAAATAAACATATATCAAACCATCGATAAAGATGCTGTAAAGTAGAGCTTGGACACACTGGAGAGTATTCAATGCCAGCATATTGTTTTATGTATAGAATCTCCTATTTTAAGAGAGGCCGGTTTTGACTGTATACTGCGGTTGTTTCCATAAATGCTGTATTTCCAAGATCTCTTGTTTAGGGAGATTCCACAGTGGATCATGCATGGACAGGGACAACCGCAAAAACAAATTAGCAAGGAAAAAAAAAAAAACCTATCTAAAGCCATCGCCTGTTCCCTGTTTTTCTTTAAAAAAAAAACACAATATTGTTTTTGGCATCTCTAGAATCACTAACTATAGATAGCCAAGGAGCACGCTGGGAAATCCCCCCAGAAAGCAGAAGGGATAATCATCTGCTGCTTCTCAAATAGAAACTTCAGTTTTTACATCGTTCACAGAACCCTTTTCACACAGTTTTGCGCATCTCCTTTCAGTGCTCAGGGCTGATGTGGACCAGTGAACAAGACGGCTTCGTATTGGGGAAGCGCAGGGTTTCACTGTGTAGAAAGCCTCTGTCGAAATCTATAGACATTGAGGATGTTGACTCACCCAAAAAATCTGCAGGCTTGTAGTTGTCCATGACCAGGTCCGATTCACCCCAAATCTAAACAGACCTCCACTTATACCTGGGTTATTTTTTCTCCCCTGACTTCTTTGCTTTGCCTCCCTTTGTGCTAGCTCAGCCCAGACAGCAGGGGGAACTGTGACTTACTCTGCTTGCTTTTGTCCTTGTGCCATAGGTTCTGCAGCTCCTGTTGTTTCTCCTGCTCCTGCTCACGCCTCCTCTGCTGCTCCATGTTGAACTGCAACAGGCGACATGGAAAACAAACCGTCATACACACTCACACACAAATGTATTGGTGGCTGCATTTTAAATGTCATTTACATACATGGAAACGACACACAGGGAGGGTACCAGCTACCGTTTACAAGCTCAGCTGAATAAACTATTTTGAATCCATGAACAGCCCCATCTCGTGTTTGTTTTTGATTACCTGTGTTTTAACTGTCATTTATTTATAGTATTTTGCAAATGAGGTGGTCAGTTTGAGGCAGTGTTTTGGTAACGCCAAGAATAACTGTCCTGCAATACTCAAGACCTAACAGACGGAACTGGCACCATTTCAGATTGAGTAAATACATTTAATTTGAACTCTGATGCTGTAGAACTGTTCTCCCCTTAACCCCCAGACTTGGTACAGTTTACTATAGCACAGAGAGTGCCTTTCTCCACTTTTTACAAAATGGCAGACAGACAATCAGTGAAAACTTGTGTTGGTCTTGCAGTGTTGTGCAGAGGCAGGTGTTCATTTAAAAAATTAAGAATCACAAGTCTGTATTTACAAAACAATATCCCATTCCTTTTTGGTTACTCATGTCAAGTCTTTTGGAGGTTTATAAAACAAAAGAGATAACATCACTGATTTTAACTGTGTATACGTTTCTTCACACCTGCACAACAGTGTGATTACAGAGGTGCATAAATGCAATTAAACGCAGTATCGGTATACAGCCTGCAGGGTGCCATCACTCTAACAGCTGTTTTGCTGTGCAGATTTTTTTTTTGCTGTATGTTTGTTGTATGTTTACCACTTTGTAAAGCGCTCAGTGGCTACCCTGTGAAGGGCGCTATACAAATAAAAATTGATTGATTGATTGATTGATTGATTGATTGATCTGGCATGTTAGAGAGCAAGATCTTGCTGAGCAGAGAGCTGGGTAAGGGGTAGGGGGGTCGGAAGTGAGGACGTTACCCGGATGTGCTGCTGCAGCTGAGCGTGAGAGATCTGTGTGCAGGGCTGGGCTCCGGGGAAGGGGCTGATGAGCAGGGGGTGGGGGATGGAGGTCAGCATGGCCGTGTCAGAGCCGGGCCGCACTAAGCGTTGGCCTACGCGGAGGTCCATTGGGGCAGCCTGAGGGACAGCCACAGACAAAGGGGGGCTCACATCCGCTGCAGGGGAAGAAAAGCAGGAGAAGATGACATCAAACTGACTGATTGTTCTGTTCACATTTACCACACATTTAAAAAAAAAAAAAAAAAAAAAAAAAAACACCCTGAATCTTGACCCCATTTCTTTAAGGTGCTACCCAAAATGGGGTCATGACCCCAGAGTTGGGAACCACTGGTCATACACAGGCACTTCGGCTGACCTGACTATATTAAGCATCCCCAGTTCCACTCTGGTTAACTTCAGTTAATGAATGCGAGTGAAGTGAGCATGCATCCCTGGTAGATTCCACATATTCATTGACATTGTTATGCCCTTGTATTATGGATTAACCTTGAACAGCCAGCTGGTTCTAAAGTGCTAATGGCGATTGGATGCTACTGAGAGTACAGGTGTAAGAACCAGGTATCTGGCGAGTGAAGCAGTTATTGTCAATGCTCCCATTGACAAACACACTTTGTCGCACTGGCCACCTGTGTCAGGTCAGAGAGCTTTAGGAGAGCAGGGTTTGGTAACTCCATAAGGCCTAGCTCTACCAACCGCCTCTCTGTAATAGATGTGTGGAATGGGAGATGACTTATGTCAACTCTTTGGTCCTTTCACCAAAATATATATAATTTCCGACAGCAACACAAACCTATATTCTTAAGGAAATGCATTTGACTTGGACTGGGGTTAAAATGGAACTGCAAGTAGAGGGAAAAAACTGCCAATTTCAGAATCTCCAAAGTGGCTTTTCAGAATTTCTAAATGTCACCAGCTCAACCACATACAGAGAAGTTTGACAAAAGCACCATGAAATGGCTGGAGTGTGCGCGCTGGGTGAACGGCGAGATTGTGGTTGACAAGGTTAGTAAGTGATCCTGCAGGAAACAACGCACTTTGACTTACCTATTGTCACCGTTCTATTTTTGCACTCAAACATACCAACACACTGACTGAATTACCAAACTCACAAAGCAGGTTCCCCCCCCTCCGAGACACACACACACACAGTTCACACTCACAGTGGTAACCTGATCCCTGCACACCACTCCCCGCACAAAAAAGCTGAAAAAAAGGACATGGTTTATTTTCAGTTTTACAGAGTTTGCAGAAAATGGGCTCATGTAATTACTGGGCTCCTGTTCAGGGGCAGCGCAGTGGGAATCGGTCTTCCCCACCAAGAGAGAGACACCGAGAAAGAGACGGAGGGAGAGAGAAAGAGAGTGAGGACTCTGTCACCGAGCTGCTTTTGTAAGGTGACTCCTGCCATCCATTTGACTCAGGCCCTTTGTGTCTGCTGGAGCAGGGCGGACGAGTGCAAAGTGCTTCTCCCCGCCTCAAAGATGTTGTTTTTTTCTCTTCCCTTTTTTAAATGTCCCCCCTTTCCCCTCTCCTTGTCTTGAATTAATCATTTTCATTAAGCCATTTCCATATTGCAACATTTGCATCCATGAGTCATCAATAAAGGTTAATTTCCTTCACAACAGCAGGCTTGCCCTCCACCCGGCTCCCTCGCTGTGACGGTGAAGACATGAGCTAAAGGTCTTTTCTGGTTGTTGTTTTTTTTAATTCCCCCTTGTAGGGCCGAGTCTCTAAATTTAAGTGTCACGAGAAAGTGTGTGCGTGGGTGCTGGCACTGTGGGAGCTGCAGCCGTCCCTTGTAAAAGACATCAGCTGCCAGTTTCCCATTTCCCCCTCATCCACGACACAAATATTTTTTTCAATCAATTTCTAAATCAAAAGCAGAAACGGAATCTGTAACTGAAATGCTCAAAGGCGGACCACTTCTGTCCTGGAATCTATCACCACAGCTGAGAAAAAGGAACAGGAAGTTTTACCATGACATTGCCCTACATTTGACAACATAAAGGTGAGAGGGAACGTTTGTGTTTCCAAATGCCTCTTTGTCCCACTGTGTCTACTCTCAGAAATCACACAAAACATGCTAAAATGTTGGCTTTGCAAACATACAACACCAGTCGCCAAAACTAAACAGACGTCATGAAAAATGCCAGGGAATCGCAATCTGACATGGGTAAGGGGATGACATTAGTTAAAGGAATTCTGAAAATGTAATTAATTCAGTTCTGTCGGCCACAGGAAGCAAAAGAAAAACTCGACCTCATCTGAGAAAAGGTGAAAAAGTGAGAGTGACGGCAGACAGGTTTATGTTATGTAATCCAATGTATCCAATAATTTCCCACATCCTTAGGTACTGTCAAATACCCACAATTCCCTGTCTCCTGTACTGGCACTGACTTCGTGGCCAGGTGTGGATATGTTTACAGTGTGTACAGTGTGACTTCTAAAGAAGTGAAGGCGGATTTAGAGTTTATTTACCCAAACATACAGGAGAGTTTTTTTGAACTACCAGTTTAGCCAACAACCAGCTAGCTGCAAATCTAAGAATGAAACAAACTAACAAAAGATGAAACATTTAGTTTGAACTTTCAACGATGTATGTTATTTCTTTTTTGATATGCAGCTTGAAACTTTTGCCTCTAGTGGAACAAAGTGTACTCTGGAGCTAAAAGATTGCAAATCCCCCCCGAAGTCTGGAAATTCTGTTCAAAGTCAAAATGTTTTGTTATCACACTCTGCTGATCTTAGCTTTTGGTCCTGTGGGGCTTTAGATGATTGAGTGGCTGAAGTCAGGAATGTGTGTTTATTTATATGAATGTAGTTGTGTCTGTTTCAGGCTTTGGGTTTAACAAGATGCAAATTTAATTCAGCCCTCCTGCCTGCAACACTGTCTGGCATCTATTCAAGAGTACACAATTTCAAAAAGAAAGATTTCTAACGTGGCAATGTCTGGTCACAAGAGTGAATAATTCCTCTGCTTTTGGGGCTAAATTTAGACTGAAAAGCAGTGTGATTTAGAGAGAGGTTAAGGCAGGAGGGGAGAGTAGTGTGTGATAAGAGGCGAGAGCAGAGCCAAGGTGTGGGATGTTAAAATGATACACAGAGACAGTTCTGCACTCGGATCCTAGTCTCTCCACACCTCCCGATTCAATGCAATGTGCTGAACGAATAAATTCCAAAAAAATAAAACGGGGAGGTCAAAGAGCATGATACACAAGAGAGGCAAATTGTGTGACGGGTACAATCCGTACTGTCCTGTAAGGTGTCCACAGGCTTGTTAAGGTCAAAGCCTGATCTTGAACCAGAAACAACACAAACCAATCCAACAGTGGGGTGTGGATGGCATTTGGAGCCCAATAACCTGAAGCATGAACATAAACTGCTGGCTTCCTCAGCAGAGAAAACCGCTATCCGGAAATCTGTCTTCTAATCTGTCACAAATGAATTAGCCATGAAAACACTCCTCTGCTAACGAGTGGTTCGAGTTAAATTGGCTGATACGCACTGAGCTTAATCTCTGCTGGCCCTCTCCCATTTTTCTGGTTTTCCTCTTCCCACCATGGGCACCCAAACTGAGACTGACAGAGGGACACCATTAGCACACAGACTGACAATATCTGTGATGCAATTGTGTTCTGACAGATGCACGGTTGTAGTCTCATCAGACCCCCACTAAAGTTGTATCCCCCACTCAGCGCCTCAGAAACAACATAAAAGTCCTACTGCCTTCAATGTTTCATTGTAATTGCTTTGCAAAGTATGTGGACAAGTTATTTATGACCCGATACAAACTATAGGAACTCATTGTTTCCAGAAGCTACTTATGTTCACCTTTATTGTGAATTAATCCAAGTGAACACTATTATTCAAACACTTCAGTCCAAAACTGTTAAAAGGCTTTAATTGTAAAAAAAAAATACACGCCATCGTGATTCTCGTCTTTCAGATTTTTCATTTTATTTCTTCATGAATGTTTTCTGAAATACATAAATGACTTCATTGGGGATGAGTGAAATCAAAACAAGACTGGTTTGCACCTGCTGCTGGAAATGAAGGAGGGCCAGCTCGGGCTGTGTGTGCCAGAGGGATGCCAAAAGTGATCAACAAACTGTGTATTACATTTTTTCCCTTCTCTTTCTTAGAGACAGAAAAGGAAGCAACTGTGAGGGCGATGCATTCCTCAGAGCCTTCTTAAAACTAACTAAACTGTCCTCCAGCCCCTCCACCTTCCGCCCCTCCAGCCCCTCCACCTGTCGATCAATCCCTTTTAAAAGCAGATTATTTTGGCATGTGTGGGGGGTTGACATTGGCTGGCATCAGCTGCAATATCCCCCTCGGCACATTCTGGCTCACCACGAGTTAGACCGGTTGGGCCGGTTTGGTTGAACTTGTCTATGAATCGGCCCTCTGCACAGCGTACACGCCTCTCATGGCAGGGCCTGTGTTCCCCGGTTCATAACTGCATTCGGGGACCAATCCAGGCGTAAACCTAAAGTCCGGTTAAGGGTGTCTGTCACTTATTGCTCAGGACAGGGATCCGAATCAGAACGAGGCTGCGGTTGAGGGGGGAAGTAATTTCAAAGAGGACAGCTGAGACAAAACTAGTGAAAGACTTTAGTGTGAGCCAACTACGAGCCTCTTAAAAATGTATAGCGGGAGGTGATAGAGAAAGAAAGACAAAAAAAAGTATAGTAATTATCAACAACAATAACAGTAATAATCTGAATGAGAATCATAATGATACATATTAAGCCGTACTACGACACTTGCAGCCCAGAAACCAAAACAGATTCCCCAAGACAAACAGTGTTTACTGGAGGCTTTCTTGGCAGGGCTGCACTCTGTAATTTCCTTTTGTGTAATTACCGCACTGTGGATGCCTCCTTGGCCGAGGCTAAGAAAAGCAAAACAGCTACCCATTATGGGCAAACCAGAATTGTACGTCTTGGTAGAATCCCCTTGATTACAGTTGGCTTGTGTCAAACTGCACCACTGACTGGGGGCACGGAGCACACAAGCGCGTACCGGCCAACGACAGACGGTCATCTGCTCAGTTTTACACAGAACAGCAATTCCTGTGCCGATACTGCGGCACACAAAGACACGGTTATTGCTTGTGTGGAGGGCATTTTCATAAATCGCTCTCACAGCCTTGGGGACAACTCTGGACACATTTAAAAGCAGGAAATGAAACAACCCCCCTGCTGTCCCCTTTTTTAATACTCGGGAGGTATACAAATAATAATAATCGGGGGCGGTGGGAACAACAATAACAAAACTAAAAAGGAATCTGACCTACATAGTGAAAATAAATCTCCACAGCCATAATTAAAGAAATGGTGCTCCTAATTGGCGAAAGACTCAGAGCTATTTCGGGCCTTGTTTTGACTTTAGTTTGCACTTTGAAAGACGGGTTTGTTACAAAACACATCCATCACTTGGTACCCAGGCTTAGAGGAATTTCCTTACAAAACATCCCCGCAGACGCAGCCTGGAGGGATCTGGAGAAATGAATGCCTCCCCCTAACACCACTTTCTAAAAAAAAAGTACCGAGATTCATTGGAGCATTCTCAAACTCTTGTTTAGACTTTGCGTTCGCCAGAGTCTGCTCTCAATTTTGAACGCTGCCATTAAAGTCAGGTCTGTGAATGTCAGTTCACAAGTCGAACTGTAAACAGTGTTAGTTTATACAGGCTGAGAGGTGCTGACTTGAGCTGTTTGCTCTTTCCAGGAGCCACTGAGTGGATGCATTAGCAAGCGCTACCGATATGCTATGGGATATGTTTACAGTCCTCTTCTTTTCAAAGGCGCGTGCGTGACCGCAGTGGAGAGTGAGAGCAGACTGACCTCAGTTGGTAAAAATCCAGACACTCAGCCACTGCCCCCAACTCGCACAGAGCTGCTGATTCGAACCCCAAGTCCCTTTTGATTGAGAAGATTCACCAGAGACATGGTATGTCCAGGAAGGAATTTAATATCTGCTGTGAAATGGCCTGGTGTTCAGAAAGGGCCGTTACTATTATTCCATTTTCTGTCCTCACCTCAAAAAAAAAAAAACACAGGGGACCTTTGCATATAAAACCAAACAAGCCCTGTGTCTACGATAAGAGAACGGCTTGCTTACTTTACGTGAAATCTGAACTCTTGACAATCATAGCCCCCCCCCAATCGCCGACTTATTTTAGCTCAAAGCAGAGGAAGTGGGTCAGGATTCGTTTGTTTGTCCGGATAATGAGCGGTGTGCGCCAGTAAAGATGCAAAGCGAGTGTTTGGAGATGGAGAGGGCAGATAGAGTTGGGTAAGTGTGCTTCCTGGCCTGGCGGCCTGCTTTCCTCCGCAGTAGAGTGGGAGTCGAGAGTTTTGTCAAAGAGTTCCAAGCTAATTTCTCATTCGCGGTCAAAGCGTAAACATTTCAGAATTGTCGTTGATTATTGAAAAGATGCACGAAACTGAACGTGCAGTAGCAGAGTCCAATTTGTCCTATGCACAAACACACACACACACACACACACACAAATATAGCTGTGATACATTTTGAGGGATAATGTAATTGTAGTTTGTAATTGACAGGAAGAAAAAATGGACACCACGGTCTATCAGAAACTTTAAGTATCTGATTATTCCTGGTCAATGTAAGCTGCAAAATATATATATATGACTATGGATATATATGACTAGATATAACAACTCTAGAGGTCTACTGTCAACACTTTGTGTAAGGCATGAACTGTGTTCCACCCGATCTAACATACCAAAACTTAATTGGTTTTCATTTTGTACATTTTAAAGAGCCAGAAAACCCTGCCCGAATGCAAATGCAGCACAAACCGAAGCCAACAGCCGCTGGCGAGTGTCTGTAACGCCCATAGGCCTCAGCATGCTCTGAATATGGTGCTCCAATCATCCTCCGGTGAAAACAAGATTGATGAGTTTCTCACCAATGTGTGCGCAATCTGTTTTGGAAGAATGTGCGTCTGGTGGCCACTATTCATCACCACGCGTTTTACTTTGGTTCCTCAAAAATGCTCCAACCATGCCAACAATGTAGTATTTTAAACAAAAAAGCCTAAAAAAGCCTGTCAGAAATAATTTTGACAGTGACATCTGTAACGCAAAGACCTATGGAACCAGGGGGACACTGACAGCGCAAATAAGCAAGGTGTGCGACCAAAAGGAGAATCAAAAGTATGTGTTCACAAAATGCTTTAAAATATAAATAAAAGAGACATTCAGAGTGCAGTCTGGGAGAATAGGTTTAAAAGGAAAGTTTCGGGGGATATAAACTTTGCAGTTTCCTTTCCTGTTGGCCAGAACCCGTGTGCACTTCTTTCTAGTGTCACGTATGGGGTCAAAAGATCTACATATAGGGGGATAATACCCTCCCCCCACTTTGCACAGAAAAAAAAGTAACTGGGGCATAACATGACACCCCTGAGGAAACTAAACCTGAGCCTCCCAGCCATTCCTAAAATATTTCTAACAGCACCCTGGGGTAATACTGTAATTTTTGTTTTACTGTAGCTCAGAGATTCAGGTGACACTTTCACCCTAATAAAACTGAAATCTGAAACTCACAAACTTTCCACATTCTCAACATGCCAGGTTATTGCTCCATCCATCTAAACAGCTCCATTATGTTTTCCTCTAGCGCTCTGCTATTCCTGGCCAGTCCTTAGGCCTAGGGGCTCTGTCAAGAAAAGAAGAGCACACTGTTTACTTGCCTGTCCACACACGCACGCACACACACTCAAAAACACATTCACACTCACACCCTGCAAGATCTGGGTGGGTGAGAGGTTAATGGGGGGGGGGGGGGGGGGGAGAAGCATGCAGCAAGTACGTAAATCTGTTTAAATAACATTCGTTAACATGACAGACTGGAAGCAGTTTTGCTGACTTCTCCATTTTCAAGTCTTAATATCTATTGACAGCCAGCTAGAATGGATTCTTTAGGAAGGGAAAAAAGTATTTTTCTTTTTCTCATTCATTTTTTCTTTATACTTCCTTCCTTTAAGCCGGCAGAATAGGCTGAATTGACATCACACGTTTATCATCACAAGCTCAGCGTGTAGAAAAAGCAAATAAAGATCAGATAATCCATCACCTTGAGCGAAAAACGAAACAAAAAAAAAAATACATATAACCCATAGGGAACTATATAATCTCAACTCGATTCCTGGGCAAAAGTGAAAATTTGAAAACTGGATGCAGCTTTGGTCGACCAAAATAGAGTGGAATTTTGCCTGCTTCGAAATGGCACCATGCTAACTTTTTTTCTGTGTTTTTTTTCTTTTGGTGGTGTGTGGGATCACAAAAAGAGGAAACGGGCAGAGTCGTGTGTGGGATTCTTTCAGGCAAGGGGAATTCAGCACAGAATTGTCCTTCTGTAGGACTCTAGGGAGGGAGGGGGACACACAACCTGTTCTGCATTGAGAATGGAGAGGAAGAGAGAGACAGAGACTGAGAGAGACAGAGGCAAAAGTATCTCTCCCAGATCCAACAGCTCCCTGCACACACCACTACACTAGAAATTGCCCAGTAGCTCACCCAGCCAAGAAGTCAACAGCAAAGCCACATTTTGCAACAAGTCCAGATCAGGTTAATGAAGATAATTAGACACCCTGTATGGTATCTACCTCCCAGTCCATGCAGCTCGAGGCGCCAGAAATGTCAGCCTGTCCACACTGCTGTTGTAATGTAGGACCTAGCCAGTGTGCTATTTTTCCATTGGATTGCCGCTCACAGCCAGGATTTGGTAACTATAACAATCAGGGCAAATTTAGCCAGGAGGATAGGAGCTGTAATAAACTGAATCCACTCGGGGTTGGAAAATTAATTTCCTCCTTTACGAGCAGATGTATCAGCTTCCCCGACGATCTGATGCAGGCGGCGTGTCTTATCTTGTTACTGCTAATTTCGCCCCCCAATCTCTCCTCGTGGAAGTGTGGCCCTTCTGGATTTTCCCGCCGGCGAAGCCAATCCCACCAGGCTGTCTCTCACTTTGTCAGCCCTGCTGTTTTTTTTGTATGGTAAACGCAATGAAATACCTTCACCGTTTTCAGGAATGTGCTTTATTGTGAACTCAGCTGGAGAGTTACCTGCACTGCGTCAGTTATTTGTGGATTTCATTTACCGGTGCTTCTAATTGACACTGTGTACGGATCAAAAATAAGTCAACTTGTTTTTTAAATAGAAGAATTGTTCCTTCTATCTTTCTTATAAATTTCAAGGCAGTTTTCTTTTTTATATATATACATTTTAATAAACCGCAATTGACTTTAAATCTGTAAAACGAATTGGATCATTGTCCTCCAGGATACTCAATATTTGTTTGTAATTAATTTCTGACATTGGAAAGGGTGGATAATTGAGTGTGGACAGGGTGTGCCTTTGAAAGGATGTTATGGAGAAAAAGTCTGTTCTCCGAGACAGGATTTGGCTTCAACGGGCTACCCTGGGTAGAAATTTCGGGGATGGTCAGGCCCTTTCCTACCACGCACAGCTAATGAGCTTTCACAGCAACACACGTCAGCATTTAGCACCTTTTTGAAGCAATCTAGATAATTTGTGAACAGCACCAGGGAAAAGGAAAGTCAGCAGGGAAATCTGTGTGCAGTGCAGTGATTTAGGCCTATATCAGGGCTGTGTACCCCTTTGGCTGTATCGAGCCCTCAAAGAATCTGAGGTCGTGCTGTTTTCCATTAAAAACTATTGAACGCATCTGTCCTCGCTGTGGCGCCCCGAGGTTGCGTTTCAGCGCACAGGAGCTTAAAAAACAACCCCGGCCAAGTGTAATCTGTACAACGGCAGCGAGGAGGAATGTCAAGAATTCTCCGCAAACCACCTGATAGCAGGTTTGAGGGAGAGATGGAAATAAAATGTGCCTTCAGCCTGAAAAGAAACGAGCCGTTCACAACCTAACCCCTATCAATCTGTCACATCAATCTGCGTGGCGCACGGCCAGCGAGTCAGCTGGGACTCTGGTTGCTGATGTGCGACACGCCATACAGTGAAACAAGCAGAGCTGCAGAAGTCTATCCCATCTTCCCAAACTGCCCCTAAAAGAACGAACCCTCCGCGGATGAAGGGAACGCGAGTCCAAATTTATCTGAAGTACTGTGCTTTAAGTACAGGCGAGTACCTGCAATATTAAACTCCAAAACCATTGTATAAAAACATTTACTTTCATTTGAGGGTGAAAAACAGGTTTCAGTACACATAAATAAACACATCCATTTTTTAAATCCCAGATTCAGCCAGCTGTCCATTGTGAAAGTCAATATTAGGCTAGGCTATAAATCTGCCGTGCCAGATAGTCAGTGCCCACTCAACTGATATCACTTCAAGAGAAATGATACAAAACACAGCATTAAAAACCAGGGAGGCAAAGCTCTGTTCTGCTGTGATCTAGATATCCCTGCTGCTTCTGGAATGACTCTTAGGTCACTTTTATACATTCAAAGTGTGAATTTTCCCACAAAAGCAAGGGGATTCTACTTTAATGACCCAGAACAACAGAATAAAAATTAACACTTATGGAGTGTATCTGAGCCACATAATCTGTTTTACTAGGGAGGAAGATTGGACAGATAAACTAATGCTCGGCAGTTTTGACATGTCTTTTTTGATTTTTGATTTTATGATATTTTCAGCCCAGACTGTATGATCAACCAGGCAGGGAAGAGATATTTATGTTTTAAATTAAGCTAATGATGAGGCTCAGGTGTCCATAAAAATTTGACTGGCCAAGAAGCGTTAAAAAACAAACAGACAAACAAAAGTCCTGGAGGCTTAAAAAAAAAACAAAAAAAAACCTCATTCCTCTGCTCTCAGGGCCCAGCAGCACAGAGTGCAATCTGATAGTAGTAACTCTGGCAAAGAGCAAGTTCTGGTTTAATGGCTGCTTACCCCTGAGGCTGTTAGAGTAACAAGCGCAAAATAAATGATAATTAAATGAAATGGCCCTGAGGGGGAGATGGTGTAATTATGCAAACACAAAGCAAGCACTTCAGCAGAATGGTCCGCGTGTTTTGCGCTCTGAGCTAATAACAGACGGCTGTATAACTTTATAAACGTTCTTTCTTTCTTTCCTTATTTGTTTATTTTTCCCAGGTTCCTATCAAAGTTTACAAGAGGACATCCATTCAGAGGAGCAGAATTAGGTTTAACCCCATCGGTACAGCATTCTTGTTTCCATTGAAGGTTCTGTGCGCCTTTTTTTTTTTTTTTAGTCCGCTGATAATAGTGCTTAAACAGGTGCAATGTCCAATAAGTACAGGGCTGGTCAAACAATGCTTTCCGAATAACAATGATGCAAATCACTTGCATCTCGGTGTCGTGCAGATTTCAGATATTATAAATTCTGTACATTCCTTTAATCAAGACAAATGTACGCGGTTTACCATGGTATATGATTACTGCTCACTGATACTAGATTTACAGAACAGAAGTGCTTCTTCAAGTAAATAGTGAAACTGATGGGGAGGAGACAAAAAGACAAAATCTGTGGAAGAATATATGACCGCTTCGTTCTGCCACGTACCTCAGTCCCGAGTGAAAGCAGGGTGTCATGTAAAACAAAAATGCATCTTTACGGTGTTGTGTAATCCAAATCTAGTACTCTAATTTAGTCTGCTAACAGCCATATATTTGTTTTCTTCATAGCGACTGGGATGACTCAATAAAACTTGAGACAAACCAAAAAACACATGGAGAGGGGGAAGACAGCCCACATTAGCAGCCTTTCAGAGAGAGAGAGAGAGAGAGAGAGAGAGAGAGAGACAGACATGATATATATTTGCTACCCCAGCCCAGTCCGTGACCCTGAGTTAGAAAAGTAAACTCCATGATAAAGCTAAGTTTCTTCTCATGAGGGACTTGAGCTCCAAATATGTGAAATGAGCAAAGATCACTTTGTTCCGCTTGCAAAGGCATTGAAGAATAAAGTGTGGATCCCCCTCGTCCTTCCCCTCCCCCTCCAAAGCACATACCTGTGAAGGACAGGAAAAAGTTCCAGCGGAGAAACATTCCCCTCACACTCATCCCCCCCACCTCCAATTTCACTGGGAGTCAACGCTCAGTTTGTGGAGCAGAGGTCCGGAGAACCCTGGAGCTGTATGGTTAATGCATTATACATTCTGGGCCAGGTAAGGTTTCCTCCATAAAGCGCCCGCGAGTTTCCAAAGCAGTTCGGGTTTCCTCGTATTGTTCGGAGAGTAATCCTTTCCAGGCCATTGTGAATTTGCTGCCGAAATCTCTCTCTCTCTTTTAATTTTTCATTTTCAGAGGGCTCCCCCTCCCCAGTGCTGGAATGAATGACCGTACCACAGCAAGTGTTCCTCAGGCCATGACCTTGGGGGGGGATTGACCATCTTATTGATTTTTCCCTCTCACCAAGCTCTCAATGACTTAAAGGAACTATTCGTCAAATTTGCCCACTGAGCATTTTAATTTAAGCCAGTGATGAGTTCAATTAAGATTTCAATTTAGTCAAGAGCACGGTTGGAACCAAAAACAGCAGGAAAGTGTGTCCCCAGGACCAGGGCTGAGAGACACAAAGATTTCTCATAAGAACATAAGAAAGTTTACATTCAAGCTATTGTGCTCATTTGGTGTCCATTAATAACTAAGTGATCCTAGGATCACGTCCAGTCTATTTTTTGAATGGTACCAAATTGTCGACTTCAACCACATCACTGGTGAGTTTGTTCCAGGTTGTGACAATTCTCTGTGTGAAGAAGTGTCTCCTGCCTTGAAGCCCAATTTCCATTTTTGTGCCCTGGTCCTTGGGTCCCTGCAGATCTGGAAAAGCTCCTCTAGGTTTCTTTATGCAAACTCTGGAGGCCATAAGAGACTGTTGGAAACGGGTGGACGAGCAACATTAACGACGTAAACTGTCTTTCATGGTACCACTCAGCTGAGAACTTTTGTTGCAGCGGCTAGTGAGGCATCATCTCCACTTGATACAGAACCCCCTCACAGCTGGCATCCTCTACCCAGACAGATTTTTAGATATATTCTATATATATATATATATATATATATATATATATATATATATATATATATATATATATATACACGTTATGTATAAAGGAAGAGTTGCCTTTGGGAGAGTTGGAAAAGAGCAGGGGGAGGATTAATCAGCGATGTAAAAGCTTAAGTAATTAGTTTCTCCAGTGTTTAGATCGTTAAGATAGACTCTATTGTCTTGTTTCCTGCTTGGCAGAAGTTAGCGAGAGGCTTGTGATTTGAGGCCTGGTATCAGCAGGTCGCAACTGCTGCACAGACATCCCGCTTGAAATAGAAAAACAGGACCAAAGAATAATAAGGCCTTCTTTTTTATTTTTTTCTTCTTTCCCCTTCTCTCTAAAAGTAGCTATAATTAGGCAGCTTCTCACAGAGTGGGACTGTTGGTCCGCGATAACTCATCCCCCCTCTATAAGAAGGGCTCTGCGATTGCCACTGGCTATAATCACACAGCAGTCACAGCTTCTACCGCCACAGCCAGCCCATAAATACAGGGGAGCACAAAACTCCATGGCAACGCCGCTAGACAAAGGAAGCAAAGTCTATAAAAAACACACACTTCCTGTTAGTGGAGTTAGTCACTGGATTCTTTCTTTTACTGCTAAATATGACTTTTTTTTTTTTTCTTTAAGGTTGTAGAGTTCAGTTGTGTATTTTCGTTCTTAGGGGGTATAAATGGCCGTATTATTTTCAGCTCCCTGTTAGCTAACATTCAACTCAGCCACCCTCCTGCCTCTATTCAACCCCTCACACCCTCTTCAATACAATAACATCAATAGCGATGCACTGTCCAGGATGTTGACAAGCTTGAAAGCAGGCTTGTGGAGTGTGGTGCACCTGAGAGCTCAGAGACTGGCAGGGCAGGGCTGCAAGAACTGCAGGGCTGACACAAAACTCTTTCACATACTAGCAATGTATTTTTAATTGCTTAATTTAATTAAATGCATCACCCTCTCTGGTTTAAACAGCCCAATATTTCTAGAACTCTACCAGTAATAAATAAACAAATGATTGAATATTAGAGGTTACTGTTACTGTGAATGATATAAGTTTAAGCCTAATAAAACCAGGCAGTTTTGCAAATTAGCTTCAGTTACTGTTGTTTTGGCCAGTAAGTCAACATCAACATCCGGGCTGGATTTAAACTCGTCACCGAAGTGGAAAAGATTAGTAAAATTAACTGCCTGCTCCACTGAGACCTTTCCCTAGGATGCTGGACGCCAAATTTAAAATCACAGTAACCAAGGCCACTGTAGTCCCTGAGATTAGGGAAGGCTGGGATGGGAGGGAATATGATATAAGCAGATATGCTGAAATGCTTAAAATAAATTTAAGAAAAACTATTTAGATTTAAGCTTTTAACAATAGAAGATATGACCTTGGAGACGCAGCAAAAGCTTCAGCCAAAAATCTCTTAAAACCCCATTAAAAAAAATCTGCAGGGCTGAAGCACATTCCAGTCATTGAATGGGAAGTATTCAACAATGCTGAGTAAAAGTACATTCCTGACCTGCTATGCATCGCAACAGATGGAGAAAAGAAACTATATGAGAGTTAACACTGAGAGGTTTATTTTTCCTTTTATTTATTTTTAATAAAACTAATATTTGAGTAACTGGAAACATGCTTTGGACTCCAGTTACCCAGAAATCCTTACAATCAAACTGAAATTAGATGTTGGCTGACAATCCTGAATCCTCACTGTTGAGGAATCATGCTCGGTCTGCAGTAACGACTTTGGGAGAGTCTTCTAGGTTTGGATCTCATCTTTCGTTTCAAGCCTGGCCAAGTTTTTGTTCATACTGTATGTAAAGATTAATCAAGATGGTTTGCATTGCTAACTTCGAGTAGATGATTGATCCCCCGAGTCCTAGAAGTACTGCCTGTTTCACAGAAAGTGATCCAATCCAAACATCCCCAATCTAGGTGTGTCCTGTAAACCGAGATTCCCTGCGAAACCATGATCTCCTTCTGCATGCAATTCCACCACCCGCCAGACCGTTCCTTAGCCCTTCGCTACAGCATGACAGGCAGATAATGTCGCTAAATGTCCTCAAAGCAAAGACCGACCTCAATTTAAAATAAAAAAAAACAACCAAAACAAAAAATACAAATTAAATAAGGACTTCATCTGATCTTAATCTTCACAGCATCTAACGTGTGAAAGCTATTTCTGGATTTAGACAAACCAAAAACAGAAATGTCTAAAAGCAAAACTGGACTGTAAATACCAGGAACCTTATTAAATCAGCTGATTAAGAGGTAATCTCTACCCTGGGTTTATAAATACTTTTTTGCTTTATTTCCTTCTTCTATCCAGGATTGTGTCTTTTACAGTCAGGCAGCTATATTTGGACACTGGTGGTGGGGGTGGTGTTCAGTTTGAACAGATTGCTCCAAGCAGAAGAGCGGCAGAAACAAAACAGCCTGAGGTCTGATGACTGCCGTGTTCTCTTCGGCTTTTTTGCGTTATTTTGTTGCTTGCTTGCTTTCTCTCTCTCTCTCTCTCTCTCTCTCTCTCTCTCTCTCTCTCTCTCTCCCCCTGCCTTGATTGTTTACAAAGACAATCCCTCATCTGGGCCCTCATTTGCAAAGTTGGGTTCAACTCAATCTCCGAGACCTGCCAATCCCCACCTCTGTGTTTATTGAAAAGCAAGTGGACTGGAGAAGAGCAGTTTAATTTTTTTTGCAAGAGTGACAGTGCTGTAAGCCTCATACTGTGCTCAAGTGTGTTGCTATTGCTACATCAGCCTTGTGTAAAACAGGATCTCCAATTTTAGCTGCAGCGGTGACCACACTGTCTACCGGCCTTCAGAGAGAGCTAGCACGGTCCCAGCAATGAAGTACCACAGCGAAGTGCCCAGGACAGAGCGTGGGGAGTCACTCAGGAGGAGCAAACAGAAGCTCTGAGAGACAAGCGTGCCAAGGTCATGTGTGAACAGCAGGAGACGTGGAGTATGTCTTCAGAGACAAGTAAAATATCAGTTTTATGGAAACAATCTGCACATCGGAGCGCCACCATCGGACCCAAAGTAACATCGGCGGTGCTCATGGTCCGTGAATCAGCTGGCAATGAGTAACAATAGGTCCCATTACATCCAGACTTCTGCAATTTTCTTGGAAAGAGCAGGTCATTCGGTTGTGAAACTGCAGCGATCGCATCGGCCGGCGCGAAAAATGCACACCTTAATCGTCTAAAAACAGCATTGTCTGGGAATTCCTCGTCTAACCACACGAGGCACGTGGACGATTCTTTTGAAGGCTGCTGACCTTTCCCTTTGGAGCCATCCTTGAATCATTAGAGCGATTAATGGTTTATAATGGTTTAATGGTTTTATTAAACCCTGACATCAACGTAATGCATCCGAACTCCAGTCTGACTGCTCTATACTACAGTGTATTTTAAATGCTACAGAAATCAACTGGATAATTCTCCCCGATCTGTATTAATCCACAGCTGTCCTTCTCCAGGTCTACAGGGACCTTTCGAAGGATATACACCGATATAAGCCATGACAAAATCCAACCAGCCCAAAGGCTCCATCCAAATCCAGCCCATTTGGGATGCACTTGAACAATCAGTTGACATCCTTCAACAACCTCTGCATTACTTCTGCTGAATTATTCTTACTTGCCCCTAACCATCTGTGACCACCATCTATGAGACCACTTGAAGTTCAGCTTTGAGAGACTGACCCTTGCCCCGAGACATTTCCCTCTGCGGTCAAGCTTGGAAAAGAAGTTACACGAGGCGGCTGATTGTTAGGGAACTTGAAAATGCTTTTTCAGCACCTTCCTTTTTATTACATTATGTTGGTTAATCAAAAAAACAAATTTACTCTATGCACACTTAACTGGATCAAGCAGTGTTGCCATCATGGTTGGTTTCATGAGTATGTAGATCGCAAATGAGGAAATAATTAAGCAATTAATTTACTATTCAAAATCAAAACATCATTCATCGACTGCAGTAAAGTCTGCAGCAACGATTCGCTCAACAGACCTCCATCAGGCAAAAACCATGACGATGTTTTCAAATCTAACGTATTGACCTCTCTAAGCATCTGGCAGAGAACGAACTGGCAGTCTGCAAGTGGAAACAAGGAAAGAGAGGTGGGGGGGTCCTGAGGAGAGAGCACGCATCTCAATCTTGAGGGAAACCAACTCTGAATGTTCGGAAATCCCGCCGAGACAACGTCCAGCTCCTGGTCTTCGCTGCAGGACTCTCAGTGGCGGCCTCCCTGAATGAGCAGGGAGGGGTGACCAGGGACCATGTCCGCCAGAGTGTGATGGATGGGGGCACCCGGGGGGGACGATCCATAAATCAGCAAGAAGCGAGAGTACGGCACGCGGCCCGGAAGAAGGCGCAGCAGTCAAAGCGGGACTGAGCATGGTGGGGCTGGAGAGCAGGCGGGAGTGGGGCCCTCTGGGACCCCAGGAATCTGCAGCTGCCAGGGAGCGCTCTGCTTCCGAACCAGCTGGAGAAATCATCCGCGCATCTGTGTGTGTGTGTGTGTGCATTTCTGTGTTTGTTCGTGTGTGTGTATATAGCGTGTATATATTAAGACATCCTTTCCCGGAGTGCCTGGATTTCCTCTAATTCCAGCTACCCAAGTCCCAAAGCCCAAGAGTGACCTGCTGCAGCTTCACGCCATCAACACTGTGCCTTTTGTCACGGACATAAAACCCCTCTCTGAACCGACGCCTACGTCCTCGCCCTGGAGATGGGTTTCCGCCCGTTTTCTGTTCTAAATCCACGTTGTGTCGTAGACTTACCACAAAAAAAGGGGTACGCCGAAGAGAGAGATCTGGAGAGAGACGGAACAAATCTGTACACGAGGTGTGAAAAATGAAAAATGCTCAGTTCTGAAAAGGGGAAGGGGAAAAATCGGATTATCATAAAATGTAAGGGAGTGAAATTAAGGCTGAGACCGTATCAAAACTGCTATACCCTGGGAATCGCAAATTAGAAACTTAATTTTAGAAACAATTTGCAATTCGCAGGTACGTCGAAATTCTGATTTGGTCTAGGACTAAACTGTTATAGAAGTAATTTTATATATGGATTTTCATATATGGATTGCTTTTGAAAATTTAATGCAGCTGGCTTCGCCCTCACGGTTCGGGCTTTCTGGTGCATCTCTGAGAGAGAGGAAGCTGAATAGGCATTTCGTTCCAGTGAAGATGACAGTGCTGTGTTTCAACAAACTAGGATTGGGTTGGCAAGATTTCATGGGTTCTGCTTTTTTGTGTGTGTTTATCCCTGGACCTACACTTCCAGTTGACATCTTCAGGAGGGGAATTCCCAGCTCAACCCCCCACAGGTGAAGAGAATATTGCCAATTTGAAAAGGCTTGCAAAGCATTTCATCACCATTTCCCTCTAACGGTCAATGAGAAATCAGGACTGTGTTTTGTCTGTTTGCTTTTTGACACCCTTATTTGCAGTCTCCCACCCATACTGGAAAACCCAATTGTGTGTGGGTGCAACAACTGTGATGCTGGGTTCAAAGGGGGAGTCTAATTCTTATTAATGGAGTCACTTTAATCAGCATGTGATAAGTAGAGAGCTCGAAGGGGAAGGGTGCCTTGAATTAGGTTTTATGCCACCTGGAATCACCCCCAGTTGTGTGCTAAGAATCTCGGGTAAAAGAAAAAAGGCTCAATAAAAGAGTACCTGGGGAGGGGGAGGAGGAAGAGGGCAGGGCTGAGTGTGTTCACAAGGCTCTAATAAGAGCCCGGCAGTGCCCCGGAGCAGAGCTGACACACCTTGCTGGAACACGGTTGGCCCGGCCACGCCAGCTCCCACTTCAAAGGCATTCCGAACAGCAGCTCACTTCCAGAGTGGCCGATAAGGGGCCGAGAGCTCTAATCTTCAGCTCTGTTAACAACACCACCCATCTTTTAACACGCTTTCCCATCCTGCCATTATCAGCCTTAGAAAGCTCTGTCGTTTTTTTGTTTTTCTGGTGTGGGTGGGGGGTGGGGGGGTATGGGAAGCAGGCATTTTTCAAATTCTTGTAGGAAAGGATGCCCTTAGCTTCCAATCGAAGATCCTGAAATAGACATACTGAATGTTTCATTAAATGCACAACAGGCTCATCTTTTCCCAACTGTTGTGGAAAAGAAAATAAAAAAAGTCCAGGAAATATGGGTCAGAATAAACCTTTACTGCACCTATTCAGGATCTATTAATCTTTTCCTAGTTTATAGTTAAGATATTTGCCATAATTGCTGCAAACGGTCGAAGGGGAACCCGCGGCCCAGACGAGTTCTGCAACCTCTGTCCTGCAGCGCTCCCAAGACACAGTCCGGCACACTGCCAAATGCAAGAAGAATGCACCCTCCTCCTATCTGCACACAATGGGGAAAGGTCTACCGGGAGGAGGAAGGAGAAGTCTCGGCAGATGCGTCCGAGTTCAGGAGTGCAGCCAGATGTGAGCTCAGACTTGACCACGCTGACCCCCCGCTCCCACCCCCACTTAGCTGCCCGGTGCAAGAATCACAGGTCGGCATCCACTTAACCCCCGGTCAAGGGTCAGTGGCACAGGCACATCGATGGAGTGGAATAATGGCTCTCCTGGGTCTGCAAAGCACAGATTTTGCATTTAGTCTTCAACAATAGCCTGACCGCTGGACGATTTTAGCCCATAACGCAATATAAAGCCAACAAAGGACGACTGTTTAAGGTGAGCCAGGGACGTGTTATTAATATTATAGTTAAATGTCGAGAGCAGGGGACTGTCCCTTGGCTTGTCGGATCGCCACAGATGAAACGCGGGCAGTATAAAAAAAATGGCGCAAGCTAATTCCGAACTCGCTGACTTCATAATGGACGGCTGTTTTTAGAAGTTGGCATTTGGCAACAACAGTATAAAGTCATGCATTACTTGGGCTTGGACTCAATCCACTTCAGTTCTCACCGCCACGTGTGTACACAGCCCTCCACTGATGTCAGCGAAGGAAGGAATTGCTTAAGGTGGAAATAGAGGGTATGTGTTGTTTTGGTGCGTTTTTCTTCTCACCGAGGTTGGTAGGGTGGCCATTTTCTCCATGAGCTAATGGACATTTGTCAACGACGTCTGTTTTCTTTTTTTTCTGGTGGCCTCTTCAAACGCATTCACTCTGGTCTCATGCCCTACGTCTTCAACGGTCTGTGAAGGGCCTTACATCAGTTTCTCTGTGACTCACAATGAAAGCAAAAGCCTGTGAAACCTTCTATGGGTTTGCTAGTGCAGGACAACAAACTGAGCAAAGCAAGTCAAGAAAACACATGGACATGCTTAATTCAGAGATGCCAACAGATGTGTGCTAAGCTATTGTCTCTTAGTAAGGCATTGCATCTAAAATATATTAAGAACCTACCCTGGGCTTTCCGTTTTACACCCAACCTCAGCAGTCGGCTGTGAACGTGGCAATTGACTGGCTGTTGTCCTCCACCGTAAGGACGACCAGTCAGACACTTTGTGGTTTTCGATGGGAAGCTGCTGTAGTGGCGAGAACTTCTTCTTTCTGTTAAGAAATGGATGACTATTTGGCTCCTCTACCAAGGTGTTGCACAGGCTGCTTGAGCACAAATATGGTGAGAGAAAGCAGCTGACCGGCCAGATCAGGACAAGGAAGAATTTAATAACCGATGTTACGGGTTTCCGTTAGTGGCGTACCAGGTCGGTGTGCTCGAGAAGCCAATAAAATCATTTGCATCTCACACAGGGAAGCCACTCATGACTTTTCCTTCACATATTTGAACAGACAATGAGCTCTTCAAATCTGTAGATCCGTTTGATCAAGACGGGCCATGGTCATAGTGACACCGACAGGAAAAAGATTAACTGAAGAGCTTAACTTTTCCCAGCACACCTTGGGCCAGCAAAAACAAGCTTAGTCTCCCAATCCAACTGCAGAGCAACGAGGACATCTCTCGATTTACAAATGTGCCACGACATGTTTTTATATGGATCACTGTGAAATTGGAAACGTGCTCTTCATTACGATATCTTTCACTTAGTAATTATAAGGAACCAACGGTTAGGTGCGAGAAAAAAAACTGTGCGCCTCAAAGACGACAGCGCAGATATATGCTACAGATACGTGCGTTGAAATCTCACTTGATGTTGGCACAGTTGTGTTGTGACCCAGTGTAGAGGAACAACACTTCAAAAGGGTGTTACTTACCCAACCACCTCCACACTGCTGGCAGAAAGACAAACGCACAGCAGGAAAACAAAGTGCTGCTGATCAAATGGCATCGGAGAGCCGCTGCAACTGTAAGCTGAGCTGCTCTGGATAAAAAAATTCAAATAAAATCTTGATTGTGTGGAATAATATCAACAAGGTGAGGCCAAGTGTCTTAACCTCTGGAGTGCCCGACTTGCTCTATAGATAACAGTTTAAAGGCTGAAATAGGATCTGTGGATCTGAGCAGGCACATAGGGATTGTCTCAGCCTTGGTTTGCGTAGGAAACTAGAAGGAAAGGTATACGACAATGGAACTTCTGTTTTCTTTGCTATATTTCACAGGCTGAAATCAAGAACTTTTGTAGCCAGCCTCGCAGACTTGCACGCGCCTCCGTTCTAGGGAAGACTCATGTGACGTAGTTTTGGCCACTTCACAATTCCATATGCCAGAAATAAAACTAATCACATGCTGTTATACCACTGGTTTGAACCAGAGTTTTGTCTTTTGTCTGTGGGTTTCATCATCATGTGACCATCAGCTGACTTAAGGGCTGGGGTTTATTAGCTGGCAGCAATTCCAGCACAGAGGTGTACACATCACTAAATTTGAGAATTGACGACTGAGGACATTTTCGTTTTTTCCTACGAGCGTATATTCCCATCAATCGTGCTCGAGAGGAGATTTCACTTTGCATCTCCCATTGCTTGTTCTGTGGATCCCCCAAAAGCTCAGTATTGTTTTCAAGTTTCTCCAAAAAACTCTTTCATGTTCTTTTTTTTTTTTTTTTTTTTAATTATTATTTTTGTTATTATTTTTGAAGAGTGTTCATGCGCAATGACTAACACACACAGCGACTTAAGGTCACAGAACACAATCTTGTTTTAAATGCCTTCTCTAGTAAACAGTGATTAGGAGTTAGCTGAAAAACTCAGGATGGGAGCGAGAAAGCCAGGTAAAATATATAAATACCAAAGGAAATGAAAACAAAACAAAAAACACAAAATCAAAGGTAGACTGGGTGAGTCAGGCCACAGAAAGAGGGAGCAGTTCCCCATTCCTGAAGAGAGTGGAATTCCTGTAAACTGAGGGGAGAGGAGAGGTGGGCTCTGATCTGGCCAGTAGTCATTCAGCAGCCACGCAGGGGAAATACACCCAGAGCTGGACCTCCACACACCCCAAGTCTGCCGACTCATGGGAGATCGAGCTAGACACCCCAGCCATCCCCGAGACCACCAGCCAAACACTATACTGGTGGATCAAATCCGAGTTCTGGGCCTCTCTTCATTGTTAGCACACTGACCACCAATCAAACAAGTAACAGAAGGTGGCTAATGGCTTTCAAGTAGTGCACAGCTTCCTGGGATAGGCACTGCCGTCAGCCGGTGCATTACCAGACCAGACAGGTGGGCTTTTATTGCCATTTCTGTGCTCTCATGATTTATTCCAGTTGTGTTCTAGCGTGGCCACAGAGGTCTCAGACGGGTTTTTCCTTGCTGTGTTTTTCTTTCCCTCTGACCGCTTGACTTTGAATGTGAGTAATATCGAACTTTTACTGGTAACCAGTCAAACTACAAAAAGGAGGGGGAAGATATTAAAACAAAAACAAACACAGGTTATAGTGGGAAATTGTTGACACAGAATGGAAATCTACGGGGAGCTGAGAGATGAAGGGGAAGGTTTTATACCCCCCGTCATTCGTAATTAACCTGCAGCTATGCAACAGCGAGTAAAGGTTTTCGTTTCGAAGAGTGTGCTGGCTACTTGATCTGGGTCTCTGCTCCAACGCTCCCATGCTGCACTGCTCTTTCGTTATTGCTGCAGGAAATCATCGTCCGCGGAAGTGACAGAGAGAGTGACCAAAGTTGACAGAAAAGAGCGTGCATTTTCTTGTTTTCTTGTTATTGTGGTTTGTAACTCAATTTACTGGGAGCTTCACGGTGATCCCACTAAGTACAAGTGGCCTTTGTTTAAACTACAGTTGTCCCCTCAAAAATATATATATAAATTCACCTTTCATTTCCACTTCGGTCCTTGATCTCTGGAAAGAACTCCTTCTAAACTGGCTCACATTGGGCTACACAATGACTGCTATGGTTACCACCGTTATTCGCCGTATTGCAGAGCATGTTAAACCTATTTTTGTTAGGGGACCCTAACGGCTTCTCCACTGGCCCCTCCTGACTGGTGGAGGCCCTGGCGCTTTAAACGGTATCAGTGACAGAATCCATCAGTAACCAAGAGTTAACTTCTGCTTGCTGTGTGTTGGGTTTCACTGTGAATGTAATTTGCAAAGCATGCTCGAGTCAGCTGACCCGAGCACAAACAAGGAACAGGAAATGTGATCTTCACAGCTCTAGAAAACAATCCCTCCATTGTTGATTTTGCGCTCTCTCTGGCTTTACTTGTCTTGGTAAATTTGGGGGATTTTTTTTCTCAAGTTTTTTTTTTTCCTTCTTCTCTTTTTAGTCTCTCTCAGTGTTCCAGGAACGAGGTCTGATGAGAACTGGGAAGGTGGGGGGGTAGGGCAGCTAGCTAGCATTTAGGAATTCTATGGATGAACCCCAAGGGAGCTGAAATCACATCTTCACTTGATGTGATCTCACAGACGGTTGAGCCGAGAGCCTGTGTTACTAAGCCTCCGAAATTAACGGCACAAGCTTCAGGCGATGCCGTAGCGCATCTCTGCTCACTTGTGCCATCTCTGCCTGGCACTCCCTCCAAATCCAAATCCACCACAAGCAATGGATTTTCTTTTTTCTTTCCTGTTTGCAGGAGGCAGTTTCCTCGCTTGCTTGTCTCCCCTCAAAAGCCAAATCCCTCCCTTCTTATGCATTTTATCCTGGGACTCCTCAGGTTAGTATCTTGGTGGTGTGATCTAAAGTTTTATGGGCTCTAATACTCTGCTCTTTTAACCATGAGCTCTTGACTTTCTTTTTGTATTTATTATTATATTTTTACAAGAATCACAGCTGCTGAGCAAGTGGAGAGGCGTTTAATTCTGCACCTGATCTTTTTAAGGCTCCAAAAACAAAACAAAGCCATTCTAGAACCCATTTCCAGAACAGACCTCTTACGAGAACATATATACAAGTAACCTGGGCTATAGCGAGGACCGTGGCCTACAGGAAAAGCAACTAGGCAGGGGTCACATTACAAAAGCCACAACAGCAGCGTGGGCCCGTGTGACTGACTCTCTCTCTCTCTCTCTCTGTGTACTCCTCAGCACGCTCTCTCTTCCTCCAGCTGAGTGCATGAAAAGATCTGATCGCAAAAAAGAAAAAAAGTTCCCTGTAGCCGCTACAGAGTGCTTTGCAGCCCTCAACCCCCCCTCCCATCTCACATGCCCCCCCTTGCGCTGGAAAAGAAAGAAGCCGTTTACAGGGTGTGTGGGAACAGGCCCAGGTCCGCGAAGAGCTGACACCGGAGCCTTATTGTTAATGAATGAACACCCTGCTCCCCGGGGACACTGGATCCCTTGCAGAGTCACCTGAGCCCTGGATATCAGATCCCACCTCCCCCACTTTGCCAACCTTTTCCCAGTGCAACCACAAGCTCCCAAATAAAAACCTGCACTCTACAACACACACACGACATTAGCCATATTCAGAAAGTGAAACGATTTACTGAACGCTCTTTTTAAAGCTGAGGCTTGTGTGGACGGATACACAAACACACACAAGCAGCAGACGAGGAGGAGTTAACTGCCCCGCCATTTCAGACCCAAATCAGAGCAACAAAAAGAGCACGGGTGCATCTGTGAAGAGACCAACTGTTGCGATTTCAAACGGTGCAAGTTCTAGTTACAGTCTGGAGTTTGGAGGCTGGACAGCTCTTACAAAAAGTGCTGCAGCCATTTAATCAGTCGCACACAATTGAACTTCCTGTGTTCCCATTCATTTGTATGCTGGGCTTTTGGCTCAACGATACGTGTACCATTAAAGCAGGACCGAAATAAAGTGATTTGAAATTACCCACGATTCTGAGCAATGGCTGGTGCCTGGGATTGAAACAGAGCGATGCTTTGTGACTTTCTGTACAGGTAGAGCTATTGATCGGAGGTGATCGTTTGTAAAGAGCTTTTCTGACTGGAACTGGCCGAGTGGAAAGGGTTAGCCCGAGCATTTCAAATAAAAATCAAAAAACATAAGCAGTTCTCAGTACTGACTATGAAGCATGACAAACCTGTAGTCACTGAGCCTACTTCCTCACTTCCTGCAGAGTGATGTCATTCTTGCTCACAACAACAAGAAAGGGAAATTTTGCACTGAGTGACAAAAAGGTTTTTCCTAAGGTAACCTGCTAACAATATTAACATTGTGGCACAGGCTGATGACACACCTCAGGGCCACCTCTCACAGACGAACCTCACAAGCACGACACACCAACGTGCTTCAGTCATTGTAATGAAATGACAGCATGTTGTTGTTGTTGTTTGGTGGCACAGATGCATTTGAATGTCACCAGCTGATGTTTTCTCTAGAGTGTGCCCAATTTGCTTGAGAATCATTGAAGCGCAAATGAATATGTACATACCACAACACAACACACTTAAACTTGCCATTCCATATCGGTGGAAAAGGGACTTGCTTCTTATTTAGATGGAAGGCTATGCTTCAGTGATTGCTCAGGTGTTTATTTTGTTCTAGAATGGAAAATCGAATTCTCAGGATGTGTTTGATCTCTTATTTCAAAACGTGCCTCCCCTTGTAATGTCCTCAATATATAAAGTAACAAATTCTACTAAACAAACTACTTCCCTAAGAGACCCAGTGGTATGTCTGGTGTAAACTCGCACGTATTATGATTAAGTTGACAAACATGAATCCACCGCTATAAAATAATATCTGGCAGAAAAATATAAATAGACTATTTGAATATTATTAGTTTGGTTTCGGTTAAAATAATATACTAGATTTAGAAAGATATCCTACAACGCATCCACACCAAGTAAGAACCCGATTTTGTAAAGGGTTTAAAAACAGAGAAATAACACGATCACTGTGTTGACTGAGACACACCGGAGTGCATCAGGTCTCTTCTCTCATCACGGCTTGGGGGGGAAGAAAAGGGATCAGAGGACGCTAGACAAGTTTGGCAACAGGAATAGGTGACCTACCCGTGGCTGCCTCTATTCTGCTGTCCTGGTCGTCTGGTCCTAAACTCTTCCCTCGGTCAGCGATTCCATCTGAGGAGAAAACGGGATCCGATTCGTAAATGGTGTTTAACATCTGGTGTAAACCCGGCATGGGCTCGGCTCTGCGGCGCTGCTGGGGTCCCTAATCGCTGCGGATGCCGGGCCGCCTGCTTTTGCTTTTGCTGTGCGTTAAGAGTGGCGGAGGGAGAGGCGATGCGGCGCAGTCCTTAGCGCCGGTCCGTCAGCTGCTGCATGTCTTTCCCGTCGCAACCAGCCCCGAAATACGGTTGATTTGGTCTTAGTGCAGTTTAGACAATGTAACCAAACTGCAGCGCTGGGGGGGAAGGGGGAAGAAAACCAAAAGTACACGGATCGCAGAGCATCACAGACCTTTCAAGCAAGCCACAAAAACACAAAAAGAGAGAAGGGGGGGGGACTAAACAAAAACCCAGCTTATGCTTAGAATGACGATTGGAGAAGAAAAAAAAAGTCCAAGTTCCGGGTACTGTTTCACCAACCTGTTTTGATGCCCCGTTTTTCAAGGCGCATTTGCTTCTTAAAGTCTTATCATCCACGCATCACTTGTGCCAGGTTCATTGATAACGAGCAGGGCTCAGATCACACACATCCGCCTTCAAGTGCACAGCAAAACGTTTTGTGTGTCAAGAAAATGAAGTCACACCGAGAGTCCCTTATCTCCCAAAGTTCAAACGCAACCCCCCCCACACACACACATACAGCCTGTACTGTGTGTTCAAAATAGGCATACAGGTAATGGTTGCAAATACAAATAAAAGTAAGTCCGTTGTATGGCTCCGCGCCGGGTTATCTTCCACATCCAATCAGGTAGGCAAAGAAAATGAAGACTGCTTGCCAAGTCGTTCGGGGAGGAAAGTATGCAGGCATGAAGTTAGGCTGCATGCAAATACAACATTACTTTTTTGGTGGTTGCTGTTGCAATCTGCCTATTGCATCAGAGAAAAAATAAAATATATAGTCTCTGTCATCATCTCAAAAAGCAAAACAACTGAGACTTCATCCTGCCGCCGGATATCTTTTATGAATGAGCCATGGACGTGCAACAGGTTGTTTTAGATTCCCAGACTCCGTTTGCCTTGCTTTGGATACACCTGCTCTTTTATCTTTTCTGAATTGTTTTGTTCGTATCAAGAACGCTTGCCATCTACTATAAACGGTCTCCCTTAAACATCTAGGCAACAATAGCCAAACTGACAAACGAGAGTCGCTAATAATACCAGAGAGAGAGAGAGAGAGAGAGAGAGAGAGGCAACTCAGAGTTAGTCCAGCCCCGGAGAGAGACAAAAATAGCAAACGAGGCGGCTCTCACCAAAAATAGCCCTGACATCACACGACTTCTCTCAAACAGAAAATCTGCATTGTTTCCACAACGATGAAGGCCATTGGTGAATCCTGCAGCCAATCAGAAATTGTACACTTTTCTCTTATGCTCATTTCTGTCTTTTTTTTTATGTGACTTTGGCATTTTGGCTCCACCTGCTGAAATAACAGCAGAGCTCTACAGTGGCTGACTGCTCCTGTCCCTTCGGTGGATCGGCATTCTACTAATACAGACATTCTATGAATCGCAGGATTTTTGCACTTGTTTCCTATGGGTTCAACATGCCTTTACTTTACTAAAGTGCTTTGCTAAGTCGGTCCGCGGGAATATCATGATGTGTTGCAATGGCAGGTTTACTATGGTAGACCAGGGTTTATCAATGCAAAAACAATAGCAAACCACTGTAAAACTCTGGTGGCACTAGATTGAAACCGTGTTAAAAATGCATAACAAATACTATGGCAAATTCACCAGGGTAAACATGCATTAGGGTAGTCCCCAATTGTAAAGTACCTAGAAAGGCACAATGCTAAAGCCAGACTGGCTGAGGTGTATGAAGATAAAAAAAAAAAAAAGACCCTCATCTATTTCGAACGCTGCTTTTATGGTATTTTAAAAAAAATAATTTTCCACCTTCATACATTTATCATTTTTTTTTATTTGGAATGGAAAAAAATAAGAGAATCAACAGGAAAGGCTTAAACTGCCTGCGTGGGCTCTTTAATTAGCATTCTTGAAAGACCCCTGTGACATTTATCTCTGCAGTGCGTTTAGTGATTTACCAAGGTAATAATCATTTAGTGCTCTTGTGATAAACACTCCTTGTCAATATAAGTGAGAGCATTGGCCACTATGGAGTGTCTTACTGTTGGCTGTAGACACATTCACAACTAGTTAAAGTATTTAGGAAAACAAAATGAGATGCTGATCTATATTATGTGTCCCACATGGTTGTGTGTGTCTCTCTGTAACTTAACTGCCTGATTAATTTATGCTACATAGTGCAGTCCATTTTATGGTGTATGGGAGGTATCTATTTTGGGTAATACATTATTAAAAACCTTTCAGTAGAAAGGATGGACATAACCACTGTTGCTTCAATATCTGAAATATGACTGAAAATTATATAAAATAAAATGTTGCCACAGTAAAGGTTATGTGTTCCTTTAAATCACAAAAGGGATATAAAAAACAGTCCAGCCCTCCAGAGAAGAGTGCAAAGAAATTGATAATTTGAGCAGCTCTAATGTTCATAAATTTACAGTATATATATATATATATATATATATATATATATATATATATATATATATATATATATATATATATATATACACACACACACACACACACAGTGGGGGGAAAAAGTATTTGATCCCCTGCTGATTTTGTATGTTTGCCCACTGACAAAGAAATGATCAGTCTATAATTTTAATGGTAGGTGTATTTTAACAGTGAGAGACAGAATAACAACAAAAAAATCCAGAAAAACGCATTTCAAAAAAGTTATAAATTGATTTGCATGTTAATGAGGGAAATAAGTATTTGACCCCTTCGACTTAGTACTTGGTGGCAAAACCCTTGTTGGCAATCACAGAGGTCAGACGTTTCTTGTAGTTGGCCACCAGGTTTGCACACATCTCAGGAGGGATTTTGTCCCACTCCTCTTTGCAGATCCTCTCCAAGTCATTAAGGTTTCGAGGCTGACGTTTGGCAACTCGAACCTTCAGCTCCCTCCACAGATTTTCTATGGGATTAAGGTCTGGAGACTGGCTAGGCCACTCCAGGACCTTAATGTGCTTCTTCTTGAGCCACTCCTTTGTTGCCTTGGCTGTGTGTTTTGGGTCATTGTCATGCTGGATCCATCCACCCATCCACGACCCATTTTCAATGCCCTGGCTGAGATTTGACGGTACATGGCCCCGTCCATCGTCCCTTTGATGCAGTGCAGTTGTCCTGTCCCTTTAGCAGAAAAACACCCCCAAAGCATAATGTTTCCACCTCCATGTTTGACGGTGGGGATGGTGTTCTTGGGGTCATTCCTCCTCCTCCAAACACGGCGAGTTGAGTTGATGCCAAAGAGCTCGATTTTGGTCTCATCTGACCACAACACTTTCACCCAGTTCTCCTCTGAATCATTCAGATGTTGGCAAACTTCAGACGGGCCTGTACATGTGCTTTCTTGAGCAGGGGGACCTTGCGGGCACTGCAGGATTTCAGTCCTTCACGGCGTAGTGTGTTACCAATTGTTTTCTTGGTGACTATGGTCCCAGCTGCCTTGAGATCATTAACAAGATCCTCCCGTGTAGTTCTGGGCTGATTCCTCACCGTTCTCATGATCATTGAAACTCCACGAGGTGAGATTTTGCATGGAGCCCCAGACCGAGGGAGACTGACAGTTATTTTGTGTTTCTTCCATTTGTGAATAATCGCACCAACTGTCACCTTCTCACCAAGCTGCTTGGCGATGGTCTTGTAGCCCATTCCAGCCTTGTGTAGGTCTACAATCTTGTCCCTGACATCCTTGGACAGCTCTTTGGTCTTGGCCATGGTGGAGAGTTTGGAATCTGATTGATTGATTGCTTCTGTGGACAGGTGTCTTTTATACAGGTAACGAGCTGAGATTAGGAGCACTCCCTTTAAGAGAGTGCTCCTAATCTCAGCTCGTTAGCTGTATAAAAGACACCTGGGAGCCAAAAATCTTGCTGATTGATAGGGGATCAAATACTTTTTTCCCTCATTAACATGCAAATCAATGTATAACTTTTTTGAAATGCGTTTTTCTGGATTTTTTTGTTGTTATTCTGTCTCTCACTGTTAAAATACACCTACCATTAAAATTATAGACTGATCATTTCTTTGTCAGTGGGCAAACATACAAAATCAGCAGGGGATCAAATACTTTTTTCCCTCACTGTATATATACACATACATACACACACACACACATATACATACACATATGGTGCCTATAGAAAGTCTACATCCCCTTGAACTGTTTTAAAATTTTGTTGCGTCAGTGCCTCAGAGTTTCTTTCATTTTTTCTACTAGTCTCTACCAATTTAGATTTGGTAATATTTTACAACTTTTCTTTACAAATCTGTTCAAGTTCTGTCCAGTTCCTTGGGGAGTGCTGATGGACAACAATCTTCAAGTCATGCCAACAATTTCTGATTGGATTTAGGTCGGAGCTCTGATTGGGCCACTCAAGGACATTTACCTTTTTGTTCCTTAGCCACTCCAGTGAAGTTTTGGCTGTGTGTTTCAGGTCATTGTCATGCTGAAAGGTGAACTTTTGTCCCAGTTTAAGCTGTCTTACAGAAGGCCCAAGTCCCTGCCAATGAGAAACATCTCCATAACATGATGTTGCACCACCATGCTTCACAGTAGGCATGGTGTTCTTTGGGTGTTGCGCTGTGTTGGGTCTGTGCCAAACATAAAGCTTTGAGACAAAAAGTTAAATTTTTGTTTCCTCAGACCACAAAATATTGTGCCACATGGCTATAGAATATTTTTTTTGAAACTTTAAACAGGATGCAAGGTATGCTTTCTTGAGTACCATTCAGGCCAGATTTGTGGAGTGCTTGGGATATAGTTGTCACATGCACACTTTGATGGGTCTTGACCATAAAAGCCTGTAGTTCTTATACAGTTGTCATTGACCTCTTGGTGGCCTCTCTGATCAGTCTCCTTCTTGCTCGGTCACCCAGTTTAGGGGGACGGCCTGATCTAGGCAGGGTCTTGGTGATACCACACACCTTCCACTTCTTAATAATCGTCTTGACGCAGATCTTTTTTTGTATACCCATCACCCGATCTGTGCCTTTCAACAACTCTGTCCCGAAGTTCTTTTGAAAGCTCCTTGGTGGTCCCTACCCAGCAGAGGGAACCTATAGGATCTGCAGAATTTATCCTGAAATCATGTGAATTACTACTTTTATTTAACAATTGTGGAGGCAACTTAAGTTGGTGTGTGATTTTGAAGGCAATTGCTTATACCTGAGCCAATTTAGGATTGCTATTACAAGAGGGTTGGGCACTATTTTTTAAATGAGCAAAAGTCTAGAACAGTGGTTCTCAAACCTGTCCTGGCCTACCACCTTCCCTGCTGGTTTCTGTTCCAACCGAGCTCTCAATTACTTAATGAACCCTTAATTGAAGTAATTTGATTTCATTTGACTCTCTAAATTGTGTAACTGATACAAAGTTTGAACAGAGGTGACCATAGATATAATATATGCACACAATGATTTTACTTAGGTTAAATTAAATAACTAATATCCTGATCTGAATTGCATAAAAAGTCCAGGTGTCCAGTTTCAGTAAAACAGCAGCTGTAAAGGTTGTGGTTCCCAGTTCAAGGAACAGTGCCGCCCAGATCTACATAACTAATAACCACAGTGCATGTGCTTCGGGGAAACCGTTAGATACGCGAGTACTAATCTCAACACTTTCCTAACGCAATGACATCACACACACAGCCAGGTCACCCCTAGGCCTATTTTCCGTTCTTAGCTGTGCAGTCTGATCTGAAAATTCCTGTAAAACTGACATGTATGTGTAAGGACTCTTTACTGGTTCACTTTCAAACAGGAAACAGACTTGCTGACAGCGCTCCTCTGCTGATCCAATAGGATATAAGGAGTCTACATTACAAACACTGGAGTGCAGATAGGATGGAAACAATTCCACTGTTTCCACTAGATGTTTTTGTTGCGTTGCCATTGTATTTCATTGTATATTTTGCAACCCAAAGCAAACCACAAAAAAGGGTTAATCTCAGCAGGTTCCCATACAGGCATCACAATTCTGCAGAACGTTCCGGTTTAGGAGTTTATATAACAAATTTAAATTTACACACATATATATTTATACATAGATACAGTATATATACATTTTAAAGAGATGGTCGATCGTGGCAATTTCTCTTTCAAGGTTTCAGCGTGTGACAGAGGACCCAGCACACTTAGAGCGAGCCGTGCGGTTAGCCTGTCGATTACACAATCCCCTTGTCTGAATCACGTCCGGTGCAAGCTGAAAATAGCAAAGACCACACTAACACAGAGAACACAGAGAAGCAGAGAAACTGTAGGCAAAGCAACGCAGAGCAGAGTGAATCACTGGAGAAGTAAAGGATGCTGGGTACTACCTGTTACTCCCCTGAACTCCACAACCTAGCAAAGACAAACAAACCAACTGTAGACATTCAAGACTTGCCTTGACTTTCAACAAAACATGCTGCAAATTCACCTTGGATGCAAATTCTTCAATCAGTTACCTCCTGTGGGCTCCAACTGCCTAACTCTGTAACCCGACCACAAAAATATTTCCTGACAGCTCCAGGACACAAAAAACAAATTGCAAAACATACTTTAATAAGTGATCTAGTCAAATCCATTATGATGCACACATTTACAACAGCAATGCCTGGGGGCTTTTCAATTTGTCTTCCTCCAGAGACAGCTATATCTTTAATTTTATTCCCCAGATGTTAAAATGGGCCATTATTTATTCTATTACTTCCTCCTATTTGGTTAGGAGGTAATTGCTAAATCAGCTTGACTCATCACTATCACACTCCCACACTGAGATGCATAAAGATACACACACTTGCCCGGTCATTGGGTACTTTTACCACTCAAGGGTCCTCAGCCCCAGCAACAAGGCAAAAGGCAAAGCAGATCCCAGACTGGAACCAGCACTGTTTGGACTATAGGGCCCAGTAAGCATCATGCAGGTGTTCGGTTAAGTAATAATATTCAATAATACAGAACAAAAATTCCATAACAATTTTTAGAAAATGGTACAGTCATCTTTTTTGTCTGCATCTTCCTCTGTTCCTTTTGATTTTGCACTCTACTCCTTCTTCTCTATCACACAACTTAACCACAGAGACGTCTCCTTTGCACACTGAAAATGCATGTGTCTCTTGATTTTTTAAAGACAGGGCCTACAAACTGTTTGGCGGGCTACAATCAGAATCCCAGATGGGGGATTCAAAACATCGAAGAGTACGAAATCACACAAAAAAACCTGCAAAGAAAGTATTGTATTATCATATTTACAGTGCAAATTTTCTGTGGTTAAGCTCATAAATGACTGACTGGACCCATGGTGTGTGCCAGTGGAGTTACGCCAACACTTAAGAGTTTCTGGATAGGACACAGAGCTCTCTACATCACTCCCCGGTGTGCATAAAGAAAGACATTTCATTCATTACCTTTCAGTGCCTCTCCAATATAAACTAGGCAGGGTAATAAAACTACCATTCTACCACCACTTCGACAACTCGTAAAAATCACAGAGAAGAAATAGTTGTTTGTTTAATGAATACTTGGCCTTTCTCATAAAAAGGCAGTTAATATTTCAAGATAAGGTCCTTCGTCATGAAACGTGGAACTAACCTGGGCATTTTTTATTTTTTATTTAAAGGAAATGGATCTACGTCACAGGTCAAGTCCAGCCGTGAACCTGGCTGTCTCAACTGAGACGAAAATACGGACTTCAGTAACCGTGTCAAACAAAGCTGAGAGATAATTATTTCTGTCCTGACCTTGACACTGTTTCACTAATAAGGTATAGTATGTGTAGCATAAAAACAAATATACAAACATGAACATTCCTGTAAATAAATTAAAGCACAAAAGCTGGTTTAATGAGAACAGGATGTGGCCGGTCTGAGGCCTCCCACACAGTCATGTACACACTGCCACCTCGCCTCGCTCAGCACACACAACTGAAACAACCTCACACATTTACTTTGAAACTTCTGCGCTCCACAGGAAAAATATGTTCCAGTTTTTTTTCACGATGGAAAAAAGTAAGCATACACACACACAAATACACACACACATATACCTATACATGAATACACACAGACGAGACCCTCAGACACAGCGAGGGGTCTTCACAAAGAGCCCACGGGAAAACAGAAGGGTTTCGAGCAGATTTAGTCGATGAAGACTACGCCATTGTTTTCCCCTCCCCCCAAATCCTCTCAGCTGCTTTTGAAGGGTGCATTTTGCACGTGACCCACAGAGAGATAAACTAAACCCTCGGGATATCTTACATGATTAATTGTTTGATTGGGCAAGCTTGTATCTAGCACAGATCATTCTCCCCACCCAAGGGCAGTGCGCAAGATCAGTTGAAAACAAACTTGCAGATTCTGGATTTCGTTGGTGTGGTGACCGTTTTTCTCGCTGAAGGGTAATGGCAGGGCAATACATCACAAAGAAAGCACAGGGAGAGTGTGTCTATAAAGAAGGTATGACTCCCCGAGGTTAATGCAGAGAAACTTCTACAACTCCCAGTTTGACTAATTGAAAAGGTTTGAAAGCTGCCAGTTTCTGCACAGATTTTATGACTGAAACAGAAAAACACTACGCGAATTTTTTCTTTTACCAGTCTGAAATGTACAATGGTCAATGTGGGTTTACAGAAAAGCCTGTGACTCTGAAAAAGGTTTTATATTGAGAGATGTTGGGATTTCCATTTCACAATCAGAGCTTTTTGAGAATAATTGAAAACAGAGGGGAAAATCTCATTGGAGATAAAGTGCCATAAAACAGACTCTCTTACAGAAATATACAAAAGAGAGCTTCACCTTAGTGTTGACCTGATTACAGTCACAGGACTGCTGTAACTAATTACAAAAGTAAAAAACAGCTATATAAATGGGTAATTGTATGTACAAATAATGTGATATATTGTAACCAATTGTATGTTGCCCTGGATAAGGCGTCCGCTAATAACTAATGAGCTGCTGCTGGGCAACGCTGCAATACAATGTCTTTTTGTTGCCAATTCCAGAGCCACCTTGGTAAAGAAAACTACAAACGCTAAACGCTCTCTCGCTCTAAGCTTTAATGGCTCTTGAGACAGCTGGCTGGGATCGGCGATGGCGACCGTTCCAAGCTGAGTGAGGTCATCGCATGGGAAAGATCCATGCCAACGCACCTCAATAACACCATTCTGTACAGCAATCCAAACAGTACTGCCCTGGGCTGGCATCCAGCACAAAACCCAGCTGTGAGTGAAGCCAAGTCCTCCGCTGAGTCTGAGATAGATCAGATCTTAGGCTTCGATAAAACCTACCATTTAGCTGAGTGAACCACCATAATAATAAGAAGAAACAAGTTAATGAGGATGCCATGTTACAATTTAGGAATGATCAGATTTGCCTACAAGGGATAGCTCAGAATTCAAACACACAAAAAATAAAATAAGCCTTTTCAATTCTTAATGAGATCAGTACATAGAGGACTGTTTTATCAATAGTTCCATTGACAAAATGCTCAACGTCATGGTGTCTGCAAAAGCATTATCTGCATGTTTAAATCTTCTTGAGTCTTGAGACTAGCAGCTTATAATAAGTAAATTGTGTGGGGTGGGTCAGCTGTGGTGTTGATTGTATACAATTGCATCGTATAATCTATTAAATTGAGGTTTCAGGATTCCTATTGCAAATTTGCCTGTGCAGCTATTTTCAGGTATTCATGTTATTAGGCCAAAAACAGCTCTTATGCAAAGGCCCAATGTGACCAAGGTCTAAATCAAATCATAACTTTAACCTAACTTTTCCCAAACTTGTGTAGCCTATGGAAGTGTAGTTTATTCTCAGAGGGCTACTCTCTGCTAATTGTAAATAAGCACACAAAAGGGTACAGGCCGGTAGTGTTGCCTAAATCTACAGTTTTCTGCAGTTGCCGGGCGAATTTTGCACCAAAAAAGGAAACGAAACAACAACACAAAAATGACGAGTACGTGTGCAGTCGGAGGGCAGTGCAGTCGACGCCGAGGTCAGGAAAGCAAAATACTCACTTCTCTCTGGTATGTGCTAATTATTTTTTGCTACAGTTCCGGTACCTTTTCAAGCTTCCTATTCTCTTCTGTGGCTTCCTCTCGGTGTTATTTCCAGCTGAGAGGCTGTGAAAGAGAGAGCAGGTTTCACGACACATGAATCGGAGTCTGCTCTGGTGTTGAGGGGCGGCCAGCGCAATTTGCGGCTGTATACGTTCGCCCTGGGACCGGATCAGTGATGATTTGAGTGGGAGAATGTCAAAAACAATGAATTCATGTATTTATGTTTTATTATTTCTATAAAACAGTCCAGTTTCAAGACACAGCAGCTATGCAATCTATTCAAATGGCATGGAGGGTGGGAAGCAATTACACTTGTACAGTGGGTATTTGCCAAGGTTCAAGATAGATGGTTTCACTGGGTATCAGCTTCCTAGGCCTAATAATAATAACATAAAAATAATATGATACCCACCACAGCCCCTGCCTTTTGACCTCATTTATATTGACAGAAGCGGTCGCTTTCTGTAACGCAGCTGCAAAGGTGTCAAATCACAAGGAGACAGGTGCTAATCTTAACTGCCAAAACAACAGCCTGCAGATTCTCTCCCAAACAGTCTTCTGTCCTGTGCTGTAAACAGGCGGCCTGCACATGCAATCCTGTTCAAAATACCGAACTCCTTCCCATCCCCCGTCGCCGATTGGCCCAAGTGCAGCCAAGACGCAACTCTCGAGTGGCTTTGACTTCCCAGCTGCTCCCACCAGTGCACCAGGTTGGGAACAGCGTCAGAGAGCAGGATCGGAGCGCCCTCAGATCGAGACCCTGAGCAGGTTCAGCCGGGCTAAGACTCTGACCCCGAAGGGACTGGTCCAAAAGTGACTGATCACTGACCGATCAGCACACAGATCAAGGAGGGAAACCCAGTTTGGCCTTAGCCAACTGGTAAAGACACCGAATCAGGCTGTGGAGCATTGGCCTGTGTTGGAATTTCTGCTGTGGAAAACTCATGCTGGGGTCACAGAGACAAACGGCAGCGAGTGGGCGGTGGGATGGCAGCGTTGAAAAACGAACAGTTAAATAACAGTCACACCTCTGGTTTTAATGAATAATAATAAAAAAACAAAAAATCATAAAAACTGCAACAGCCAAAACTGTCGGAGAGAAGAGGTGCGGCAGGCCATTTATTTCCTGCTGCCTCTTTATTTTCCCTGACAGTCTGTTTCTACCACTTGTCCGCAGCCCTTGACCTCAGTCAAAGTGACCGGCTACAGCTGCACGGCGATGTGCAAGAACAGCCGAAACAAATCCAGCGAAACACTAAACTAAGCCGTAGCTGGGACAGTAAATGGGTTCGTTTCCCATGTACGATTTGTATCTGACAAGCAATTAATTGACGGCCATTTGCAAGCTTGTGAAAACACCCTTGATTCATTGGCAGAGAGAAATACATCAGCATATTCATAGCTTAACATCGATCTTAGACACCTGAAGGTAAAGATTCCCCAAACCTCAAAAAAAAAAAAAAAAAAAATTAAAAATGCTTGACTTGTCAGGCTGAACAGAAGAATGTTATTGTTAAACTACCACATTTACCACATTTGTGGACTATTACTTAAAAGTGCGTCACTGGGAAGTATCCCGTCTTTCAGCGTGCACACAAATGAGTCGCTTGTCTGAGTATCAGCGCGGTCAGTTGTTGGACAGACACCCCTAGTGGAAATCCTGCTCCTGACCACATTTTTAAACCGATGCATGCAATTCTATGGTATACCTTAGAGATAATGTGTGTTTTATTATGAAGCACAAAGCACAAGAAAAAGAGCAAAATTAACAGACACAGAGGTGAGAAAGGAGAGAGAATTAAGGGGGGAATAAAGAATGATAAGGGGTCAGAAAACGATACTCGAATAGGGGGAAAGACAGCCGGGGAGAGAGAAAGCGATAGATAACCAGCCAGTCAGGGTGAAGTGGAAAATACTAGAGACAGAGAGAGTGCAGGTAGGAGAGGGAGTGACAATAGAGGGCGAGGAAGGGGCCTGAGGAGGGAGAGAGAAAGAGGAGATATTGGATTAGGAGAAGAGGGAAAGAACGAAAAGGCAAAGGCAGTAAGAAGAGGGAAATAGGAATTCTGGGGCAAGGAGACAGGAAAGAGAGGAGGAAGGGATTCGAGGAGGGGGGAATTAGGAGGAGGCAGAGAGAGAGAGAAAGAAGAATGGAGTGTCCATCTGGCAAAGAGTAACTGGAGACCCTGCCAGCCTCCTGGAATTCTCCCACAGGAAGTGAGCTGGAATGTGAGGAATGCTGAAGCTGTGCTGGGATGGCAGGACTTGAGCGAGAGAGTCAAGAGGCGGCAGCAGCAACAGCAACAACTTATAGAAGATGCCAGTTGGGTCAGCAGAGGGTGTGGCACAGCACAACAGCACCATCTCAACCTGCTCTGAAAGCTGGGCCCGTCTCCTAGTGTCCCATTCCAAAACACAGGTGGGCAACCCTGTCCCAACTCTCTCCCAGGCCCTGGGTGGATCAGTTTAAAACCAGCCCCTGCCAAGAGACACACACATCTCTGCTGTCTCCATCAGAAAGATAACACTTTCCAAACACAACTTGCGGCCCCAAGCACGGCTTTCTAGTTGCTTATTGATTTAGGGATTTAGGCCCTTCCTCGCGAGCTCCGGTGACAGTAAATCCATAGCGCCTAGAACAGGTTTTAATTGGAAACCGAAGTAAAAGAAAACAAAAACATTTACCAGGTAGGATTAATGACGTAGGTGAATGCCAAGAGAAAGCTAAGATGTGGTTGTGATGACAGCGGTATATACTACAGCTTAGTTGCAAAAATAAACTACCCTCACTTCCAGCAGTGTTGAAATGCTAAAAGAGAGTAAGCCTTTTTGAATGTTTTCAACTGCTCATAAAGAAGACATTACATTTTATTCTGACTGGAGTGATCAAATTATTCTCTAGACTTAAAGGTGAAGGGAGTGGGTAGCAATAATGTATTCTTGATCGTGTTCCTTTACAAGATATATGGAAATATCCTAAGTGGGCCCAAACATGTACAAAGCAGAACAGACCAAAATGCTTAATTTGACATTTGAAGGGAGAGGCGGTTTTTGTTTTTCCCTAATATTGAGCTTTTATCGGGGGTTATTCTGAGTTGCGACGACCAATTTCTAAAATTCATAAAAGAGCTTTAATCTTTTATCCAAATGTCGCAAACATAGATCCCAACTTTCGTATTTGCATAAAGAACAGTGAAAGTAACAGTTAAAAGTACCGGCATTATTCAGTTTCTGCCCCAGAATGAAAGAAATATAAATTTTCTCTTCCTTCCTTCCTTCCAAAAAAAAAAAAAAGATTTAAAATTAAGGCAGCTTATTCAAGAGTTCTTGGAAGTGACAGAGGATTTGACTTTACAGGGTTGATTTTAATTAACTGGAATCCTTGGTGCAATACGGCTATACGCCAGTTCTGTTCGAAGTTGCTCTTATTCATGATGTTCCGATTTTTGTGTTTTTTAGGTTATGGGGGGATGTTTTCACTGCTGTAGAAGTTTCGAATGAAGGCTATTAGTTGACTGTAGAGTATCTCTGCAGATTTCCTGAAGTGGGCGGAGGCTCAAACAGCAGATAATATTTATGCTCTGTGAACAAATCTGTTTTTAATTATCAAGTTGTCACTGTTCGCCATCTGGACTTTGCTGGAAACCAAACTACATCTAAGCAACTTACATTTAAAAAAAAAAAAAAGTAAATATAAACACTCTCTATTTATATATAGATATTTAAATGACAGCTCATTGGAACATACTTTGGAAGACACGCTTGACCTATTTTTCTCTGAAATTCAGGCTGATTGTAATGAGAATCCCCTTTCCCAAATACTTAATGGATACTGCTAACGACATTTAAAGGGCTTTTTCATGTCATCTGTAGTTTCCTTTAATTCAATTCAATTACTTTCTGGTTGTATATCATGTGTGAGGTTTTGCGTGTGTGTGCATGATTCTAATCATACATGGTACACGGCCAGCTTCTGACACAACTCTGAATCAGAGGAAATGGCACTAGGAAAATATATCCTTAGTATTGTATTCTGTTATAGGACTGAACATTCACTTTGTAATGTACTGGGCACGACTGGAAGTGACTCATGTTATTCAACATGGCAGTTCGGTGAAGTTTTGCAGTCAACATGAACTGGGAATACTGAATGATAATAGATGCCAACAGACCAATAGAGAATCTTGCACAACTACACAGCAACACATGGGATCACAGGTCCCCATATTCTCTTCTCTCGGCTTTTAACTGCCTCTTCAGAACTGGGATATTTATCAAGTGGTTCCTGTTCCACACCAAATTGCGGGAGATTTCATTCTGCCTAAAACACAGTTCCAAAAATAACTTTCTGTAGTATTCCTGGGAGTATCTGAGCACGTATTAAGTAAGTGATTCAATACAAAAACTATTCTCCTGGTTGCTTATGGTAGAAGTATTAGAAAAATAACTTAACTATTGCCTTAACTTCTGCTCTCTGTTCGCAACAAAAAAACGGCCCACATCTGCAAATACTCAGCTATATATTTCACAGGGAATTCAAAGGGAAGGAGATCATAAATGTTTCAACTTCTGTCTTCTGGATGAGGGGGTCCGATCAGGTACTTAGCGTTCTTTCTTATGCTTCAAAACAGACTGCAGAAGAAAACAGGGCCAGAAGGTTATATATGAGGTTTGAAAGACTGACATTTTGCAAGTAGATCTTCATGCAGTCAACTTTTTTTTTCTTTACTATGTTTTCCAGCGAGTCAGTGAGCACAGCGTGATCGTATCTCTTGCTGCCTGCTTTAAATGTACTTGATCTTAAGGAGCAGAACTGTGGATTGATTTGGGAGAAAATCAAAACGCGACAAAACAACCGGAGGCTTGCCCGACTGCGAGCTGTCCTGTGCGCTCACGGTCTCCTGTAAAAATGAGACGCTATCAACTGGACCTCAAAAGATGACCAAGCCAAATAACTGATTTGTGCAAGCTGCTGTTGGAAACACCACTTTTACATTTCCAACTACATTACGATAAAGAGTGCAGCAATTTGATTGTGTTCCCAGGCAGAAGCAAGTCTAAACCCTTCCGTGCATACTGTGAAGGCACTGTCCGCGTACTGTCCACCACTTCTGTCAGGCATACACACTAACAGGGTGAGGGGGCTAAAGACAAACAGTGTGTCTGACCGAATGTACTGGCTCCTAGTAACACGAGTTTATGTGAATTTCATGCTTACAGTCTTTTTATTATTTATTATTACATTACTTAGCAGACGCCCTTATCTATTGTTACAACATCTCACATTCTCTTACAATTACCCATTTATACAGCTGTGTTTTTACTGGATCAATCTTGGTTCAGTACCTTACTCAAGGGTACAACAGCAGTGTCCCCCACCTGGGATTGAACCCAATACCCTCCACTTAGGAATCCAGAGCCCTAACTGCTACTCCACACTTCTGTCTTAAAACATCTGCCAGTGTTTTTTACAATGTGTAGGGGAATTTGGAAGAAAGAAAAATAAATCGGTACACTCTTTCCACGCAGCACGTACAGCTGAGATAAGTTTTGTAAGAATTTCATAAGAATTTATTTATCACTCTCTCAAAGCAGTTTTGTTTTTTGGGACACCAGTACTGAAGGCAGCATCGGCTCTGGTTATGTTTAGTTACAAGAGGTTGCTTTCTGACACACATCCAGTTACCCTTTTAAACTGAAACACTGGTTGTCGTAAAAGAAATGCCACTATTGACAGTGTGACCCTAGAACCGGAACAGCGCAGTTGTAGAAAATCACAGAGTTTCTGTAAAAGTCTCTTGCAAACGCACAGGCACCCACAAGCACGTTAGATTTAGAAACGGGCAAAACCAACACGATTAGGTTCACAGTTGATGTCTTGAAACATAGCAGCAACTCGAGTCCTGAACAATTTGGACGTGCAAGCGCAACACCTCACCGTTTAATAATGAAACGTACACTTGTGGTTACAGAAAGTTATGTAAGTCAAGCGCAGATGTTAGTTAAACTAAGAGAGTTTCACAGAGACTCAGGTCTATGGACCAGAACAGAGAGCTTGGTTACCTGTCTTCCCGTTGTACATCAGATCGGGTTCGGGAGTTTCTGTAGTCAGGTGTGTGCAGATCCGTTGCCGTATCTGGTCTCCCTCTGTGTGTCTCTCTCCGTCTCTCTCTCTCTTTCTCTTTCTCTGTGTCTCTCTCTCTCTCTCTCTCTCTAAACTGCACCCGCATTGAAGATGAATCAGACAGGCAGGTGGGGAAGGTACTGCATGCCGAGTTTGTGAAAGAGACACACACTCACAAACACACACGCTGACGCACAGCACACGCTTCTAGTTTCCACGCTGAACTCTCTGATCAGAGTAGCACCCCCACACCCTCCGACCTGATCCACACCCCGGCCTGCTCTCTAACTCTGAGTGACCCCTGACCTCAGTGTCATCTGCGAGCTCTAAACTTGTCTCAATAATCCTCCCCACCACCACCACAGACAACTGCTGTACAACACACAGAAACAACAATTTTCTGAGGGAGCAGGAGGTTATTCACGTGGTTTTGCATTACACCGATGAAGCTCGAGGGTGGTAAGAGGAATAAGTGAGCTTTTTCGTAATTAATACCAAACGTTCCAAAAAGAATACATATGAAGCAAAAGACAAGCAAGACGGAATCAGATACCAACCTGTTTAACTCTTTTTACCGTTACTTGACAATTTCCTGGGTGGCTGTACTTAATTAAGTTAATATTTCAATTCAAAACCTGGTAAAGAGGGAGACCCAAAAAAAGAAATGCAGTCCCTAACACTGTTTCAGCTGGGATTTGCCATTATTTATTTAGCTCCTTTTTATGCCATCTTTCAAGGGCGAACAGATTTCTGCGAAAAACACAAAGCGCAGACAGAGGGACGGCAGCCATAATACTGTCTCTAACCCAGCCTAGACTAAACTGTGCGCTTATGTAAGACTTTCTGGATGCAAGATTGGAACTTCACTACTTAAGTCATCACTCAAATTATATATACTAATAAAATTAAATAAAATCACATTTTATACCGGGTAAAGTCACGACGATGATTTAATGGAGCAAAAATCTATTTACTGCTGGAAGAGACGCCCAAGGGGAGATGCCAAATCGGGCCCTGGATTGAAAATCTTGAGCATCAGTTGATAGAATTCCTGGATCAATGAAGAACTTGCGATGGATTGATTAAACTAGGCCTCCTCTCCTTTGGCACCTTCCTCCTGGGAGTAAAATTGAAGCAAACACCCAGTACCTCGCAAGGGTATCACTTTCAAATCAATAACCTGCTCATAATACAACAGTTTCTTCTGCTTAAATGGGACCAATACTTCAATATATGGTAAAGATGGAAAAACAATTATTGGAGACATTGATATGTATGGAGCATCTCACCTAATCAACTGAAACAGTTTTCGTTAGGCGGAAGGCATATTTAAAAAGCCCAAGAAGACATTTCTGATGAATAGGGCTAGTTTCCATGAGCATTAATTATTCAACCAAAAGCATAGCTGTTTCAGATGAAAGGTGCGGATACTTTCAGCTATAACTGTCAAGGGGATGTTCAAGTTTAATAGACAAACACAACCGATCCATTTTGTCTTGTTAATTTTTCCACTCCGATTTTACATTCAAGTCTCTCTCTTTTAGTCCCTAAGTAACCGCGCACTGTCAGCGTATTCAACTTTCCTATTCTTTTCAGGTGCAATTAGTAAGACACAGCACTCTCAGTTTCCACTGGCAGGTAGTGAGACACGCACAGTATCGTCCCCTTGGCTAATTTTTTGAGAGCGACAAGTTTCTCATCTGAGTATTGTTTATTTGATCTCGCTGTTCAGATTTTTTTAAAATTTTTTTCCTCTTATCTTGTCGAGAGGAGAGGTGGGTGTCAACAGAACCCACAACACAGGTCCTCTCTGACTGACTGGAAAAAGTGTGTGTAGAATGATTCGCTCGGTGCCACTAAGACCTGTGAACGCTATCTCAAAGCTTGGTTGAAAAGATTACTTTCCAAAACAGGAAAAATCCCTCGCCACTTTCTGCAGAAAAGTACCCTGGTAACGCATTCGGTACTGAAGAAAGCACGGCCAAAAAAGAAAAAAAAAAAAATGTTCATGCAAATGATCAGTAAAGAATGCACAGATATTTAAATTTTTTCCTGATTATATTGGAAGATTTTATTTGTAAAAAAAATAAGTTCTCGTGTAATACAATTGTTATTAGGTTTAGGTATTAAAAATGATTGTGAAACACTTAAGAAAAAAAAAATATATATATATATACAATGTGAAATAGTGGTCAGGACTCTGGAGTGGAGGGTTGTGGGTTCAATCCCAGGTGGGGGGCACTGCTGTTGTACCCTTGAGCAAAGAACTGTACCCAGAATGCTCCAGTAAAAACACAGCTGTATAAATGGGTTTGTACGTTTGTATGTAAAAATAATGTGATATATTGTAACAATTGTAAATCATGATAAGGGCGTCTGCTAAGAAATATAATAATAATAAAATATAATAACATGAAGAGTGTGAGAGAAAAGAAACTTCTTCACTGGCAGGAATATTTACTATATTAGAGGATGTTTATTTTATGTACTAGGAGTAACCCATCGAGATGTTGCAACAGTCATCTACTGCCGAGAATTTTAAAAAGACTGTTTTCTGTGGTTTTATTTCTAATCCATTATTCTTTCATGTATTCTTCATAGCCTTTGTTGTTGTAGCCTCAATAACTCTTGGTTTAATAAATCTGCTTGTTAAGATCAGTCCCGCCTTTGATTACTGCCCCAGATTATTTATTAAGAGAATTCCATTCCATAGGGACACTTTTTACTGTCTGATCACTGCCTGGGATGATTTCCAAGATACTTGATAAATAACTACATATTTTTCTTATGTATATTTTACCATTTACCTGTCAATCGGGTCTTGGCAGTAAGGATGCTTTAAATTACATAGTGCTCAGTAATCAGGCAAAGAATGTGAATTAGAAGGTTTAATGTTTTTGTTTGGCTTTCTTTTTTGTATGGATTCATCTCAGATCAGTAAAATCATCCTTAAAGTGAAGGAAACACATCAGGAGCTCCAGAGGGGGATTGGCACACTTGTTCTTTCCTCCTAAACAGTCATTTCCATGGTCTCACTTTACAATTGTGGAAATACACAACATAAATAAGTAGTGTTTCTTGTCCCTGCCAAGAAAACTTGAAGGCTTGCGAATTGAAGAGGTGAAGCACTACTATTGATATATTAGGCTACTTATTTCGGTTATCTTTAACAATCAAGCCTTCTCAATTTGCTTCCAGACTGTGCAACACTAAATGAATTCCTCCATCCACTTCCTCCTAATCAAGCTCTTCCATAGTTGTGTAATAACCTCTTACCAGAGATCTGATCATTTCCTTTGTTCCTTTTGCACTCAGGAATAATTCACAAATATCTATGAATAGGTTAAATGTCTTGGTCTTCAAAAACTGAATCTGTAAAAAGCTTTGGCCGGACAGAAAGAATAAGACAATAAACACCTTTAAAAGCCTGCTTATTTGTTTAGAGTTTAGTAAATCGATTCCAGAATCTAATCCAGATAAATCCTTCAAGGAACCCCAATTCGGCTTCAACTAACAGGTGGGGTAGTTTGCTCCAGACCCCTATGACTCTTTGTGAAAGTGCTTCCTATACACAGTTGATTAAATTTAAGGGCTTTAAAAGTCACCTTTTTAATGGATGTTGGCCCAGCTACACTCAAAAATTTTGTGTTTGAGCAAACACGTAGTTTCAGCTACAAGATGCACTCCAGTGTGCACCACAGTGGTACAGAACTCTAAGATCTTGTCAAATTGCTACAAGCAGGCATCGATGCCCCACCAAAAACAGACTCGGTGTAAAAAAACTCAGTCGGAGGTTCCTCTGGTCCTATTGCAACTGTCCTTTTTCAATGCCATACAAAAACACCGCCGTCTTGGCACCGCACCAGTCCGGGTAATCTACTCTGATTGGGTAAAGCAAAGAACGCTGGGAAATTCCGGATGCTTCTGGAAGGTACCTTAAGCGTTCTAAAAATAGTGTCACGCGAAAAAAATGAAGAGATCAACAAACAAATCGAGAACACCCACGACTTTGAGCAACAACAAGCCCAAGTAGGTGGGAGGGATTGATTAAAAATAGCCATTTGGTATGCGCTGGGGCACGAGGCAGGGCCGTGGGCGGGCAGAGATGGTGTGTGCCTGTTGCGTCGGTTCTGGGGTTTCCTCTGTGCTGATGGAGGGTGAGAGGTGAGTCAAGTCAGGCTCCCGTCTACTCCTGGGCCCTCGCTCCATCTCGAGAGGTGAATCACCGTAGCTGGAAAAACTGCAGCTTTACACTCACAGGTCTAACCAGCCGGGCTAGCAGGCGAGATTTGCATGTCAATTTTCCATTTGAGTCTGTATTATGTATTCAGAAATGCCCCACTGTTTACATACTATTCTTATTAGTCCTAATAGCATTATTACATTATGATTATTATTGTTTTGGTCTTTCCTTACTATCCACCAATGATACTCTACTGACTGAAGTTCTTCAATCATGTGTTCAGTCATATATTCACATGAACACTTAAGACTACTACTTTAATTCAAGGTGCTATTTTTAAGAGCTGTTGGGCAGAACATTTTGGTCTCTCCAGCACATGTGTTTTGGTACAGAAGAGCCACATCTTTTTTTTTTTTTTTTTCTTTGATTGGTTTCAGTCTTCATACCCATCGACTCCACCGTACAGAGCACTTTAAAGTCAACAGTCACAGTAGGGAAAAAACAAAAGTGTGTCACAGTGTCATACAAAACAAAACACATGCCGTATTCAACCAACCCACAGGATTCACAGTTTGTGAATCTGATGATTTTTTCCACCTATGACTGACCAGGCTGGTATACGAAGAGGAAAAGATGACCAGGCCTCTGCCATCCCACTCCGTCTCAGCGCTTTTGTCATGTCTCGATGTCAGGCCGGTGTCTGTTGTGCTGTCATCACTGTTTTTCCAAAACTTTACCACTGTCTCACAGTTCCACCTGCCAAAACAACCCCCCGCCTCGCACCCTTAAAGCAATCGGATTAGCATCCTCATGGTTTCACAATAACTAGCTGCATTGACCCATCCCCCACATCCCAACCATCAACACCACCACCACCACCACAACTTCCCCTTTCCCCTTAAACCTGACAGTCTACCTGTGACAAGATAAACATTTGAAAGACCAAATATAAACTAAAAAAAAAAAACACAAACACACACCTAATTCAATAAGTTTTAGCTGGAGGAAGTGCAAAAGGGAATGACAAGTGTGGTACAAGTATCACAAGCAGTGGTCTTGTCAAATCCATGACATTCAATTTTGATCCAGTAGAGCACCCTTCACAAAGTCAGAATGAAAGAAAAAACTACAGCAGCAGCTACATCATCACACTGAAGCAGTTATGTTTAGAAAAGGCTTTTCATCAGCCAAAGGAAGGATTTTTTTTTCTACTATACTCACACATCTCCACATTTAGCTAGAGCACGTTCAAGAAACTTCAAAGCACGACCAGAGCCGATCTCACAATGACTGACTGACTGACAGACTGACTGACTGATGCACAACGACAGAATAACACCGTGGTTGACTAACTGACTTCCCTGCACCCGTCTCCAGCTACACAGCTCTCTTTCCACTGAGTCAAAGCAGCAGAGTGACGCCGCGTGGCTACCGTCCCAGGCACCGCGCCGCACCGGGCCCTGCACCGCACCGGGCCCTGCGCAAGAGTTGGCCAACCACAAGAGTGGGAAAAGCTGAGTGTGACAGGCGAGGCCCCGGCGTTGAAAAGCACACACAACGAAACTCCGTGACGCGAAGCTAGGCGAGCGTGTGAAATCTGAAATCGTGACCGTAGAACGTCAGTGCGATGCTCCACTTCCACACACATCTCCACGTCCACAAAATGAAAGCCACCCTGAGCTGCACAATATTGGGTAAATGCACATTTTCCACACTGACTGTTGAGTTTATTCCTGCTCCTCACACTCAGGGCCTTTTTATATATTTATTTGTTTTTAATCTTTTATTTTGGTTGTGCCCAAAGGCGTTGGTGTCTGCGATTTACAGAGAGACTTCACTGCGGTTCCCAAGCCCCAGGTCCTGAGCAGCGTTCAGTAAAGCAAGTCTAGTCAGGGAAAGTTGCTCTGGAAACTACATTAAGTAACAAATGATATTATCATAAAAATAAATCAAGTTAACTCAGTTGCAAGTCAGGAGGAGGTTAGAGTGTCCCCTGTCATTGGGTCCAAACAGATCAAACTCACTGAAAACGTGTATGCAATGCTAGGAGCAGCCTGACTTTTTGACTGTTCCCAACTGGCCTCGCTAAACTGCTTTAACGGGGGCTGCTATAACACCGCGGAGTGAATGAACGCCTGGGGAATTTTCAGTGCCTAAATTGTATGAGAGAACTCAATCTACAGGATGTACAGATATATGTTACATCAAAACAGTGGCATTTAAAGGACACATTTTTTTTAAAACAAAGAAGCCTCTTTCTTGCAAGAAGGAAGCTAAGGTTCAACATATTGCTTAATTGTCACAGCTTGTTCAGACTTTCAGCAAGTTTATTATACAAGATTGAGCAGGGATCGTGAGAGTGATGATACCTTACGCAACTTTTTCAGAAAAAATCTATCTGCTGGTCGACGATCACCTGATAAGAACAGTCCTGTCTATGACCATGACCCTTTGACAGCCTCCAGTCAGTAAAAGGCACTATAAGTCACATGCATGATCACATTTTTAATTGTGCCTGGAAGGGGAAAGAGGGTGGGGGTAGAAATGATCCAATTACAGTTCCCTGGATAATACAGTTAGAGAGGGTTAGGGAGCGGGGATATAATGGGTTTCATTCCCACTGTAGTCGAACCCTTTAAAAAACAAAACAGGCTTATTAACTGAGGCGTCTCACATGCAGGAAGTCTTTGTTACCACAAGGGGGAGCCAGTATCTCACCACCTGTAGGACAGAGATGTACAAACCAACGTTTGTTGTTAGTTCTAGTTGGCAAAACAACAACAGCAACAACAAAAACAACAAATGTTTACCTGAATTAATGTCGTTACTAAACGTGTTACAGATGCCGTAGGAAATGGAAAGTTAAACAAGTTCCGAGCACATTTAAACTGGGGGGCAGTGTTTTCTGTTCATGAGTTGTCTCGTCAGGTGGGTGCAGGATGAGAACACAGGCGGATGAACACACACAGGCATGAAGAACAGTCATCCGAATTGCTGACTACAGAACAGTGGTCCACTCCAGCAAAACTGTCAGTTAGTGTGAGGATCAATTGTTATTGTCCGTCTCTGATTTGCCAAGAGAAATAATTGCTGGCCTTAAAGAGAAGGGGTTGTCTCCTGTAATGAACACGGCAGACTTCAACGCTCTCTCTTCGTCTTCCAGATGCTGTCAGCACGCTGCAGGTAGCGGAAATCCTACCCTGCTGCCCAGTGCACAGCAATTTGACAGCCTTTTTTCCTTTTTTATATTAACATTCATCATGGTTTTCTTCCAGTGGGGAGCATCAGTCATGCAATCAGCAAGTCCTGTCCCCAAGCCTTGCATTCGAATATTACCAGATTGAGGCAGCATCAGATAATGTCCTCTAGACCGGAGCACTTTATTCGGAAATGAGATGAACCTTAACGATATGAAAGAGATGGATGGATGGATCTGACTGATCAGAGAATGACTGACTTCAGTGTTAATGGAAGATCCTTCTGCTTTCATTGGGTTGTGGGTTTGGGTAATACAAGAGGCAGGCTCTACACATGCTGGGCTCTCAGTCATACTGCCAGAGAACTAAACCAAAAGCATAGAAACAAATGTAACACCTGTTGTGTATAAAAAAAAAAAAACTCCATGAGATACAGACGGACAGTGGGGCAGGACTGGGACCACACGGTTTGTGTTAAAGGGAGAGGTAATGGTTTCGGGTGGGATGTGATTGCTTCTGCGCAACCCCTCCCCCCCTCCCCGCCCTTCACCACCCCCCGACGCTCGCCTCCATCTCCTCTCCAGGTCACTGGCACTGAATTGGAGGTTAGATCCGGTCCTCTCTGAGGCAGGATATCCTGTCCCAAATCCTGCTTCTGGCTGCTCTGGCCTCTTAACCCGTTCACGTCCAGACCTCTGTGAGCCAGCTGTCTGCCCAGTGGTGGGTATTGTTTGCCAGCAGCTGCACGTCTGCAAACGCACTGGAGCTCAATCGAGGCGAACCAGAGCTTTCCAAAAACACTTTCTTATATCACCGTGGATCCCAGCTAAAGGATACACATGCACATTTGAGAAATTAATTCATAAAAATAAGTAAATAATGGCCAGATATGCATACCACCAGGGACAACCAGCCACTGACAACTCAGTGTTATTTGCACAACCTTCTTCTAGTAACAAAGTCTGGATTTTCTACTGTTGAGGACTGCAAGACACTGCAATCGAGTAAAAAGCGACTTACGCAGCTCCTCTGCACAATATTTTCCTATGAAGAGCGAAAGGTTGTCAAAGGTTGATTACATGGCGTAGGGGAACATTCCTTGGCCAAACAAGGCCGATCAATTAGAGACAAGATGGTTTTAATTCAGCCGACGGGAACACCCTGACAGTGTATCCTGCCTGGATGTGTAACAGCTCACTTCATTAACAGAAAACAACTCCCCTCTGGAAAGTTCTTGACTGCGCTGGTTGCAATTCCTAATCCTGTCTTGTTCTTTCATTCATTTCCTTTCCAGGACCGTTGGCTGTAATCGATACCATCAGGTGGCAGGGCTGCTTCCAAATCAACAGTTTTCTTTCCGCCCATTGCCCGAGACGGCTCTGTCCTCTGGCTCAGAGCGAGATTTTCTTCCCCATCAACTGGAATTAAGGCGAGACCCAGAATGAAAAGGACAGACAAATGACAAGCACTGATCACAGGTCAGATGGATGAGAGGATGTGAGACTGACTCAGGCCTACTGTACAGGATGAAAACGTATGGAGGAACCATTTGTATCCCGTGTGTGTGCAGATAGGAAGCACACATTTCCAATTAACACCTACTATGTTTAAAGAGTCACCAATGGTGTGTAAACACTACACTACTGTTGCAAACTGGGGTCTCTTAGAGTGAAACTGCTGCCTGCATTTTAAGAAACTATTCATACCTAATTAATCACTTCCTGTTCTTAAACAGGTAGTGAGGTTATCGCCGCCCACCGCGTTCCATATTACATATAAAATGCAATATCATGCAATCTTGGAGGCCACAGCTCATCTTGTACGTAACGCGCTGGATGAACAGCTGTCCTGCTAGTGGCAGAAGCACGGCGACTCCCAGGACATGCTCTCTGAAAGGTCAATCATCGGGGGGATCACAAAGCCCCACTTCTTGTTAGGAGAGGAAGTGTCTATCTATTACTACCAATCAAAACCAAGGCAGCCAGAAAGAGGGAGAGAGAATGAGAAAGAAGGGTCACCAGAAAAGTTCCTTCCCTGTGCTTTTTCTTTTTTGGAAAGCATGAAAAGTGAAAACACACTCTGAGTCGGGCCCAGTGCTTCTGCTGTCCAGTACAGTTAATCCACACAATATGGCCGGCAGGGGCTGGGTTCCAAACACACACATATATGACTCTGAAGGAAATCACCAGAGACTACTGCTTATGCAGCTTGTTACCGTATAGTCCAAACTGAAGGTGCTGAAACCAGCCAAGGCCCGCTATTCCAGCTCCAATTCCAGGGAGCTCTCTTGGTTACCTAATTGACACCTCAAAGTGCAGTAATGATGCATTTAAACTTTTTAAATTGTTCTCAGCTGGCAAAATAACTGGGGGGGGTGGACAAGAAGGGTCTGGTAAAACATATTAAGGTGTCGATTAAATAATTTATGTCTCGTTTTGAAGGAAGACCAACGAATCCAACGAAACAACACCTTAATTGTAAATAATTTTACTCCTTGTTTTCAGTTTTATTCCATGCCATTCGGTCGTAATGGTTGCTGGCACTCCTGAGCTTACCCCAGCTCGGGACCCCTGTCCTCGTCAGCTGAGCCTTTCCATCAGAAGAGTCGTAGCTGCCAGGAATCTGAATTAGCAAGAAAACCTTGACAGTCTTTCTCCGAGCCTCTTTCTGTCCCCTTCACCCCCCTTGCCCGGTTGCCAAGAACACCACACAGCCGAAGCTGAGGCAGGGTGCAGGGTTCAGCCCATCATGCGGTGTTAATGTGAAGCAAAAGCTCATTCTGAAAGGTTTTCGTTCCCCCCCACACACACACACACACAATCACATCTGTACAAATACGGGTCTGGAATCGACAAGGGGGAATAGAGTAATACTGCCAATGCTAACTGCGTCAAAAAAAAAACAAGACAGGGGGGCCTTACTGCCTTACTACCATTTCTGCTATGGCAGTCCTTGGAAGAAGTCAGACATTTTCCTCGGATGGCCTCTCCTCTCCTCACCAACCCCACCTCACTTCCCTTAACCTGCTGAGCTACTTCCACTGTACCTGCATGTGCGTGACATACGACAAAGCTGAGAGCGTGAGTGAAAGGAGGCTCCCATTCAATCCCATCTCGATCACACTCCCGACTTCAGGGCCTTAGAACATCATTGGGAGGAACTGGAATGTCAATTGGGAAGAGACCGCAGAGACCCACCTCCCTGGCTGCACTATAGCCAGCCCAGTGGGAGGAGCAACAGGGACTTAGACTGTGCAGCTGCCATAAAGGCAAAGGGGTGGGCCTGCGTCCTATTAAATACATTGTAAACAGCTGTCTTTGGGTCTTTGTCAGTTGTCCCGCTATGTTTGGCAATACTGTGCACTTAGAAAGGGCAGGAGGCGTCCAAAGCGTCATCAACATTATTCCCAATGTTAGGCAACTGAAGCACCCTGCATTAATAAAGTCCTTAAACGAAAACAGAATTTTACATTCATATATGCATCATTGGGTTGACAAAATGTCTTTCTTTCCCCTGTAGGAAAGGATGGTCTTTAATGTAAGTCTCACTGGCATTACGTGGCGATATTACATCAGCCCAAAGGCCAATGGCGTCCAGCGGTTCAGATAGACTGGTCAGCGTGTATCTCAAACCCTACAAGACGAGCCATCTCATGCTCAGAGGAGGGAGAGAACACGTCCTCCCTGCAGCTCCAGTCTGCTGCTCCGGCTCAGCGCTGTTGGAGTGATATTTAGCTCTAGCCTCCCATGTTTTGTATCCCCTGAGCTCTTGGACCGAGATGGCCTTGCTTGAAAGTCAAAATGTGCAATGCAAGCTGTGGTGCTGTATTGTCCATGAATCAATGGGAGGTCAAAGGGGGGTTGGGCTTGAGTGCTTTTTACAACACAAGCCCTTGGTGTAACCTGTGTTGGGCTACTGCTCCCAAGTGGGTGTACCATCTCAGCTGACTTACCCAGCCCTTTCAGATTGGGGCAGAGTGAGCAGGTGACAAGATCAGGGCTGATGTGACTCTGTGTGTCCTCCCATGCAGCCATGCAGAGTGGGAAGGGAGATGGGGGTTCAGAGTCCGAATGAGCACACCCTGTGGGGGAATGGCATCCCCCCCAGCACCTACAGCAGGCCCAGCTCCACACAATCCACCAGAACACAAGCTTCCCATCGCCAAGATATCAGCGCACGGAGACTCGCTAATGCACAAAACATGACATGCTTGAGGGAATAGGTCATCTTTAGAGCAAACATCAGTTCCAGTTTATTGTGATCATAAGGGAAACCATGTGCATTACACAAAGAGCACACTAATAATATTGAAGTGTATATTGCTCACCCAAGGCATTTGTGCATTAGAGAGGCTTGTGATGACAAAGACAGACAATGTAAACACACTCTTGGACCCATGGAAGGACCTACCCTCAAACAGCTAAGGAACGATAAACACAGCTTTCAACTCAGGGTAGTGCAGGACTGTTGTCAATTATAATTGAATTGAAACGCACACTGACAACGCAATTAGTTGCTGGACGAAATCGAGGCTGAGGGGGTTGTGTGTGTGGATATTAACCCCCTAGCTCAATCAGATGATCTGACCCCAATTTGTACCTCCAGGTCACAGTCAGCAAATGCTGCGAGCCATGAATTGTCCCAGTATCACACAGACAATGGTTGTTAAGAGAAAGCCTTTAACACAGGAATACAGTGTTCACTGGGTTGACTTTTATGCAAGTTAAAGGCATTTGCTCTGATCTTTTATATAGAACCCCTCTCTCTTTCTCTCAGTCTTTCTGTCTCTTACTCTGCACCATTTTACAGTAGCACACACTCATTAACCAGTCATACATTAGTAGGAAACATTTCAAAGAAACGCCTGAGAGAAGCCACCCCCAAAAAGACAGCGATTGGGAGGAAAGCAAAGGGCACAGATCACTTCCACCTATGTTATACTAGCATCACTGAAAACACGCTCTGGAGAAGAATGCCCCTAGAGATCATGCCATTTCAATCCCCAGACCGCTTTACACTCAATAGCTTGATTTCACCCCATTGATTTCCAACGCATGGATAGAGAGGGCATCGGTGAAACAGTGCGATGCTTCTTAACAAACATTTGTACCAGAGCAGACTGTTATTGAAGGCAGCCACAGAAGGACATCTCTAAAATCCTTCACTTCAGCATGAGTTTGCCTCTTGTGTTTAATGAATGGACCACTCACGAGGACTTCAAATGGGTCTCGGAGCGCCACACTTTGCCTGTGCGGCAGAGGGACGCTTGAAAGGCAAATTGCAGAGAGTCAAATAGCAACAAGACACTGGAACGCATTCATACAGCATGTGCTATGTATTGTGATTGTCAGGAAACAAGAGTTCGATCCAGGGAGCTGTTCTCAAAACAGCTCACAGTGTCAAAACTAGAGCAATCTTTTTTTTTTGGTGTTGCAAGCTTCACAATGAGAAGTGACACTATTACTTTTGCAAAAGCTAGTCCTGGTACATGCTTAGCAAGAACGCCGTGCCCTTATTACTCTCTCAGATATTTGAGGCTGCAAAACCAGCAGGTATCTGAGCAAGGTGAGAAAACTCAATCCCCCTCACCAAATGAAGTCGGATCACACAGCACTTCTCTTTCACCAAGTCACGGACAGGCTGAGGGGAAAGGGAGGGCAGGGCAGAAATCTGGGGGAAACAGGCAGGCAGACAAACCCCCATCTTTCAATGCAGCGGTCTCAGTTTACTCCTCTCTAGCTCATGCATTACTCAAGACAACTTGCAAGGAATAACAACAAAGATACAGGAGAATAAAATGGTCCTGGGAAAGACCTTTTTGTATTTTGATTTCATTTTTTTCTGCCATGCTGAAGTACTCTTACTATGTGCAGACTAAAGGGTATCAGGGTTCCCTTTTCGACTGGCTCTCAAACATTCCTCCGAAACAGTTTAAGGGCACCAAAAACAAAGCCCTTTCGGAAGCTGACAGCGTTTCACGAGCTTTGATGCGAGAGGAAGCTGTTTGTTTTAAAATGTGCACAGGAGGGCAACAGCCGGCTAGTCCAGAGTCTGAGCAGTGGGAAAGGAGCAGGGGAAGAGGGCAGGACGCAAACCAGCAACAACAAGAGCAAGGGACAGGAAAGAAAACACATACACACACACACACAGCTCAGAGCTAGGAGGTTAATCTCAAACTATCATTGAGGAAAAAACAGGAGAAAACAATCAAACACAACCAGCATCCTAACAAGGGTCCCCTCCTCTTTCTCCTCCTGCAGCGCTGCACTGATAAACTATGACAAACTTGCTGGTGAGCAGGGAGAGCTCAAACAAACTTTTAAAAGTGATGTCCTTACCAGGTCTTAGCTTGAACATCCAGTTTTGTTTTTGTTATTTTAAAAGAGTTACGCGGTCCTTCTCCTCATAGTCAGCCGAGTGTAGACTTGAGGCGCAAAGCTGGAGGGGGAGAGAGTTAGGGTCCGTAGCGAAAGGCAGAACGCAGTTGCTTTCCCCTATCACTGAGAGTGCGGGGCTGTCAGTGTAGCCCTGCCTTGCCAGCAGAACAGAGGAAAAAAAGGGGGAGGGACCGTCTCAAAAGTGCCCGGAGGCAGTCTGTGTGAGACAATGGCAGGAAACACTATATCAGGACGCAAAAAAAAAGAAAAAGAAAAACACTCAGGCTGCCCCTGTCCTGAACATACACAAATAATAAAAAAACACAAACATACACAATAAAAAAAACTAAAGAGAGAGCAAATTACAAGTCCCCAATACCATTAATGTAAAGCATTGTTTAGAGATATACATACTGTTCAGAGACACCCTGCTTTTCACTGAGGTAGTACCACAGTGTGCACAGAAGAGTCTGCAAACTGTCTTCCCCCTGAATGGTTTAATGCTAGAAAAACAAAGAAATTAAGGAATAAATACAGTATACACATATGACCTAGTGTTCTGCAAGTACCAAATTATAATTCATGGCACAAACCAGGGGTATTGTCAGTGTAGAGAAAAATTCAAATACATACACAAAATACACAAGGTAGCATTTTAAGACACACTTGCTACCTCCCCGTTGGTGTACAATTGTTAAAATTCCCATGTGGAAAACTCACATATTTACCGATTTTCAAAAGAATATCACAAATATTTGAAAACATATAATATATATTGTACATATGTGAGTTTTCCAAATACGTTAGAAAACAAATTTCTACTAGACTTAACAGAGCGGTCAAAAATGGCTGACCTGGAGGGCTTTCTGTAACAGACAGTGAATGCAAAGCGGATGGTTGATGGTATAGCTTGTGCAAAGTGTGTCAGTTGTAGATGGTGATTGTGCGTGTCAGTGCAGACGAGTGTGTGAGAGACGGGGCGGGGGGGGGGCTGATTGTGTACAGACAGTAAAAGGATCAGCTGGGGAAACCAAACCTTCAGGGAGGGGGTGTTGACAGTGTGCAAGTGGTGCTCAGCCTGGGGCTCCACTTCTCACTGCATAATCCCCCCCCCAGTCTGGCAGAGAATGGTGCCTCCCATTGAAACCAGTGAATCGTGCTCATTGTGATGGTTAGTGGAGCAGGTCAGATAATGAAAACTCATCCCAACAATGCAGTTATATTGGAAATACAGAGAAAATAGGGAAGAGAGCATCCTTTCTTTCTAACTCCAAGAGTTGGTAATGCCGGCAATAAGCTAACCAAACCATGCCACTAAATCCAATCGTCTGGCATGCTTTCCGAACCAGTTAGATGTAGTTGCAAGCATATCAATCCCTACTGTAAGGCTGGGCCAGTTGTGGTGATTGTGGTTCATTTATGTACTCTCATTTTTGAACAGTGAGTTTATGAACATTTGGTTTCTAGCTGGGGGAAAAAAATAATCAAAAACAAGAGAAAACCTAGTAATTGTTCCTCAAGCTGCAATAACATTGTGTGGGATATGTTTATTGAATCTCACGCTGCAGCTCATTAAAAGGGGATTGACCATTGTAACACATGTTGTGCATACATGTGTATTGCTGTATGTGGATTCTTAACCTGCAGGGGGTGTGTGTGTCTGTCTGTGTGTGTGTGTGGAGGAGATGTGATGCTCTTTGATTGTGTAGTACCAGATTCATGTATTTAAAGCTTCGTCTGGCTGGGTCTAATTCTTGCCTTAGGCCCAGCTGCTCCCTGGGTAGCCTCCATGCTGCAGTTTTCCTTTTCTTTTTCAAGAGCTGCCAGGCAGGAATGAGGTGTACACCCCTCTGTCGGTGTGTAATATATGTGAGTGTGTGTGTGTGTGTGTGTGTGTGTGTGTGGACGGGGTGGCCCCCTTGCATGTGCTGCTCTAATTTCGGAGCTGGGACCCGCTGAGACCTGGTGACGCAATCTGGGGATCAACCCTCCCTCTCTCACGCACTCCCTGCTGTCCCAGGAAACTAGAGCGACCTCTCTGTCAGTCTCTCACTCACTCTCTCACACACACACACACACACACACACACTATGCCAGATGCCAAACTGCACACACCTTGGCAAACCTGCGAGAAGATGTGTATGCATACACTTTCCGTCTGAAATTAAAGCAAAACACATTGCAACATGGTCCCCTGCCTGATTGCCTGGGTTTGTTTGTTTAATAATGATTTCCATATGACCACAAACCCGAAATCGAGCTCCTTGCTGCAGTTTTAATTGTAAGTGACATGTGCTATTAATATCTGACGGTAATAACTGACTGTAAGTCTGGTGGGCTGGGTGCCGGAGTGCTCACTTTTGAACTAGGTGACATGCACTGAAGTGACAGCAGAGTTCAGCGCTCAGTGTCGCGCTGATTAAAAGAGCTATTCGATATAGCATGAAGCAAAACAAATCGTAATGAATAGGATGGCTTCCAGACATATTTTCAGATGTTTTCCTTTTTTCCCTTTTGTTTTTCCCCCCAAAACTACAACAAAAACATGTCTTCTGACAGATTCTGAGCCCATGTGGTTTCGCCGGCAGCGTGTACGAGAATGTTATTAAAAGAAATCCACGTCAATGGTTTTCGCACCTTAGCTTGAAAAGGCCTTACTGGTAATTCACAAGAAAACAGGTGTCCAATTCAGGAGCTAAAGCCACTAAACAAATTAAACAGCCACTGGTGTAACTGCCTTAATCCAACAATACCCTTCAATCCCTGAACACATTCAAAATTCCCTTGTATTTCTACAGCTTTTGGGAATCTGCATCTCCAGACTATTTCCAACTGGAAAACTGATCTTGTTTAAACCCTTAATAACCTAGTGTGACCTATATATGTCAGATTATCAGTATGTGACATGTTTGTCATGCAGGGTTCTCCTTTGTTCCCTTTCAGAGGAAAAACATGTCAAGGAAAAAGAGACAGGGACGTCTAAATGGCAGCAGAGTATGGTACCCAGCCCACGATGCCAGTTCTACCAGAAATAATAAAACTGGAGCAAATCTCTCTCCCCGCTGAGGAGACCTTGCCCCTTCCACCAACTGTATCAGTCCTCATAGCTCTGGTTAGCTGCTGTTTTAGGATCAATTATAGATGTGAGTGAGTAGACTAAACGGCCAACTGCAGTTCTACAGTGTCCTTTTGTTCTTGTAGATGCACCCTGGAGCTCAGCTTAAGAGCCGCTTATTTCACCCAGAGGAAGCTGTACTTACCCTGGATCCCACAGCGCGCTGTAGCCGTAGAACAGAGCATGCACTGCATTATGAGAGCGGTCTGTTTATTTTAATCACTGGAAGGCACAAATCAAACTATTTGCGGCCTAACCGACTTTCGATAAAGTAAACACTCGCGCTCCAGTCGGGAGGCATTTCTGTGCCGATCTGGTCTCGTGCTTCCCTGCTTTGCTGGTGCTTTAGTGCGCTCTGCACGCGACGTAAAGGGTCTCTGACACGGCCCTGAAAAACAGGGGCGATTGGGTCAGGTGTGTCAAACAGGGACAGGCGAGTCATTATCCGACCCTTATCCTTATCCGAAACTAGATGAGAAAACAAAAACCCATCGCTGACCTTCTATCTGTGTGGTCCGGCAGTGAGTGCTCGGCTCGATATGGAGACGGGGTGACTCACTCGAATTGGATGGGCTTTGTGAAATGCAATCCTTTAGGAAAACATGCATTAAAACAACTGAATCATCTGTGAACATCCTATTGTTGCTACAGAAGATGCTTGGTTAGGCCTGCGTTCAAATGGGGATCAGACAACAAGCGAGACAGGTCCAGCGTTCGCGTTCGTGCTCCTCAGTGGACGCAAAATGCTTTAATGCAAGCCAGACAGAGCGGAGGTATATTAAAGGCAACACCTTTTTATAATGGACTATTATACTCCGTCACGGAAGTTATAGCGCCATCAGCGGACTCTGGATTTCCCTTTGACCCTAAATTACTAGAGGTGATGGGAGTGTTGGGTTGCAATGTTCTGAGACTGGAACAATATCCTCAGGGCAACCAGAGATTCCACTTGTGTTTTATAGTCACGTCTCCAAATGTATTTTTATTCTCTGGCATATTGTCAAACTTGAATTAATCTTGTTATTTTTTTATTTATTTTTTATCTTAAATGTCCTTTCATGTTTGTGTTCTATGGCACACTGGGGCTAAATTTTATTTCTGAAAAACCAAAAAAGGATGATAATTATTATTGTTATTCTTATGATGAAAGAAAACAGACATGGTGGGCAGGGCCAGGCCTGGCTCTGTTATATCAGCGTTTAGATGGATTTGCTCGGGGCAAACAGGCTGTTTGTCATTCTGGTCAGCAATGCTCAATATAACAGAAGGAAAGGAGGGGTGGGGGGGAGAACCCTGTTCATTGCCAGACTTTTGCTAACTCAGTTACATAAAATGAGATACATCTGACTGCTGTTAAAAAAAAAAAAAAAAAAAAACACAAAAAAACAATTGGACACACATTTTTATTCTATTATCGGCTATTTTCACAGAGAAGGAATTTGCTGGGAAATAGTTTTGATCCCTTCCAATATTTTTTCTGTTCTTTTTTTTGTTCTTCCTCGCGCTCCTCTTCTGTTGGCAGGAACAGAAATGGAACGCAAGGAAAAATATGAGCTGTTTGACAGGGTCCTCTTAAAGAGGCAGTTTGGCTTTGGCCAACCGGACGGAGAGCTGGTGTTTTTAAAAGAAATAAACAAACAACTAAAGACTTATTTTTCTCGTTTCTACTCCGGCCTTGACAGTATGTCAGATACGGGAGCAAATATGCTTGTAAAATCTCAGGAACTGATCACAGATAGATAAAGTAAAAATCGTGAAACTCCAAGAAGAATTAAAATGGAGTGTTTGGCTGTCATCCCATGAAAAATTAAGAGTTATTTCATTCCCACTTCCACCACTAATTCTAAGGCGAAAACATTACAAGTGAAAACAACTGCACAGTTTTGACAGGAAAAATTTGAGGTATTCGGAGCGGGGGCCAAAATCAGTCCACCGTATGACACTTTTATGAACCCCTCTGTTGAGAGATGCTACTGCGCAGTTTGGTCACATTGGGAAAGTACTTCCCCAGTCCACAGAGCCAGTCCCTGGGGCGCACAGCCCAGATTGTTTTACAGGTATCTTTAAAATCAGCAGTTGTTTTAAGGAGCAGATTGTATCAGCAGCCTTTTCCTCTGATCTCATTTGGTGCTTGTTGCATTTCCTATTATCTGTGTCCCTTGCAATTGTGCTATTGTTTCTGTGTCAACTAACTCCCAAAACAAAGAAAGGAAAAGAAAAAACAACCACGAAAGCTGATAAAGAGGCTGTGGTACACAGTTTTAACTGAGAAGCGGCATGGTCTCTGCTTTAAACCTGCCAGTGGGCTTCAGAATATTGTTTGATGTTTATTTTTGCTCAAACAGTAGTAGAAAAATCTTTCTGCTTTTGGGCATGGGGGCTGGTTAACGTTTTCAATCTAAAGAAGATGAAAGACTGATACAGGAGAACGAATGCAACAATATATATTATATATATATCTATATATATATATATATACATATATATATATAATATATATATATACACACACACACACACATATATATATACATACACTCTCTGAGCTGGTAGTTTATGTCAGTGAGTGGTGGATGTGTAGCTTGCCCTGATAACATAGCCCTCAAGCATTAGTCCAATTACTCAGAGTGCTGAAGTCAGGAATTCAGACCACAGATGGAATGAAAACCAAAGACGACCCTTGGGGATTGCAGCCTTGAGCCGAGAGCTGAGCCCATCGAGTCACAGTGTGTCATCGGCAACTTCATTGGGGGCGGGGGCCCAAAGTTTCAGCATCATTATCCAGAGGAAGACAGTTGCTCCCTCAGCTTGTTTATTATGCTTCTGTACAGGCCGTTTCATTAGAAGATGTTGTCCTTTTTTTGTCGCTTTGTTATGTTTTTTTTTTTATCAGCGTGGAAGCCTGTTGTTACACATTTGCCACCATCATAAGCACGTGTACCAGCACAGATACAGTATCACATACCAACTCGACGCCTTGCCCTGCTCCCCACAGCAGTGTCACGTCAGATACAGTACTGTAGTCAACTGAACAGGATACCTACTGAGGGGCTGATATCTCCACATGGTTTGGCTTCAAAGAATCTACAGATATCAGGGCAGTACAAACCCAGAAACGTATATTTCTGTGTCCCTGCAAAAGAAATAATACACAAAGCCCTGTAAGATGTTTTCCGCAGCCCCTGTGATCATAAATGTTATTCTTGGGTAGAGAGGGGGTTTTCAAATCAAATTTATTTTCTTAAACGCTGAATAAACCAAATCAGCCTTCGGAACTTGATCGGAAACAGACCTAAACCTGGGACGAAATCCTCTGGCACATGTGTGGGTTCAGTGTGTCAAAGAGTCCAAGAGAGAAAGGGAGATTTTTTTTTCTTTTTTTTTTTAAATATGCTACAAACCTGGTCTTTCTGAATAAACACGTTACACGTGAGCCAAGCTGAATTCATGTGAGCTGGGAGACGGCACTACCTAACACAACGGGAGTACAGCGCAGCAGAAAAGCAGACCAAACACAGACTTCAGCACAGCAGGAAATCGAGTGGAATGCAATCCAGGGGCAGAATTGGGTGGCATCCCTCCACAGAGCGGTTTATTAATTAACACCCAAACCAAGATCTGGATACAAGACCAGGACTGATAAGCAAGTGTACATTAATATTATAAGAAGCAGAGGAGCCATCATCGTGAAGTTTTTTCTTAAATCTCCAAATGGTCAGATGAAATACATAAAGCAATGAATTAACCCGACACCTGGATAATAGGTTGAAATCTTTATGCTTAGTTTGCGTTATGTATACTGAAATGAGCATTCCTGAAAAACATTTTCAGCTGGGGTTAGGCCAGATCCGTTTTGTGCCTGGTGTTGGTTTGTGTCAGGGATGCCTCAGTGATACCTGCTCGCTAGTGGGGTGGTGGAAGAGTCCCAGCTGAGCGGAGCTGGCAGGCAGGGAGCAGGTTGTGAGGAGATATGCCAGTGCGCTAATCCGCGTTGCTTTCATGCTCACTTAGTTAACACCCTCTCTCCCTTTGATTATCTGACATGATAGCTGCTGGCACGCAGAGAGAACATGTTTGGTAAACAAGTTGGAGCTTCCAGCACAATGAGTCTGGGTGCCAAAATGTCAGTGCGATTCTCTTGCAGTCGTTCACTCCAACTGCACAATGCTGCTTCCTCTACCCACAGCACCTGAAACCGGACTATTTCACACACAATTGGAGGTGGGGTTGGGTTTAGGGAATCTCCACAGGCACACACACTCAAACTATATTTGTACCAAGTCTCTGCATGATTAAACTGCCCCCCAGTGTGGAAAGTAGTTATATTTTGTTGAGTGGATACCATCTGAAGTAGTGTTTATTTTTCCTTTATAAATCTGAAATGATACATCGTGTTTTTCACCTAAACAAGCTTTATTGTAATGGGTGAAACTATTTATAGCTAAAAGAAAATTCCCAGACAGCTACGGCAATATTGCACACCGTAGAAAACTGAACCCTTTCACCTTTGATTCCTGCTTTCCCAGCACTCTGGTGTGTGATAATTCATGGTCCGAGGCCTGAGGAAATCTGCCCTTGATTGTAGCTCCCGGTTCAGCAGTTTTGCACAGTTACACTATCTCGAGTGTTTTCTTTTCTATGAGCTCCATATACCTAGTGTGACCTTTCTTACCATTTAATTGGTCTTTAATGGCATCCCCTAATCCTCAGAAACAATGTAACTTTCTCAGAGAGTCCCATGTTCCCAGCCTGAAATAAAGTTCAGCCCCCTGATGCACGGTTTGATGGATCGCTCCGAGCTGCTCGCCTTCTCGGGGGTTTAAGTGCTATATTTAACCTCGGGGGTGAAAGTGCTCGGCGGGGTCGGGGGTACACACGCATCCAGAAGCCACTGAAGATCACCGCTAACCTGGACCACATGTTCTCTCTGCCTGACCCGCTGTCTCCACCCAGAACATATCTCCGCTCGCATCTCCTGTAGGAAACCACTTAATTTCACAAAGGGATCAAAAACAAATAAGGGTTTCTGACTAGACATATCGAGGCAATGGCCATTCTGGTAATGAAACCCAAACGTTTAGCAAGAAGGGGGCGTCTGTTATGTAGTAACAGTTCATCATGGCCATTAACACTAGTGGAAAGGTACAGCTTTAGAGGATACAGGGTCAGCTTATACGCGGTTACATGAGGCTTGGTGACATAAGTGCTAAACTGCCAATGAAACCCTGCTACCATGGACTGAAGGTCCTTTGTGTGTGGCCAATGGTGTGCCTGCTGCACCGTTGGGAAAGGCTTTGCAGCAGAAACACAACTTAAGTAACAATAACACCAAGATTAAGGTACAAGCTTCCTTGCTGGGGCCTAGGCTTCATTCCCTCACAAAGAAGCCAGAGTGAAATGTAGCCTGTCCTACCTGGCTTTAGTTTGCCTCGTTTTCCTGTGGAGTTGGGAATCTTGTGTACTCTCCGAACGGATCTACACAAGACAGACACAAACGAAAAGCACACGCTCAATGCAATACTCCAGACACTGGTTCACTGGTGCAATACAGCACTTTCACTCCTTACTGGCTCTTCGGACTCTGCTAAGGGTGTAGGATGGGGGAGGTTCAATGCAAGTCACTCCTGAGACTGAAGAGCGAGTGGGGTGGGGGAATAATAATAACCAAAATGGTAGCCCTGCTTGTTTAGATACAAAACAATACATATCTTGCCCAGTCAGACTTCCACTTTAGAAAACTAAGCATACCAAGTCATGCAAAGTGAGAGGCAGAAGAAAGAAACATGGAGGATGAGGGAATGAGAGATGGAGGGAAAGAGGAGGCTAGGAGGCCAGTTGTTGTGGGGCTGTGGTTTTTAAGCTTGGCCTGGACTGACTGCTGTTTGGTCTGTAAGGAACTAAAAATAGCCAGAGAAAAGGAAGAGGGGGGGAGGTTATAATAAATGGGCTCAGACATTGTAGTGGGGGGTGGTGAGAGGGGCTACTTAAAGGCTGCAGCTGTAGACTGCCTGCAAGTCCCTTTTAACATACTGGTTGATCTATGCCAGTCCCAGTCATGAACATCAGTATTGGATGAAATGTAGAGATTTTTGTTTTTGTTTTTTAGTTGGCCCAGAAGAGCCTGAAAATGAGACCACAGGTTCGTCACAATAACAGCCTGTACAATAATTATTTACACCCACTCCCGGGCAAACCCACTCGGGAAGATTCGCGGGGGGTGGTGCCATGCGGAGACACCGGAAACGAGACATCCCAAAATAACAAGACTAGGACCTAATTCCCTGTTGAGTTCCACCAGCATGAATTAAGTGGTTCTCACCGGAGATGAATTAATCGCAAAAAAGGCCACTCAGTACCGAGTATCAGTGAGGTAGAACTCCAGACGTACATCTCCCAATATAGACACACACCCACACACCAATGCACCCCGCACACACACATATACACACACAAAGCCAGCGGCCCAACACTGCTCCAATGAACTGATTCTGTCTGCCAGCACCAGGCCCTGAAGAATGCAGCTCTGTGAAGAGAGAGAACAGCTGGACTGAGAGACAGAGAGAGGGAGAGAAGGAGGGAGAGAAAGAGAAAATAAGAGATGGAGGGAAAGGGGGGGACTCCCAAGGGGGTGGAAGGGGGGGTAAGTGACTCCAAATATACAGGAAGTGTTTCACAGTGGGGATCGCATTAGGAATTGGGGGACAATGCTGGGGGGGTGGAGGGTTGCTTTATTTGCTGGGAGGATACGGGGAAGGAGAGGGCTTTTAATAACAGCAGGGTGGATTTAATTAGGGCGATGGTGTAGACGCAGCAGATGACTAAATCGGAGAATAATAAGAAAAGGCTGTGGCTGATGGGGACAGCTGCGCAGCATCAGGGGGGCTGAGGTTACAGCGCAGCGGGGGGGAGGCGCTCAGTGGCCTGCTCTCACTCACCGGCCGAGTAGGATGACCTCAAAGGCAGTGGTTGCTCATGTTAGACAGCAGTCTACGGATATATATCATATATAAACAAAGCTCTGCCAAAACTGTGACTTCGCTGCGAACAGTGCTTTGCTTGAAAGTAATTCAATCACCCCGTGTTATTCTTTGCTTTTGTTGTTGTCGTAGAGCCCCCGTTAGTGGAATGACACACACGTCAGATTTTAGCTCTGTTTATCAGCAGCCTCTGAGGGATGTTTTCAGCTGTAACCTCAGAGAGAAGTATTAGGCAACCCCCTTGACATATATATATATATTTTTTTTTTCATTCATTTTTTTCTGGTCTCAGTGGATGATAGCATGGCTAGAAATGAATGGAAACATTATCTGAAAGGAACGTATAAACAAGACTTAATACTTTTTTTAGGGCTTCCATCTGGTCTAATTATTGCTAAGACCCTTTGGGGCATCGTTTCCACCAGCCATGGTATAAACAGCTGCATTTTCATGTCCTGCTTTAGTGGTCAAAAAAAAAAAAAAGAAAAGAAAAAGAAAAGGGGCTTACCATGAATCCCTGCAGCGCAAACTCTCTGTTCGAGCAGGAAGTATTGAGCTCTGACTGATCAGATGAAGGAGGAGATCGTGGAAAACTCCATACTAGCCATGCTTTTCTATAATAACCAGTGCCGTAGTGGTGACTGAAGTAGAGGGTATACTATAATACCTGGCCGTGGTGAGGGAGTTGCTGGTGATTCGTCGACCGGAAACGCCAGGTGAACACCAATTGGTTCATTTAAATAAAAGGGAATCACAGGATAATTAATGTATTTCTCAAAGGCAAGACAAACTCAGGACCTTGAGGACAGTAGGCCCTGGAGGGTCTGCCCAGGCAGCCACACCTGACGGGCCGCAAGATCAGTCTCATCTTTCTTGCCAATGACTTGTAGCAGTCTTATGAACTGGAATGCAATCATCCAAAAAGGTGCCTGCTTCTGTCCAAGGTTGTGTTTGTAGACTGCGGACGCCATCTAAAATCAGGCCAAATATGATGTCACTCCAATTCTGGGAATGCGGGTGGGAGGGTTTCTGTGCAGACGGCTGCAGCGACGGGGCGTCTTGGCCAGGTCGTTATTGGAAATGAGCAGGAGTTTCGCTCAACTAAAAATAAAATGCAAATTAATAGCCATTATCCAGCCATTTCTAAGGAACCAGGAATGCCCCAGTGTCTTCTACAAAACATTAACAACATTCAAACTCAATGGTATCTGAATAAGGAAAAAAAAAAGCTACTGGTGGAATGAGATTCTTCACAGACTCTAATGTAGACCATTACAGAGACGATCAAGCATGCTAGCAATGTTTTATTAGCTCCCTCTCTTCATTTTGCAAGTCAGAATTTAAAACACTACTTGGACTTCATTTACAAGTGAAATGAAAGTGAAGTGGAACTGAAAGAGTCTCTCACACCTTATAAAACCTGTATTTTTTTTTTACCCCTGGTTTTGAAGACATCCAGGTTTGTAAATCAAAAAACTGAGAGAAGCGTGAATCTCAAACTAATTTGTTTATTAAACAGTTAATCTAACAGGCGACACAAGGTGAAGATGTCAGGTGGTTGGAGGTTGAAGTAGCTTGGTGGTCTGAAGAGCGATAGTGATCTGATACACAGGTGCAGTGTGAGTGAGCGTGTGTGTGTGTGTGTGTGTACACCCACCTCCCCCTTCCCCCCCGCACTCTCACATTCGGCAATGATGAGACACCCAGCACTCGCAGCACAGAGGGGTTTTACCACGAAACGGGCTACCGAGAACTGGGGAATTCAACCACACACTCTCTGTCTGTCTGTCTCTCTCTCTCTCTCTCTCTCTCTCTCTCTCTCTCACACAAGCTCAACCTCTCTCTTGTGATAAGAACACACAAACACACACGGCACCTGCGCGGGGCTTACAGTTACAGCACAGTTACATCAGCAGATACTTAACAGACTTCCAAGGCTGCCGATAAACGCACACATAGAACAGATTTCAAAGTTGGCTAACGGGGGGTCGTACTGCCTGCTCCCAAAGCCCCCTTCGCAAGATCTCCTGCCACAGAATTTGAATGGATTTTAATAATTGACAAAACACTCTGCCATTACAATGTTTCCAATACAGTAAGAAAGACAGCTGTTATTAAAATGAATGGTGTGTGGATGGGGGTGGGGAGGTGCTGCCCCCACGGCAATGGGCGGCATGAATACAAACTGTGAGAGAGACCCGTAGGATCCAAAAGAGGGGCCCACATTGCAAAACAAAGACACAGGCCATGGCTACATAAATTCATCCAGGAACCATGGGCCCAGTTAGGTCTTCCAAGCATGGGACAGCATACCATGTAGTGTAAGACCATCTGAACTGTAGAGAGAAGTGTGAGTAGCTATCTATCGCACTTTTCCCATGTACTGTAATGATCTGTAACTATGTTTCAGGTATATTCTGCTTGTCATTGTTGCCCAGGGCCCGCATTCATAAAATGTCTGAGAGTAATAAAATGGTCCTAAGTGCCTGAAATATCAATTTACTCCTACTTTTACTTTTAGGAGTAAAAGCTATTCATAAAGATTCTTTAGAAGTATTCCTAACTCGACCAATATTTAGGAGACCTCATGAGGTCCCCAAACTAGATAGGAATTGGGAGATGGCAGCAATGAGAAGACTGTGTGCACCTTCCGTGAAAGGAAATGCATTACAGCGGTGTGATGAAGATATACTGCAATGATATAGATTGGACAGAAGTGGAATACTGTTTGTCAGAAATGCAGTTTCTTCCGCCTCTGTCAGAAATGCGACACTGTCAGCAGAGATACAAGTGGTGACAATGTTGCAGTGTCTGGCCACAGGGAAAATGCAACAATGTAGCTGTGATGATTTGGGACCATCATCACAGCCTTCAATAAGCACAATTTCCTATCAAACCATAATGGCATTAACAGCCCCCGAGATCGTCCGACAGTTTATTTCCCCACTACAGCACACAAATATCCCCAAAACAAGCCGCATTCATAATCAATGCTAGCCTAATCAATTCATAATCAATGCTAGCCTATATTCATCAAGGGTTTTACATTACACCGTTCTATATCTGACTATTTAAAAGTAAAAAATAAGACACAAAATGAATGAAAAATTATTCATAATAATGCGCGGTGACGAATGCATTTTAACTTTAATTTGTATTTTATTTAATAGCATATTGGTTAGTTGTATTTTTGCTTCTGCTTGTCTACATGTGCTCACATGTTTTGGGTCCCCCCCCAAAAAAATGATGAAAATACATCACAGTGAACTGTATTCTAAAATAAATTGTCATGAAAATGTGTTAAATGTTATTCCTAGGATTGGATCCTACTCCCAGCTAAAAGTAGGTGTAAGAGACTTTATGACTGACTTCTACCTCCTACTCTTAGCAAGGAGTAATCTTACTCCTAAACTAACTTTTAGCGTGATTCCTAGGAGTAATTCTGAGATGTCTTATGCATATGGGCCCAGGTCTATTAGGGTGTTCAGTACTTTGTTGTTTTTGTTTTTTGGGGGGGTGGGCGGTTAACCAAGGACTAGATTTTAGTGTAAAAAAAGTGTGTGTGGACATTTCACAGTGACAATATTACCACTCAGCGTACTACTGCTCAGGTGACATTGTTCTTGTTCTTAAGGTTAAAGAGATTCAAATGTACGTCTCGAGAATGACAGATCTGTGGGGTGATAAAACACACGGAAAAGCTTTAACAAGAGAAAATATTTCATCACATGGCGACTAAGAAGGGTGAAATATATAGAATATGTAATTCAAAGGCTGCACACATAAAACTAAGCTAGAGCATAATTCAGTTAGTTGGTTATTCATTCACATGGGCTAACTTTTTCTTAATAGCACGTATTTTGCTAAAACAAAATACGTGCCCAAGAACAGCACTGCAGTGAACATTTTCCTGCTCCAAGAGTTAATGACCAAGAGGAAAGTCGGCCTCTTATAGGTCTCTGTTCACCCACAGACCTGGAGGCCAGGATGGGAAACCAGTCGTACATGCCGCGTTGGGCCCGTGGGGATTGTTAAATGTTAAAATATCCATCTTGTAGGCTTCCTGTGTAACTACAGATACACATTTAATTTTCTCAAAAAAATTACTACATTTCAACCAACAACCTAATTGTCCTTAAAAGTTTCCATGCTAGGCCTGTATGAAGGGTGACCAAATGTACACTCTATACGAGTCAGTCCATTAAATACAAACTGAACCAGTGCTTGGCTGCAACACAACTAAAAGATACTGCCTTCTAGAGTTTTGCATTCTTTACCTATAGATAGTGTGCTGAAAGCCATGCCTCCGTTTTCAAGATAGTGTCACTTGTTCCCTCAAAGAGTTTGTTTCTGTTTCCAGCTAAGTGCTGAAATTAAATCATCCTCGGTGTGGAAAAGATGTTTTATTGGGGAATAAATCAGAGAAATACAAATGAAACAGTGTTGCAACCCATAAAAATACACAGTTTTGAAAGAAGGCCCTTTGGAACAGCAAAAAGGAAAAGTTTATGAATCAGCCAGATGTCTTGCTTGGTCTGGGGTTCCTTCCAACAAATAATACAAATCACTTTTTTTGTTTGTTTGTTTGTTTTTTCAATTTTGGAATCGAAGCAAGTTAAATTTGATCTGATTTTATGAGCGTCAAAAATGACACTGACCAATGAAAACCGAGAGGAAGACGTGGATTGGTGGAAAAGCTTATCATGTGAATTGTACAACAAAGCAAATAAAGGCTACAAGGACATAGAGAAGAAAGGCAATGTATGGCAAGCTTTCACAGAGGAGCTGGGCATGAATGGTACCTATTGATGTAGCTAGAGTTCTCCTAGAGAGTCTGGTTAAGCACAGACAAACAATACAAAAGTGACTTACATAATTTTCAAAGATTTGCAGATTCAAATAAATAGTTTCATGTTGAATCCATGCATTCTGCTTTTGTGTCTTTATGGTGAGGTGTAGTTTGTGTGCAATAAAGTTATTTTTACATCATTGTACTTGTGGAGGTAAAGATACAGGGGAGTAGCTTGTGATTGGTGCGTTTTTTAACGGATCCAATGGGCAATGTCCTTGACGGACAACTTTTTGGGTGACAGATCCAGTGTACAATGGCCCACTTAATGGCTGTTAAATTGTGAAAATGTGTGGTATCTCACTATGACGACTCTCTCTCTCGTTCTTGGAAAGGAATTGGATGGGTTCTTTCACAGAGAACTCTCTATGGCAGCGAGACTGTGGCTAAGAGTGGTTGGATTCACAGCTGCAGTCAGAACAAAAAAAACCAAGAGCCAGAGACACCAGTTAAGATCACACAATGCAACGCACCTCCCCCAACCCCCTGCTCATTATCTCCCCATCCCTAACAGAAGCTTCTCTGGCGGGCCGACACTGGAGCAGCAGTGTCTGGTATGTGTGTGTGTGTGTGTGTTGTGTTGTGTTTATCTGTTTATCATCTGCGGTGGCTGAGGTCTGCTACAGTACAGATCCTACCCAGGCACACCTGTGCTGGCGGAAACTCGCTCGCTCGCTGCGACACGTTCACAGATCGCGCCCCTGCGGTCTGCCTGCTCAGCTCCAGCTGCCCTGTTCCCAGCTCTCTCTCTCTCACCCCACGCTCCCTCTCTGTCTCTCTCACCCCACAATCCCTTTCTGTCTCCGTCACTCCCACCCCACGCTCCATCTCTCTGTCTCTCTCGCCCCACAATCCCTCTATCAGTCTCTGTCACTCTCTCACCCCATACTCCCTCTCTCTTTCACTCTCAGTCTCTCTCCATCCCATAATCCCTCACACCCATACTCTTTCACCCTGCGCTCCCCCTCTCTCTCCTACACCCCACTTCCCTCTCTCCCTCTCAAACTCCGCTCCCTTGCTTTCCGTCACAGTCTCTCTCATCCCCTGCACTGACACTCCCTGTCTCGGCATCTACCCGGGTGCAAAAAAGTATTTAATGCTGAACTTAACGCTTTTATTCTGTGTGATGATGTATATTGCCACAGACAAAAGTATTGCCGTTTGCAGATTGCATAAGATCTGTTTGGTAATTAAGTGTTTTCATATTAATCTAAACTTGTTCATCAACAGCATTTTTTACATGCTTTTTATTTAATTATTTTAATTTTTACATTGTTCCAGAAATCAATGAGTATTTCAGAGACAGTCTAATGCAGCAGTTTGACAGGTTTGCAGGGATGGAAGAAAGGAAGAAAACTAAAACATACAAAACAAACACACACACAAAAAAACAACAACTCTTGAACAGTTGTAGCAACTTTACCAGAAGCACACTAGTTTGGAGTTTAACCCTGGCCATTTCAATCCAGTAAAAGCCTTTAAATGAGCTGATATGAAGAATGACGTTATGTGGCAACACACAAATCCTGATGAAGAACCAACAGAGACTGTCAGGCTACCATCAAGTATTTTGTGGGATCTCTTTTTTTTTTTTTTTTTTTTTTTTTTTTAATCAGTGATAGCAGTTAACAGCTTCCACCAATTATGCAGCAAGAGGCACGTCTTGAACTCTTCCAACAGACCTCTCTCATCAACAAACGCTAAACAAAAGCTAACAAATGGGTCTGAAGGCATCATGCCACTCAAACGAGGGGCCAAGGTATAATATTTCCTATAGACAGCTCCAGAGTAGGCGACTTGCCTGGGTACCCACAATCCTTAGCTGGCAGGTGAGACATAGAAGGCTTGACGTTCTCCTGTATTCCATCACATGCTAAAAGCCTTCAGAACCACAGCATTACACTTAAATAAGAGAAACTCAACATGCCCTGCCTGAGACCCTGGGCAATTAAGTTCACTGCTTGCAAACATGTTTTTAAGCTTTAAATCAAATTAGTGACTAGTCCATGAAGAATCTGTCTGACCCACATTCACAAGAACGGATTGCTTGTTGAAAACCAAGGTACAGTGGTTATATAAAAAAGGGTTTGGGGAGCTTTTTTGTTGCAATAAATTCTGTCAATCAGATAAGAGTGTGTCCCTGTTCCACTGACGCTAAGCTACGGTGTAACACAACCCCAGAGATACATCATTGACAATTCAGGTTTGACCTACTTTACAAACGTGGTTCATAATTAATACATCAGGAAGGTTGCAATTATGTTTATTTATACTGGACAGCGCCTGCCAGCCTACTTCTTGCATTAACACCCATTTGCTACAGTCATATGTCAGCATGTCACATAGTTGCTGCGTCACCCATCTTCCTGGTAAACAACTTTGTTCAGTTCTTTTTCTTGCAGTTTTTTTTTTTCCTTCCTTTCTAAACAGGTTAACTACGGTCAATACAGAAAATTAAATGAATAAATGAAGGGGGAATATGGGATTGAATTACAGTCAATGTGCCCCAAGTAATTCAATCACAAGAGAAAGGGTGCCACTTCGATGCTCCGTCCGGAGTCCGTCCCCCATCCCCCAACCCCCTGAAAACAACTGATACGGTTGACATAAGTATAAATGTGTTCACCTACAAACTCGGTTGGAACAAAAACAGCAGACGCAAGGGTAGGGTTGGGAACTACTTGCCCAGACCAATATGGACTATTTGCACAATCTCATTTTGTCAGTGTCAATGTGTGTCTGCTGCTGGGGGGGACAGAGAAACAAAATAAAACAAAAAATGTCAGTTGACATTTTTCAAGTTGTTGTTTTCAAAAGCTGTCATAGGGGAATCTGATGCTGCTATCACGGCACACGTGTACCGAATTCCTATTTGGAACATCTTGTGTTCATACTGCACTTTTCAACACTACCCAGGATCCTGGGGTGGTCCCCAGCGATTTCCCCACTGTGTGAACAAGCTCAGTCAAATAGACAGCCTTGAGGGGGCATGTGCATTTCACCACACCCCCCTAAACTTTACAGGGGGGGCAAGCAAAATAGCATGGTTGAATCAGCATGGGATGAATTTAGGCAGGGTGTTCGACTGGCTTCCCTGGAACCCTGAGAAATCGATTTGTAAAGTCCATCTCTTGGTGATTAATGCAGATGAGTTCGATATAAAATCAACAATCACAGAGTACTGGGGTAATGGCACAATGTTCAACAACAACCTAATTTGCTTTGAAGAACCAAGTCTATATTAATGTTCAACTTTTTAAATCTAGTGTCTATAAAATACTCCCCTAACCAGTTTATCGCAGTTTACCATCTCGTCTTGTTTCACTGTGTTTATTTATTTATTTATTTATTTGTATTACTCTGCACTTTACTGTTATTAACGGGTATACCACAGTAAAACTGCATTAGGAAAGTGCAGCCAAGCTCTGATAATGAACATTCGCCAGGAACCCTATGCTCCCTTTTCCTTGGCCCTTGACTGTAACCTAACATCTTGTCTGCACTTATCAGATTTTACAATCCAGGATGTAAGACCTCATATATTGTATACACTTGAGTAAATTGGAATTTGTAATATGTTTTATGCCTTGAATTGCACTGTATTTTTGCTCTTTGTATTGCACTTATATTTTGTAAGTCACCCTGGATAAGGGCGTCTGCTAAGAAATAAATAATAATAATAACAGACATGAAGTGCATGCTAATGATGTTATCAGCCCAATACAGTGCTTTATCTGATTCACTGACTTAAAAATAAACTGTCAGGTTGTATATAGCGGATGCTATGTTAAGATCAATGTAAAAACAAATCATTACAAGTGGCATGTAAGTTTTTGACTATACAGCGACAAACCTGCGAGCTGCACATTCGTGTTGGGGAAACAGGCAAAGACAAGTACATACGACTGCCAAGTTAAAAGTAGCAGCACGTAGATAAATGGTTTACCATGCCACACATATATTCAAACGCACACAAAACTACTTCCCTCAACAGATCTAGAAGCTAGTCTGACACAGGATAATATCTGTACAAATTTGGCGAACAAACATTGAGAGTTGTTTTATTACCCACTGTCCTGTTCTGACATGCATTGTTTATATATATATAATAAAATATAAGGCCTGACAGTTACGATCATTTGCAAATTGGACAATAACAGGAGTCCGTGCTTTTAAGGACACAGAGAGAGCAATGCTGGACAGTTTAGGAGGGAGAGTGTGTGTGTGTGTGTGTGTGTGTGTGTGTGTGGGGGGGGGGGGTTGGGGTAATCATAACAGGAAATGTTTTATATTGGTTTAACATTCTATTTTTAACTTCCAGATTCACATTTGCGCGCACACACACACACACACACACACACACACACACACACACACACATTACATTAAATAAATGCATTTAAAACAACAACAACAGAAAGAGGAAAAAAATAGGAGCCAAGGGAAAACAACAAAGGCAAAACAGTTGAAGCCCAAGTGGCCTGTGAATTCATTTCCTTAAAAAGCAGCACACTCTGCCCATCACTGACTCACAGGGTTGTTGTTTTCTGTGCCGTAAAGGCAGGGTTTCAGCTCTGAGATACAGCGGCTGAGAGAGCTGCTTTTGGAGGCTTCAGGCACAAGACGCTCGCCTTGGTGAGACCGGAGTAGAGAAATGGGTGAGCGGTGCAGCTGTTGCCTGGAGTGGAAGCATTAAACAAGAGCGCAATTCCTCTCATTAGGTTTGAAAGACACCTGAAGACCTACCGCGAAGAGAGTATTTCGCGGTGTGTCAAGTTGATCAGCACCACACGTACACAAAATAAATATGACAAAGGCATGGATTTTCAGACAAGTTGATTAGATAGACAGGATATATTCTGCATCCAGGGTCCCATTTGGGTTTTCACAAGGTGAGAACAGAAACAAAAGGTACATAAAGCTCATCATGAATAGTTACAAAGCTAATATATAGAGTATATAGCTACGTGGCCCCAAATACTAATGTATAGATTTGTCCAATGCTGTACAGAGTATACACTCACCTAAAGGATTATTAGGAACACCATACTAATACTGTGTTTGACCCCCTTTCGCCTTCAGAACTGCCTTAATTCTACGTGGCATTGATTCAACAAGGTGCTGAAAGCATTCTTTAGAAATGTTGGCCCATATTGATAGGATAGCATCTTGCAGTTGATGGAGATTTGTGGGATGCACATCCAGGGCACGAAGCTCCCGTTCCACCACATCCCAAAGATGCTCTATTGGGTTGAGATTTGGTGACTGTGGGGGCCAGTTTAGTACAGTGAACTCATTGTCATGTTCAAGAAACCAATTTGAAATGATTCGACCTTTGTGACATGGTGCATTATCCTGCTGGAAGTAGCCATCAGAGGATGGGTACATGGTGGTCATAAAGGGATGGACATGGTCAGAAACAATGCTCAGGTAGGCCGTGGCATTTAAACAATGCCCAATTGGCACTAAGGGGCCTAAAGTGTGCCAAGAAAACATCCCCCACACCATTACACCACCACCACCAGCCTGCACAGTGGTAACAAGGCATGATGGATCCATGTTCTCATTCTGTTTACGCCAAATTCTGACTCTACCATCTGAATGTCTCAACAGAAATCGAGACTCATCAGACCAGGAAACATTTTTCCAGTCTTCAACTGTCCAATTTTGGTGAGCTTGTGCAAATTGTAGCCTCTTTTTCCTATTTGTAGTGGAGATGAGTGGTACACGGTGGGGTCTTCTGCTGTTGTAGCCCATCCGCCTCAAGGTTGTACGTGTTGTGGCTTCACAAATGCTTTGCTGCATACCTCGGTTGTAACGAGTGGTTATTTTTCAGTCAAAGTTCCTCTTCTATCAGCTTGAATCAGTCGGCCCATTGTCCTCTGACCTCTAGCATCAACAAGGCATTTTCGCCCACAGGACTGCTGCATACTGGATGTTTTTCCCTTTTCACACCATTCTTTGTAAACCCTAGAAATGGTTGTGCGTGAAAATCCCAGTAACTGAGCAGATTGTGAAATACTCAGACCGGCCCGTCTGGCACCAACAACCATGCCACGCTCAAAATTGCTTAAATCACCTTTCTTTCCCATTCAGACATTCAGTTTGGAGTTCAGGAGATTGTCTTGACCAGGACCACACCCCTAAATGCATTGAAGCAACTGCCATGTGATTGGTTGGTTAGATAATTGCATTAATGAGAAATTGAACAGGTGTTCCTAATAATCCTTTAGGTGAGTGTATAATTCCTGATCATTTGTAGGTGTTCGCTTGGATTCCCCAGCCTTGACAAAACTCTTCAAAGCTTTTAGAGCTCGGTGTTCAAGCAAGCGTCCAAACCTCTCATCCACGGCATCACCTTTTCCGTGAAATATTAACAGCCCAGGGTGTTGACGCCAGGGTTATTAATGTCCTGCGTTAACACTCTTGGATGAAAGCTGGTGGAAAAAAAGACCACATTCAGCCTGGGAGTCGAGGCAAGGCCCACTGGAGTCCCCTTATTGGGTTTAATGGCATCCTGCAATAGGAAGCAACAATGGACAACTCTGAATAAAAGGCATTCAGTGTCTTTGAGCTGTGTTTTGATTTTAGTTTTCATTAAAACAAAATCTCTTCCTGGCTGGTCACTGTGGTAATTCATCTGGCACACCTTTAACTTTCACCTTATTTTCCTTTGCACTGAAGTGAATGTTAATGTGGCCCTTTTTTTCGAGACTCCCAATAATAGTTCACCCTACTTTTCTTTCTTTTCTTTTTTTATTAAATCGTAGGTTAATTCAGTATTGTTCCTTTGCTTGCTGCGTTAGTGGGCTGGGCCGTGTCTGGAGAGGCCAGTGCTGCTGCACGACTGTGTTTGTGCAGTGCGGTAATCACAGCTTGAGGAGTTTTTTCCTATTCCAGGATTCCTATCTCCCCCCACACACTTCCTCCCGCTCTCCCAGCCAACAGCCCTTCCTCTGGGAGCAGGGCTGCCGAGAGAAGGGGGCAGCCATACTGAGACGGAACCTTGACAGAGACAGCGAGAGAGATGGGGAAGAGAGAACGAGAGGATGGTGGTGGCTTTTGGCGGGAAAGGGTTTGCACTGTTGTGCAACCATCCCATCTAATAAGCCCCTTCGGAATCAGACAGATTTTATAGCCTTGAGCCGGGAGACCTGAAGAGACAGTGGAGAATACCAGAGAAAAAGTGAGGGAGAGGCTGAAGAAAGAGACAAAAAGGCACACACACCACAGACTTTGCAGAGTCAGAGTGAGAGAAATTAGAAGCATCACTGGGGCTGATATCCAAGTGGAGCCCCATCTTGACCAGTTAAAGAAAGTGAAAGACAGAGCCTTGACAGAGACAGAGATAGAGAGAGTGAGCACAGGACATGACTGGGCTTCAGTATCCTAAAGATGATGGGGAAGGAGAGAGATGAGACTGGTAGAGGAGGAAGGATTCTGGCGCTTCGGAGTTGCACCTCAGAGGCACAGACAATGGAAAACAAAGTTGAGATTTGAAGTGGAGTAGAAGGCGGGTTTAAACAGATAAGAGAGAGAATGCGAGAGAGAGAGAGAGAGATGGGGGTAGACACCAAAATGGGAGGCTTCCTCACAGTCAGAGAAACCTACATATTGAGAGCAAGAGTGAGGTGACACCACAGTGCTAAAAACTAGACACAAATGTCTGTACTTCACTCCACCCAACAACAATATGAAAATCTCCTACTGCTGCACTCAGTGAAAGACTTGCACACAGGATAAAACCCATTGGTGAAAATTTACCTCCCCACAAAAAAAAACTGCACATGCATGCGAACAGGCAGAGAAACTCCCTCTCCATATACATCTGATGCACACAAGCACAAGTCACCAAAACGCACTGACGCAGATCTACAAACCTGACCCTAGTTGTTTGAACGAAACCAAGTCTGGATTAGGAGTCTGATCTGATGTTTTCCCCTTTTCGAGAGCAACCCAAATTCTGTCCTCTCTCAGCTACCCCCTGCTTTCTGAAGAAAGACAGCAGTCTATTTTGGTTTCTTGTTTGTTCCCTTTCTGGAGTCTAAATGCTCTCCTTTTCAGCTGCAAAAATAAACAAACACAGAGCAAACCACAAACTATATTTAGGAACTTGTGTGATTGCTTTTAGGTTTTTTTTTTGGACTCCGTGATGCTGTTTTTGCTTCAGCTTAAATACTTTTAAAGAGAATGAGAGAGAAAGGAAGAAAGATAAAAATAAGAGAGAAAGAGAACATAAGCCAGCTGGTTCAATTAGAAGTACTCTCCGGGGCGTAAAATGTTGTTTTGCAGGCAGGGGATTTAAAAATAGAGTCGCATTTTAGACAATGTGCTCTTCAAAAAACCCTGCTCTCTCCATCTCGCAGCCTGCACTGCAAGACGGGCCTTTTCTGTCCGCTTTTGTCGATGCGCTGCTTTGAGTGTTGAAAACAACTCAACAAGTAGGGAATTTTAATTACATTCGGTTTGTTCCACTAGATGTGACAAAGGCCCTTCACCCAGATTAGCTGGGTAATGGCAAGTGATGGTTATTCCTGGAGCAAAACTACAAGCTGTGCCTGCATTAGTGGGAGAAAGCAAAGATCTTTAATTAAGGCACTGGGATGGAGTGCGTCTTGGGGCAGGCACGGCATCGGCAGGGTAAAAAGGCAACAACCAAAAAAAAAAAAAAGCATTGGGAAGTAAAAGCCTTGACATAGGACTTCCTAGCAAACACCACAAAACTCTATACTAAGCTCAATACAAAAGTTCCAGTCCAAAAACTGTAGGTATTCTTTACAAACCTCTTCTTGGGGGGAGAGTCTTAAATACAAAGATCAAGATAAGAGACACACGCCGAGAGAGAGAACAAGAGAGACAGAGAGAGAGAGAGAGAGAGAGAGAGAACGAGAGAGATCTGGGGAGGGGCTAGCAGAAGAAGAGGAAGGTAGACTCCGTAAAAAGAGGAAAACAAAGATATGTAATAAAGTGTTTGTTTTTAGTTGAGCAACCGTGTATAGAAAAAGTTATCGAAAGTGATTCCAACAAATGATATCATGAGACTAAAGAAGTAATTGTAAGAGAGAGAGCACGAGAGAGAGAGAGAGAGAGAGAGAGAGAGGGGGACAACTAAAATAGCAACAATAAAAATACATCTCTAGTGAAGGCTTCCTGTAAGTAGAAGACCAAACAACCAGACCAAAGAATAACTATAAACCTTTAGCTTTCCACTCAGCCCAGTTTAACCACAGTATGAACTAACTTGTCTGCACGGGTGGTTGCAGGATTTTTTAAGCTGCGTTTTTGTTTTTTGTTTCTCAGTCTCTCTGCACTACTGCTCTTCAGTATCCAGCACCAGAGAGTGGTCAACAAAATGTGGTTGCGTATGCCTGCAGCAGACTGGCCACTGACATGGCTAAGCAAACATTGCCAGAAAGTTGAATTCACAATCACACATTTTATTTATATATATATACAAAAAAATACAAAAAAGCTTTGCCTTCAGCTGATTTCTTGTGGGCACATGTGGTCAAAACCATTACTCAGACACAAGAAGGGGAATTCTACAAAATGTCTTCAGTGCTGTGTTTGTTTTTTAGTGTGTGTCACAGAAAGGAAAAAAAAAAGGGAAGAAAGTAGAAAGACAAACCTCAAAAGCCTTGTTGTAAGACCAGGCTTTGCACTGGTCACTCATTTGGGGTTTACCCTGTATGAAAGCACTTTACAAAAACTGATGTTTACTCTAGATTATGGGAACTATTTGGTGGCACCAAGAGAGAAGCTCCCAGAACTCAATCCTAAAGCGATGGATGTGATTTGAAAGCTGACACAGAAAGACTCACAAAAGACAGAAGGAATGTACTGCCTTGGACCCTAGAACAACACAATGTATGAACGGGACTCATCAAAAGCTATAAATAAACACATACATAAATAAGTCAATAAATCAAAAAAGGAGTAAATCAAACCTCCTTTTGTGGAATGCACATGTTTATTGCAATAGAAAGGAAATCCACAACTGCTGAACCCAGACTGCTCTTGGATCCTTCGCTCGCAAGCTCACCAGGGCCAAATGGAAAGGAAGCATTATTTTTGATAAGATGCTGTAGGATCTGGCACCATCACTCAGATATTCGAGTCCTGAGGCTGTTTGCGTTCAGATTGTAAGCCGCTTGGGACGCGTAGGCGATTACAGTCCCGAAGCCACGGCACAGACCAGTGGGTACGAAAAGCTACAGAAGTCATTCCATGCACCAACGCTAACAATCCCAGGAAAATCGACAGGAAAACCCAGCATTGAATGTTTTCTGTGCATCGCTGGCAAAATTGGCTGCTTTTCCAAAACATTTTAAATAAGATTACTCAGATTTCAGTGATCTTCATTTATTTTTTTACTAACATAACAGTGAAAATAAAGTGCTTGGCTATCAGAGTGTGAGCTCATTTTGCTGACATCATCCCTCTCTGAATGTGGTTCAAACCTGTTCAAACTCCCCCCTCAGGCACCCGGTGTGATGGCGCAGCGGGTTTGTCGGCGAGGCTGTGCAGACCAGACAGACGCTCAGAGGCGTGCATGAGATGGACGTTCAAAGCCGGGTGGTGGGGGGTCTGCCCGTGCAGCACTACGCTTCAATCTCAACCACAATGCTTGCATCGACCTTTAACTTCCTGATTCCGGCAGGTGACTGGCCTTTGTGACATGAAGCCCGTCTCGTTCAGTACGTGTCTAAGGGTTTGGGTGAGATGATGAGAAGATAAAACCATTTATTACACTTAAGTTGTAAGCAGTGTGTATGCTCAAGAATTGATCTTTTTCCTATTATGGGGTAATTATTGAAGCAGGGGCTTTGCATGACACAAAGCAAAAGAGTGCTGAACTTGATGTAAGTGCCCTGGTTCTGAAACACAAAACAGACCAATATAAAAATCAGCCAAAACTGAGACCGAAGGATGTGGGGGGAAAATACAATAGAAAGAAGATCATATAATAGCGGATACATTGAGAAGTATATGGTCTTCTAGAGAAGGACCTCTTATCAAGACAAATCCATGTGATAATGAAAGTTTTCTCCAAGGGCAAAAAAGCAAGTCATAAATGATCAAAAGGAGGGTGGCCAAGTCAGTCTCCAGAGCACCAAACGGTAGCGAAATGGAGCTGTGAATCTTGCTGGTGTGTCTTTGCACCTCTGTTCTGTGTGTGAGGCTGCCGACAGCAAGGTGCTGTGAAAGTAGGTCAGTGCGACCACAGCAGGCACAGGTGTCTGGGAAAGCAGCCGTCATCAGTACACGGCACTTGCGGTTTTTCAAGGAAGACCCTTGAGTGCACTTACCCTTCCTGTAGCCCGTTCAGACAGCACCATGCTTACCCATCACAGCCAGAGGTTCAGTATAGGACCTCTGAGGCCAAGTGGGAGGAACAGGGGATTTTATTTTTCATTAACTTCCCAAACAAGGTAACCAACAGTTGTGGCTGGTGAACTTTTTGCAAGGTGGGGCAAATACCTGACAAAATCAAAAAGACTTTGCTGTAGTGACATTTCTTGTTTACTGTAACATGGGGAAGGGCAGTGTTATGCCATCTAACAGGAGTCATAATAATTAAACAAAACAAAACCTGAACTCCTTGTTGAGCCTACATACACAGTGTAAACAGATCCCTCTCTAAACATCAACTGCTAATCAAAATGACAGACACAAGACAAAACAGCAAATAGGTCAAAATCGCATAAGCCAAAAGTTTGTTTTTCCAAGTTGGGTTCTCACAAAATCAGGATCAAATTCAGGGTCAGGGGTCGTTGCCAAAGGGTGGTTTGTTAGCCGGTGTGTTAGTCTACTTTCGTACATTTCTCTCTCTTTTGGCCTCCGTGTCATTCAAATCATATTCAGATCAATATAAATATAGTAATATTTTGTACACCACCTAGTGTGTCCAGGTGGTAACTGCATATGGGCGTTCAATTCGCTGCCCAAAGTGGGATTCATAGGAGCAGCTCAAACCTAGCCTACAAATCCAGCCTAAATCTTAACTGCGCATGCTCATGAGCGGCGCTACCCCCGAAAGCAGGAGAAGAGGCATAAAATAAGCATAACCTACAATTTCACATAAATACCTTTTTCCCATAAAATGCACATTTTCTGTGGATAAGAACAACTAAGAATGTGAATAAATGTCAGAATTAAGCACTTAAATGTCCATAGACATTTGTATGCTTTTTATCAGTTTCTTGTGTTCTGCTATGGTGGGGTGGCCTGGTACCCAAATTAAATCATTTTATTCCTGATTCTTTTTCGTATTGTGTGCTTCGGACAATATCAAACATCAGAACGTTCAAGGGGTAAGACACTAGACAGGTAGAAATGCTATTAACACAAAAATAAAAAAGAGACCCAAAAAGGTCTGATTTAAGAATTAATTGGTTGGATGAGGCAACAGAGAGGTCAAAAGGCCCTGAGAGAAACCTAGAAGTCAGAAGAAGGTGGTGAGGAGTAAAATGATACACTCGATGCACAGTCCATGCTGTTTATTAGAAACCAAAGTTTACAAACGATAGGAAGCCATTCGACCCATCGTGCTTGTTTGGTGTCCATTAATAAGTGATCCTATCCAGTCTAATTTTAAATGTTCCTAAATTTTCAGCTTCAACCACATCGCTGGGGAGTTTGTTCCAGATTGTGATGACTCTGTGTGAAGAAGTGTCTCCTGTTTTCCGTCTTGAATGCCTTGCAGCCCAATTTCCACTTGTGTCCCCAGGTGTGTGTGTCCCTGCAGATCTGGAAAAGCTCCTCTGGTTTGATGTGCTGGATGCCTTTCATGATTTTGAAGACTTGGATCAAGTCCCCACGTAGTCTCCTCTGTTCCAGGGTGAAAAGGTTCAGTTCTTCAGTCTCTCAGTAGGACATTCCCTTCAGACCTGGAATAAGTCTGGTTCCTCTCCTCTGAACTGCCTCTAGAGCAGCAATATCCTTCTTGAAATGTGGAGCCCAGAACTGTACACAGTATCCAGATGAGGTCTAACTAGTGCATTGTACAGTCTGAACATTTCTGCCCTTGTTCTCACTTTTGACAATATACCCTAGCATTCCGTTTGTCTTTTTTATTGCTTCCGCACATTGTTTGGATGGAGAAAGTAGACGTAGATGTAGACTCCCATAGTGTAATTATAGTGGATATTTTTGTTACCTGCATGTATTACCTTGCACTTGTCCACATTGAATTTCATCTGCCAGGTGTCAGCCCACAACTGAATGTTATTCAAGTCCCTTTGAATAACCTGTGCTGCCGAGATTGTATCTGCTGAGCCACCTATTTTAGTATCATCTGCAAATTTGACACGTTTGCTAACTATCCCAGAGTCCAGATCATTAATATAGATTAGAAAAAGCAAAGGCCCTAGTACTGATCCCTGTGGAACTCCACTAACAACCTCACTCCAGTTAGAAGCAACTCCTCTAATCGACACCCTGTTTCCTATATATCAACCAGTTCATAATCCATCTACTTACATTACCCTGAATGCCTACAGCTTCCAATCTGAGGATCAGTCTTTGGTGTGGAACCTTATCAAAAGTTTTTTATGTTAATCTAAGTATATCGTATCATATGCTTTCACATGATCTACAGCTGCAGTTGCATATTCAAAATATTATAATAAATTAGTAAGACATGATCAGCCTCGTCTAAACCCATGTTGACTATCTCTAAGAATATGGTTTTCATTAAGATGTTTCTCTATTTTCTGTCTAATATTTTTTTTCAACATTTTACAAGTAATGCATGTGAGACTGATTGGTCTGTGATTTCCTGGCTCAGTTTTGTCACCTTTCTAGTGGATTGGTATGACATTTGCCGTCTTCCAGTCACTTCCTGTTCTAAGTGTCATTTGGAATATTTGAGTTAGTGGCCTCTAAATAATTTCCCTAATTTCTTTAAGTACTGTTGGAAATATCCCATCTGGCCCAGGTGATTTGTTTGTTTTTAATTCTGCTGGTCCCTTTAGTACCTCCTCCTCATTTATCCCGATCTCTCTTAGGGTTTGACTGGACTGATTGTTAACCTGTGGCATGTTATCGTTTTTTTGTTTTGTAAAAACCTCTGTGAAATTCTCATTTAGAACATTTGCCACACCTTGTTCATTTTCCAAGATACTTCCATATTTGCCCTTTAACTGTTCCACTTCCTCCTTTATTGACCTCTTGCTGTTGTAGTATTGAAAAAGCTCTTTGCATTAGTTTTAGCTCCAAGAGCTTTCTTTCTATTTCCCTCTTTGCTTTCCTGATCTCTTTCTTAAGACCTCTCTGCAGTTCAACATATTCTTTGTATTCTGTTTAATCTCTATCCCTTTTGTATATATACAACATTTTCGTTTATTAAACCATTTTGGCCAATGTTTTTTGGTCCTCAATTTGCGAAGTTTTGGTACAAATTGCTCCTGAGCCTCAAGTAGTATATTCTTAAACTATAACCATCCATTTTCAACTGAATCTGTATCCAGTGTGCTCCAGTCTACCTCTTCTAAGTGCTGCCTCATACCTTCAGGGTTTGCTTTTCTAAAATTGTAGATCATTGTTTTAGACTTGGTCCTTGTTTTATGAAAGAATGCCTCAAAGCTAACCATATTGTGATCACAGTTTCCAATTGGTTCTCTAACTAGTGTCCCTCTGACTCTATTCTGGTCATTTGATAAGATCAAGTCAATGCATGCTCAATGCATTGAAATCCCCCATTATAACAGCCACATCCTTGCTACATGCAGTCCTGATTACACTGTACAATGCAACATATTTCTGAATATCTGAGTTGGGTGGTTTATAACACACTCCTACCACTAATCCTCTGGATCTTTTATTCAAAAGTTTAATCCACAAATATTCTGTTCTGTTACTGGGATCTAATTTGAGGTATGCCTCAATGTCATTTTTGACATATAATGCTACCCCACCCCCTCTTCAATTTTGCCTGTCTCTCCTAAACTGTGTGTATTCTTTCAACTTCTATTCATCCCCATCATTTTCTGTGAGCCATATCTCTGTCACTCCTACAACATCATAGTCACACACCAGCACTGTAGCTTGTAGGTCTAACATCTTGTTCCTTATACTCCTGGCATTGAGGTACAAACATTTCAGGACTTTCCTACAAGTAGTTTCCCTTGGTTTTCTTTCCTTAGTGGAACATCTCCCATTGTCAGTGCTCCCTACCCCCCTGGTCTCTAGTTTAAAAGATTCTCAATTACTCTGCACATACGCTCTCCCAATGCATTAGCCCCCCTTCTTTTTAGATGTAGACCATCCAGTTTGTACAGGTCCCATCTATCCCAGAAGAAAGACCAAGGCTCCATAAATCTAAAACCCTCTGCCCTACACCAAGATTTCAACCATGCGTTACATTTTCTGATCTCTGCCCGTCTCCCTGGCCATGCATGTGGTACTGTATAAGTACTGGTAAGTATTTCAGAGAAAAATACTGTGGAGGTTCTGCTCTTTAGTTTCTTTCCTAACTCTTTAAATTAGTCTTGCAGAACCTCTGCCCTACCTTTTCCTATCTCATTGGTTCCTGAGCACCAGGCAGGCAAGATACCATGCGGGTCTCCTTATCACTAGAACACAATGTGTGAACTACGCCTCTAAGAATCAAGTCTCCTACTATAACTGCCTCCCTCTTCTGGGGGGGAGTGGACACCATGGTGCTCTGGTGCGCAACTGCCCTCCCGTCACCCTCGGAGCCGTCACTGTCCAACTCGGTTGGAACCTGTTGGGCAATTCAAGCTCTTGGGGTGTCTCTAGGGGCTGTGCACGCCCTTTTCTGCAGTTACGACCTACTGTAACCCAGCAGTTCTCTACGCTGTCCTGCTCTAAGGTCTCAACTCTCCTAGGTTTTGGCGTGCACACCATCTCTCTCATGGGCTGATTGACTAATTCTTCTAGATCAGTAATACAGCGCAGATCGACAAGCTGAGCCTCAAGATCACGGGATCTCTAGGATTTCAACATGCCAACAACATTCACAAATGAAATCTTCTTGGATGAGTTCATCCATGAAGGCAATCATTCTGTAAGCCTGAAACTGTAGTGGCCATATGCTTCTAAATGTTACAGTTTTTTCAGTCTCTTGGTTCCTGTTCCATAGTCCAACTGTTTAACTTTTTGTCACAGAGAAACAGTGCAGCTCTTTCTCAACAGCTGCTTTAAGTAGCTTTTGTCTACCTGCCTCCAATTCACACCTAACTGGCTCCACCTTGAACAGAATTCCTGCTAGTCCTTGACTAAATCTACAACCTATTTACTTTCACCAACTCAGCAACTGAACTGAACTGACTTCAATTAAGGCAAACTACAAACAAGATTAACTTCAATTAAGGCAAAGTTAAAACAAAATGAGGAATCCTAAGACTGGGAAAACTAGAGTCTGCCCTGCTTGGCTCAGACATGATCATTTCAAGCGTAGGAAATCAGCACAGGTGGAAGTGTCACAGTCCCTATCCCACCGCAGATCTCCTCGAGATTATCCAGTCATCAAGCGATCAACTTTTTTTGTTAGTTTATGCATCACCATCACTCACAGTCCCGCCGTGAAGTGAAAAAAAACGAAACCGTCCATGGTAGCTGAGCTCTCGTCCGAAGAGATTTAAAATAACAACCGAGCGGATTATAGAGGGGATACCTTGAGCTGTAGAGGTTTCTTCATTTGCAAATCGGTAAAAGGTAACTCTTGAATCAACTACCATGATTTCCTTTTATATCAACTTTGTAGCCTTCCAGAATACAAAGTTAAAATATATGGACTGTAGATGCCTTACCGAGGATATTAGATCTCTTTAGCTTACTCTGTGCCCAGATGGAGATTTTTTTTTTTTTTTAAGCTGGACTTTGCTTTAAAATCGAGTTCGAGAAGTTCAACCAGAGCAATTTTCTGTGGTGCTGCAGCCCGGTTTTGAAACTGGGACGGGGATCCAAAAACCTCCCCAAAAAAACACTTTTTGGAGTACACTGCACAGAGCAAGAGGAGCTCAGCCAGTGTTGGCTTTCTATAAGTATACAAAGTCTGCGCCCTTGATTGAAAGCGAGTGTGCTCCCAAACCATCTGTTACCCTGCACACAGTTTCCCTGGGTTCCTGCTCTAATAAGAAACAGGGGAGCTGCCTGGGTCTGACCTGGCCGACTCTGTTTGAATGCGTTTTATAAACATGATCGCTGCTTTTTCCTCTCTTTCGGTTGCATCAGTGACACAACCCAGTGGTGGAGATAGCCCAGATTGACCTACCCCCACCCAACCACACACAACCTAAAACACCCCCCCAAACACACGCACATACACAGAGTACTCCTCCCTCCCTTCCCCGGCTCTTTTCCGCTATCAGAGACCCAGCCTGCGTCTCCACACTGCGGCTACTCTGGCACCTCCACAAGACGACATATGGTAGCATTTATGGGGAAAAGAAACAGAGACAAAGTCAAAATTCCTTGGGATTTAAGAATTATTGATGGTAAATATCCAGATCTCACCAGAAACTACGTCTACTATTCCATCTAATCCTCAGTGTTAATCCAGGCGTCCCCAGCCTGCTCCCTGGTTGACTTCCTGAAGTCGCACACTGCGTTCCTGCCCGCAGAGGCGCTATAAAGAGAGCAGATTTTACAGAACTTTACAGCCATCGGACTTCCATTAAAAGAAAGAAGAGAATTCCTACCCATATCTATAATCTATCAGAGTCCTCAGAGCTGCAGGAGTTTAACAGGGTGACAGTGGGATTTCGTTTGAAGACCCAGAGGGACTGTTTCTAGAGCACACCAGGAAGGGGCCTGTTCTGCTTCCTGGTGTGCTGTAGAAATGGTCCCTCTGGGTTTCACCACTTTCATCAACTCCCTCAAGTGACAAAAACATCACATCCAGATTTGTGTAAATATAGCTATACATTCACACCAGTACAGCTCTCTGCACAAGGCAATCTGTGCTAAATCTGTGCTAAATGTCATGCACTATCGGGAATAATGCTCCAGACACCACCCAGGTCTGCAGTGCAAAGGCCACTGGGACTGTAATCAATTGCCCAGCACTACCACAGCCTGTGGATTCAGACAGCAGGGGTTTCCCAAGCGCAGAAATACATCCTGTGGCTTCCTGGGTGGCTGCGGGCCGTCACTGTTTTCAGTGGGATACGTGACAGCGCTCTCTCTGTCTCTCTCTGGTGCCCGAGCTCGGCGGTGTGCTCTGCGGGATTGCAGCGCGAGACAAACCCAGAGGGCCCTTTTAGAGGATGTGCGAGTGCGTGTGCATGTGTCACACATATCAGGAGGGGCTGCAGCAGTGAGTCAAGATGATTATAACAAATCTGCATTTCCAAATTGGGAGGGTGGGAAACAACAAGGATTGACTAACACAAGCGAATCACCTCCACTTTTAATGCCTGGCAGGAGCCAGGGGAAGTGTCTCGTAACAGTCCATCTGTGAGGATGACACAGCTGATTTTTTTTGGGGGGTGGTCACTGTGTTCCAAGGAATGTGCAGAACTAATAGTTTTGAGGATGAAAGGAATACAAAACAAAAAAAAGTGTGTGTGGAGGCGGGGAGGGTTAAATAAGCAGATATCTGGTAAAGAAATTGGGCGGCTGTGATTTTGTACGCATGCAGGCCTGAATGTCAGCAGGTGGACTGCTGCAGTGGAGTAGTAGAGGGTCTGCTTACAGGGATATGGGTGCAAACAGAAAAGGATATTAGTTCCCCAAATACAGCACTGTCCCACCAAAAAAAAAAAAAAAACAAAGGCCCAAAATAATGCCTGTTTTTCCACAGGGCCCCAGTGCAGGCCGATTGTTGAAAGCAAAACAGTGCTGTTATTCAGCAGCAGTTGTTCAGTTGGTTCTTTGGCTCGGTGTGTAATGCGAGCTGGCCCGATATCGGATCCTGGGGGCGCTTTCCTTTCCTTGAAAAAAATGGGGGGGGGGGGGGGAGGGGAAATCAGGCTGGAGAGGGTTTGGTCACGGTCCCGTGTGGGAATATTTAATAACAAACATTAAAAATACCACAGAAATCCTTAACCACATTCCCACGGTCTGACTCTCGCCGGCTCTGACAGCGGGGTTATAAATACCAGCGCCTGGCCAGTGTCCAGACCGGGCTGCGGGACCCGCTACAGAGCGCTGGGAGGCAGAGCAACAGGCCGACCAAAAAAGACCGACACACAGACACAAGGGCCTCCACAAATGCAGCCAGCACGCACTGCCCTGACATTTCCACTCGCCCTGCAACACTCACTGCTAAACTATGCTCCCCCATTCCTCAACTGTGACAGAAATTACAGCAAAACCTCCCTTTTATTACTTGTTTTTTTTCTTTTTCCCCTTCTGAGAGACGATTTGGCTGGAAGACAATAGAGAAGTGATAATTGCAAAAACCTGAGGAATGGAAATGTGAAAATACAAAAAAGCAACTTTTCCCTGCTGGAGAAAGTCATTTACAAGGATTCTCTGTATATAAATTTCCAATACATGTTCTGCATGGTCTGCCACATAAATCAAATTGGTGTGAACACCACACCTTTCGTTACTGAAATTGCCGATTGGGGTATCCATTACAGGGCTACGGCAAAATGTAAAACATCACACTTAGCTATTACATACTCCAATCCAGAACTTTATGTATTATAGTCCAATCCATCACTTGAGAAGAAAAAAACACATCCCACTTCAATCCAATCAACTAGTTTGTGTTATTCCTCAACCCACTGACCTATTTATAATGCACTATCCGGTTTCACAACGTTCATTTCACTCCAGACCTTGTTTACATTATACTCCACTTCCTTAAACAGCTCACAATCCACTTCCACTCCATCACTTCTCAGCCGGGCTCGTCACGCAGTTTTTCGACAAGGTTCAATTTCATAACATGACCTGTGGGCACGGATACATGCAGGGAATTGTAACTGTGGAGTCACGATAGCACAGTGACAAAAGCACAACATCGATCTAACCAATACTGTACTTCCACTGTGTCAGTAATGGTTCCACTCTCAGTCCCGTACAGACGGTAAATGGCATGCATTTGGGTTTATGGAAAGCCATTTGGCGAGTTGTACTTCTAAAGTTGATTATGGTGAATTCTGATTCTCTATCCTATTACCAGGCAGGGAGGGCTTGGCTGTGGCCTCTATCTCATCCTTCAGCTTTCAGGAAAGGGAAAAACACTAAAATAAAAACAAACAAACACTCGGACCCCAAAAATGAAAGAATTAGTATGAAATGAGGAGAGAGATTTCCAAGCACAGCTTCTGCCCTCGGGGGAATCGATCTTGCAGAACAAGTTGCGAATCGGCAGAATAACAAAATCGCTTTCCTCGCAGGAAATATTTTCAGTCTAACTCTTGCCTTTTCTATTATTTTCTCAAGGAGACCTCCCCCCTTTTTGAATGGAAAGTTGAAGGGGGGGAAAAAACGGGGGAAGTTAAGTTATTTTTCTTTCCTTTTTTGAAACAATGTGCCGCTGGAGCCATTAGATTGCTGGGCAATCTTGGAGAAAGCTCAGCCATGTCTCGACCGAGGACTTCCTGTAGCTACAGCTGAAGGATTTCTCCACCAAGATATTGTGAGCTAGAGCGTCTCTGCGTCACTAGAAATGCACGTGCTGGGCCCTGCGTGAGGAACGTTTGCTTGGAGTCTAGTTTGTGTGTATTTTTCATGTCTTGGCGGTTAGTGTAGCATCTATTTCCCAATGAGGAACCTTAGCTGACGTGTCAAAGTTTGTGGGTGGTGATTGTACTCGGTTTGTTTGGCCACGACTCTTTAGCTTAACTGGAATTCTGCTAATTTGTTCGTTAGATTATTTATTATCTTGTTTTCTACAAACTCCTCACAGCACAGAGATCAATTTTCAGAAATGAAAAATTGGGCCCCGTTATTCTCCCGAGGGGGGAAATCATAAGCTCTCTAAACAGAAAGCCCCTTAAGAGGTCAGTAAACGGTTAACAAATATATAGAGGGGTTTATCTTGCTTAAACTCAACAGAACACAAAATACAAAAACAAACATGCATGGTTTCCTGATTGACTTAAAAGTTGAACTTGTTTTAAAAAGAGAGAAAATTACTCTTGTTTCATGTTTGTTTTCCATTTTGCTACAGACTAAACTATGAATCAAGTTCAAGTCATAATAATGGGGGGTTTTTGAGTGTTTTTTTTTTTTTTTTATTTTATTTCGCATGTGTTGACTAAAATAACAACCAAAATAGCATCACTCGGGACTCAAAGAGCCACAACCGTTAAAGAGTATTAAGTGCTTCCCTGGTTAACTAATAAAACCTCTCAGTGATTAAGCCATCGCTGGCATCATTTCCTTGACTTACTGAAAATAATGCGATCCCTTCATGTTTCAGTTGTGCGTCAGTCTGTTACCACAACTTCTAACCTTTCCACTTTGCAAGCAGGGAATGCTCCAAAGCCCCTGAACTGTAACCCTTCGATTTCCGACTGCTCCGCCACACTTCATATCTCAGAGCAAGAACCACCCTGAGCCCCACTACTGATCCCTTGCACCAAGCCTAAAACTTCCCATGGGCCTTTGGGGCAAACTCACTCTGTAACATGTCCACTTCAGTCATTATATATATATATATATATATATATATATATATATATATATATATATATATATATATATATATATATATATATATATATATAATATATACACTCACCTAAAGGATTATTAGGAATACCATACTAATACTGTGTTTGACCCCCTTTTGCCTTCAGAACTGCCTTAATTCTACGTGGCATTGATTCAACAAGGTGCTGAAAGCATTCTTTAGAAATGTTGGCCCATATTGATAGGATAGCATCTTGCAGTTGATGGAGATTTGTGGGATGCACATCCAGGGCACGAAGCTCCCGTTCCACCACATCCCAAAGATGCTCTAATGGGTTGAGTTCTGGTGACTGTGGGGGCCAGTTTAGTACAGTGAACTCATTGTCATGTTCAAGAAACCAATTTGAAATGATTTGACCTTTGCGACATGGTGCATTATCCTGCTGGAAGTAGCCATCAGAGGATGGGTACATGGTGGTCATAAAGGGATGGACATGGTCAGAAACAATGCTCAGGTAGGCCGTGGCATTTAAACGATGCCCAACTGGCACTAAGGGGCCTAAAGTGTGCCAAGAAAACATCCCCCACACCATTACCATTACCATTGCTTTGCTGCATACCTCGGTTGTAACGAGTGCTTATTTCAGTCAAAGTTGCTCTTCTATCAGCTTGAATCAGTCGGCCCATTCTCCTCTGACCTCTAGCATCAACAAGGCATTTTCGCCCACAGGACTGCCGCATACTGGATGTTTTTCCCTTTTCACACCATTCTTTGTAAACCCTAGAAATGGTTGTGCGTGAAAATCCCAGTAACTGAACAGATTGTGAAACACTCAGACCAGCCCGTCTGGCACCAACAACCATGCCACGCTCAAAATTGCTTAAATCACCTTTCTTTCCCATTCAGACATTCAGTTTGGAGTTCAGGAGATTGTCTTGACCAGGACCACACCCCTAAATGCATTGAAGCAACTGCCATGTGATTGGTTGGTTAGATAATTGCATTAATGAGAAATTGAACAGGTGTTCCTAATAATCCTTTAGGTGAGTGTATATATAGCGCTATGTATAAGAGTTATAAAATTGCTGGCGCTACAACGGTGTTAACAATTCACTTAAAATGCCTTGTCCTGGGAAGTAATTAATGAATGAATAGATATATTCTGGTCTACATATTCTGAATAAATAAATAAATCACAAACAGATCAATGTTTCGATCGATTCATCAGGATTCATCAGGAGTTGACACGCAATAACGTTTAAATACAAGCCAATAACACTAGTACTCCTAAACCAATTAAAACTTAAATTAACTCCAAGGCAAGTCCTAAACTGATTAAATCTACAACATTCAAAATGAGCAAAACATTTTCTCTCTCTCTCTCCTGTTGGAGGCTGCCAAGCTTTGCAAAACAGCGTGGGGATCAAGGGCGAGGCATGCCAGCTTTTTCATGGGTCCAGAGAGCGGCCACACTGATGGATGGCCGAGCTGTGAAAGAAGGAGGGTGGAGAGGCGGGAAACTGATAAGGCCTCTCTCGGTCATGACACAATACGCACGCGTGATAACCTTGATAAGGGGGGTTACAAGTACCGAGTATCAAAGGAGAGGGGCTGCACACTACTACATCACTACTTGTCTGAGAATGTAGAAAAAGGACTTGGGCTGCTTTATGCTGCAATCATTCAAGAATAAGGCTTTGAACTACTGTATGGCTCTGTGGCGAATTAGCGATCCTTCACGGGCTGTATTAATATCTTTCCAAATGTTTAAGGAGTGGCTTAGTTCTTCTATTTAAAAAAAAATATCTCCTCCACCTCCCACTCCTCTCTCTGTGTCACGTCTTTCTCTCCCTTGGTACAGAATAGGCAAATATATTTAAAATAAAATCATCAAGTTAAGCCACATGGGACCAAATAATGATGTTTGGATGATTTTCATCAAAGACGCTACACATTTTCTCCATCCTCCTTCCGTGAGAACCTCCGGCTTCAGTCTAAAAGCAAAATTGAATTTGTTAGGAGTGCACATGAGGAGACATGGGGAGGGCACCAGCTTAGGAAAAGACACTGGACTATTTGAAGGGAGTTCAAATGACATTAGACTTTCATAAGAGCTGGGATCATGCCTGTGACGCATGTTGGGTGTGTATGATGCCCGACACACAGCACGCCCGCCGTCTGTCAGAATTTCAGAAAGGTCTCGTTGCACAGACGATGCTCAGTTTGGGCAGAGCGTTCAGCTGGTGCCATCTATTGCCCACGCTCCCAAGTTTGAATTGAATCACACGTAACAAAACTTGCTTACTACTACTGAATTGAGCATGTGGATTAGTGCAGTTGTTTTATAGGAGCACAATAAACGGAGAAACACCTCCCTGAAACGACAGGACAGTTGAGTGTGGTTTTCTCAGCAGTGTGGCTGCTGGACACTAGCTTCACCTATAGGCTGAAATACATCATTGCAGCTCTCGAGAAAGTAAACGCCAGCCTCCCAGGGCAACTGTCAAAGTGCCTTTTTTTGTTTTGTTTGTTTGTTTGTTTTGTTTTGCTCTGCTGTAAAATTTGTGCCATTTTTTCCTCTCTCTAAATATCTCACTTCCTCTATTTAAAATTGCAGAGCATTCTTAGGTGGAAAAAAGAAAAGGATTTCCCTCACTCTAACTTTCATTGTGTTAACAGATTTCAGCTTTTACAATTACCTTCGGAAATACAGACCAATAATTGCAGAGCTGACATTTTTACAAAGTCACCCTGTCAGACCCCCTTTTTAATCCAATAGCTTCAGTAAAGGCCACTGCATCTCAGAGATGAAAATAGGGAGGTTCTTTTTGGCTACCTTCGTGCTGCAGTCTTTTACATGTAATTGCTGTAATTACATTTTCAGGACCTTTTCAACCTCCAGATCTATCTTTGTACCAGTTGGTAGACATAGTTCTCTCTCCCCTGGTGGTGTGCATGTAGCCAAACCATTTTATGTCTGGGACATGTAAGCACTTCTGTTTCTAGGTTTTTAGCGTCTTTCAGCCTGTATATGAGCGCCTAAATCCTTCAAATATGATGTTCTTAACCTTTTTGGATTCTACCAGGACCTTGCTTAGCGAAAGGTCATCACATTTTGGCAGTGGCATGACTTTCTGCGACCAACCAGTTAGTCCAGTCCGGTCTAGTTGTTGGGGAACAAGTATAAAACACCCGCAAATGTTGCCGTGACTTAACGGAGGCTTGTGAAATCAACTGCACAGTGTGGAGAAAATGGGAGGGGGGGTGATTGTGCGGTTTAGCCAAGACAGTTGAATGAACACAGATAGGAATGAAAAGCCACATTACAGTACTGTGCTATCTCAGAGCTGCATACAGTTGATGGAAAGAAAAAAGAAAAAGCAAGAAAGATAGAAAGAAAGAAGTGGGTGAGAACTCGGATTCTCAAATCTTGGAAAATACTGAAGATTTCCTCTAGACTGATTTTGTCGAGATCCCAAAGCGGTACTGGGAGCACAGTGCCTGTGCGGTGGAGACGCATGGTCTCCAAGCTGGCATTATTGGAAGGCTTTAAACCCCTTGCCCGTGCAGAAAAAGTGTAGCGGTGCCAACCCAATACTGCCACATCGCCAACCTCTGCCATTATGGTATGTTTCCCTAACACAAAAGCAGACACACAGCAGCACTCTGCGGTATTGAAACGACACACAAACACTGTGCCACTCAGCTGGACCATGCGTATGCCTTCAAATCCCCTACATTTCACTTGGAAACAATATAGTCTGGAAGATCTCTGTTTCGTAACCCAGGTGAGGTAACCTGTCACGAAATATATAATCATAATACACATTTGTGGGTGTAGTTTCTGTGCCGAATAAGTAAAATAAAATAAAAATCCAGATTCCTACTCCTTAACCTCATGAAATCCACACACAGAGTAGTATATTCCCGACATGTGGATTTCTTTGGGCCGGTGCTGCTGTTCAGTGTGCGATATGCGTGCACCTCTTTCTATAAATAATCAGAGCCCTGAGCCCCTCTCTCTTCTGTCTATCAGAGCTCCTGTACTCCTCTTAAAGACTTTTTAATCAGACGTTGGTGCTCGTTCTTAATATGAAGACTGACAACCTTCTCAAAAAGTGGCGTGTCCTAAACTGACCCCGATAAACAGGCGTGCATGCTTCACGATTCTCTCGTTATAAAGGCATTTCTGTTAATCTGTGTTTTAATTGTTTTTATTATTAAACATGCTCTGCAAGGAAGCAGGAGATCAAATATATTAATTTTCAGAGTCTAAACTGTCAAGACCCCTTCACTAGGTGATTATAATACAATAAAACACCTACAGTCATGTTCCTTTTTTTATTCGGCTCTGTCAAACTGGATTTGAGACTTGTGAACGATAAGCACATGAAAAAAAGGAATCTGTTTGGTAGGTTTCTCAACAAGGGGCTAGTGTAACATGACCCTCGAGTTCAAGGAAATGGGTCAAAAACAAATAAACAAAAATAAAGAATCCAGAAACTTCTGATTAATTCAATGAAAAGAAAAGAAATAACATCTTTCTGGCCCGTCCACAATAATTGTCTGTAAATGTTAAGTAATGGAGTAAGAATGTTGTTGAAACTTGAAGCACAGACGACATCTGCAGCGTTTGGGATCACAATTTCCAAGATGCTTCGCCAGTAAAATGTTAGATCAAAGTTTCCTAAAGAGCATTAAAATAAATAAATAACTGGGGGGGGGGGTAATACTGCATTAATAAGATGATGACATCACACAGCCAAAAGTAAACAGAAAATACGCGCGCTTGAGTTTGATGTTTTTTGACATTGAGAAACTGATGTCATCTGCAGGCGAAGGAGATGTAGCCGTGCCCAACATACCTAACTGTGTGCACAAAAGCAATCGCAATCAGGAATGGAAAGCTAAGAAGCTGGCAATAAAGACCTCTAGATTTTAAAGAGCAAAACAAAATCCATGCACACTTTTAATCCAAATATTTATCTTCACATCAGTAGAATAGGCCCTTCTACATTTTTTTTAAACCGCAGACCTGGATTCAAGTACAGTTGTCTAATTTGTAATTCATATAATTGACACATTACATAGAGGTCAGTTATAATCCAATTACAACACACACTAGATTTGCTTACTGTCAATTACAGTATCACAAAACCCATTAATATAGCTTTGTTTGTTACCTTGCTTGGCATTGTAATTCTGACACCTAATTGTAATTGAACAAAAATCAAACCACAACCGCCACCAAAACTGTGGTTATTTAAATTTGTAGAATAATTGACACAGAGTCTCGTACACCTTGTAAGTTGTCTTGGATGAAAGTGTGCGCCAAATAAATGAAAAGTAATAGAAAACGGGGTGAAGAAATTGCCCTGTTCGGTCACCTTTAGTTGGCTATGCCACAGCATGATATTTTGAAACCATTTCCCTGCCCTCGTCCTGTATCTGTGCAATAATCCTTTGTCATCTCAGTCAGGGTAACGGACAAGCGCATCCATCTGTGCTCACGGGCTTATCTGAACGAGCAGCGTGGCCCTTCATGTGATTGCTGACAATTAACTGTCGTCTCTGGCTAACTGAATGGATCCACTGATAAGTTTGCAGTGGCTCTTCGTTCTTGAAAGAAAAAAAAAGGAAAAGAAAAAAACAAAATATATGCAAAAAAAAAAGGCAAATTTGGTTCATTTTGTACAGTCTGATTCATGAAAGTCAACCCCCATGTTGCTTCAGGAGGAGAGGTACAGAGGGCCACACTGCATCGTACAAATCCACACAAAATTAAGTAAATGCTCCCCTATCTTAACAAGAGTGCCATAAGAAAATAGAAGTGTCTGAATTCAGATGCGCCTGTGATAGTGGTTAATGTATTCAGTAGATGTCACTTATTAGCGCCAATCCTGAGAGAGATTACTTTCAGTTATTAACAAACATTGTTACAAGAACCAAATCCTCTCGGATACATGGGTAGTTTTTCGCTCATTAAAAAAGTTTGGATCATGCCAACTTCGTCATGGCTTCCAAGTGGTTATTAATCACCCTGGAACAGAGGAGACTTACGTGGGGACTTGATTCAAGTCTTCAAAATCATGAAAGGCATCGACCGCTTTAAACCAGAGGAGCTTTTCCAGATCAGCAGGGACACACGCACCCGGGGACACAAATGGAAATTGGGCTTCAAGGCATTCGATACAGAAAACAGGAGACACTTCTTCACACAGAGAGGCGTCACAATCTGAACAAACTCCCCAGTGATGTGGTTGAAGCTGAAAATTTAGGAACATTTAAAATTAGACTGGATAGGATCCTTGGATCACTTAGTTATTAATGGACACCAAACGAGCACGATGGGTCGAACGGCCTCCTCTCGTTTGTGAACTTTGGTTTCTAATAAACAGCATGGTGCATCGAGCTTCGTGCAGGAGTGTCTGTCAGCTCTGCACATTGCTCAAGGCCTTAACCAAGCTAACACTACTGTTTCTTGGTATTTTATCAGAGTTTATCGCATCTCCATTTCAACTAGGCTGGTTTTAATGAGGTGCGGGTCATAAATTCCACACGATATAAATTGGCGAAAATATGATTAAAAATGGAGTGAAACTGGCTTAAGGCGAATTAAAATTGCCAGTGGTGTAGGTGACAACATAGCACAGTGTGACCTACATTCAAAAGCATCCACGTCATGGCATGGATGGAGTATCACATGAGATAATCTGCAGGGACTGGGAGACAGATGTTTCACGCACATTGAAGCTATAGATGTCGTAGTACAATATGACCATTATCCAACCAACCCTCCTGCATTACTGAAGGGCACACATTACACACTGACTTTGCCATTTTTCCCCCAAATATACAAGGCTCAAAAGTTGGTGTCAGCACAACAGAATCAAGTGCCAATCCAGGAATCTGTGTGCTGGTCTCGCAAATGACCACGTTTACAGAAGAAAGGGTTGCAAAAGGAAAGAAACCAAGTTTGCTCACCTCAGTTGTGTGGAATATCTCAATACAGTCTTGGGGTGTCCATTGGTGTCCAGTGCTGCAGGACAAGAGGATCAGGGCTGTTTCAGCTCAACTGGACACGCCTAGAAAGAGCAGCGCAGGCAACCATAGTGGTCCACATGGATGATGCTATATCTTTGCTCCTGTTACTACGATTATTAATTATTATTACTACACATTTATTTTCATAATCTATCAAAAGCATGCATATACAGAAAACAAAAGCATCTCAGTGTAAGCTGTTCAGTAAAAAGAGAACTAATAGGATGCTATCAACATTTGTACTACATATTAGCCAAAAGATAAATACTATGTTTGCGGTTTTGGTTTTGCTGGATTTGAAAAATGACACTGAAGAGAGGATTTAGGCCTCTTTATCACTTGATGTTGAAACAAGTTAGCTGGCGTCGTTCGAAGCGTTACATTGTGAAAGATTGCGTTAAGGAAACTATAAAAGTTGTTTTTTTGTTGTCGTTTTTTTGTTCGCGGCAGGAAAATTGCCTCCAGTCAATATGTTGAGTGTGTAAATATGCACCGTTATCTGCTCCGGTGCAGCTCCCGTCGCCGTGTCGGGCGCAGATTCGGTGCTCGCGTTCTTGTTGCGCAGATTTCCGCAGTTCTGCGCAGATTTGCGGGATCCCTCTGATCCCATTGGCGGAGCGGCGCAACACGAACGTGGCCTCTGTGACGCGAGTTACATTTCCACACTTTTCTTACCCAAAATAGCGAAAGCAGCCAGTTCGCTGGGAGAGCATGCGTAGATATATGATCGAAATTAATCCAGAAACCAAAAGAAGAATTGATGAATGAGCCTTTTCTAAGCATCGTCGAAAGACATAGATGTCATTGTCCATTGAACCCAGTGTTAACAGATTGGGGGATCTGTAAGTGGACAGGGGGAACTTTGGGGGTAATTATTTAACCTGGGGGGGGGGATGTGCACAGTGGATTGGCAACTCTTTCACCGTTGACTTACAATGGTCTCTGGGAAGCTGAACATAAGTCTTATTGATATTGATATTCATTATTTCATTTGTTTGCAATGCATATGTAGGACACAGTCAGTAGTCATAGTTATTCAGTTACTACCGTTAACAAAGTGCGACAAATCTTGCAAAATCTCCAGTGTTAAAAAATACAACAACAAAGAAACTAATCTGCAACTATCATTTTCTCATGAAATGTGTTACGCAGCGATTTCAGCAAGTATTCACACCACTATTGATTAAAGCGCATGTTAATATCCTCTTTTTAGAAAGGAACAAAAGCAGAAGCAATGCATACTATCAGTAGTAGACATAAAAGGTTGTGTTTGCCACCCATACAGTTTTTTTTTGTTAATTACAAGGAAAGCAATATATATATATTACTTGGACAACCTGTCGGAGTCAAACTGCAGGTTTCCCTCATTTGTGAAGGTGATAATGTTAGGAAATGACCAAGGCACAAGTCAATGTGTTCAACTTTATTAAAGAACTGTTATAAACATATATTTTGGGAATTATTCCGTGGTTCCCGTCAGTTTTTCCAAATAGGCCAAAGGCTGTTTATCTGGGATGTAGCCAAAGCGATGCCAGTGGTTAGAAAGCCGCGGTAATTATGTGCTTGTTTACAGATCTGGACATGCTAATATGGCACTGGATGCTAGAAATGTTGTGGGGAAACCATATCAAGTCTTTAAATAGTCTTATGTACTCCCTACATATCCTGTTATTCTCTCTCCTTTTAGATTTTTGGGACCTTCTCCTGATCAGACCTGTTCACTAATACCAGCTCTTAAACAGGAGAAGTACAGGAGTGTTACAATCACTGAATGACTCAGAAGTGTTTTTCTAATCTTTGCACAATGCTAAACTGCATCTGCTGCTAACTTCTTGACTACCTGCTTTGAGGCTTAATTTTCTGCCAGCTATTTTACTGGAATAATTTGTAAGCATCCATTTCCAAGCAGAAATGCAAAAGAGAGCAACAGTAAACGCCCAGTGGGGAATGAAACGCAAGCAATCAATTAGAACAATGCATAATACACCAAATCAAATACTTTAAATACTTTTTTTTTTTATTTAGCATTTTGACTACATCATTTCATGTTTTAATTATATCAGCCAAGCGGGAAAATGAGCTCATATCCGTCTTATTTTTTCAATGTAATTGAATCTAGGATATAACAGAGAAACACATGTGAATGAAACACTTTATGGCCATATACTCAACTATATTGTTGTCCCAATTGTCTTTCCAGAATTGACAGCATGGTCTTGCAACAGACATGACAAGAATCTGCTTCACATCAGCTCAGACAAACCCTTAATGGACTGGACAGACCAAAATTGAGCCTCACCCTTCCCACTGCCCTCCACTCACTCACCCAGTGCTGTCGTTTCCACTCACCAAAATCAGCCGGTAGTAAATCAGGAGCAGGGATCTGACACGGCTGGAGTATGGCAGAGAATCTTGAACATGCTGGTAAAGCCTGGCACCATGTGGAACAAAACTGCAACTACACCCCCGTGAACCAAGCCGTGACCCACACCGAATGAGCGGCACTATAGAAAACTGTGAAACACACTTTTTACAGGAATGTAATTTAAAAAAAAAAAAAAAAAAAGTTAATTCCAAATAATTTTCCACCAACAGACGTTTACAGTGATCGACACAGTACGTACAAGTTTTTATTTGAATTTGTCAATTTTGTTTTACTACTTACAGTACACAGAATCAAATGTACAAGGCAACAAAGACAAACAGGACAACACTGAGCATTGCAATAATACTATCAATTATAATCGGAATACCAATAACAGTAATAAGAACATAATTGTAACTGTCGAATATGGACATGCGGGATAGCGAGTTGGGTCGGCAGCACAAGCTTGGCAAGAGTATCACAAGCACTGCGTTTCATGAGAGATGTGTAGAATCTATCCTTCTATGTAAAACAGATCAAGAAAGAAAATGACATGAAAGGAAAGGGTTAACTGTCCCGAATGGCACAAAACTGAGGCCTAGCCTGGCCTCTCGCACTACAGGGTTACTAACCAGAGTTTCTGTAAGACTCACTGAGATGGAGTCAGGTTACATGAGGTACGTCTTCAATGCAAGTTGTGTTGTTGTTGTTTGTGTCATTCTGCGAAGTAACAGAGATGCAAAAGAATACAAGTCACTTCCTTTTAAGGCAATATAGTTGATTTTAATCATATTAAGGTCTATACTGATTTTGTCCCCCCACATACACTTTTTTTTTTTAATTATATAAGCCTTTTTTAATCTTGCAAAAGAGAAAAGGAAAACCAAAGGAGAAACAAACTGCTTAAAACCATTTTGACTTTAAACAGTACACTGAGGACTAATTAAGGCACTATCCCCAACAACAACAAACTGATTCTTGCCATCTTTCCACTTGGATATACTACGCAAGCTCTTCCTTGTTGAAACTGGGCCCAGCCCTCTTAAAACCTTATGCGCGTGACAACACTGAGCACAAAATGGAGCAGCCAATAACACACCAGAACACCTGTCCTGGTGTGTCACACAAGCCTTGATGCACATCGACACGCAGAAGGCTGATATTTATACCTGTGTTGCGGGGAAAAGAGCAGAGTGGCCGAAACGCTCAGTTGCATTATGTTCAGGGGGGCCTTTATGACATTCAGGTCCCTGTAGTAACTGCAGACAGAACAGCACACAGAGGCACTAGGGAGAGAAAATCAACTCCTCCAATAAGACTCCCAAACAAAAGTCTCAAAACATTGACCTTCGATGCCCAACGCACCTGACCCTTGTTGTTTTCCCCCACCCATAGGCACACAACCAGTACTTTACTTGGCCGCTCCCTGTCTTGGGCCGATATGTAGAGGTAACAGAGGCTGTAGTGTAGCTCTGGGCAGAGGAAGGAGGTGATGGGCCGTTTACAGCCCTCCGTCTCCGCAGGCGGACATGTGGACAGCAGACAGAGGACGTGCTCTGTCCCACAGTGTGCAGTCCGTCATCCTGGTTGGGCGGTCAGTGTCAGCTTTCTGGGCTGAGGGACACCAACCACAGCAGCAAGTCCCCTGGGTAGTGTTTTTCTTTTAAACAGACTCAAAACAGGAACGTGTTTGGGTCCACGTACTTTCTCTTCAAACCTAATCCATTGAATTGTAACTGGCTGACAGTCTTATAAAATAATGAGAGAAAAAATACAAATAAAAACACCAAGCAGACAAACCAACTGAAAAGAAACCGTGCTCTTACCCATGTATTCGTTTAGAAGCGGACGGCATTCATACACTTGTTAAAGTCAGTCAGTCGATCCTCTGGTTCTCAGTCAAATCTGACAGTGGTTTTTCACAATGTCTGATCTTTCACAGGCAGTGCATCACACCAAGAGCAGCTCGGCCATGGCCTGCCAAGAGCTCTGACCCTCCCTGTCCAAACTGTGCTGCTGCCCCCTTCCCAGACTCCAGGTATGTTGTGACACACCAACCAGGGAAAGAAAAAACAAGAACAAAAAAAACAGACTAAAAATAGTTCCCTAAAATCAGACTGACTGTTAACAGCTGGGATAAAACACTGGTCCTCCCACGGGGGTCTGACAATATAGCAGACAGACTTGCAAGTGCTCCCTTAATAAGAGCAAGCAGCTGGGAGCAATGGAGAAAGTCTTCTGCTGTTCTGCTTTGAGTCTAGAACTTTATTCGGATTTAATTAGTTGTTGTTGCTGTTAATAGTCTAAACAACATCTAAGCACAGCTTGGGCACCTCCTTGTGACAAAAAATGTACATGCGTTTACAATTAAAAAATAAATGTGAAGACTGTAACTGTTTTATCTCATTGACTCCTTGATTACTTTTCTGCACATGTATGAATACACTGAGAGCTAGGCCTGATTGAGCTCCGGTTCCAGAGGCAAGAAATGACAATTTTTAGAAAATTACACTGTCAGCATTCAAGAGGGTACAGGGATGTCTATTGTAGTTCAAAGCTGCACTCAAAACAATTAGGTAAGTTGTAAGTAAAATAAGTCGAAAACGGGGCAGACTAAACTAGGTTTGAGGGAATTATCCAATATCTAGGTCAGAAACAAAAACTGTGCAAACGGTAGGGAGCATCAGAGGTAGTTTGCTTTGGTTCAAGAGCTGTGCGCCATTTTGAACAGACAGGAAGATATTAAAGTTGACGTGGCACGTGCTCTGTTTGGACCGGGCTCAAGCTGTGATGGCCACGCCTTCCTTACTTTCATGAGATCTGTACCATGTGAGGAAAGCACTACTCACACCAGCCATATACTGCTTTATTGTCAGTAACTTAAACAAACACAGGAGCATCTATTATCCATCCTCCTACAACAATGGTTTTGTGGTTTATATATATTATATATATATTAATTCAAGCTTGGCACTTAAATAGAGGGGATCCCTTTGGCACTTGTAAGAAAGAGCAGATCTCAAACATAAAAACTTCACCATGAAACCAAAGAATCTGTACGTGTCATACTCACTACATCCAATACGAGTGTAATCTACACAGCATGCCTTGCTCATTTGGTACAGTACACTGTCACATACCAAAACATTTCCTGAGCAGAATTGTCCTCTTTCTGTCAGTCAGTCTGTCAGTCTTTTCTAGAACCATAATTAATTACAGATTACAGACCCACATTTACACACTGCAGGTTGTGGCAATTAGCGATGAACAGCAGGGAGCCACATTAGCATAAAATTTATAACACACACACAAACATACACATATATATATTTCTTTATCTTGGGGAGGCCTTCATCCTGCTGTAGCAACCTGAAGATCATGTGTGTGTGTGTACATTGATTATTTTTTTTATAATTCATTTTTACATTTGTTCTTTCATCTGATGTCACTACAAGGGAGCACACCAGAAAGGCATGAGGAAATGGGCGTCTCCAGGAAGCATCGAGAAAGAATAAATCTCATCGAGCCCCAGGTGACACTGCATGAAGCGTTGGTCACCTGCACAACCCGCCACACAAGCAGACCGAGAGAGATTGGAGTGAAGGCTGTACAAACTGAAAGCACGTTTAGCTACTAAGCAGCCAGTCAGACCCCACTGAAAACTGCAGCTGATATCATCTCTCTCTCATTCTGTCCTATTTAAATATCAGCATAATATGAACATTAAAATCCATCTTAAAAACCCTCCCCTTCCACTTCACCATTTAAATCAACAGACCCCCCCGCCCATACAAAAAAATAACAAAAGCCATATGTGTTATCTAAAGGAGGAAAAAAAATCATAATATTTGCATATATATCAGAGTTTTAAATTATCCTTGCATTACGTATTTAGTTTATATTTATATATATATGTATATATATATTATATATACACAGAACACATTGCATTTACACAAAAGACCACCAGAGGGTAGCACAATAAAGAGAACAACCAGGAGAAACGGACCTTTTTTTTTTCTTTTTTTTTTTTTTTTCCCATTTACTGTATAGCAGAGGTCCAGGATCGAGACGACATTCACTTTGGCTGTGATGCCGGCGGGAGGACAGGCAGGCCACCATTGGGGCACGACAATCCACAGATTCAAGAGTTTCTGCAGAATACAATACATCCACTTCCCGTTTGAACTGAGCTGAAGGATTCTTTAATGCGATTCAGCCCCTTTTCCCCAAAAGAAAAAAAAAAATGAAGTAAAGAGTCCATCCGATGTACAAATCCACCCTCCTGCTCATTGTGTTCTTGGCGGGCAGCATGCACCAATAAAAGGCGGCCGTCCATATCCTGATAGCTGCATCTTAAAAGTCACCGGTCAGCGCTGGCGCAGAGCTGCTAAAGCTGAAGGTCACTGAGAAAGTGCGTCTGTGTGGGGGGAGAGTGGAATTGCTCTTCCAAGTGTGTTCTCCAATCTTAAAAACAAAACCTACAGAAACATCCTTTCTGCAGCCTGGACCACGAAGAAGTGGTTATCTTAAAATCCTTATATACAGACATTAAAAACACAAACGGAAAACAGAAGGCAGCTCGTAACGCAGGCGTGTTTTAAGTAAGCTATGGGTGTGTGTGTACAGCAGGCCGATGGAGAGGATACATTGCATTCACCAGGCAAACAGCGTCTGGGGACATTACTAGGAGAAATCCATCTTCTAACCAGGTCTATACACCTTAGGTCCTTGCTTAACAAAAATAACAAAATATATTCCCAATTCACAGAAACTGCCACCCAGAACAGGGGCACAAGTTACGTGTAACCTGTCACGCCCCAGAACGCGAGGCACACACACCCACCTACCCACACACCAATAAATGCACTTATTTGCAGGACAGAATAATACATACCAGCTAAATTATCCTTTCATGATCAGAGAAACTAGTCTTAAAAATAGATATAAACATATAGAATTTGCTCTGCTTCTCTCCCTCTCGCTGGGATCCCTACCCGGCCGCACCCTCCCGCCGCACACCTAGGACACCTCGTTGCCGAACACCTCCATCACCAGTGGGGTGAGCTGGGTGGTGTGCTCGGGCTTGAAGGACAGGCAGCGGTACTGCTTGGAATGCTCCTCGTTCAGGCTGCGCAGGTCAGCCAGCTTCTGGATCATCTTGGGGTAGAGCAGCCGCCCACGCCGGTTCACGGTGATGTAGGCCTGCAGCACCTCGGACAGCTGGTCCTGCAGGGCCTCGATGCGAGCGTGGTCCATCACCCCCGGCCGGTCTGAAACAGAGACACATGCGGGGTCACCTACACTGGGGAGTCCACTGTGGTCCGGCTGGCCCATTGCGCAGAGAGAGACAGAGGGACGCACAGGGAGACAGAGAGAGACAGAGGGACGCCCAGGGAGACAGAGAGAGACATAGACAGAAAGAGGGACACACAGAGGGTTTGCAGTCCAATCCCAGTTCCCCAGCTCCCCCCCCATTACAAGGTAATTAAAGCTGTTTAGAATGGTCTATTAAACAAATTTAAAAAACAAAGCTACACTAAACTAGCAACACTAGGAAATCTGTATGGGACTGGGCATATGGAACCGTAAAGAACCATAAAGCGGACGACTGTGTCAATTGTTCTCCAAATATCCTAACTGGGGGGCAGAGTCTGACCTGGAGAGAGCAAACAGATGGCCATGAGCAACACGTGTTCCTCTTCACACAGGTTGAGCTTCTTCAGGCCCACCTGGAACTTCACTAGTGGCTCCAGGAGATCCAGGGTGTGTCCGGCTGTGGGGAGAAAGCAAGGGGTTAAGTCTGGTAGTCAATCAGGAAGCAAGTAAATTAATAAACAAACCAAAAAAATGGATATCAGCCCCATTACCATCTGATACCTGGCACAAATCGGATATCGATGTACAGAGCACTTGTCATTGCGCACCACATTCCTCACCACCCAAACTCGCGTATTCACCTTCCCTTTCTTTGAGGAGTCAGTCCACCTTCATGGACGTGACTGGTCCAAGGATCTCGGTAACAGCAGGGAGCAACAGTGATGCCCACCACACGCACATTCCCAGGAGGATTGTTATTTTTATTTTATTCTATTTTTGTGGAGAACATGACTTAACCAACTGCTTTGAACAAGAAAAGCTGCAGTGATGTCGCAACGTGGCCCAAAGACCAGCTGTGTGCCGTCTCACCCCGGGTGACGTCGCTGATGCAGTACTTGAAGTCGGGGGAGCCGCAGGTCCAGGACATCTCCTCCAGGCTGAAGGACTGGTTGGAGCGAAGCATGATGATCTCGATGGCGCTGGACTTGAGCAAGGCGATCTGGTCATCAGAGGTCAGGTCTCTGGAGGGGGGGGGGGGGCAGAGAGGGAGATGAGCACACAGGCAAACAACAGCAGACTACTACTACTATTACTACTACTACAACAACAACTGCAAAAACTACTACACCCCCACCCCCACGAACACAAAAAACCCAACAACAATCATGCACAAACCCACCTGAAGCCGGGGATCATCTTGGCGAAACCGATCACCTTCTGAATGCTGTAGCTGACCAGGTCTGCCAGGTGGGGCAGCATGGAGAGCTGGGCGGGGTCCTCCGGGGACTGGGGGCTGCTCTCCTGGTACATCATCAGCAAGTTGCTCAAGTTCATCAGATTCATGTCCATCGAGTCTGGGGTGGGGGAGGGGGAAACAGGCAGCTAATACCAGCACCCGAAGGAACAAACTTCAGGTCTTGGGGGTGCAAAGGAAAGATTAGATACCGTGCAGATTGGCAGAGTCTAACGTAATATGAGGTTATAACTGTTGGGGATACAGATTAGAAACAATATCAGAATAGAAATGCGGTTTTTAGTTTTTTCTTCTGCATTGGGAATATGGTCCAAACCTGAGCCCTGAGCTCAAGCACTGGGATGAATCTGTGAAATGTAAAAGGGCAATGGCCTGCCACGATTGGCTCACCTGGCGATTGGCTGAAGGAATCTAAGGAGGTGTCCGATAGGGACTGGAGGGAGGCGGCTCGGCTGGCACTGCGCGTCACTGGGCCAGCCCTCACTGGCGGCTGCACAACAAAGTCACCACTTAATGGCATACTGCACCTTTACACATCTCACAGCACCGACCAGACCCCAGCTGAACACACTAAACAAATCCCCTGAATCAAGATTAAAGGACACCGTGTGCCTATACCAGCAGAAAATGAGAGTCCAATTTACAGCTCGGAGAATAAAACACAAGCTTATCAACGTTTACTATAGTATATATCATGATAAACCAAAAAGTAAAGTGTAGGAAAAGCACAGAGAGGTATATAGTACCATAGTAAACCACAGTAGTGCATAGCCAAGGTAAAGGTGTAAGTGCGGGACTGACCCGGAACTGCTTGAAGTCGGAGTAGGAGTCGTCGTAGGTCTTGCGGTGGGCCTCCACCAGTGTGGTGATGACGGAGCTGTGTTCGTCGCTGAGCCGTGGCCGCGACATTTCCCTCTGGGCCTCCTCCTCCTTCCTCTTGAGGATCATATCCTTCTTCCTCTGCACCTCCTCGTCGGTCAGGATAACTGGTAGACGGATGGACACAGACAGACAGACGGTTAGACCTTTGCCTTTGCTTTGCTTGGTCTTTTAGCAGGATTTATAAACTAACAGGGGTTAAAAACCCGTGACGGTCTATTTTGAAGTAAACGGGACAATAGTACACCATCTCTTTATCCTGTTAAGACTGAAACCTTAATATGTAATATGTAATATGTAATATGCAAAACAATCCGCTTTGGCCTTGGCGAGGATGTAAAGCATCTGTTCTCGGGAAAACGATTATTATTAAAACACTGGGTATGGTTTATTGACACACAGAGTTTTCCATCTTTGTTTATCTGCTTTGCCTGTGTTGAACAGAAGGGCAGCACCAAAAAACAAAAAGCTGTGACTGTGGAAACGGAAGAGGCGATGAGAAAATAATGACAACTTCAAATAAAAACATCACATCTACAAAATCGACCTGAAACTCAGCACCTGGTACCCTTCCACGGATAATAAAAGCACCTTGAATGAGTCACTCTCATTGGAAATAGTTATCTCGGCGATGTACCACGGAGGGCTTTATAAAATAGGCAGTACGGCAGAACGAACAGAAGAGCGAGACAGTTGAAGACAGTGTATTCCCTTGACTAAACCGTTGTCCTGGAGTCTGGAGAAAAGCTTACAGTCACTATGGACTATTCTCTGGTTTATATTATTTTCTGGAACAGATAAACACAAGGGACAACACAGTGTATTCACACAGCACTCTGTCCCTGCTGTAACCCTTTTGTTTTTGCAACTCTTCAAACATTACCATACTTCAATACAAACAAGGCTGTGTAAACAGATTGCCCCTTCCCAATGATTCTGTAGAGCACAAACAGAATTGTTAATAAGGACGATAGTTATCGACAGTGATCAGGGACAGGTGAGGCCAGTTGCCCTGGGTTAACGGAGACTTGAAAGACGGAACAATGCGAACAACCCATCGGCCACTGGGAGGAGAGCTAGTGTGTGTGTGCGCGTGCGCGCGTGCGTCTGACCAGGAGAAAAGGGGTCATTATTGGTGGATCAGTGTGTTCCAGTACATAGCCCCCAGTTATGCTGATGTTTGTTTACGTTCTCAGCTCAGCTGCCAAGGAATTAGTCCAAACTCTTTTCCTTGACCATTATTTATTTCTGTAGACTGGTGGTAAATATCATGGGACACCCTGGACAATGTAACTGAGTTCATAACATGGGAGGGGACCAGTTTTCCCTGGTTCACTGTGCATACCATTTTATTGTTCCCCTGTCAGAACCTGCATTCAAATCTGCAATTTTTTTATTATTTTTTTCCTAACAAAAACATTACAACATGCCCTAAATTTTGTTTTTCCTTCTCCTTACTTTACAGACTATCAGGGCAGAGTGAAGTAGATCTTAAGAATATGACACATACAGACAAATCACGGAACAGTAATTGCACTGCAGGAGAAGAGTTTGCATTTTTCGACACTGGATGCTAACCCCTGAAAGTCTCAGCCTAGATCTAAGCTGCATTCTTACAATGGCTTTTAAACTAGAGCACTTGACTGCACCCGTTCGAATGTGACACCCTTTTAGACTCCGAAAGCATAAACAACATCCTTCCCTAACGATTAAGTAGTCGTTACGTTCGGGGATAATGGCTACCTCCGAAGCAATATCTCCCGGAGAGCAAACATTCAAATGGTTTCTTTGTAATTTGTTCCAGGTATAAGAAAGGTTCAATTGGTGGAGTGTCAACACAGCTTGGTGCCACGAGTCACACAGAGCAATCCCACTGTTCCAACAGGAAGCGGAGATTATAGCTGGCATATAATGTCATGTCAGAGCCCACTACTTTTACAGCACTATCTACCCCATAAACAAAGTACAACTAGAAGAACAAGCCATCCAGTTCTGTTGCAAAACCACCTCTGTACAGGTGGAAGACTGTTAGCACAAGACTATCAAACCAAAAATCTACACCATGTCTCTTATTTTGTATTTGTTTAAGACTTGAAATTCATTAATATGCTGATAAAGGACACTCTGAGACTAGTACGGGATGGTAATTCCATTCAGGGGACTGAAAAGTGAACAACAGTCACTGCAACAGAGTCAGCCATTCATTAGGGCGCCCACACACGCCTGTCACTGCTGGCACCTCATCAGCACTCTCTCGGGCCACCATCCATCATCGCACTGCCTCCGCCCGGGCCCTGTGCCACACTGTCACTCGGTGCTATACAAGCCAACGCCTCCCCTCTCCTGCCCGGTCGCTCCTGCCCACAGGCCAGCCACGCTACAGAGCCCTGCACCTCTACCGAGGACAAGCAGCGGTATAGGGCTGTCAACTAGTTACAGTCATTAAGTCTGATGCCTTCAGATTAATAAGCTCAAACTGCGCCTCTAAAACTGCAGCTTTAGCTGTATTTAGGAAGATGGTGGGTAATCTCACAGAGGACATAATACCATACTCACACTCTTTCATCATGCCGATCTCCACGCAGCGCTTCAGCCGGCAAGACTGGCAGTGCCGCCGGTTGTCCTTGGTGATGGTACAGCTCCCGTTGAAAGGGCAGATGAAGCTGGCTTTCCTCTTCATACTGCGTCTGAGGAGGGCACACAGACATACAAAAACAGACAGTCAGGCAGGCTGCAGGGAACCAAAAAGAAACCTGAAGCACACTAAAGGTACACAGTACAGCCAAGATACGGCCCTCCACCAGACTCCATCGGCCAGCGAAAAAGACGCAAAGACAGCTGGTTCACAATGCACACTGACTTTACCGCTCAGCCTTGGCATAAATGACTGGTGTTGTGTTTTTTTCTTTCATTTACAGACTATTTCAGCACTTAAGACATAAATAAATCAAATCGATCAATAAATATATAAATCTGATTAGTGCATGTGGATTACCATAAACTGAGGAATCAGACACTATGATCACGAACTCAACAGAAAGGCCATAAAGAAGGAATACAAAACAGGGACAGCAGCTGTGAAGCAACACTATAATGACAGAAATAAACCTGGGCACTAGATTGACCCATCTGGAGCAAAGTGCCAGTCAGCATGATGGACAGCGGCCAGTCACAATTCACTAGTCTGTCAATTACTCTGAGGAGGACTGAAATTAACCTGACGGGTAAAGACCTAGTGGTTCAAAGGCAGAGGAAGAGGGTTCACAACTACAAAAGGAGAAGATAAACAATCAAGACACCAACAGAGAGGGGTGGGAGAGGGGAGGGAGAGAAGAGAAAAAAAAACAGATCCTGCAGGTTAGTCACATCAGCTGCTGGCAGCAAACAACAAGCCCGTCACATGTGCGGTGGTGCATCTTCATTCATAACAGCGCTATTATGCTGCGAGTGAATGAACTCTAGCACGTTGCACAACCACAGTTCACAGAAACCATGGAGGGAGGGAGCGGAGGTAGAATCTTGTAAACAGCTCAACAGGTCAGAAATTATAGGAAGCTCACACCATGACACCGAGGGACAAAGTTGACTAGGAGCACAGAAGCAAGCTCAATCCAATCGTGTGCCTTATCGGACAGGTTAAAAAGCATCAACAAGCCCCATCGCACGGATCGATCGGGGTACAAAACTTATAAGATTGCCTAATGCCAGTGTAGCTCCGGTCTACACATAGGTAGTCCCTAACACTCATGGAGAGCAGAACAACCCTTCTGATTCAGAGATAATAAAGAATCGACTAATTCTTGTGTTTTTTTTTTTTTTTTTTTTTTTAACAACAACAGGCGCTACAACGGGAAACATGCAACTGTGGAAATTTCCCCCACTGTGCAAAGAAAGTCTCTCGAAAAGCACAGTAGATGGCAGTAGAGGGTTCGTACAAGAACACAAAACCATAGTAACCACAACCTGTAAAATCGATCATGAATATTTACACAAAGAGAGAAATGATGAGATCTGCGTAGACCTGGCATTAAGACATGTAACCTAATGACAGGGGAAATAGGTAATTTTCTACAGCAAGCAATTTACCTTTGCTTATAAACACAAATATGCCACACATATACATATATTAATATAAATAATGAGATATAGAAAACTTGTGATGTACAATCACACAGCCGACTATTCTGAGCGGCTCTTAAATGCTCTATTATTTGACGGATCTGAATTGTGACATCACACAGCGGTTACATTTCTGGCTCAGAATAGCAGACTTGAAACATGTACATCTGTGAGGACTTTGTCTGGCTTTATGAACGGGGAACAGAGCAGAGCTGGAGGAGGTGGAAGCTCGAGTGCTTCAGATACTGTCAGATAAAGCTCTTCAAGGAGATCCTCCGTGTCATCTGCTAGGATATAGATTTTTGGTTTTGGTTTTTTGTCACGCAAACAGCTTTGACTATTTGTGTTGACAGACGTGACATGACAGTTAAAATATGAAGCCATCCATATACCGCAGGTACTAAAATTGAAGTCTACAAGCCATATCCTGGATACCAGCACGGTGTATACATGCACACATTTGTATGTGTTGATTTATTTATGTACGTATATGTACTTATTTGATTTAAGGTACATATATGTACTTATAATTACAGTAATGTCTTTGTAGGAGAAATGTTTCTGTTAAGAACCTTAAGTAATAAGTGTATCTGACTAACTTGAGCCAACAAACTTAGTGTTTGATTCCGACTGCTCTCCAATTATGATGTAACAATTGGTTTCTGTGGCCGTGTAAGATGGGATTGCCGATTGCACCATTTCTCGTGCCATATTTAATAAATGCGTTTGTGTTGGAGCATCATGTTTGCCATTTCAGCATTCTCGTACATCATTTAGAAACATGTATGAAGTCGTGTTGTTCTCGGGGCAAGCAATATTCATGATAATGGGATGTTTTATTGTATTTTTATTTTTATATCATGGGGTTTTGCACAGCAGCTGGCTTTGGTTACCTGGTTTTGGACAGACATTAGTAGCTTTATGATTATGCAACAAGTATTTGGAATAAATAATATGTAGAAAAATGTAAATCTATTAAATTCTATTGAAACCTATAAGCAGGGGCCGATTATGACATGCTGTGACATGCAAGTTTAAGAGGCCCCACAGCATTAACTAAAAAGTGTAGTATTATGTTGCAAGGACAATGAAAATACAAATACCAAAGCTTTACACAGGTTACTGTGCAACCAAAAGATCATCTATCTAAAACATACTTAGCAATAATGTGAAGCCCTAAGCTGTAGTTTACTTAGCTTATGCCAAAATCCATTTTCATAAGGGGACAGACGGAGAGTAATAGAGTAAATGGGAATTTTACTCTCAGCAACAGCAGTATACATGTGTTGCATTCCAAGTTGTCATTACAGATGACTGAACGATTGTACCTCAATGTGGATCTGCCATTCGTAATTTATTTTTTATTTTTTTGCAACTACTGACAACCCTCGCAAACCATTTTTGTATTCAAACTAATGTCAGCAATTGTTTTCACATGGATTAAATAGTGACACATGCACACACACGAAGATGCATGGTACCACAGATATCAGTATATAGAGATTTACCATGTATTTTGTGCTATGAATGGTCTGTTTTGCCAAAGGATTTCACAAACTAAGCATGAAATCAACATATATGTTCAAAACAACATTTAATTAAAAGCACTTTCATATCAGAAAAAAACATAAATTAGACCTTCATGAAAGGTTTCAAACGATCCGTAAATCTGGAAAATACTAATTAGACTAAACTGATGTATTCGAGACAAAACATTCTCAGATGGTATAGAAACCAGAAGAGACTGTGGTTTTTCCAGGGCCAGGATTATAAACATACAGTTAAATAGAGAAACCACCTATAATTAGTACATGCTGTTTGTTTTCCCCTGACAACTATAACATTAGCACATCTATATGAAGGGTATACACGAAGTCATAAAAAACAAACCAGTTTTTCTTGGAAAAGACCACAGGGAGCGCGTGCAGGCAGTGCTTAGTGACGGGCATGATGCTGTGGGGGTCTGTGTGGGCTGAGATGGGCTGAGAGGTGCACATTCACACATGGAGGATCAATGCAAAGTTCAGAAGTGTCCAATCCCTGTCCCTCCAGTCCCTTGTTTCTCAGCACTGTGTCTTATCCCTGTCCACCTCAGTCCCTGGTCTCTCAGCATGGTACCATACCTGAAGAAACCCTTGCAGCCCTCGCACGTCATGGCATTGAAGTGGAAGCCAGTGGCCTTGTCTCCGCAGACTCCACAGATGCGCGGCGCGTTGCGGTCAAACTCATCGGCGGAGGCCATGGCTGAGGTGCTCACTGCCATTGAGTCCATGGCTGTGGAGAGAGCAGAGACATGGGGGGGTGAGGATAGTGCGGGGAGGACTCGTTTCGCCACACTTCCATAGAGACACAAAAGATGTGTGTCGCAGAACAACAGACCTGTACCAATTGGTTAAGAGCTGGCAAATAATCCGTGACAAACTCTGGGTTAGAAGCAGTGGTGTAGCAAGGGCCATACGCCGTTTGCTCATGTAATCTTAAGGGAACCTTACGTACGCACATGTAACTTTGCCTATATAACAAAGATTTTGTGTATAACCTCCTGTAATTCATAACGAATTCTGTCATTCCCACCACCCAAAAAACTAAATACCAAGAGTAATATTAATACCAGTCCATACACTGCTCTGTGGTTCAGTCCATAATCTTCATCTAAATTTAGCCTTAGGAGGATTCTGGTTTTGCATCTTCTGATCTTTGTACTATTCACATCCCCAGACGAAACAGAACAATTGCAACCTTTGCCAGTTCGGACATTCAAGTGAAAGAAGCTGTTCTGCAAATTACCAAAGACTCTCAGTTAGTGAAAGCAGATGTGAAGGAAGGCCATGTTTTTCAGTCTTTTTGTTTTTTCATATTTTTTTTCAGCTTGGCCATTAACAATCGGAAAGTGTGAACAGTGGAAAAAAACTATTAACTTCAGCATAATTAAACAGTGCAACAGCATCCCAGGAGAGGTACTGGCGAGACATGGAAGGAAATAATCAATGATAATTTAGAACATTTTTTTATTTTAAAAGGAAAAAGCCAGCTAAGAAAAAAAAAAAAAAAAAAAAGGATTCGGCAGGGAGTTAAATTATTAAACACTCAGAAAGTCACATCAGTCACTCTGTGAGCAGCATGGGGGAAAAGGATTGTAATAATCAATAGCCCCTCTTGTATTTATCACTAACCAAGTACAGATTCCCTTTAGAAATTAGGTAGCTTGTCATGAGAGAATTAAAAAAAAAAAAAAAAAAAATGGTCTGCCCCGAAACGCCAAACCGTACAACAAGCTGTGTTTGAGTCTGGGCCCTTTTATGCTCAGTGTTTCACCACGGCAAGGTTGATCACTTGTTCCTCCTGGGGCTCCAATTGTTCAGCCTGTTCTTCATCATTCCTGTTCCCTTTCCTGAAATGCAGTCACACAACTAATAAAATTACGTCCCTGTCTGCAGGTCTCGTAGGGTTAACCAAATCGGACGAGAAAATTGTATGCCTTCTCACAGCCCAGTTCCCTCTTATAACACACTGGGCCTCCGGGATCTTCTCTTTGGGCTCTACAGTCTCTTTAATTCACAACAAAACTACACAATGTTAATGGAGACCCTTAAATTCAATTGGCATGTTATAGGCCAACACAAACCATGCGTCCTTTCAATGCTGATTGGGTTATGCTGATTATCATTCTACAACTTGCCTGTAGGATAGCTGGACTCGCTTGAAGATCTGTATGAGCTTCTGTAATTGTATTTTAAAATGTGAAAGCCACGCAGGAAGAAGATTTTAAAAACTGGTAGACAGTCCTGGTTGATATCATGCATTAACTTTATCAAATTTAGAAAACTGATCGATTTTATCAGAGAATGAGCCCTAATCAGTGAGCTACTAGAGGCCCCATGTAATGATTATAGGGTGACCCAGTGACTCCTGACACAATGGAAATATCAGATTGCCTTGCACTTTGCACTCCTCAGACACCTCCTTCTACATCATGCTCAGAGACATTCAAGCTGCCCTCATGTTCCCTGTGTTAAGCATTAAACTTATTACACTAAGCAGGTCGTTCTGTTTGTACAAGCCTGAGGATATTCCTACAGGGTTCTCTGGGCATATTTGGTTCAGGTTTCTGTGGAGAAAGTGTTACTGAGGACTGTAGAGCAGTAGATCACCAAGGTATCATGATGTATTATTTTAGTCCTTCTCTTTACAGGAACCTTGAGATCAGTTTAGCAGGTTGCCTCTTTTCACACCTCCCCGTGCTATTATTAGGATGGAAAACAACAGCAAAAAGAACATAAGGCCCAACTGGGGTTCATTCTCTTGTTTCCACCAGAGTGATTATTATTATATTTATTCATGTATTTATTGTTATTAAGTTGGTGCCTGCTTTTGGAAAATGCAAGTCCCAGAGTGATTTGACAGTCATAGCCAGGATTGGGTGATGTCAATTTTCACTTAAAATAAACCCAAGAAGTACCTCGTGAAATTAGTTAAAGGTCAGCCGCCAGCGTCGTCACAGCCAAGTGTCCACTGGGTGTCCACAGAATGACCGTCACAGAGGATTTCTCTGCTGGATGGCAGCTCTGATCACTCCAGCGCTCAGCCATGTGTTGAGGATGCGGGGGGGGGGGGGTTAGCGAGCAGGTCTAGGTCTGATCCTGCCAGTAAGCTTGCCCCCACACTTCCCCTGTGACGTGAGCCAGGGCTGTGACTCACCAAGACCAGCACCACAGCTCCCTCCTTAGACTGCTCACTCTTGCCTCTGCAGAAGCCACATCACAAGCTTTTAATCTGGAATTTAACCAGCCACCAACCCCCACACTGTCTTTTTGCTTTTTAAAAATCACCCTTTTTCTTGGGCAACAGTCTCCCCACTCGTTTCCTGGTAAAATCGGTAAATGGCAGCCAGATTCAGAATTCTTCACGCCCCAGGCGGAGTCGGAGGTGTGACACTGGGCCTCAACCGCACACTCCGGCTACATCTGTCGACCCCTGAAGACTGGATGGGGGGGTGGGGATTATAGATTAAAGATCATATGGCCCAGGGTACAGAGCCACTGCCAGTCGGACTACGACACTGATCTCTTGGCTGACAATTCAATTGGGTAGATTACTGTTAAACCGATGCGAGATAAAGCGGCCAACACATCCTTCACACTGGTTGGTCAGAGACTAAGTGCATCACAGGGCCCTGGGTTTCCAAAGCCACTTTGCTAATCCTTACCGTTTGCTCTGTAAGGTGCTGACAGAGCCCCCCCTGCATGCTCTTCCATGGCAGCAGTGGATGCTCTGCTTTCTGGATTTATGGAGAATTCTCTATTGCTAAGGCCCCTGGTGCCAAGGAGGCCATTGGGAGGGCCTCCTTGCGTTAAATCTTTGCCACATCCGAGTGCAACCACAACCACAAGAGATATTTTGGCTCTTGATCCCAGGGGGGTTCTGGGGGGCTATTCTGCATTCTGTCTCATGTCTGATCTATGTTAGATTTTGACTCCAAAATAAAACTCACTGACTTGTTAGACACATGAGGGCAGGAGGGGAAGCAGTGCCAAGGCAGAGCAGAAGCTGTTGAGTGTAGGAGGAGAGGATGTGGGCAAGAGACGACCCTAATGGGCAGATAAAAGATTAAACAATCAACCCCCCACCCCTCCCCGGACCCTTTGTCAAGATGGGCAAGATGGGCAAGATGGTCCACTGCATTTTCTAACAAGATCATCAAGCGGCTCCTCTTATTCCATTTATGGACAACGAGGCCTGTGCCGTTTCCTGCCGCAGTCTCACCCACATCCGACAAACGTGGGAAGAGCGGGAATTACAGCAGCTGCACCGTATCCACATTCGTGTTTATCCATGCAGTTGCCGGGCAGGTTGCGTACAGGGCAGAGGACAACTCTGCAACCAACGCAAGCTGCCTCTGTTCTAGACCTAGTCTGAGTTCATGTTCTCCTTCCCTGCTTCCTTTCCCTGCTTCCTTTCCCTGCTGCCCTGGCACTGGGCCCCCTCGACAAGGCTGTGGTTGACACGGTCTGTATGGCATAAACACAAACAGGCAGTAATGATGACAAGCCTCACCGCTAATAAGGCTCTGTTGACCGCAGAGCTATGCTGTTAAGTAAAGAGCATCTATTCGGAAGTGCTCTTTCTGTGGTTTGGCCCCTCGCAGAGCCAGGGCGTGTCACACGCGGGCCATAGTACTCTGTGCAGGAGAGGCACTGACCTTTTATATGGGAACTATAACCCCCTGTGGTGCGTGCCAAAGTCCAGGGGGGTCAAGGCTTGCACGCATGACCAGAGGTTCATTGGGCACCCCTTCCTCCCTCCCTCCACAAAGCCAGCAATCATTAACCACACTAAGGGCTGATCAATTAGTGCAAAAGAAATAACAACACGGGGACACGCTGATGCGGTTTGTGTCCAGATACCAGAATGGGCTTCCCAGGCAAAGTTCTCTTTACATGCGCATTGGTATTCCTGGTCTCTAGTCTGCATTGTCAGCACTTTCTGAATGAAAGCCATCATTCTTCTGCAAGCTACCTGCCTTATTCCATCGGGAAGGATTTGTTTGTAATTTAAAGGAGCCAGTATTGATATTTCAAGCTAGGCCCAATCAAATTTACACCAGATTCAGTTAAGTCAGTAGAAAAGCAACCCCCAGGCTAAATGAAACCCTACATATACTGGGGGAACCCTAAACCTAGTCTGGACCCATCCAGAACCCCAATTGAATATCTTAACTTCGTCTGAATTCAATTAATTAATTCCAGAATTTATTTTATGGTGACATTTTTCTTATACATCCAAATCTGCCATTAAGATGGAGTGGCAATTAATTAGCCTAACTAATGACACTGAATTTTTACTCTGCACTGTGATACTGCCTTACAGTGCAAAGAAACCTAATCCTTGGGGCCCTGCATTCTTGATGACTGAAATCCAGTTTAAAAAGCCCAGTCACCCAAAACACAGGCAGTCCTTATACTACTATACTGTGTTACATCAGTAGGTCTTCTAACTTTAGGTGTGCCATGGAACTTTGGAAAAATCACATCGGAGAAAAAAAATAAATAAATTAATAAATAGTTCCTTATTCCTATTCATAAGAAGTCTTTTTAACTAAAGGATCAATACAAATGCAAATTAGTAGTAGTAGTAGTAGTAGTAGTCATAGTAGTAGTCCATTTCCAGTGAGAATAACTACTCTCCCATCCTCCTGGACAAACTGTCAGAGGACATCTAAGGTCAGAATAGTTTCAGTTAAGGACAGATGAACACCATCATGGACACCAACAGCACCCAGGGCAACACAGTAAATGATTCACAAGGCATGCTCGTATAGAACAGCTGACTACTTCAATCACGGCACTCGCAAAAAAACACTACACCCTGATCACTCAAATGTAAAGGCACTTTTGTGGATTTCCTTTTTCATGATCTACCAAAACAACTCAACAGGTAGCAGTGTAAGGAACCCATTCTGTATGGCTGCACTGTTTTGCTCGGTGTCTTTCCTGTGGTGGGGGCAGATTGCTCAGGTTACAAGTGATTTGCTTTGACCGGCTGGAACATTTCTCTTCAATATGAAGTAAGCCATTTAGTGACGTGGACACTGCAGCCTTGGCAATGCATGAATACAAATTAAGATATTTTACCTTGCATTTATGTGTGTGTGTAAAAAGTATGAATATTGAAATGGAGAGCCCTGTGAAAGAAGCCTGCTCTTTATACAGAACAACAGGATGTGAACTCAAATGCAAAGTCAGAAATAGAAAAAACACTTGAGTATTTTGTTGGTGAGCGAGCAGTCAATTTAAACTTGCAGGGGACAATATACTTTGAAAACAGGTCAATATTTTGGATGTTACAGACGGTCATCACGATATTTTAACAACCAGTAAAAGCCCAAATAACAATGGAATGAATGCAAGGTCACTCTTTAATTTGAGACTTTCCTGTGAGGTACACACAATTTATCTTTTTCACCCACGCATGAAAGATGGAATATGGTGATGATCCTGGTATTTTGCCCAACCCTAGATCAGACACTGGCATGACTGCCTCTCCCGAAGCATACGGTACAGGAGGAGATTGGAGGGGTATGGACTGGTTCTGCAGCCTTTCCCACTGAGAGGAGGAAGCCCAGGAGCCCTAAGAACCTTAGTCATGAACACGTAATCAAAGCCTTATATTATAAATGGTGAGATCTGGCACTGTTACCGCTTAAATACCAGTGCTCATACGTTAGACAATTTCATTAGCAAGCATTAAAGAATTTAGGTTAGGCTAAGAATCTTAAAACCACATAATTGGCAGACACACTGAAGGAGTATGGTTTTATTACTGCAGTTGACACTTAGGAGTGGGTTAAATATAGGGTTTAGGGTCAGGAATACAAAATATTCAGCTGCAGAGAATGGCAGAAGCCACTCAGTAGGGCATGAAAGTCTGTGCAGCTTTTGCAGTGTTGAAGCTAGCAGGGCCAACTCAGCCATCATGCCAAAGCTACATTAGTGTAGATGTGCAGAGAGGAGAGACACACAGACGACAAAGAGAGATAGAGATAAGAAGATAATGATATAGATATACAGTGACCCAGTGCGGGTGGGAGCTGGGGATGGAATAAATATAAGCAAGGCATGGATCCCCCTTCAGGAACCTTCGTGCCCCAACAAGCTCCCAGCAAGGTCACAGTCTCAATTACACTGGTCAGTTGAGCTACACCGGGCAACCCTAGAAAAAGCCAACGCTCTCCCTACTTCATTGCCTTGCAGAGGGGAAGTGCAGGAAGTGCATTGGGAGTGCAGTCATAGCAGAGAGCAAACCGCAAGTTTTCATTTGCTTGCTAGAATGCCACCCTATTTTTCATACTGAGGACCCCTGTTCGGCTACCCAACCAGGTCTGGGAAACCACCATGCTTACAGATCACAACCCCAGGCTTCCAAAATATGACTATAAAACCGCTTTACAAATTGGTTCCCAAAGAGTAAACGGTAATTCTCCTGCAAACACCAACTGTGTAAACCAAAGCAGATGACCTGGATCATTTCAGAATACAAATCAATTTCATGCTTACATAGAAAGCAGAGCACATGAAAGCACAGTGGGGTCGGAGGTCCGATCAAATGAGCGCAGGGACAATCAGGGAGGCTTGCGCAAGCTGCGGCTTGTCCACTTTCATTCATAAGCGCTCGGCTGAAAAAACACATGCACGGTGTGACCAGTTACGCCGTCCGGGGCGCGTGTGCTGGTTAATGCTATTGACCTCCTACAGAGCAGCGTTCTCGATGACAACACGCACAGCTCAATCGGGCAGAAGCTTGAAAGCAATGGAGACAGTGCACCACAAAGCCACAGCACTGCAACCCCCAGATCTACTGGAACTTGTCAGTTATTGCAGAAGGTGTATAAGACGCTGCTGGACAGTCCCTTGAAACAGGAGCTTAGTTTTAAATCTCAACAGAGGGACAGACACTAAGACTGAATCCAGAACCTCTAGATCACACCCTATTGCGGTGCAGCTGCCACAGAAAGCAACTACAGTGAAGACAATTCCTGCCTGACAGATCTCTCAAGGTTTCATTGCATCAAATCACATCCCAATAACCTGTACTCACTGCTTTGTCTTTTGAGTCGGACAGAAAGCAGTTAATCCCGTCAGCAGTTTAATTGGTAAGTGGGTTCAAACTCCCAGAGGAGGAGAAAGGAAAGGGAAATCTAGATTCCTAACAATCCTAAACAAGTCATTTTTCATTAGTCTTTCGATTACAATTCCATTGCTATTACTGTAAATGGATAAACATGCAGATTATTGTGAAACTGACCAACATGACTTCAGAAGCAAATGCATTGAAGACAGGAGAACTAAACTCAATATTATAATCTGAGATGTAAGAAAATAATCTTATTCTGGAGGACAACAGTAGAGCTACAGAACAAGAATTAGTCCGTAAGAATGACTCTGAATAAATATAAAGGTACAAGTGTTATAATTCAGTATAAGTCTTTCACTCATGTAATACGCCATGAGTCCCCATAATTAAAGACCAGATCAAAAACTTAACCAAGGACACTTCACGGACTAATAACAATGAGAAAGTTTCCAGGAGCACAAGCTCGATTATTGCTCAAAAATGGGCAGCCAGGATGCCTTTGATCAGAGCGATTTCAACACTGTCTCTGTCTGTAGTTACTGACCTGTACAGAGGTTTCCAGTCGAGCTTTCCCCAGAGCCCCCTATTCCATTGGCACGCGTGTGTTGCTCTGGAGAGGAGCCGGAGACCGTGCCGTGCCCAGTGTGTGCGCTGCTGTGCCGGGTGTGTGTGCGCGAGAAGGGGCCCTGGTGCGGAGTGGAGTCCGGAGTCCTCGTCCAGGGATCAGGCGGCGGCAGTGTGTGTCAGTCCTGCTGTTTGCTCAGCGCTGTAGCGCTCCAGATAGCCTGGCTGCAGGGAGTTAATGTGTAACTGGGTCGGCAGAGGAGTCAAAGGGAAGCTAACGCTCGAATGTCCGAGAGGGGCCTCGCTCTGAAGGGTGTCCATCAGGGATACAGCAACAGAACTGTGTCAGTGCCGTGCAGAACACAAGGAGGACAAGGTCTTCCACCAACCCTCCCCACAAAAACACCACTAACACACAGAAGCAACTTATCATTGTATTTTTACAGCTTTACCACCGAGTAAATATTCTAAAAAAAACACACTGCTTAAAAGTAATGCCTAGCTGCAGTTTTAAACTATGTTCAATAAGGTTCACTTTACATTACTGTAGTATCTGCGCTAAAAACTATTTTGTTATGTAGCTATAGTCAACACTATATGAATTGTAACAATCAGTATCACACAGAAACCTTGCACACAGGAATACACGCTACAGAATTCAAACTGCTGTGCCGTACCATAATAGATTTAAAGTAAGCTTTCCTTATTATAGTATTTCTTCTCCTCCTCCACCCACTTTTCTTCTTTCCAACTCTGTAATTAACCAATGCAATAGGCCATGAAGATAGTATTTCTTCCTCAACATTTTTCTGTTTCATAGAAGAAACACTGTCCGTCACAGGATTGCACCTTAACCCACGAGATATTGTTGCATTTCCTATTCAAAAACAGAGGCTAAACAAAGAGGAGACACTGTGAGAGCTGTGTCATGTAGTCGTGCGAGGGCCCATATGCCAAACCACAGTGGACGGGTCCTTCAGTCCAGGTATGGATGTGTCATTAACAGTGTGCAAGCCGATTGCACACGTATGAGAAGTGCAATTTTCACGATGCGCAAAACCATGAAGCTCTCTACCACTGACAGTTCCACTGGCAAATTCGCTGCGTTTTCCCTCAGTCACTTTCATAATTCCACTAATTACATAATTACAGCCTTTGTTTTCTTTTAAAGTGCCCAATTAGAAGCACAGCCGGCACTAGCCAAGCAGGATGCAGAGTTAAGTGGAACAAGTCTCAGCACACCCAGCAAACTACAGGCTGTGGATGACTTTTCTCTTTTTCCTGCGTTTTAAAAATAAAAAAGAAATAAATGCAGTCGCTCACAGGTACTCAAGGAAAAAGGTTCAGAACAATCATCTCCAGGCCCACATTTGCTCTCTCCACCCCCCAAATAGATTTTTTGGGAGCTTTTATTGCAGAAATGACAGAACAAAAAACAAAAAAAATCCAGGAAGACCCAATGGAAGAGGCTGCAAAGAAACAGGTGGCTTACCTAGGTCAACTCTCACGGCAAGTTGCACAACGGAGCCAAGGCCACTAAGACAGAACTGTATAAGGGTGATCGTTTATCTATATGCCTTTTACCTCACCTAGTTCCTTCACTCATTTTTCCATACCTTTTCCATTGTCCTGAATGCTGAACCTTTTGCTGCACTGAAATACACTCCTGAACCCAGACCTTCGGACCAGTCATGTTCCCAAGAACAAAGATCACGTTGGCATTCATAAAATCAGCCTGCCGTTCAGGGATGCCTGCTCTGCGATACTGCCTGTGACCACCAGAACTGGTGGAAAAGCCAATACACATCACGTACATTGGAGGATTTCAACACATTACTTAGGCTGTCCCTCAAATGGCTACCGGCTCCTTTTGGTATAGGTATAGGTAAGGGTGTCTCCTATTAGATAAATAAATAGATCAATAAATAAATAAAACCTGAGAGCTGAAGTACGGAAATCTTTTTTGTGTGCTTTTGTAATCATATATTAAAATAATTACTAAGTCTATACATACATTTCACAAATAATTATGTTAAATAACCAAACAATATCTACACTTTGCTCACTTGTCACCTCCCTAACCGCAAGGAATTCTGGGACTTTAGCACAAAACTGTCACCTGAAAGATTACTCTTATGTACACTCAACTGAAGGGAACCCTGGAGGGCATATAGAGGTCCCTTCACTCATTCCAGAATTGGGACACCCCTTAATGGACTTCATCCACCCCACAAGGATAAGGTAATGAAGGAGTGGTTTGGGATGCTGCCTTAGTACCCAGGGCAGGGACATCTCTGTTGCCGCCAGGTGTGTTATCCACCTATGGCCTGGCCTTGCTTATGGATGTTGAGCGCAAGAATAGCAGCGCTGGCACAAACCGAAAAGTGCCCGCGATGACAGAACGCACGGCCTGTTGACAAATGTCTCACGGCACTGGTGTACCTGCTGCACTCAGTCAGAAGGCTTAAAAAAAGGCCTGGATGAGCCCTCACATTTAGCATGCCATCTGCGCCTAGTTAACAGCCCAGCGAAAGTCTATTTGAAACAGCAGTAAGCCATATTTGCAAAGTGTGGTTAAGGTTATCTCCTGGCCAATGTAATGTCTCTTGCAAATTTCAATGTCTTATCGCCCAAAGCATTTGGAGAATAGAAGTACCTGGTATTGTTTAAGATTTGGCTTGACATCTCCAGAGTTTTAGAATAATTAAAGCAAATAATAAAATAAAAAAAAGATTAAGTAAATTAGGAGTTCAATTAATGGTTCAATTAGGTAACCAAGGACTTGGTTTGAATGAAAATCAACAGGACAGCAGAGCCCCCAGAACCAGAGCTGACGAGCCCCACTTCCTGTCTCGGCACACTCTTTCCTCAGTGTACCGTCCTTGTCAACAGCAAAGACTCCTTTACCCCAGTAAGTAAAAATAGACAAGGCACTGTACATTTTTCCATGACCTAAATTTTAAAAATACCCATTAAGCCAAACCTAAAATTCAAAGGTTATGGCACAAAATGGCAACAAACTTATTTTATTTGCAAATATAGATTTCCGTAGTTCGAAGAGCACAAACTTATTATATAAACTTACACAGACACGGGTTCAAAGAAATACAAAACATTCTATTAAAGCAAAAGCTAAACTAGTAATAAATGAGGAGAAAAGTCATTTGTCAGAGATGCCTATAGCATATATGACGAATGTACTTCGGGGTTTTGTGACTATTCAGATTTAAGATTAAGGTTGAGCTTCATATTAATTTTGTTAGTCTGACACAAATAACTAATTGTGATGGTATTTTGTGTATAGAAAATAGTGATATAATTATCAAATACCCCAAAAGATTCCTTTGCAATCCCTTGAATTCCTTTCTTGTTCTTTAGATAAACAGGGTCTCTAGGCAAGTCAATCTACTAGTAACTCCTCTTAAACTTAAGATTTAATATCTTTAAGTGTTCTTTGGTAATTAATCAATTAGTGCTCGCAGATTTAAGCCCTGTCACTCTACTCTATGAGACCCTCCTGCTGAAATGGGGAGTCCTGGTCTGCTTTGCGTCTAGCACAGGCGCTCGCCTTTTCAACATTAGCTGGTACTTAATGATAAAACACTGAGGCTAATCTTTTTTGTTATCAACTAACCTGGCAAACAGAGAAACTCCATCCAGGGAGAAAACACAGCAAGAGGAATGTGGCTTCAAATCCATCCCAGAATTACATTTCTATTCTTTCATAACAGAAATGTATGACACCACCGCCGGCCTTACACTACAGCCCTAGAACGTGAAATTCTATCAAATCTCAGAGTAAGACGCATGATTGCACACACTTATTTAGTTTTATCAGAGTCATCCATGGCGGGACAGGAACCTTGACTCCATAAGCACTCACAAGCGTCTTGTTTTCACCCCAGTACAACCGGATTCAATTTCAAACTCAAATCCCCAAGCAACATTCCCTAGCACACAATTCCTATAGATCAGGGGTTTTCAAACCGGTCTTGGAGTACCCCCTGCCCTGCTGTTTTTTTTCCAACCTAGGTCTTAATTACTTAATTGTCTGGTATATTGCTTTGTTAGGTCAATTAAGGATTCAATTAAGCAATTAAGACAACAGTTGGAACAAAAACCAGCAGGGCAGGGGGTACTCCAGGAACGGTTTGAAAACCCCTGCTATCGATGGACAGAAGAAGTCCTTGCATTCATCAGTCTAGCAAGGAGCTCGGCCTGTCTTATCACACGCAGGTAAAAGTTTCTGAACGTTTAGAACGGAGAATAAACTATATCCAAATAAAGACCGTAGTGTTCTCGGCTCAGCTGACTGATAAGGTGCAAGCCAGCGGAGGCCCCCGGGGAAAGTCTTATTCTAAAACTAGGTTGTCAGACACAAGACTGATGCAGACACTTTTAAAAACACTGCAAAGACTGACAGGTGCCTACACCAGACCCTAGGGGTTGCAGTTGTGTGGAAACCCAGGCCAGCTTCAAGGCAACGCAATCTAGTCAACGCTCGGGCAGTTCAGCACACCTCATTGGAAAATACTGATCACAGTCTGATGTCATAGCCCAAATCAGGACTATATGGGGAGCAACTTGAGCTCATAGCAGAGGCTTTTACCAGCAGAGCAACAGAGATACAGGGACTGATAGGAGCAGTTAGTTCACAGACTTTGTAGATTTCACACCAGTGTCAGGAAATTATGAGGTAACAAAGGGTGAAAACCTAATGAATATGCGCTGTGGGTAGCCGTGGCAGTGGCTTTGGTGGCTCTCGACATGTAGCTGGTGGGACGTCAGTGTGGTAATCAATGCCCCCACAGACAGCACCCAGGCCAGTCCAATGAATCCCTGTGTCTGTTATTACGGATATTGGATCAGTACAGGACCGTTGCAGCCGCTGTCTCCACAGTCCTCAGCAGGCCCAGAGTCATGATGAGCGTCACAGGCCCAACTGACTCATTGGTTTACAAGAGCAGTCGCCCACGCATCGCACCCTTGCAGCATATAGGCAAATATGCTAGTTAAAAAAATAATTGGATGGCCAACATTAAAATGACACAGATTTATTTGTTAGCACTGTTAAAACAAGAGCCAAGGCATGCTTCTGCCATGCACTCCCTACAGATGGGGCCCGCATTACTGTAAGAGAAACCAGTTCATAAACTACTCTTGGAACAGATGAAGAATTGGACAGCATTCATTGAGCAGAAATATTCCTCGATCCCCCCGCGACACACGACTGAAAAGAACATGTTCAACTTACAGAGACAGGGCAGTGATCAGAGTGTTGTCCGAAGAGGAAATTATCTCCCTGAAACGGCCTTCTGGGTGCTCTGTGCTCAAGAATGCAGTGCCCACTCCAGCACTGATATTAATAGACATAGATAGCATGTATGTATGCATGTGTATATATATATATATATATTACACATACATACACACACAACTGCAGTTTCATATGGCTTTCAGTCACTTACATGCATACACGGGTCAACATACCTTTTCATATTAACAGGGGAGGATCTCAGACTTTCTTCCACAGCTGGAAAAGCAGTGAATCTGGCAAGTGCAAAACCCCTGGCAACCAAAATGTTACCCCACAGGTTGCCCAGCCCTGATCATGGGAACAGCATTTTGTTTTGCTCATGCATTTCCCTTGGTTGGAGTATTGGGTGGGTTCAGTTTAAGGGAAAGGGATGTTGCAACTGAGCCTGTTGCATCGTTGTTTTCTCTGCAACCTTTTATTAAAATAGTTCCTTCCCTGAATGAGTAATCCCCAGACTGAGTACAACAGGGTGAGTAATCTTGATCCGTCAAATAGTATGCATTTAAATAATTATACCTAATAAACTTACGCACCTCCTCGCTGCTACATAAGCCTGTATCAAATCGGTTCTCAGTGTACTGGGAAACTGACGTGCTTGGAAAACGCATTGGAGGAATAGAAAATATGATTTGGTAAACTCCCATTAATCATGTTATGGTATTATTTAATGTACACGCTCAGTAATGGTGAATAGTGTGTAGTGACATTGAATAGGTGCGTAGAATTCAATGGCAAATTGATTTCCGAAGTACGTGAAAGAAAAGGCGGCTGTTCTGACAAATCTTTGGGGCAAAATGAAGTCCAAAGCTTCAGCTGAATGAATTGATTTAATGATGTTCCCACCGATAATACAACGCAACCTGCTGTTGGCACAAGGCAATGGAAAATGTGGTATACAATACATTTGGTTTTAAAAGTCACCATCAATTTTATATTTGTTGACTCTGGATTTAAGCAAGGCTCTCCTACAAGCGGATATGAACAGTTTGTGCTAGAACACCATCAGGTACATTACATTTTCATTTGTTGTTAGTTTTTTACTTACTTCGGGCAAAAATAGCTCGGGGTTTCTCAATCATGACTCCCCGTAGATCTCGTAACAGGAAGCACCGTATTACCTACAGGGTTCAAGTTGGCCGAGTTATTTGTTCAGAAACTGGGGCAGGTGTCTATTATAGACTGTTCTGGAAGCTGTGGAATTTCTCACAATTCTAATAACCTTATCTAATGACTGCAGAGCTTTCTCAACATGACACAAAAGATTGATGCTCACAACTGAAGTATTTCCCTGTGTGATGATGGCTTGTCAATAAGGGTGGGGCTTAATTTCTACTGCAGGCAACAACTACAGACTACTACAAAATATAACTTTTTTTTTTGTGTATTCATACTTAAAAGCCTATTTATTCCTGTCCATGGTGTCTAAGAGGATGTCTGCTCAAGGTGCTGATGCGATTACAGATGTGTTAACTAAAAAGGAGAGTTTCCTTCCTGAACTGGTATTCCCCATTTAATTATTAAGCTCCCAATGTCCTTTGTAGGTATTTAGATAAAAGATAGCTTTCGGTTCAGAAGGGTCAGGATCGATCTTCCAATAAACACCCGTGCTCTGTTCCAAAATTGGCCTTGGTTGTCTGTCAGCTATGTGTTGCTAATTTAGGGCCCTGTAGTCCCAGTTGATTGAGCAAATTACAGCTACAAGAGATTTCCCTTCCGCCTGGTCCTACAGTCACAGGGATGAGTTTGCAGAAATTAAAAATATGATTTCCTTCTCTTTGGATACAGTTATCGTTGTGACAAGTGGAGGGGCGTTGTGTGTGAAGCTGGCGTTTTGGGTATTTTGGTTTTCTTTCTTAATTCCTTTATGCAGTCGTCAAGTATTTATCCTTTATTACCTCAGAGTATGGAACTGGCCAATCATTAATCAAGTCGTTTTCCTCAAGGTTGCTGTTTACACCTAGAACATACTGACATTGCCTAGAGTTGAGCGAGTTCCATGGTATTGTTTTTCCAAGCCTCTTCACAGGCATAAACACAGAACACATAAGAGCATTCTGGAAGCTGTAGGTACAATTATTATTTTTTATTATTTTTAATCCATTACAGCCTAAATTTGAGAGATTAATATATAGTATAATCAACTGACTGACCTCCAGACTCTGTGCTCTTGGTAAATGCATTGAGTGGGACTTTGGCGCAGAAGTGGGTTCAGCAAAGGGCAGTTTGCAAGTTCTGTAACACTGATTTATAAAACGCTAATGAGAGCACTAGGCAACCCACACAAAGCGCAGGTTTCTCAATTAAGACTCCACAACTCACAAACTCTATTTGTGAAGGCTCTCTACAGCCTGTTATTAAAAGCATTTTGCAGCCCAGAACAGCGCTTGAGCACGAACACAAAAAAGTGACTGCAATTACCCTGGTCCCTGAGCAAAACATTTGGTAAGGTTTCATTGGATGGAAAGTTTTTAGCAGCAACAATACATTTAATTTTTCTTTTACTAAATTACACAGAAAAAAAAAGATTTCACAGATAAGAAACCTGAGCTAGATGATTATGCCCTTCTTTATTATTAGGTCTATAGGCTGATGTTGATGCAAAACCCTTCATGTATGTATGGTTGTAATCTCCCAGGATTCCCAAGTGCTTTTCAGCAGAGTGGAGTGGCTTCATCCCTCCCCTCTGAAGGGTCACCCGCTCCTAAACAAGCAGCTCAAATACACAGCAAATAAGGCGGAGGAATGAAGAATTACTGTGCTGAATAATCCAGGACACCACCACATACCCCGGGGAGTCTTGACCAATCAGGGCCTCGGGATAGGATGCCACCTGCTACGCCCCTCTTCAACATTGGTTTAGAAGCTGTGGTCGGGAAACTTTTTTTGGGTTGTTATTTTTGTAAAGTAAATAGAAGTGTTCAATCTAGCCAGCCCGATCTGGAATCTACATTGAAGCAGAGACGCATCTCCGAGCGTCTGTCAGATCCGCACAGCAAAGCAAAGCATGAAACCTGCCATGCCGAGAGACCGATCCCAGGGGGTTTGAACATGCTACCAAGCTCAGTATGTGAGGAGTTTGTACGCCATGTGCCCTGTTCTGTTACCACTCAAGGAACAATTTGGCTTTTACTAGGATTGGGAATGGTTGAAAAGTATTCCAGTATGTTCAGATGTTATACAGAGCTCTCCACTCTGTATTTTCATATATATTTTCATATTCACATACAGGTGCATCTTCCCTCATCTGAAAATGTGCTTGAGAATTCAGGTCTTTGATGTACAGATCAAGCTAACAAACTCTTTGAACTCCAGAGTGAGAGAAACATTTTTCTATGCCATCAGTCCTCTTCCTCGATTGAATTGGTCTAAAATACATAGAAAACTGATGCAAATCAGTCATACATCATGCCAAAGTTTAAAACAAATAAATGCACATTTTAAAAAGAAAAACAGGAATTCAGGTTTTAATTGTGCTCCCTGAGAGAGAAGGGAAAGGCGACGGCAATTTCCAACTGCGCACAGGAGTGGGTAGAGAGCAGGATTTAAAAGCAAGTAAAAGCCTCCAATTACAAAACTCAGAAAAGCTGTAATGCTGCAAAACTTTCAGATAAGTGAAGCACTCTTTCTGAAATCTTCCCTCGCTTCCCTGAAGCAAAGGAACATCATATGATGGGCCATTAACAATCCTGTAGCTCTTGCCACTTGGTATTTTGACAAAGTTCAGCTTGCAGAACCATGAAGCACCTCACTCTCAATATAAACTGCTCTAGAACTGGACAGACATGTGAAACGAAAAGCAATCTTGATATGAGAGCAGGTGAGGGGGGCGGGAGGTTAATTCTGGAAAATCTCTATTTTTTGAGATTTTATCCCGTTTTGGAAATATTCATCATTGCTGTGCCGGTCCTACATTTTTCTCAGTATGATGTGAAGTCACAAAAAATACATTAATAAATCCATTTAAGTCTTGACAAGCAGCTCAAACCACGGTGTCACATTATACAAAATACAATTTCAAAAGAAAAGAAAAGATTAAATCATGTGTAATTTTCCACTCCCATTTATGGTTCAGTAACAACAAGGATGTGCATCACAATACATTTTAGAAAAAGGGCTTGTTGGAGAAGCTTCTTTCTGTGAGATTACATCTCTCAGAGGCAAGACAAATTGACCCAGCCACAAGCCTCAGCTGCACAAAAGATGCAGACACCTTGAAAGGGAGTGTGGCAACCTTCAAAATATTTTGTATTTTTTATTTTACAGTGGATGGCTATGATTATTCCCATCCTAATTACTGGAGCAGGATCACAGCTGTGACTCTGCACTTCTTCAGAAGGGATGCGACAAGCTACATGTCCCTAGAAGTGGTCACAATTCATAGTCACCGCAGAAGTCAGGCCCTGTCTGTCACACCGTAAGCGCAGTGTGTGTCACTGGGCCCAGATATTACACCAGCAGGAGGGTGTGAGGCTGCTGGAGCCACTCGAAAGCTGAAGCTGCAGGACATATTGCACCAGTGACACTCTGAACAGTTGTGCCACCACACCCTGACAACAGTCCCCGTCCAAACCCAGCCAGGGTTGAGGTCCGAAGTGCGTGTGGAGGATGTTTCAATGTATTTGCAAAAAAATTTTAAATAAATAAATAAAAACCTCCCCATTTATCTATAAGGGGTTCTACATCCATTTTACCATTGCCTTAATTACAGAGAGTGAGGTTAATGTGATGAGAACATCGACCGTTAGCAAGCGAAGCGTCCCAGAGACGGGACCCATGTCGGGATGTGCTCACATACCATGCATTGTACACATCCTACACATTACTCCTTGGGTGCAGAGCTGTACTGGGGTTGACATAAATATGAAAGCAATTACCGAAGGCCTCCCTGCAGAATTACACACCACACCTCAAATGCAGTGTGCCACTAGGGTGTCCAAATCAGTGAAGAAACTGTTCTGTATTTAGAGAGAATATAAATAAAATTAATAAAATCCACACACCACATTCTGTCTTGGGCTCTGCAAAGTACAGCATATATCCATCCCCTCAAAAGACATGGCTGGCCTTACACACACAAAGCCAAGAAAACAAAGGCTTAAAAAGACCTCTAAGAAGAACTCTGTGAGTAAGTGTCAGATAAAGGTACTGAGCTAAGCAGTTGTCTTCAGATATACCCATTCAGCCAACCTTGAGCACTTTCCAAAGCTCCTGCACTCCCTGACTCCCTCTCTTAAAGCAGCACTTCAACCCTGTACTCAGTATTTCTACAAAAGACACATCAGAAGCACCCTGCAGAAGAAAGCAACATGAGTGATTGCTCTTTTATGCCACCCTAAATCCTCAGATCTTCACAAAGTAGCATTCTCCACTTTGGTCAGGACAATTTCTGTACCTGTGATCTTATTGTTTTGGGGAAAGAAAACTGCAAAAAAGATAAGTGCTTCAAAGAAATACATCTCCATCGTTACACTATATTGGGATATTCTGGGCAAGTGTGTGCAGTGATGACACTGGGTCACAGAGCTGGGGGATGAAGCCAGTGTCACACAGAGTCCCCATTGCGCAGGGGTCTAAAAAGATGGCTACACTATCTTCTGGCTTTGTGCTCCAGCCAAGCTTCGTTGGTCTGATTAGCTGATAAAGCGCAGGGCGGCTTCACGGCAGCACCAGTTGGCGTGCAGCGAGGCGCGAGTCACACCGCTCGAGCCCCGAGATAAGGAACTCATGCCAGGATTAGATCCAGCCAGGCCACACACAGCTAGGCCTCACGCTAAATATAGGTTATTGCGAGAGCGGCATGGCAAAGGCAAAGAATCAGGAACGGTAATCTTCGAGCATGACAGACAACGGCAGACAACGGTAGGCATTGGCAGACTCAATGAAGCGTTGCGCCTGAAAATCTTTTTTTTTGTTTTTGTTTTTTTTGTTGTTGCCATCTCTCTGCTGCTGTGGATGTTTGGGTTAATGACTGCAAACACTCGCTTCTAACCCAGAACCCAAATAGCATACTTGGAAAGCTTTTGTAACCTGTCACATGCTAAATATGGAACATACACAAATGTTGACACTTGCCTACTTGGTTTTGAACACATTAACTTTTTGATTTTGTCCTTGTGTTTCCACACCTTGATTTGTGCGGAGAATGTATTTATTTTTCCATTGCAGTAGTATTATTATATGTAATATTATTATTAAACGAGCCAAGTCCAGACCTGCACATTATTGTATAAATGTAGCAATTATAATGTCACGGAGAATGTGAATATACACACACCATTAATTACAATTGGCAAAAAAAAGGAACAAAAGGAGAACTGATAGGTTTGCAAAATCGTGGATATGTCAAGGGAATAAGGACGAAAAAGGTATTCTGTTTTGGAAGAAAATGTCAAACCATGAAATTTGTGATTATGGCTTTTAATTAGGTTTGCAAGAGAAATAATGAAATGAGAACTAATTCACTAGGATAAAACGCAAAACCATGCTTCAGTGCGTGACAGGCCCACGAGGTGTTGCAAGAAAGGTCATCCTGCTGTACAAAAATAACATGCCTCTTTAGGTCTGACCCCTGACCCCCTCTGTGCTGTATGGCCATGTGGTCAGCTAAAGGTGGCTTCTGTGTTGCTTGGCGACAGGCTCAAATCAGCACTGATCAGCGCTGCAGAGAGCATGCCTGGCTCAGCTCCCAGTTACTCCAATTCATTACAACTGCACTGAAATTAAGCAAACATACTAAACTCCCACTCTCAGCTGATTGAAGGGGATTTGTGCATATTACATGGCTGCAGTAATACAGCAATAATATTATTATTTTATCTTCCTCATCCCCCACAACTGTAATGCTTAAGGTTCTCACAACATAAATGTCTTGTGTGCTCCACAACAGTCACATAAACCACATCCTGAAAGAATCGCAGAATGGCTGTTAATTTCATCAACTTTGACCAACTGCTGACATTGCCTGAAGGCTTCAAAAAATTCAGATTCACGCAGAATCAACTTTTGACCCTGTTTAAATGCATAAAACTCAAATTCCCCCCAAACTCCACGGCTGGTTCATTACAAGGCTGTTTACTCCTTTCCTTGCCTCTGTAATTAATTGCTCAGTGCTATGTGCATGCTGACAGGAGCGAGCCCATTACCTAAACCAGAAAAGTGGCAAAATGTTCCTCAAATGTTCCTGAAAATCAATAAGGCAATACTGGGGTACAGCGAGAACACTATTTCCTGCTTGGTTTGGTATGTCTTTGTTTTGGTTTGATAAGATACAGGAGATTAATTAGCTTTACAACATCGAAGCACAATAGCCCCGTGTACGACAAGAAAGTCGATGCCTTTCAAATTTACTAACAGTCTCCTTATTTTTTAAACTCAACAATTCTTCTACTAATAATATATTCCGTTTCGATTTGCTTAGTCATCAAACGATTAGGAGATCGGAAACCATCAAAGTGCAGCCCTTGAAATACAAAATGTATAGTTTTGCAGACTGGAAAGAAAAATAGATAAAAGCAGATCATAATAACAATGGAACTGGGTGAAAAGCATCTGAAAAAACAGTCTGCTGCCCGTGAATGCCAAATAGTCTGATTTGGGTCTGATATCTGAAATGGCAGGCTGGCCTGAGCAGAGGAGCTGTGCAGTGCAGGGCAAAGGGGAGCGCTCCTTTCAGGAGATGAGCATTGAGGAGGGATGAGTTGGGAGGCACAAGGAGAATTGAGCTGCAAAAAGAGGGGTGTGGCTGTGTTGTTAAGGGGGCTGGGAGGTCCCTTCAATCCCCTGTGGTTTTTGAGTACCAGTGCTCATAGGTTAAAAGTCTGCTACATCCACTGAGCTGAGAGAGAAGAAACCAGCTAGCAAAGTACCAAAGACTATCCATCACCACTGATCCAAGCAACCCACACGAATATAGTCCCACAATACTGAGTGCTTTTTGGAAATACTAAGGTTTATTTTTATTTTTCTGGGAACTGTTCAAGCTGAAGTGGCCAAAACCTTGCAAAACCGGTTTTCTATTGCAGTGACAAATGAGACAGTATTTATTTGCCATTCTCCTGTAATGTAAACACAGACACTGAAGATCCACTCTCTCCCCCTCTCCCTCTGGATTTTTTTCCTTGCTTGAATGCTGGTGGCTGCAGCAGAAGGGCCCCCTTCTCAGCAAAAGCATGTCTGTTTTTAAAACCTTCTCTATCCAAGTCTTAAAGATAGTTCTTTATGGACCAAATCAAAACAAAACCAAAAATAACAAAACAAAAAAAAAGACGGAAGGAGAAGTGAACCAAACGAGTCCGATGATGAGACACACTGACAGTTTGTTTGACAAGTCCCCTTCCTCAACCTAGACGTCAGTGAGTCAGTGTGTGAAATGAGATTCTGCAGTCGCTCTAGCCTGGGGGGGATAACAAGGAGATCTGGTTGTCAGGAGCTGGGGAGTAAGGAGGTGCGGGGTGTGGGTCTGTAAGAGTAATCTGTCACAGCCAGGAGCATGTGACCATCCCACATCCTCCACACCCTCCCGCTGTGTTCTCCTACCACTGCAGGTTTAACAACACGACAAGCTAAGAGGTGATGATTTTGAACACACATCTGCCAATTGGTGAATCCAGGGGGCCAGCTCTTGCACCTATTCCCAGTGACAGGAAAATGGCACGGGCCTGTACTATTCTGAGGTGTCCCAATTAAAAGATTACTCCCCTCTTGGTAAAAGGAACACATTTTGAAATGAACAACAAAAGAAAGATGGAGCCTAAGACCTGGGAAGGACACTTCTCTAGTTGCTACTCTAAACCTCTGTCTGGAGCTCCGCAGTGACAGTGTGAAAGAAAGAATTGGCTGTTTACTCTGTGGATGGCTACTAATTGGGTAGCAAAATGCATCTTGATCAAGATAGCTCCTTCCACACTGCTACCAACACACAGCCCTAGAGAGCAAAGAGACGGCAAGACAGTGAGGTTGTCGTGTGAGTTTTGGGTGTTTTCCTTGGAGTCGTTTCATCTCAGTGGGAAGGCTGCCCATTTTATTATGGCAGGGTTCCAGGGCTCCTGCCTTTATTGGTGGTAGTGGCCCCTGGGCTGCGATGGAAAAGGCCATTCTGTTCAGGGAGTTGTCCTACAATGGGGAAACCTTCACCCCCACCCCCCTGCCACTTAACCCAGCATGGGCACAACTTGGCACACTGGGCAACCTTCCGCTGTCCACACACTCTCCCCCCGCACTACCAGAGAGGGACCATGTCAACTCTGCCACAGACGCATTGCACATTGTGGATAGGATCGAGGCCGTGCGACCGACAGATGAGGGACTAGGACACAGACAGTGGTTTAGTTTGAAATCTACCTCATGAGAAATAACAATTTTTCAAGTACAAGGTTCAAGGTCTTGAACATAGGCAGCTGTGGCCTCCTGCCTAGATCAGACAGACCAGGGATTTCAGACTACAACCACCTTTTCTAAAACGGGGATTTCCAATAGCACATTCTTATAGGAGGAGTCACATGGCAGACAGTAATATTCCCAATTCACATGTGACACACAGACAACCAATTAGCTTCCCAGCTTACCACACAAACACCACAGAGCAAACTTTGTACCAATTGGTTAGTCCAATAAAGCATTTTACGCATTGTGACCTTTATGCAGCATATTATTTTATCTGTGGTGGAAGATATTGCAAAATGCCTTGAAGTTCCCCTTTAGCCAAATCTGGCACGCACAGAAAATTACTCGTATTGCATGAGAAAAATGAGGGGAGAAAATGTGCAACCCTTTTCTTTTCAGACAATGCAGCCAGATGACGAGAAATGATTCTGCAAGAAATGGGACCGCCTGAACAGGCCTGTCACTGCGACCTTGGCAGAGAATGAAAAGAGGACTTGGGGTTAAAAACAGACACTATGAACAAAGGCTTTTCATTTCTGTTGTTTTTCCACTTCTAAGTCTTCCGATAAACTATGGGTTTAGTCTTTCTGAGGGAGGGAGGGACAGAGAGAGAGAGAGAGAGAGTGATGTTGTTTCCCTGCTTATTCTGTGTGCAGCCTAACTACATGGCACCGACAAGGATCGATAGCTACAGTGAAACGTTCCTGATCGAATAGCTTCAGCTCTCAGCCAACTCTGAATCCATATTAGGAATCAGACACAATCCCAACCACACTCCCCTCTAGATACGAAGTCGTGCTATCGTACCATATCAGTAAATGTGCCTTGCCAGTGGGTTGATCTCCATGACCAGAAAAGGGGTCAACTATCCAGAAATACTGCTTCACAACTAAATTAAAATTAAATAAATCAATAAAGAAAAACACTTCAATCAACTACAACTGAACAGGCATGTCGGTGGGGCCGTAATCATTACTCCCAGAACCCCCTGTTGGAATCCTATTTCCTGGAACAGAGAACAGGGTCACGGCTGTGACACGAAAAAACAGATAGTAGGAAAAGAGAGCCACCCGTTTCAATCTTTAACTACCACGAGTTAAGATTCCACAACTTAACTATGAATTATATAAATGTTTTAACTGGTATGGATCATGGTTGTGGACTGACTGGACAAGAGCGGCCATCTGCTGCTTCTTCTGGTGGGATAGTTTCAGCACAATTGATAGCAATCGTAAACCTTTTAGAGACTCGAACTAGGCATGGGTGGTCCATACGGAGGGGAACATGGACTTATAATGAGTTTGAATTCGAATTTTCAGTGGCAATAACCCGGACTCAAATAGCACAGTTCTAATTTGACATGTTTTAATTGTAAAAACTCACACATGCTACTGCAAACACTGCGATTCCTGCATCCTAACACAGCTTGCCTCTCCAACACCGGGGTTACAAGGTTGAAAGGTATGGGGAAACCAAAAACAGGACTGTTAATGTGAGATAGCCAATTACAAGAGAAATTGTAACAAAACCCCACAGGGGATGCAAGATTACAATCTGTAGCCTCTCTCCAAGCCAAGGCATGGGGGGCAAAGGATGTACAGTGTTCCACATCAGTTGTGTAAAGGATCTCAGAAGAAATTGAAGCAGTCCTGCCACACATTGAAGCTGGTTTTCCCTTTCCATACAAAACATCACTTGCCACTGTACAAACTTAATTGAATGATTGGTTGTCACTATATTAATAGCACCCTTTGAAACCCTCAACAGAACAATCACAAGCAAGCTCTCGTGCTAGTAAAATAGCACCAGAACCGAAAATGTTCATTAATGCAATTTTATGGAGGATCTTATGTATGCAAAAAATGTAATCTGTAATAAGTCTTTGGCGATTGATAAAAAAAAAAACGTTCTGTAAATTCAATTTCACAGACTGAGATGGAACCTTCCTACGCAAGTGCAATGTGATGTTATCTTCCTGGGCTTCCTGCAGTAGTTACAGACGTAAACCGGTGAAAGATGACACCCCCATCCATGTATTAAATACCAAGAATATATTTAACCCATAGAATCATCAAAATGTACTACAGTTTCACTTCCTGCACTGTGGATTAGACTTCTCCAGCTTCATACAAGACCGATCCTTAAGAAAATACAATAGACACACTTTTTGAGCTAGCAAACTTTCACACATTACTATTGATTTATATGGATCCTTTGAAGACACTTTTGTGATTTTCTTCTCCCCCCAAGTATTTAGTCATTATTGATGATCGTCATTACAACAGGAAAATTGCTTTCGACAGCAAAGATTGATTTACTTATAATTACGGTGGGGGGGAACTGAAAAGAATTTTTGGTTCCTGCAGTCATCCTGCATTGGCCACACGATCAAGAGACAATAAAAGAACACTTCTGGGGTGAACTGGAAGAGTCCCTAAGGAAAGGAGAGCAGCCTCCCTCACTGCCATGGAAGCTGCACTGTTGGGGATAACAGGCCCAGGATCCCTCCAGCCTTGTATCAAAATGACCACAGCAGTCATTAAGCCTCTGGTTAGACTTAAACCCCATTAAATAAAACCACCATCTTGTGTATTGCGTCAATTGATTCCAGGGTGTTTTGGAAATACTGCGTATGAATAGGTATATCTCAATAGTACACACAGAGCAAGAGACACACACACACACACAACACTTATTTGCACCAGATATGACTGGTAGAAAGCAGAAACCCAATGTAACTGAAATACTCTTAGTTGTTTTGCATTGATATACTTAGGTCATTACCGTGTATTCCTCCCTGACCTGAAAACTCAGCAACCCCTCCCTGGACTCAAGCTGACTCCAAGTGAAGTGTCTCAATCCTACACAGGGAGGGGAGCTCTAATGTCAGCAAGTTCTTAAAGACTGTTAGCAGGTGCTGCACAAACAAAAGACTCTCAACACCACTGAAGCTCCAGGTCTGAGCACAGAAAGTGGAATGCACATTCTCGGCATTCCCGGCCTCTAAAGCCAGCTTAACGCTCTCCGGCTGCTGGAGGCACACAAACATGGGAGGAAAGAGACGTTCCTATTGGCTCTGATCAGACAAGGATGGCAGCGCCAGATGTGGCGGCTGCGGCCAGACTGGGGAGGTGAAGATGAACTTGGCGTACTTGGATGCAAACTGGTGGCACCGGGTTCAAGCATGTCCACAAAGGAAGGAACAACCGAAAACAAACACAGCAAAAACAGCCCAAATGAAGCAAGGCTACAAAACTTGCATGTGACTGAAGACCAGCCACACGCGCTCATCGAATCCCAGGCTAGATTCCGTCTCAGCACTTGGAAACCTTATGTTCATATGATGCCCAAGTAAATAAAATATTTGTATTTCTTTATTTTTTATTTTTTTAAATGCACAGTGCACATTCCTGTGATGCTTTTGGCTACTTCCTTGCAAGTTAGTACATGGGGCCATCCAAAATCAGCTAGAAAACCCTAAATGACCTTTTAGCAAACAGTAAAAAGCTGAAAAAAGCTAACAATCATGCGTTTCTTGCCCTCCATGTAAAAAGAGCTAGTCTAGCGATGACACACAAATCAAAAAGAGACTGGTGGTTAGCAGTTAACAAGCTTTTTGTCTCCATTAGAAGGAGAAAACAAAAGCTAGACATTTACTGTATTGCTCTATTAACTGTGGGGGTTACAAGATAATAAACAGATGATGTTTAACAAAACTTTGGCTTCCTTTTCTATAAATATATATCTATATAGTACTGTGCAAAAGTTTTAGGCAGGTATGAAAAAATGCTGTCAAGTAAGAAAGCTTTCGGAAAAAGACATATTAATAGATTATATTTAACTATTAACTACATGCAATGTGAGTGGACAGAAGAAAAATCAACATCAAATGTGTGACCACCCTTTGCCTTCAAAACAGCATCAATTCTTCTAGGTTCACTTGCACACAGTTTTTGAAGGAACTCGGCAGGTAGGCCGGCCCAAACATGTTGGTGAACTAACCACAGTTCTTCTGTGGATTTAAACAGCCTCAGTTGATTCTCTCTCTTCATGTAATCCCAGACAGACTCGATGATGTTGAGATCAGGGCTCTGTGGGGGTCATACCATCACTTCCAGGACTCCTGGTTCTTCTTTATGCTGAAGATAGTTCTTAATGACTGTCGCTGTATGTTTGGGGTCGTTGTCGTACTGCAGAATAAATTTGGGGCCAATCAGATGCCTCCCTGATGGTATCTGCCTGTACTTCTCGGCATTGAGACCATTCATTCTGACCAAATCCCCAACTCCACTTGCAGAAATGCAGCCCCAAACTTGCAAGGAATCTCCACCATGCTTCACTGTTGCCTGCAGACACTCAGTCGTGTACCGCTCTCCAGCCCTTCGGTGAACAAACTGCCTTCTGCTACAGCCAGATATTTAAAATTTTGACTCATCAGTCCAGTGCACCTGCTACCATTTTTCTGCACCCCAGTTCCTGTGTTTTCATGCATAGTTGAGTCGCTTGGCCTTGTTGCCACGTCGGAGGTATGGCTTTTTAGCCGCAAGCCACACTTCTCCAGACAGTAGATAGAAAACAGTGGGACCCTGGTACACCTAACAATTCTGAGCTGATGGCACTGCTGGACATCTTCCGATTGTGAAGGGAAGTAAGCATGATGCATCTTTCATCTGCTGCAGTAAGTTTCCTTGGCCGACCACTGCGTCTACGGTCCTCAACGTTGCCCGTTTCTTAGTGCTTCTTCAAAAGAGCTTGGACAGCACATGTGGAAACCCCTGTCTGCCTTGAAATGTCTACCTGGGAGAGACCTTGCTGATGCAGCATAACTACCTTGTGTCTTGTTGCTGCTGTTTTATTCCTCCTACACAGCTGTTTCTGTGTCAGTTCATGATTGTGTTTCAACCTACATATTGAATTGATGATCATTAGCACCTGTTTGGTATAATTGTTTAATCATACACTATATGCCTACAAAATACCTGACTTTGTGCAAGTGTACCTAGAAGAATTGATGTGGTTTTGAAGGCAAAGGGTGGTCACACCAAATAAAATATGGATTTGATTTAGATTTTTCTTCTGTTAATAGTTAATAGATTAATATAATGCATTAACGTCTAGTTTTGAAAGCATTCTTACTTTACAGCATTTTCTCACACCTGCCTAAAACTTTAGCACAGTACTGTATATATATATATATATATATATATATAAACATTACTGAGCCACAGAAGGAATGTATGCTTCATTGGGATTACTTGATTGATTACTTTAAAGGCAGGTAAAAGGTCAAGAAAAAAAGACTGCAAAGAAAGGCCACAAAGCATATCACACCAGTACATACATGCACACAGACTGTACCAAATTAAACTACAGGGCAGGGGTGACCAGCCCGGCTCCTGGAGAGTCTTAATCTGGCAATCCCAGGTCACCAATCACCAGATACCGTTAAAGACATGGACACTTAACGCCACAATAGATCCCAGCAAACTAGCCCAGGCCTGGCCTTTCATGTACACATGCAGCAAAATGAGCTGTATTTTTTTAAAATATCAGATTAATTTGTTTCCCTGCATGCATGTCCAGCGTCAACTGTGAGCTGCCAAAATAAGGGAGAGTTGTATTACACACTAAGTATGATTACATAAATATGTTCTCAATCCAGTTATATTTCTAAAGCAATGCAGGACCAGTAGGGGTCATGCCACTTAAAGGTCATATAACATATATACTGTAATTTCGATAATCGTGGTGCAGTACAACAGGAACGGTATCTATATCGTAGTGTACACCTGTAATATTAGTAGCACTTGCAATATTAGTCCTCTATCCCTGCTAGATAGCACTTCAGCTTATTCTTCATTGTTTTCCTCCTTGCTCCCTTTCCCGTAGCCCTAGTCTGTAACCCTACATCTTGACAGCACTTAGCTTTCACCGTCCAGGATGTAGGAAGTCTCTTACTGTACTTGTGTAAAGTGTAATTGTAATTTGTAAAATGTATTATTTTGAATTGTTATGTTTTAGCTAAGTTGAATTTGTAATGATTGATGCCTTGTACTTCTCTGTATTTTTGCACTTATGTTGTAAGTCGCCCTGGATAAGGGAATCTGCCAAGAAATAAAAATAATAATAATAATACAGTGAGGGAAAAAAGTATTTGATCCCCTGCTTATTATGTACATTTGCCCACTGACAAAGAAATGATCAGTCTATAATTTTAATGGTAGGTGTATTTTAACAGCGAGAGACAGAATAACAACAAAAAAATCCAGAAAAACACATTTCAAAAAAGTTATAAATTGATTTGCATGTTAATGAGGGAAATAAGTATTTGATCCCCTATCAATCAGCAAGATTTCTGGCTCCCAGGTGTCTTTTATACAGGTAACGAGCTGAGATCAGGAGCACTCTCTTAAAGGGACTGCTCCTAATCTCAGCTCGTTACCTGTATAAAAGACACCTGTCCACAGAAGCAATCAATCAATCAGATTCCAAACTCTCCACCATGGCCAAGACCAAAGAGCTGTCCAAGGATGTCAGGGACAAGATTGTAGACCTACACAAGGCTGGAATGGGCTACAAGACCATCGCCAAGCAGCTTGGTGAGAAGGTGACAACAGTTGGTGCGATTATTCGCAAATGGAAGAAACACAAAATAACTGTCAGTCTCCCTCGGTCTGGGGATCCCTGCAAGATCTCACCTCGTGGAGTTTCAATGATCATGAGAACGGTGAGGAATCAGCCCAGAACTACACGGGATGATCTTGTTAATGATCTCAAGGCAGCTGGGACCATAGTCACCAAGAAAACAATTGGTAACACACTACGCTGTGAAGGACTGAAATCCTGCAGCGCCTGCAAGGTCCCCCTGTTCAAGAAAGCACATGTACAGGCCCGTCTGAAGTTTGCCAATGAACATCTGAATGATTCAGAGGAGAACTGGGTGAAAGTGTTGTGGTCAGATGAGACCAAAAATCAAGCTCTTTGGCATCAACTCAAGTCGCCGTGTTTGGAGGAGGAGGAATGACCCCAAGAACACCATCCCCACCGTCAAACATGGAGGTGGAAACATTATGCTTTGGGGGTGTTTTTCTGCTAAGGGGACAGGACAACTGCACCGCATCAAAGGGACGATGGACGGGGCCATGTACCGTCAAATCTTGGGTGAGATCCTCCTTCCCTCAGCCAGGGCATTGAAAATGGGTCGTGGATGGGTATTCCAGCATGACAATGACCCAAAACATACAGCCAAGGCAACAAAGGAGTGGCTCAAAAAGAAGCACATTAAGGTCCTGGAGTGGCCTAGCCAGTCTCCAGGCCTTAATCCCATAGAAAATCTGTGGATTGAGCTGAAGGTTCGAGTTGCCAAATGTCAGCCTCGAAACCTTAATGACTTGGAGAGGATCTGCAAAAAGGAGTGGGACAAAATCCCTCCTGAGATGTGTGCAAATCTGGTGGCCAACTGCAAGAAACGTCTGACCTCTGTGATTGCCAACAAGGGTTTTGCCACCAAGTACTAAGTCGAAGGGGTCAAATACTTATTTCCCTCATTAACATGCAAATCAATTTATAACTTTTCTGAAATGCATTTTTCTGGATTTTTTTGTTGTTATTCTGTCTCTCACTGTTAAAATACACCTACCATTAAAATTATAGACTGATCATTTCTTTGTCAGTGGGCAAACGTACAAAATCAGCAGGGGATCAAATACTTTTTTCCCCTCACTGTATATAAACCACGGTAAACCATAAAACTGGGATAACACCCATCCTTAGTCCAGACACTCCCAACAGCCTTAGCCTCCAACCCCCAACGCTGGGCCCCTCTGGAGACAGGCTGGGCCATTCTCAGAGATTCCCTGTATAAACAACTCATCGCACAGAAGGGCTGACAGGAGAGCTCGTCCCCACAGCCACTGCCCTGCAAACATCTTCACCAATCTTACCACATTCCACATTTACCCAGGGAAGACAAATGAGATCTGCTGTCCTTGTGTCCCGTCCCGTCCCCTGCAAAAAAACTAACAAATCTAGTACTTTCCCTTGTGTTGAAACCTCGCCCAACACTGTAGTTGGTAACAGAGATAATAAGGGGATGCTAAACTGCATATAAAACTGAGCAGCCAGGACACTGGGATCATACGGCTGCATTGCAACGCCAAGCACAAGACCGAGCAGGCACTAACACGACAGCACCCAATTGCTCCACCTTCAAGCAGAACCTGATACAGATACTCAAAAGTGAAACTGGATTTATATTGTAGGGGTTGATACAGCAACCAAATGCCATTTAACTAAATAGGTTAAAACAGTCAAGAATGCATTCCAAAAAACTGATTTGATTTGATTTTATAGATGTTCTGATTTAAATGAAAATCTAGTAATTTACACAGAGTATTTTAATGCACAATTAATGGTGCACTTCTACTTACTAACTACCCAGTCAGTAGCAGAAGTAGTAGCATGCCATTACGAAATGGCACATTCTGCCAGCCTCTGACCAAACACAGACAGCGGAGAGTATAATTTCCAGCTTTCAGCACCTGTAGGGTTGTACTCCAAAGTGTCATGAAGGGCAATGGACGTCATACCAAAGACAACAAAATAATGATAAGTTATTTCAAAGCAGCTGTCAAGGGAGAAGCGGCAAGTGTTCCCGTTTAGCTTAACGGTGATCAAAGCTGGTCTAAACGCCAGCTCCTACCCTTCAGGGCATGCCCTGCATCAAACTCAGACAATGGCCTGCACTGCAAAGCTTTCCTTTACACAGAAAACGTATGTGTATTAAAGCTCTCCTTGGAAGACCTTGTCCACATTTGTCATGCAGCTACTGTTAAACACGTAAGTTGCGTGGGCAAACTGACAATTCTACTGTGCGAGTTCTGGCTGTAATTCCATACTTTACTATTTTCAAAATAAAATTAGTCCTGTGGGAAGTCACAGTCTTAAACACTTCGATTAAGGGTCTGCTGTGTAACCACATAACTGGAGCTGATCTGCAATAGCCTGACAAGCATGGTTTGTGCCAACTGCATACAGAATGAACTAGCTCAGTTAATTTCACTTATAAAGATTAAGGACCTATCCCACAAGATAAACTACTCAGGCACTACTAACTTCTGTTGTAACAGCGTAGAGAATAGCACAGACTGCAGGTGTAACAGCACAATAAATATCTGTAGGCCTAAATACGTTTGAACATTGTCCTGCCTGTTACAAAACAGGTTTATGGTTTTATTGTGCCAAGATATGGGGGGGAGAATGCTCACACAGTGTGATCAGATAACATTAAAAATAGCTGTTAGTCTCTCTCCTGTCCTGAAAAATAATAATCTATTGTCTCAATTACACGATTCAGGCAAAAGGACTTCAGTATGAGGGAGGAATTTCACATATACATTTCTTTAAAGGTTAAGCATTCATTTATTTTACTTTGCTCATCTTGAAAGCACAACCTTCATTTGGGTTTTGTAGTTTTTGGGGGCATGTTGAACTTTGCCGCGCAACTGGGGCTCTCAGACATCAAATGAGTGCATCTCTTTAAACCACAGCAAAGTCGTGAAGTTTCATTCATTCAACTGAAACCACAACCCCACTGCATAATACAAGATTCATTTCACAAGCGCCAGCACTGACGTCCGCTTTGTAGGTTGCGTGGAGTGGTAAAGTTGTTCCACCTTTAGGTCACATGTTATGTAAAATGAAAACGATCACAGCACAGCGCGGAGGATGGGCTGCACTAGTTGCGCTACTTTGTATGCTTTTACTTCTGTAAAGCTGCAACAGTTGTGTTGTATCCTTTCAAAATATCTCATTTTGCACACGTTTGTAGATGGTCTTATGAAGCACGTTTTACTGTAGGTGGTTTAATGGGGTGACAGGAAAGTCCACTCACCTGATATATGATCATGACCTTGTGCTGTGCAGCAGGTCGCCCGCTCGCTCCTGGCGGCTGGCCGGTCGGGACTTCTCTGTGATCTGGGTGGTGCGCTTCAACAGGAGCCTAAAGTAAGACAAATTAATCATTTATTTTAAAACAACACGTGCATCCACTTGCCAGCCTTGATCTGAAAGTATGTAATTCATATGCAAGAGTAATGACAACACGGTCCTGGTTCCGCGTACTAAATCCCGCCGGGCGTCTGACTTGACACATGAGCTGACACAATGTCAACAGGAGCTGCCGAAGACGACAGACCAGCCCAACTGTAGGCAAACAAGTTACCTTGCAATCACCACAAAGTATCAGGTATCGCAGCACAAGGGGAAGACAAAGCGCCAGCACAAGTTCAAACACTCACGGAGCCACAGCTTCCCAAACTCCACCGACGTCCGACCCAGCGACTCGGAACTTCCTCGGCTCGACTCGCCGTCAGTCGGCCAGTGACCGCGGGGCACACGGACCCGCTCGGGAAAGTTCACAAGTCTTTCTCAGTCTGGATGTCCGAGCTGACCCTCTCCCTGCCGGCTCGCAAGCCGCCTGTCACACATCCATTTCACGCACAAATGAAACGTGTGGGAGGAAATAAAGGACGGGATCCAGTTTAGAAAAACACGTCTCAGGACGTCGGCTGCTGCTAACGAGGTCTAGTGTTTGTGTGGTTTATTCCCCCGCTCGATGTAGTAAATATGCAGGCTTACTTATCTGACTGCTTGTTGTGGTCGAAATGTCACACTTCACCGCAAAAAATATCCCTTGGAAACTCAACGCGAGTCCGTGTAAAAACTATTTCCACAGCCGCCCCTATATAGATGCATATCGCTTCTCTTTCGGCCCGCCCCGCAGCTGGCCGACATGGCACGTCCTGAGCTCATCCACACCCGCCAAGAGCCAATCGCAACCTTGGACCCAGCCTCTCCTCTCTGCTGATTGGACGATGCGTACGATTGTCGCCTCCCTATTGGATGAATTGAATGCTTATTAAAACGTACGGGACAACACCCCCATTCCTCATTAAAGACTCAGGGGTGTGTCATGACGTCAGAGACGGCGAAGAGGTAAACAACTGGGTAGTTGTAGAGTTTAAAGAGACAATGTAGCATTACCGCCCGTTAGAATGCTGAAGTGAAATCAACTGATTTTAGGTAGTCGTTTGAAGCTCTAAAACGGAGACACCTAACGACCTTTACCTACAAGAAATATATTTTTTTAAACGCACAGATTACGGAGAACAGTGCGTTTAGACTGATATTATAATCTCAAAATGCCATGTAACTCTTATAATTGAAGATATAAACTGTGTACAGTTAAATATATCAATATATTGTATTAAAAAATTATCTAAGGTGCAGCAAATACATATGGAATATAGAATTCATAGCTGTTAACTATCCTGTATCTAACTATCTCTGAGAGAGAAAAATGACACCAGTGTTTGGTGCTTCTTTGATTTGTTTGGTGTGCAAAGTAATCAAACATGCAATCTTCAGGTGTGAAAAAAGTGATTGCCCCCAACACAGTTGAGCTGTTTGAGTACTTTTGAGTACTGAGATTGAGTTAACAATCAGGCCTGATCTGCACGCTAAGGTCAGTGTTCATGACTTCACCATCAGAAGGACACTGATCAAAAATAGGATTGATGACAGAGTAGCAAGGCAGAAACCACTGCTCACTAAGAAGACCATGAATGCTCATTTCAAGTTTGCCAAAAAAACACCTGGATGATCCTCAAGAGTTCTAGAACAATGTTCTATGGACAGATAGGTCAATAGTGGAAAGTTTTGGCCGACATGGACTCCGATATTTGGCAAACACCAAACACTGCATTCGACAGTAAGAAACTCATACCAACGGTCAAGCATAGTGGTGATAGTGTCATGGTATGTCGACGCCTTACCATCACCAAAGGAACCATGAATTCTTCTCTGTGTTAGAGAATTCTACAGGAGAATGTCAGGCCATCTGTCCATGAGCTGTAGCTGAACCGCAGCTCGGTCATGCAGAAGGACAATGATCCGAAACATGCAAGCAAGTCTATATCAGAATGGTTGAACAAGAAATTAGTTTTGGAATGGCATAGTGAAATTCCAGACCTAAATCCCATTGAGATGTTGTGGCAGGACCTGAAATGAGCAGTTCATGCTTGAAAACCCACAAATATCACTGAGTTGAAACAGTTCTGCATGGAAGAGTGGGCCAAAATTCTTCCATGGTGCTGTGAGAGACTAATTCATAAATACAGACAGTGTTTGGTTGCAGTTATTGCTGCTAAAGGTGGTGCAACCAGTTATTGAGTCTAAGGGGCAATTACTTTTTCACATGGGTACACTAGGTGTTGCATAACTTTCTTTAATAAATAAATAAAATATCAATTTTGTGTTTCTTTGTGTTAGTGTCCAAAATATGCAAATATGCAGAAAGGGGGCAAATACGTTTTCAGGGTACTGTATAATACACAGACACACACACATATATACATACATAAACACATTTATACACACACACACACACACACACACACATATATATATATATATGGACACGCACATCATCATGTAGAATTAGTCCTTGAATTAAATATCCTGGATTTATGCCTGAATATGATCACAGACCAAACCAAAAGGAATTCAGACATGAAACAGAATTCAGTTGGATGGTGGATCGGATGGGTGGGTGGGGTTCTGGTTAGTATAGAACTCAGTCTAACCCCTCCCCCATTAACCTCATAAAGGCCTGAATTTAATCAAAACTCAAACCTACCTGCCAATCACAAATTACAACCCTAGTACATCATGGGAAGCGGGAGGAAGCTTCTGGGAAAACTGCTAGAATCAACTGGTGAGTTTCTCGTGCTGTTACAATCCTTGTTTCAATCCCAGGCTGAGTTAGCCTATACAATATCCCATTTCTTTTTACAATCTCACAGTTGATTTGTGGCACTGTCCTTACATTTGAGATGTTACCAAGGTCATGTGAGGCTTTTTCTTGTTTTTCATATCTTCAAAGCTGCCTGGGTTTTTGGTTTGGCTATTTGGTCTACATCAGCATCATCACCTCACGCGGTAATCAATGTGAAATGCTTTTCAAACCAAGATCGAACATACCGAGCAAGAAAATAAGAAAAAAGCGCTTGTTTGGGATCTTGAATAAGGTTTTACCCCCCATAAAAAATTATCAGATCAACAGTGCTGGTCATTCAATTATGGAAAGTTGTAATCAGGATTATTCTGTTAATTTCTCCATCACCAGGACTTTCTCTTAACTGTGAGAAAGCCCCCCCCTCCCCTTAACCAACAGTAATTTGCAGTTCTTCCTCTCTCTGTGAGATAGAATATTTCACAGAAAAATTATAGACCCCTTGACTGTTGCTAATGCTCTTCACTTCACTGTAATTGCAAAGCAGGGCATTACATAATCACATACCTACAATCCTAATTACAGATGGCAATGAATGTTGCAGCATGCCTTCCCCATGCATAGACTCTCTGGATTAATAGACATCTTAAATAGATTTAAGGCGGTTGAGAGCACATAAAAGTCAAATTATATAGATATAGTTCATGTCCTTGAGAAAACATAGCCTATATATCAAAGGGACAAGTTATATTTGCCTAAATGGAAGTTTTGTTAGAAAGTTTACAGGGAGGTGGGCAGATTGGAGCTCTGTGTGTTCTGGACTCAATACAAAATCATAAAAAAATGTAATTGTAGATGTTATTGTGGATTTTACAGCTAGCAGCCTCAAACTGATTTATTTTCACAGTATTTCCGCTTTACTTACAGAGGACAGCTTTAGTTAAATAGTTTAAATCACATACATTAGCCAGCTAATGCATAGCAGAATTCACAAAACCAATGCTTAGATACAGCCTTACTAAGCTCTACATTGTCAGCAATACAAAAAGGTATTTTTGCCCTGAGGTGCTAACTTCAACAATTTATATTTACACATATTGTACAGACCTAATAATGAAACTGTACTTTTTGCTGAAGTTGTAAAAAGATGTGAGGAATTCAGACACACGTGATTCAGAAATTAAGCCCAGACCTTGAAAATGTCCAACAGTGCCACTGGAGCATGTAAACTGTGCACGGCTCTAAATGTGTGCATGCATGTACGACTGAGGGATTGGGTACCTGTAGGCGTGCGTGTGTCTCTGTGTGGAGGCGAAGTTTGTATGTGCCGTGTGTGTCCATGGATGTGGGCGTGGGCGAACACGCATGCTTCCAGACCACAGCTCAGACCATCTCTAAGTATAGCTAAGGCACATCTATCATCTTGTGATTTAGTGTGGTATGTAATATATTTAGTGTATAATCTGGGTGGAATAACACCACAGAGCATGGGAATTTAACATGCAAAAATGAAAATAAATAATAGTAATAAAAGAGCATCGATACACACACTCATATAGGCCAACCCTGGAAATGAAGAACATGTGTGCATAAGATAGGTCACAGAGGTCAAGATCTTATTCATTCGCTTGCTAGTATCCATTCCATCCTGGCATTTTGTCCAGCCATTTCTAAAGGCATCCCAGAAAATCATCTTAATGGTCCATTTATCCTACAATACTTTCACACCCAGCCAGCGAGATGCACAAGACCAAACTGCCAGACACTTCTGGGTTAGTGGGTGCTCAGTATTTTGGCTTCTTGTTTGTATATCATCTCTATGTCCAGGCTGCTCATTTGAATACAGAAGGGCACAGTATAGGTGGTGTAGGAGCCCATACCCTGTATTCTACCTTTTCACACAAAGAAAACCCTATAGCACTACAGTAGGCAGAACGATGACTGTTCCCATGATTTATTTTCGTTATACTTGTATTCTAGCGACTGCAGACCAAAATCCTGCATTTGTGTCACAGTTTGGTTATGGTAATAGGATAGATAAATACTACTCTCCAAACTTCTTAGGTGTAATTGTGATGCAGGTCAATGGGTGAGGGAGCAACAAATCTAATAGGCACCATGTGACCATTGTGGTGCAACCCACCAATCAAGGTTGAGAACAGCCCAGGAATGTGCGAGAGAGTGACATTTCCTTACGACTGAGACATCCCACTACTGCCAGCTCCCCAGATAAGCTGTTATGGAGTCACATGGCTGGTCTAGGGCCACTTCCTCTCCCTTCTCGCAGCACTTCCTGTGCACGTGATCGCACAGCCCTCAATCCACACATATCATTTTGCAGTGTGTATGTGTGTGTGTGTGTGTGTGGGTTGGTAGGTGTGTGAACGTGACTGGGTACACTTTTGAGGCACAGAAATTAAAGGGCAAACAACTACAAAACAGAAAAAGTAATAATATTTATAGTTTCCATGCATTTTGTTCAGCCTTGCTTCTACTAAATGTTGCAACATAGATGTTTGCAGGGATATGTAAACAGATGGATGAGTCACAAGAACTACATTCGAGCCCGAGATATCTCCTGCTTATTATTTGAATATATGTATAGGAATATTGTCAGGAATATTTTATAAATCCTTCAAAATGGCAACCTGGAATACTGTTATCTGTAAAAAGTGACCAGGGCTGTGTAATAATTAACAATCAATTAATCAAACAAACAAACAAACAGAAAAACACAAGCACTGATACAAACAAGTACTGTAATGGCTATTTCCATAGAGTGACCTTCTGACCTTTAACTAAATACATTTGATTATGACCAAAGTGGACAGTTTCATGTCAAGCATATTTTAAATGGGAAAATCCCAAACTTAATCAGGACTCCAATGTACTGGTGGATATGATGCATTAATCTTTCTCTGTCTCCCTGGCTCTCTCTCTCTTGTTTTTTTTTATCTGTCTGTCTCTCTCTGTCTTTCACTCTGTCACTCTCTCAGAGCATGGCTTTGAGAAGGGTGTGTGTGTGTGTGTGTGTCAGACTGTGTGAGGGGAGGGGGAGGGGTGTCTGTCACAGTGCACAATGCAGCTCTGGGAGGTGTGTCTCCCGGGTGAACTCTGAGTGGCTCAGAAGGAAAGGGGCCCCTGTTCCCTCTTCTCCCTCTCCTCCCTCTTCCTTCCATCCGCTCAGCTTGGCTTGACCACTGGCCTAACCAAACTCCCCACAGCATAGCTAGAAAGATATTATTTACAATTTGAAGAAGGAGGATGAAAATAAAATAAAAGCACAGTACTTACACAAGCTATTTTGTGACTTGTTCATATTTTGGAGAATGCATTAGTGTCATACACAGTTATTACTCAGAGGCCATGTACCTAATGCACAGTACAGAATAATGCATGCTCTGTGCTGTTTGCACCGTCTCTGCCTGACTTTGCAACGCACGTGTGCAATTGAGTAACTGCCATTAAACGCCAAATTCCATTCCAGTTAGTCATCTTAAGCGCAAAATGTAGACCTGGGTGCAGTTGGGGACACTGACATGAAAGCCTAAAACACATTATACGGCGGGGTCATACGAGATGTGCAAGTCACTCCTCTCGAGGGGCTGGCACCCTGTGACAAGCAATCGCAAGTGTGGAATTGAAGTTCACGCCGCTACTCGGCGACACAGGCCTTCCTGATTCATTTAAAGATTTGGCGTGTGAACAGCGGTATTCAGCTCGCTGGACGCTGAAGTCTTTCAGCTGGGGCTATTTTGTCGACCTCCCCCATCCAAGTTAATGGCTGTGTACCATTCCCTTAGCAACAATAAAGCTGGGCTGAATTCAATTACAACAGCCAATCCTAATAGCAGACAGAACTACCAAACCCCAGGGTGTAGAAATCTTTGGCAATTGTAAATCAATTGTTGGCCATTTAATAATTTAATAATAACGACATAAGAAAGTGGGGCACTACTTTCTGGTCGGCCCTCATATAAATAAAAGCTTTTCTTACATGGACCCCAGTCTAAGATGCACCGATATGATATAGCCTACATGTAAGCACTACTAACTTACTAAAACTGCAGTTCAGTGTCAGTGTGAAGAACAACTTGTCTGTGAATGGACTCCTATTATATTAACTCACACCCAAGGGGGACAGTGAGGAAAACAGATGGTCAGAAATTGCTCAGGCCTTTATTTCAATCCCCCCCAGCACATCAGGCCATGAGTGGAGCTCTTGTTCATACATGATGAGTTCATGAAACCTATCAGTGCGTTCGGGGGACATGAGCCAGCGTGCTTGCTGCTGCATCGCACCCCAAGCGAAAAAGGCAACACTGGGGAGAGAGGGGGAGAGAGACAGCACAGGGGTATAACATAACAACAAGAGAAGACAAGGTAAGAGACAGAGAGAGAGGGAGACAGAGGGAGAGAGCGAGACAGAGGGAGAGAGAAACAAAGAGAAAATGAGATGAGGGGGAGCGAGACAGAGAGAGAGAGAGGTGGAGGGGGAGAGAAAGACAGACAGAGAGAGAGAGAGAGAGAGAAAGAGAGAGAAGAGAATGAGAAAGCGGTCGAGATGACCATGAAAGCAGGCCCACTTTTGCCCACCCCAGTTGATGTTACAACTCCTCCAGTGTGGCGTGTGGCATGTGGCGTGTGTGTGTGTGGTGTGGAGCACATTAACCTTGTGTGTTAATTTAATAATCCACTCACCAGCCAGCCACCGCCTCCCCCCCTCACCCCCACACCACCTCTCAGCACTGTCTACAGATAGCCCTTCATTGAGATTTATTTATTTTTCAGGTCAATGCTCCATGCTTTTCCTGTTTGTGCACTTCTGGCTGCTAGATTAGGGGGAGAAAGAGATCAATCTGACACAGAACAAGCTGCAATTTGTTTTTTATTTCTTTCAGGATAGGGGTGTTATTGATCTGGTGTTACAGAGGTGATGTTAAGATCAATAGAAAGGGGAGAGAGAGAGAGAGAGAGGTGATTCATCCACAGCATTTAGTTAGGAGCTAGTGTGGAAATTTCCGACATTTCACCAGCATGTCACTGCCAGGTTTTGTTATTATTCTTCGTTATGAACGGTGATTCCACCCACTGAAACTTAACAATGATAGCCCTATTTCCTATAAATGATCTGTTTTATTATTAGTAGTATTATTAAATCTCCTGTGAAACAATGGTGTAAAACTTGGCAAATTAGGTCCCATAGTGAATTAAAGGCTTGCTGCTTTTTGGCACACATCCGTTCTTGAGGCACTGCCTGCAGTCATCGCCTTGTGCTAATGTGTTTGTTCATTCCGTGCATGAAAAGGTTTTATCGTGGGGTGGGGGGTAAACAAATAAATAATCACTATTTCAACAAGCAGGAGCAGCGCAGAGTTTCCATTTGAGCATTCTGCAGAGTGTAGATCAGACTGCACAGGGTACACATGTTTTATTTAAGACACGGTTTCTAACACCTCTAGATACTGCAGGTAATGAAGGGCACAGCTGACCACCGGATGCCCCAAACACACTGCACATCCAGCAACGTTTTTGATAAACCACCCTACCTGATGAACACAACAGGTTTGACAGCTGCTGTGAGTTGCAACAGTTCAATATAATTTAGTTATATATACCTGGCCACCTGCGAGACTGTGTCCGTGGTGGGGGTAGGTTATTATTAGTATCAGTAATAATAGTATTATTGGGTCAATTAAAAGACACCTTTAGCCAAGTAAGCATGTACAGTTTCAAAGGCACTAATGTGCAACGTTCTGTGTGGCAATATCACCATAGCAAAATGAATCCACACGTTGCTGTGAATAAGTCGGCAGGAGGCAGAAGAGATGATCGGAATGTTCTACAATTGAAATCTAAACAGGTTTTCTGTCACTGGTTTTAACCACACGCTGAACTGATTGCGCCATAGTTCAGAAACTGGTCCTGCACAACAGGAAAAGTTCAGACTGCTGAGAGAGAGAGAGAGAGAGAGAGAGAGAGAGAGAGAGAGAGAGAGGCAGAGAAAGAAGGGTTAGTACAGATAAAGTGCCGCCTCATCATAGAGATCAATGTCAAACATTTCACAACCCAGGAAAACAACACCCCCCCACAAACACACACACTCCCCCAATCCTACAGCCTTCACTGGCGCTTATCTTGAATTAGCCGGGGTGGGACATTTTGCACAATAAAGATTACATAAAAACACACATTCCTCCTGGAGGTCACAGTGCAAAGCTAGCATGCCGTGATCTCTGCAGGAATTTTCTGCTGAAAAAACACACGCACAAGAACCAAATCAAAGATGTGTGATTCATTAACCTGTGCAAGACAACTGGGGTTCAACTCCATTCCCCACTTCTCCCACCCTCACCACCACCCGCCTATTTCTAATTCCAAGGAATTTGTCATAACAATTAAGCATAAGGTGGGAGATCCCTGAGTTATCATGGTTCATCACTAATGGCACTAATTCACAAGAACGGGACAAGGCCAGGGACAAAGAAAAGAGACTTTAAATATTAACCACACACTCTTGTGGTTAATGATAGGATCAATGTCCGTCTCTGTGAGTCTTGAGGTGAAATACTGCCTGGTGTTGGGAACAGGCAGCCAGAGAGGCTGAAAATTATCTGGATCAAAGCAATAATGGCTTAAACTGGGTGCAGTGAGGGAAGCTTCAAGAAAAGACAGGATGGAACTGGGGGGAATGAGTGAAAAATCAATGGAGGTGCATGATGAGACACCAGGTCCTTATCTGTTTCCATTTCCTAGCTAGATTTCCTCAAATTTCTTTCTGCTAAATAGACTGAGAAGCACAGTTTTGAAATGCAGTGTAAAACTGGCACCCGCTTTAATTCAGCCCTCGCCAAGGTTATACTTAGCAAATTACACACTCGGATGCCAAGACCTAGGCAAATGGCCCTACCCAGGGCCTCCAAAAAAACAAACAGGAAATCAAAGAAAAAAAGAATCATGTAATCATATACTGAGGTTATAGAAAATTATCAGAGAAGGGGGTTCCAAACACGTTCTTGGTTGGATTTGGCATTTTAAGTGTTTTAGGAGGCTACAATGGAGAAGGAGAAGGAGGAGAAGTGTTTTGTTTTTTTTTGGTTGTTGTTTATTAACTTGCTCTGTGTAAACCCAATACTCCTGCATAACCAGCCATGAAGACTATAACCTTAACCCTAGCCCAGCTCTAACCCTAAATACTACCCTACCCCTCCACATCATTGTAATCCAACCATTACCTTCAGATGCTTAAAGATTACTCTACTAGAACTACATTGTAATCCAGTGTCATAAATAAATGGTATCCGAGTCAAAGCTTACCAAAGACGAACATCATCCCTGACCACAACCCAACTGTACAACGGCTTTACCCTTGGAGAGTTTTAATGGAGAGACCAGCCCAAAGGAATGCTTTGCTTACCCACAATTCTCACAAAGAAGAGAAAATGAAGTGCTACAAGTCAACCTCAAACCTGTGTCAAACCTACCCATTCAGAAAAATCGTATGACTGAGCTAGGTTTAAGTACAAGGAGTAGGATGCACTGGGCTGTTTTGAAGTTTTATTGCACATTTTATTGCATTTGGGGTTAGAGATTTAGCGCTTTGGTTGTTGAAGACGAACACTTTCGCCACTGAAGGAAAATGTTAAATTCGAAATTTACATTGGGCTGTCAGACAGTGTACTAAAGTGGTTAGACATAGGGTGAAGTCTAGTATATTTAACCTTTCACTTATATTGAGTTATATTGAGTTTATCAAGAGAATCTGACTTGCAGAAATGGCTCAGCTTCAATCTTGCTCTGACTGGAGTTGTCCTTATTGGAAGATGCTGATGTGAGTATGTTTACCCTCATTGTAAATGAACCCAACTCAATCTAAACTATAACAACAGAGACACATATTCACCTGTCTCAGCCACATTTAACTCAAACCCTCCACCTGAATTTCCTCTGACTCCTAAACCCTAAAGTTTCCCCACCCTAACCTCACCCCATCACTACACCTAAGCTACACCCTTAACCCTAACCTCAACCCAGACCAAAATTTGAGCACCAAAAACTCAATTTTAGACATAACCCTGACACCCATAAAAGTCTATATTTATGGGTTATTATCCGTCACCCTAACCCTAGGCTGGGTCTCAAAATCCACCTTAAAACGCATCAACTCAACTCGAAGACAACCCAACTATAATTCCAAGATGAACTGCAGACTTAAGTGTTATTCTAATTAAAGCTTAGCAAATTCTTACCCTCGCACCCTTTGTGATCATGATGTGAGGATCATGTCCACACCGATGTAAGAATAACAACAAACAAACAAACACACAAAAAACAAACCCAGAACCCCCAAAAAAGATGCATATGAATCCCCTTTGGTTTTCATCAACAGAGGGGAAAATGTATATATATATATATATATATATATATATATATATATATATATATATATATGTATCCCAGAAATATAGAAGAAGAGCTGCTATTCATTATCCAGTCTCTGTAATTACAAAACTCGGGACGCCATGACAGTCTCTCTGAGGATAAATGAATCTGAACTTCTTAGTGATGTTCTACAATTATAGCCTGTGCACCCTGCAGTTCCTGGGGTATTTGGAGACAACATAGCACTCTGTGGGTTCACAACCCCTCCATAATAGTATATATTTGGGGATTTCATCTCATTTCCTCAGTGGGAATTCAATTCTAGAAACAGACCGAAATGCAAAACTCCGGATTGCTGCCCAGCGGGGTTGCCGCTTGGTCCCATGATTCAAAAACCATTCGCATTCCTTTACCTGCCATCTTTGCAACCACGGTGTCACTGACCACTCTTACCGCCATGTTGGGTCCTACATTCTGTGGCCAAAGGTGACAAAATAATCCTGTTCAAGATTCCAGATCCTTTTGATTATGTATTTATTTTATTTATACAATTCCAATAGTGCCACTTGGCACCAGGCATCGGAGCGCTGTACAACACATACTCATATAAAACCGAGAATAGTGTAAGAAATATCAATCAGTGTCATACCAATCCACAAGAAAGGGGACAAAACTGAGCCAGGAAATTACAGACCAATCAGTCTCAAAAATGTTTGGGAAAAATATTAGACAGAAAATAGAGGCTCATCTTAATGAAAATCATATTCTTGATGATAGTCAACATGGGTTTAGACGAGGCAGATCATGTCTTACAAATGTATTATTTTTTTGAATATGCAACTGCAGCTGTAGATCACGTGAAAGCATATGATATGATATACTTACAAACAGAGGCTGTCGATTAGAGGAGTTGCTTCTAACTGGAGTGAGGTTGTTAGTGGAGTTCCTCAGGGATCAGTACTAGGGCCTTTGCTTTTTCTAATCTATATTAATGATCTGGACTCTGGGATAGTTAGAAAACTTGTCAAATTTGCAGATGATACTAAAATAGGTGGCTCAGCAGATATAATCTCAGCAGCACAGGTTATTCAAAGGGACTTGAATAACATTCAGTTGTGGGCCGACACCTGGCAGATGAAATTCAATGTGGACAAGTGCAAGATATTACATGCAGGTAACAAAAATGTCCACTATAATTACACTATGGGAGGAATAGAACTGGAAGAAGTAACGCATGAGAAAGACCTAGGAGTTTATGTGGACTCATCACTTTCCCCTTCCAAACAATGTGGGGAAACAATGAAAAAGGAAAACATAATGCAAGGGCATGTTGTCAAAAGGGTATCACTAAGTGGATCAATAAGTTATTAATGGACACCAAACGAGCACAATGGGTTGATGGCCTCCTCTCGTTTGTAAACATTCTAATGTTCTTATGTTCTTAATGAAAAAATCAAAAACATCAATATGATACATCTCATTGTACCCAGATTTGTCCTGTTAGTAGTCAGCTACATCATGATTATGTAAATACTATTCTAAATAACCATGTTTAAAATTGTTTCCTAAACCTCCATAGGTTAGAGGCGACCCTAAAATCTAAGGCAGCACATTCCATAAAAATGCTGCTGTAGCTTCAAAACTACAGCCTCCAAAACCAACTCTATGAGGGGGAATATGGAGAGATCTGTTAAGAGCACAGCACACCAGTAGCAGTTCAAACATTAAGCAATTCTTTAAGATAGACAGGACCTATTCCATTTAGGGCTTTATATACTATACACAGAATTTTTAAATCTGTTGTCTCTCGGAGAGGGAGCCAATGTAGATCTCTTAAAAACGGATTGATACAAGGCGAAGAGCAATATTGTGTATTCTCAGTAAAGAGAATTACAATAATCAAGTTTAGGTTTCATTATTATAGCCGATGAAACAATGATTATGGAATTCACAGTTGTAATTGTTAATGTTTTTGCATGAATGTGTTTGATCATCTAATGCATCTAATGTAAAAGATATCATGAGTGAAGTATAAATGGACGCAATATAATAATTGACTAATTAGATAACTAGTATTAACTAATATTAATGAATCTTGAGTGATGGTTTGATTGATCACAGGTGTATGAGATGGTATTTAAATGTGTTTGTATATTAATTATTTTATCTTGAATCTTGAATACATTGATCTCAGTTTGCGTTCATAAAATCACTTTTTGGGAACATATACACAAGTGTGCAAGTATATATTATTATTATTATTATTATTATTATTATTATTATTATTATTATTATTGGCTGACGCCCTTATCCAGTGGCTCCCATTTCAGTGGCCCTGGGTAGCCCCAATAACCTGCTACATTTAGTTCCAACCGAGCTCCCAGTGACATAATTGAACTAATAACTGGCCTAATCAGGGCTTATTAGTAATTTTTAAACAACTGGAAGAGTTGAGTTAAATGTGAAAGAATATATAAGTATCATATAAGCATCAGAGTGTAACTTTTCCATATCAATAAATGTAGAAAAGATGCTGTAACACGAATAAATAGAAGGCAATTAGCAGTGATGTGCAGCAGGCTGATTAGCAATAATGAGTTTGCTTTGACAGCTGAGTATGAAACAAACGTCACATGGGAGATGCAGGGGGTGTAGGTCAATGGCATAATCATCGAACGCTATCCAACAGAGTGCTGAGCTGCAAACACATTTATTAGCATCTAGACCCAAAAGGGGGCGGTGTGATTATACTACGGAAGAATATTAGATGTCAGTTAACTGCCCCCTCCTGTCCAAGCCCAGTGCAGGCCGTGATGTCAGAGTCGCTGCACACTGAGACGCATTAGATATGAAGATCAGTGTAAGATCAACTCCCAGCTGGTCATGATTCTTCCCTCCTTCCCAGCCTTTTATTTATTATGTATTATATACAGGCAAGCCCCACTATAAAATTCATCCACCCCAAAACATAGTTCTTCCTCTTAAACTCATTATCCACATCACATCATGAATTACTTTGTAATAAATATTACTCAGTTTCTGTACAATCAATTAATCAAATTAGACAATGTGTCAATATTTCACAATTTCAGCGATTCGGTCTCAATCCAGCTATTGCACAATTTTGGGGCAGGGGAGCTCAGCACCCCACTCCAGCTGGCAGGTTTAATATGGTGCTGTGTGGTCATATATGGGAACTGCAGGAAGTGCTAATAGAGGCTCATAGGGGCAGCTGAGAGTCTGCCCCTCACACTCCACAACTCACTGCACTATACTGTGTCAGTTCACACGTTTAGGTGACTGTAAAGATGGCGATAAAAGCAGCTGCGCTCAGTGTGTAACTGTAGAGTTTCTTTAAAAAAGCAACATTTGAACGACTACAATTACAAGACAAGCTGGTTATTAAGCAACTTGGCCTTGATGGACCAGACAGTCATACATTACTCAACAAACAAAGGACAAGGGGAAAACATAAAACAGGACATTTTCAAGTGCATGGCGTGACGAGAAAACTCGCCTCTGTGGCTGCTCTACATGGAATACATTGTTCTGTTTTCCTTTGCCTTTTTTGTGGGGGACACTTGGGTGATAGGATAATGGAAATCTATCTTTTAAAGTATGTGCAACCGCAGCGTTTTGTGGCTGTTTACTATCTATTCTCTTATAGCCTAAAATTCAGTCATAGGTGACTCTCCGCTTGCCTGAATTCCATTTAGTTTCACATCATTATTCAAATAACGATTTCAAAAGTGGGTGTGGTTAGCAATTCAGGGATCACCCCACCAGTATTAGTGGCTATGAGACACTACTGATTATGTATTTAATCTGCTCTCCATCAGACGTGTTCTGGACACGTGTGCGCTGTTTTCGTCCCTACTGTGCTGACACTGGAGTCGCAGAGTTCAATATTGCTTCTCAGCTCCAAGACTAATGCGGAAACAGAAGAAAGCATTCTAAATGTGTGGGTGTCTATATATATATATATCAATCCTGCAATAGTCTCTCCATCCTGGTTCTCAAATTGCAGCACATTGCCAGGGTTGACAAGGGGGCTCACGTGAAGCAAGGCGAAATGGTACAAGCATAGTCTGAATTTGTGCTTTGGCTCCTAAACCCCAGCAATCTTTCCTGGTTCCAACGAATCAACCACAAAAGATTATTTTTAGGGCCTGTCAGGACTACAGTGATGGAGTGTTTGCAGCCCGGGAGCCTGGTGTCGGTTCTGGTGTCTGTGGCTTCGCCCTGGCCAGGCTGTCGCGGCCTGGGAGAGACAGCAGTGGGCGGAGGGTGTGGGACCTCTCCCCAGGGACTCGGGGTCTGCAGAGAGCTCTGAGTGGAGCAGACAGCACACGCCAGCCTCAGCACTCCCGCAGACAGAGCCGTAGGGAAACAGGACTGCATGGAGTAGGCTGATTCCTGTCAGCTGGGCTTGACGTGGGATAAACCTCCATTTTCTCCCCCCATGATAAGCTAAATGTGGCGTCTCCTGTAAAGCAAGTCAGCTGGCAAGCTGGTCAACACTTTTAATTCAAAACTGTCCACATTGCTCAAAGAAACTGCTTCGCCTACAGAAGCGAGGAGAGGAATTGTTTGTTGTTGTTGTTGTTGTTTCTCAGGAATGCTCTTGTTTTGGCTGTTGGGTGGGAGAGTCCTTACTAAGTGCAAAAGTGTGTGGGATGCACACATTTTTAGTGCCAATATCCTGTCAGCTCTGGAATATCAATGCATGAAGTCTTGTCCCCGTTCAATCATTTTAATCTCTTACAAAGTAAACAGTACTCGTTTAAATTTGAATAAGTTAGGAATCAAAACGGAACTTTTCAAAAACAATTATACGCAAAGAATAATAATATTTGTCATTAGTATGAAACTGGAAGAGTGAGACTCAGGTGATAATATGATATAATTAGCAAGTCACTGCAGTAGCATTGTCCAGATGAGGACCTGTATTACTACAGAGTGGCCAGAGAGGGTTAACATAAATTAGTAATGGCTAAATCATACTGAAGCAAATGGACCAAAGACAAGCACACACATTACAGAGAGGGCACCAATTATCCCTCCATTTGAAAAAAAACTCCATGAGCATTTTCTCAAGGGATGAAAATGAATTAAGCAAACCGTCATTTAATAAAACTGCATTAATTAGAAAGAAAGAAAAACAATACCATATCAGAGAAGGAGCTTTAGGGACACACAAAAGTACTGTGAGGCATTTTGGGTTTGGCCAGTATTGTCCAAAGGACCTCGATTATACACCTCTATCTCTCAGATGGGATTTCCCAGAATGCTTGTGGGAGCACTTGACCCATTTAGACCTAGGCCTCACACTCGGGCTGTGGATTGTACATTACAGAATTCAGCAACAGTTGGGTCTGAATTGGCACTTTGTTCAAAATGATTGCTACTAACCTTGTAAGGGAAGTAATGTAGCACAATTACCTGAAACACAAGCATAATGCATATTGTTCTGAACCCTGTACAATGCTGATATATCCCAACCTCGCCATCCCACCCCATATCATTTCCTCTTGTTCAGCCTGGAAATGTCCTCCAAGGCTGCTGTGTTTCCAAGATGTAAATGAAGACCCTTGGGTGAAATTACTGTTTGAATGGAAATGAATGAAGTGATCTGAGTTTAAATGAAGTGGTAAAGATTTAAAGATATGCAAGTCAAATACAAGCAGACTTTGACAAGTGTTTTTTTCTTTGTTTGCACTTTCAAACACATGTTCAGTTTTGACTACAGTCTCCACATTCCTGCTGTGAAATTGTTTGGAATTCCGTAGATGAAGGAGAAAAAGAGCTGATAAGCAAATTTTAAGTACCCTAACAGATTTGCCTTATTTCTGAAATTAAGGAATAATTGAGAACAGATGGAGGTAGGAGCTTATGGAGATAAGATAAGAAGGTTACTGCAGCAACTTTTGAAGTTAAGTGGAGATGGAGAGCAACATGTACACACTGAATTTTATCTGTATTGCCTACATTGAAATGTTGGTTATCTCCCTCTGGTGGCCATGGAAAGTACATGCATGCACAGATTGTTTTATTGACCAAAACAAAACTAAGTAGTAGGGTAGCACGGTGGTACATTGGTTAGCGCTGCTGCCTCACAGCTCCAGGGGTCCTGGGTTTGAGTGTCGACTCAGGGTGCCTGTCTTTGTGGAGTTTGCATGTTCTCCCCGTGTCCATGTGGGTTTCCTCCAGGTACTCTGGATTCCTCCCACTGTCCAAAGACATGCAGGTTAGGTTAATTGGATATGCTAAATTGCCCTGTGTGTTTTGTGTGTGTGCCCAGGGATGGACTGGAGTCCCATCCTGGGTGTGTTCCTGCCTTGTGCCCTATGCCTGCCGGGATCAGCTCTGGCATTCCACGCAACCCACATGGATAAGCGGTTTTGAAGATGGATGAATGGAAAACTAAGTAGTATCTTCACACTATGACAAGGATGGACATTTGACTTCTGTTCCACAGTTTTGTTAACTTTGGGCTTTAATATCTAGGATTTTGTATAAAACATACTGATGCAGCTGACATTTTTTTTTAAACAAATCTTTAATACGATAATTAATATATATCAAACTGTAGGGTTGGTTTATCTTTAAGTATTGTAATTTTGTTTTGCATTTGGATGATACTTTACTAAGAATTTTACACCTTCTGATAAGGGAGTTAAAGGCACTTATATATATACAAATGACAATAGATTTAAATGGCTGTATGTAGATAGGTTAGGGAGGCCTTGTTGGTGTTTCTAATTGTGCCGTTTTATTGGTGTCACATCATTTAGAAAGTGCCAGTTGAATTTCGGTGGGCAATGCCCAAGTGATTAAACATTCATGCACTGTTCCCAGGATTTTGCTCATTAATTCTTTAATATGCTGTTGCTGACAGAGCACTATCGTTTTATCCTACATGGAAATGTGTGTTGTGTGCAACTGTGTGCGATGAAGTAAATGGCTGAAGTAAATCTGTGAGTAAGACTTCATTGTACATTAAAAACAAATGTTTAAATCTGACAGTGGTTCACCCCCTTCCTGCAGTCCAGTTTTATTCATTCAAAGTCACTGAGGCCCACAGAGCTGCTGACCACCCTTGACAGCTGAGCACTTGTCTGACATGCATTATAGTAAAAATGAGCTGTAGTATGTATAATTATTTACCCTCACATGTTACAAAGGATTTTTGTAATGGAGCGGGGGGTTATAACTATTTATACACCAATGTGTTGGTGCTCTCCTCCACCTGGGAAGACACACAGTGCTGAGACAAAGAGATAAACCTGCGATACCACTGATCAACACTGCCCCACTGGACCTCTGCATTGGCCATGGAGTCACAAGGGCCACAGGAAGCAGAAGCCCCAGCCTCCTCCAGGGCTGCAGTGCCAGGATGGGCCTGGTTGAGATCCTTCCATGATTATTATTCAATTTCTTATCCAGGGCGACTTACAATTGTTACAATATATCTCATTATTTGTATATACAATTACCCATTTACACAACTGGGTTTTTACTGGAGCAATCTAGGTACAGTAGCTTACTCAAGGGTACAACAGCAGTGTCCCCCACCTGGGATTGAACCCACAACCCTCCACTCCAGAACCCTAATCACTACTCCACACTGCTGCACAGTTGTCAATTTAATTGAAACTGAAACTTAGTTAGTGAAGCTTATGGTGATTTTTGGCCAATTAAAACTTCAGTTAGCTCGGTTTAATTATTGCTAGTTGTGTGGATACTCTGTCCACTAGATGGCAACACTTACACATTTTTAAATTAAATTGACCGTGATGAGCAAGAGTTGGTGTCTACCCAGTGGTTTCGGAAAAGCACTGTATGAAATAGAAGATATATAAATATATATATTTTTTTAATTCTTTCTCCAATGGGAGGGAGGAGGCAGCCCAGTGGGAGAAGACTCAGGAGGGTGTAGGACACTGGTTATCAAAAAGGGTCAGTAGCCAACAACTGAGGCTAGAATGACAAAGCAGCAGATACAGGAAGTTCTAGAATTGGAAACCATGACAGAACTTCCCTATCACGAAGAACGATTGAAGGTGCAGTTAGCACCAAGTTTCAAGAACCCCTCTCCATATAATCTTAGTATTCCCTAGAAATAACGAATACCAAAAAGCAGATGTCGGTGACAGGAGTCCAACATCAACGAATATTTTATTATGAAGGCATCACAAGGGACAAGATACAACACTGAGGCCAGTCCTTGTACAATATCACAAACAGAAACAATTGTGGCCACTCCAACTACAGAACTTTAATGTACCTGTAATGGTGTCATGTAAAATAGTAATTGCTGCTTCCCTAACAAAACAGCACAAACAAACCAGACCACCGATCTCCCAGTAGAGACATGCATTATGGATACAGAGCAAGACGTGTGCAGAACTGGTGTTTTTAATATTTCATTTGTTTCCCATTGTGGGGAGAAGAACAAGTTTTCTATTGTGTTCTGGTGAACAAAACACAAACTTATCACAGCTAGCTAGCGACGCTCCAACACCGCAAGCTGATCATTCAAATGAAGCGGCTGGGGGAAGCCTTGGCAAACAGTGTAGGTGGAAGATTTAATTGGTGCCGTCACACACAACCAATGTCAAGTACCACTCAGGCTTGCAAAGGTTTTTCAGATTCCACAACATACTCCCTGTAGCCTATTTATGCCCCCTGTCCTTTGAATGGGGGAAAATGGGGGATTTATTTGTCACCAATAGGAGGAATGTGAGAGAAGTGTCTGGCAACCCTGCATGCTGCCTTTTCATAAGATTTCCTATGCAAGGGCAGCAAGAGTTGCGATTGTACATTGTTTTTTGTTTTAAACATTTGATCTCACAGTCTGGAGAAAGAGGGGAGGACTATCCACAAAGGCCCCGAAGATACCCCCGAAGTTACCTTCTTCTCCAGGCATAGTTTGTTTGCCAGTCCATTACCTGTGCCGCTGTGCCCCCAGCAGGCTGAGGTAAGACTTCCGAATGTGCCAGTTCGATCCCCGGTGTGACCCTCTGCCATGTGCTGCATGCATGATCTTCTGCCTGGAGCTGCCCATGACCAAGCATGCAAGGCTGCAGACTGCAATGAGCCAAATCCTGGCATCTTTTGTTACTCTTTCATTGCTTTGACATCATGTTCAACTAGTCCTGCAAGAAAAGAAAAGACTAAATAAAATTAAATAAACACCGAAACTAAACATTCATATTTTTACTATTTTGGATCAAAGGCCAAATAAATTAATTGTAATAATAATAAATCTAATAAAGACGTAAATCCGCAGGGCACACAGCTGATGGTACCAAAATCAAATTGTTTCCCTTTCCATAAAAATAGGCCTGCCACAACCTGTTTGGGCATATACCAACAATATTGCTGCAACCTTCCCATAACAGGTTGCGACTTAATGTGCATGGTCAATTGAGAGTTTGCTGCAACCTTTCTCTTTCAACCAGTTGTGAAAAGGTTGCAAAAACTGGTAGGTTGCAGTAATATTGCAGCAAACATATGTAAAAACACTTTTCACACACTTAACTGACAATACACTCTCCTACACCATACTGAGATACAATTTACAATTTACACTAATATATACACTATAAAACATACCATCTATATTCTGAGAATACACTATACTGTATTGAAACACATATGCTGTACTAAAATTACCAGCTCATACACTGAACCGAGATATAGGCCCATACACTGAAACACACTCTCTAAGCCTCGAATACTATGATCTACTACTGTGTGTATCCTTATTTCTTTGGATAAATTATTAGATATTTGCTGTGATTAGACCGAATATCATATACAGTGGTAGGTGTATTTTAACAGTGAGAGACAGAATTACAACAAAAAAATCCAGAAAAATGCATTTCAAAAAAGTTATAAATTGATTTGCATGTTAATGAGGGAAATAAGTATTTGACCCCTTCGACTTAGTACTTGGTGGCAAAACCCTTGTTGGCAATCACAGAGGTCAGACGTTTCTTGCAGTTGGCCACCAGGTTTGCACACATCTCAGGAGGGATTTTGTCCCACTCCTCTTTGCAGATCCTCTCCAAGTCATTAAGGTTTCGAGGCTGACGTTTGGCAACTCGAACCTTCAGCTCCCTCCACAGATTTTCTATGGGATTAAGGTCTGGAGACTGGCTAGGCCACTCCAGGACCTTAATGTGCTTCTTCTTGAGCCACTCCTTTGTTGCCTTGGCTGTGTGTTTTGGGTCATTGTCATGCTGGAATACCCATCCACGACCCATTTTCAATGCCCTGGCTGAGATTTGACAGTACATGGCCCCGTCCATCGTCCCTTTGATGCGGTGCAGTTGTCCTGTCCCCTTAGCAGAAAAACACCCCCAAAGCATAATGTTTCCACCTCCATGTTTGACGGTGGGGATGGTGTTCTTGGGGTCATTCCTCCTCCTCCAAACACAGCGAGTTGAGTTGATGCCAAAGAGCTCGATTTTGGTCTCATCTGACCACAACACTTTCACCCAGTTCTCCTCTGAATCATTCAGATGTTCATTGGCAAACTTCAGACGGGCCTGTACATGTGCTTTCTTGAGCAGGGGGACCTTGCGGGATTTCAGTCCTTCACGGCGTAGTGTGTTACCAATTGTTTTCTTGGTGACTATGGTCCCAGCTGCCTTGAGATCATTAACAAGATCCTCCTGTGTAGTTCTGGGCTGATTCCTCACCGTTCTCATGATCATTGCAACTCCACGAGGTGAGATCTTGCATGGAGCCCCAGACCGAGGGAGACTGACAGTTATTTTGTGTTTCTTCCATTTGCGAATAATCGCACCCACTGTTGTCACCTTCTCACCAAGCTGCTTGGCGATGGTCTTGTAGCCCATTCCAGCCTTGTGTAGGTCTACAATCTTGTCCCTGACATCCTTGGACAGCTCTTTGGTCTTGGCCATGGTGGAGAGTTTGGAATCTGATTGATTGATTGCTTCTGTGGACAGGTGTCTTTTATACAGGTAACGAGCTGAGATTAGGAGCACTCCCTTTAAGAGAGTGCTCCTAATCTCAGCTCGTTACCTGTATAAAAGACACCTGGGAGCCAGAAATCTTGCTGATTGATAGGGGATCAAATACTTATTTCCCTCATTAACATGCAAATCAATTTATAACTTTTTTGAAATGCGTTTTTCTGGATTTTTTTGTTGTTATTCTGTCTCTCACTGTTAAAATACACCTACCATTAAAATTATAGACTGATCATTTATTTGTCAGTGGGCAAACGTACAAAATCAGCAGGGGATCAAATACTTTTTTCCCTCACTGTAGGCTACTGTTTGGTCAGGTGTACACCTTTAAGAATTACGTGTTTCTGTATGCTAATTTATTTTAATTATGCATTTTACTAGTCAGTACAAAGGTGAAAGTACTGTGAATGAGAGTATTTATTTCTGACAAAAAGAAAGGTTTGAACCTTTTTTAAACTCTACGGATGAATTTTCAGTCTATTGAACGCTATGCGACCCCCCTAAGGATTAAGCGGTTATAATAGAATGCTATGCAATTCTAGATGTGGCATTTATTTCAGTACAATATATCACGGCTGGTTTTAGTTGTAAATGTGTAAACCAAAGGAATGCTTTGTTACAACAGAATACAGTATTTATTTTATTATTTTGAAATCAAGTTGTATGCAAAAAGATCAGTAGGCTAAGGTTAACATTGCATATGTATTATAGCTAAACAAAGCTATTTGCTTTCTTTTAAAATGCATATAAAATGTGTGCTTTTTCATGTGGCAATTAAATTCCTTAATTAAATTGCTGAAATCAACACATTTCAAATCGTTAACTGAATTGTTTATATAAATAATTGAATTGCTGATATCAATATAATACAGACAGGTGACAAATTAAAGGAAAAACATAAGGAGGAATATAATGAATGCAGATGCCACCAAACAGGTGCACTGCATGATACAATTAAGCAATTAACACCCTATCATGCTCTGTGTCATGTATACAAAGGCTGAGCAGGCCCAGTTGACCTTGATTTTGGATCAAGATGAAAAGAGGATCTAAGTGACTTTGAAAGAGGGGTCATTATTGGGGCACCATAGGCACTGGTCTACAGAGATGTGGAAAAAGTGATATAGTCAGATGAGTCATCCTTCACCATATTCTCGACAAGTGGGCGAGTGAATATGTGGCGACACCAAGAGATCGGTACAGGCCTGACTGCTTGACCCCTACAGTGAGGGGGTCCCGAGGCTCTGTTATGCTCTGGGACCTATTTTCCTGGCATGCTTTGGGTCCACTTGTCCCTTTAGAGGGAAGGGTCACTGCAAGTCATTACAAAGTTATTCTGAGTGATCACCTTTATCCTATGGTGAAACATTTCTATCCTGATGGGAGTGGCCTCTTCCAGGATGACAATGCCCCCATCCACAGGGCACGAGGGCTCATTGAATGGTGTGATGAGCATGAAAATGATGTGAATCATATGCTATGGCCTTTGCAGTCACTAGATCTCAACCCAGTTGAACACCTATGGGAGATTTTGGACCGACGCGTTAGACAGCGCTCTCCATCATTAAAACACCAAATGAGGGAATATCTTTTGGAAGAATAGTGTTCATCCCTCCAGTAGAGTCCAGAGACTCGTAGAATCTGTGCCAAGAGCATTGAAGCTGTTCTGACGGCTCGTGGTGGCCAACACCTTACTGAGACACTTTATGTTGTTTTTTCCTTTAATGTGCCATCCATTTGTATATGTATTCCTTATTCTGGAACTTTGTTTATTAAAGTGAACAGGTCCAGGCCCATGGTCTGTTTCTGCTACCTTCCTGCTAAAATATAAACGAGAATTTTCTTTGCAACCTTACAGCAAGGTTGCAGCTAATGAACACACACACGCACATATACCACTACCACGACGCATAAATAAAGGATCAAAAGCTGAGCCTGGTATAAAAGCAACTGACATCAATATCAACTTAATAAAATATACTACAAGCCAATATCTTTCCATAAGTGCATTAAAATCAATTTTTTGTTACAGTATCACAAAAATCACAAAGGTATTCAGTCTTGTCATAGTTACAGCACAAATCTCCTGTGGCAAGTTGGAAAGCTCATGAAGTGTATCGTACATTAGGCCAAGGTCACAGATAAATTCTGGACTTTGCACACTCTCTATAAGGCCTTTATACATTTGTCTCTCTACTCTCTTTCTGCTTTCATCATTACAAGCACTCTCAAAATGCCGATTAAGTGCATCAAATGATGCCCAAACTGCCTCCACTGCTCTAAAACTACTGGTTACTTGTGGCGGGGTAGCCAGTAAGGGAGGCTTGGAGACAGACCACAGGCAAACAAAACAGGCTTTATTAAAGAAAGAAAATAAACTGGCACGAGGGCCAACAGAAACGGTCCACAATACAGGTAACCAAAAAGACACGGGCTGGTCAAAGGACTTCACCGTACCACAAAAAGAGCAAGCCCCAACAAAACAGCAAACCTGTTTCCTCCCACACCCAACTCTCTTTTTTGCTTGACAGGCTATTGTGCAACTTCTCTATGAATATTTTGAAATGGTTTACAGAATTGACCACATCGATGGAATCTGACACAGCTAACTCAAGTCTATGATTCATACAATGCCATGTTAGTAAATTCTTACATCCACACCAGATTTGCTCCTGAGCATTACACTTACCTCATCGCCTAGAAAGGATACCCAGTGGGCTTTTAACCATTCCTCTGTGAACCCTGCATTTCTTAAGTTTGTAGGGCTGACTCTATTCATTCAGCCTTCTGATTGTGAAGTTCCATGAGTTCCAGAAAGATACATCCTGGCGATTCTCCTTTATCAGAAGCTGTAAGAGTCACAATCATTGCTGCTTATAGGGCAGGTGTAGTGGACTATTAATAAGGACAGATAATTTACTTGATGATGACATTATACTGTTTACTTTAGTCTTTCTCATTTCACTTGCAATATGCTCCACTATTTTAGTGGAGCTGTATCTTGAGTGAAGATAGCTCAATGAGGCTCTCATAGTCATGAGACACACAACACAACTGATACAATACAAAGTAATTCACAGAATGCACATTACCCAGCACAAAATGTTTACAATGGGTTTCATAGGGTCTGATACTTGTTCACACTGTACGCTGAACACCCCTGGACAATTACTTTCATGCCTTTTGGCTCTGTCCACCAACTCAACACTTTTGGCAAGAAGTGATAAACAAAACATCTTTCTTGGGCTGCAGCCTCCTGCTCTCTCCATCCACATGTCTACTTGGAGATTTAACCACACTCAACCACCCTGAACAAAACCCAACTCAAATTCTCATAGCGTTACTATTGCCAAGAAGACTATACCCCTGAACTGGAAAAGCAGACACATACTTAGCATCACACAATGGCTAAACCTGTTAACACATCATATTAAACAGGATAAAAACATAACCACCAACAATAACCAGGAAAATAGATTTAATGAAACTTGGGCACAATTTCATTTTTTTTTCCATTTACCATTGTAACTAATGCTTCATGCACACACAAACGCACACACATACACACCCACACAACCCCAAACAGTCTGTTTTATTTATTTATTTATTTATTCTTGTGTGTTTGTGTTCCCTCTTTTTCTTTTTTTCTTTATTATGCTTGGATATGAGTGATGCATCCCAAATGGTCTCCTATATGCGCACAATTTTATGTTTATATCTTAGTTTGTCGACGTGTCATCAGTCCATCTGTCTGTTTGTCTGTCTAATTGTCCACCTGTTGATTTAATTGTTTGTTTAATCTGTTGGTTGTTTGTCTGACTGTCTGTCTCCTGGCCATGGATGGTCTTGGATGGGTTGGGAAGGGTAGTAGGGGAGGATGGGTGGAAGAGGGTGGGGTGGGGTGGGGTTAGAGGGGTTATTGGGGGGTAGGAAAGGGTAAAGAAACTGTTATTCTGTTGTTGTTTTTTTTGTTTCTTTTTTTATTAACTGTTAAAATGAAAAAAAAACTTCATCTCAGGTTATGGCCACTATTCTCTGATTGCATGGAAAAATGAAGGCAACACTTATTATCTAACACATTCAAGGACAATGAGATGATACATTAACAGAGATTATTGGAGAAATGTATGCTAATATGTGCCTATCTGGATTAAAGCCTTGGCAAACCTACAGGTACAAAACATTCGCATCGGGCAAGCCTAGTGAATGTTTCAACAAAAGCATTTTTTTTCTGAATGGTCTGTTTTACTCTGCCAGCGTCATCAGCTGAGACTTGCAAGTGCCTTTCACAAACTTGCAGATCCCAGAGAAGTGCCACTGTGCAACTGGACAACCTTGTGAGCTGACAGCAATCACTCTGCCACTCTTGAAAAATCAAAGACGCATAAGCTTCGGAAGAATTTGATGACATTGGGGAGTGTATTGGGCTAAACATGATGACTTGACCATTATTGAAATACGTACAAGCTAACAAAATACTGTTCAATTTGCACTTTAAACCCCGATATGCTGTCTTTAAACTGAACATGTCATCATGCTCAATTTGAACCGTTGGATAAAAAAATGACAGTTTCTCTCTGAAAATACATGAAGCCTGTCTTCTGAAAATACATTTTCAGCTGTATCAAATTTGAAGGCAACACACACAATTCAGTATCAGACTGCCTTGCCTATGCAAATTTCTGTGATGACTCATTCATTCAATCATCAGTCATTGGTCAGAAATCTACTACATCACTGCATAGAATTCTATGACATCATAATGGCATTCTTCTTCCAGAACATGCTTTAGTGTCTCACAACTGACTTGACTCCAATTACAAATCGATCCACACAGCAGTGATCTGTGAAATAGCCAACCTATGGTGGTAATTTATATATTTCATTTTCGAGTTAGAGAACCAATGGCAAACTGTGATCACAATATGCTTAGCTTTGAGGCATTCTTTCAAAGGTCCAAGTCTAAAACAATGATCTACAATTTTAGAAAAGCAAACCTTGAAGGTATGAAGCGACACTTAGAAGAGGTAGACTGGAGCACACTGGATACAAATTCAGTGGAAAATGGATGGTTATAGTTTAAGAATATACTACTTGAGGCTCAGGAGCAATTTGCACCAAAACTTTGCAAATTGAGGACCAAAAAACATTGGCCAAAATGGTTTAATAGAAGTGTGCAAAAAAGACAAAGAAAATGTTGTATATATACAAAAGGGATAGAGATTAAACAGAATGCAAATAATATGTTAAGGTCTTAAGAAAGGGATCAGGAAAGCAAAGAGGGAAATAGAAAGAAAGAGCTCTTGGAGCTAAAACTAATGCAAAGAGCTTTTTCAATACTACAACAGCAAGAGGTCAATAAAGCAGGAAGTGGAACAGTTAAAGGGCAAACATGGAAGTATCTTGGAAAACGATGTGGTGTGGCAAATGTTCTAAATGAGAATTTCACAGAGGTCTTTACAAAAGAAAAAACAGATAACATACCACAGGTTAACAATCAGTCCAGTCAAACCCTAAGAGAGATCAGGATAAATGAGGAGGAGGTACTAAAGGGACTAGCAGAATTAAAAACAAACAAATCACCTGGGCCAGATGGTATATTTCCAATAGCACTTAAAGAACTGAATGAAATTATTTATAGGCCGCTAACTCAAATATTCCAAATGACACTTAGAACAGGGGATGTGCCAAGTGACTGGAAGACGGCAAATGTCATACCAATCCACAAGAAAGGGGACAAAACTGAGCCAGGAAATCACAGACCAATCAGTCTCACCTGCATTACTTCTGTCTAAAAAATATTAGACAGAAAATAGAGAAACATCTTAATGAAAACCATATTCTTGGAGATAGTCAACATGGGTTTAGACGAGGCTGATCCTGTCTTACTAATTTATTATAATATTTTGAATATGCAACTGCAGCTGTAGATCATGTGAAAGCTTATGATATGATATACTTAGATTAAAATAAAAAGCTTTTGATAAGGTTCCACACCAAAGACTGATCCTCAAATTGGAAGCTGTAGGCATTCAGGGTAATGTAAGTAGATGGATTATGAACTGGTTGATGTCTAGGAAACAGAGGGTGTCGATTTGAGGAGTTGCTTCTAACTGGAGTGAGGTTGTTAGTGGAGTTCCACAGGGATCAGTACTAGGGCCTTTGCTTTTTCTAATCTATATTAATGATCTGGACTCTTGGATAGTTAGCAAACTTGTCAAATTGCAGATGATACTAAAACAGGTGGCTCAGCAAATACAATCTCGGCAGCACAGGTTATTCAAAGGGACTTGAATAATATTCAGTTGTGGGCCGACACCTGGCAGATGAAATTCAATGTGGACAAGTGCAAGGTATTACATGCAGGTAACAAAAATGTCCACTATAATTACACTATGGGAGTCAACGTCTACGTCTACTTTCTCCATCCAAACAATGTGTGGAAGCAATAAAAAAGGCAAACAGAATGTCAGGGTATATTGTCAAAAGTGTAGAATTTAAAACAAGGGCAGTAATGTTCAGACTGTACAATGCACTAGTCAGAGCTCATCTGGATACTGTGGACAGTTCTGGGCTCCACACTTCAAGAAAGATATCGCTGCTCTAGAGGCAGTTCAGAGGAGAGCAACCAGACTTATTCCAGGTCTGAAGGGAATGTCCTACTGAGAGACTGAGGAACTGAACCTTTTCACCCTGGAACAGAGGAGACTACGTGGGGACTTGATCCAAGTCTTCAAAATCATGAAAGGCATCGACCACATCAAACCAGAGGAGCTTTTCCAGATCAGCAGGGACACAAGGACCAGTGGAAATTGGGCTTCAAGGCATTCAAGACAGAAAACAGGAGACACTTCTTAACACAGAGAGTCGTCACAATCTGGAACAAACTCCCCAGTGATGTGGTTGAAGCTGAAAATTTGGGAACATTTAAAAATAGACTGGATAGGATCCTTGGATCACTTAGTTATTAATGGACACCAAACAAGCACGATGGGTTGAATGGCCTCCTATCGTTTGTAAACTTTCTTATGTTCTTATGTTCTTATGAGTTGAGTTTTGCAAACTTTGGGTGAGTAAAATAAAGAGTAAAGAATGTCTGTGAAATCGCCTGAGATGGGGAGGAGCAGCAGCGGGGAAACTGTTGCCATAGATGAGGATAATGGTGAATACCAGCTGGTGGAGCATGAGGTGCTCTGCTCCAAGAGAAACCTGTATCAAGTCCTGAAGTTCCTAGGCCGGGGCGTCTTTAGCCAGGTGGTGAAGTGCAGGAATCACCGTACCAACGAGATAGTGGCCATCAAGATCTTGAAGAGCAAACCCGCCTATGAGGAGCAGGGCCTGATCAAAGGCAGCATCCTGGCCAGGCTGAGCAGAGAGGCTCGTCAACAACCTCGTCCAGGCTTACGAGTGCTTCAGGTACAAGGGCCACTTGTGTCTGGTGTTCAAGATGCTGGATCAGAACCTGTACGACTTCCTCAGCTTCGGGCCACTGCCCCTCAAGCAAATCAGGCCCATCCTGCAGCAGGTCGCCACTGCCATGATGAAGCTGGAGAGTTTGGGGATGGTCCACACCGACCTCAAGCCTGGTGGACTCGGCCAGGTAGCCCCTCCGAGTCAAGCTGATCGACTTCGGCCTGGCCATCCATGTCTCGGAGGCAGTGCGCTCTGCCTGCATGCAGGCCAGATATTTCAGGGTTCCGCAGATCATCCTTGGCCTGTCGTACAATCAAGCCATCGATATGTGGTTGCTGTGCTGCATCATTGCGGAGCTGTTTCTGTGGTGGCCTCTGTACCCCGGGGCATCGGTGTACGATCAAATCCGGTACATTGTTGAGATGAAGGGTTTGCCTGTGGAGAATCTGCTAAGTGCCGGGACAAAGACAGGACAGTTCTTTAAGAGAGACTCAGCCGACTCTGTGGAGACTGATGACGCCAGAGGAGCATGAAGGAGAGATGGGCATCCAGTCAAAGGAGCAGCCAATGGATCTGGAAGGGAATTACTTGTTGGCAGAATTGACAGACCGGCTACAGTTCATCTACCTGCTGAAGAGGATGCTGAAGATGGACCCAGATGACAGGATTAACCCTATCCAAGTCCACATATGTCATGTCTTGTGCCCAGGACATGGAGGTCTGCTATAGTCGAGTCAATACCAACACAGCCCCCAGCACAACAGCCAGCTCAACGCTGCCCTCAACATGACGTCCAACACCCAGCTCAACGCTGCACCCAACCAGGCACAGCAACTCGTGGCTGCACAGGGGAACAAAGGGCACCGCAGGCAGTCAGATATCATCACCCCCACCATCGTACAGGCACCAGCAGCAGACACCCAACTCTACAACCCCCCTAGGCTGGGCACTATGGGCAGGGCTCGGCTCACCATGCAGGCCACGAGAAAGTGCATTTGAGATGCTGCTTCACTTTTTCAAACCAGGCCAGTTGGTATTGGTTAACTTTTTTCCTTAAATAAATAAATTGATCATTTAAAAAAAAAAAAGTACTTTGTAGCAGTTATACTTATGAGGAGAATAAAGAAGCATGTGACTTATTATTATTATAATAATTAATCCCGACAATCAATAGTCACAACTTTGTGCTATGAAACATCATCCGAAACATAGGCTACATACAATTTTTTCCATTTACCACTGTAACCAATGCTTCATGCACAAACACACACGCACACACACATACACACACGCACATGCGCACACACACACACAGACACACACACACACACACACACACATATTTCTCTATTAAGCACAACATATTATTCTGATGCTGACCAGTTGGATTCTCCTTGACTAATTTTAGCCCATTGAATGATAAAGGACAACAACATACAGCTCAACTATGTAGGCACAGTACCTAACTTTTTCCTCTTGGCTCATTCTTCATCTTCAATTCCTGTCACTGGGTCTCTGCCCAAACATCTGGCCATTCATCATCATCGTCAGACTCAGTAACTGGAGCCTTACGAACCTTAACTGTTTCAAACTTAGCTCACTAGTGTTAGATAGCGATCTGTGCTAACAAAGAAGATTGTTAGCTTAGAGCTCAGCCAACTACAAACGACCAGTTCAGTCTAACGTTAAAAATTCTTAGTCCAAAAGTTTTGTTCTGAAACTGGGGCACGTAGCTATGTTCATGTATGGGACGACGAGACTAACGTTATATAACCGAACAGCTTAAATGTTACGGGTACCTTCTTTGTCCCCTGCTTGGGCATTGCCATTGCAGTTGTCCTGTCCCCTTAGCAGAAAAACACCCCAAAGCATAATGTTTCCACCTCCATGTTTGACGGTGGGGATGGTGTTCTTGGGGTCATTCCTCCTCCTCCAGCGAGTTGAGTTGATGCCAAAGAGCTCGATTTTGGTCTCATCTGACCACAACACTTTCACCCAGTTCTCCTCTGAATCATTCAGATTTTCATTGGCAAACTTCAGACGGGCCTGTACATGTGATTTCTTGAGCAGGGGGACCTTGCGGGCGCTGCAGGATTTCAGTCCTTCATGGCGTAGTGTGTTACCAATTGTTTTCTTGGTGACTATGGTTCCAGCTGTCTTGAGATCATTAACAAAATCCTCCCGTGTAGTTCTGGGCTGATTCCTCACCGTTCTCATGATCATTGCAACTCCATGAGGTGAGATCTTGCATGGAGCCCCAGACCGAGGGAGACTGACAGTTATTTTGTGTTTCTTCCATTTGTGAATAATCGCACCAACTGTCACCTTCTCACCAAGCTGCTTGGCGATGGTCTTGTAGCCCATTCCAGCCTTGTGTAGGTCTACAATTTGTCCCTGACATCCTTGGACAGCTCTTTGGTCTTGGCCATGGTGGAGAGTTTGGAATCTGATTGATTGATTGCTTCTGTGGACAGGTGTCTTTTATACAGGTAACGAGCTGAGATTAGGAGCATTCCCTTTAAGAGAGTGCCCCTAATCTCAGCTCGTTACCTGTATAAAAGACACCTGGGAGCCAGAAATCTTGCTGATTGATAGGGGATCGAATACTTATTTCCCTCATTAACATGCAAATCAATTTATAACTTTTTTGAAATGCGTTTTTCTGGATTTTTTTTGTTGTTATTCTGTCTCTCACTGTTAAAATACACCTACCATTAAAATTATAGACTGATCATTTCTTTGTCAGTGGGCAAACGTACAAAATCAGCAGGGGATCAAATACTTTTTTCCCTCACTGTATCAGTACTAGGCATACCAAAAGTAACTAATTTATACTTTGTAACTTGGTGAAAAAGGTTAAGAATCTCAAAGGCAGATAGCCGTAAAATAAAAACCAAAAACGAGCAGCTCTAGCTATATTATACATTTTATTAATAATCAGTATTATTATTAGGTTACTTAGGAGACACTCTTATTCAAAATGACTTACATGGAGTAACAAACAATCACATTTTGTAAATACACAGTTTATTTATTATTCCAAGTTGAATTTTTAGCAATGAAAGAAACAGGTTAAATCACCTTGGGCCACTGATGTCTGTGTGGATTAATTATGAGAGGCATTTTCTCTACCAGGTCAAAGTGTATTTAGCCTGGCCCAATGTGGCATTCATTGGCAAAACAGCAGGGAAACATGCCACATATGCCAGCCTATTTATCAAAGTGGAATAATTAGGAATTAAAGTTAAGGGTCAATTCACCTTGGGCCACTTCTCTGTGGATTCCTAACAACGGGTAAGGTCTACCAGACCCAAGTGTATTTAGCCTGGCCCAGTGGCAAAACAGCAGGGAGGCCACAACTGCGGAGGCCACAATGTCCCCTCAATCACAACAGCGCTCTGCCCAGTGCTGAAATGGTTTTCAAACTAAATTAATGAATTTGCCTCTAGGTACTTGAGAGGAACAGGAATATATTTTACTTGTATGTACCCATGTACAATTTGAAAGTTGAAGACTTTCACCCTTAATTTGATAATCTTTATAAGTAGATATTAAGCAAATATTGCAAATCATTAACAGGAAAATACAGAAAGATTTAGTATTAGATCACCAGCTTACCTTCTCCATTTGGTCTTATATATTATTGTTTTAGAATATAAATTCAAGTGCTGGTGTTTCCAAAAGAAATTAGTTATGGTTATAATTTGTGTTTTATTGGTTACTACCAACAAATCATTCTAGAACATGACATCACAATATGAACATTCTATTGTTTCCATAGAAACCAGATCAACAACTCAGGAATGGGTTCTGGATTCACCAGCAAAGTACAACAAAAATAATTTCCTATGGAAAGAGAGAAACTGATTGCAGCATAAGCTTTCTTGTATTCGAACATACATACATATTTCTGGCAAAATGGATAAGGTAAGCTAGTGACAAAGTATTGTATTTGCCTATAATTAGAAATAGCTTGAGGCAAATTAATTAATTTTGTTTGAAAACCATTTCAGCACTGGGCAGAGCGCTGTCATGATGGTTACTGTGGCCTCAGCCTGCAGGGTTACTCCTCCATTACTCACTCGAAGAAAACCAAGCGTGGCAACAAGGTCTTCTAGGAATCAATCCCTCACAGAATCGTCCTGAAGAGGGACTGGCCTCATCAAAACCCACAGGCCCATCCTGGCACTGCAGCCCTGGAGGAGGCTGAGGCCTCTGCTTCCTGTGGCCCTTGTGACTCCATGGTCAATGCAGAGGTCCAGTGGGGCAGTGAAAGATGGGCAGTGTTGATCAGTGGTATCTGTGGTATCTCTTTCTCAGCGCTGTGTGTCGTGCTGGAGGAGGGCTGTACACAGACTGCTGCCCTCGTTCCCGACCTGAAGCTCCAAACGGAGACCCTGCAGCCCGGCCAGGGCCGCCCCCCCCAGCCCTACCAACATGAGGGAGGACAGCTTCCGGTGGGTGCAAGAGGTGGATATCAGCCTGGAGCCAGTGCACAAGAAAGCCAAGTGCTTGGTGTCACCCTGGCTTCAGCAGGACTACTGGGACCAATTACTTAATCTTATTATTTAATAACCTTATTCAATAAAAATATTAATTTAGCTTTTCAAATGTCTAATTAATATATATTTCTTCATTCAAAGCACTAGCACTAACACATTGCTGTATAAATACTTCTAACCCCCCACCCCATTACAAAACTAACTTTGTAACATGTAAGTGTAAATAAAGTACACAAACTACAGCTGATTATTACTAGTCTAAATGAGCTAACTTTAGCCTCAGTAGGAACTGGTATAAGTGAAACCAAACTAAGATGCAGTACAGGGGGAAATTGTTTTAGATGTATAGCATCAAACTACATCCCTACTAAAAAGAGTTAATGTACCTTTCACAACGGTCTTGTAGGGCAAATTTACGCAGTTGTTCACAGATCTGCAGAAACCTACCGATCCCATTGGTGAAGCTGCGCAGACCCGCGCAGGACCTGCGAAATCTGCGCTACACGAGGCGACCTGATACTGTACCGGCTGCGCACGCACAGTTAAAAGATTGACAGGAGGAGTGGCCAATCATCGTAGCCTGGATGGTTGGTTGGTTCCCGGAAGTTGTAATCTGGCTCAGGGTTTGATCATTTTATTTGTCGCGTTCCTACTTTTTATAATTCTTTCCGAAAAATTAATACATCCTAAAACACACACTTTAATATGAGCTCAATGGCGTTCTATAGGCAGCGGTGGACATTAAGAAATGCTCTACTATCACCTCACATTTGTCTTTATTGAAAGCTAACGTGTAACAGTTTTTAGTTGCAGTGTCCTGCTGTGTAACCGCGGCTTCATGCATACGCTTGTGCACATTTTATAAATATTATGATCTTTCATTTATAATATTAAAATCCAAAAGTCGTCTAGTTTGCATTTTCTTGGTACTTTACAGCGAAAGCCCGTACCTGGTCCCATGGTGTAATGGTTAGCACTCTGGACTTTGAATCCAGCGATCCGAGTTCAAATCTCGGTGGGACCTCATCCTTTTGAAGAGCCAGATGAGTTATTTTGTATTATAACAAAAAACAACTCAAAAAGCAAATAACGTATGAAAAACGATTGAAACAGGAGTGCATTTAAATAATATACAATAATATAATATACAATGTAAAATACGAATCTTTATTTTTTCAATTATTATATATTTCATTGTATAACACCCTTGGTTCATGGCGTCAGTCAAATAATAATAATAATAATGTAGATAGTATTTTTATAGAAAGTCAATTTTGAAAAGAAATAATGTTTTTCTTTAATCATTTTACATTTTTTAATATTTGTCAATATTTTCTAACTTACTTTTTACATCAAACGATGCCTTAACGATATAATTGTAGGAATATGCAACGTGAATGAACAACGAATATAAAAGTAAAAGTATGTTCCTATCTACTGTGGTTTCTAATTGTAATTCTCACCGTGACAGACAGGGGGCGGTGGACTCAAGAGAAGAACTGCATTCCGCAGAGCTGGCCGGCTTGCCCTGTTGTGCTGGAGCTGCTAGTGATGAAGGACTCCTGTATCACATTTGTACATCTTTTCTCTTGCCCCTGTATGAATAATTGGTAATTTACCACAGGAGTGGCGCCAAGCAAAGAGTAATTCATTGTTATTATTATTTGTTTTAAATAAGCATTGTTCCCAATAAAGGGCCCTTCCCAGTTTGCATTTCTCATGCTGTTCAATACCTCCATTCAATATAACCAGTGTTTCTGCAACTCCCTGCCTCAACTACAACTTCAGTAACATGGTGATCACAGCAGCTGAACAAACTGTTCTTTCTTCTGCATGCAAACCCTCTGAGACCCACAATGACGAACTGGACCTTAAAACACAGCGCAGGAAGAGACTGTTTTAAGCAGCCATGTGCAGTTACTGATGTCTATTAAGTGTCATATATGGATACTGTGAAAATACACCCTGCTGGCCTGACTCTGAACATCACCCCCTTCACCCCCATCACACACACACACACACACCCACCACCTCCAGATCCACCCCCAGAGAGAGGGAACAATGTCAGTGTGCCAGAGCCAGACTGGGACAGGAAACTGGGGATATGCAGTCACTGGCGTGTGGTAAAGGTTGCAACTCCCTTGTGTGCTGGGGAGTCAGAGCTGGCAAGATTACAGATATTACAGAAGTAGTTCCCGCAGCACATAAAAGTGCAGAAATAAGTACTTAGGTAACAATGGGATGCAAATTACTGGAAAATACAGCGGCTCTCAAAAGTACTCACCCCCGTGGACTTTTCCACATTTCATTGTGTTACAACATGAAATCAGAATGGATTTAATCAGGAGTTTTGACCACTGATCAACACAGAAAATGTCTATAATGTTAAAGTGTTCTAAATTAATTACAGATACAAAACAGAAAATAATAATAATAATAATAATAATAATAATAATAATAATAATAATAATAATAATAATATTCTCAATTGGACTGAGGTCCGGGCTTTGACTGGCCACTCCAGGACACTGACATTTTTGTTTTTAAGCCACTCCAGTGTGGCTTTGGCTGTATGTTTGGGGTCATTGTCCTGCTGGAACATGGGTGGAAGACTGTAACTCCTTTAGAGTTGCCATAGGCCTCTTGGTGTCCTCCCTGCCTAGTGCCCCTCTCACCCAGATACTCAGTTTTTGAGGACGGCCCAATCTAGGCAGATTCACAGTTATGCCATATTCTCTCCATTTCTTAAAGTACTTTACTGTGCTCCGGGAGATATTCAATGCCATAGAAATGTTCTTATATACTACCCCTGAATGGTGCTTTTGAACCTTAGTCCGGATTTTCATTGAATGTTCCTTCATCTTCATGATGTAGTTTTTGTTAGAAATTGTAACCAACTGTGGGACCTCCCAGAGACAGGTGTATTTAACCTGAAATCATGTGACACACTTTAATTGCAGAGCTGGACTCCATTAAACTAATTACAAGACAATTGGTTTCACCACAGCTCAATCAGGTTTGTCAGAGCAAAGGGGGTGATTACTTATGCATTCCATTATTCTCTGTTTTGTATGTGTAATTCATTTAGAACAATTTGTAGATTATATTTTTCACTTTGACGTTATGGACAATTTCTGTGTTGATCAGTTGCAAAAACTCTTGATTAAATTAAATGCATTCTGATTCCATGTTGTAACACAATGAAATGTGGAAAAGTCCAAGGGGGGTGAATACTTTTGAGAGCCACTGTAGACATGTGTTAACATCACAGTGCTTCCTCCCCTCTCTATGTAAACAGAGAGGGAGGAAGAGGTGAAGGAGGAGAAGAATGCCAGCCTCTGTTGCTGGGTCCTCTACTAGAGGTGTGAACATGGCCAGGGGAGAGAGAGTGTCATCAATGGCTTCCAGATGTGCCCTGACTGTCGAGTGTCTCCCAGAACAGTCTACACATCTGCATGCTATTGGGAGGAATTCCCAGCCCCAGGGGGTGGCCAGGGTGACCTGTGTGTTCAGCCAGTGATGGGAAAGTCCACAGCTCAGCCTTTTCTGTGAGGGTCCTGTCTTTCCGTATCAATCTGTTGCATGGGTTCTGACCAAGATTTGATTTTTGTTTACTCTGTCAACAGCTTCAGGAGGTTTGTATGTGGGCAAAGCGGCTGCAGTAGAAACTGTCAATCTTCCCCAGTAGGTCTCCATTGGTTCTCCTGACATGCTGCCTGGCTTGGGGGAGGGGGAGTTGGATGAGAGAATCGTGACCAGATGAGACCAGCCAAGACCCACTTGTCTTGGGCACCAGAGACCACATGGACATTGCTTTATTAACACAGGGATGAGAGATTTCATGAGCCTGATTAAATCTCTGTGCACCAAGCAGGGAAACTCAGCCACTGCCTCAAATACCCGTCAGCGTTGTGTGCGAGGATCCCGTTAGTCAAATTAAAAACAGTGTCTATCTGAATGGAGCATAATGGGATGGTGAAAAGAGCTGTGGGTAGGAGAATGATGTTCCTTGCTTAGGCCATTCAAGCGTGCATAATCTTCATAGAGCGCACGCAGGCTTTTCTGAGGGCAGCTGAAGCGAAATGTGTGGTGTTTAGCCGATAAGATTTTGAAAAGTTTTCTTTTTTTCCTGTAATCTGGGTCAAAATGTGTTCCCTTTTAGCACAGACACACACCTGCAATGCCAGGGCTGTTACAAAATACATGGTGGCATTCCCCCACCCTCACAGTAAAAGGACAGTTAAGAGGCTGTGCTTGAGAATACCAAGAAGAGACTTTGGTGACATAGTGTGTCTGAGGATCTGACATTTTGTGGGATATAGAAATAGTTTGTATGTATGAATGAATGTCCCCACTACATTCCCCAACTCCATTATTCAAGAGGAATGTGCCAGCCTAGGTATCACCAGCTCAGCTTCAACTGCTGATAATGATCTAGTTTAAGAACTCCATCTATTCCCAATCAAAAAAATGTTGGCACAAACTGAGAGAATGTGTTGCTTTTAAACCCAATCCCTCTCTTGTGCACAACTAAATAAACACCCCCAGCAAAGGAAACGAAAGTCATAAAAAAATATACACAATCAAACAAACAAATAAAAACAATTAAAAATAAACAGAACTTGATCGTTTTACTTTTAAGGTATGTCTTTTTTTAATTATACAAGTAATTGGTAGTTGTCACTATAGTACAACAGATTTCCATCATAATATTGATAATAATAATGTCCTGAAAAATATATAAATTAATACTTTGGTGCCCACTGTTCTGCTGGCAATTGAAGTGGAATGTCTGAGACGGGAATTCTCTTTTCCTGCCGCTCTCTGCCTGGCTGTGGCAAAGCTGACCAATCATAACAACGAGAGCACTGCCCCAGAAAGTAATGCCCCAGATAACTCCTTCACATTGATGACCAAGCATCGATTGTGTCTGCTTTTTTTTTGGTTTTAAACCCAGTTTCTGCCTGAAAGGGGTGTTTCCCGCATGTCCAGTTTCTGCCCTGCAAAACTAGAAACACAGAAACAGGCTTGTGGGTGTCCTGGGTAATCCCAGTGCCCCCCATAATGCCACTGATTCTTCCATTGTGCTACCAGGCTTGGTAGGGTAATTGTATTTGCCGGTTCTATTTCTGCACTAGAAAAGGTTCTAGGCCCCAGAGATGACCCAACTTAACTAACCTTTAAAGGAAGGTCCGCTTTTTCACAGCACAGGCATATGTGAGTTATGTGGCAACGTGTTCAACAAATGATGGAACACGTTACGCAAGGCACGCACACGCTCCGACAAACCCAGCACGCCAACGTTTTTGCTGCAATTGGGAAAGACGTCTGTGACAGGCCTATGGAGAAGCAGGCTTTCTCTGTGCTCTTCAGGAATGTAACTCATTTATAACATTACATCTGTGCAGGGGCATAGGTTTTTTTTAGAATTGGGGGAGACACTGTCAATATTGGGGGGATGCGTCCCCTCCATCCCCCCCTAAACCTACATCTATGCGTCTGTGGAGAAAAACGCCATGGGTATAAGCAGAATCACAGAACACATCCTCCACGTTAACTGGGACCTTCCTGTACTCTCCCAAAAAATATAAAACACACACCTTAAGGGAGGGTGAGATAAACCAACATTTTGGCATTTACAGCCATCAAAATACAAAAAACTTCTGAAAAGTCTGAATACAACAATGCTAGAAAATTTCAGAACGGTGCATTCTATGGGGGAGTCAATTACTTGCCATACCCTGATCAGTCACTGCTCTACTTCACCTACAGGGGGAGCCGTTCCTCTGGTTAGGCACTCTGAGAGGGACACTGCAGCTCTGATACAGGCTGAGGGATCTGTGCCAAACGGGAAATAGGACACGGATTTACAAAGCTGTCGCCACCAGGTTTGTTGACTAGACCTGCGATAAATAACAATGATAATAATACAAAATATTGCTGCGAAGGGAGAGACGCTATACTCATTAGTCACTCTGCTTAACATCAAGAACTCTTCTTTTCAGTGCAAAAAGACAAACATTCACAAGAAGGCTCGATTGCATTGGTGTCACACAAAAAAATGGAAGTGCAGATTTACAAATACACAGCTATCAAAACAGAAAGAACTACAGTGAGACACAGCTATAATTTCTTTACAAAAAACACTGCTTTTAAGTTCCTGATGCATTTAGTCACTTTGAATCTTTATAAAGGCTTCTTCCACACCGAAATGCAGATACTAGTCACTGGCTGTTTTGTCCCTGTATGGGTCACTCTTCAATCCAGCTGGTGTACACTGGGAAAGAGGAAGGTAGTGTTCACAAGTGTGGTCCGCTGAGCTTCACTGAAGATTTACAGCCTCATAGTGTCTCTGTTATCAGAGTTTGATGTACTCACAAGCTTAGAAAAAGCACAAGTTGTCTGAAAGGGAAAAACCTTTCAAATAGGATGGATGATATACAATATACACTCACCTAAAGGATTATTAGGAACACCATACTAATACTGTGTTTGACCCCCTTTCGCCTTCAGAACTGCCTTAATTCTACGTGGCATTGATTCAACAAGGTGCTGAAAGCATTCTTTAGAAATGTTGGCCCATATTGATAGGATAGCATCTTGCAGTTGATGGAGATTTGTGGGATGCACATCCAGGGCACGAAGCTCCCGTTCCACCACATCCCAAAGATGCTCTATTGGGTTGAGATCTGGTGACTGTGGGGGCCAGTTTAGTACAGGGAACTCATTGTCATGTTCAAGAAACCAATTTGAAATGATTCGACCTTTGTGACATGGTGCATTATACTGCTGGAAGTAGCCATCAGAGGATGGGTACATGGTGGTCATAAAGGGATGGACATGGTCAGAAACAATGCTCAGGTAGGCCGTGGCATTTAAACGATGCCCAATTGGCACTAAGAGGCCTAAAGTGTGCCAAGAAAACATCCCCCACACCATTACACCACCACCACCACCAGCCTGCACAGTGGTAACAAGGCATGATGGATCCATGTTCTCATTCTGTTTACGCAAAATTCTGACTCTACCATCTGAATGTCTCAACAGAAATCGAGACTCATCAGACCAGGCAACATTTTTCCAATCTTCAACGGTCCAATTTTGGTGAGCTTGTGCAAATTGTAGCCTCTTTTTCCTATTTGTAGTGGAGATGAGTGGTACCCGGTGGGGTCTTCTGCTGTTGTAGCCCATCCGCCTCAAGGTTGTACGTGTTGTGGCTTCACAAATGCTTTGCTGCATACCTCGGTTGTAACGAGTGGTTATTTCAGTCAAAGTTGCTCTTCTATCAGCTTGAATCAGTCGGCCCATTCTCCTCTGACCTCTAGCATCAACAAGGCATTTTCGCCCACAGGACTGCCGCATACTGGATGTTTTTCCCTTTTCACACCATTCTTTGTAAACCCTAGAAATGGTTGTGCGTGAAAATCCCAGTAACTGAGCAGATTGTGAAATACTCAGACCGGCCCGTCTGGCACCAACAACCATGCCACGCTCAAAATTGCTTAAATCACCTTTCTTTCCCATTCAGACATTCAGTTTGGAGTTCAGGAGATTGTCTTGACCAGGACCACACCCCTAAATGCATTGAAGCAACTGCCATGTGATTGGTTGGTTAGATAATTGCATTAATGAGAAATTGAACAGGTGTTCCTAATAATCCTTTAGGTGAGTGTATATTCATATTTAAGCACATATTTGTTTGGCACATAAAATGACAACTGTGTAACAGCAAAGGTATCCAGGAAAAAGTCTGTGAGTTTAAGATCTCCAGTCTGTTGTAGTGGTAAGCACAGTGTGACCCGCACACAGACACAGACACGGACAGACAGATTGACAGACAGGCAGGTGTGTTTCTCGTCTGTTGCTTTGCAGCTGGAAGGCTTATAGTGCTGAAGAGTTGAGAGGCAAATCAGTGGGAGAGTGCGTGCGTGGTTGTGTGTGCGTGTGTGCAAACGTGCATGCGAAATCCGTGTGTACGTGTCCGTGTCAGTCTGTGTGCAGATAATATGCATGCTGTCATTGATCTCTTTTTCTTTATTTTAATTGTTTTTGGAGTGTGCGTGTCCCCAGTCCCCATGTGTTTTTTCAGATGACGGTGGTCTCTGGCTTCTTCAGCAAAGGCCTCTGCACTACAGAGCAGTGCTTGCCGTTGCTCTGGCCATTGGTAGTGTTGTGGGTCCCGTTCTTCGGCTGTGTTTTTTCCAGGGGGTCTGTGGTGACCTGGCTGTGGGAGACCCTGGTCATCTCGGTGATGGAGGAGTCGGTGTGGTAGTTGGAGTGCGAGTCGCCCCCTTTCAGTCGGCCAGTACTCTGCACCCTGTACTGCATCCAGTGCCTCCTTAGCGTGGCTTGCACCTGGGGGGAAGAGGGTACAGCAGCATTAAGGAAGAGTTTTGCCAGTTGCACTTTCCTCCTTGAATCAGCGCAACCGAGGTGGAGGGGGAACGAATTCATGTCACACAGTGCTCTGGAGGTCACACCGAAGAAGCACCGTACACTGACCCAGGTGTCATGCTAAAATACCTCCTCCACCTCATCTCCTGTACCGCCCAAACGACTGTGTAGCTACTGCCTGGGGACACACCTAGAGTTTGGGGCTCTACAACACCAGTGGGCCACAGGAATGCCTTCTGTGTAGAAAAACTGCAATCACAAACCGGCCCACTAATCCCACTATTCCCTGCGGAGCAATGCATTCTTATCAAGGCTGCTCCTCCTACAGTATAAAGCCCTGTACAGCCCTCGTCTGTGTGCATTAGATGGGCACGTGAGAGAGGGCAGCTGGAGTTGCAGATCAGCTGGCAGAGAACGTATCACAAGACCGGCAGGCTGCAAGAGCCACTGGGCTGCATTGAACAGATTTGTCCACAGCCATGAAGCAGACACAGCTGGGGTGTCACCAGAGACGGGTAAGCTTCCTGCCCGTCACACAGTTGAATGACCAATTCCGACTGGATCTCTCTGCGCCCTGTTCTGGCAGCCGTTCCACTAGAGAAGGTCAGACCGAGACAATCGACTGTCACACACATGTAAAAACGATTATGCCTGTCTCCGTTCATTATCTCATCCCCAGCTGGAGACGGCCAGCGTTCAGACATTGATAACCAGGCGCCTTAATGACTTTGAATGATACATGCATATTATTACGATTACGACACATCGTAAAATCCCTTGCCAAATTATAAATATTTTAATATAGAATTATAATTATCCTTATTTTCCAACCAATCAACAACTGGGCTCTGAGTTTCAGTGGATGTATAGGGTAGTCATAAGATAATTCCATAGGTTTCATGCAAATAAAAAGCAATGATTTCAGGTATAAAAATGTACTCATACATACTACAAAGCCAATTTAACTGCATACCAATCAGCTCATGTAATAGTTTGGTGCCTTACCTGGATCCTAAGTCAGGACTTAATTCCATTAAAGAGTAAAATGAAAAGAAGGGAATGAAAATACACTAACATGCTGGAACTTGTTTGATTGAATAAGCAAAATCTATTTTCAGATGAGAAGGAGGAGCAGAAGGCAATAGCTTTAACACTGACACAAATGGCAAGGTATGTCATTAATCATATCAGCTTAAATGGTGAAGACAGGACTGATTAGCTGATTTTTTTTTCCAGAATCGTTTTCAACCGCATAGTGGGTATTGTTTATACACTCATATTTATAGATTTTCAGCCTTAAACTGAACATCTCTCTCTGTACCGTGCTTATCTCTCCCAGTATAAATAATCAGAAATATATTTTAGGCACAGTGCTGGTAAGAGTGCTGTATCTGTGGGCAGAACTGTGGGAACAGGCATTCCAGTTGGTGGGTATAAATATGAAAAACACTATGGTTGATTTAAAATAAGCAACAAAAAACAGTATTAACCACCATCAAACAACAGCAACAACAACAAACTTTAAGTTTAATTCATAAACAGCCAAATTAAAATACACTAGGGGCTGGATTAAATGTACAACCTGCTTGATAGTGGTTATATTTGTTAGAAAAACAAAGATAAATCTGACCAATAATAAATAAAAAATAGCCTGCCACTGAGTACAGAATTGTAGTGTGGTATAGTCACAGGTGTATTAAGTAGTATTTAGTGATCCTTACCTCTCCATTGCAGAAACAGAATATGGTTGCAACCAGAAGACCCTAGGAAGTCGAGATGAAACAATCAGGTTTGTGTGAATCGGCGTGAATCACATCAGAAACTGTATAGTAATTTCTAAATATACTTTTAAAGTATATTTAGAAATATACTGAATATATATATATATATATATATATATATATATATATATATATATATATACACCGATCAGCCATAACATTATGACCACCTGCCTAATATTGTGTAGGTCCCCCTTTTGCCACCAAAACAGCCCTGACCCATCAAGGCATGGACTCCACTAGACCTCTGAAGGTGTCCTGTGGTATCTGGCACCAAGACGTTAGCAGCAGATCCTTTAAGTCCTGTAAGGTGGGGCCTCCATGGATCGGACTTGTTTGGCCAGCACATCCCACAGATGCTGAATTAGATTGAGATCTGGGGAATTAGGAGGCCAAGTCAACACCTTGAACTCGTGATTCATCAGACCAGGCCACCTTCTTCCATTGCTCTGTGGTCCAGTTCTGATGCTCACGTGCCCATTGTAGGCACTTTCGGCAGTGGACAGGGGTCAGCATGGGCACCCTGACTGGTCTGCGGCTACGCAGCCCCATACGCAACAAACTGCGATGCCCTGTGTGTTCTGACACTTTTCTATCAGAATCAGCATTAACTTTTTCAGCAATTTGAGCTACAGTAGCTCGTCTGTTGGATCGGACCACACGGGCTAGCCATGACCCTGTCGCCGGTTCACCGCTTTTCCTTCCTTGGACCACTTTTGATAGGTACTGACCACTGCAGACCGGGAACACCCCACAAGAGCTGCAGTTTTGGAGATGCTCTGACCCAGTCGTCTAGCCATCACAATTTGGCCCTTGTCAACGTCGCTCAGATCCTTACTCTTGCCCATTTTTCCTGCTTCTAACACATCAACTTTGAGGACAAAATGTTCACTTGCTGCCTAATATATCCCACCCACTGACAGGTGCCATGATAATGAGATTATCAGTGTTATTCACTTCACCTGTCAGTGGTCATAATGTTAAGGCTGATCGGTGTATACTATATATATTGGAAGCTGAGGTTTATTAGAGACCTAATCTAGGTAACCTAATCGCACCCTGGAATAAAAGGTAGCCCATACTTAATTTTAGAACATTTGGTTTTAATTCTCAAAATAATGCTCAGAAAAACAAACCAAATGTTATTGTAAGACCATTTCTATCTGCATCTGTATGCCATATTCAAATGTGGTTAAAACAATGTTTCAAGCTACACCCACACAATCCTACAACTGATTCAGTTAAGCCAGTAGAAAAGTAGCCTTGACCCTCTTGAAAGCCTGTTTACTGGGGACTCCAACCCTAACCCTAACCCTAGCCTGGACCAACTGCGACACTTAACTCCACTTAAATGCAATTTAACTAATTTAAAATACAAACCTAAATGTCCATTCCTACCTTCATCCATATGCTGAATTCAAACTTAGCCATGTCTAATTTTCAGATTTTGGATATTCCATATTTTTTTCTGTAGTAAATTTGGTCTAAACATCCAAATCTTCTGCTAATACAGAGATGGCAATTAATTAGATTACTCAAATATATAAATAATAATCAGGTAATGGTTTTGAAGCCATAAAAGAGAGTCATCAAGCAAACCTGTGGGGGTTTGTGTACCTGGTAGTGGGTGAAGATATGCATGATGTAGTCATACACATTGCGTGCCATCCGGCCCTGGGGGCTCCAGGGCACCAGCACGAACTGGATGCCCAGCAGAGGAACCAGGATGAGAGTGGCACGCACGGCCTTCATGTAGGTGTTGGACTCTGCGCTGTGAGTCACCTTCAGCTTGGTGATCAAGACACGGACGATGTTCAACAGGAAGAACAAGTTCACCTGGAGAGGAGAGAGAGAGAGAGAGAGAGGGAGAGGGGGAGAAAAAGAGGGAGGCAGGGAGTCAGGGAGAGCGGGGGGATGAGAGAGAGGTGGGAGGAGGGTGCAAATGAGTTTTTCTGCTTGAGATGGAGCGCCTCAAAACGGATAGACTGTAATGGAGTGGAGTAACTCTGGTACCCTTAATGCAAGATTACCTTGGTAAATTTACCACAGGATTGCCACATTTTCTACAAGGTTTTTACCATGGTTTTACCATAGTTTAAAAGAAATATATTATTATTTTGTGGCAACAACACCAGTAATAGTGGTGAAATGACTCACCAGCAGAGCAGCGTGAATGGGACCATGGATAATGTACAGGAGGTGGGTGTCTGAACTGATCCAACACCTGCAGGCAAAGCAGAGAGACACTCAGCACAGAGGCTTTCACACATCGATTTTATTCAATTATCTTTGTTTCACAGTATAAACATATTGCATTATGCTGCAGTCTTCATTTTTGTACACCACTCTACACAATGTAACATTGCTCAGTTTCCTGTAAGCTGGTAATGTTATTAAAATGTTGAAAGGGACTGCCTTGGAGACTGCATCAGACACAAATACATGATTAAATACAATTAATGGTATCACTTTACAACAGGTCTCCCTAGTTACATTGTATTAACATAGAGGTACTCTATCTTAGTTACTCATAAGAACAGTGTAATTACACATTTTTAACATGTACTCCATGAGTAAAAAATATGAATGGTATTTGCAAGTACATATTTGTCTGGTAAGGATGCCTTTGGAGCTATACCGGGAATCATAGGCATAGGTTTAGGGGGGGACGGGAGGGACATGTCCCCTCCAATGTTGAGAGAATCTTACATTTCCCCCCCCCAATATTGTATGCCCAGCTGCATAGGCGTAGGGGACACACCCCCAGTTCAGAAACAAAACCTACGCCCCTGCCAGGCATGGCCCACTTTTTACACATGAAGTACACGCTAATAATGTATAATTACACTGTTCTTATTAGTAACTAAGATGTAGTCTAAAGACTTGTGTGCCTGTGCAATGTACATCAACTCCCTTCAGGTGTATCTAGGACAGGCCCAGTTTAGAGTCCAAGGTGGAGCTTCCAAATAATGCCGTGTTAGTGTTTGCTCTGTCATGTGATTGGTGTTGTACACATTATTCATGCGTCAATGGCGTTTCATTTTAATGGAATGGGTTCACTGTTGGGGCTATACAGGGGTTGGTGGTGGGGGGTTCTTACTTGTCGTTGTAGAAAAGTAGTCTGGCCACAGCATGGATGGTGGCAGGAATCAGTGGGAAGCCTGAAAACAGACCACCTCCTGTTACACAATGCTCACACAGCACTGGGACAAGCAGCAAAATACAGTACCAAGCCCATTTTGTGGGCGATTGATTCTCTAAGCTCTTGTGAGAAACACCCGAGAAAAGCATACTAGGATCAATCAAATGCTTCAGTAAGGCGAGCAGAAAGGCATTTAAAAGAAAACACAAAACCGAGGGAAATTAGTCTAAATTAGGACAGACGTGTGTAGCTGTAGTTAAGGCTCTGGACTCTGAAGCAGAGTGCTGTAGGTTCAATCCCAAGTGTGGGACAATGCTATCGTACCCTTGAGCAAGGTACTTTACCTAGATTGCTCCAGTAAATGCCCAGCTGTATAAATGAATGAAATGTAAAAAAAAAAAAAGAATACTGTGATATATTGTAACAATTGTAAGTCACACTGGATAAGGTTGCCTGCTAAGAAATGTAGTAATAATAATAATAAATGAGCCAAAAAGTTGAAGTCAGCTGCTCAAGAGCTTGGGTGGGGTGAAAAACCTGAGGGGGCAAGGCTGGCAAAGAGCCCCCGTGCCACTCACCCCAGCCCAGGATGTAGTACCAACACAGCTTCTGCTCCTCCACGAACACGGCCACAATGATGAGGGTGTGCAGGTAGATCCCTTCACACAGCATCCAGAAGTAATTGCAGCTGTTGGTGTAAAGGTTGAGGAACTGCAGCAGCTTGCAGCTGACCTGACGGTGCACACACAGCCATAGAGAATCAGGCAGGAATTAAAATTAAATAAGTGTTTTAGTATAAATAGTAATAGATCAGCTATTGGTAGGGCAGGTTTGATAAAGACTATAGTGTTGTTACTATAAACAAGGGCTGTCTGCATCTATGTCTGTCCATTTATGAACAGAACAGTGAAATTCAGGCACGACACTGCCCCCCACTATAGATACATTCTATACTTTAATAGGTCTTGTAAAGAGTGCCTCATATTGCATATGACATGTTTTGGTTGCACAAACTGAGAAATTAAGAGACACCACTTCCCACGATCTATTAACTTGTTATATATCACACATAAGGATTAGATGCAGAAATAAAAACATGTATTGTTGTTAAATTTAACAATCAACCCCCTTTCCATCTAAAAATTTATTGGCACAGGATCTGCTGCAACTGACAAACCAATCTGTTTTGTTTTCATGCTGGTTAAATGTAAGAAAACTAAAAAGGACATCCTGTGAAATGTGCACCACTTGTATTAAGTATCTTAAAACTTCGCAGGTAACTGAAGAATTTTGAAATCCTGATAATTCTTCACGCAGGATGATATTTATACACATGATTAGAGGTATAGGAATGTTTGGAAATGCTGCCCTGTGATTGGCTGATGTCTGTTACGTGATTTTTATAGCCACGCTGGAGCTGCCGATCCAGAGGATCTCACCGGATTACTGAGTTCCTGGTTGTTGTTTTTGGCCATGGTGGAGAGAGAGATGACAGTGAGGATGGAGTTGAGAATGAAGGAAAGGAAGAGGTTCTTGTGGAGAGAGATCCTCTGGCAGCTCAAACTTCTGCAAAGAAAGTAATAACAACAAATGGAAGAAAACAGTCAAAGGTCAAAAGTAAAACATTCACCATTTGTGATAAAAAATTTCTGAGAAGTAATATACACCGATCAGCCATAACATTATGACCACTGACAGGTGAAGTGAATAACACTGATAATCTCGTTATCATGGCACCTGTCAGTGGGTGGGATATATTAGGCAGCAAGTGAACATTTTGTCCTCAAAGTTGATTTGTTAGAAGCAGGAAAAATTGGCAAACGTAAGGATCTGAGCGACGTTGGCAAGGGCCAAACTGTGATGGCTAGACAACTGGGTCAGAGCATCTCCAAAACTGCAGCTCTTGTGGGGTGTTCCCGGTCTGAAGTGGTCAGTACCTATCAAAAGTGGTCATGATGGTCATGGGATGACAAGGCTCATTGATGCACATGGGAAGCGAAGGCTGGCCCGTGTGGCCCGATCCAACAGACGAGCTACTGTAGCTCAAATTGCTGAAAAAGTGAATGCTGGTTCTGATAGAAAGGTGTCAGAACACACAGGGCATCGCAGTTTGTTGCGTATGGGGCTGCGTAGCAACAGACCAGTCAGGGTGCCCATGCTGACCCCTGTCCACTGCCGAAAGTGCCTACAATGGGCACGTGAGCATCAGAACTGGACCACAGAGCAATGGAAGAAGGTGGCCTGGTCTGATGAATCACGAGTTCAAGGTGTTGACTCGGCCTCCAAATTCCCCAGATCTCAATTCAATCAAGCATCTGTGGGATGTGCTGGCCAAACAAGTCCGATCCATGGAGGCCGCACCTCGCAACTTACAGGACTTAAAGGATCTGCTGCTAACGTCTTGGTGCCAGATAGCACAGCACACCTTCAGAGGTCTAGTGGAGTCCATGCCTCAACGAGTCAGGGCTGTTTTGGTGGCAAAAGGGGGACCTACACAATATTAGGCAGGTGGTCATAATGTTATGGCTGATCGGTGTATATAGTAAGTAAAAAAAAGCAGATGAGCTTTGCATTTGTAGGAACACACTGTGTCCAAGTGGATGTTGAGGAAATCGAACAGGATTTCCACAGACAGCTTTTCTATTCTGATGACAATACAGAGGTGACAGAAATGGGCAAAGCTGCAGACTGCTATAAATATGGGATCAGGGGCCAGTTGCATAAAATTGTATAAAGACTTGTCTTATCCATTAGACTAGTCTTAATTTGACAGTTAGACTAGTCTTAAGCAAGTTAGTCGGCTGCATAGAAATTAAGACTGACTAAGACTTATCCTGAAAAGTTAGCCTCCTTATACCTGGGTTAATGTAGAATTTAAGTCTATCTTTCCATTGAAACGGCTTGGCTGCGACAGTTGCTACACTGTCACTGATGCTGACAAGTAAAAAGAGTGAAGAGGACAGAATACAAGATAAGAGGACAGGCAAGGGGATGTTATCCAATGCCCTAGCTCCCATCTGGACCACAATTTGAGGGACAGGGTATAGCTGCATTTAGAGAGGACCCCAAAAAGGGCAACTAGTCTTCTTATGAAGAACCATACTAGCTTAAATATGCTATTTGCAGAGAGGTAATTAGCCTGTGGTCTGTAGAAACATAAAAGGGTCAAACGGAGCATGTTTGAGTTTCAAAGTCAGTTAATCGGGCATGGGGCTGTCACACTGCAGCATAAGACCTGCGGGGCCTTCCAGGTCTCGTTTCTACTTGACTTCTCAATGACTTAACTTAATAATAGGTGCTTAGGATTCACCTCCCCCCTCATTCTTCCCAACTGATGATGTGAAACCTAACATTTTAGCCTGGAGAGAAGTATTAAAAAGTTTCATTATGAAGAGTATTGTCTTATTATCCCCTGCACAGACATGGATGGAGATACGTTAGCTAAGATACATAAAATACAAACTGGGGGCAACAGTGTGAGAAATTAAGGCACTCACTTGAAGTAGAAGAAGATACACAGGGAGATGAGTAGAGACACCACTGACAGTCCATGGCCGATTATAGCCAGGTAGTAGTGGCTGTATGCTGTCTGAGGAAAGAAGGCCATGTAGCATTGTTAGCATGAGTCTCCTGCACCAGGTCAGGCTTCCACATAGAATGCATTTGTGTCTCCATGTTGTGTTCTGTTGGCACCCCCCCACCCCCCAGACCACCGCCAACCCCCCCCAACACACACACTTTATATTATTTTCCTGCTGAGGCCCCTTGTTTTAACAAGCCAGGGGGTAATTGATTTGAGGATATGGGACAACCCACAGGTTCAAAAATCCAATGTGGGTAATTTGTGGCTGAGAGCATTGTGAGTCACACGAAAAACAAAGGAAAATAAACACAATCGCAGAGGACATTAAGCAGCCTTATTAGAGAGCGGTTGCCTGCAAACAAAAAGTGTGCACGCCCTTTCCAGATGTCGAGGCCAAAGCAAACTCTGATTCATACCAAAATACCATTTAAGTCAAGAGATCCTGACTGATTTAGTGCCGTCTTCTTACCTCTTCCTTTAAAACCCTCCCGTGAAAATATGCTTACAGTGAAATTCAGATGCAGTGTGTTATGATATGTTAGCAAACACTCAGTGTAACTCATGATGGTGTTCCACACAATAATTGTAGGCCGCATGTGTTGATGCCCATCAGGGGTTACTCTTACTCTCAGCACGGTGACAATACGACACGCCTGTATGTTCATAACTTGGGAGGAGGGCAAAGCAAGCTTCTGCAGGTGCCAACACCCTACCATCGCCCCGCCATGATACCACCGGTAGTTAGTAATGGTATGCTGTCCCTGTCAAACTTGATAAAAAGGTGAGTATGGCTCTGATGGTCTCACCTTGAGATTCTGCCCAGTGTAGGCAGAGCACAGTGTGTAGTTGGACCAGGTCCGGTTGCTCTCAGGGTGCCGGAACCACTGGCCGTCTGTGTTGCACACCTTGGTCACCATCTCTGCAGGGAGAGTTACTACCAACTATCAGCCTGACCTTCACCTATACAGGCATGTCACACAGTGCATTGGCTTGATTGAAGCAGTGAGCCGAGCGAATATTAAATATCTCACTATACAGTACAACACAACACAATAGAAAATAATCACATATAGAGAGATTCTGCATTAAGAAACACTAAAAGGCTGTAGAGCAGTTTAATGCAATTCTATTGAAAACAACACAATGTCAGGTCTCTACACATTAACTTAATTTCCACTTTCACGAACACCAGTTATCGTGTGATATCACACTTGCCTATGTCATAAAATACACTTCAATCCAGTACATATTTCTATTGCACCTTCACACAATGCCTTACCAGAGGCGCATTAGGTAAGTCTTGATAAGTCAGGAATTAACAGACACATAGACATGTACGTAATTCACACAGGGATGACTTATAAAAGTAGAAACAAATAAAATCCATTAAAATTCATAAATATAACCTGAATCTGAACACACTGCATACAAGCATTCAGCAATAACCTTTCTCATAGGCTGTGAGTTTGACCTTCTCTTGAGCTTTGTTCCATCCTTGAAACTCCAACATAGCGGAGAACTTTTCTGTAACTGGATTAATTAATAGAACTGGTCAACCTACCGGGATGGACCCGATCCCTCAATGGCAAATCCCTAATAATGTTTGGCAGCCCTGGTCTCTGCAAGATGTAGCGTGAGCAGTACAGATTATGGAGAACAGCTCAGCCAGATAAGACAAAGACAAGGGCAGCCTGGGCAGAGATTTGTGTGTCAACTGGAGGCCACTTTGATCAACAGGAAAAACACAACTGGCTGCCAATGTAAATGTTTCAGGAAAGCGCTGATGTGTTCAGTGGCCCCAAGTGTCCTGCCAGAGCCTGATCTGAGCTACAGGTGACTCTGGGCTGAGGTTTTATTAGACTGCATTAGCATAGGGGATTTGAGTTCAGGGAGCTCTTGACTGGTGTAAGCTTGAATCTTATTGAGCTTGGTTATTACACAGTATCCTATACTCGGGACCTCCTGTGCCAGTCCAGGATTCTGAACCAATGAAATACTCATCCGTGCATTTTAACACCTATGTTTTTGTTTTTTTATTAATCAATTTTAACTTATTACATTCAAATAGACAGCCCAAATACTCATTCAGGATCGGAAAACTGGACTCACAGGGAGCAGGAAAATTATGGGAATTGCCTCAAGCTTGGGATCTCATTTCCGATCTTTTGGGGACCCGCCAAGCCAGTATTCTGATTCTAACCAGTATCAAATTGTTAATATGGAAATCTATACTTTAGAAGGCTTCAATACACTAATAGGCAGGAAATGTGATGCCTTTAAAAGCAGAGTACAGCAATATAGATGTTTAAATACATGATTAGAAAGGCACTTACCGACTCCCCTTCTTGTTGCCGGTGGTTATACTGCACTTACTGCAGCCCTTTAAACTGCTTTAAATATAAACTGCTAATAAAGCCTGCTGTAACATACCTGCTTACACCTCGAATTAGCCCTGCATTGTATGGTGCAGTATTATGCTTTAGTAGGTTTTAATTGATTTCAACTAGGACTTATATAATATTATTTAATTATTATATAATATCCTCTTTTCCGTTTTAATATGTTTTGTGAAATGTGTATATTTTGTGAAAATGGGTTAAGAGTGTCTGCTAATTAACGAAAGGAGGAGGAGAACTCATCAGGTGGCTGGATGTAATCCCGGGTATGCCTGGGCTAGGCTTCGTTCCCTGCCCCAGAGGGAGACAGGAAGAGACGAGGAGGACACTCACCAGAGGGATCAAAGTCCTGGAAGTAAGTGGGACAGAGCTGCATGGCTGTTCCAGGGGGGTAGTCTGACCAGCACAGCCAGCCGTCCCACGTGCGGTTACAGTAAGGGCCTGCGGGGAAGCGAGAGCAATGCTATCTCATTCCAGCACAATTTTGTCTTTATATGTATCAACTAAAATTAATAAATAAATTAATAAATACATAGATACATAACCAGCATCAGAACTCCTGACCTGAGGGGGGGAAGTAGCCTATGATTATGCACTGAATCCTGATACGTGGATTTATCAATGCCTCACACACCAAGGGTCACTGGCCTCTGGCGCATCTCCCTGCCAATACACATAAAGCCTTGCCACCTCCACCCAGTGCTGCAGTTACTGCACCAAAGCTGCACATGAGCACTCGAGCAAAAGCCTAACATCTTGTCACGTGCTCTCTGCCCTCCTCGCAGTCCTGCTGTACTTTTTTTAAGTCGGTGCACCCTCGAAGTTGATTTCCACCATGGGGCTTTGAGTTACGAGATACCATCTCTGCCATTGCTGAGGAAACGCACAGAAAACAGACCTACTGCAAAAACCAAACAAAAGCAGAAAGGCTGGGCTCAGCATACATTTTGTGGGGTTTAAATATTTTTTGAATTTAGTTTTCTTTGTTTTAAAAAAGAATTCTCCTCCATCGAGCAGCAGTAAACAAAGACAGGAAGTCTGCATTTGGATAAGTCAGTGTTGGGAATTATTTACTGGGCTGTCAAAGTGGGTTTGCCCGCAGAGATGTCCGACTTCCCTTTACCAACCCCTTATCTCTGCTCTGGAGCAGCTGTGTGGCACGATACCCAGATCAGATTATAGATCAGGAGTTATTCAAATGGTGGGCCGTGATACAGACTTTTTCAGGCAGAGACTACATTAACTGATCTTCATAGACAGGGAGTGTAAAACCTGTGTGTGACTGGACCTTGAAGCATAGGAGGTGAAGTGGGCTTTGGCAAGGATAATGCTAGGCCATCCTGCTGTAGATGTGGCACACTGTATCCGTGTGGAGTCTCACCTTCTCCGTGGTATGGTGGATCACTCAGGATCTTCATGTAGCACTCGAACTGCGCCGACAGGATCTGCTCCCGGGACACTCCTATGCCGAGCTCCATGGAGTTGGTTTGTACCGGTTGCTCTAGTTGCCCTTCAGATGACAACCGGGCTTCTGCAGGAATCTGGAGGACAATCAGGAGAAGAGTTGATCAGACGGGCACCCACAATGGGCAGGTAATCATCAGGTGGGGAGGGGAGCTGGTAAGCATTCAAAAGACTAAACCGATACATTTATGTTTTATTAAAACTCAGTTAATCTCAAAAGACATTCCCACAAGCAATATAGAACAAGAGTGTGCAACACCAGAACAGAATTACAAAGAAGGTTATTTATTTTCCTTTTTATGTCAACATCTTATTTAAGTCACCTCTCCTGTACTTTAAACTTATCTATTGTCTTTTTTCTTCCATTTTTTCTTCCTGACAACTATATTTTCCTTCTGTACTATTAATAAACAGTAAAACTAATTCTGGCAAATTCCCTACTGATACGAGTAATACTGTTCAATGTTGTGATTGCCAGTGTATTACCGATTTCACAAAATCAAATAAATAGATACACAAAAAATAATAATGAATACACAGATGTCGGTAAGAAAGCTGGCCCAATGAGGAAGTATATTTTTGTTGTCTGATTCTCCTGTTGAGCTTTGGCAATGGTGGAAATAATAGCTACAGTGTCAAAAATGCAGTCCCGGAAAAGGATTTTGTTGTGTTTTTCTACGAGACGCCTACTAAAACCGCAATTTAAGGAAATTAACCTTTTTGGTAATGGAGAGAGCAGACTGGAAAGAGGACTTGAGCAAAGCATTCCAAATCCTCAAGGCTATTAACAAATTATCAGGATATTATAAGGAATGAAAGGAGAACTGGAGAACATGGATGCGTATTAAAGAGAAGTTGCATTCTGGACTGAAAAAAGAGTGAGTCCTGATTGGTGGAAAAGTCAACCCAGCTATTGTTGAAGCTGACACGTTGGCATCCTTCAAAAATAAAACACCCAACAGCATATTTGCATGCACATATTTGCACACACTGCATACAAGCATTCCGATACAGGGCTGTGTGTGAAAGTATCTTGAGCTGTCCAGTGGTTTGTAGAGATGAGATTATTTTGCAGTCAAGCGGGAAAAGGCAAAATAAATAATAAAAACAACAACAACATAAAATAAAAAAAGATTTGAGAGAAGAACGTGAGGGTTGTGAGCTCCTGGATTTGCGATTAATTTGAAAGGATGGTTGTATTTTTCACTTACCTCTGTTACCAAAGGCAACAGCAGCATCCAGAAGATGTGCGCCCTCCCCATGGCTTTATTAACACCGGCTCCGAGAGGCAGAGGGGAACATCAGCACACTGAAACAGAGAGGGACCAGAATTGAAGTTACCAACCGTACACTTCCAATAACAACCTGGTGATTCATGAAGGGGGGGAGCTGGAACTGAGCAGAATTGCTACGCAGAGTTATAAAAACCATGAAAGAAAGGAGAAAAAAACTAATAAACAAACAAAATCCCCACTGACGAATCCCCCACTGCTACAAGTATGATCATGATCTGAACCCCAGCAGAGTCCTTTGATCCGATGTGTTTGCTGCAAACCAAATAGGAAATCAGAGCAGTGGGACGCGTCCAACATGGATTTCCAGTTCAGCAGTACCACACCACACTACAGTAAATGCTGCTAATAGGGGCAGTGATTTTCTCTTTCTCTCAACCGAAACAGAAAACAAAACAAAAAACTGTTAACTTCTCACACCCACACTTTAACAGTTTCAGAGGCTCACACTGTAACATTTAAGGATCCTTTGCTTTCATCTCTGATGACTTATGCTTAGAAGAATACACTGTATGGGACGCTGAGAGAGCTGTTCCATTCATAATGTCGACAGTTGTAAATATGAACATGTGTGTTTCCCATACTGAGGCCTGGTTTTGGTTAAATGGTTCCAAAGTTATTGTTTTTTTAAAACACAAGCAACAGATTGTGAAACAACATGTAATATGTTTTTTTCTTTATACCAAAAGCAAATTCTTCAAGCAGACCATTCTATATCGGATAGACCGACAATGGTCGACCGATCCTTGGACTGAGGATGTGAAGGCCACCTGGCACTAGAAAGCTTGACCTGTATCTCCTGCACAACCTACATTTATATTTACGATGTGTAGAAACAGAGAACCAGCAATGCTAGGATCTGCTGACGGACAGACCACTACAAAAACAAACATGAGTTTGACAGAAATTCGCGACCGCTCACCATTTTCAATGGATTGTAAAAGCATGTTTTCTCCCCTCAATACCTGTGTGTTTGTACCAGTCTTGCCCTGGAGATAACAACATGAGACAACACTCCCTCATTTCCTCTCCCCATCTGAAATCAATCAGGCCCCAGTGTGTCCATCCCCTCAATAGCAAGTGATTCAGTGACATGAAACTCAAAAAGATGTTTCCTTCACAGACAGCCCGCCCCAGTCCCCACATCACAGAGAGAGAGAGAGACGTGGACAGGTAACCCCGCCCAATCCTGTGAGTGAAATGTACAGGGAAGACTAGTATCACAGCACAGACTTTCCCAATTAAAGAACACAATATTTTTTAAATTAAAAATAAAAATGCCAGTGGGTTAGTGGTAGAGATGAACTTTTAATTAATTTCCTGATTCACTTCATACATCTTGTTAATTTCAGGATCCATGAAATGATGGCATCTTCAGCAACACATATGCGAAGAAACAAGACTGATTTATGACAAACTCAAAACATGGCCATCATCATATGCATTGTCTGCTGCCAGCAGGAGGGAGAGGGGCAAAACAGAAAAAAGTTTTACCCTTGAACTTAAGTTGCTCTTCTAAGAGGTTCTTTTCAGGAAATCCCTATTTGTCTGAGGGGCCTAACTTCAGAATTACAACACCCTAAAATTAGATCTGTGTCATTTAGTGAACGCATAGGGCTTGTTAAGACATTTAAGAACAGCAAGTCAGAAAACAGTTGTCCCTTGAGGGACATCACAGCCCATGGATGCAAGATGTAAGATGTGAACCACTGGGGGCCCCCGTTCCCCCTCAGCCCCAGGAGCCAGCGCTGTCCTGCCTTTCATCCCTGCTCCTCCCTGTCTTGGCAGTGACAAATGGGAAAGTGTGGTCGCTGACTTGGCCACACTCTAAACAGCGGCTTCAAGCACAAACTTAAAGTTTACAATAACAGGAGGGATGTATTTATTTGTTTGTTTGTTTTCTTTAATAGTCAGGGTTGTCTTCAGTGGATCTCTCTTGAGTCAGTCAGAGGGAAGTCGGGGGTCATGGTGGTCTACTAAGCTTCAAAATCAACCACTGAATCCACACGGGTGTCATCATTGTGCATAAATTAGAGGATGGCAGTTCAAAAGACAAAAACACACAGATGCTTCATTACAATGGGGCACGCTGGAGTCCGAGACAGAACGATCTGTACGTTCTGCGGCTGACCTCAAGTGACAGCATTGCTCCACTCAGGCCAGGGTGGCGCAAACTTTATTGCGTGCAGAAAACAGAATATCACAAGGGGACTTTATATATAGAGCCTATTTTAGCTCAATTGCAGATGCCCTTGATTTAATGTTCTGAATTCCCCAAGTGACAATGGGAAATGCCCCCGAGCTCTGCAGGAAACCAAGCAGGCTGGGAACGGCCTGCAAATGTTTATAGCACCGGTGGACGTCAGACAGGGTTAATGAGCTTTGGCAAAGCATGCGCGTTCCTTTATGCCTTGCCAAGTGGCATGTTAAACCAGGGGGCGAGGTCTTTCAAGTGATTAAGAATGCCCATCTAGACAGTGAGTTTGTATTGTATAACAAGAACTCGTTTTGGAAAAGAATTCTGACTCTGAAATGAACATTCTCTCTGGGGCCTTTGACTGCTCTGATCTTTCTCCAGCGTCATCATTAAGGAGGGAGAAAAAAACAAAACACAAGAAAAGATGAAAGTCCAACTAACCAGAAGGAACAGTGCAACAGTTCTGGCAGGGTTTGTTTGCTGTGGGACACAATGACGTGGGTGTACAAGACAATTGAATCAGCAGCAGACAATTAAATTCAATTTGATGAGGAGGGGTGGTGATGTTTTGAACACAGTTTAGTTAATCTGGGTCCCTGTGCTTCCACTGTGTCTCTTCACATGGCTTTTGCCATGGGAGCACTGTTTGGACAAGGACATAATAAGGACGTAATAAAACTAGAGGCCAGTTCGACACTTCTGTGCATTGTTTGTTAGTTTGCTCAATCCTGTAATCTCATCGAGCCATTTTTTTCAAATAATCAACTTCAAAGACATGGCTGAATGGTCCTGGACACCCATGGGCCTCTGTGTAGTAGAGAGTCTCTCCTGTTGTGTTTCACCCAGTTGAGCATCACCTTCAAGGATGTTAACACTTTCAGTCAAAATCTTCACCTAATCTTCACAAAACTCCTAATGGAGCCTTCAGAAAATGCTCTGTCTCCCCTAAATGTAAATGCTAAGTGTGTCAGTTAGGCTGCGACTGCCAATCACAAGGAGCCGTCAGTCCAATTGCAGCTGCAGGAGCTTAATGTCTCTTACAATCTATGATGGACTACCTGCAGATCTCTTTAAACCTCTTTCCTTTGTCCTCTGAAGCAGTGTTAATGTAAAGCTATGGAGAGGAAGAGTCTTAGGAGTTCATGCTCTCTTCTGCTGCAAGCTTCCAGAGAGAACAGGGAGGATGCTGGAATCAACACATTAAGTCCATAGCCTGCCTGTACATGCATGAAACGTGGTATTTATAGTCAAGACCATCACATAGGTCATCAATGCATACAGCTCAGATGGATAGATATTAATGCAAAGTATCACAGTCCAGAGAAGCCTTGAAATATGAAACAATTAAAAATGTAAATAAGGGGGGGGGGAGTCCAGGATGTAACAGACCAGACAGAACTGGAAGTGACATGCAAAGTAAACAAGAGTGAGTGTGAGTCACTGCAATCAGTAACCTCAACCGATTAAACAGGTCCTGAAATATGCCCACCTCTTCCAACAATGCAATGCACCTGCTACGATAATTGACAACAACAACAACACATTCTTGGTGAATAACCTTTCTAACTATCTGTGTCAGAGGGTGACTGCCGTACTCCCGTACCCTCAGGGCAAAGCATCGCGTCAGGCCAGCTTTATAATGCCGCGTCTGCACTATGCAAGCCAGGACAAACTTTCCCCAACAAAATGGCAAGCGCAGCACGCGGCACAGTTGAGACACCGTTCATTCATGAAAGTGCGTGCCTTTCTTGTAAATCCTCTTGAAAGAAAACAGCAATTCCGCTTGCATAAGAAGAAAGCCCCGAGTTGTCCTACTCTGACAAAAGATAACACACAGTGACAGTGAAGGGAGGGCAGGAGAGAGAGCTAGCAACAGATTTGTTAGTCTACATGGGCCAAAAGGAATTGGTCAGACAAACAAACAAACAAACAAACAAAATGTGTTGCTTACAATTGCCTAGGAAAGCTTAGCAAAGAACCCACCTAAAAGTGTTGGGTAAGAAACCCTCAAGACAAACCGAACGCTCTTTGGGAATGCTAATTAAGTTTTCCAGCGGACTGTCTGCTTTTGACTGCCATACAGCAGGTGTTCTTGTTATCAGTCTGCCAACACAAATCCACTCCCCTGTCAGAAAGCCCCCTAAGTCTGCATTTGTGATAAAGGGAAAAGCATGATGGGATCTCACCAGAAGCTGCAGCAAGAGGTAATCCGTCTTTTCCTCCGGCTTTCACAGAGATCAACTTCTGGAAGCCCGACTCATGGGTCCAGTTTTTGATCACCATTGAAAATCTGTTCTGACGTGACTTTCCCCGGAGATCACAAAATATGACGACGGGACAGGAACACGCACACATACACACACACTTGGCATATTTGAAGTTTTAAAAATCAGGAGTGATTTTTAAAGGGAAGTTAAATGATCTACTCATCTCTTCCAGGTTGAAAAAGGCAAACAATAACCACAAGAACAAAAAAAAGTTGATTTCATTTCACAAATGTAAATGAAGATGTTCCAGGAAGCAATAACCGGTTTTCTACTTTAGTTCCCATCAGCCTATTGGCCAGGTGTTCATTGTTCTGTTTTGAACTTTAACCCTTATGTGTTTCTATGTCTGGTATTTAAGAACATCAGTTTGGGAAGAAAAAAAAATTCTAAATCACAAAGTTACAAAATAATCAGTTAAAATAAAACAAATTAATAAATACCTATACAAATACATAATTAATATAGAACTATACCTTACTAAACCACACTGGCAGGATTGTTATGTGCTGGTACACTGTGGAGCTCCAGGGCATCTGGCTGAAAGGCTTCAACTGCAGTCACATATAACATGCTTCCATTTCATGCATTGCCATTAGAACCCAAACTGTACAAAAACTCATAATACAGCTCTATGGCTGATGTAAGAATGATTTTAGATAAGATTTTGCTTTTTGCTTTTTGTTATATATAATTTTAAGAAAATCGTCAAAACAAGCATAAGGAGCCGAATTGACTCATAGCCACAATTCCCTTCCACGTAACAAACTTAGATTAAAGAGAGATTAAAATAGCATGCATACTTTCACACAATCACGCACACAGAGGCCCGCTGTAGTGGAATTGTCAGCGTATCTGCTTCTTTTCCTGTAGTGATCACTATAGTCCCTATTCATGCTGATCAGACAACTGATTGCCATTACTCACAGCCCTCCCACCTAGTTAAACAAATAACGTTCTTGCAACCTTGGCAAAAAAATGTATAACATTATGAAACGGTGGTGAAAGCAAGTTTGTAGGCTGCAGGGGAAGTTGGTAAGATAGTAAGATAAAGCTCTAAACATGACATGTATATTTGCAACCAAATACACAGAATAAAATGAAAAATGAAAACAAAATAAAATATGCCGTATGCTTACAGAATAATACAAGTGCACCAGTAATGTTCAGACTGTACAATGCACTAATTAGAGCTCATCTAGATACTGTGTACAGTTCTGGGCTCCACACTTCAAGAAAGATATCGCTGCTCTAGAGGCAGTTCAGAGGAGAGCAACCAGACTTATTCCAGGTCTGAAGGGAATGTCCTACTGAGAGACTGAGGAACTGAACCTTTTCACCCTGGAACAGAGGAGACTACGTGGGGACTTGATTCAAGTCTTCAAAGTCATGAAAGGCATCGACCACATCAAACCAGAGGAGCTTTTCCAGATCAGCAGTGACACACGCACCCGGGGACAATTGGAAATTGGGCTTTAAGGCATTCAAGACGGAAAACAGGAGACGCTTCTTCACACAGAGAGTCGTCACAATCTGGAACAAACTCCCCAGCGATGTGGTTGAAGCTGAAAATTTGGGAACATTTAAAAATATACTGGATAGGATCCTTGGATCACTTAGTTATTAATGGACACTAAATAAGCACGATGGGTCGAATGGCCTCCTCTCGTTTGTAAACTTTCTTATGTTCTTATATTCTTATATGTATTACATTTCCAGAGATGGACCTGTGAAATGTGCAGACATTACTGCATCACAGTCGCATAAGATTAACAGCACTGTGTGCTTAGGGTCAATGTGTTTTTGCAACATTTGCCACTACCAAAATACAACCAAAAGACAACTTCACATAACATTGTCAGAATTAAATGTGCTCATTGAGCACTAATGACATAAGTCAGTTTATTCAAAGGGTTTCTGCATGTACGGAGTTTGGAGTGGAGGAGGGAAACAAAGCAGGGAATGCTGGAAAGGGGGGCTTGTCCACCGGATACTTATGCTTGGGAAGGTAGAACATCCGGCAGGAGATCGGGACTGCCTTCTGGAGGAAACTGACACCCCTATGGAATGCCATATCACACTAGTGTTCACTGGCTAAGGCAGGGGGCTGTATCAAGGTGCTTTTGTGGATTGTACTGTGTAATTTATGAATCATAGAGAAAGGTATGCCTGAACTGCAAGACAGTGAGCGGCTTCAAGATCTGGTTATGGTGTACATCTTGGAACACCTGAACGGTCTCAATATAAAGACAGCTTTGTGACAGCATTCATGCTTTGGAGGTTTAGGTTCGGCATTGGTTAAAGCAACTTTCAGGGAATAATCCATCACACTTTCAGACTTTGAAATCTTGCAATTACACAGTCGAGTCTGGTTGTGATGCTCACACAACAGAGTACACCTGCAAAATATCCATGTTTAGGAATGAATTCCAAGTGAGGTTTTACGAATTCAAAAGTCTTGAGGAGGACATCGCCATTCATTATGGAGATCGCTGAGCTGCAGTGTTATTGTGTTTTGAAGGACATGTTTTCCACTGTTGATGTCGAAACATTTTATCAGTATGTAGCAGCAGATGATCATAAGATGAGGTCTTTTACCTCAAAAACTCCATCCATGTTGGGGACAACGTACGTCTGTGAACAGCTCCTTTCTGTAATGAACATGAGCAACTTACTGACGCACACCTGAACTCAGACTCAGAGGTGTCCGGCGTCAGGAAGCAGCAGTAGCAGTAAATAAAGTATTCTGTCAATTGTAAAATTGAAGTAGTTGTAGAAGTGAATTTACTGCTGTTTTTATATAAATTATATGTAGCAAACAAATAATACTAATGTAATGGTAAACCAAGTATTTTGATCATTTATGGCATGTATGCCTGCTTGAAGTAAATGGAAATAAAATCTGGCCCGCCATAGCAAATGAGTTTCACACCCCTGCCCTAAGACACTCTGAGTTGGAGATGGGAGCCAGGCGTTCAAGGGACTAAGGACTCAGGGTTAAGACGCAACAACAACAAAAAACGTACTGTATTCTTCTGTATAAAACTACTATTATTTAGTTATTTTTGAGCAGAGCTCACACAGGATTAGGCCGGGCTTTTTATGTAGCTGACTTCTGCAACGGGAATATAATAAAGAGGTGGCTTTCTGTTTATTTCTGTTATTAGTATTGCACAGAATAATAAACCCATGCGTTAGGAACCAGCACCCGGTTTCCACTGTCCCGTATCAGGATTGTGCCTGGGGCGCAGTCCGTTAAGGCCAAACTTTCCCAAGGAAGTGAATCGGAAGATTTTTTTTTATTTTTTGTTTGTTTTCCCCCTCTTACAAAAATACACACTTCCCAGCGGGTTATTCATTTATAGAGCAGTAGGTTCCTTTATATATTTTAACCTGATTACAAGTAATAAAATAAAGGATCGGAAAGAACAATGTCTGGCAATGAAAAGACTTGAATGGCCATTGTTGACTGTCCCCAAGCAGCTCATTAAAACTGCCCTGTTGTAGTAGTGGGGCCCTGGCCTTGCAGCAGATTCAGTCATTATGTGAGATTTTGCCAGCAGAGCTCGCGTGCAGCAGGTGTATGTAGCTGGGCTCACTGTGTGTACTGAGGCTATCGTGGTGATACTTCTATATAGGTGAAAATTACTTTGACAAAACACCAAGCACAGAATGGAGCAGGCCCAAACATTGCAGTGTTTAGAAAATAGGGTGCTTTAAAGAGAAACACACACTCACAATCCTAAACCAGTTTAAAAAGTAAAACTAATTCAATATGAATTATTATATGTCTTTCCCCAGGCCGCATGTGGAATTGAACTGCAAAATAGCAAAGCTCAAAAAGAGAAAAAGTGATAAGGATAATTCCTATCTAAATGGCTTGACGTTTTCCAGACCTAAGATATGGACTGTCACATGGAGTCTTTACACTCTATTTTTGGAGATGTCAATTGCTCCCTATAAACTTGATTGTCCACTTAAGAAGGAGTTATAAATTAATTCACATTGCTCTTCAAACTGGAGCAACAGCTGGCATAAACATGGACAGGTTATTCAAGGATTGGGACATATCAGAAAAAAGTGGGATAACGCAAGCCTTGAAAAGAGAGTCAGGGAAATTAAACTGATGCTCTACATGAATCTGCACTTAAGGAAATTTGTGCAAGATGTCATTTTTGCATTCCAAAAAAAAGAATGGGAAAAAAGACGTCTGTGTGAAGTTTGGCTCGAGACTGACTCCTCCACACTCTCTCCATGCTCCTCAGACTAGACAGGGGAGGAAGCAGGCAGTTCTCACACAACCCACACTCCCACTGCTTCAGATGGGCTTCCAGTATTTGCCCTCCTCTTCAAAATGATCAGGCAGGAGACACGATTACCACACACACTCTTCTCCCACTTCCAATTTATGTCCCTATATGTTATGTCAGATGTTAAATGTTTTTCATTACAGTCCTTAATGGAGCTTCCCACTTGTGTTCTAGTCAAGTTACACTACAAAGATCTAAAGTCATGACATATATACACATCTAGTCAATAATTATTATTTTTTTAAAGGCAACTGCTATTGTTTAGTGTAGTACAATTTTTGTATTATTCTACTGCTCTAAGGTCACAGGAAATGCTTTGCAAAGCACTTTGACATCTGCTTATTCCGCATCGATTCTCTTATTACAAGGAAAGGGAAGTAATCTGTTACTCTGCCCTGGTCATTTTCCAAGATTTTAGCAGATCTGTGCTTTGACAGCATATTAGCTTTCCTCTTGTGCTCTGATCCCTCACAAAGAAAAAACAACAACCCTCCAGTCAGTTCTGCAAGACTAGAACCCAAAGCAACCATTTTTTAAATTCTGAACGAATGACAGTGAACGATGAAAGTGCAAATTCAAGATACAAACTGAAGGCAGGATTTATTTTTTCATGCACCAGACATCTTGTGAAAGAGGTGAAAATGGACTGCAAGTCAAGCAGACAGTGAGCTAGTGGTAATGCACACTTTGCTTGAGAGTGGCATTTGGGTGTGCAGAATTTCTTATGTGGAGGCACACAACCCCAAAGAAGTGTAGGAGAGTGGCATACTGGGGAATATACCGGACACCACAAACGGACACACAAATCATCTTCACAGCCATGCATTCTTGAGAAGGGAACAGGAACGAGAGAACACAAGAGAAGTCAGCAGCGGGATCCCTGGCTGATGTTGACGATGCTAAAGAGAAAACATTCAGGTCTCTCCTCTCTTCAGCCTGGCATCGTACTTGACTGATGAAGCCCAGTCAAATGAGTCCCAGGGGAAAGGCAAATAAAGCACACACTCAATGCACAGTGCTGGAGACTCAGGTCCGATATAGACCACACAGTCATTCCCACGCAGACTATTACAGATGGATCAACACCCCAGGCAATACATTTTGTTTTTCTATTCAACCCTATTCTATTCTTCTTCTATTCAAGAAGAGAATGTGAAACACACACACACACACCCATACGAGTGGGAAAAATAGGGTATATTTTCTGCTTGTTTTCTTTTTTTAAATATCACAGTGGTGCTATCTCTGTAGTTAATAAGTTGGCTTGTTTCCAATGGGCTGGTTAAGAAGTGGGGCAGCTCTCAGAAGGTACCCCATTCACGCCAGTATCCTCCACCCAGGCCAACCCTAGCCAGGTTATGACACTTTGCCCAGAGGGTCAGCTATGCATTTTCACAGTACAGTTTCAATTAGTGAGTTTGTTTGCTTTACTTGAAAGTTTAATACACCAGGCCCATACCAGTGCAAAGCAAGGACTGAAACCAACCACGGTACAGCCATAGGCGAATTTGCCATCGAAGTTGAAACAAATATATATGTCATAATGAGCATTTGGACGATCTGTGTATAATGTCCAGTCCTGCTAAGATTGATGGGACAGCTCTGTTTTCTGATTGGCTAAGGTGGAAACTGAGTTTATGGTTATGCAAATTGTCATTCAAAGTCAAAAGCGCATGAAACCGACTTTCACTCTGTCATGCATTAGAGATGGATAAAAAATAATAAACTAAAGGTGGTGCCCAAAAAGTGAGAGACCAAATAAATTAATAATAATAATACAGAGACTCTTGAGGAAGACTCTCATAAATGTGCCAAACTAACAGATTTATTTTCAAAAAGTCCTGGTTCTGCTGCCGTTGAGCAGTAGTACGTACACATTAGCACATATATAGTGTCAGCCTATGTAGTCGTGTGAGGTCGCCGCGCCCCGCCCTGATTGGAAACGCGTCCCATCAGCGCCCCTCCGAGTGCTCCACAGCGCAGCGGCTCCTGCGCAGCACAGTGTTTAGGCCTCTACGCCAAAAGACTGGGTTTCCCACCACGGGAAGCTTAACACTGTACTACTTTTACTGAGGGGTTACGTCACTTTGTAACATGCTCATTATAAACCGATTGAGCCCCGTTACACCTACAGCTGACAGTTAGTATGTTGTCTATATCGTATGATATACCAGTACATTAACAGTAGGCTAATTAGGCTATGGGGGATTCGGGGGAGAACACATGACAGATGTAATAAATGTGTATTTTAATATGTGGGGTTCAAATTCTTTTAACATTTATTGTAATTATATTTTGTGTCGCTGACTTTAATTAGGTAAGGGGTTTAATAAATTGGGATTCATCATTTTTAATCTGAAATTTCATCTGCAACACCTGATTCATATTCTGTTGCTTTTCACGTGCAGATCTGATTTATACTATTGGAAGCTAATTTCCTTATATTATATTAATTTATAACTTATTAATTTATATAGTATTAAATTAACTATAATTTAGAGATGGATGTTTTTATCACACAAAATGATAATCTGATGTATTATAAAATACTGAATAGTCCTATTTGTTTTTCACCACATAATTTAATTATCATGTAATTATAATGTAAAAACTGTTATAAATATAGCAGTGATATTGTTCACGACATAAACGTCTGCATTGAATTCTTCCCCCATTCAGCAGCTAATCCCTGTGACCCCTGTGATGTATTTTTGACAGTGATTTCAGTTTGAAAATTGTAGTCATCACAAATGCACTTCACAAAGTCTGTGTACCTGAGCGGATACAATTTTTTTGTGAGTGTGTTTTCTGAATTGGTGTTATTGTTAGCGAGTATAGGAATATGTTTGAAAGTACATTGTTGGGCGATTTGTACCCTTAAGACGGATACGAATACATACGGCATTTTATGCTCTTTTTCAAGTCTTTTTGACGATGATCTTATTACATACATACAAAATATTACACACACATATTACACCAATCAGCCATAACATTATGACCACCTGCCTAATATTGTGTAGGTCCACCTTTTGCCACCAAAACAGCCCTGACCCGTTGAGGCATGGACTCCACTAGACCTCTGAAGGTGTGCTGTGCTATCTGGCACCAAGACGTTAGCAGCAGATCCTTTAAGTCCTGTAAGTTGCGAGGTGGGGCCTCCATGGATCGGACTTGCTTGGCCAGCACATCCCACAGATGCTCGATTGGATTGAGATCTGGGGAATTTGGAGGTCAAGTCAACACCTTGAACTCGTGATTCATCAGACCAGGCCACCTTCCTCCATTGCTCCGTGGTCCAGTTCTGATGCTCACGTGCCCAGTGCTTTCGGCAGTGGACAGGGGTCAGCATGGGCACCCTGACTGGTCTGCGGCTACGCAGCCCCATACGCAACAAACTGTGATGCACTGCGTGTTCTGACTTTTTCAGCAATTTGAGCTACAGTAGCTCATCTGTTGGATCGGACCACATGGGCCAGCCTTCGCTCCCCACGTGCATCAATGAGCCTTGTCCGCCCATGACCATCATGACCACTTTTGATAGGTACTGAACACTGCAGACCGGGAACACCCCACAAGAGCTGCAGTTTTGGAGATGCTCTGACCCAGTTGTCTAGTCATCACAATTTGGTTGTCAAAGTCGCTCAGATCCTTACGCTTTTCCTGCTTCTAACATATCAACTTTGAGGACAAAATGTTCACTTGCTGCCTAATATATCCCACCCACTGACAGGTGCCATGATAACGAGATTATCAGTGTTATTCACTTCACCTGTCAGTGGTCATAATGTTATGGCGGGTCGGTGTATATAAATAAATAAATTACTTTGTCTATTATTTACCAGCAAGATAAGCCCCACTGTGAAGTAGAACGTCCAAAACAATAGTTGAAACTCATCAATGCTCCTCTCCATGGAAGTCTTTAGTAAAATACTGTTTTATTAGGAACACAAAATTCTAAATGTTTATACTTTTTAATAATGTTTGTTTAAATCAATTTCTAAAAACCATTTAAAAATCCTGATCTAAATCATAACACAACTTAAAACAAAACCAAGTGACAAGTGTATGAAACCATAATTACATTAATTAAATCAAGTGCCAAAAAAGTGAATATTCAATATCTTAAGGTTAATGAAAACAATCTGGTACATTGCAACACTTAACAGTTAATGCACTGGATAAACAAAAATATAAAAAAACGTTCAAAATACTATTTTATTCGTTTTAGTATTTTAAATCATCATAAAATAAAAACATTCAAAATTGTAATGCTTTTGATTAATTTATTTTTTAAATCCAATTCTAAAATCAAATATAAATCATTAATATCTTAGTGATTAGAAAACAAAATACAAAAATTAATTCAAAACAAATACATTAAAGCATGAAACAAATTTGTGTTTAAATTTGGCAAACTGCCAAAAAAACAACAACAAAGATTTAACAAAACAATCTAGTGTATTGTATAATTAATGGAAAATGTATCTGATGAATCAAAAACTAAACAAAACCATCAAAAAAACAAAACCAAAACAATCTGACAATCTCAGTCAATGCACTAAGATAAAGAAAACTAAACAATACCACCAATCGAGCTTGCACTGATTCATCTTCCAGGAATCATAAAAACTCATCTGATTAATAATGTTGTTTTGTTCTGTCAAGATAGTTTGTGGGTGGTAAGTGGCAGCATACACAACAGACAACTTCATACGAAATGCAGACCGCAAGATTAAATCAAAGTAAATTAGATAACAATTTTGACAATAATTTATCATTTCTATTCTATTTATCAGACCTGCTTTTGAACCCTTATTTAAGCAATTTCCAAAGAAACAATAATTACAATGTAATTGAAAGTAACTGTCTGAGGATAGTTCTAGACCATCTGACATAAACCTAAAAGGGAACAGCTTGATGGTTGTTTGTGGTTTGGGTATGGGGGGCTGGTTTTGCTAAAATGCCAGTGCTGAATTTTGGTCCCAGTCTGCCCCTGCACACAGCACATAACCTTTGAGGTTAAAAACAAAGAAAAGTCAGATACTTATTTCTACTGAGGTCCTCTTACATAGACACAGATGCATAGAAAAATACAAATAATTTCAAAACAACAATCATATATGTGAGTAATTATCTAAAGGAAGCTTTGAAATTAGATTTAGATTCAATATTTTTGGCTCCAACTGAGAGAAACATTTGGGCAGGATGTTGTGAGAAAGCCCAAAACATCAGCAGTCAGTTTTAGAGACCAACATGTTGATGTCCCCTTCCTGACACTGCACATCACGCACTTGGAAAGCCCTGGCGCTGTTCATGAACATGCACATGCTATAGTCCGAGTATCCCTCATCAGAGGAAGGCTTGGGTTGCCGTTTCGGCCTTGTCGGGCTCTTTTTATCTCCCGTGTTGCTCAAAGCATGTTTGTTTATATCGAAAAATGAACGGAAGAATTGGATACAAAAATGATTGAGGTGCCCGGATCACACAGCTTCCAGCTGGAGTAGAGGGGTTAGGTCTATGGCCAGGCCAGAGCTGGTTGACTGGCTGGCTGGTTGACCTATCTCCTGTGATGGTTTCCTCTTGACCTGGTTTGACCTACTTAAGAGCTTGAGAGTCTTTCTACCTCAGGGCAGGAAAACTCTCAATCTCAAATGAAAGATCACACATTACAACCCTGTACCGAAGGGCATATACTCTTGGACTGACCATGGCAGTGCTCTGATCTCTGGCCCTTGCTGTTCAAATGAAATCTTGTGCACAATGTCTGCAGAATGCCTGTGGTCTAAGAGGATCAACTTTGTTACTGCTCTTTGAGGCTGATGTTCTCACCTGCTAAAAGCACTATGAGATAACTACAGAGGACAAGACGCTATATAATGATAAAGACTGACTGACTGACATCAGCATAGACATCCTGCAGGAGGGCAATGTCACCCACTACACAGGAGTGGGGACCGTGGGAACATCTTAACAGAGGAAATGAGTTATAAAACAGGGACAGAAGTACATAAAGCAACAGCCCTGGTCACTTATAACGAGCCCCAAAAGACAATTAAAGCCACACACTCCAGGGTCATAAAAGAAAATGAATACAAGAAGGAAATTATGTTTTTTTTTTTCTTTAAATAAAAAATTACACATGACATTGGTCTGGCAGTGCTCATGAATGACCTAGTAAAAGCGGCTTTCAAAAGAGAATGTAACAAAAGAAAACTTCCAAAATAAATAAATAAATAAATGTTGAAAATACTGAATGGGAAGGACAGAAAACCATGAAGATTAAAATCCAATTGATATTCCTGTCCTTGTGACTGTAGACTTTTGTTGTTTCTTTATTCCTTTTGAGTACTATTATGGGAGGGGGGGGGCAAAAAGAAAACATAAAAAAATAAAAAAACTGTTTATCAGATGAAAGACAGTTTAAATGCAGCATCTCTGGAGGACGAGGGCTGCGTCTTGTTTGTTCTCGATGCCGTCACAAAAAACAAGTGGTGCACCGGGGGGCGGGGGAGGTGTAGCGAAAACAAAGAGCAAGGTCAGAGCATGGCCCGTGTCTACGCAAAACCATGCCTGCACACTGATGCACTCTTCCTGCACAGCCTCTACACACAATGCGCTTTCAATGCAGTGCCAAGGGCTTCCATTAATAACCACACAACCGGATCCGGCCCCCAGAATCCTCTCACCTCTGCTACGGGATTAGCGGCTGCTTCAGTCACAGCCCTTGTCCCTGATCCTGTTCTCTCAATGGCCGTACACAGACAGAGGGACAGATAGACGGACGAACGGGGGTTGGGGAATGCAAGATGTTGTATTGTATTTAACTGAACTGAACTTTAACTCTGGTGCCTATCAGTGGGTGCTGAGTTACAAGACACTATAGGAATGTGGCCCCTAAGTATCAGCACACAATGGAAATCAAATTCAAGGACTAAGTGAAGAGTGAATGGGGCCCAAAAAGCAGTCAAGACAGATTTAGACAGAAAGACAGACACAGGAGTTTGGTTTGTGGGGAGAGGTGAAGACAGCATGAAGCCAGCATCTCTCTCTGTCTCTCTCTCTCTCTCTCTCTCTCTCTCTCTCTCTCTCTCTCTCTCTCTCTGTCTCTGTCTCTGTCTCTCTCTCTTTTGCTGTGGGCCTGCTCTATGTGGGACTGGGCTGCCTGCCCTGCCGTCACATAGGGATTTGTAAAGGAAAGGGCTGTTTGTTTTTCAAGAAGTTGTGAAGTGCTTACAGTTCCTGAGGAAGAGGCCGCTTCCCAGACACCCCCCACCAACCCACCCACTCTACATGGCCAGCTAAAAATAGGCCATTGTCTAACTTGCCCAGAGCGCTGTTCTCCTCCGCAGAGAGAGAGTACTGGAGAGGAATTCCTTGGCAAAGCCAGCTAACCTGACAATCCGCAGATGACCGTATCGCTTCTGCAATCCACCTTCCCACATCCTTCATCCGACTGATTGTGTTACTGCACTTTTGTACTGATTTACAATGCTGCTTGTGTAAACTGTAAGTCACTCTGTATAATGGTGACTGCTAAGAAAGATATAATAATAGTAATAACCCCACACAATTTCACAGCTAAGACCAGGGTGGCAAGAATCCCTTCACATAACTTAAAAACTGAAAGTCACGTTGTCTTGGCCCATTTGGCAAATTTTCCCAGATTGTATTTGGAATAATAAGAATAACCCACAAGAGAAAATGTGAATAATGAGCACAACTACACATTTTGTTTTAGGTGTTGCTGTCCATCAGACGTTCAGATAAAGACTGCAGTGACTCCCTATTGATAAAGACACTCAGTGATCATGGATGAGATGGACAGCCAGCGTTGCACAGCTGAAAGACATGGATCGGAGAATCCCAACAACACAGTAAGCATGACTCCTCCTGCCACAGCATGTGTCATTACAATGCCCTGAAACCACAATCATAATTCCTTCAAAGAACATAATTGAGATTTATAACTAGATCAATTGCAATGCTTTTTGGCAGCACCACTGTTTTGTTTTAAAATCCTGGCCTAAGCCAACTTTTTAACTCAATATTTTCGGAGAATCTCTGCAACCTCATGGGAACTTCCACACAAAATAAAGGACAGACTCGAACCAGCTGTACAGTTTTCTGTTTGTGAATGTGTGTGTGTGCACATCTCCATATCCCTGCACACGTTTGTGTGTGTGTGTGAGTGCATACATTTACATTGTTGTTTGTACATGCTTGTGTTTGTGTGGGGGGGGGGTGCTGACACCAAGTAACCCCTCCTGGAAGCCATCACAGAGGAATTAGCCAATCATGTGTTCCCATTACACTCACAAAGTGGAGCTAAATGTGACACTTGGATAGAGAAGGCAAATGACAATATGTGCCGAGGTGAAAAAACTGGGACAGCTGCTCATAATAAACATGCAGCGCAGGTTTGGTTTTTGTGTTTTGGTTTTTGTTGGGAGGGGGTTGGTATATTTTCTAATGCGGAACAAATAGGAATAGATGTACGTCCTCATTCTGGAATTTTGCAGTCCTGTTCTGGGCCTCATCAACATGTGGGATCAGCCGGTCCAGTGTGTGGGAGACTGACAGAGTGAGGCTATTTGAACTGTCCTACACAACCCCTGAGCACCATAACTGCTGGAAAATCTATTATCACTGGGAGGCAGTGTGAGAGTTTGCCATTATCCCAGAGAGAGAGAGAGACAGAGACAGAGACAGAGAGAGAGAGATATCACACAGGTCTCAGAAATCCATTTATCATCTCTCGTCACACATGGCCTGTTTGTTTCTCTCAATACAGTGCAATTCAATTCAATTCAATACAATACAACACAATGTCATTTTTGGTCTGTTGGGTGTATTTGCCCTAGCACAGTGTGCTGCTTCAATGCAAGCATCTCAGCGCGTTTCCCTTGATTATCCACGAACTCCTACAAAATTCTGCTTCTACAATCCAGACCGGAACAAGCCAGTGTAAACAAGCCGTTTTTTCAAGACCAATACAATCCAAAGCCTCAGGCATCCTGGATGAGAGGTGGAAGGCAGATCTGATTTAGTTGAGGTCAGCAATTCATGGCTTCCAGGCACACGCTGTAACCTGCCAGTTGTTTCTCCAACAGGGCTCAGAAGCTGTATTCTCTCAGATGGATCTTGATAAAGAGGGAAGGAAGCTTGTACTGACAAAATAAACCCCTGACAATGAATCAGAGAGAATTTCGGTCTCTTAGATGGCTGAAGTTCTCCATAGCCTCAGAATAGGACTAATTAGGGATAATAATAATAATAATAATAATAATAATAATAATAATAATAATAATAATAATAATAATGATAATAATAATAAACTACTTATATTATATATTTCATACATTAATGTGCCACTGAAAGTGCTTTACATATATATCTTGACATCAAAATGAATTACTAATTAATTATTTAATTGCTTTTTACAACTTGATATAGAGGGTGCCAAATGAATATGAAGTAAATTCCAAATCTTAGGTGCATAAAAACAAAAGGCTGATTCTCCACTTTTCTTATATTTTACATTAGGAATATTGAGTAAGCCAGTGTTAGAAGATCTTAAACTTCAATTTGGAACATCATTTGTCACACACTCACTAATGTACAAAGGTGCTGAACATTACAACAGTAAAATAATTTAAAAATGTATAATTAAACAGGTAACCAATGCAAAGATGTTAGAACAGGTGTAATATGCTCTCTTTTTAAGTCTGTATCAACACTATGTTGTAATAAGCCTGCAGTGCTAGAAGCTTATTTAACTGGATCATAGCACATTTTTGGGAATGGGTTTGGGTTTCCAACAGCTCCCATTGCAAGTCAAGTGGGCAGATAGCTTAAAAGGTAGAGCAGAATTTTATAACTCTATGATGTATTTATTAGATTGGCAACACGACCTGCCCCAGTCCCTGAGAGTGGAAAAAGAGTCACTGTGCATCAGACCCATGGAAATGTGTATTTGCTTTCCAAATGAAGAAAGATGCATGTCTGTGTCTCTTGATACCCACTTTGCAGCCAAGCCTAGTCAATTTTGATTAAAAGCTGAATGCACCATGGGAGGGTGTTGTCAGGGATGGAAGCAAACAGCCAGGGGCAAGGATTAGAATAAAGTACTGTCCTGCTCTGGAGTGAAGAAAATACAAAAAATAACAGCATAAAGGTATGTATACAGAATAATTCTAGAGCTCATCCTTTGGTTTTGCATGCTCCCGTGCCAACAAAGGTTTATTGCTTCCCAAGCAGAAGGTTTGCTGGCCTCCAAGGCCATCTGGGATGCACCTGTATGTTAGTGAGCAGAGGCCTGGCAAAGTGAACTGCTCTTAATGGGTCTCCTTCAGCAGAGAAAGACACACAGGAAAAGACATGGAGATGAAGAGGAGAAGAGCTCCCTAGGCACTACTCTAATGCACTTGTACCAAGCAAGAGATCCCTGATCGGCTTCACTGCCTGTTCTATAGTGGATGTACAACTTCATTTGAATCTTTCTTTATATGCCCCACATATCTCCCTCTTCCTCTCTCTCTCTATCTCTCTCTCACTCTCTCCTCTTCCCTTGTTAACTGGTCTGGTCTTTTCCTGCCCTCAGCAAACACTCCGAATCTCCGAATCTCACTTGCTCTCTTCTTTTTGAGTCAATCTCTCCAGAGACGTTAACAGTGTAGGGAAGGGCCGAACTCCCATGTTTCAGTCTCAAATATGCGAGTCACCGTTCACTTCCTTCTCCTGTCCAGTTTTGTCACTATTGGGGTATGCTAGAAGCTGCATTTAACTGGCCTATTGAATGAATCTCCACAGGGAGAAACAGAGGGTCTGTTCTCTGGTGTAAAGAGTTTAGCCCTGGTAAGTGCAAGCAGAACAAATCCTCTTATTTCACCCTTTTAAACAAACAAAGAAACTATCTAACAAAAGAAACTAATAAATAAATACCATATAAGAAAACTGCTGAATAAAGAGATGCAGAAGGCAACTAAACCCTTTAAAATTACAGGAATTGCTCTGAAATAAAAACATTTGGAAGTACACTTCTCTTTTAAAGCCTAATACAGCAAATAAACTGTATGACTTTGGTCTGTTTAGTACTGAAATTAGATGTCTATCTGTCATAGCCAATACATTACCAGGACCAGAGCAATTTGTTTTTATTATTATTATTGAAATGAGGGATGTCATTGACCTTAAAATCTGACTTTTGAACAGACACCGAAGACAGGCCGGTCAATGTCATCATTGCAAATGCCCTTCCATAAAAAGTGGGATAAAACCACAGAACTATAGATTAATCTGTCAGTTACATGCCATTACAGTCATGAAATCATTAGAGTTATAGAAGCTACTTAACATGTATATGGACCAGGCAGACCAAGCACATATTTGATCACACAACAGTGGCAATGGATGCCATTAAAGTTAATTTGGTATGACACTGTAGCGTGCCACTGTAACAATAACACAGCGCATAATAACTAATAAATGTATTATCATAGCACTATCATACAATTTTTGTTCTACCTGCAATGATGTATTGGTCTCAGAGTTTGTAGAACCCAGCAAACCATACAATAGATGTGCATTACTTAAAACTAAGGCTTTCAGTTAAGTTCTACATAAAAGATGAATTCCTGGACAGAAAACGAGGAATCACATGGAATGTAGGCAAGTGAAATGGGTCACAGGTTATCGCTCTCTCCGATTTAGTCTCCTACTGGTGCAGTTAGTTAACAACAACAACAACAGAAAAAAAACACACACACACACAGACTGCAAACTTGATCACGACTGGGCAAACGCCCAGACAAAGTACTACATGTAGGTAACAGGAACGTACACTATCTGAGATATCAAAGTTGGAATGACCTTGAGGAAGCAACCCTACGAACAGCATGTAGAACATCTAGACAATGCAGGGAAGCTGTGCAAATCCTAACAAAGACGTGGGAGGAAAGTGTGGAAGGTGTATCGATATCAAGTGAAGTAAAGGTTAAAACCATCCATACAAATACAGTTCGACCTCTGGAAGAGTGTGCGGTTAAAGTCTGTCACCGCCTTACCCAAGAGGGCTCTGCTCCCTTGGAAAGCCTTCAAAGAGCAGCAGGCCCCTGGCCACGAAGTAAGGTTTCGAGGAACTGAAGCTAGGATTGGAGGTAGAGGAGACAGCCAGGAAGCTTTCCAAGACCCTCAAAGGTACTGGCAAAGCTGACACAAAGCACTGTTTCCAACTCAATAGTGACACAAAAAGGTCAGGAGAGTAAGGGTTGAGTAAAGGTGGAGTGACAGCTGGAGGAAGCTCTGAATACGAAAGTCTGAAGGATTTCCATTAGCATTGTTTTTTATTTTCTCGTGATCTTGACGACAGCAGCAGTGTTGGCAGAGGCAACTACAATACACTAATTCAAAACAGAACACAAGGTACCAACAACTTTATACACGTCACCGGGTTTTTCGGTCATGGGTCTTTTCATCAAAGTATATTGATAATCAGTGCATTGTAATAATGCAAGCTCCCTCGCCCAGTACAAACAGGTCTGACTTGCTGATGAAAGAAGTGATTTATAACCTAATTATATTCCAGTGCTGTGGTGGGGGGGAGAGGTCAATGGATTATTTTGTAGTTATTTATTTAGATAATTGCAGCAAGGATCAAACTCGGTCTAGGTAATTTGAAATAATCATTAACCACAAATGGAGGGAAAAAATGACAATGATAAAAATAAATCTTAACACACAGACTCATGCAATCTAATTGAACATTACAGGCGCTCCTGGCAAACTGAGATTTTCACCTGTGGTGCAGCTACACTTGAAAACGCTTCCCAACTTTTTTTAAGTTCAAACTGCAATGCAATCACTACCTGTATTCGTACATGCTGGCTAGCTGTCGTCTGTCAGATTGGCAGCCCATACTCCACACGCCTCTCTAATGCAATGCTGGTGGCCACAGGTGCTGAAACATTCCCATTTTTTGAACCAGTGAGTGTGAGATCCAATGGACAATGTGTACCCTGCCCAGAATTATCAGTCTCTTGCTTTTTTCCATATTGATGCCTGACAACTCCAGATTATGTGGGTGGTTAAACCTAGGGTGCTGGGAGACTTGGCACTACTGGAGTCCTGTCACAGGGCAATGTCACGCCAGCGAGTGTGGACTAATGCACGTAAACACAGCTGGCTGATAAAAACATGTGCTTTGCTGAGGCTCTGGGCTCCACATCCTGACTCTTCCTCACCAGGCCTCTTGGGTCACAGTGTACTAGACAGCACGATCCCTGACATTAAAAGTTAAGGAACCTCATGGGCTCTTTAAAACAGCCAGGATTAGAAAAAAGATAAACTAGGTTAGCTAGCCTAAACTAAAAAAAGAAAATCAGCCACTCTTTCACTTTGAAGGGTGTCATTAATGCTCTGATTCTTGCACATGCCATAAGTCCACCTTGGAATCTCAATACACATCCAGTTCAATTCTATTATTTTGCATGCATCTATACAACATATTATGACTAATCATGTACTTTGGACTCTGAATTCTATTCTGTGTATTTTATGGCTGACGAATGCCCGTCCACTGTGGAATGCATATATATATATGAACATTACCATAAAACATTATCGTATAATATTTTCACAACCCCTGGAGTCTTATATATTTGTGTTGTGTCGCGACATGATATTCCTCTGTGCTCACTTGATCCAACATTGTGTGGTGGAGCTAGGAATCGGCAGTGGCTGAGAAGCATGGCTGCAGTTCATTAGCTGGGAGAACGCTTGCTGACGGCACCTCTTAAAAAGCAACCTACTACTTTCTACATTTCAACATTTCACATGCTTCTCCAACGTTTTTGGAGGCCGTACCTGAGTTCAGAAAAATACAGAACAAAATATGAGATGCACCAACACCTTGTTGGATCCTAGGTGGCACATGTGCCAGTGATGTCACACATTCGGCATCCCAGAGGACACTGTTGTTGCACCGTTACAGCTCTCTGAAAGCGGACATCTTGAAAGAGAATCGGCTCGACAGTAACTTATAGGTTTTAACAATTTAAGGATATCAATGGAAACAAAATCACAGGCATGATATTTATACACACATATATGGTATTTTTCGAACTGATTACAGTTCCATTGAAATCACTCTCTTATGTGTTATTAAGTGACTTGAGTGACCTAGAAGAAGGGGGCCCCTAGATTCACTGAGTATAGATCTCTCTAATTAAAGAGTTTGTCAGTAAGACGGGGGAGTGGGTGCAGTCCGGTCCTTTGCTCTCTTCCAGTCAGAATCTGGTTAATATGTTTTTGGACAAAAAGGAGGAAAAAAAAGGAATTGAAACTGACTTCATTAAGCATTTTCTGATCATGTAACTTCTTCTGTATGCAGAGGCATTCGCACAGGAAGAAGCACCGCAAAAAACCAAAAATAAGAAACCAAAACAAAAAGACACATTAATAAAATACACATTGCAGCTTTCCCCACTAAATCATAAATCTCAGCCTTACGCTCACTTGGGAGTTGTTCAAAACTAAGGCTCTGGTTTTCCTTGAGGCTCGGTAATGCCCACAGATTATTCTCCATGACTGTTGTGGCTCATTCTGCATATTGGAAAAAATCCTCCGAACACAGAAGATGTCTCTCTGAAGCACACTAATTACACACAAAACCTGCTTTGAACTAATTCAGTTCCTTCCATCCAAACTCCAAAAGATCCTTCCACACCTCAGCAGCCCAAGGACACATACAAGCAGGCAAACAAAGCACCTTTCCCCCCGATAAAGTAGGGTGAAATAGATAAAAGTATTATGAAAAGGCTAGTGTTAACCAGGCCTGATTAAACCACTTTAATTAACAATACACAACCAGTAACTCTGACAGGAAAACGCTACTGATGGATTTCTGGGCAATAGCAGGCTGTTTTGGAAGGGTACCCAATGTTTCAAACGTAAGACAGGACCAGACATGCTGTTGACGAAACCAGTCTGGGTGGAGCTCTGTGTCTCAATCAATGGGTAGAAATGCTGCCATTCTTTAAAAAGAAAAAAGGAAAAAAGAAAGACAAAACAAATCTCAGCTCTGCTCCAGTTTCCATTAATGGCAACAAACTACTCTGAGAAGCTACTGGGGCTATTGATTTAGTAGTTTGGGTTTTTTGTTTGTTTATTTAATCCTCAGCAGACCTCTAAGTAGAGGGAAGGGGATCCGTTTTGCTCAGATCTTATCTTAATAAAGAGTTTGTTTGTTTTTTTCTCTCCAGGAAAGTTGAGAAAGTTGGTCTGTTTCTGCTTCCAAGACACGTACGCAAAGCAGCTTCCAAGTAGCTGTGTTTAAGCAAGGCCGGCAGCCACACAGGAGAATTAAGCACAGTTCAGTGCCTTTGTATTGTCTCTGGGGAATTGTTATAAATTAAGCTTATGGTCTCATCTTAACACAGCTTTGTGTCAGAGTGATGACACTGCACCTCTCTCCCTCTCACTCACCCTCTTTGCTCTCCTGTGAAAGAGACGAGTGAAAACCTAGTTTCTGAAATCTGTCACTCTGATTGGCGGAAACCCCTACCCTGGAATTTGAAGATCCACAGTGTGATGACAGATCTATGTTATAGAGGGGAGGACAGTGTCGATGGGGTTTTGAAGCTCAGGGGATGTTGCTTTGCATGGGTACCAGCTCCCCAGAAGTCAATTCTACAGGCAACAACCTGCAGGCCTTTCAAAAAAACACTCTAGATCTTAAACACAGGGATTTCCAAAAGACATTTTCCAAAACAATGTTTGTCGTTAAATATTTGGTAGAGGAGAAACAATGAACAAAAGGATATTCGCAGACGTGTGTTGAAAGCTTTCTCTGGCAAACAATTTATGTATTCAATTTTTAAATAAAATATACCGTTTACCCCTTTCAGCACCCATTACAATCTGCCAAAGATAAGAAACCAGGCAGTCTAGAATATGAACTTGGCTATTGCAGGATATTCCACATAGGCAATGACTGGTTGCAAAGGTGATTGTGGTTTTCCTTCCATAAGTGAACTAGAATTTTTCACATCTACTTAACAGAGGTTATACCTATATGCTGACAAGCATGGTCAGGGCCAAGAGCATAGAAATGACCTTTATTTTTAATCTTCTCCAACCTCCGAATTGGTTTGATGAGTGGGAGGAGTCTCTTAAGTCAGTTTCTGTATTCCGTGTTGAATTTAATTTAATATCAAGGTTACCTGTGATTCTAGGCATGCACGTTTCTTCCTTCATAAGTTAAACTGAATTTTAAACACAATCTGCCATTCAAACAGTTTTGTATTTCTCCTTTCCAGGGAAAAAAGCTTGTCCAAAGTAGAGTAGTAGGAGGCAAGTAGGAAATTGCAGAAGATGAACAGCTCTTTGTAGTATTTTTACCACAGAATTAAATATTGACAGAGACATGATCCTAAATTACATATTTTCACTTCATGTATAAGGGAGATATGCTGCAACTTAAGGTAGGCATTCACTTTCTGGTTCCCACAAACAAGCAGCTGTCCAATCTGCACTCCCGACAGTGCTGTGTATAGTTAACAAGATCCCCCCCACCCTGCAAATGGTGAGTGCTGTGCTGTATGAGGGGTCTCGGGCTTTGTGTCCAAGGTTGGTGAACACAGTGTGACCAGGAAAGAAATGTCAACGTGAGGAAGCAGATGGGGAATGGCTCCACACAGCAACACAGAAATCTGAGGCAGAGGAAATCTGAGCAATTGCAAAAAAGTGAATGTATAGGTTTCACAGGCCTGGGGAGTTAGTTTAGGGGTCACCTCAATTACAGTTTGACACTGGTCGTTCTCCTCTCTTGGACAGTACTGGACGGTGCTGCTGCCCATGAGCATTAGAACGGCAATGTCTTACCACTGTATCCTGGTCCTGGAAGACCCTCTACCCTACTGGTTTTTATTCCAACCAAGCTCTCCATTACTTAATTGAACCTTAATTGAAGTCATAATCTGCTTAGATTTGACTTGTTAAATTGTATAAAAGAATACTGGCTTTAATAAGTTCTTTATAGAATTCTATACTTCTATACTATTCTATACTTAACTTTCAACCCCTACTGTACTAATATAATTAAAAGGCTGTGATTTATTAATTTTTTAGTTCAATTAAGGGTTCAATTAAGTAATTGAGAGCTTGGTTGGAAGAATCACTGCCTCAGAAAAACCATCTGATAAATAACTTAATAATAACAGTAACAACAGCAACAACAACAACAACAACAACAACAACAACGATTGGCTTTGCACTCTGACTATTGGAGACGTAAGAACAGACCATATTTAAAATGCAGAGCCTTACCAGTGAATGCAAAATGTTCACTGCATTTATACATACAATCATACATGCATGCCTCAATAAATACAATAATAAGTCCTAGAAGCTAAACCACCAAGAGGATAATGGTGGGACACAACCAGTTTTGGGGAAAACAAAACAAACGCTTTATAACAAGAATTAGGCCTATCCCAGTGCAGGAATGCATGAGATTGAAATACCCATAGTTACAGTACTAAAAGATAATTATAAATATTTAAAGCAGTGTTATTTATTTAACTTGAGGATTGTTTGATTACGCCATAATAAACAAAATTAGCCAAAAAAAAAAAATATTCATGTGTGTATTTGTGTGTATAGAGACATTGATTACACGCAAAACACCAACAGACATATTCATTGTTGCCAAGAATAAAAGGCGCAGGACGTCCAGCCACCCGCAGTATAAACAGGATGGGATGAGAAAAACCAACAGAAACGGAGATACAACTGTAATGTGTTGCATTCACACAGTAATACAGCGGCGCTCACCAACAGTTTGAAATATTAGTGAACCCACACGGAGAAACTAAATCTAGACTACTTTTATTATTATTAAACAGCTATAGGGGCCGACATAAAACTTGATAAATAGCCTACTACAAAGCACATGCGTATAAAACCAGTGGAACAAAAGTATTCACCATTTACTCATAAAAAATGACATTAAAAAAACCACACACAATCCACATTCTTCCCTGACACATTTAGATTGAGTGGTTAAACAAACCCGTCTCGCCTATTTATTTGAAATGCTTTTCACAGATCAATGACTTTCAAGATAAGCTGATTAATATATACATATAGCCTACAGGCGCACATATATGTCATAAAATGGGATTTTAACAAAAACAATTTTAGCATCAACAACTACGTACCTTCTGGTGAATTGTGTGCGCTAAAAATGTACCTCCTAACCCAGTGGCGTTTAATAGTGGTGTCTTTTCATCCTTTCCCAGTGACAGGCGGTCTGTGTAATATCCCCGTCAGCCTCAGTCCTTCCACGGATATCCTCTCCAGGCGCGATGTCTCCCTAGCCTTTCTGCGCGACTCCCAGTGACCAGTGCAACCAGTGCAACCAGTGCAATGCCAGTGCAATCCAGAGTCTCCCGGTCCCGATTCCACAGTTCCTCAGTGTTTATGGGTGATGTTGCGGAGTCGCTGCTCGTCTTTCAATCGTCACAAACGCACGCTTTACATCTCTCCCGATGTGAGACCTGCCTGTCCATCGACTGGGCTTAATTTTGCTCGCAAATGCGCACTAAGGTAGGCTACACTACCTGTCTTCCGTTTTCACTTTTTTAATTAGACGTCGTGGCTTTCGTTGACACCTCTGATTCGCTGCTCGCACACGTCCCAATTTAAATAAGTCTCTTCTTCTTCAATAGCCCTGTCCACTGGGACAGCCGCACACTCACCGCACTGACCGCACTTCTCACTGGCGCTCCAGTCGGCTTCGGAGCGAAAGGGTTAAACTCACTGGTAGCGCTGAGTACGCCAGACCCAAGACTACTAGTGCTTTGCATACGTGTAGTTTAAATATATTTGCGAATATGGAAAAGCAGTTGTCAAGCTCAGTGAAATATGTCACAGGGTAACCCGACCTTTTCTATCCTATCCTTAAGAACGCATATTAAAGCAAAAGTTTACACACACTCAAACAAATGCATACTGCATATCTATATCTTTTTAACCTTTATTATAAGTGGCTCGGTGGGCTTATTCAAGTACCTTAGCTAGATTTCATCATGCAGATCAGTCACTGTGGATGAAATGCTAATGTAATAATTGAGAGGTCACACTCAGGTAGTAAGTTATTAGTACCTGTAATGTATCAGTTTAATTTCAGGAATTCTGTACATTTCGCTGCTTGCTCAGTTAATCATAAAAGCACGCTCAAGTTAAGTCTCAAAGCAGTTTTTATTTTTTCAATTAAGTAAAAATCGTTTTTCAGTATATAGTTCAGCTAAGACGGGTCCTTTATTGATACCAATCAGCTTTGCGGTTTCACATCAACAATTTTTAGTTACTCAACTGACTTCTATACACTCTACCTTGGTGTGGCGAAAGTAACTAGATGCATGTGCAAGGTGAAATACAACTTTAATTAAGAGATGTAAAACCCCTAATGAACCAATCAAGATGTACTCACCAACCTGTCTGGCCAATGTGGTGAGTTATGGCTAATAAACCCCCATGATGGTGAAACAAAATAAATGGCCCTCAGTCCCTGGCAGCTGGATTGGCACTGCCCAAGGCAGCAGTCAGGAGAGCATGAAAGCAGAGGGTGTTAACAATCACCGGATATAAACAGGCTGCCATAGTTTTCTGACCCTAGATACATACAACTGCAGAACTCTCTCTAGAGCAGCAGAACTTCAAGAATTTGAAGAAGAACTGAGTAAAATTACAGGAGATGTCATAGGATTTGGTGAAATTAGAAGAAAAGGAAAATAACTAATTGAACTGAAGAGTGAACATTTTAATTTATAATGGCACAATTTTTGTTCACACAAGTGGTGTTGGATTAATTATACACAGGACACTGAAGAATAACATCATCGAATTTAACAGCATTTCTGACAGAGCAGTAAAAATAGCTATCCAGCTAAGAAAGAGATATTAACTCCAATTTGTCCAAGCCTATAAATCTACATCAGGTCATTCTGATGTGGTAATAGAAGATTTATATGAAGAAATAGGACAACTACATGAGAAAGGAAGAGCACACCTTAAAATCATAATGGGAGACATCAATGCAAGAATTGGAAAACAATAACATGAGGAGTCCTCAGTAGGTAATATATGGATATGGAAAGGAATGAAAGAGGCAACAGATTAGTGGAATTTGTAGAAAATGAAAATCATTTTATCACACATTCTCTCAAGGAGAAACGAAAAGAAAATTAACCTGGATAAGTCCTAATGGAGGAAAAAGTGAAATAGATTACATATTAAAGAACCATAAACAAATAATAGACAGCACTGACCTAATCAGATTCAGTATTGGAAATGAGCACATAATGTTTTGTTGCAGAATTCTTCCATGCCATAGTGGAAAAAGGAAAACTAAAGAAGAAACCAAACAAACCAATCGACATCTTGAACCTCATCAAGCGGAGAATTAGAATTAGAATTTGAAGAACGATTTAGTGTACTTATGACCAACAAGAAGACTTAGATGCATCACAGTTATGTGATCAAAAGATCGAGTGACAGCATGAAAATTGCAAGAGAATTTGGAGGAACTAGCACATCACAAGAAGATAAAAAGATCTCTGAAGAAACAACAGAATTTATGAAGAAAAGATAAATAAAATACAGTGAGGACCCCAAATCCAACAATAATTACATTGAGCTGTGCAAAAACATGAGGAAACATTACTGAAGATGTAAGAAAGTTTAATAACCTAATTAAAAAACATTGAAAAAAATGGGGCCATCAACTACAACACAATGTCTCCGAATAGGAAAGAATCACATCATTGCCCTGAAAAATGATGGCAAAACAATAAAAAACAGAGGTGTGATTATCAGAGGAGTGGAGGAATTCTACAAAAACCTATATAGTAGTGATGCCAGTAGTAAAGAAAAAGAGGTCTCAATGAGCACGAGTGAAATAACAGATATGATTCCAGAAGAAGTAAGCTATGCCTTAAAGATGAAAACGGAAAAACACCTGGAGATGATGGAATCACAGTGGAGACCCTAAAAGTAATTGAGAAGATTCTGGCAAAACTTTTCACAAAAAGTGTCTAAGATAGAAACAAATACCAGATAAATGGAACAATGCAACTGTCATTCTCTTTCACAAGAAAGGAGACAAAGATGATCTGAAGATCTATAGGCCCATTACTTCCCATCTTATACACAGTATTTACACATCACCTTCAAGACACACTGGACTTCACCCAATCAAGAGAACAAGCAGGATTCAGAAGTGGATATAATACCATGGATCATATACAAGTTCTATGATAAGTATTGGAAAGATGCAGAGAAAATTAGTTTACTCTGAGCGTGGGCTTTGTTTACTATGAGAAAACATTTGATTCAATATATACTTAACTCATTAGAGCTTTAAGACATCAAAACACTCAGTAAATCTACAGTACTGTGCAAAAGTTTTAGGCAGGTCTGAAAAAATACTGTAAAGTAAGAATGCTTTCAAAAATAGACGTTAATAGATTATATTTATCAATTAACTAAATGCAAAGTGAGTGAACAGAAGAAAACATCATCGAGTCTGTCTGGGATACCATGAAGAGAGAGAAGCAACTGAGACTGTCTAAATCCACAGAAGAGCTGTGGTTAGTTCACCAAGATATTTGGGCCGGCCTACCTGCCGAGTTCCTTCAAAAACTGTGTGCAAGGGAACCTAGAAGAATTGATGCTGTTTTGAAGGCAAAGGGTGGTCACATAAAATATGGATTTGATTTAGATTTTTCTTATGTTCACTCACTTTGCATTTAGTTAATTGATAAATATAATCTATCAACATGTCTATTTGATGTGTATTTGAGCAATGCATACTACCAGTGCTCACTTTTGGCTGTGAAAACTGGTCACATAATGGGTGAATCATACAGAAACTGTGGACAACACAAAGACGCATGGGAAGATGTAGGCTTGGAATAACAAGAGATGGAAAAGAGTGAAAAAGTGAAAATGGCAATAGGCCTGACACATTGGAAGAAGAAAAGATGGACAAAGGAAGATATTGAATATATCCCAAGAAATTAAAAAATACCCAGAAGACGACCACATAGAATATGGGAAGCTGTAGATCGAAGCAAGTGGAATCATCTTGGAGAGACCTTCATCCAGCAGTGGCTCAATATAGGCTGACAGTGATATACACTCACCTAAAGGATTATTAGGAACACCTGTTCAATTTCTCATTAATGCAATTATCTAACCAACCAATCACATGGCAGTTGCTTCAATGCATTTAGGGGTGTGGTCCTGGTCAAGACAATCTCCTGAACTCCAAACTGAATGTCTGAATGGGAAAGAAAAGTGATTTAAGCAATTTTGAGCGTGGCATGGTTGTTGGTGCCAGACGGGCCGGTCTGAGTATTTCATCTGCTCGGTTACTGGGATTTTCACACACAACCATTTCTAGGGTTTACAAAGAATGGTGTGAAAAGGGAAAAACATCCAGTCTGCGGCAATCCTGTGGGCGAAAATGCCTTGTTGATGCTAGAGGTCAGAGGAGAATGGGCCGACTGATTCAAGCTGATAGAAGAGCAACTTTGACTGAAATAACCACTCGTTACAACCGAGGTATGCAGCAAAGCATTTGTGAAGCCACAACACGTACAACCTTGAGGCGGATGGGCTACAACAGCAGAAGACCCCACCGGGTACCACTCATCTCCACTACAAATAGGAAAAAGAGGCTACAATTTGCACAAGCTCACCAAAATTGGACAGTTGAAGACTGGAAAAATGTTGCCTGGTCTGATGAGTCTCGATTTCTCTTGAGACATTCAGATGGTAGAGTCAGAATTTGGCGTAAACAGAATGAGAACATGGATCCATCATGCCTTGTTACCACTGTGCAGGCTGGTGGTGGTGGTGTAATGGTGTGGGGGATGTTTTCTTGGCACACTTTAGGCCCCTTAGTGTCAATTGGGCATCGTTTAAATGCCACGGCCTACCTGAGCATTGTTTCTGACCATGTCCATCCCTTTATGACCACCATGTACCCATCCTCGATGGCTACTTCCAGCAGGATAATGCACCATGTCACAAAGGTCGAATCATTTCAAATTGGTTTCTTGAACATGACAATGAGTTCACTGTACTAAACTGGCCCCCACAGTCACCAGATCTCAACCCAATAGAGCATCTTTGAGATGTGGTGGAACGGGAGCTTCGTGCCCTGGATGTGCATCCCACAAATCTCCATCAACTGCAAGATGCTATCCTATCAATATGGGCCAACATTTCTAAAGAATGCTTTCAGCACCTTGTTGAATCAATGCCACGTAGAATTAAGGCAGTTCTGAAGGCGAAAGGGGGTCAAACACAATATTAGTATGGTGTTCCTAATAATCCTTTAGGTGAGTGTATACACACACACACACACGCATGCACACTGTGTTTGTATTTTTATATCCTGTACATATAAAGAGTCTGCATATGACAAGATATTACTGAATATGCATTACTTTCAGTGATAGTTTGTAGGTTGGGGTAGGTAATAGCAGTAGAAATAGGGTTAGGAGTACTATAGTGATACTATAGTGGTACTATAGTCTGTGACATTAGCAGGTTAGTAGTACTACTATAAAAACAGATATGTGAGTGTCCATGATAGTATGTAAGTGGAAGTATGTGTATATATGTCAGAACAGTGATAATACAGTATGTATATAACAGTACTAAACTGCATTACTGTAGTGCAGGGAGAATTTAACTTTAAATAATAATACTAATAATAGCCAGGAACAGAATGACTTGACCAAATAAAAATAAAAATGTCTTCCATGTTGAAGAATAAACTCCGGGGGATTGAGATTGGAGTTGGAGTCTTTATAGGAAGCAGTGTAATGTATTTTTAAAGCTTGCTCACAACTCTACTGAACTGGAGGGAATTATAAGCGAGATCATAAGCTGGAGTCCTCTTGTAAGATGGGAGCTGAACTGACAGGCTCCAGCAAACTCGTTATTGTTTTCTTATTCAGACGTGTGCCCCAGCGCTGCCACACAGCTGGAAGAGAGACTCCAGCAAATCAACTCGCTCCACTTAATGGGTTTTCATTATCTACTGCATTGCATGGGTGCCAATCTGAGCTCTTTTAAGATTCCGCAGCTCACACCACACTTAACAAAAACAACGCTGACCCCTGCTGGAGATGAATACACTACACCCGAATACTAGTTTTGGATAGTGAACATGGGTAGAAAAATAGTAGTCTAAAATAAAGAAAGAAGTCTTCCACTGTGATGTCTACAAACTCTGCCTCTCTTTACTAGCTTTAAGACAGAACAGGTCCCAGTAAGATATTGTATACACAAGGATACAGTACATCAATATACAACTGATAATCTTGAACAGGTGGCACACAACACAAATCCGCCCATACAAAAAAGATCTACACAGTATACTTATAGTGTATGTAACTGTTTGTTTGTCATAAGGGACAGTCACACTGTGAGAGTCTCAGCAGTTTCTCTATAGAAGCTACTTTTCTTCATTCTCTCCCCTCTCAGACTCTGAACTTTCCTCTCTCCTCCTACGTCACAAACGCCCTGGGCCCTCTCCCTACTCGCCTCCTCCAGGCGACTGCTCCTGATCTTCTCCCCTTCATCTCTTCCCTCCTCAACTCCTCACTCCTCTCCGGCTGTTTCCCCTCTGCATTTAAACAAGCTGCTGTCATCCCACTCCTCAAGAAACCTATCCTTGACCCTACCTCTCCTCAGAATTACCACCCTGTCTCCCTACTCCCCTTCCTCTCAAAGACCCTCGAGTGTGCTGTCCATTGTCAGCTCTCTGCATTTCTTTCCCATCACTCACTCCTGGATCTTCTGCAATCCGGCTTCCGCACAGCTCACTCCACTGAGACTGCTCTCCTGGCTGTCACTGACTCAGCTGTGCTCGAGTGGCCTCCCTCTCCTCAGTCCTCATCCTCCTTGACCACTCTGCAGCATTTGACACAGTCAACCACTCCATCCTCCTCTCCTGCCTCGCTGACCTTGGAATCTCTGTGACTGCTCTCACCTGGTTCTCCTCATCCACTCCCCAACCTCTCCTCATAGGCGTACCCCAAGGCTCCGTCCTGGGCCCACTACTGTTCTCTCTCTACACTCGCTCATCACATCCCATGGTTTCTCCTACCACTTCTATGCAGATAATGCCCAGCTCTTCCTGTCTTTTCCCTCCTCTAACCATCTCATCCCCTCTTGCATCTCTTCCTGCTTGTCTGCTATCTCTGCCTGGATGCACTCGCACCACCTCAAGCTCAACCTCTCCAAATCGGACCTCCACTATTTTCCCCACTCTTCCTCACCTTCTGCTGATCTCTCCATCTCAATCCCCTTGGAATCTACGAAACTCTCTCCTTCTTCTTCCGCTAAAAACCAAGGAGTCACCCTGGATCCTGCGCTCTCCTACACCCAGCACATCACCACGCTGACACGCACCTGCAGATTCTTCCTGAGCAACATACGCCGGACCCGTCCCTTCCTCACCGACTACTCGTCTCGACTCGACTCCCGCCTGGACTACTGCAACTCCCTCCTGGCCAGCCTGCCTGCAACTACTACCCGCCCACTCCAGCTCATCCAGAACTCTGCGGCTCATCTGGTATTTTCTCTGCCCTGATTCGCACACGCTAATCCACTGCTCCGCTCCCTCCACTGGCTCCCGATACCGGCATGCATTCAGTTCAAGACATTGACCCTCACCTACCACTGTCTCGACCACACTGCACCAAGCTACCTTCAGTCCCTCATCTCTCCATACATCCCCTCCAGACTACTGCGCTCCTCCAGTGCCAGAAGACTAACTCTGCCTCCTCTCCACTCCCTTTCCTCCAGAGCAGCTCCTTCTCATCCCTGGCCCCTAAATGGTGGAACGACCTTCACACTGAAGTCAAAACAGCAGAGTCCTTGACCTCCTTCTGGCGCTTACTCAAGATGCATCTTTTCAGACAATACTTGTAATTTAGTCCTTTACTCTCCTGTAAGAAAATACTTTACAACGTTTTATCATACTTCTTGCCTTGCATTACTAGTACTTGTATTATTTTGATTTCCCCTATGCTCCCTTTCCCTTTGCCTTTGACTGTGACCTAACATCTTCTCCGCACTCTGCTTTTACAATCCAGGATGTAAGACCTCATATTGTATACACTTGTGTAAATTAGAACTTGGAAAATGTATTATGCTTTGAATTGCACTGTATTATGTAAATTTGAATTTGTAATGTTTTATGACTTGTACTGAACTGTATCTTTGAACTCTGTATTGTGCTTATATTTTATAAGTCGCCCTGGATGAGGGCGTCTGCCAATAAATAAATAATAATAATAATAATAATAATAATAATAATAATAATAATAATAATAATAATAAGACGTTCTTGAGGCAAGTCTAGAAGACCCCCCGCTACCCTCCCCCACCCTCCTTACTTTTATTGCTAGTAATTACAGTTTCTGATTAACAGTAACTGTAATGTAGTTTTCGACTGGGGGGGGGGGGTGTCAGATCACAGCTTGGATCCACATATTGGAGGCAATAATCAGGGAGAACAGCCTTCAATCCCTTATGTAAGCATATAGATTGGCTTTTTATGTCAGTGATAAGGAGCTATAAGAAACTGCACTGATATAGTCAGTCATTAACTTTCCTCTTACAGACTTTAAACCCAATGAGAGATCGTGGACGGCCACCGACTGAGAATCCCAGGAGACATCTTTCAGAGGAAAGAACTTCGAAAGGTCCAAGTCAGGAGGTAGGTTTGTATTTTTCTTATGCTGTCTATATCAAATGACACAAAATGACAGATTGAAGGGGGAGGGGGTATGAGCTATCAGCTTTTAGAGAAAATGTACATTTTTGACTGTTACATGCGTCTCTGCTATGAGACAAAATGGAACCACACGGTTATGCTCAAACTTCTCTCTTCCTGTATTTAATCCCACAGCTTCTGAGATCTGAAAACTTCAACTTCACTTTAATGACAGAGCCTGAGTTAGGATTAGGGTTTATGTGAGACTTTTGGCTGAGGCTTGGGACGGCCTACAGAAATGTATGGATGCTTTTCTGAGTTCTTGATATGCCTGGAAAAAAATGGATGCATCACCACAAGTCTGTTGTAACCCATTTTGTATGGCGATAAAATCCTGTTTTCCCGCAAGTGAAACAAGAACAAAGTACTTGCAGGGGTATAATGTTTTCAATAATCATTTATTTTGGCATTTATTTTTATTTATTCTTGGCATTTACTGCTCAAACACAACTGTAGCCTATCATAAATGTGGAAGTAGAAATAAAGCAGGTGTTTGTGTATGTATCCCTGATAGGCCATTTTGATGAAATGTCACAATATTATTTTTTTCACCATTTGTTTCATAATTATGCTGCTTATATACTTATATAGTTACTTATGTTATCATGTAAGAAAGTCAAAAAAAGTTCCTAGTGTTAAACAAAAACCCTTGAAAAAATACTCTAATTAAAACACATCCAGTAATGGCCCGTAATGTTTGTACAGCTGTAACTAAATTGTACCACCATTGAAAAGGACAACATGAATGTCAGCCAGGGGAAGGGAAACCTGGTCCAGTGTAGGCAGTAGCGTCTTTTGCGTTTTCATCCCAACCAAGTTCTTGGTCACACAAGCTGAAAAATCCGCTTAATGCATGTTAACCACTGATTTCTCACCTATATATATGGTCTATAAATAAAGCATATCCAGGGCCTGGATACAAAGTTCATTGCTAAGACAACACTTGGATTTTATGTCATGGAGAAAACAGACCATAAACAACATGACGTATTACAAGGTTGTAAAACAATGTGTTACAGAAATAAATAATGTACTTAAAGTTAGAAAATATCAGTATCATTTTAAAGAGGTAATATCTGCCAATGGGATCACAAATTATCCTCATTTTGGGGGTAACCAAGATGCATCTTGCCTCTTAAACTGCTATTTTTCACTAATTTTAGTAAAAATATATCTCACTTTAAGAAACTCATAACTTCAGGCCCCCAAACTCAATTACTGCTAGCAGGGTAAGGGTATAGGGTAGATGATAAATACCTGATTACCTGCAAATCATCTGGAATGATAGGATGTATCTAAGTAAGATGAAAAATTCAAAAATGACTTTTCTAATATCACACAATATGTTTTACCTTCACAATACCTTTGTTATAAAAAGCAATCCTGTGTATATGCTGATGGGCAGAGTTTCTACATGGTCATCAAAAACACTTGACTTCCCCCCTTCTCCCTTTTGTCACAATTACAGGAAAAGGAGAGGTTAAGATGACTCCCTTAGAGGATGACGAGATCTATTTCACAGTCAAGGTGGGTTTTGTGGCTTCCAGTTCCCCCAGATACACGACAATTTCCCATTCTGCATTTTCTGTGCTAGAAAACTGAGCCGTTTTAACAGAGATAATCCATTGAGTAACAGTCAGTATTATCTCCTTCAGACACACTGGTGGCAATTATTCCTGATAGTAGTGGTGTACACAATTTCACACACAGTGACTGAAGGGTTTAAATTGAGATATAAAGACTGGCACCAGCGTCTTCTGTCACATAACTTGGGTTGATTGCTTTCCTTCCAGTTTCTGGGACGAATAGAAGCGGATCAGCCAGACGGCCTACGGATTCTAAATGAAGCGGCAGGAACTTTGAAGGTGAGAGAGTAATAAGAAACATAAGAAAGTTTACAAACGAGAGGAGGCCATTCGACCCATCGTGCTCGTTTGGTGTCCATTAATAACTAAATGATCCAAGGATCCTATCCAGTCTATTTTTTAATGTAAGGCCTTCAGTTCTTAGTTTGGTTTTCTTCTAGTTACTGATACAATACAAAGTGTTAATGCAAAACAACTAGGACCACAGCACAAAATGGGAGAGCTTATATACTCTTATGACTATTAAACCCCACTCCTCCCTGCCCGAGGAGGAGTGTCCACACAGACGCACAAAGCCTCCTAGATTTCTGTGCTTTCCCAGATGTCTGAGGGCTCCGTGGCCAGCAAACTGAAAAACAAGCATCGCAAGACATCTCTGTTTCTGTCCATCAGTGGGATTGACATCCTGGACCACAAAACCAAGGTGAGAACGATTGAGGGAGAGAAGAGGTGGGGAAAGAGTGTTAATTTGGGTACTTTATTCCAGCTTATGGAAAACTGTAACATATAAACAACTTCCATAGCTGACAGACTTCCCAATAGCCTGGAATACATAAAACAGTAGCAGAATCAAAGTTATGTAGCTTTGCCGTTTGCTATAGCACACTTTTCATTTATCACAAAGAACAGTTTGGAATGTGGCAATGGGAAAAAATATATATATGAAGAAAGCTAAATAGGTATTTCAACCCTTAAGAACAGCTATATAATATACAGTATATTAAACATGGCTACTTCCTCAATTTCTAGTCAAATGTCAAGACTGCTCTCCAAGGCTTTCAGGGGTATGAAGTTACTTGTTGGTTTACTGGTATTACTGGTAACTGTTAACATGGTAAATAACCATTCTTTTTTAACCAGTACATTCAAGCTGCAAATCAATAATCTATACTTTAACTGTTTATGGCTAGGTCAAATTCAAATTCCAGTAACAGAAGGACCCTCTGTGCAATTGTGCCTAGGCTTCCCTAAAGTAAGGGCAATAAGAGGAATAAATGCACAAATGTCATGAAGGCTGGCTGACCTCACATATATGCAACATATACTCCACTGGAAATTGATTGTTGCTTAATGTATAACTAAACTGAAACCTGCAGACATTTAAAAGGGCCTTGATCGGCACTTCCAATATAGAATGGAGACATTCTGACTTACCCTCGTATTACTTGGTGTCCCCCCATCAGCGCTGAGAAAGCAGGGTCCTTCTGTCTCTCTCCAACCTGCTGGGCCCCATCTCACTCTCTTGTTCTCATCCTCTCCTCTACGTGTCCAGTTCATGCTGCACAGCTGCCCTCTGTCCACCATCTCCTTCTGCGCAGTGCACCAGACCATGCCCAACCTCTTTGGCTTCATCTCCAAGGGCTCTGCAGGCAAGGGCCACTACTGCTACCTGTTCAAGAGCACCAAGTTCGTGAGTACAAACTGTTCCTCAGCCATCTTTACCTGGGGCTCAGTGCAGATGTTGTACTGCTGGCCATAATGAAGGAAACAGCCCAAGCAGAGACAAAAGCTTAAATGTTTAAAGCATCTAACTTCTAGCTGGAGCCTTCTAATTCTGCCTCTGAGCAGGGCTTAGACTTCTTAGACACACCCAACACCAGCACTGGTGAGGCATTATCACTTAATAATTCCTTAAAAAATATAGCATAATAAGAAAGAAAAAAAACAGAGGATCGGCATGATTTTAATAGTATAAAAATATATATAATATATATATTTTTTGCTTGTTTTTTAAGGTTTTATTTTCTCCCTTTCACCTTACAAAAAGTGTTAAAGCACACCCTTTCGGCCTCCACATTCGAAGACTGCACCTCAAATGAGAAATGTGCCAAGTCATGATATTGTTGTTTATATACCACTGTGTCCTCCTAGGGTCTGATTGAAGGTCAGGCCACGTCACATAGAAAATTATAATTATTATTATTTATTTATTAGCAGATACCCTTGTCCAGGGCCACTTAAAAAAATTAAGAGCAATACATAAATATTAAAGCCTATTGTGGGAGGGATGCCCAAGTGGCTTCAGAACTGAGTTTTTTGTCATGGCGTTGTCCTCGGCCTGACCTGTGTCTAACCCACCTGTCCTGTGTCTAACCCACCCTCGCTCTGTCTCAGTCCCATTTGCTGGTGTCCATCATCGGAGAAGCATTCTATGCCGCTAAGGGCCGAGAGGACTTCGGGGGAGACAAGGACCTGATGGTTGAATCCCTGAGACACAAGGTACCATGGGAAACAGGCTTTGCTTACTTACATACGTACTTATATACTTATATAGTTACTTAGTTACTTGTGTACTTAATTATATGCTTACTTACTTACTTACTTATGTACTTATTTACTCACTTACATATGTGTTTACTTATAAAGATTTGATTGTGAACAGGTATATTTAAAGATATTTTAGGAAATGACAGACACTGTCTGTAGCACCAAATGTTACCATGTAAGAAAATCAAAAAAGTTCCTAGTCTTTCTTTTGCCTACAAAACCCTTAAAAAATACTCTAATTAGAACACATCCAGCCATGGCCTGCAATGTCTGGACAGCTGTAACTAAATTTTACCACCCTTGAAAAGGACAACAAAGTCTGGTCCGGTGTAGGTGGTAGCATCTTTTGTGTTTTCACCCCAGCCAAGCTCTTGGTCACATCAGCTGATAAACAAACCCGCTTAATGCATGGAGATTACACTGTTAACCACTGATTTATTAACCATTTATTCTTGGCATTTAGTGCTCAAGCACAACTGTAGCCTTTCATAAATGTGGAAGTAGAAATAAAGCAGGTGTGTGTGTTACACTGTTAACCTCTGATCAAACCACTGGTTACAAATCCTGGTCCGGCTGTGGCTCTCCAGGACCAGGGGTGGAGACTGATGCCATAGGGTCCCATTGGGAAACCCCCCAGAACCTTGTGACAAGCTGATTTAACATTTTGCATTTACTGTTGCTATTTAGAATAAGATACTGCAGAAGGAGAACACCATGCTGAAAAAGAAGATTGCCAAGATGGAGGAGAAAATGGATGCCAACAAGGGCTAATTTCACTGGGTGGCTTAAAAAGCAGTGGGATGGGGATAATTTTATGTTTCACAGCCTTCTTAAGCGGATCACTTAAGCACTTAACACAGACCTGTTTGCCATCGCTCAGCTTTGCGGTGTCTGTCTCTTTTGGTTGCACTAGTCACCTATCACAGTCAACAACTGAAGACTCGTTGTGGGAGAAAAAAAAGTTGTCATGCAGTTTAGCATATTGGTTTTGCCCTGAGATGAACTTGAATACTGTTGGTACTGTAAATAGAAAGTGTCCTCGTTCACAACTCCCATCGCATTGTCCCAGTGACTCAGTGACCTGTGACCGATGCCAGTCCCACTCAATCTGACCCCCTCTCCCTGTCTGCTCTCTCCCTATCAGGGAACAGACAGGAGACCTCCAACAGTATTCAGAAACCAAATTGCACCAGAGAGTGTCCCTTCATCCTCCCAAAGCTGAGTAGGGCAAATATATCACACAGGGTGACATGGTGGGTATACAGGTCGAAATAAAGTCCAGTGAAAGTGCATGACAGAGTGCTAGAGTCAGAAATTGCCTATAAATAATTAGTCAAAACTGAATCGAGGACCAATCTGTACCCTGTTGATTTAGTTTATTCCTTAACAAGAAAATGGCCTCTGACAAGAAAGTAATTCAACCAATATGGGAAGCAGGTTTTTTTAATTTGCATTATTTGGGTAGGGTTGATGTTTTGATTTGGTCCAGGCCTAAGTATCATTTGAAGTCAGGCTGTACAGCAGATCTAATGAAAAGAGGCCGGAAGGGTGTAATGCCTCTTGTCATTCTAAAGCTTAATTGTGTCATCATCATCAATATTGGATCTTCTCATCATCCCAGGAGTGATGAGCAGAACTTCCCAAATAAAGGACAGGGGAAGTTCAGATTCCCATATAGCAATGCCTGACACACAGAGGAATCCACAGCTACCATATTGACAAATCAGTCATGACACTTTCACAGCACGTAGCTGACAATGGGGCTCACTCCCCGAAATGTGAAATCATATTTTTTAGGGTTTGAGATTTTGTTATGAGGTTTTATGAGGTTGAGAGATATGTACTTATTAATTTTCATCAAACAAACTGACTTGTGATTGCATGGTTGTTCAAACTGAGGGGTTCACAAAACGTTGTCTATGAAAGGTGGACCCATCCTTGCCTTCTGATCAATAAACAGATTAAAAATACATTTGATTATTTTCCTCCCTAGAATTAGCATGTCAAGGTGAGAATGATTGAAGACCTCACTCTGAATCGCTGGGCAGAACCAAGACAATCTGCATATGGGTTGTGGTCACTTGACTCACCTACATAGAACCTTTCAATGTATTCTGTACTTCCTCTTTCTTACTGCATTTATGGTGTATTGTATGTTCTTGCTCTTCTTGTGTTATATTTCTTAAAATGTGTATATTGTGTGACAAATAAAGTCGGTAAAGGATTCTACTATTAAATAAAATAATCATAATCAATCCAATATGTTTTCACCCAAAGCAAGAAATCTGAATATTAATCAAGCAAACAATGTCAGAGCTAAAATAGGCTTGATTACTTGATTGCAGTTTCCAGCATAGTGGATTTTTTTTCAGTCTACTAACCTCTTGACTCTTGACCACAATATGTATCCTGATTGGACCTCTGGGCTCCTGTATTCCTGTGAGGCTACTGAGATTGTACTCTCTCCTGCATGCTCAGAGCTCTATACCTGAGATAGCTACACTCTCTTCCAATTGTATTACCCTCTCAATGGCACACCCTTCCAGTCACTAGACTGTAAACTAGTTTTTACTAGTTTACTAGTTAAACTAGGTTTTACACTAGTTTATTTTATAACTACTCTGTTCCCCAGCCTCCTGTCTACAAAGGGCATCCTGAAGAATCCACTATGTAAATGCTGGAGACAGTCCTTTACATCTGCTTAATGTAAATGTCAGGAGGTAATTTTTAATTGTATTTGTATTTTTTTTTTTTTTTTACTGGATCCATTGACTGTAATTTTGCTGTGCACTATTGTAACTTTCCCTCAAAGTGGTATCAATATATATTTAGTAATACAAAATATTATTGATTGATTGCTTCCTCTGTGAATGTTCTGCAATATAGATACATTTCATATATTTTAAACACATTGGATGCAAAATAGACATTTCGTATGCAAGTGTAAAGCCATATAAGTGTCACATTTAGTGCAGTGTGTGTGGGAGGGGGGGTTCTTCCTGGGGTTCATTGTTACAGTATAGAGCTCTTGCTATTAGATGAAATGTATTTTTACTTTGGACACATGAAGGTTGTGAAATGGCAACAAATACCATATATGACACGATTAAACAGACAGGCTTGCAGGCGCGGCACGCGTGTCACGTGACGAGGGAGCGCTGCCCGTTTCCGCGAGCCTCCCTCCGGAAGCGACGTCACGACGCGGATATCCGCCAGCGCGGCCCGAAAAACAATAACAAACTGCACTTAAAAGTTCAGCTGACAGGTGATCGGCGACATCGCGGCCAAACGGGACAAGACAGCGGCATGCGAGCCGACATCGAGAGGTGAAAAATAAGGGAGAACATCGACAGGAGCGCATCTCCAGCACGGTAGAGGTAATGCTGCGTCGTTAGGTATCTGCGTTATTAAAGTGCACCTCCTGAGTAATGTCAGTACAAGTTAGATTTTGTGTAGTCGAAACAGGCCACGGCCGCGACAGTCCGCACATTGGTTCAACTTCATGCACTTAATTATGATTGATGAAGTGCGGGTTAATTGTGGTTGATGTGCGAACATTAGTTGCACGTTAGATTACGTCAGCAAGGAAACCGCTCCGATGCCTCATGCGGTAATAAACACAACTGTCTTCACATACGCTGCTCCAAACACAAAATACGATTACTGCTGGTTTATATCCGTGCATATTGGAGTTGTACAAAATAAAATCAATGTATTGACCCGTTTTCTCTATACAAGTTCCAGACTTAATAACAACAGCTGAATACATTTCTATAGATAGGCTAGTGTATTTCAAACTTTCAAACATTATAATATAATTTCAAAAATGTCGCTTTCGGCTCATTAAGTTTGAAATGCAACACCTCTGAGACAATGAAAAGCCCATTTATAAGTTAAAAGCTACACTTACGGTCAATTTTCATTTTATTTAGCTCTAATATACTGCATCTTTTACCAATCCCTTCAATCATTTTGTGGGGATTTTAGCTCTTCCTGACACCTGTGCCATATCTTAATCTTTACCCTCTTATCTGTTCCTAATAACTATGCTATAGCACAGGGATGGTGAACCTTTTTGAATGGAGTGCCCAAAGTCTGGTTTGTATACTTTGCCAAAGGGTGCCAATGATAAATTAGGCATATAAAAGTGTATACAGGGACTAAACGGCAATATTTTTAACCAATATGTATATGTATTTATTTTTTGTAATTTTTTGGTAGTAATTATTATTAAGCAAACATGATGACAAAACAAACCGCAATACCGCATCTAAAAACTATGGACAGATAGAACCATCCCACCCACCCGCCACCTGCATCCACTGCCAACCTCCCCCACCTTGAACCCACACCCTCATCCCTCTGCTAATGGGACTTATACTGCAGAAGTTGAAGCTGAATGATGAGAGGCATGTATTCTTCCCCAAAAATATGATGAATATACAGGTTCCTTTTTTGCTCACAGATTATTGTCAATTTACAAATATAAAAAAGCAATAGTAATTGCACTTCACTAGCTCGATCATTTTGGAATATGTCCCTTTTCATTTTAGACAATGAGAATCTTTAGTCCTCATTCAAATTAAATCAATCAGTCTTAATTTTATATAGTGGAACACCATGCCAAAGCATATCTCAACATTAAAGAATAAGTGCATCATACAATTAATACATATTTTAAATGTTGCAGTATTGATACAGTGCAGTAAAATGCATGAATCACATTTCATCATGCATTAATTTTGAGGATTATAATGCTAAAGTACATTTTAAAACCCCATTAAAATCACAATCTACCCCTAAAACAAAGTCCCATAGATTCTCCCATTGCTCTGCCGTTACATACAAGAAGTAGAATTTATTTGTTTGCCAGCATTAGTAACCCTTCCATATTGTTTGGTTTTGTTTGTACTTGCACTCAATCATTACCAATGCAGCTTCGTTTTTTTCAAAGTATATTTACTTAATATCTGCTGCTTTTACATTTTGTCAAATAACTAAAACTGGTATATTAATATACATTGTGTGGCACTTATGTTTTAAGACAAATAATGCAGTGGTATCAATCTACCGTGGGTATGAGTCTGCACAAATGTACTTTACAAATCAAAGATATTTTTGAGAATTTAGCTTTCTTTTGCCAAGTTTTTAAATTGTCGGAGTGTTAAATATGAATGATTGTGGCCATTTCTCCATTTGATACAGGAGATAACGGTAAACAAAATACTTTCCCACCGCGTGTTCAACAGACACGTCCATTGCTGACCACAATGAATCACAACAGGACAGACTTACAGTTTGTGTCATCTTCCTCCTGCTCCCAGAGTGCCGCACCAAACACTCATCATAACATTAATATCTCGTTCATGAAGTGCACGTTCGCAGTTCTGCGCGGATCTGTGCAGCTACACCAATAGGGGTGGAGGATTCTGCAGTTCTGTGCATAACTGGGAAAATCTGCGCACAAGAACCTGACCTAAAACATGAATGTTCAGAAAATAACATGAGTGCTGCTCAATCACTTGGGGGCGGTGCTGCTGCTGCCAAATATACTGACTGGTTTTCTAAAGTGCCAATCAGTTTAGACAATTGTGGGGCGGGCTGGCAAAAAAAAAAAAAAACACATATAGTTGCTCACTTGACGTGCCAACCTATATGGCTCTGCATGCCACAGGTTCGCCATCCTTGCTATAGCATAATCTTTGTCCTCTAAGTATTAAGTACACAATCTCAATGTTATTTTAACGTTGACAAATCTTACACATTTATATTGCATATCTGCAAGTGAAATTGGAAATTATTTGCGTCATAATTATAATTATAAACCTGCACATTGTGACATAACTGACCTGAAAAAAAAATTGATAAAAAATTGTATATTTAAATTCATTTTTTTCTTTTTTTTTTTAGAAATACAGTGTGCAGCTGTCCCAACCTTGGTAAACAGTGCTGTGTGTGTGTCTGTGCCTGATCTTACAGCGGCAGTGCTTGACTGTCTGGATGGTTGCCAGGCCATGGGTACTCACTGGTCCCAAAGCAACAGGCTAACTCAGTCGGCGCAGAGTATGCGGCAGGGTAGCGATGGCGACGACGACTCCCTGGACGGCCGGGACCGGCAGGAGGACATCGCTCAGTTCCCCTACGTAGAGTTCACGGGCCGGGACAGCATCACGTGTCCCACCTGCCAGGGCACCGGGCGCATTCCCACAGGTGACTACTTCCAGCCACACAGGCCTGCTAAGCGTGTCCTTCTGGGGGTCTGTCGCCCACATGTTGCGTGATTTTGTCTGTCTCTCTATTGGAGCACCAGTTGGAAGTCACGGAGACAGAGCAGCGAGGGCAGCTGCTGTGATGTCAAAGACTGTTTATTTAAGCCTTTTTGCCGTGGCGTTTGGATTCGTTTAGCCGAAGGTGGTGTCTCGAGAGAGAACTCAATTGAGGAGAAAAATCATAACTTTTTCTCATGGTAATTAGAATAATTATACTCTTAAGTAAACACATCTGTTTTATAAACCATGTTTTTGTTGTTGTTGTTGTTTGCACTGCCTACAGGACAGGTGAATGAGCTGGTTGCCTTAATCCCGTACAGCGATCAGAGGCTACAGCCGCAGAGAACGTAAGCAACACCCAACCCCCAACCCCTCCCATTTCAATTTTGAAAAACTGCTACATCCTTTGATTTTGAGGGGTTGGGCCTATTTACTCTAAGTGTCTTATTATAAGAAGCGTTAGACTAGAGCCAGACAGTTTCGTAATGCACATGGCAGCACCCGTGCGCTGAAGTGGAGAATACTGTGCCATACAAGGAGTAAGGAGCCAGCAGGCGTTCACCGAGTGTCTGTTCCCCTGCCTGCCACCCACAGGAAGCTGTATGTGGTTATCTCAGTGGTGGTGTGTCTCCTCGTCTCCTGCCTGGTGGCCTTCTTCCTCTTCCCGCGGTCAGTGCTGGTGGACGACGATGGCATTAAGGAAGTAACTGTGCACTTTGACCGGAACAACACCAAGGTCCTGATGAACATGACGGTGAGCTGCACCCAATCTCTCTATTGGGGCATTCATTAGAAACAAATAAATAACAGTGGTCTGGAACACACCACACCATTCACAACACGGGAGAATTCTATCAGTACAATAAGTATAAGGGGCAACTCTTTATATCCACAAGTCGTTAGTTCTGAAGTACTCTTCCGTGGCATTTTGTCTTTGGCAGCACCCTTGCTAGGCAGGGATTGTTAATTACCCCTGTGTATTTTTCAGAGCACTCTCAACTTCAGCAACTCCAACTTCTTCACTGTGTCGGTGGACAGCGTGAGCAGCCAGGTGCTGTACATGAAGACTGTGATTGGGACCCAGCAGCTGGACAATGTGCTGCATATACAGCCGCTCAGTACCAAACAGGTAACGCAAAACACAGGTGGAGTCTCCCCATGGGGACTGACGAACCCTCAAGCCTTATTGCATAGGGCAGCAGTCTAATGAAAACTAAAGTGCCACTCTGCAACGGGATGTTCTTTTGATCAAGAATGTCAGCTTAGTTCTAGCTTGGGCTCTGAACTCTGGAGTGGAGGGTTGTGGGTTCAATCCCAGGTGGGGGACACTGCTGTTGTACCCTTGAGCAAGGTACTGTAATTAGATTGATCCAGTGAAAAGCCAGCTGTATAAATGGGTAACTGTATGTATAAGTAATGTGATATATTGTAACAATTGTAAGTCACCCTGGTTAAGGGCATATTTAGATATTTTACCTGCAAACTGAAAAGTGGGGTTATGTGTCGGGAGTAACATTTTTCCATTTATATTTTCATTTGTTTTCGCCATACTGATGCCATGTACAGACTGCTCTTTATTTGGATTGCAGGTGAACTTTACTGTCTCAATGGAGATCAGTGGCACCCTCTCGTATGTCTAGTAAGTAAAGAAGCTCCAGTTTCTTTTAATTGGGACAGATGAATACTTGAATAATGCTTGCACATTGTTCTGTTTACAAGAGCAGTTGTGAACAGAAACATTACCGAGGAAAGATGTGGTTCAAATGACAGGCAAATGTGATTTCTCGTCTGAGGTTGAACTGTAAATGAACACCTTGGTTGGCCCAAGCACAGAGCATGTCATACGAGAGACATTTAGCTCTTCTGGTAGCTCGGAATTAATTGGCTTCAGAAACTGGCTGGGCTGTTGTTCCTTGAAGGCCCCACCTTCAAGTTCCAGCCTGCAGAGAGAGTTAAATGAGGCCGTCAGAGGCATGCTTTAGGTGTGCTTTAGGCCATTTTCCCCAAACTCTGCGTCTGAAGCCCCCATGGCTTTTCCAGAGGATCACCAATTTTTAGTAACCCTCTTGGGAGGATGCCAAAGTCCTCCTTTTGCTGGGAAACTGCAGTGCTCTTGTCATTTGCTTCCTAAATTAAAATCTATTAACTTGGTCAGCTGCAGCTCTGGGAAGAATAATTCTGAAATTAGTCTTTTAAGAACCTTTCTCTTTCTTACTGCTGGCACGGTGACCACTTTAGTATCTATATCCCCCTCGTCATTGTTCTTTCATCAGTTCAGTTAAAGCCAGCTTATTTATGTATTGCTCTATGCTAAGTTTCATTTCCCTAAACAGATCCAAGTGAGATTGCTGTCCGTAAGCCCATGTCTTCTCGAGAACCACAGTCGCTAATAACCCAGAGAGAGAGAGAGACCTTTCTTTTTTGTGTTATAGCTGGCATTGTGACCACTTTAATATCTGAATCTCCTTCATCATAATCCTTTTATCAGTTTAATTCAAGACAGCGTATTTATGTATTTATTTATGTATTGCTCTACGCTGGTTTCATTTCATTTTTGAGATTGCTGCCCATAAACCCATGTGCGTCAGTGTTATTATTATTTTTTTTTTTTGTCTCTCTCTGCATCCGTATGTGAGCCGAACATCACATGAGTCAGCTAGTGTGCAGTTTGTGACTAAAACATGACCCACTGTCATTTGCAGCACATTTTGCACCATGGAGAGCATCAAGGTCCACAACATCGTGGTGTTCATGCAGTAAGTTGGCTTTTCTTCCTGCTTCCTTTGCACTTTCCTTTTAAACTGTGCTCCTCTCCTGCTCCTGATCACTTCTGTATTTTTGGAACTTTTAGTATAACTTCTCCTATACCCTCCCTCCCGATTAGCACATACCAAGGATATAACTCTACTTATGTTTGCACTTGTTATCTCATTTGTACTAGGATGTATTCTGTTGTATTTTTTTTATTGACTGCACTTTGTAATTTTTGACAATGGTGGTAACTTATTCGGAACAGGGTGGGCCATCCCTGCTTTACATTAGCCTATTTCTTCAGTTCCCTGTTGATCTTTGGGGCGGTGAACATTTCTATTCAGCCTTTGTTTCACTGATTCTACAAATAAAACCAGGCCTGATGTGTTCACCACACTGCTTGCAAGAACATTGATTTTGGAATGCTGGTCCAGGTGGCTCAGGTTCTTTCTCTCTCTCTCTCTCTCTCTCTGGTGTCAGGACGTCCGTGAAGACCTCCTACATAGTTCGCACTGCCCAGAACACACTGGAGGCCTACCGCTACATTGACTGTGGCTCCAACTCCACTATGCCCAGAAAACCCCCATTCCCCCTGTAGTGGACCAGGCTTCGATACCCCCAAGCCCTCCCTCGCCCCGCTCCCTTCACAGTTTTGTTGGGACATGAAGAGTGGTGGCATTAACCTTTTTTTTTTTTTTTTTTTTTTTATGTTTGAATTTTCAAAAGTCTGTTGTTTTCTCTCTGAAATTAACTGTAGGAGCAGCAGTGATTTTTTTGGGGGGGAGCGGTTTGTTCAAAGGATGAATAATGGGAAATGCTGGTAGAGAAACGCAATGGCTTGGAGGTTGGTAGAATTTTGCTATGGTCCTGTCCTGCCTTCTGCTGATTGGGTCATGGCTCCTGGCTGCTGACGTGCACCTGCCGTGAATGTCACATGGCTCTGACCGGGGCTGTGGAAGTGCTGGAGCCGCACCGGTTTAAAACGAGGTGGAAGAAACTGCATCACCTGGAGTGTGAAGTTCCTGGTCCTGATTTGACCTTTTTTCCAATGGACTTTTGGCATTTCATAATATTTATTTATTTTTGTTACATTTAGTTGTTTTGTTTGGTTTGCTGCTAGCAGCCTTTTAGTTGCTGCTTCAAAGTAAGTTTTGTTAAAGACAGAAGATGCTTCAAAAGTGGTCTAAATCAAATCCAGATCAACATCAGTGGTCAGTGGTCACCTCTGTCCGTAGAGCAACGTGGACTGATGTCGAACAGCTATATGCATACACCACGTCAGCGTGAGCAGGATTAGTCTGCTGTCCCGTCCCCGTCTCCTGATCACTCTGTGAGCGTGTCCCATCGGTAGCGCTGGACTGGGCGTACCGTTCATGATTCCTCTAGCTGCTGTCATTTGCGCGGCATCTCCTTGTGGGCTGAGTGATGGCGGATGGCAAGCAATTACCAAGTATATCGCAGTGGTCTCTGTGAAGCCTTCAATGCATTGGCTGATGGGTCTTGTGTATGCGCACAAACAACGCCCTTCTGTTGACTTTGTTTGGTTCCTGCAAGGATCCTTCTGCACATATTTTATCATCGCCTCTGTGACCGTCGAAGAGCCCATAAATCCCGCCTGAACTGGAAAATTTACATCTGAGATTTAAGGCGTGTGTAACGGCATGCTGAGGGGTGTCATCACGAAAAACACAGTGGTCTCTATTGGCCAAACTTTATCCATGGAGGGTGAAAAATCACAATAATAAATTTCAAAAATAATAAAAATCTTGTACTACAGTTCACCTCTCTCTTGACCATTACCAGAAATAAGCTGTACCACCTGCAGTACATAGACCTTCAAGAGCGAACTACTAGATTTGTATTTTTTTAATTTATTTTGCATGAATATATTTTATTTTTTCCAATCAAATTAAAAACAAAAGAATTATTTAAAGGGGATCAGACAAGTTTATACACTCATTGCACATTAATATTGCAGATCAAAGACTAAAGTGTGAGAGAATCATGCTCTGGAGCATATTTGGGGCGGGTGGTTCATAACAGTAGACTCCAGTCAACTCATGGCTTTGCATTAAAACTAAATCATGACGCTGTCCGTAACTCTTTGAATAACCCTGAATGGAATAATGTCTATTAGAGAAACCTCCCCTGGGTGGAACAAATCGGGATGCTAAATGAATGCATGCCAGTCGTCCCTGACCGTGTGAATCAACAGCATATTCTTCACTCTCTAAACAGTGTTCAGATACTGGGCCTACTGGGCAACATCTATCAAGACCCTCCCAAATCTACTCTATAGAAGAGGGTAACCTTTCACATTGTAATTTTGGGAATATGAGATTTTGTTTTATTAAAAGGAGTAAGCACTTTATATATTAAAAATGAATACAAAATTGTTATTGGTTTTGCCATCATTGTTACCGACTGCTGTGCTTTCTGAAGTTGTATACGGCTACATGATATTGGGGTTCCCAGGGATGGGACTGGTTTGGTCTTAGTTGTAGCAGTGTTGGTATTAGATTTCAGAACTGGCTAGTCTGACAATCAGATGAATCCCAAGAGCTTGTCTTTACAGACAAGAAAGTGTCTTTACAGAGATCAGTTTTTGAAATTGAAGGCAAACGTTCAACAAGTCAAGTGTTTACCCCAGAACTGCATTTCTTTTCCTTCCATGTTAAACTCGCGATCGCTCACAGTCACTGGGAAACCAAGCATGTACTGGTGAGATGTTACACCTGTAACTTGGGTTTTTGGCCTCCTTACACTTTAGTGTTCACCCAAGTTCAATGTAGAATTTGATATCAAATTTGACATGGACCTTTTCACCAAATCATGAGAGATTGCTACAGCTGCACATTTCCACTGGGTGCTGTTCTTGCTGCCCCCTTATGGCACACCCTGAAAAAATGTCAATGCTAATGCTTCCCTTCCAGTTGTGCAAGTCAGTGTAAAGACATTCCCCTTCGATATCCTCTTTAACATGCAACTTGTGTTTCCTCTGTTAGTCCAGACACTGCACTGATTGAAATCAATGAGAACACATTATATAATGCTGTTATTTCTGGTGTTTCTTACATGCACTTGAGTGAGGTCTGAAAATACGCTACCTTGACAAAACAATGGCTCTTATTGATCGCAGTACTGAGTTGTAAATGCTGCCAGTTTTGACTGTGAACAGGTTTACGAGAGGCAGGTTTTATGATCGTAATGAAACTGGCTCCAGCACAGTGTAGTTGGGACACAACCAGAATATCTAAAGCTGGAGATTTGATCCGTAGCCTCAGAGTACCCCTAGAGTATTTGTACGGTGTACTGTGCTCAGTCTTGTTCTGGGATGCCCTTCTTTAGGTGGATAGTTGTTGATTTCAGCCAACAGGACTCTCCCTGACCTCAATACATGTACTTTTTTGCATCTCCACAATTGTCTGCAGAACTTTGAATGAGTTACCAATTAGTGATGGACAGATGGGTAGGAACGTTACCCTAAGATATTTAATCATCACACATATAACAGCATTTTGGTTTCCATCTCCCCCAAACCAATTTTGCAATAGTGACTGAGCTTTTCCATGAAATTAAAGCATAGAACAGGTCAATAATCAGAAGAAGCCATTCAGTCCATCTCAGTCATTTGATTTTTTTAGAAAATCACTTCTATGTATTTCCATTGTAATCGATCACACATCCTAAATCCATACAACAAGTCTGTCTTACGTTGTCACTCAATTTACAGGTTAGACAACCACTTCTGACAAGCAGCATTTATAGTTCCTGGGTTCTTGTGGTGTTGGCGCCACCCAGTGGTAACTATCTGCGTGCAAGGTGAGAAGAGGGCATCAAATAAATACAATCGATAGACAATTGCTTCATCCATAGCTATGCCCATATTTAAACAGGAACTATAATATAAGAGAGTAGCAGAATTATTTCGGTCCTTGTTTGTTGTCCCTTCCATTTAATTCTGATACATTATTATTATTATACAAGATTCTTATTCTTCTTATTATTAATCAAACCAGCATTGAAATTGTGTTGGAAAATCGACCTACAAATGTCATTATGCTTTTAACAACTGGACTACATTTGTAAATACAATACGAACCAGTGGATGGTAACATTCCTCAGATATATATATATATATATATATGTATATGTATACATATACAGACAGGTGACAAATTCAAAGAAAAACCAACAAAAAGGGTATCCATAAGGTGTTGGGCCACCATGAGCCGCCAGAACAGCTTCAATGCTCTTGGCACAGATTCTACGAGTCTCTGGACTGGATGGTGGTGGAGAGCACCGGTCGGACAATTGGACCCAAAGCATGCCAGGAAAATAGGCATAACAGAGCCTCGGGACCCCCTCACTGTAGGGGTCAAGCAGTCAGGCCTGTACCGATCTCTTGATGTCCCACGCATGCACTCACCCACTTTGTCGAGAATATGGTGAAGGGTGACTCATCTGACCATATCACTTTTTCCACATCTCTGTAGACCAGTGCCTATGGTTGTTGCACCACTGAACTCTCAAATGTGCATTTGTCTTTGTAATGAGGGGTTTATGCACTGCCATCTTGATCTGGGTCAACTGGGCCTGCTCAGCATTTTTATACATGCCACAGAGCATGATACATTACATTACATTATCGTCACTTAGCAGATGCCATTATTCAGGGCGACTTACATTTGTACCCATTCATACAGCTGGGTATTTTACTGGAGCAATCTAAGTGAAGTACCTTGCTCAAGGGTACAACAGCATTGCCCCATCCGGGATTTGAGCCCAGAGCCCTAACCACTACTCCATAGTGCTGCTAGGATGTTAATTGCTTAATTGTATCATGCAGTACACCTGTTTGGAGGCATCTGCATTCGTTATGTTCCTCCACTCATTTATTCAGGTTTTTCCTCTAATTCGTCACCTGTCTGTATATATATATGGGGTGACATGCATTTCAAATCTGTGGGTGGTGATGCACGGGATCTTGTATTCAGAGTATCACTATGGGCTCAGAGTCTGCCTGACATCCCGCCTGCATTAACGTGGACTGATGTCGAACAGCTATATGCATACACCTCATGTCAGCTTGAGCAGGATTAGTCTGCTGTCCCGTCCCCGTCTCCTGATCACTCTGTGAGTGTGTGCTGTCGGTAGCGCTGGACTGGGCGATGTACCCGTTTACGATTCCTCTAGCTGCTGTGATTTGCACAGCATCTCCTTGTGGGCTGAGTGATGGCGGATGGCAAGCAATATCCAAGTATATCGCAGTGGTCTCTGTGAAGCCTTCAATGCATTGGCTGATGGGACTTCTGTATGCGCACAAATCAACGCCCTTATTGAATTGACTTTGTTTGGTTCCTGCAAGGATCCTTCTGCACATACTTTATCATCGCCTCTGTGACCATCGAAGAGCCCGTCACTCTCGCCTTGCACTGGAAAATGACATCAGAGATTTAAGACGTGTGTAACGGCATGCTGTACCTGGCCCCCAGGCCGACAACTGGAGGGGTGTCATCAGAGCTGGTCCTGACCTCCCTGGGGCCCTAAGCAAAATTCTGCTAAGGGGACCTCCTACCCGACCTGTGAGCCATGTAAACCATTTGCCATTGCCACACAGTCACACCTGACACCCCAGTGCTGCCACTACAATCCTCCCTGCTTTAAAACAGTTTGCTCCATCTGTCGGTCTAAGAATAAGTAGACCTATACAGAACAGAATGAGGTATAAGCAAACAATATTTATTGAATAGAATATTTTTTATAGAATCTTAAGATAAGTGAATATTAACATGAACATAAAGAAGACATTGTAGAGAATATAAAACGTAGAAAATAATAAAATTTAACACTGAGCTTTGGCTCTGCTGCCTGGTAATTAGTCCAGTGAGTCTGTGCTTGTACTGGCTGATGATCCAGCATCTCCTCTACTGACAAACTTAAGCATAGCACCTGTCAATTATAGATAACAATACTATTATTAATTTTATCCGCTGCATCAGGCCCATTCAAACTGGTTCCCCCAGATTTCCTTTTATACATTTTTAAATATATTTATACTATGGCTTGGCCGAATACTTGATGGTTATTGTTTACTGAGAGATGTGCATCCATATTGCCCAGTATGCCCAGCTAATCAACAATTTAAATTCAATATATAAATCAATAGTCAATTGCTTTCATTGCTTTTCATCCATTGCTTTCCATCTTGCATTAGTTCAGAGTTGTAACTAAACTTTGACTTAGAGACTAGATAATCATTGTCTTGTTTTAAAATGATGTGTGTCTATGAGTGCCATCACGCCCATATATTGTCTGGACTGTTCCCCACAGAGGCTGCTGCTGGAAAGCGCCAGTTTCATTTCGTGCACGCGCATATGAACGCTTGTTCACGTGCGACGTGGTTATCATTTCCGAGCTGCACTTTATAAACACCGTTGCTCGTTGGCGTTCATCAAACGTAATAAATATTTGTATTTCACTCTCACTTCTGAAGTCACAGAACACAGTCCTGGAAGTGGCTGGCAAGCAAGCAAGACACAGACAGACCAAGAGATGCACTGCCCAGCTAGGTCAGCAAGACAGACAGACTAGAGAGAGATGCACTGCAAGCTGGCACATCAACGTAACGTTACTGTTATTTGCTGACTTCAAACTTGGAGAGGAGAGAACACAAGTTTACCTGATTGCTGTTCCCGCTATTCACTCTCAGTGTTTTTTTTTTTTCCCCTTTTCGTGACCAGAAGGATAGTTCCATTTCATCCTCTCATCGAAGTTGTAAACACTGACACCTGCTTTGACACGGGGGGGGGGGGGGGGCGGGGCCCTGAGGTGTAAGGCTTACATTTGTGTAACACAAGATGGGAGCATTGTCCTGTGAATTCTAGAAATGACTGCGCACACAAACAGACACACACACCTGATGACAGCACAGGTGGCCCAGGCTGTGCAGGACGCCAGGAGAAACATCATCTGGCACCAGGCAGTACAGGTCTCCCCCCTGTCCACCTATCAGGATGAGGCCACGACAGTGGGAGAGACAAGGTGGGGAGAGGCAGTGGGGGAGACAGCAGGGGAGACAGCGGGGCTGAGGTGGGGTCGAGGCAGTGGAAGACGCAGCGGGGGAGACAGCAGGGGAGACAGCGGGGCCGAAGCGTGGTGCCAAGGTGGGGCGAGGCAGTGGGTGAGACAGCAGAGCCGAGGTGGGTCGAGGCTTGGGGGATGCCAGAGACGATGTCGCAGAGCGAGCAGCGGACCGGCCTTTGAACACTGGGGTCAGGTGCTGCAGACGGCAGAGCAGAGGGAAGTTATTACTGCTGCAAGTGCACACTAACTCCAGCAGGGGGCAGGGTTTACAGAGCTTTTTAATTCATTGGATGTTTTATTGCAGTGGGTGGTCAATTATTTTGTGTCTGGGTCCACATTTCTTGGTCAAGGAATAGTCAAAGTCCAGACATCGGGGGGTCACACCTTCCAATGACCCTTTCCAACACACACACAATTCTGTGAATTAGTAATATACCCTGTTGCTTATATTTAGTACATTCATTTGACAAAGTACAAAAATATAATGTTTAAATAAATGTATATATTAGGATTAAAACGGTTTCAGACCACTTACATTTTAATTTGTTTAAGATGATTGTAGTCATATAGATAGAGGCATAATAGAAACGTTCAAGCATTTTGTGTCTTATTAGATTCAAGTATTTACCATTTCCCTTTGTCCCACTGTGCACTGCAGAAGATTTTGACAACTGGAGACCTGAAATGCGCGATTCGGAGTCATTTCGAAGTCACAAAGCTCAGCTCCAAATCTCCATGAAATCAGGTAGATTTGGACTCAAACATATCTCTGCTTCACAACCCACATCACCAGCGAAAAGTCCCATATGCAGCAACATTATACATGCAAAGTAGAGGCGGTGCTGGTGCTGCTCTGTCTCAGATGTGTCTATTTGACTATTGACTACACCTGGCTCATTGTATTCTTAAATTTTAAGCTTAAAACCATTCAAGTAAAATAAGATGCAATAAATAAAACATTCATTACAGTCGCTGCTAAAACTTTTTTTAATTTGATATCCATCTCATTCATGAATGAGTACTGATTGTTTAGTTCGGATCGCAGGCCCTATATATCTGTCAGTCACCGTGCTCGCTATGCACAGAGCCGCGGTAGGAGCAGCAGACAGCAGGCGGGAGAGCAGTGCCGTGACGGCCGGGGCCGGGGTCGCTTCGGGCCGGGCCGGACTGGCAGCACAGCGGTGCGACACAGCGACCCAAACAGTCACGGCGGAGCGGAGCGGAGCGGAGCCAGAGGCCGCAGCCAGAGCCGGTCCGGGTAAGAGCAGCTGCATCAGGCATCAGGCACCAGGCGAGACGGCGGTCTCCGTGCAGCTGCTCCGACGCGGGCATGCCCAGGCTCGGAGGGAGGCGCACGGGGCAGGCTGTGCCCACTGTACCCAAAGGAGACGCACCTCCGCCCGGTAGGGCAGCCCGAGGGACCACGGGGGATCGGAGAGCTTGGCGAGTTGATTCCCCGCCGTACAAATCGCCAGGATACAGACTAATATCTTCAGCAGCAGACAGAACACGTCGGCGTGTTCACTGTTCAGATATCAGTGTCGAAATGAAGCTCGTCGCTGTGTCTTGACCGATCCCACACGTCACAATGGCAGATGCTGCTCTGAGTGTGACGTATGTGCCATGACTTCACTTCCAACAGTAGTCATGATGGCGCATAAACAAACACACACACATCTCACCTCGTATTCTGACTGCCTATATTTTGTATTATTAGACTTCCCATAGCCATTCCCCATCACTAGAGAGCAGAGCTGAAGCCAGCAAAGCCACCGAGAGCAGCTGTAGATGTTTATTATAACATGTATCATTGATTTGTTTGTTTCCTTGTGTGTTTGTTATTTTCCTGTACATGTACTATTCAAGAATTGTTTCCCTGGGCCTTGCTGGTGTCCAGGTGTGTGTCTGAGGCACTGACACCCACTTAACTCCCCGAGGGTTTGACGAGGGTGCAGTATTTGATGCCTATGGTCTGGGGTTAAGTGTTCCTGTATAGTCCACCACATTTTTACCATGCTACATCACACTACACTTTCTCATATTTTAGCATGATTTAACCAAATGTTTACCATGTTTTTACTATGCTTTACCATACATTACCATGGTACACTACACTACCCTTTACTACTTTTAACCATGCTTTTATCCTTGGTAAATAATACCTTCTAGATTGACTTCAATAGTTCAAAGATTTCAGAAAAGTACAATATTATTCAACATATGTACAGTACTATGCAATAGTTTTAGGCAGGTGTGAAAACATGCTGTAAAGTAAGAATGGAAAAAAACGGAAAGTGGAAAAAAATAAAAATCTACATCAAATCCATATTTGGTGTGACCACCCTTTACCTTCAAAACAGCATCAATTCTTCTAGGTTCACTTGTACACAGTTTTTGAGGGAACTCGGCAGGTAGGTTGGCCGAAACATCTTGGAGAACTAACCACTAACCACTAATCTTCTGTGGATCTCTCTCTTCATGTAATCCCAGACAGACTCGATGATGTTGAGATCATGTCTCTGTGGGGGTCATACCATCACTTCCAGGACTCCTTGTTCTTCTTTACACTGAAGACAGTTCATAATGACTGTCGCTGTATGTTTGGGGTTGTTGTCATACTGCAGAATAAATTTGGGTCCAATCAGATGCCTCTCTGATGGTATTGCATGATGGATAAGTATCTGCCTGTACTTCTCAGCATTGAGACCATTCATTCTGACCAAATCCCCAACTCCACTTGCAGAAATGCAGGAACCTCCACCATGCTTCACTGTTACCTGCAGACACTCAGTCGTGTGCCGCTCTCCAGCCCTTCAGTGAACAAATTGCCTTCTGCTACAGCCAGATATTTCAGATTTTGACTCATCAGTCCAGAGCACCTGCTGCAATTTTTCTGCACCCCAGTTCCTATGTTTTCATGCATAGTTGAGCCACTTGGGCTTGTTGCCACGTTGGAGATATGGCTGACCACTGCATCTACGATCCTCAACATTGCCCGTTTCTTTGTGCTTCTTCAAAAGAGCTTGGACAGCACATCTGGAAACTCCTGTCTGCCTTGAAATTTCCACCTGGGAGAGACCTTGCTGATGCAGTATAACACCTTGTGTCTTGTTGCTGTGCTCAGTCTTGACATGATGTATGACTTTTGACAGTAAACTGTCTTCAGCAACCTCACCTTGTGAAGAGTTGCAGAAAATAGCAAGAGACTTGGTGTGTAGTAGAAGGTTGATTCTTTATTCCGGCAGCTGCAGGGGAGCCTGACCTGAGAAGTTTCCTCAGACAGTCTCAACAATTCTAAGTTACATTTGGTATTTTATGGGTTGTGTTCAAGGCAGAGAAGACAGTTCTTTCCTACTTGATTGGTTTAAACAAGCTTACTAAGCAAATTGTAACTAATTAACAAGTGACATTCAAATTACTTACTACATAGACTTTATAAATGAATAACCTATTGGTCAAGGATGCCAACACAGCAAGTTTTGTTGAACAACAAGATGTAGTGAAACAACAGAAAACAGAGCCTTAGAGATAAGATATCTATATTTGAAATGAGAGAGAATCTATACTGTTTGAGGGAGGTTGTGTAACCAGGTCCAAAGAGTAACAGAGAAACAGAGTCAGCTTTAAAACTCTAGGAATGTGAAATGTATCTAGAAATATTAAATTTAGTTCTAGAAATATAAAATGTAGATCTTCACCTTGTTAGCTGAGTTTGGCTGTTCCTCGCCCAGTTGTATTCCTCCTACACAGCTGTTTCTGTTTTAGTTAATTATTGTGTTTCAACCTACATATTGATTTGATGATCATTAGCACCTGTTTGGTATAATTGTTTAATCAAATACATGACTATATGCAGACAAAATCCCTGACTTTGTGCAAGTGTATCTAGAAAAATTGATGCAGTTTGAAGGCAAAGGGTGGTCACACCAAATATGGATTTGATTTAGATTTTTCTTCTGTTCACTCACTTTGCATTTAGTTAATTGATAAATATAATCTATTAATGTGTATTTGTGAAAGCATTCACACCTGCCTAAAACTTTTGCACAGTACTGTACACTGAACAAAAATATAAACTCAGTGTTCAGCAATTTCAAATCACAGTTCATATGAGGACATTGAATTAGAATTTGAGTTTCAGAGTGAGAGAGTGACACAGCGTGTGTGTCAGTGTGGTGGTGGGTGAAGGGGAATGGGGGGGGCGACTGCCAGTCCGCGCTACATGAACATACACAATGAGGGAGATGCACATTTTATTGAGCACAGACAGCATCAGTACAGTCTCAACAGCATCACCAGCACAGAGCGCTGCTTAGATTTAATTACTCACACTCTCACACACATACACACACACACACACACACAAAATGAACACATAAATGCCTGCAGGATTTAGCTGTATGCAGTTTCGTATTGATGCATGACCCATTTATCTCCTGGGTGTGGGTGTGTCTGCTTATGTGTTTAAGCACTCATTGAAGATGACTGATGGCTGGGGTTCATTTACTATTAGTGCCCTCCTGGCTCAGTTTGCCAGTGAGGGCAAGACGAGTTTTCTATGGCAAGGGTGGATTCCTGTGGGAATGTGTCGGTGCTTGTGGATGGGCCATCTTAGCAGCAGAGCTATGCAGGGAGAGGCTTTGCAGTGTGTGTGTTTTTGATTTAGTTTTATTGTGAAAATGTGAAGATTAAAATCCAAGGCAGGGTGTGGTTGGAAAGCGGCCAATGAGATACTTTCCTGTGTGGGTTCTGGCCGAGCTCCAGGATCTCCGACCAATGGGAGAGGAGCTCTGAGGGGGCGGGATGTGTGGATGACTGATGGTGGAGATCGTGAGAGGAATGCCTTTCTCTGTCTCAAAATGCTGTGTGGCTCACTGGTTTGTTTAGCCCACGCTCACAAAGGAAAGCTGGTGTCACCTGCAAAGGAGCTGTGTGCTCATGCTTTCCAAACTTCTTGTGTGCTGTTCATGCAGATTAATTGGTGCTTTCAGGTTTCACACACCTGCAGTCATTGCTTAACCTCGATACCTGAAGTCCTGCTCTGTTAGTGACCTCTTCTGATTTTCCAGTGCAATTGAGTTAACTGTCTGGAATCCTTCTCCTAGTTTTGAGCCACTTCTTTGACCGTCACCCCTAGCAATTCAGAGTCTCTCTACTGATCCCCTTGTAAAAGCACTAGCTTTTTTATCATTGCGTATTGTTGTCTTCTGTATTGGGTAGGTTGTATGCTGTAAGGGCTGTTCATCTCATTTGTCTAGGGTATGTGGTATAGATGATTTAGACAGATTTCTGTACCCTTACTGGAATTGCATGCTTATCCACCTTAAGGTTAGCTTGTAATGTGCATATTATTACTAAGTTTTTGGTTTTGTTGTTGATTTTAGGAGTAAATGTTTTAATGCTGAGACACCAGTTGAATGGTTTGCTCAAGGAAGGTAGTACACAGAGAGACCACAGGGGAGCGCTGTTGTGCTGTAATGCTATAGGTGAGATCCTGCCAAAACTGCCTTATTAACACGCATGGCACTTTTGAAAGTTTATCTTATTTATTTCATAGCAGATGCCCTAAACCAGGGCGACTTACAATTTTCAGTTTAATCTGATAAGAACTGACAGGAGATGCTTGAAATTCTGTGGCTTCCAGGAGTCAGGAGTTATGATGACAGCAGATTGAGTAGTTATGTTGGATACTTCACTAGAAAAATAATTTGCACTTTTGTAGCAGACCGCAAGAAAACAACGCAGTGTTTGTTTTCTAAGCCATAACTTCTTTTTAAAAATAGACTTGTGTGTGATGCATTCAGTTCACACCCCTGATGCTCAAAACCTGGCAACAGACGCCTTTGGTGCAAAAATCCAAACTGTTCTGGGCTGGCAGTGTTATGATATTAGACACTGTACTTGTTTAAAAATGGATGGTGATTTTTTACAGATTTTTAAATCTTATAAAAAGTTTTGTTTGTTAGGGAGACTTTATATATTTCCTTTAAACTGCCTTTAGGGACTCCTTTATTATCATCCCGGCAGCTCCATTTCCAGTTAGAGGTAAAACACATGTAAAAATAGTCTTCTTAAATGTTGTATGAACATGGCCTTTTGAGCCTAGAGTAATATTTATATTATAATAATGTTTTACTCATTAGAATAATTAACAACATGCAGGGACACACAAGATAATGTAAAACCCATTCACATAATGGTTCTATAGTTGGAAGAAAACATATGGTGTACCCTTGCTGTTGTGATTGCCTTTGGTTGTGAAAAGCTACCTTGCCTCAGGGCAGATGGGTTTCAGCAGACCTCTGATCACTAATGGCTATTCTGGCAGGCCTCAGTAGGCATTGAAAAGGCTAAAGGGCCAGCAATACAGCCCAGTCAGAGTGAGGCTGGTCAAACACACAAGCTTTCCTGCTGTCAGGCCTGAGAGAGAGAATGTGCGCCCACTGTGAAGGTCTGAACAGATTTCCCTGTACAGGGCTTGCCTCAATAAGTTTACATTTTGTAAATTACATTTCTGAAAGTGCCATGTGAAAAATCCATTTTGAAAGTCACTATTCCAAATAGGTGTATAGATTGTAATTTATTTGAATCCCCCTCACACTCTCCTAATTTTATCTCAAAGGCTCAGTAACACCAATTCCCCATTCCTTTTGAAATAGGATAGCATTGGGATTTTATATTTATTTATTTACCCATTTATTTATTTTTTTAATTTGACTTTACTGGTCTCCCTCTCACTCACTCTCTTTTTCTCTCTTGCTTGACAGTCTCATGCACCATTTTCTTCTTTGCAAGCACAGCCATTTCTCACTGACTCAAATTTCTGACCTGAGGCTTTACTCTCACTTACATTGTAATACGTTTTTGCATGAGAACACGCCCCACCACACACACTGCACTAGTTTCAAGAGGGAAATAAGAAAACCTTTTTTTATCCCCCTCAATTGATATGTATTACGCATCTCATTGAGCTGGATTTCAATGGAGATTTTCTACAAAAACATAAATCTGACAGGTTTAGATAAATTTGCACAATCGTCTCCTACCACCCTACCAATACCATCATTATGTGAAGTCTCTCTGAGTAAAAATGAAAAACATTACAAGCATGCTAGTTTCCCTCTGGAATACGCTGCTCACTCCGCAGTAATCGGTTAGACAGAGAAATGCTTTTTGATGGGAATTTGTTAATTCAATATGAATTGAATACATTATTATAAAATCTGTGGCCAATCTCAAAATGTATATGTGGATTATATTATATGTAATACATCAAGAAGAGGAAATAGTGTTTTCCAGTATTTTTTAGTCTTTGTATTGAAAATATAACAGCTGCAAACTTCAATCCTAATGGTTTTAAAGGGCCCCAATTGTTGTGTGCAGTGAACTGTCTAGAAGTGTATCCATTTGTCATCTTTGTCTCAAGTGTGCTTCCTTAATTTGTGTATTTAACCTGATTTAATACTCCTGTAAATGTATTGGTCTGCACCTCAGTGGGCTGTGTCAATAGGAGGGGGAGGCATGGCAAGATTACTGCAGTTTAAAGCCCGTATTAAATTATCAAGACATTTTTTATTTATTTTTATCTTTCTCGCCTGGAATTATCGCCACTTCTTGGCGGGCTGAGTTTTGTAAATGCTTGTTTTTGTTGTAGAAGAAATGTTTGTTTTCTGCAAGTGCACACAGGTATGCCTTTCTCCAGTTGGTGAAAGGAAACAAGAAACAACAACCACAACAAAACCTAGATAGAGATGAATTTGCAGTGACGTGTGAAAGCCTGCCAGTAGCTGCTGAGAGTGTGGCTTTCTCCCTCACCTGGAGCTATTCTCCGATACAGCATTGAACCTGAATGAATGTTATCTCGGCTTTCAGCTACATGCCACAAGGTTACACCCAAGCGAGACCACACCTTTGTCACCTGTGGTTTCCCTGTCTGTCGTGGAACCAGTCTGTTGGCGTGGGTGCTGTCATGAGTAGTTTTGGCTGCATTGCAGATTTAATTGAATCTGCCACTAGGTGTGCTTGGCTACACAATGTGGGAGGTGTTAATGCACTTGGTTGCTAGTCAAGACCACATCACAGCAAGGTCAGTGAAGGACATTTGCCATGGGGAATGGAGGGGGGGGCATGTTGAGTATTGCTTTTAACTAAATAAGTACTATCTGTCTGACATAGGTCCCAGCCAAATAGAAAATCAGAAAAGCATCCTGAAATCAATCCCTTGATCACTTTAGAGCCATTTTAGAGGGGTATGGACCTGGGTAATCCGAGAGCAGGGAGCATTAGACGGCAGGTCGACTGAGCAGGCAGGGCAGTGGAATTGCAGTTCTATGAGTAAACTGTATATTAAACTAGGCTGGGAAGCTTCTAGGCCTTTGGTTTGGGAGCAACTCAAGTTGGCAAGTTTAAGGAAAAGTTCCACCCATAAAATGTGCACAACATCACCACCAGGGTTGTAGTGGAGGGTAAACGCACATAAACGCTGTTTACGCACCTTTTTATTTGTGAAATAGCATTTACTCACATTTTCATTTAATTAATTATCGTTTACCTACTTATTCCCACGTTCCCAGCATTGCTCAGGCATGCGAAGTATGCTCGTTATGTACGCTGCACATGCATGCACTGATTCATCTGTCCAACAGAAAACTGCACTCCTCTGGGGCCCGCTGTACACTGACGGTCCAGAACTGTCCAGCGTTGGCTTAACAATCGCTCTCACTCAGACAGGCATGACAGACATACGAAACTACCTGCGACTTCTTGTCTTCCCCTCCCCTGAAAAAAAACAGGCTCTTGGATAAGGAGGTATCAAATGGTAAATTAAATACTGTAGTTTCTGATAAGAGTATGTCAGGTCTTGGTTGTTAAAACACAGGGGAGCCTCTGATACGCTGATAAGCCAGCACCTCTGGATATGGACAAAGAGGCACTCTGGGCATTTGGTGTCCTAAAGAGGAACAAATAGTTGTTCTTGTCATTGCCATTGAAATCTGTGATTAAAAACACACACATGCAGACAGGAATTTTGAATGTGGCCAACATACTGACTTCGTTTCGTGAAAATTATTAGTTTTATTTGGTTTTCCGTCAAGTCTTCAGACAATGAGTTCTGCAAGCAAATGTGATAAACTGCAAATATTAGTTGTCACTGGTTTCATGTGTAACAGTTATGTATTGTACATTAATACATTGTTTATCATCACATTGTGTCCACACTAGTGCTCTTTAGCACTTCAAAATACTTACTCATATCAGATAATTATTAATGTGAATAAAAATATTTTAATATCAACATTTGCAAATCATATGTTTGGTGGAATGTGTGTTCAGTCCAGGTGATTTTTTTAGATTAATAACCTGATTAATTACCTACACTAGGACTTCCTTTTTAGTAGACTTGCATCAAATGCAATTAAATGATACTGTTTAAAAATTTAATAAGTTCTCAATTATATTGATGAATGATTTGTTTTATCAAAATTATCCGGAAAAATGAATAGTTTACCCACCTTTTTTAACCACTACATCACTGATCACCACTGTTGGCCTTCTTTTAATTTTTTTCCCCAGGTTTGTTTTGGATTCATTAATAATTATTATTTGATTTAAACACTGATTCACAGTTCCCAGTTGCTAGTTTACCTTGGCACACCCTTGTCCTGGCACAAGAGAGAGAGAGAGATTAAATTGCCGGATCAAAAAGCACTTAGACAAAACTATTGAGGTCTGCCAAGGGAAGCCCTAAGGATATTAGTGAATCAGCATCCATATAGCTTGCCTTCCTCACCCACAGCTATCTGTAATTAATAACAACCTCTTGTCCTCAGACCTGTATCTGCTTGCACTTCAATTCTATGAGACTGTTCTTTTTGCAACTGAGTTTGAAGTATTGCTTTGGGTGGACCTTGAAAACCCCCTTTGTAGTTTGGTTACTATAGGAGGCTTTATAACTGTCCTCCCTTAGCCAGATACTTGTATTTTCAAAGCTGCATTGCTGTTTTTGTATTAATGCACAAGACATGGTTTCCAGAGGGACATTTGGTTTGGATCCATCCCCTCTCCTCCAGTGTTGTGGATGTAGTTGCTTGTGGCAGTTTTACTGTGGGACTGCATAACACTCCTGATTGTGTCATTGATATTTTTTAAACCACGCTGCAGGACGTCATTTTTCACAGGTCTTTTTCCAGTTTGTAAAACAGGTGTATTCTTGAATGTCCGTTACCAAGGAGAAATCGGTCAACCATGCAAATATGAATATTACAAAGTGTTTGAACAAAGTAATCCTCTGTGTGTCTACCTTTCTTCACTCTTCTGTATATTTACCTGTACTGGAAAGAGACTGCCGATCCAACAAAACTACATTCTTCCAAAATACAATAACTCCATTGAAAAGCTGCATATCAGTTTAACACCCTGCAAGCCTGAGTGACAGTGGTCACAAGGGTACAGTTAGGGTGTGCACTAACAGATGTCAGACCACAAAAGCACATGTTCAAAGTCCAGTCCCAGATGCAACAAACTCCAAGATTGTAACCTGGCAGTTTTGTGTTTTTTGTGTTTTAGGGTCCGCTTGAGTCTTGGCCGTCCAGTAACCGCTTTGGAATTTGCGACTGGTTGAGGCTGAAGTATTATCAGTTTTCTACTATTGATATGTTTTGAACATAAAACAATGCAATACAATTATTTTAAAATTGAACCACGCAGAAAAGATTGCACTTCATCAAATTTTAAAAATTGAAAGATGAAAAAAATGCAAAAGTACTGTATATCTGAAAATAGCAGTCATTTAGTGTTCCTATTTTTCTTTAAAGTCTGACAGTTCTTGTAGAAACCTAATTATTACTGTCAATGTTTTGGTGTCCCCTTTTAATATTTGTCATGGTTCGTAGACTTCATATAATTCTCTATAATTCTCAGATGAGGGAGATTAATCCATACCACTTACTTCAATCACTTTGTCATTTATCCACATGTTAAAAGGCCTAGTGGAGTTTCACAGAGCCCGAGCCAGATCAATACTAAAACAATACAGTATAAACCTTAAGCCAGAGTCTGTTTTCCATAGTGTTCCATAGTGGGGAGGGCTGTCCCCAGTTCACGAAAAACACCTCACTGTGATACATTGATCATAACCTTAGTATTTCTTTCCTACTCCCTTAAGGCCCAGCTCTGTTGTATTGTGGTGATGGATGGGTGAGTCAGATCTGTGTACCTGGAGATAATCCCTAATAATCACCTTGGATCCAGATGGGGATTACAAACTGCCTTTTGGCATAAACTAGGCCTGACTAATGACAAGTCCTTTGGTCGGTGTGAAAATGATAATTTCCGGGGAGGGGGTTAGGTAAGGTGAGTCAGGAGATCTGTGCACCTGAAGATAATTACCTTGGATTCAGGTGGAGATTACGGGCTGCCTTTTGGCATAAACTGAGCCTGACTGAAGAGACGCCTTGTGGTCGGTGTGAAAATTTGAAAATTCCAAGGGGGCAATAGGGGAGGGATACTACTGTCACAAGTTAGAAGCTGAAGATTTTGTCAATGCAATTGTGGTCAACTTAGATCCTTTTTTTCTTCCGTTGCAGTTCATTGTTCCTGCTTAATTAATACGGTTTCTTATTCTCATTGTTGTCAGGATTCCAATGCAGCCGTGCCCGGTGCAGGATCACTACCCTATAGCGGCCTGTGCTCTGCCTGCCTTGTGGGTAAACGGCTTCAGGTCCAGGTGCATTGTGGGTACATGCGTCAGATCCAGGCTCTGCGGTAGTGGTGACTGAAGTAGTGGTTATACTCTAATACCAAATATACCCATGGGGGTAATTTAGGGATTATAGGAGGGTATACGCCAAATCTTCATGGGTATACACAAAGTTACATGTGCATACTCAAAATTCTCTTCAAATTATGTGGGAATACGGCATATGCCTGCATATGCCTGCATATGCATTTGACTATACAACTGGATCCAGGTGCTGTCAGCCAAGCTGCCCTGTGTGTGAACTGAAACGGGAACCTGAACAGTGAAAATGCACCCATTGCCCCAAAGAGTGAAGCATATTAGCGATCATTATCTCGGCCTATATAGCGACCCTCCAGGGACCATAGCCTGACCTCCCAGCCTGCCTTACATAACAGATTTTGGAGGTCATTGCTGGAGGCTGACAGCAGAGAGCCATTTTGCTTTATGTGGAAACCTGATCATCAGAGAGACCTGAATTTCTGTGTGTGTGCATGTTTGATTTAGTTACTGTTCAGTAATGTTTTCTTTCAGAGTCACGATTGGATTCCCTTTTTTGGAAAGTAGACCTACAAAAATGTTTTGCACATAAACAAATCAGTGAAGGTGAAAGCTGGGCATCCACACCCACACACATTCCTCACAGTGGGATACTCCTCTTGCTGCACCCCGCGCTGGAATCCGACTGGGCCAGCGTGCTACAGAAGGGAGATGATAAGGGAGACTTGACACAGAAAGCACAATAGACCTATAAACAGCTTATTGGCCAAATTCAGTGTCCCATGGAGTGTTGTGAAGCAACCGTGTTAGTCATCATGCTAAGGCATTGTGTATAGCGATTGAGTAAATTGAATTGAATGCCATTCCCCTGCATGAATGAAAGAATGCATGGTCATGTGGATTCTTTCCTAGTGATTGTTGCATGCTCTGCTTGTTGTTACTGCAAGAGTTATGCTTCAGGGTTATGGAGAAGTTGCAATCCATGTTGCATTGTGGTTTACTGCAAGTCTGAGTCATTCTTCAGAAGCAGGTGTTTATTTGAAAGTGGTGTTAAAATGTCAATGGGCATTGTCTGTCTTTGAGCTGTTCTTCCTGCAATGTGTTAGGTCCATTGCCATTTGAACATTTTCACTCTTTCAATCATGTCACATTTTACTTTTTTCTCTGATACATTCATTTATTTTTCAATCGCTTCTTGTTATTCCATGCATACATCTTGCCATGCTGCTATGTGTCCTTTGCAGTTTCTGTAACATTCACAGCCATAAGTGATCCCTGGTAGGATGCATTGATCAAATACTTTTCTCTTCAGGAAAGTGGGTAGATTTCCTTTCAACAGTGTGCACTTTTCTTCCAAATGCACTCCATCCCATTTATATGATATTTATTTAGATTTTTATAAATGTACTGTGGAATAAATAAATAATTGCTAACACTTTACAATAGGTCTCCCTAATTACAGTGTATTAACACAGTAGGTACTCAGTAACTACATCTCAGTTACTCATAAGAACAGTGTAATTATGCATTTGTTAACATGTACTTACTGTGTAAAATGTGGACCATGCCTGACAGGGGTGTAGGTTTTGTTTCAGAACTGGGAGGGACACTGTAAACATTGGGGCGGGAAGTGTCAATTTAAGGTTCTCTCCATATTATTATTATTATTATTATTATTATTATTATTATTATTATTATTATATATATATATATATATATATATATATATATATATATATTTTTGTTATTATTATTATTTTTTTTATTAGCAGACTCCCTTGTCCAGGGCAACTTAATATAAGAGCGATATTAGAGTGCCCCAGTCCACCCCCCTAAACCTATGTATTGACATCCTTACTAGACAACTGTATACTTGCATATACCATTAATCATTTTTACACATGAAGTACATGTTAACAAATGCATAATTACACTGTTCTTATGTGTAACTAAGATGTAGTTACTAGGGAGACCTATTGTAAAGTGTTACCAAGTCATTTGATTTAAATGAATCTGATTTCAGTACGTGTTTGGTACCTATTGATATTAAACTATAATGCTGTAAATGTGTAGTAGCCCTGTATACATGTGTATAAACTTTTTATTTTTGTGAGCTTGAGAGCAGGGACTGTCGTTAGGTTAGTCAAATACACGTTTGAGCCTGAGTATTTGAGTAACAAATTATTTGAAATTCACCTCTCTCATATACATCCTTTAATCTGCCCTTCAAAACAGCTGAAGTGCAGTGAGCTTGAATCTGTCGCTTGCTCTTTGCATTTCCTTGTTGGTTTTCATCACAACCAGTCTCATCCAGTCTCTGGTTCAAATTGGTGTATGACTTCTGTGCCAAATTGTAACGGTCTCAACCCACTGGACGTTCCTCACTTTGATGGCTGTCATTGCACTCACATGATCAGTTTCCACCTTTCAATTTGTGCTCTCCCTCTCCAGTCCCTATGCGGTGCAAAGCAATTTAATTTATGAAACGATGCACAGAGATTAAGTACTGAGAGAAACTGAAGGAAGAGCTGAAAAATAATATTGGTGTTGAATCCTTAATGCCTCCTCTCAGCTGTATTACTCACTGGTTATTTGCGTCCACCCCCCACCCATGATTGTTTCATGGTTGTTGTTTTCTTGTTTGATTATTCCTCTTGTTGACATTGAGAAACATTATAGATAGGCACGCAAAGAAACTATTTTCCTGATAAAGACACACCAGCACCCTCAGGCAAACTAGGGTGGGGACACAACCCAAAAATGAAAAAAAAAAAATCCTTGAAAACCACCCAACACCTCCCCGCCCGCCACATCTCCATTTCCTTTTTGTAACATGCTTCACTTTCCTGAAAAGGAAACGTTTTGCATAAAAATGCAGTGGATTCATGACACTTATTTGAGTTTTTTAATTTAGAATTTAAAATTTTGATTGAATGAAGTTGGTACAGTGGGGGAAAAAAGTATTTGATCCCCTGCTGATTTTGTATGTTTGCCCACTGACAAAGAAATGATCAGTCTATAATTTTAATGGTAGGTGTATTTTAACAGTGAGATACAGAATAACAACAAAACAATCCAGAAAAACGCATTTCAAAAAAGTTATAAATTGATTTGCATGTTAATGAGGGAAATAAGTATTTGATCCCCTATCAATCTGCAAGATTTCTGTCTCCCAGGTGTCTTTTATACAGGTAACGAGCTGAGATTAGGAGCACTCTCTTAAAGGGAGTGCTCCTAATCTCAGCTCGTTACCTGTATAAAAGACACCTGTCCACAGAAGCAATCAATCAATCAGATTCCAAACTCTCCACCATGGCCATGACCTGCACCGCATCAAAGGGCCGATGGATGGGGCCATGTACCATCAAATCTTGGGTGAGAACCTCCTTCCCTCAGCCAGGGCATTGAAAATGGGTCGTGGATGGGTATTCCAGCATGACAATGACCCAAAACACACAGCCAAGGCAACAAAGGAGTGGCTCAAGAAGAAGCACATTAAGGTCCTGGAGTGGCCTAGCCAGTCTCCAGACCTTAATCCCATAGAAAATCTGTGGAGGGAGCTGAAGGTTCGAGTTGCCAAACGTCAGCCACGAAACCTTAATGACTTGGAGAGGATCTGCAAAGAGGAGTGGGACAAAATCCCTCCTGAGATGTGTGCAAACCTGGTGGCCAACTGCAAGAAACGTCTGACCTCTGTGATTGCCAACAAGGGTTTTGCCACCAAGTACTAAGTCGAAGGGGTCAAATACTTATTTCCCTCATTAACATGCAAATCAATTTATAACTTTTTTGAAATGCGTTTTTCTGGATTTTTTTGTTGTTATTCTGTCTCTCAATGTTAAAATACACCTACCATTAAAATTATAGACTGATCATTTCTTTGTCAGTGGGCAAACGTACAAAATCAGCAGGGGATCAAATACTTTTTTCCCCCACTGTAGCTATTTAGAGTTTCTGTGTCCAGAGCTTCTCAAGTGGGTTTGCCAGGAAGGGACAAAGATTCATTGTGGGGTCACCAATGGTTTGGGCAAGATCAGGTAGTTCCCTTGTGACAATTACGTTACTATTATTAATAGTACTTCTTCTACTTAAAGCAGCATTGAGGTATTTTAGCATGCCGACAGGGGCACCATCAAATATAAACAAATGGAGGCAATTATTTTTTCAGACATTTTTGAATTAAATGAAATGGGGATGATGCTTCCAGGGTGAGGTTCAGATTTTTGCAGTACATTCATTGACTTTCCATGTGTTTCCCAGTGGTGGTTATATTTTGCTGTTGTGTTGTGTTATGGTGTGCTACAACATGCCAATAATCCATTCCAAACAACTGTGATGTCATGGTTCCAAGCCCTTTCCCCCTATCTCCACTAGAGGCTGCCACTGTTCCCCTACCTTTTCCTTCCCTTCTCCCTGCTATCCTCGTATTATCCCTTCAACATTCCTCCACACCCATGTGCACGCTTGATCTTTCCCTCTACTCCCATTGGCCCTGCACCTCCCAACCTGCATCTCTGCTTCCATCTTAAACCCCTCACTGCCCTCACTCTGGGCGAAGTGTTGTCAATTCCACCTGCTTCACTAAGCCTTTCTCCTTGTTCCTGGTTCTCCCTTGTCTCCCAGTTCCCTGGGTCTCTTGTCTCTCTCTCTCTCTCTCTCTCTCTCTCTCTCTCTCGCTCGCTCGCTCGCTTGCTCGCTCCCAGTACTGTCTCTCTCGGCTCGATCATCTAGATCTTGACCTTTTGCCTGTTTCCTTGACTATGTCCTTGTCTAGCCCTTTTGTCCTGTCAGCTGCCTCTATGAGCGCTGCACCTCATTCCCTGTGCCCAGCCATATGTTTAAATATTAAATATTATTTTATATTATTTAAATATTATTTAAATATACAAATGTTTAAATATCCAAGGTATTGTAGAGGAGTAACAGCTTCGATCAGATATAAAGATATGAAGCTATAAATGTGGGTAATGTTTTCAAATAAGATTAATGGGGATCTTTATCATTATTTTTGGTATGGATTCCCTTCTCTGTGTTTGTGTATGGATGTGTTTGAACAGTATATAAAACAATTCCAACAAAAATCGTGTTCATTATTTTTGGACAATTTATGGAAAAAGGTGTTTTGGTTGTTTAGTATTGAAGAAAAACAGACAGAATGTTGAACCTCCAGTTTTAATAGTTTCTCGATTTGTAAGAAGTGTTTTTACCCTTGTGGTTATACATACAGTTTTAAAAAAAGTTTTCCTGTTTTATTTGACTCAAGTTGAGGTAAATTTCAGAAGGTATTCTGTGGATGTTTTCTGTACAAAGTCCCATTATAGGAAACTTTTGGCCTGATTTAAAGAATAAGGAATGAATTTAATGACTATGACCATGCTCACACATACGAGGGCGGCCCAGGGGCGTCCTTTGTTTGGCACTCGATGGTCTAATGTGTGTCCAAAGACAAGAAAGCTTATGCTGCAATCAACTTCTCTCTTTCCATAAGAAGTGGTGTATTTTACTGGTTATCTATCCACCAAACCAAACCGACTGAACCAAACAAGCATCCAGAACCCATTCCTGAGTTGTTGATGTAGTTGTTATAGAATTTTCATATTGTGATGTCATGTTCTAGAATGTTGAGCTTGTAAGTAACCAACAACACTCAAATCATAACCTTAACTGGCACCTCCAAATATATTTTAAATTGTACATGGGTTCATACAGGCAAGTATTTCTTAAGTAATACAGTTTATTTTACTCTGAAATTATCTTCAGGCAAATTAAATTATTTTATTTGAAAACAATTTCAGCACTGGGCAGAGCACTGTAATGACTCTGTGTCCTCAGCAGGACTGTTACAACAGACGGTCGCCTGAAGGGTTCCTGCATTACTTATTCCAAGAAAGTCCAGCATGGTAACAAGGTCTTCTGGGAACCGATCTACCGTAGAATGATTGGGAAGAGGCTAAAGCCTTATCCCCTTGCTGCTTCTCCCTCCTCTGAGGAGTGCCTCGTGTCCTCACCCACAGAGAAGCATCGAGGCCATGGGGACTGGGGTTGCAGTCAGATGGCACCCACAGGGACCTTCTGACACTGCAGCCCTGGAGGAGGCTGGAGACTCTGCTTCCTGTGGCCCTTGTGACTCCATGATCAATGCAGAGGTCCAGTGGTGCAGTGAAAGATGGGCAGTGTTGATCAGTGGTATCGTAGGTATTTCTCTTTGTCTGAGCACTGTTTGTCGTCCCAGCTGGTGGAGACACGGCTGGAGGAGGGCTGTGCACAGAATGCTCATTCCCGATCTGAAGCCCCAAATGGAGAACCTGCAGCATGGCCAGGGCTGCCCACCAAGCCCCACCAGCATGAGGGAGGACAGCTTCTCTGCTGGTGGGCACAAGAGATCTGCTTCCCAGGCAGAGGTGGATGTCAGCCTGGAGCCAGTGCACAAGAAAGCCAAGTGCTGAGTGTCCGCTGGCTTCAGCAGGATCACTGGGACCAATTATTTAGTAATTTTGTATTATTATTAAGTTAGCCAGCTTTGCATCTATGCATTTGCATGACAATGAAGCAAGTCTTTCCCCTTAAAGTGTTGAAATTCCACTGCAATTTTTTTTTCCTCTCTGTCCCTAAAATTGGGGTGATGAGTGGGGGAGCCAGTGGTGTGGCCGAGCTACATAACAGGGTGCCGAGGCTACCCCTGGCCACCAATTGGTCCTGCCGTTGGGGGTAAACAGTGTTGAATTGAAAGTGGTTATGCAATGAAAAGATAACCGGCAGGCAGTTTGTGACATCTCAAGACTAGTGCTAATGTGCATCTGCCGCAGTAAGACTTGATAACGGATTGAAAGTTGTCCAAAATGAAAATGGTCCTTGTTGAAACTGCACCAAGAATGTGTTAGTCATTTATTCCCCAAATGTCTTGGAATCAGTCACAGCTGCCATACTGCATGCAGTCTTTTCTGACTTGTATTGCACCAATACGCTGCCCAGCCTTTCAAGTGGGAGTGGTGCCCCTTTCCCTTTGTGATAATATCTACAATTTACGTGTTTTACAGAAGTAGGTTTTCACCACAAAGATTAACTTAGGAATGGAAGATTTTGTGTTTCTGGAAGCTTGATCAGAAATGATCCCCACCGTGCCCCACCCTCTGACTCACAGCCTGAAAATTGCAGAAATGTTGTTATTATCTTATTATGATGGCGTGCAGATCTGCCACGGTGAGGAGAATCTGTGAAGGAGAGAGTGGTGCCATTTGCCCTCAAGGCCCAGATCTTGTTTGCAAACTGAGTAGCAAAGAATGTCTAAGATGTTCGTCGAAATGTGTTTAAGTTTGGGTTTTGATGTGGAAATGTGAAAAACGTGCGTCACTCTAGTTATCATTCAGGTAGTTAATGCAACACAAGGAAGTTGTGGTGCAGCAGGAATGTTCTTTCATTTTACTTTTTACGTTAATTCTTTTGCCATTTAAATTTAATTTCATTACTTTGCATGGGATGGATGACAAGTCAGTGGCACAGCTTGGATTCGAAACAAGAGATATGCAGGGCTTAGGAGGCATTTTGCACTGTGGGCTTTTTCTTTGACCAGCGTTACCAGGAGTCAGATTTCCTGTTGCCATCCTATGTACATTTCATGGGTCCCTGGTGATCATCGGAACACCTATTAGATGCATAAGAAAAAGGTTAGCACCGGGTTAACTTAACATTAAACTCCTAACAAAAACACTGAGTGAAAGAAAGCAGAAACAATGCCATTTAGCCATATGAACCAACATAAATATTCTCATACAGTCAGGGGCGTGTTTATCAATTTTGGGGCCCCAATCAAAGCTCAGTTTAGGGGCCCCTCCACCTCTAGCTGTCTAGCGTCGCCACACACACCAGTGTCTGCCACAGTCCTGTGTCATTATAAGGGTGGACTAGAGTATCGTCAGTGCACTCGAACTATAAAATAGGAGAGTGAAGAATTTTCTTACCTTGGAAAACTTCTTCACTTTGCGGTCTTACACTGACTGAAGCTGGCTGAGGTACGGTGGCTCAAATGTGTCATGAGGCTGAATGAAATTACTGTTTGTAAATAGATAGACGTGCAGATGGGGTGTGTAGGTCACTATGAACACTGACAGAATCGCGGAATTCCGGGGGCTTTGTTCCGCTATTCTGTTTTATTGTTCAACCAAACTGTAGTTACTACACAAATACAAAATTAAAACAAACTGAATAAAATAAATATTTAAAAGACAGAAGTGCAAATTACATTGCAAATGTTTCATTACAAATGTACAAGTTACAATTCAGCTTGTAATGCAACACTGCTACTAGGCATCGGGCCCCCTAGCCCCTCGGGGCCCCACGCAATTGCATGGTTTGTGTGTTGGGAAACCACACCACTGCATACAGTCTTTCAGGAAGTTAACTGTGCGATTTATTGCATTCCTATCAGAGCCACACAAATTCAGCTGCAGGCTGTGGAACTGCATTATAGTCACACCTCGAACACCTCTCCATAATGAGAGATGTTTTATTTCTGTTGATAAACACCAAATGACTTTTGCACAGCCTGCATGTAGATACAAATCCAGGACCTGCCTGCTGCCTGAAGCCTTGACTGGTGAACCAGAGTTTTGCATACAAGGGAATTTTGTTGGAATTAGAGATTGTATCGTTTGTTTGTGAGCAGACATTTGTCAGGAATTGTTTGTGAAGGGTGTGGGTTACAAGACGAATGAAGGTGGTGGCCTTTTTATTCAGATAGTGCCATAAAATACCCATAAAATACTATTACTTATATGACCATGTGAATCTTTATCAGACGTACCTACCTGTGTGCTTCCAGTTTAAGAGTATTTTTTAGGTTTTAGGTGTAAGTTTAATAACATTTTGTTGGAACAAATCAGAGTTTTGGCCAAGGAAAGAAGGATTCTAGCAACTGGCAAATGAGTATTCAAAACATGATTTGTAGCAAAGCTTTAACAGGCACAGTAAAATGTGACTGACACAACTGGACAGAAAACATTGTACGAATTTCTCCTTCTTAAGAAAACAAAGAGTTCTTACTAGTCTTTAATGACCCTGGTCCACATTTGCTAGATCTACATCATACTATTCCATTAATGGTAATAATAAATAATAATAATAATAATAATAATAATAATAATAATAATAATAATAATAATAATAATAATAATAATAGGTTTCTTAGCATTGTTGGTATTTATGTCTTTGTTTTGTTGATGCAGTTATGTTTTAAAAAATAAATCTGTCATTTAAAATATGTGAATACACTTCATTCCTCTGAAAACCATGCAGCAATCTGATTTGCATACGATTTATCTACGTTCTTTAGCAGATTCAGAAGATCTTACATTAAAACACATTTCTACAAATGTACTTTTCTGGTTAGTTAAACTTTGGACAATTTAAAACATTTCTGTTCCTTCTCTTGTCTAGACATTCTGCTATCTCTGTCGACAGAGAACATCTTGCTGTTCTTTTTCTTGAGATGTCAATCTTATCTGCAACCTGCAAAGGGATAAGTGAATTACTAGCGCTGCCACAGTAAAGCTACAAAAACACCAAAAGAAGCTGATTACAAAAAATCTGATTACTTTTAATACCATTACTTTCACTGAAGCAAGGAGATCTGAACTGTTTTGGAAAAAGAACCATCTGTACATGGTAGTTACTCCATGAGCAATAAGAGACTAGGGTAGGCCACCTTAGCAGCCAAGATGACATCTTCCATAACATTTTGCCCCAGCATTCCCTAGGCAGAGATCCTTTACTTACTGGTGTTGATTTTGCAGCATGTTCTGTTCTAGATTGCCAATGGAGAAAGCCTTCTTTAAATACAAGGAAGGACATCTGTCCCAGAGAACTGCAAAGTAATACGCTGCCTTTTCGTCAGCGTCACTGTTCTCAGTTCTGGAATTGGCACTCACTGTAAACAATGGAAACTCTCGCGGTAGCACTCTCTCTCTGGCCGGGTTCGATTTGTAGTTCTCAGAGGTGAACACAATCAGAATATTAATAAATCTGTCACATTCAAAGCCCTGAACGAAATATTTTGCGGAAGCCACTACAGATATATTTGTGCTCCGAAAAATGCCCATGTGAGTCATTTAACCTGTTGCCGTTTGACCTCCTAACGCCGAAAGTATTTCTGAGCGGAAGTCTTGGTCCTTCTTGCTTAGTAAGTAGTAGAGAGAAATTGCAGCCAGGAACATCCTTCTTGCGCTCTCAATTCTTTGAATAGGTGGTGCGGAGGTTGCCGTGAAAAGTCGGTGTTCTTTTCAGAGGAGTTACACTGCGGGCAGCTGAAAACTCTGCAAGTATCTGGATTTCCCCGCCATGGGTATGATTGGGCTACTTTTATGATCTTCCTTTTCACTTCCTCGGCCTGTGAAGGACTACAACGAAAGGGACAGTTTGATCTAGGGCTTGCTAACTTTCCCAGAGCAAAGAGCAGAGAGAGTTTCAGAGCGGACGAAGGGAGAAGCTGCCTGGACAACTGCAAAATTTTGTACAGGATTCAATGCAAACTCATGCTGTGCCAAGTGGGTCCCCCCCAGTCGGCTCCTCATGGGCAGGGGAGAGCTCTAAGTCTGTTTCCACTGCAATCAAGACCTGTACTCTTAAGACGGTTATCCTGCTTTTGGATGGACTGTTACCGGGGCGAAACAACGATGAAATTGACATCTTTGAGAAATGAGCCCTTAATGTTATTTTTATGAGACCACAACTGAGATCCTTCAGAAACTCATCGGTGCGTTCCGGCTTCTCCCTGTGTGAACAGGTCTGGATGTGAACACTGGTGAAAGCTATTGGAGCTAGTTGAGTAAGTCTTTAAGCCATATGGCAGCCATTGCTGTTACATTAACTCTTCTGTTTCCTTGATATCAACAGGTGTTGTTGTTTTACAGGTTAAAAACTCTTGGGTATTACCCCACTGATATAACCTAAAAGTCTACTTGGATGTCAAATGACTAGAGATCGCTGTCAATAAGTAAATAAATAAATATCTACGCAGTTTGCCATTCAGTGTCAGCTGTGTGACTGCTCACGGAAACACCTGTATTTCAACAAGGGGACTGAAAAACCGGTGTGTTCACGTTCTTTATATATCTGTCACAGCAGCATGACAGTTTCTCTTAATTGAAGGGAGAGTTGAAAGAAGAAGGGAAAAATTGGGGGGGAAATGCAGCTGGACCCATTTTGCTCATATCTGTTTGCTATCAAGAAATTGACACGCCCAAGCCAGTGGATAGGATTTAGAGGACTTTTTTTATTGGCACATTTAAAGATATTTACATGCTCCTTTCCAGACTGAAAATGGGTGAACCAGTTGTTATCAGGCAGTGTTGGTATAAGAGGGACAGACAGATTTCACTATTAGAGCAACATGGACACTTTCTTATAGCATGACTTACATTTGTTTTCTTTCATTAATGTATGCCTCTGCTTTTGTTTCAGGCCTCCACTTGCAAGCCCTGCTATGGGACTGCCTGGTAATTGCTGGGTTAGCAACTATATAATGCAGGTGGTACCAACATAAACTGAAAACAACAATTGTGTGTCAGTGTGGCTTTGGCTGTTGAGATTGCCCCACTGCTGCCTTACCCTTCTCAGACCAGTCAGAGAGCAAGATTTCCATTGCACCTAGTGTATTTTTCCCATGCTACCAATAGTCTTGAAAAACAAATTACATGCTGTTGGCCTTCAGCAGGCTGTGAGTTTTTGATTATTTTCTTATTCTGGTCTGCATCTGCATCTTCATTTGAGAGGAATATGTTTTGTAGGCTGTGACAGAAAATGTACATTTCCATTCTTTAGTTTTGTTTTAAAACTGGGTAGTCTAATTTTGAACAAATTAAGTATAATTTCTTCATTGTACAATTAGAATGTAGGCAAACAATCCCTTTAAATATATCCAGGGCAAACAATCCCTGTAAGTCTTCCTTTTGTTTGTTTTTTACATGAAGGCAATATTTATTTCTGTATTGCTCTTTTTTACTTTGACAATAACATTCTGCAAAAATCAAATCAAATAAAGAACACAATGGAAAGTCAAGAGTAATCTGCACACGACTACAGCATAAGACCTCTTCCTCCAAAATGGACACAGTGCAGGATGCAAGTGAAGCAAGACAAAGGCAATCAACTCATTCCAAGGAAGAGACGGAAGCAGAATTAAGAACTGGAGAATCGCCAAGGAGGTGATAGCGATAAGAGGGGCAGAAATGGTCGCTGGGCTTTGTGGTCCTCTGAGCTTTGTCTTAGCGGGAGCTTAGTCTGCTGTTGTCACGGACCTCGGTCATCTTGATCAGCACCCTGGATGAAGAGCTGCTGCTGGCACCACTGGCGTAGTCAGTCATCACCCGCTGGGAGTCTGAATGAAGGGGGACAGAAAGGGAGAGCAGGGTAAGCCGGCAGCCATCCCAGATCCTACGATTTTCCGAAATGATTTGCTAGTTGTAAAGATTAATAGCAAAGCTAGTTTAAACCTCCTTCGATTGATACGTCATGTATTTTGTGCACTCAGTACTTACTGTAGCTAGGCATAGTGTGGACATTGATCACAGATTGCTGTGTAAGCCTGAAAAAAGAAAAAGGGAAATGTCAGGAAACCCTGATACAAACTCATACAAGGTGTTGGTTTGTACTGTGCTGCATTAGATCCATAGATCTTCGAGATCTAGTATGATCAAATGGACAGTGTAGTCTTGACAATCAAATGCTTTATGGGCTTCAACACCTTCAGAGGCTTTCACTGGGGAATCACTGGGGTTCCCTGACATTCTCACCTGATCTCCTCCCCTTCCAGGAGCTTCCTGTAGGTGGCGATCTCAATGTCCAGGGCCAGTTTGACGTTCATCAGCTCCTGGTACTCTCGGACCTGGCGCGCCATGGCCTGCTTGGCCTGCTGCAGGGCGTCCTCCAGGTCCTTGATCTTGGCTCTGGCATCCTTCACTGCCTTCTCACCATTCTTCTCGGCTTCTCGGATCTCGACCTCCAGGCTGGTGCGCTGGATGAGAGAGAGATTTATTTTTTAACAGGTTTACCATGAGCAGCTATTCTTACCATGTTGTTAACATGTCTTTAATGTATGTTTGGTGCTGTATCCTCCTCATTGATGGACAGGCTTTTGCTGCTTTTTTCCTGCTTGATGTCAGACATGCCCTCACACTCACCTGGCTCTTGACGCTCTCGATCTCGTTCTGCAGCCGGCTGATTGAACGTTTCAGGTCAGCGATCTCCGACTTGGTGTTGTGGAGCTCGTCTCCGTATTGGGTGGCCTGGGCAGACATCTGGTCAAACTGAGAGAGAGAGGGAGAAAAAGTGGTTGGTTGATGTGGTAGGATGACCACCACAACTCTTCAGTTACATTTCTTGCAGAAGACTTTCTCTTTTAGCTTGAAAATGTGTGGATCCTTTTTTAGATGGAGCAGAGACCATGACCTTTCCAGGGTTGTCCCCCCCTCACCCTGCTTGTCCACCCAGAGTCCACGCTTTTACCTTGGTCTTGTACCAAGACTCAGCCTCCTGGCGGCTCTTGGCAGCGATCTCCTCATACTGAGCCTTGACTTCAGCCACAATCTGGTCCATGTCGAGGTTGCGAGAGTTGTCCATCTGCACGATGACTGAGGTGTCCTTGATGCTGGACTGCAGCTCGCGCAGCTCCTGTGGGCCAGAGCAGAGAGGACGGCAGTCAGTAGGAGCCCCTACTATATAAATGTAGCATGACACAGGATCATTGACCCTTTTGAAGGCCATTTGTACATTAAACTACACTTTAACAGGCGTCTGAATATTGTGATCACTGTGTGGATAGGATATCTGTAGAAATGTGCCAGAAAAGATACTTGAGCTGGTAAACCGACAAACTGCTAGTTGACTTATACAGGTTGTTTGGTTGCATTTCAATGGCCGCTTAGCTGATATATGTGTGCTTTTTATAGCGTGCAGCCTGCTGTTCAAAAAGTTTAATTACAAAAGACAACAACACAGAAAGTTAGGTAAATCCTTCAGTTCTGTGTACACTTAAGGTGAAGCTCCAAGACAGTTGGTAGTAATGGGCTGCCTTCTGAATCCTCCCTGTGCCGAGCGGTGGCTACGGGCCTATGTAAGTAATTTTTACCTCCTCATAGATCCTCCTCAGGAAGTTGATCTCATCAGTGAGGGAGTACACTTTTTCCTCCAGCTCAGCTTTCATCATGTAGGCTGTGTCAACATCCTAAAACACCAGGGGATGCACAAGACAAGAAAAAACAAGATCTGAGCACAAACCGAGGCTGTTCTCCCAGATGACGTTACCTGTAGCTGCTGGAATGGACACCAAGGCCCAAGTGTGAAACGGAGTAGGGATGGAGTGTGTTCTGTGGGCAGAGGAATAGTGCTTTGCCATTGACAGGGTGGGAATCAAGCGCCCCTCTTCTCAAGGGGGAGCAGATAGGACAGAACTGTGACCAGGACTGGAACTTAACAAGGAGTGTATTGTTAAAACCCTGCTGTGTAAACTTTATTGATTTTCAACAGGGACGAGACTAGTCAGTAGTTGCTTAGGGGGGGACAACAAATTGTACTTTAAAAAAAAAAAAAAACCTACATTACTTATTGCAATAACAATTGCACCGGCTTACTTTCTCTTTTTTATCTCAATTTTCAACAAGTACACAGTAGCAGATGAGTTGCATCGCTCTAATAAGTTGGGGGTGCAGGGCTTAGTACACGGCAGGAGCTCCAGCAAAAGGCCTTGTGATCTCACCTTCTTCAGGACAACGAAGTCGTTTTCCAGGCCAGTGCGCTTGTGGATTTCTTCTTCGTACCTGGAGAGAGCAGGGAGAAGAAGAGTGAACTTAATTAGTGGGGTTGTTTTGTTTTTATAGGTTCCTTCCCCTTTCTCCCTTGGAACCCTATTTGCGTCATCTGATCAAGTATTACCAAGTTTACATGCATGCCTAAAGTTAGCAGGCTTTTGTGTGCTGCTTTATCTGGTCAGTGAGAGCTCAAAACAACTCAACAGCAGGAGCAGCAAACAACTGCACTAAATGCCTGAAGTACTGCATTACTTTAAGACTTAAACACAGCAGATTCCCCTTTACAAGTGTATTGACTTCTGTGCACTGAGGTGCTTTGTGCAAACACCCCTAAACTGAAGGCACGCTTAAGGGAAAAAACGAATGAAACATCATGCTTTATGCAAATGATCCACAGGGATAAAGCCCATCGGAGAAGGGAGGGGGCAAGTTATTGTGATGCTTATGGGATTAACGTGGGAACATGAAGACACAAACCCCAGAGTAATAGGAACACCCCTAGAGGAGTTTCTTCGGCTCCGCCCAGAAACCTGCAACCCTCTGCCCTGAGCTACACACCGGGGACCAGCTGTTGGCTACAAGAAATCAGGGTGATCCTTAGCCACGGATTGAAGGCCATTATGCAGCCTGGATTTGTGGCTGCTCCTGCTGCTTCTCCAGGGATAATGTCACACTCACTTGTGCTTGAAGTCCTCCACCATTGCCTGCATGTTCGTCAGTTCCCCATTCAGCTTGCTCTTGTCATTGGTGATGATGTCAAGCTGACGGCGCAGGCTGGAGAGGTACTGGTCGAACATGGGCTCAATGTTGGACTTGCTGATGCTCTGGCCTTCCAAAAGACTCCACTTGGTCTCCAGCATCTTGTTCTGCTGCTCCAGGTAGCGCACCTGTGGTGGTGTTTGGGAGGAAGATGAGAAGAAAGTGAGGGGTGAGGATAAGAGGGTCATGCTTTCCCTGGGGAATAGTTTTTCACCCTGTTGAGTAGGGTGTACCCTCGGTAATTGTCTTATGTAAATCATATGCTATAATTCCCCATATACAATCAGGGATGCATGTTGCTATGAGGACTACCAGAGGAAAAACTCATGTGTAGCTACAGTAGATGAGTTTTTCTACTATAAATCCTGTTGGTTAGGATACATTCTTGGGTATCTGATTTGCAGGGTTTCTGGCTTGAATTTCTGCATTCCTGACTTTTCCTTTCAATTCGGGGACGGTGGCAGTTGTGCCGGTTTTTCACTGTCACCAGAGCTGCAGAAATGAACTGGTCTGTCGGGTTTCATTGTGGGTTGCAATTACAGGCAGCCAAGCCCAGCCCAGCCTAGTCTCAGTCACACCCCCATTGCACTGACATTTTGGGCAAGAAACAGTGCCAAATGTAGGGCTTCGAATGTAGGGTTTATGGCAAGCTGTTTTATGACATTTAATCCATAATTACTGATATCAAAAATACAATTGCTGATATCAGCAATTCATGGCATGCCATTGTGACATTTAATCCTTAACTGGATGATAATTAGTATGCATTTTTGATATCAATAATTAAATTGTTGATATCAAGAATTCAATTACTGATATCAAAAATACAATTGTTGATCTCAAAAATACAATTGCTGATATCAAGAATTAACTGCCAATTGTTAATATCAACAAATATTACAAATACTAATTAACATCCGGTGATGTGTAACCTAACCCTCAGAAGAATGCTCCAGGATTTTTGGACTGGCTCAGACACCAGATTCAATCATGGCAGTGCGTTAAGCTACTGGAATTCAAGCAGATTCTGTGGAAGGAAACTGTAATACTCAAACAAGCTAATTGAGCTACAACACAGACGTGGTCCAACTTTGTACAATTTCTGCAGCTGCAACAGAGAGTTATAGTGTGCTTATCGATTGCAACCTGTCAATGCATTATGTTGCTCTTGTCCCCACTAGAGAAATTGCAACACAGTTGTTCAGTTTCCTCAGACCCCAGACAACTTGCAGAAATGTATACCTGCTCAATTGTTCTTAGCACTGTAGCTGTGAATGATCACTCTGTTGATCTGAGGCATAATGTCAATGCAGATTTAAGCCCTATGATCTATGCTGTGTTGTAACAATCTGGCCCAGTTTACCATCAGACTCATCAAATGTAACTATCAGTGTGAGAGTGATATAAACCGCAAGCTACTGGACTGACATTCGGCGGATGAAAATCATAATATTAATCACCATAAAGAAATAAATAAATGCAGATATGAATAGCTACATCATACATGCATTCACAACCATCAATGCAATTAACAGATGTTTGTCTTTTATGGGGTATCATGTCTTATGCACGTCTCAGTTACTGTAAAACAAATTAATTTGATTGCCTTTAACCATGTCTGTTGCAGACAGACACATACAGATGATATTTTATAAGAGTTTGAATTCCAAGTACAATGTTGTGTATGTATTCGTAGCATCACTTGTGCTATTAGGCATCCAAATACAACCTATAACTACTACTAAAAGCAACTAATCATTAGATACCCGTTAATCAAAAATAAGACCATTGGTTACAGCTTCATGCATATCGATGGCTCTTAAGAGCTACTCTTTGCTCAAATCTGCCTCACAATTCAGCCTGCCACAGTCCCTTAGATTGAGCACACTCAAAATGATCACTTTCTCACTTTCACCATGTCTAGTCTCCTAAACTCCCAGTGGGCCCCAAACCTTTTCAACCCACTGGGAACCCACTCAGGGTTCAAATCTTCCCTAGATCACATCTCTTTAAAGCTCATATAACCCATGTTCTCCATTTCAATTTGACATTTAGAAAACCAAAACAGATCCACTGTTACATTGTCTGCCATGCATGCCTATATGCATCCCTACTGGAATCCACTGACCGGAGGAAGGTACAGCAGCAGCTTAACGACCTGTCCCCACCAAACCAAATTCCCACCCGACCATGTCTGTTCTTCTCTGTCCTAATCTGTGAACCCAAAAATCCCAGACATGCTCTAATTGTGAGATGTTAATGGGTGCTCTGGAATTCTCCACATTAGTAATCACCACTGTCCTCTAACACCCCACTCAACCTGCACCCACCCACAAACACCTCCTCTACAGCCTCATCCCTGGCTCACCAAGAGGGAGCTGGGGATGCGGAGCACTCACCTTGTCGATGAAGGAGGCGAAGCGGTTGTTGAGAGTCTTGATCTGGTCCTTCTCCTGGGTGCGGACCACCTGGATGTTGGGGTCGATCGTCAGGTTGAGGGGGGTCAGCAGGCTCTTGTTGGCCGTGACGCTCGTGATGGGGGTGCTGATGGCCGCTTCCCGGCCGTAGCCCGAGTAGGACTGACTGGACATCCCCGACGAACTCCTCATGCTCCGGCTGCTGGTGCTGACTCTCTTAGTTTGGAAGCTCATGTTGGCCTTGGTTTTGTTGCTGGTACTGACAACAAGTCAACTAGGAGAGACTCTTGAGAGCGAGAGAAGAGGAGCTGCAACCCAGGCTGTGAAGGAGGATAGCGAGGCTGACCCTGTGAAGAAGCTATCAGCTGTTCACTGTGCTTTTATCCAGTGGTACAGTGGGGCAGGGCAGGTGAGTATGGCAGTGAAGGTGTGCATGTCATGTGGAAGAACTGGTTGTACCAAATCCTTCTACCCCCTTTTACACAGAAGTCCCCTCCCTATGTCCAATATATGCTATGCTGTTGAGCCAGCCTTCCCAGTCTGCAGATTGTATTTTGATGGGGGCGCCATCAGCACCCCCCCCCCCCCCCCCCCACATACACAATTTTTTTTGTCATCTCTGATTTCTCAAACATTTTCAATTCCTCCCCATTCCTGCAGCTCAGATATCAAACTATTTATTTTCTACTAAGTGTTTTATTTTTAGAATTACACACTGATTGAGCAAAACAACATTGACAGCTGCAAAAAAACAACAACTGTATTCATATAACACACATATAACAGAATTCTGTCTTAAACACTCCCATTTATAAATGCTGTTCATTCTGCATGGGCACAATCAGTCACTGAAATTTTTAGGACACCTAAAGCAGAGGGCTCTTGGCACACGATTGGTCCTGTTAAGAGCTGGGATGTGTTATAATAAAGGTCTTTTGGAAGACAATCACTTAGCAGCAGGTTTTGATTTTGGCAAAGTGATCAAGGGCTCATTCAGAACCGCAAACCATAGGGCGCAGGGGTCCCCAGAATCTGCACTTAAACCACATCCGAAGATCCCCTAGCAAGAGAAGACTGGATATTCATATTCAGAAGGGTATTTAATTTGTTTGTCCCAATAAAATTGAAATTGTTCTAATAAACTCTACCAATCCCTTTCAGTCTTATTTTATTTGATTTTTAAACTTCTTGTAAACTGAACTTGAATCCTTTGCACAACTCCATCAGCAAGTCAATTGCACTTTGTAAATGGCCCAACTATAAACACCCCAGGTTTCTGAAACCAGTTTCTCTACCTTCTTAGGCAGTAATAAACCGGCTTTAGAAGACAAAGTGCCCTGGTAAACCAAGGCAATTCTGATTATTGTCTTTTAAAACAGTAGATTTTTAATCTGTTTGGGAAAGCCCTTATTGCAAGCGTATTCGGTTGTCCTGTGCATCGTTCCAAGTTCTTTGCATTGCTTTTTATAACAAGCCTATCATTTTTCTTTCCCTCACTTCCTGAAGTTTTTAAAACCTTAAAGATATGAAAATCCTATCAGAATATTTACCTGGGAATCGTCCCATTGTACCAAATCTCATTTTCTGGTAGATCGCAACAGCTGACGTCTTCAGCTGTTCATGTAATGTGGCCATATTTTCTTTATGCATCCCAGTGCACTTTTTAACAAACACATTTGAAGTCTGATCCATACCTGCAGCGGACATATCCCCCCTGTCCATCACCCTGTGTTCTAGAAACCCCTCCATCTCCCATCCACAATGTGACAGAGAAGTAGTTGCTGCAGCGGCTTTTCCTCCACAGCCGTGAGAGATCACTCAAATACAGTGGCGCTCCAGCGTGTGTCCCCTGCATGGATGCCAACTTGAAAGTGAAGAAAAGGGAAAGGTGGAAAGTGGGTAAAAAACAAACTCTACTAAGAATCAGCAGCTAGATGTATACAAGCAACAGTCTGGTTTTCCCTTTTACACGTTTTGACTTTAAGGGTGTTGCACACAGTACCTTGACGTCAATACTATTAAGAGTTTCTATCTGTGGATGGGTTTTCTTAAGGATGTGTGGGAAACAGTTTTAAACAGGAATTGCCCTTTTTATTCAGTGGCAAGCATTTACACTACATTTATGAGTTGTGACAAGCTTTTACTGACCCAGACAGGGTGGCTAGTCAAGGGTTCGCACAAGGGGGTCTGGACTAACAAGGACAGCAATCACATACACCGATCAGCCATAACATTATGACCACTGACAGGGGAAGTGAATAACACTGATAATCTTGTTATCATGGCACCTGTCAGTGGGTGGGATATATTAGGCAGCAAGTGAACATTTTGTACTCAAAGTTGATGTGTTAGAAGCAGGAAAAATGGGCAGCGTAAGGATCTGATCGACTTTGATGCCAAATTGATGGGTAGACGACTGGGTCAGAGCATCTCCAAAACTGTAGCTCTTGTGGGGTGTTCCCAGTCTGCAGTGGTCAGTACCTATCAAAAGTGGTCCAAGGAAGGAAAAGCGGTGAACCGGCAACTGGGTCATGGGCGGCCAAGGCTCATTGATACACATGGGGAGCGAAGGCTGGCCCGTGTGGTCCGATCCAACAGACGAGCTACTGTAGCTCAAATTGCTGAAAAAGTTAATGCTGGTTCTGATAGAAATGTGTCAGAACACACAGTGCATCGCATTTTATTGCATGTGGGGCTGCATAGCCGCAGACCAGTCAGGGACCAGTCTCAATCCAATCGAGCGTCTGTGGGATGTGCTGGGCAAACAAGTCTGATCCATGGAGGCCCCACCTCGCAACTTACATGACTTTAAGGATCTGCTGCTAACGTTTTGGTGCCAGATACCACAGCACACCTTCAGAGGTCTAGTGGAGTCCATGCCTCGACGGGTCAGGGCTGTTTTGGGACCTACACAATATTAGGCAGGTGGTCATAATGTTATGGCTGATCGGTGTATGGTAGTCCCAAACACAGCTGCCACAAAGTCCGCCACTCCCCCTATTGTCTGTAGCATCCAACTAAATGACTGAGAGGGCGCTCCCAGCATGCCCCGTGCCCTCCTCAGGGACTGCCTGGCACAGTCTCTCTGAGCAGCGCCAGTTCTCTGGCAGACAGTGCTACAGTACATTTAATCAGGGAAAAACTGCAACATGCAATACTCCATGTATTAACGATGACTTACATTTGATGCAACTGGCCACTTTTAGTTTGGCAATTCCTCCTGCTCCTTGTCCCCCTCGTTGGCAGATTCTGACTATCCACAATTGGATGGCAATAGTTTGTTGCCAACTCTTTTCTGAGTGATATTGCCATTTTTCTCAATTTCAGTTTTTAGGAATATACACAGCTCTGTGTGGAGGTGGAGGTGAAAAAAACTGCACTTTTTTGTCATTGATGTTTTAGCAACAGCAAATAGCAACCAATACAAAAGACTGTTCAGTTGACAGTAGTTCAGACAGCACAGGCTTTCTGACAAAAGTAACAATGCTAGATATGCTTCAGAATGGAGAATCTTCATTGCAAGCATTCCCTTTCATTCATATTCACCAACTTCACTCATCACTGTGGTACAAAGGAATGCATTTAAAAGTTTAGATAATAACTGAGGGTTGAGAATAGCTTAATAGAAGATTAAAACTATGTTTTATACGATTGTCTAAAAAACAATAACAAAAATGTAAACTATGTAGATGTGGCTCACTTTGCGGCTGTGTGTGGGATCTCTGTCTTTTGTGTGTTATTCTTTGGAAAGCGTTTGTAAGCTACCCTTCCTGATCCACTTGTTTGTTTGCTATGCTAGGTAAAAAAACGATCCAGACTGTCAAATTTGAACAACTCTCAGAAAGGAGGTGATATATTAATAAAAAATAATTAAAGGCAAAGTTAAAAGTCCAAAGCCTTTTAGTATCTGCAAGACTGAAAGTTAGAGGTGTAGTTGTTTCTGTGTGGCAGCATAATTGTTACAATAGTTAATGTTCATAATTTGGAAATTATAAGTTTCCCTTTGTACACTTGAAATGCAAATTTGAGAGGCTTTCATCTAGTGTTATTTTCCCTTGCATAGTTACATGGCATGTCAAATTATTGCAATAGGGTGCTCAATATTTCAAAGTCATATAATAACTTGAAAGAGTCCTTTAAAGGTTCAGGCGCTTTGTTAGAATTGCATTTGTAGAATTAATTAGTGCTACATAGGGCTAGACCTAACATTAAATTAAAGCATGATAGGGTACGGATTTGTACTTTGTGATTTGTGGGTAAGTCAAAGTTTGATTTGGTCTAGCCCAGGGGTAGTCAATTATTTTTTGTCAGGATCCACATTTATTGGTCAAGGTATAGTCAAGGTCCAGACTCCAGAGAGGGGGGATGGAAATTGCAAATCCAACTGCCCCTTTCACACATCAACCGATATTATGCAGGCAAACTAGACGCGGTTCTGGTGCTTGTCAATCACACAGATCTATTTCGGTGTAGCTCTGTAATTGTAACGGGTGAGGATGCACAATTTTCTATTTGTGCACCTGCTAGAAATATGCGTCTTCATTGGAAATCAGCTGTTTCCACCACTGATGTAGGAGTTTCTGAATACAAGTAATGGCACCATGCACCCCTCCGGTTGTGTGTGCACTTTTATATTTTGGAGGCGAGGTTGAAATATGTCCACATGACATCAACTAACTAACTAACTAACCGAACACAGGCTCTATATACGACATCCCATATTAGTACTTAACATCCTATTGGCTAATAACCAGGAAGGGCTGCTACTGGGTTCCACACAATACTGGGCCCGCGGTCTGCCTATTGACTACCCCAGGTCTAGCTCTAGCCCATAATTTAGCATGATGGATATATAGTTGCCTGTGGTGCATTTGTATTCCTCCTCTGTACTCTGGCTGGAATTATGCTTTGTGAATGTTATTGCACTCGGTTTATTACCGAATATCTGTATACCAGTGGTTTCTCACATCCACCCAGCAAAAAGCAACTATGAAGCACTGGCTTTGAAAGGTGAAAAACTATTTTATTTGAACTCTTTTTGCTTTAACCTCACAGCGTGGTGTCTGTACTTTCCCTATATAAGATTCCCAACTCGCGTAATCCATATGTCAGCTGGTGATAGCAGTTTTTGTTGTGTTTTTTGGGGGGAAATTGTGCCTCCTGCTGGTACTGGCAAAGTATGTTTTCAGCTTCTCACAACCCTGCCCTGAGGATGGTGAAACTGTCCAGAGACTTTCATCCAGCAGTGTTGAAGTAGAAGCTGAAGATTATTGTTTTTATATATATTTGGTATGGGCACAAACTCATCAAAAAATCTATCACCTAGTGTATGTGTTACACAGAGCCATCCAAGAGGCAACATCTGGGGTCTCTAGAAGGGAAACTTTTGGTCTGCTAGACACACAAGGATGAACACCGCACTCTCTGACACTGTGATCAGCCTGCTAAGGAGCAAGTGTTGTTACAATGACCTCTGCTGGGGAGAGTTTGAACTGTGCCTAAGTGAAACAACAGGAGAACACTTGACTCTGCTACCCTTCTGTGAGGTGGTCATGTCCAGGCTTGCAGCTGGCTGCTGTGATGACTCAATAGACTGAATAACAAATGTGCAAGAAAGAGTTTTCATCAACGGACAAAGACGGAGCACTTGGCTTTAGGCGTCAGATGCAATCTGGATTGGTTTAGATCCAGGTGGGTAAGGTGCCAGGATGGTAATGCTATATTTATACATTTGTTATTAGCAGTTCCCTGAAGTGACACACTGTTCGTATTTAACCATGTATCAAGAACATTTGCCCACATTGCGTGAGTGCCTGAAGTATAATCACACAGAGAGCTGAACACTTCCCACCCCACATGTCCAGAACCATCTCTACGCACTGGGCTTGTAATGCATGTTTAAAAAAGTCGCCAATGTGTGTGTTTGCACAACTATAGCAAACTGGGTATGAACAGAACTGCTGGATTATAATCATGTTTGGACTCCCCCTAGTGGCTATTCTTAGACCTCCCTAAACTGTCCTTCAGTGTTCCTGAGATGTGCACATATCTACAGGGTGTGTAGAGGAAAATGTTCACCATTATGCAAGTTTACCCTGGTAAATTTACCATAGAATTTCTACACATTTAGTCTTACTATGGGCGGACCAAGGTTTCCTATTATTAAGTAGTAAATAGTAAACCTGCAATGGTAAACTTCCTAAGACAAACCCACAGTAGTGTTGGAATACATTTACACTAATGAGTGGTGGCACCGTGTCCGGAGGGACACAGTGCCAGGCTCTTAGATCCCACAAAGAAACACACATACAGCAACCAAACCAATCCACAAATCCACTGTCATGTCTCAGTCCATAAACAAAGTTCATATACATTTAAGTGAATAGCTCTTCCTCTGGTCTTCTCAATCTCAGACTCTCAATCACCACTCCACAAACCAGGAATAGATTTTTTTCATGCCAGCGCCATCTTAGTTTGAAATCGAGCCTCGGAAAGCAACCATACATTCTGGCAGTCAGTCATGGCAATCTGGTCCAAAAATCTTGAGTATTTACCAGAGATTACGCAGGTGGAAACAGAAAAGTGGGCCGATGAAGAAGGGAGAATTCCAAGGTCAAAGCAGGAGAAGGGGTACAGTGATTTAGTTGAGGGTTATGTGCATGATATCGTAGGGAACGGCAGATGTTTTTGCCATTTTTGCAAAAGGTGAAACGGCAATCTCGGCTATCATTCTCCAGGCCAGGCAGAGAATAAACAGATTTTAAAAAGCATGTGTGAAGTTTGTTTTTCCCGTTTGCTTCAAAAAATGTAGTGATTCACCATGCAATAAGAGCCAAATAATCCCATAAAATTGCACATTGAAAATCCCCCCCAACTAAGCGCCAGACCGATGTGATTTTCTAGGAGAAACACTGCCATCATAAATAACTATTCCATAGCTCGACAAGTCTTATATTCTGCTAGCATATACACTCACCTAAAGGATTATTAGGAACACCTGTTCAATTTCTCATTAATGCAATTATCTAACCAACCAATCACATGGCAGTTGCTTCAATGCATTTAGAGGTGTGGTCCTGGTCAAGACAATCTCCTGAACTCCAAACTGAATGTCTGAATGGGAAAGAAAGGTGATTTAAGCAATTTTGAGCGTGGCATGGTTGCCAGACGGGCCGGTCTGAGTATTTCACAATCTGTTCAGTTACTGGGATTTTCACGCACAACCATTTCTAGGGTTTACAAAGAATGGTGTGAAAAGGGAAAAACATCCAGTATGCGGCAGTCCTGTGGGCGAAAATGCCTTGTTGATGCTAGAGGTCAGAGGAGAATGGGCCGACTGATTCAAGCTGATAGAAGAGCAACTTTGACTGAAATAACCACTCGTTACAACCGAGGTATGCAGCAAAGCATTTGTGAAGCCACAACACGTACAACCTTGAGGCGGATGGGCTACAACAGCAGAAGACCCCACCGGGTACCACTCATCTCCACTACAAATAGGAAAAAGAGGCTACAATTTGCACAAGCTCACCAAAATTGGACAGTTGAAGACTGGAAAAATGTTGCCTGGTCTGATGAGTCTCGATTTCTGTTGAGACATTCAGATGGTAGAGTCAGAATTTGGCGTAAACAGAATGAGAACATGGATCCATCATGCCTTGTTACCACTGTGCAGGCTGGTGGTGGTGGTGTAATGGTGTGGGGGATGTTTTCTTGGCACACTTTAGGTCCCTTAGTGCCAATTGGGCATCATTTAAATGCCACGGCCTACCTGAGCATTGTTTCTGACCATGTCCATCCCTTTATGACCACCATGTACCCATCCTCTGATGGCTACTTCCAGCAGGATAATGCACCATGTCACAAAGGTCGAATCATTTCAAATTGGTTTCTTGAACATGACAATGAGTTCACTGTACTAAACTGGCCCCCACAGTCACCAGATCTCAACCCAATAGAGCATCTTTGGGATGTGGTGGAACGGGAGCTTCGTGCCCTGGATGTGCATCCCACAAATCTCCATCAACTGCAAGACGCTATCCTATCAATATGGGCCAACATTTCTAAAGAATGCTTTCAGCACCTTGTTGAATCAATGCCACGTAGAATTAAGGCAGTTCTGAAGGCGAAAGGGGGTCAAACACAGTATTAGTATGGTGTTCCTAATAATCCTTTAGGTGAGTGTAGATCTAGATTAAATAGTTGCAGTGAAAGAGGAAGACAGTGGTTGCAGCTTGAGAGGGCTGTGTTTTCGATCAATGAAAAGAGTGAAGGGAGCTAACACGCATATATATATATATATATATATATTTTTTTTTTTTTTTTTTTTTTTTTCTGACTGACATAACATAGCCTTCTGAGACTGGTTTAAACTGGCTTACAGTCAATAGGTACATTAATGTTTTAAGGCATTATTAGTACACCAATTTATAATTTATTGTAGTGTTCTTTCCATATAGGAATTTAATGCCCTTTAATTTGATATACAGAACATGCATGTAACACACACCAGTCTTTACAGACCAAACAAATAAGAATACAGTAAATAACAGGAAAACATCATCCTTGAAGTTTAATAGACACTCTATTGATAGCCATGGTTGAAAATAATATCAGTACTGGGCATACCAAAAGTAACACATTTATACTTTAACTTTAACTAGAAAAAGCTATATTATACTTTTTATTAATAATCAATATTATTATTAGGTTACTTAGGATACACTCTTATATAAAATGACTTACATGGAGTAACAAACACTTAATCACATTTTGTAAATACAGGTCTTGTAAGCAGTCCAATCAATACCAATCAATACCAATTGGAAAAACTCCTAAAAAAAATTGGTCTAATGTCTCTGCAAATTGTGATAACCCAGGCTTTCCTCTTTTGTTTTTCTACTGGAAATGTGTGAAATGACAGGGCTTTATCTCGGTCATAACGGGAATCACTCACAAGGTTAGGAACACAACAGTGATACACATTTGGTTATCACACTTCTGGAACTGATGCTTTCCGAGCCTCGTTTTCGCTGGGACTATGAATAAGGTCCATTATGACTATAGAAATAATAAGCTGTAGTTTGTGTAGTTTATTTACACTTAAATGTTACAAAGGAGTTTTGTAAAGGGGCGGGGGGTTAAAACTATACAGCAATGTGTTAGTGCTAGTGCATTTGAATGAGAAATTATGATAAAACTGAAGACATTTTAAAAGAAATCAATATTTGTATTGAATAAAATTAATAAATAATTGTTCCCAGTAATCCTGCTGAAGCAAGGGGACACTCAGCACTTGGCTTTCTTGTGCACTGGCTCCAGGCAGACATCCACCTCTGCCTGGGAAGGAGATCTGTTGTGCCCCCCAGTGGAGAAGCTGTCCTCCCTCATGCTGGAGGGGCTTGGTGGGCAGCCCTGGCCAGGCTGCAGGGTCTCCGTTTGGGGCTTCAGGTCAGGAATGAGGGCAGCAGTCTGTGTACAGCCCTCCTCCAGCTCTGTCTCCTCCACCTGGGATGACACACAGTGCTGAGACAGAGACACACCTGCGATACCACTGATCAACACTGCCCATCTTTCACTGCCCCACTGGACCTCTGCATTGACCAAGGAGTCACAAGGGCCACAGGAAGCAGAGGCCTCAGCCTCCTCTAGGGCTGCAGTGCCAGGAGGGGCCTGTGGGTTTTGATGAGTCCAGTCCCTCTTCAGGACGATTCTGCAGGGGATCGATTCCCAGAAGACCATGTTGCCATGCTTGGTTTTCTTGGAGTGAGTAATGGAGGCTGAGTAACCCTGCAGACCGAGGCCACAGTAACCATGATGACAGTGCTCTGCCCAGTGCTGAAATGGTTTTCAGCTATTTCACTATTTGAGGTTAACAGAAATTGTGCCCTACAATGGAATCTTCTGTTAGAGATTAAATTATACAAATAAAATTATAGGAAAATTCAATACTTTGTCACCAGCTTACGTTTTGCCAGAAACATTTAATATGTTTGAAGACAAGAAAGCTTATACTGCTATCAGTTTCTCTCTTTCTATAGGAAATTACTTTTGTTGTACTTTGCTGGTGAATCCAGAACCCATTCCTGAGTTGTTGATCTGGTTTCTATACAATAGATTATAGAATGTTATAGAATGTTCATATTGTGATGTCATGTTCTAGAATGTTTTGTTGGTAGTAACCAATAAACACAAATCATAACCTTAACCAATTTCGTCTGGAATCAGAGAAAGACCAGCACTTACAGTGGCTCTCAAAAGTATTCACCTCGCTTAGACTTTTCCACATTTCACGGTGTTACAACATTAAATCAGAATGGATTGAATTTTTGCCACTGATCAACACAGAAAATGTCCATAATATCAAAGTGAAAAATATAATCTGCAAATTGTTTTAAATTACAAATACAAAACAGAATAATTGAATGCATAAGTAATCACCCTCTTCAGTCAATATTTGGTAGAGGCACTTTTGGCAGCAATTACAGTCATGAGTATGTAGATAAGTCTCTATCAGCTTTGCACATCTGGACACAGCAATTTTTGCACATTCTTCTTTGCAAAATTACTCCAGCTCTATCAAGTTGGATAGGGACCTTTGGTGAACAGCAATTTTCAACATATTCTCAATTGGATTGAGGTCCAGGCTTTGAATGGCACTCCAGGAGATTCAGTTTTTTGTTTTTAAAGACACTCCAGTGTGGCTTTGGCTGTATGTTTGGGGTCATTGTAATGCTGGAAGATTAATCTTCTCCCAAGTCTAAGGTCTCTTGCAGACTTCAGCAGGTTTATTTCCAGGATTTCTCTGTACTTTGCTGCATCCATTTTGCCTTCAATCTTTACAAGGTTTCCAGGTCCAGATGCAGAGAAGCATCCCCATAGCATGATGCTGCCACCACCATAGGTAGGGATGGTGTTCTCAGGATGATGTACGGTGTTAGGATTGCCAAAATGCTCTATTTTTTGTCTCAGACTATAGACTCTTCCTCCACTTGGTCTCAGTCTCCGACATGCCTTCTGGCAAACTCTAGCCCAGATTTGTTGTGAGTGTTTCTCTCCCATAAAGGCCACTTTTGTGAAGCACCCCAGTGTTATTTTTTAATAAACTCCGACAGACCAGCATTTTAACACGTCTGTCCTCTCTTTATTTGTACACACACAGTTTACGTAAAGCAGCAAAACAGTTTGCAGCAAGCAGCTTGCGCCCGCGGTCCGTAGTATGGCATCTGTCACTTAGCAACAGAACCAACAGGACAGCGTTATTTAAGAACAGAACTACACAACAGCTCATGGCCGGAGCACCCGAGTTATTGTTGCAGTATGCAGTGTCTCCCAACTCAGCCGTGGAAGACTAACTCCTTTAGAGTTGACATAGGCCTCTTGGTGGCCTCCCTGACTATTACCCTTCTCGCCAGGATACTCAGTTTTTGAGGACAGCCTGATCTTGGTGTAACCCACTTCCTTCGTACTCTGCGTTGAAACTTTTTTTTTTCCTCTTTTCGTGTGCACTGATTTCCACTCAGTGCAGGCCCACGTAAAGCAGACAGGACGACATTTCATAAATCAACAGCTTTTATTGCTCTGCGCATGCAGCGTCGGGTCTGTAAGAAGCAAGCCCGGAGTGCTCAGATAAAATAAGTGTAATACCAAAAAAACCAATCACGTTTACATTGCTAGTATACACGATATTAACATGTGTTAACCATGTTTCGCTGCACTTAGCATACAAAAATTATATCAAAAAAATGTTAAAATAACACAATGCTCTATATGTGTATCTCATAACAAACATACACTCACCTAAAGGATTATTAGGAACACCATACTAATACTGTGTTTGACCCCCTTTCGCCTTCAGAACTGCCTTAATTCTACGTGGCATTGATTCAACAAGGTGCTGAAAGCATTCTTTAGAAATGTTGGCCCATATTGATAGGATAGCATCTTGCAGTTGATGGAGATTTGTGGGATGCACATCCAGGGCACGAAGCTCCCGTTCCACCACATCCCAAAGATGCTCTATTGGGTTGAGATCTGGTGACTGTGGGGGCCAGTTTAGTACAGTGAACTCATTGTCATGTTCAAGAAACCAATTTGAAATGATTCGACCTTTGTGACATGGTGAGCAGAAATCTTTATCAAAAAGAATGATTGAAAGTAATAGTTTAAACAGAACAAACTAATCACAATACAAGACCGTAAAATATAACTATACGTAAAACCTAACGCCAGTACAAATACAAAATAACTAACCAAATGGTGCAAACTAAAATAAAATAGAAAAACAATAAAAACAACCCAATAGTGAAAACAGCGATTGATGCTCGCTACAATAAAAACACATACAATTAACAATTGAATACATTCAGATCTCAAATACAAGTGCTTAACATCACTAAAATAAAATAAAAAACATTTACCTTGGGCAACCACAACCAGGATGCGAAATGTGCCACCCAATCTTGCCCAATAAATAGACAATATTAGGATACTAGTATATAGATGTGATGTAACAGAATAGAATAGAATAGAATACTTGGGCGATGCAGCCAGGCTTACCAACAACAGCAGAAAGCAACACTGCTAGACTGGCCCCGTGTCTGTGTTATAGCGACTCTTGCTTAAAATAACAGCAAGTTTAAATAGCAACAACCTGGCAATTATTCAATTAGGACACCGGCTGCAATTAGGGAACAATGCATCAAACATAATAATAATAATAATAATAATAATAATAATAATAATAATAATAATAATAATAGTCTTAGTAGGTCAATTCAATGAACTGAAAGCAGCGTACTAACTAGTATGCAAGATTAATACCTATTGCAACTACTTGAAATTCATAGTAACGTATTTATGGGCGCCAAATGTAAAACAGCGCACACTCCTTTCCGAGTATCTTTTTTCACAGATTTACCTTTTTTTTTTTTAAATACCTAAGAAGCTTTTTGCACATTTATAAATATTTTGTTTGTTTAAATACTTAAATAAATGTTAAATCTCAGTTTTTTTTAATAAATATTTATCATTTGATTAAATATTTAACTAAATCCTCACAAAATAAATATATAGCTGTAAATTAAATATAGCTTTTAATCTATAGCCTAACAACAAATTTATACAACTATATTAATTGTATATACATAAGCTACAGACAGTACATAGCCATACATATGTATAGCAAGCAAATGCATGACTAACCAGCGCTTTGCGCTTAATCTGTATTAGACAGGTTGGTTACGTAGCACTTTGACTTAAAATTGTAAACATTTTATATACAATACCTTTTCCTTGACCTCATAATCCACATTTTCTCTTGTCTGATTCCTTGATGACATACTTGTTGGGTTGCTAAACTCGTTTTTGGGCTTACCACCATCTGATTGAAATAAACTACGGAGTTCCCCATTTACACAGCTGTGTGTCAGGCTTTGTGTTTCTCTCCTCTCCACAGTATTCGAGACTGAATGTATTTTTTCTGTCGATAGTAGTTTTTCTATTAAATTTGACTTGTTTCCTATAACTAAACCTTTGACGTCACCCATCTGGTCTCGATTTCATGTGTAGAGAGCGCAATATTTATTTTCACATTGTTATATTGGTCGATTTATTTATACATAGGCTAATTATTATATAATTTGACTGTTTCAGTGCATGGTGGACTATATGGTGCCCGGGCAGGTAAGTGGTTCAGCGTTGAGCTCCAACTTGGGACCACAACTTGTACAGGGGATTGGTGTTGCAGGTGCCAGGTTTGAACCTCTGCCTGTGCATTACATTAGTTATGTTCTTTAAAATAATTCAATGTTGTATTCAATGTTTAGTCTAGATACTGTATTTGAGCAATGTGAAATGCAATTTAGTCATGTGTTTTTGTGCCATAAATACATTTTCATACACAAATGTCTTAGTCACAATTTTTTCTTTATACATTTCGGTGATATGAATTCACAAACAAAAAATAATTAAGCAGAAAAAATATTGATATTCTACTAAAGAAATGTAGCATTGTAACACAATTAGCATCAACAATACGCAATAGCATGTCACCACCTGTGTTATGTCAATAGGCTACAAACAATCGCTCACATTTGCTAGTTGAGTGGAGACTCACTTTCTCATCTGTCTTCACTTTCTGTTTGGTAGCCTAACAACAAACTTAATCCTTAGTACCATACCAATACACAAAAGAAACGAAAAACCAACAAACCCCAAACTCTTGGTATGGAAGACAGGACAAGTGAAAGTCAAGACACGTTGTGTTGAAGCACTCAGATTTATTTCAGTTTTGCTGTTACAGGGTCAATTGTAGAAAATTCAGGATTCTTTATGTGCATTCTTTAGTCTTCAACAGTGCACTCACAACAACCTCAGTGAACAGAATGTAAAGACTAGATCAGTCAAAGCCAAGGGGCTCAGCGCTGCCACTTCATTACAAACCACCTCTGAGGAGTTGGGCGCACTTTGAAGTCAATTGGGTCTGCATTCAGTCGATCGTCACAAACACAGCGGGCTCAGCGGATGCAGAAGTAAAGGGAAGGAAGGGATGTTTCTAACGTGTCACATTCTCCTTGCCTCTTAGCATTTGGTGCACCAGTTTCATTTTTGGACTCTCTCTCAGTTTCCCCTCGCAAAGCAAATGGGCGCCCGACTATAAAACAGCATTGTACCACACAGGTCTGTGGTATCGCCCATTAAAGCCAGAGTGCTGTTCGGGGAAGCTGGAGGACAGTCTGAGGAATGCAGTCATCCCTAAGCTTGTCTGTGACTGCACTGGTGACCATCAGCTAAAAGGCCACATTCTGAGCACCCAAGACTTGTTTTGTTTTTCTATACCTTTGGTATATTTTTTAAGTCTCACCTTTCCTAGCTTGACGTACCATAAGGGATTGCTTGCTCACTGTGGCGAACAGACAGAAAGACAGACAGAACTGACTGGAGGGAGCAGACAAAACTCCTCTTATGGAAAGTTTTATTAATTCTTCTCTTGTTTTTTCTTTTCTTTTCCTGTTTTCTAATTTTAAAGGGTAAGGTAGGTGTCAGCAAGAGTACAGATAGATAGAGGGATAGAACAGCTGGGTTTTTATTGATTCATTTCACTTAAAATAACAAGAAAGGCAGCGACAACAGCACCCAAACAGCCTCAGATCAGGGTTGGGTGCTGTGTCACTAGCTCTGGGTGGGTTAAACATCGGATATGTAGAGACACGGGAGGACTTCTCTCAGCTTTAATGACGTCTCGAGGAGGAGGTCGTGGAATAGGACGATCTTGAGATGGATCCACCAGATGACATTCCGCCACCTCCAAAACTGCTGCCGCCACCACCTCCAAAACTGCTGCCGCCCCCTCCAATTCCAAAACTGCTGCCACCACCACCTCCCATTCCATAGCCTCCGCCGCCACCGCCTCCCAATCCAAAGCCTCCGCCGCCACCGCCTCCCATTCCATAGCCTCCGCCGCCACCGCCTCCCATTCCAAAGCCTCCGCCGCCACCGCCTCCCATTCCAAATCCTCCTCCGCCACCACCACCACCGGCGGAGAAGTCTAGAGAGAGAGAGAGAGAGAGAGAGAGAGAGAGAGAGAGAGTTTAGCTTGATGGAAAGGAAATCACTCATGAATTCATTAATATCAATCTGATCAATTAAGTACCCTTTATCCTGAATTAAGAGCACTTTTAGAGAGTTTGAAAAACTGCAAAAGGAAATAAATGAAATATATATATAACATATCCTCCTCAGAATGCAGGTACTTACTGCTAGTGCTCTGCTGCACATGGATGGTTGTAGGTCCACCACCAGTTGTCAGCCTGCCGAGGGAAATCAACAGCACAATTAGATCATGCACCTTGGAGAGGTCAGTTAAGTGAGAACAGTTGTTCTATCCCAGGGGTGGGCAGCCATGGTGCTTTCATCTCGTTCTGTTGCATGCCTTTGTTTGTGTTTTTGATTGATAATCATATTGCTAACCAACTCTGACAATCTTGACTATCTCTCTCTCCCTCACCTGATCTCCTCCCCTTCCAAGAGCTTCCTGTAGGTGGCGATCTCAATGTCCAGGGCCAGCTTGGTGTTCATCAGCTCCTGGTACTCTCGGACCTGGCGTGCCATGGCCTGCTTGGCCTGCTGCAGCGCGTCTTCCAGGTCCTTGATCCTGGCCTTGGCGTCCTTCACCGCCAGCTCACCGCGCTCCTCAGCCTCTGTGATTTGGGCCTCCAGGTTGGCGCGCTGGAATACAGAGATGGAAACTAGGTGAGCTTTGTTGTGCATTGTACGCGTTTACAAACACACACACATACTTCCATTTTCTCAATCAGAAGGTTATGAATGATGGTGCCCTTGTGCTCACCTGGCCCTTGACAGCCTCGATCTCATTCTGCAGCCGGCTGATCATGCGGTTCAGCTCAGCAATCTCTTGCTTGGTGTTGCGGAGGTCATCCCCAAATTTCCCAGCTGAGCTCTGCATCTCCTCGTACTGAAATGCACAGGAAACAGGGATAGGAGAAAAGCCTTCAGTACCAGGACGGTGTTCTCATGGTGGGTAACAGCCACACAGTTTCCGCGCTGCTAACACTAAGGGATTTTCTATGGAAATGTGTAGTTTTCAGTTTCTTTTTACGGGGCCAATTTATGTGAAAGGTAATTTAATTTTAAATTGTGTGCAGTACAATGTGCAGTATTACCTGTGAGTCATGTATCAGGCCTGATCAGGAATGACTATCCAAAGTATGAGATTCAATCTCCTGATAGATGGAATAGCCCACCAGATGAGGGGTAACCACAATGGCTGTGTTTGCGTGATGATAATAATGATAAGAAGAAACCCCAGCCCATACAGGAGTGAAATTCCTAGTTCAGTGCCTGAACTGTATTGTAGAGACAAACCAATGAACACAGGGCATGAAGCCCCATCTGTCTGCTGCTCTCACCTTGGCCTTGTACCAGCTCTCCGCCTCTGCACGGCTCCGGTTGGCAATGTCCTCATACTGGGCGCGCACTTCAGCCACGATGGAGTCCATGTCCAGGTTGCGGCTGTTGTCCATCTCCACCACCACTGAGGTGTCCTTGATCTGGCCCTGCAGCTCGCGCAGCTCCTGCAGAGGCAACATCCTAATGTCACAAAATGCCTCCAGCTTTCAGAGACTGAGACATGTGTTTTAGGCTGATGCTTTCTGGGGTGGTCCAAAAAGTCAAGCCCACCTGATTTCCAATCATCACCTGGAGATCAGTCTCGTATGTCAGACAATTGCAGTCTTGATTGCCCTATTTGAAACATTTATTGCCATATGCTAACAATAATTTAAAGAAATGTTTTTGCACTTCTTGGTGTGTATAGGTGTCTTATGATATGTAAAGATCTCCGACTGCTAAAGCAATGGGATTTCACCAAAATAACAGGTTCAGAGAGTCTGCATGAACTCACCTCCTCGTAGATGGCCCTGAGGAAGTTGATTTCATCCTGAAGGGCATCCGCCTTGGCCTCCAGCTCAATCTTGTTCATGTAGGCACCATCAACATCCTGAGACAAGGACAGGGGGAGATGGGATTAATAGGAAACAGCAGAGCATGGACCTTTATACTAACCCAAAGCACCGTTGTTTAGAGATTTCTTACCTTCTTCAGCAGGACAAAATCATTCTCCACTGAGGCCCGCTGGTTGATTTCATCTTCATACCTGTCAAGGTGCGGGGGTGGGAGGGGCAGTGGGGGACATGTTATTTCCTTTTCTGTTTTTAAGTTGGCAGAAGATTTGTAGTGATTTGTTATGGTATTGCCAGTAACATAACATCGTCTTCCAAACTAGGCATCTTTTACCATAGGGAAAGCTGATGACTGACGGCATCCATCAGTGATTTAAAATATGTGTATGTGTGTGTGTGTGTGTGTGTGTGTGTATATATATATAATGTACATATAAATATTCCAGGCAAATTAAAATCGGTACTGGCATAGAAAGATTACTTGACTTGTCTAGGAGACTAAAGACAGGTTGCTGACCTCAAACAGTGTTTTTTAACATAGTGTTAAATTAGTGTGTCTCTTGCATGTGACTAGTCCCTGGTGCTTACGCAAGGTCAATTGAGTTAATTTGATGAACGGATGGGGACAGTGTCTGGGACTCACTTGTTCTTGAAGTCTTCCACCAGCCCCTGCATGTTTGTCAGCTCGCTCTCCAGTTTGTGCTTCTCATTGCCCAGGTTGTCCAGCTGGCGGCGTAGGTTGGCGATGTAGGCCTCGAACATGGCATCGATGTTGGAGCGGGTGGTGGTCTGATCCTGAAGGAGACTCCACTTGGTCTCCAGCATCTTGTTCTGCTGCTCCAGGAAGCGCACCTAGAAATTCAAAGATAAGGACGGAGTTGAAGGGTTAGTGCAAAGTGACCACATGTTTAAGTTCCTTCCTCAAGTCCTTCCTCCACATGTTCCTGTTCTTTTGTCTTTTGGAAAACTCATTGATCACGATATCTAGGGTTGAGCTGGATTGGAACATCTGCCCTTATTTGACTTCTTTGTGCCCTGCCACATATTGTTTGCTTTTCTTTATAGATTCAGGTTTAGGTTTTGTGTTTTTTTTAAGGATCTGATTTTGTTACTTCTGTCTTTTTAAGTGGTGGTGCCTGGAGACAGAGCTGTTTAAAGCCACACCCTGCCGATTACCCCTTGATCTCTGCCTTTTTGTCCTGATTGGCTGTTGCTAAGGCATGTCAAGGGAGAAGGCGTTACCCAGTCCCGTAATTGTGGTACGATGGAAGGAAAGGGGAGATGCTCAGCTAGGGGCATGTTGCAACTTTTCCACAGCACTTAATCCAAAATTCCTATCCTAAAAGATTAACAGGGCAACACCCCAAAAGCCAAACTGAGTTATTCAGACAGTAGCGTCCTGACTTGCCCAACAATTTAAGTTGCTTTTTGTATAGGAAGTCTTAACAAATGAATAATTATTTTACCTTCATCTCAGCTTTTGGCATAAACTGATGCCAATTTGAATGCTGTTTTACAATCTCAGCATTAAGGAAGGGACTTGCATGTTAAATCTAGCATTGTTTTAAATATACTGTATACACTCACCTAAAGGATTATTAGGAACACGATACTAATACTGTGTTTGACCCCCTTTCGCCTTCAGAACTGCCTTAATTCTACGTGGCATTGATTCAACAAGGTGCTGAAAGCATTCTTTAGAAATGTTGGCCCATATTGATAGGATAGCATCTTGCAGTTGATGGAGATTTGTGGGATGCACATCCAGGGCACGAAGCTCCCGTTCCACCACATCCCAAAGATGCTCTATTGGGTTGAGATCTGGTGACTGTGGGGGCCAGTTTAGTACAGTGAACTCATTGTCATGTTCAAGAAACCAATTTGAAATGATTCGACCTTTGTGACATGGTGCATTATCCTGCTGGAAGTAGCCATCAGAGGATGGGTACATGGTGGTCATAAAGGGATGGACATGGTCAGAAACAATGCTCAGGTAGGCCGTGGCATTTAAACGATGCCCAATTGGCACTAAGGGACCTAAAGTGTGCCAAGAAAACATCCCCCACACCATTACACCACCACCACCAGCCTGCACAGTGGTAACAAGGCATGATGGATCCATGTTCTCATTCTGTTTCTTGCCAAATTCTGACTCTACCATCTGAATGTCTCAACAGAAATCGAGACTCATCAGACCAGGCAACATTTTTCCAGTCTTCAACTGTCCAATTTTGGTGAGCTTGTGCAAATTGTAGCCTCTTTTTCCTATTTGTAGTGGAGATGAGTGGTACCCGGTGGGGTCTTCTGCTGTTGTAGCCTATCCGCCTCAAGGTTGTACGTGTTGTGGCTTCACAAATGCTTTGCTGCATACCTCGGTTGTAACGAGTGGTTATTTCAGTCAAAGTTGCTCTTCTATCAGCTTGAATCAGTCGGCCCATTCTCCTCTGATCTCTAGCATCAACAAGGCATTTTCGCCCACAGGACTGCCGCATACTGGATGTTTTTCCCTTTTCACACCATTCTTTGTAAACCCTAGAAATGGTTGTGCGTGAAAATCCCAGTAACTGAGCAGATTGTGAAATACTCAGACCGGCCCGTCTGGCACCAACAACCATGCCACGCTCAAAATTGCTTAAATCACCTTTCTTTCCCATTCAGACATTCAGTTTGGAGTTCAGGAGATTGTCTTGACCAGGACCACACCCCTAAATGCATTGAAGCAACTGCCATGTGATTGGTTGGTTAGATAATTGCATTAATGAGAAATTGAACAGGTGTTCCTAATAATCCTTTAGGTGAGTGTATATTGTTAGTGTATATATATATATATATATATATATATATATATATATATATACACTAACAATTATGCATTTATTGCACAAACATCTCAGTACTGGAATTAATCTATTTTAATAATGTATTACTGAAACCAAAGGCAGTGTAATTAATTTCACTCTTTTATTCTTAAAGATTTTAACCCCAAATATGTGCATAAGCAGATATTTGGGTTTGAAAGGCAGAAAAACATACATATCTAGTGCGGGTGACACAAGGCTTTCTATTCACGCCACTGGTGCAGTTTGAGCTACTGCTGGAGTCTGTAACCAGAACCTCAGGGCAGAGGGTGAGGCAGTACTCGGGTAACCTGGACTTCCATTTTAACTGCATGATTTGTGAGGGTAGGGTGGGGTTGGTTTGGCAGGAGAGGATTTGAAGGAGAGACTTTTGCATTTAGATTTAACCAATGACACCAAAAAATTGACAGAGCACATTCATTTATTGTCTTCTGATTGTTTAAAGCATATACTATCCTCACCGGCAGACCAGAAATGAATCCCCTTCAGCATGCAAGCCACACACAGATTACATTATATATGAATTAATGCGCTTGGAACTTGAATTCTCGCTGTTACAGCTACATTTCTCAGTCCTGTTTCACAAGCAAGAGACGGGTATCGCCTGAGCTTCGGGTTCTGTTCACTTGATGGCAAATGTGAATAAAAAAATAACTAAAAAACTAAATTAAATCCAAAGATTCATTCATTGTCATAATGAAAAATATATAAAATGTAGGTGTGGCTCAATGTGAAGGCTTTTTATTTTTCTTCTGTGAGCTGGGTGTGGCTCTGGCATAGGTTTGCCTAGAGGTGAGCTAAATGTCCCGCTAAATATCAGCGTTGCTTAGATCCTGCATCCAATTCCCATTCCCTTGACTTTCTCAGTATTTCTAGGCTGTAACTGATTGTGGCATTTCACAGGGCACAGCAGAAAAAAGTAAGAAATACTGGGCTTTATCCTATAGGCCAGAATTCAAAGTTTCAACATGAAAAAAGAGAACCACCAGTGATTAATTTGCTCTGCACTTAATGTAATGTTGTAATATTCCTGTGTCTTCATCACACTTATGTCACACTGTCACTTTCCCAACTCCTGTTTAAATTCTTGTCACTTTAACCCATTTCTCTATTGAATATTTATATTTTCCCCAAACAGCATCACACCTTCTTCCATAATAATGATCATTACAATATTCTGAATCCCCCCCCACCCAGCCACTCACAAGCATCTCCTGTCTCTACCTCGCCAACAGGGAGCTGGAAGGGGGGGCACTCACCTTGTCAATGAAGGAGGCGAAGCGGTTGTTGAGAGTCTTGATCTGCTCCTTCTCCTGGGTGCGGACCACCTGGATGTTGGGGTCGATAACTAAGTCCGGGGGGTTCAGCAGTTTCAGATTGGCAGTCACGGAGGTGATGAGAGGGACGCCGCCATCTCCGCCACCGAACATGCCATACCCTCCGCCTCCGCTTCCACCACCGAACATGCCATAGCCACCGCCACCGCCTCCGCCACCGCCACCGCCACCGCCACTGCCAAATCCGATGCCCATTCCATAGCCGCTGCCACCACCACCGCCACCTCCCAAGCCGATGCCACCTCCCAGGCCGATGCCGCCACCACCACCACCACCGGATCCAAAGCCTAAGCCACCACCTGATGAGTACACAGTGTAGCTTGACTTCCGAGTCACTGGCGCCGCAGCCAAGGACCTGCTGGTAAAGCTTCTATAACTGCCCCCGCTGCTGCCACCACCGCCGCCACCGCCGCCACCGCCCATGCTGACGCGGCCACTGCTGATACGGCCACTGCCCCCCCCACCCCCAGAGCTGGATCTGAAACTTATAGAGGAACGACTGCTGCTCATTTTTGCTGCTGTTGCTGTTTTTCCTGTGCAAGGTCGAAGTCAAGCTGAGAACTGATAAATGATAATAGTAAAATAAGCCAAAGAGGTATCGCCTCGAACGAGAGAGCAGGCGAGGAGGGAACAGCAGCGATCACAAGAAGGAGAATCAACTCCTCTGAGCCGCTACCTGCCTTGGTCCCCACCTATATACCCTTCAAGAGTGGGCGGGTCCACCTCCTGTTTGAGACACTACCTCCACCCCTCTCAGGTGCCTACCTCTCTTTTTATCTCTCCCCAATAGAAAACATGCATTAAAGGGAGTTTTCTCTCATGTTTTTCTGCTGGGAGTTCCCTGGACTGGTCAAACACTTAACTGGAATAATACAGGTTAAGCAACAATTAGAACCCTGCAAATGGGCTGTTTTTAAGACCAATAAACCTTTTTGTCAGATATGAACACAATGAAGTGCTTAAGTCAAATCCTGATATTTGAGCCTTTTACTTGAATTAGATCTCAGTTATATTTTTATTGCAATTACTATGTGTTACTTCAGAACTATCCTGGACCATTTTAAAGCTCAAGTTCAAGACATTTCCAAAGAAACAGTTTTCGTGCAACCAAATCAAACAGGCTGGTGTGTGACTTTAGCACTTCACACAGTAGGCTAATGGGAGTGAATATTCTGTATCTGCAATAATGTGCTGTGACACTTCTATTGATGTAAACCTGTAGGTGGAGCCACCATCTCCTTTTTGCCCTAAAACAGGGAAGAGTTTGCTTACTCCTATGCTGCACAAGCTCTCCAGTCACTCACATCTCAATAATAATAATCATAATAATAATTTTATAAATAATCTGTTGCTTTGTAGCTAATTTCTGTCTACCTGTCATTTTATCCCTGAGTGTATTCACAAGCCATGTGTCTATACATACTTATAGGAATCAATTATAAACTCTGTCCAAATTCCCATTCTTTCCCAGTGCTCTGCCAACTGATAGTGCTGACATTTACTTACTCAGGCCCATAGAGTGCTGCCTTGAGTTTGTACACATTTCCCTGCTGATGCTGTGTGCTGCTGAAAAATGTGAACTGCATGGGTTGCTACTCTGGTGGCTGCATTGTCTATTGGCTTTCAGGACCCCCTTGTGCAAATTCACTTTCACCACCGCTCTGGGATACTGGAATGACTCCCAGTTTAAAAAATTAGAGTCTGTATTTTGTGGAGAAATTCAGCATCAGTGCTTCACACCTGTATCTCAGTTAATGTGTTCAGGATGCATTCTGCTTGTAGGTCAATGTTGTCTAAAGATACATTTGGAAAAATAGTGTTCTTATTCCATTTTATTTTTTATTATTTTTTTCCATACCATGATTTGCCAATTCAGTCACATCTTATGTATCAAGGGTAGTTCAGTTTGACAGGCTTTAGCGCTTCACACAGCAGACTAATGGGATTGAATATTCTGTAGCTGTAATAGTGTGCTGGATGCCAGTTATGGAAGAACAATCATCTTCAATGAAGTTGGAACGTTAGTTGCAATGCTTTTAATACACGCAGCATGGAGAGGAACAGTGAATCAAGAAGATCCCAAAGCTGCTCTGCCTTCATTTTAACAGTCAGAGCTTTTATACACAGAAATCAAAGATCTGGTTATAATCAGAAAGTCATTACTATGTTATCTTAAAAGTTAGCAGAATATATATCATTATAGGACAGAGTTCATAGATCAACACATGGATTAGGGAGCAGGCACTTAAATCATACTGTTTGACATTGCTTCCAAGATTCTCATTATAAATAACAAACTGAAATCAAAATACCTTCTGGCCTGACTTTCTAGCTTGACCTTATCTTTCTTAAGTATACAATAGAGAAAAACAGGTATTAGTAAAGAATTTCTAACTTTCCTTCCACACAGACCATTGCTGGCAGCACACACATGGTGATTTGGATGGGCTGGGGGGGCATGTGGGCATGGGTAGAGCATGCCAGCTCCACACAGGCAGGCACCCTGTGCTGGGACTTGAACCTGGGACCCTACAGCTGTAAGGCAGCAGTGCTGACCACCATTTCCTTATTCCCCCAAAACAGGGAATAGTTTACTTAATCCTGTACTACAGAAACCTTCCAGTCACTCATATCTCAACATAAATATTGATAATAATAATTTATTTTATATGTTTTGCTCCCAATGTGTTGATCTGCCACTATGAACACTAATTAAACCAAATCTTACGTATCAGCTCTCGTCGACCCACGAGTCGACCAGTCGACTTCTACAAGACCTGTGACACCAACTGGCAGGGGAGAAGGAGACAGGCTTTATTGGGAGCTGGGAGAGTTTGCATTGCCTGTCATTGCAACTAGTGTTTCCAGCCCAGGGACCTGGGGCACCGTAAACCTGGGCAACCAGGATGATTTATCAACCCCCACAAGCCCGGGTTTGGCATAGGTATAAAACCCAGGTTGAGGGGGGGAAAAAAAACATACTTGCATGCACAGTACAAGAGCGAACTCTTGTATACTTTTGTGAATGTTTTCATTCAGTGAGAAGATTGATGTTCATCAGTAACCTGTCAGCAAAATCTACAATATAATTGAGCACGGTTGTAATTTACGAGGAGTTCAAGAAAAATGTTCTGTTCTGTTCCTACAAGAAGTACTCAGCCAATCAGCCAAATGCAAAAAGTATGCAAACAAGGTATTGTAAACAGCTGGGGGCTCTACAAGGTCTCTTCAGTTTATACAAATGATCAATGCATAATAACAGTGAATTAATACATAATAATAATGCAGTATAACTGAGTTTGTGTTTAATTTCAGCTCCTCATAAAATACACACAAAAATTATTATTATTTTACTATTTTAGTATTACCTTGTTGATATGTCCTGGGGTTCTAGTTTAATGAATAAAATAAGGGGCGAAAAACTAAGATTTGAGGAGTTTAGACATATGTTTGATGTGTCTAACAGTGTGCGATAGGGTGAGGCGTGCGCCTGCAAGGTACCGTGCCGTGCATGCTGTGCTAAAAGTGTCGTATAATGACATTTGAGAGAGAGAGCGAGAGCGAGAGAGAGAGAGAGAGAGAGAGAGAGCGAGAGAGAGAGAGAGAGAGAGTTTTTATTTTTAACACCTTTATTTTACAAAAGAAAACTAACAATACATTAAAAACAAACTAGAAACACATAAAAACATGAAAAATACTCCCGACATAAAAACCCATCCTATTCTAAAACCCTCAATAAAAAAACACTACACACGTGCTACCAATAAAAGATTCAAATAAATATGATCAGTTGGTTGGAGTGTCCAAAGTCAATGGCATAGAGGGCTGCCCCGACCCCCCACATCCGCAGAAAGGCGTCCAGGTCTCCCATGAGGTTGTAGAAACTGTAATCCAGTTGCGCTCTGGAGAGCACGAGAGACCTGAAGAGGGAGAGCACACACTGCTGCTGCACGTGCTCAGTCTGACTTCTACTACTGCTCAGGATAGCCAGCTGCAAAGGGAGCCATCCAGAGAATGCACTTTGGGGAATCAGAGGAAGCTAGCTCAGTGACGGAGCTATTTGTAGCATGGAGTTTAAGGCGCTGATATGCAAGGCAGCAGAGTCGCTGGACGTTCCTTGGAACCCAAATACAGAGGCACCCAGGAACGGTCTCACGAGGGAAAAGCCTGTGAAGTTCACGGAGGCGGAGGGGGCAGAACAGATGGGCCTGGGACCCTTCCCTCTCATCGGGGGTGTCTCATGCCTGGTCCAGGCAAACATGCTGCTGAGGAAAGAGGCAGGTCTTTGTCGGCAATGGTTGTGGCGTGGCAACATCTCTGGTTGACACAGGCCAAGCTGCAGGATGCCGACAAGTCTGTGTTACTTGACACTCCTATTACACCGGGGCAGATGTTTGGGGAGACCGTAGACCTCAGCATTGAGCACTCAGTGAAGGCCAAGGAAACGGCCTCAAAATATGCTGACCTGCACCAGTCACACCATTGGCCCTACACACCAGGGAAGACAGTGCGTTAGGAGCAAAATCCCCCACAACAACAACAACAGCCACAGACCAACAGTGCCCAAGGCAGCTTCAGACGCAGGGGCCAGATGCAGCAAAGGGGAAAGAACAGGCTCTCTGGCTGGAGACCTAGGGGCAAAAGTGATCCCCGAAAGCTCCCTGCGGAGCCACAGGAGTGTCCCTGAAGGGACGTGTCCGCCATCGCCACCCCAACCACCCCCCGACAAACCGACCAGACTCGACCAATGCCTAGCCTGCACTCAGGATTCCTGGGTGCGAACGACGATGACCCATGGATACGCCCTCCAATTCCACTCTGGCCCCCCAGCCATCGGGGGGTGCTGACCACTACTGTCGGATGCCCCGAAAGGGGGAGAGCTCTGTCGCAGGAAATCTCTGTGTTGAGGGAGAAACAAGCTAGTGGGTGCAGAGGACTCCTGACCAAGGTTCTACTTGGGATACATCCTAGTGCAAAAGAAGGACTGAGGCTTCAGGCCCATTCTCGATCTGAGGGGCCTCAACATGTTTTTGAAGAAAATAAACTTATTTTCACTAGCCACGTTTAGCTGCACCTCAGCGTGGCCGTGCCATGCCAGGGGGTTTCCGCTAGGGCTCAGCTGCACCTCTGCCTGTGCCCAAACTAGTTTCAGGTGGCACAGTTTCGTACATGGTATTGTCTGAGTCCCAAACAGGTCCGGGTCACGTACTGTGACGTCCCTAACACAACGCCACTGCATTTGGGAATTGTAACTACAGTAATGGTGGCCGCTCTCGATGCAAGAGATGCAGTAGAAACTTTTGCAAAGAAGGAATGTGTGGGTTTACCTTGGGAAAACGATTAATCTGGAGCAGTTATTAATGCACGGTGGAAAAATGCCACACAGGATTAATTGCTTGGAGCAGAAAGACATTTAAGAGTATTTGAAAAGATCGCAAAACCCCATGCTGGATAAAGGACTGCATCGGACTGCAATAAAATGTGCCCTGATGACTATTAGAAACTATTAAAACTATTAAAATGTTTAAAACAGAGGCTAATTTTTATGTGATCAATTACATGAAGAATCGTATATTTTAATTATATTTGTAATCCCTCATTATCGCTATAATTATGTTAATGGTAATCCAAGTATAGACGCTTTACCGACTGCAGAAATATCAATCAATCAATCAATTTTTATTTGTATTGCGCCCTTCACAGGGTAGCCACAGAGCGCTTTACAGACTGGTGAACATACAACAAACGTACAGCAAAATAAAATAATACATAAATACAATAAAATAAAATATAGACCTGTAAACATTTTAAATGATCTAGAATAAAGTGAGTGAACATTTAAGTAAATAAACCATTTAGGTACGGAGGAGAGAAAAACAAAAAAACTCCTATGGATGGCATGTAGGAGAAAATGAATCTCTGGGGGTCCACAGCTTAGGGCCTAGGCCTAATGGTTGCCTCCCCTCCGGGCAGTATGGTTATTACAGCATCAAGGAGATCAGAAAGTTCATTATCGGTGCTGCTGGCTGTGCTCTTCCCTCTGGAGGAGGCCACTCGCTGGCCATCGGGGGTGGGGGGTTGGACCATCAACAGACTTTGGGTTTCGATGGCTCGTCAGACCTTGGGTGTGGATGCCCCGTTGGCCCTCTGTGGTGAGGTGCCTCTGGGGTGGGTTGTGCCTCATCAGACTTCCATGGTGGGGGACGATGTGCCTCGTTGGACCCTCAGAGGGGTCTGTTGCTGGAAGACAAGAAGGCAGTCGTGCTCAGATACCGGTCATGCAGTGCAGGACATTTCCAAAGACAGTTGTGCAATTGCATTTCCATGGCGCACCGGCGGCACTATGGGCTAGAAAAATAGAGACTAAACAGATGAGTCTTCAGACGTGATTTAAAGGCTAAGACAGAGGGGTCATCTCTTACATTGGCTGGAAGATCGTTTTTGTTAGGATTCTTGCAGCAGCGTTTTGGACGAACTGAACTGCAGAAATAGCTCTCTTTGTGCTGTCTGACAGAATGGCATTACAGTAATCCAATCTAGATGTAACAAATGCGTGTATCAATTTCTCAGTGTCCTGTAACGAGAAGAATTGTCTTAGTCTAGCAATGTTTCTAAGCTGGAGGAAGGAAGATCTCGACACATTCTGAACATGTGATTCAAAGGAGAGATTGTGATCACAGATGGCACCCAGGTTTCGTGCCATCTCCTTAGGGGAGAAATTAAAGTTATCATTACTCAGTTTTGTTAGTGCATGATGAACAGTTCGATTTTTGTCTCCTAAAAATAGGACTTCTGTTTTTCCAGAATTAAGCATAAGAATTTTTTTTGTCATCCATGTTTTAATCTCAGACAGACAGCAAATTAGTTTTTCTAGGTCTATGGTATTGTTAGGATTTACTGACAGATATAATTGTGTGTCATCTGCGTAACTGTGAAAGTTAAAATTATGTCGTCGAATGATATCACCTAAAGGGAGCATGTACAATGAAAAAAGTATAGGTCCGAGGACTGAGCCCTGTGGGACTCCGTACTTAACCTCAGTTAAATTTGAGTGGTTCTACAAAGTGGAGTGGAGTACAGAGTGGAAATACAAACCTTACAACCTTACAAAACTTAGCGATTAATAAAACTGATCCATTAGTTACAGTGTCAAAGGTATTTTTTAAAGGAATGTCATTCGCATTAAAAGTTGATGCCGCGCGCAATGTTATTGATGTGTGATTTTTATTTTGCAACATTGATAAAGCTTTAGGTACACAGAGAAAACATGCTAACACTGAATTTGTGGAAAAAGTGTTCATGTAAGTTATGGATCCCAGAGTGTTGTAGACGTATTTATATATACATGTACTGTATACTATAAGACTGTGTTCGATATAGTAAAAACGTTTCAGCCCAAAGTTTATTGCACTTTATTAAACTCAGGGATACCTACTTTGACATCCCCATCCTCCCAGCTTACAAGAAATACCGGCGCTTCGCCTTCCAGGGCCAGCTGTACGAGTTCTGTGTGCTGCCGTTCGGCCTCTATCTGGTGCCCCGCACATTCTCAAAGTGCATGGATGCAGGCCTGGCCCCGCTCAGAACAAAGGGGATACAGATACTGAACTACCTGGATGACTGGCTGGTGTGCACAGACTCCAGGCTTCAGGTGGAGGAACATACAACAGAGGTCATACGTCACGTGACTGCATTGGGTCTCTCCGTTCACACAGAGAAGAACACTATCAAGCCTGCACAGACTATAGTGTTCTTGGGAACATGCTTGCCTATTTGTCTGAAGACAGAATCAAGTCATTGGAGACGTACCTTACATTATTCATGAGAACATCCACTCTCCAACTGGTCCAATATGAAAAACTGTTGGGGCTGATGGCGGCCACCTCGAATTTTCTTCCCCTTGGACTCATGCACATGCGTCCATTACAATGCTGGGTAAACGCCTACAGGTTACACCCAGCGAAAGACAAACATCACAGATTGACAGTGACCCCAACATGTAGGAGGACACTGTCCTGGAGGCAAAATCATGACAACCTGCACCTCGGCTCCCCCATCGTCTGCCCTCACAGAAAGGAAGTTATCACCACAGATGCCTCAAACACAGGCTGGGGTGCTGTCTGGAATGGAGTAGGAGTGAAAGGGACATGGAGCGGACTCTGGTTGGCCACCCACCTCAAGGCACAGGAGATGCAAGCAGTGCTGCTGGCGCTGCACCACTTTCGCCATGTCCTGTTAGACAGACACGTCTTAGTTCGGACAGGCAACATGATAGTAGTGGCTTATATCAACCACCAGGGGGACTTGCGCTCCCCCAGACTACATCGTGTGGCATGCAGACTTCTCCTGTGGGCACAGGACAATCTTTGATCGATAAGGGCAACATGGCAGCGGACATTCTCTCTCGGGGAGGTCTGGATAACTCAGAATGGAGATTCAATCCTCAAGTGGTGGAACAGATCTGGGAGAAGCTTGGATGAACTCAGGTCGACCTCTTCGCTACACAAGCGACGACCCACTGCCATGTGTGGTTCTTACTGGAGACAGTAGGCAGCCCCCTGGGCGTGGACGCCTCTGCTCAACCAAACTGCTGTATGCCTTCCCCCCACTGCCACTTGCGGTTTCCAAACAACGACTGGCACAGTGGGTGGCAGACGCAATCTGGCGGACTGGCTGCGTCCCAATCTGGGCACTCAGGTACAACAAGCAGCTTGCACTCAGGCGCCATTAGGCTCTGCTGCACTCGCCATGATGGAATTGGGGCTTAAATCAGGTGTCAGGACTCATGATAGTCTTCCGATATGGTAATGGCATACTTCTCTCTGTGGGTTTATAGCTGATTCCTGGCTACCTGTCATTTTTTCCCTTAGTGTGTTCTCAAGCCATGTGTCTATACATACTTAATTTATTGGTCCCAGTGGGTTTGTAGGTCATCTCCTGCCACATTTTATTTTATTTTTTTCATTCTATGAACACTAAATCAAATCTTACATATCAGCTCAAATACATATCCTTGAAAGAGAAACATGTTTAGAAAAAAGGCAACCATATAATCAAGAAACACCAATCTCCTGGTATGGAAGACAGGACAAGTAAAAGTCAAGACACGTTGTGTTGAAGCACTCATATTTATTTCAGTTTTGATGTTACAGGGCCAATGTAGAAAATTTAATTTGGTGACAACAGTCAGTATTCTTTAATTCTTTAGTCTTCAACAGTGCACTCACAACAACCTCAGTGAACAGAATGTAAGGACGAGATCAGTCAAAGCCAAGGGGCTCAGCGCTGCCATTTCAGCACAAACCACCTCTGAGGAGTTGGGCGCACTTTGAAGTCAATAAGGTCTGCATTCAGTCGAACGTCACATGGCACTAATACAAACACAGCGGGCTCAGCGGATGTAGAAGTAAAGGGAAGGATGGGATGTTTCTAACTTGTCACATTCTCCTTGCCTCTCAGTTTCAAATGGGTGCCCAACTATGTAAACAGCATTGTACCACACAGGTCTGTGGTATCGCCCATTAAAGCCAGAGTGCTGTTCGGGGAAGCTGGAGGACAGTCTGGGGAATGCAGTCATCCCTAAGCTTCTCTATGACTGCACTGGTGACCAACAGCTAAAAGGCCACATTCTGAGCACCCAAGACTTGTTTTGTTTTTCTATACCTTTGGTATATTTTTTAAGTCTTCCACCTTTCCTAGCTTGACGTACCACAAGGGATTGCTTGCTCACTGTGGCGAACAGACAGAAAGACAGACAGAACTGACTGGATGGCGCAGACAAAACTCCTCTTATGGAAAGTTTTATTAATTCTGATCTTGTTTTTTTCTTTTCTTTTCCTGTTTTCTAATTTTAAAGGGTAAGGTAGGTTTCAGCAAGAGTACAGAGAGAGGGATAGAACAGCTGAGTCTAGGGGTTTGTATTGCTTTGTTTCAATTAAGAGAACAAGAAAGGCAGTGACAACAGCACCCAAACAGCCTCAGATCAGGGTTGGGGACAGCAAAGGGCTTTTATAAGTGTTTTTCTTTTGAGACAGATGCACAAAAAGTCAAGCCCACCTGATTTCCAATCAAGACTGGAATACTTTGAAATTTGAAGTTGTGTGTGGATGGATGAAGTGGGTTATTTGTCCAAAACTATAGATTGCAAGCACAGGCAGGGGAATGTGGGGGAACAGGATAAGGGGATGAGCTGGTTTGAAAGCCAGGGCTCAATGCTGCTATCCTGTGATTTGAGGAGGGAAGGGTGCTGTGTTGCTAGCTCTGGGTGGGGCTAGATATGATATGTAGAGACATGGTAGGACTTCTCTTGGCTTTAATAACGCCTCGAGGTGGAGACCGAGGAAAAGGAAGATTTTGAGATGGATCCACCAGATGACATTCCGCCACTTCCAAAACTGCTGCCGCCGCCGCCGCCGCCACCGCCAATTCCAAGACTGCTGCCGCCAATTCCAAAACTGCTCCCACTGCCACCGCCACCACTGCTGCCACCGCCGCCAATTCCAAAGCCTCTGCTGCTGCCTCCTCCCATTCTAAAGCCTCCGCCGCCGCCTCCCATTCCAAAGCCTCCACCGCCACCGCCACCGCCGCCGCCTCCCATTCCAAAGCCTCCGCCGCCACCACCACCACCCATTCCAAATCCTCCTCCACCACCACCACCGGCGGAGAAGTCTAGAGAGAGAGAGAGAGAGAGAGAGAGAGAGTTTCATGAAAAGGAAATCAATCATGGATTCATTAATATCAATTTGATCAATTCAGCACCCTGTATTCTGACTTAAGAGCACTAATTATTCAAGACCACATGACTTTGAAAAACGGCAAAAGGAAATAAATGAAATATATATATAAAATATCCTCCTCAGAATGCAGGTACTTACTGCTAGTGCTCTGCTGCACATGGATGGTTGTAGGTCCACCACCAGTTGTCAGCCTGCCGAGGGAAATCAACAGCACAATTAGATCATGCACCTTGGAGAGGTCAGTTAAGTGAGAACAGTTGTTCTATCCCAGGGGTGGGCAGCCATGGTGCTTTCATCTCGTTCTGTTGCATTCCTTTGTTTGTGTTTTTGATTGATAATCATATTGCTAACCAACTCTGACAATCTTGACTATCTCTCTCTCCCTCACCTGATCTCCTCCCCTTCCAAGAGCTTCCTGTAGGTGGCGATCTCAATGTCCAGGGCCAGCTTGGTGTTCATCAGCTCCTGGTACTCTCGGACCTGGCGTGCCATGGCCTGCTTGGCCTGCTGCAGCGCGTCTTCCAGGTCCTTGATCCTGGCCTTGGCGTCCTTCACCGCCAGCTCACCACGCTCCTCGGCCTCTGCAATCTGGGCCTCCAGGTTGGCGCGCTGGAGCACAGAGATGGAAACTAGGTGAGCCTTATTGCACACTATAAGCATTTACAAACATAACACACATACTTCCATTTTCTCAATCAGAAGGTTATGAATGATGGTGCTCTCGTGCTCACCTGGCCCTTGACAGCCTCGATCTCGTTCTGCAGCCGGCTGATCATGCGGTTCAGCTCAGCAATCTCTTGCTTGGTGTTGCGGAGGTCATCCCCAAATTTCCCAGCTGAGCTCTGCATCTCCTCGTACTGAAACGCACAGGAAACAGGGATAGGAGAAAAGCCTTCAGTGCCAGAGAGTGGAGAATATCCCCTGTACGCTGGATTGAACCCAAGAAGGTTTCTCATGGTGGGTAACAGCCACAGTTTCTGCGCTGCTAACACTTATGGGATTTTCAATGGAAATGGATATGTGTAGTTTTCAGTTTCTTTTGACAAGGCCAGTTTATGTGAAAGATAAATTAATATCACAGGTTTTAAACTTTGTGCAGTACAATGTGCAGTATTACCTGTGAGTCTGTGTGGCCTGATCAGGAATAAATATCAAAAGTATGAGATTCAATCTCCTGATAGATGGAATATCCCACCAGATGAGGGGTAACCACAATGGCTGTGTTTGCATGATGATAATAATGATAAGAAGAAACCCCAGCCCATACAGGAGTGAAATTCCTAGTTCAGTGCCTGAACTGTATTGTAGAGACAAACCAATGAACACAGGGCATGAAGCCCCATCTGTCTGCTGCTCTCACCTTGGCCTTGTACCAGCTCTCCGCCTCTGCACGGCTCCGGTTGGCAATGTCCTCATACTGGGCGCGCACTTCAGCCACGATGGAGTCCATGTCCAGGTTGCGGCTGTTGTCCATCTCCACCACCACTGAGGTGTCCTTGATCTGGCCCTGCAGCTCGCGCAGCTCCTGCAGAGGCAAAATCCTAATGTCACAAAATGCCTCCAGTTTTCAGAGACTGAGATATGTGTTTTAGGCTGATGCTTTCTGGGGTGGTCCAAAAAGTCAAGCCCACCTGATTTCCAATCATTGCCTGGAGATCAGTCTAGTTTATCAGACAATTGCAGTCTTGATTGCCCTATTTGATACATACATTGCCGTATGCTAACAATAATTTAAGGAAACGTTTTGGCACTTCCTTGTGTGTGAAAGTGTCTTATGATATGTAAAGATCTCTGACTGCTGAAGCAAAGGGATTTTGCCAAAATAACTGAGGTTCAGAGAGTCTGCATGACCTCACCTCCTCGTAGATGGCCCTGAGGAAGTTGATTTCATCCTGAAGGGCATCCGCCTTGGCCTCCAGCTCAATCTTGTTCATGTAGGCACCATCGACATCCTGAGACAAGGACAGGGGGAGATGGGATTAATAGGAAACAGCAGAGCATAGACCTTTATACTAACCCAAAGCACCGTTGTTTAGAGATTTCTTACCTTCTTCAGCAGGACAAAATCATTCTCGACTGAGGCCCGCTTGTTGATTTCATCTTCGTACCTGTAAAGGTGCAGGAGTGTTTTTAAGTTGGCAGAAGGTGTGCAGTTATAATTGCTATGGTATTGCCAGTAACATAACATTGTCTTCCAAACTAGGCATCTTTTACCATAGGGAAAGCTGATGACTGACGGCATCCATCAGTGATTTAAAATGAGTATGTGTGTGTGTGTGTGTGTGTGTGTATATATATATATATATATATATATATATATATATATATATATATATATATATACATACATATACACATACACATACACACACTCACCTAAAGGATTATTAGGAACACCATACTAATACTGTGTTTGACCCCCTTTCGCCTTCAGAACTGCCTTAATTCTACGTGGCATTGATTCAACTAGGTGCTGAAAGCATTCTTTAGAAATGTTGGCCCATATTGATAGGATAGCATCTTGCAGTTGATGGAGAGTCGTGGGATGCACATCCAGGGCACGAAGCTCCCGTTCCACCACATCCCAAAGATGCTCTATTGGGTTGAGATCTGGTGACTGTGGGGGCCAGTTTAGTACAGTGAACTCATTGTCATGTTCAAGAAACCAATTTGAAATGATTTGACCTTTGTGACATAGTGCATTATCCTGCTGGAAGTAGCCATCAGAGGATGGGTACATGGTGGTCATAAAGGGATGGACATGGTCAGAAACAATGCTCAGGTAGGCCGTGGCATTTAAACGATGCCCAGTTGGCACTAAGGGACCTAAAGTGTGCCAAGAAAACATCCCCCACACCATTACACCACCACCACCAGCCTGCACAGTGGTAACAAGGCATGATGGATCCATGTTCTCATTCTGTTTACGCCAAATTCTGACTCTACCATCTGAATGTCTCAACAGAAATCGAGACTCATCAGACCAGGCAACATTTTTCCAGTCTTCAACTGTCCAATTTTGGTGAGCTTGTGCAAATTGTAGCCTCTTTTTCCTATTTGTAGTGGAGATGAGTGGTACCCGGTGGGGTCTTCTGCTGTTGTAGCCCATCCGCCTCAAGGTTGTACGTGTTGTGGCTTCACAAATGCTTTGCTGCATACCTCGGTTGTAACGAGTGGTTATTTCAGTCAAAGTTGCTCTTCTATCAGCTTGAATCAGTCGGCCCATTCTCCTCTGACCTCTAGCATCAACAAGGCATTTTCGCCCACAGGACTGCCGCATACTGGATGTTTTTCCCTTTTCACACCATTCTTTGTAAACCCTAGAAATGGTTGTGCGTGAAAATCCCAGTAACTGAGCAGATTGTGAAATACTCAGACCGGCCCGTCTGGCACCAACAACCATGCCACGCTCAAAATTGCTTAAATCACCTTTCTTTCCCATTCAGACATTCAGTTTGGAGTTCAGGAGATTGTCTTGACCAGGACCACACCCCTAAATGCATTGAAGCAACTGCCATGTGATTGGTTGGTTAGATAATTGCATTAATGAGAAATTGAACAGGTGTTCCTAATAATCCTTTATGTGAGTGTATATTTATATATATATAAATAATGTAAATATAAATATTCCAGGCAAATTAAAATCGGTACTGGCATAGAAAGATTACTTGACTTGTCTAGGAGACTAAAGACAGGTTGCTGACCTCAAACAGTGTTTTTTAACATAGTGTTAAATTAGTGTGTCTCTTGCATGTGACTAGTCCCTGGTGCTTACGTAAGGTCAATTGAGTTAATTTGATGAACGGATGGGGACAGTGTCTGGGACTCACTTGTTCTTGAAGTCTTCCACCAGCCCCTGCATGTTTGTCAGCTCGCTCTCCAATTTGTGCTTCTCATTGCCCAGGTTGTCCAGCTGGCGGCGCAGGTTGGCGATGTAGGCCTCGAACATGGCATCGATGTTGGAGCGGGTGGTGGTCTGGTCCTGAAGGAGACTCCACTTGGTCTCCAGCATCTTGTTCTGTTGCTCCAGGAAGCGCACCTAGAAATTCAAAGGTAAGGACGGAGTTGAAGTGTTTGTGCAGAGTGTCCACCTCGTAGTGCAGAGTGACCACATGATTAAGCATATAGCCCCTCTCCACATAAGCCTCACATTTGGACCTGGCCTTGCATTCCCAAGTCCTTCCTCAACATATTCTTGTATTTTTGTCTTTTAGAAAACTCATTGATCATGATATCTAGGGTTGTGTTGGATTGGAACAGCTGCCCTTCTTTGACTCTTTCTTTTGTGCCCTGCCATGTATTGGTTGCTTTTATTCATAGCTTCAGGTTTTTTTACAGATCTGATTTTGTTACTTCTGTCTTTTTGAATGGTGGTGCCTGGAGACAGGGCTGTTTAAAGCCACACCCTGTCGATTACCCCTTGATCTCTGCCTTCTTTGTCCTGATTGGCTGTTGCTAAAGGTTGTCAAGGGAGAGGGTGTCACCCTAGATGCTCCACTAGGGGAGTTTCTGCATTATGCCTAATGACTTGGGGCATGCTGCAACTTTTCCACAGCACTTAATCCAAAATTCCTGTCCTAAAAGATGCACGGGGCAACACCCCAAAAATCAAGATGAGGAATTCAGACAGAAGCTTCCTGACTGACAATTTAAGTTCCTATACAAGAAGTGTATTAACAAACTAACAATTATTTTACCTTCATCTCATCTTTTGCCATAAACTGATGCCAAATTTAATGCCATTTTACAATCTCAGCATTAAGGAATAAACTTGCATGGCAAATGTCAGTATATATATATGATACAATGATACATTTACTGCACAAGCATCTCAGTACTGGAATTAATCTCTTTTAATCATGTATTACTGAAACCAAGGACAGTGCTATTATCCATCTATCTTTGAATCCACTTAGCCTGGTGAGAGTCACAAGGCAGCCAGAGCCAATCCCAGCAGGCATAGGGCACAAGGCAGGAATACACCCAGGACAGGACACCAGTCCATCGCTGGGCAACACACAGACAGATACAGACACACACACAGGGCAATTTAGAGAGACCAATCAACCTCACCCATGTGTCTTTGGACATTGGGAGGAAACTGGACACAGGGAGAACATGCGAATTCCACACAGACGGGGCCCCTGAGCCGGGACTCGAACCCGGAACCATGGAGCTGTGAGTAATTAATTTAATTATTTTATTCTTAAATATTTAAATATTTAAGCAAATATGCTTAAACAAATATTTGGGTTTAAAAGGCAGAAGACCATGCTCATCTATTGCAGGTGACACAAGGCTTTCTATTCACGCCACTGGTGCAGTTTGAGCCACTGCTGGAGTCTGTAACAAGAACCTCAGGGCAGAGGGCGAGGCAGTACTCGGATAACCTGGACTTCCATTTTAAAGCACATGCTATCCTCACTGGCGGACCAGAAATGAATCCCCTTCAGCATGCAAGTCACATATAATGTAATCTTTGTGTGTGGATTAATGCGCTCGGAACTTGAATTCTTGCTGCTACAGCTACATTCCTCAGTCCTGTTTCACAAGCAAGAGGCACGCATCACCTGAGCTGCGGGTTCTATTCACTTGATTGCAAATGTGAAAAATAATAATTAAAAAACTAAATTATATACAAAGATTCATTTAATGCCATAATGCATACAATGAAGGTGTAGCTCCATTTCAGTGTGAAGGCTTTTTATTTTTCTTCTGTGGGCTGGGTGTGGCTCTGGCATAGGTTTGCCTAGAGGTGAGCTAAATGTCCCACTAAATATCAGCGTTGCTTAGAGCCTGCATCCACATCCCATTCCCTTAACTTCTGTTTCTCAGTATTTCTAAGCTTTTTCAAGAAAATATTTCTCTGCAATCGAGGCTGTAACTGATTGTGGCATTTCACAGGGAGCAGTGGAATTTGTTTTGCACTTAATATAATGTTGTAATATTCCTGTGTCATCATCACACTTATGCCACACTGTCACTTTCCCCACTCCTATTTAAGTTCAAGTCACTTTTACCTATTTTTCTATTGAAAAACAGCATCACACCTTTTTCCATAATAATGATCATTACAGTATTCTGAATCCCCCCCTACCCAGCCACCCACAAGCATCTCCTGTCTCTACCTCGCCATCAGGGAGCTGGAAGGGGGGGCACTCACCTTGTCGATGAAGGAGGCGAAGCGGTTGTTGAGAGTTTTGATCTGCTCCTTCTCCTGGGTGCGGACCACCTGGATGTTGGGGTCGATAACTAAGTCCGGGGGGTTCAGCAGTTTCAGATTGGCAGTCACGGAGGTGATGAGAGGGACGCCGCCATCTCCGCCACCGAACATGCCATACCCTCCGCCTCCACCACCGCCACCGAACATGCCATATCCTCCGCCTCCGCTTCCACCACCGAACATGCCATATCCTCCACCACCGCCACCGCCACCGCCACTGCCACTGCCAAATCCGATGCCCATTCCATAGCCGCTGCCACCACCGCCGCCACCTCCCAGGCCGATGCCGCCACCACCACCACTACCACCGGATCCAAAGCCTAAGCCACCACCTGATGAGTACACAGTGTAGCTTGACTTCCGAGTCACTGGCGCCGCAGCCAAGGACCTGCTGGTAAAGCTTCTATAACTGCCCCCGCTGCCGCCACCACTGCCACCACCGCCACCACCGCCACCACCTCCCATGCTGATGCGGCCGCTGCTGATACGGCCACTGCCCCCCCCACCCCCAGAGCTGGATCTGAAACTTATAGAGGAACGACTGCTGCTCATTTTTGCTGCTGTTGCTGTTTTTCCTGTGCAAGGTTGAAGTCAAGCTGAGAACTGATAAATGATAATAGTAAAATAAGCCAAAGAGGTATCGCCTCGAACGAGAGAGCAGGCGAGGAGGGAACAACAGCGATCACAAGAAGGAGAATCAACCCCTCTGAGCCGCTACCTGCCTTGGTCCCCACCTATATACCCTTCAAGAGTGGGCGGGTCCACCTCCAGTTTGAGACACTACCTCCACCCCTCTCAGGTGCCTACCTCTCTTTTTATCTCTCCCCAATAGAAAACATGCATTAAAGGGAGTTTTCTCTCATGTTTCTCTGCTGGGAGTTCCCTGGACTGGTCAAACACTTAACTGGAATAATACAGGTTAAGCAACAATTAGAACCCTGCAAATGGGCTGTTTTTAAGACCAATAAACCTTTTTGTCAGATATGAACACAGTGAAGTGCTTAAGTCAAATCCTGATATTTGAGCTTTTTACTTGAATTAGATCTCAGTTATATTTTTATTGCAATTACTATGTGTTACTTCAGAACTATCCTGGACCATTTTAAAGCTCAAGTTCAAGACATTTCCAAAGAAACAGTTTTCGTGCAACCAAATCAAACAGGCTGGTGTGTGACTTTAGCACTTCACACAGTAGGCTAATGGGAGTGAATATTCTGTATCTGCAATAATGTGCTGTGACACTTCTATTGATGTAAACCTGTAGGTGGAGCCACCATCTCCTTTTTGCCCTAAAACAGGGAAGAGTTTGCTTACTCCTATGCTGCACAAGCTCTCCAGTCACTCACATCTCAATAATAATAATCATTATAATAATATTATCAATAATGATGATCTTGAAACAGTGGAGGAGCATTTACTATAGCAGCTTGGATCTGTGTGCTGCTTACCTGGAATCCTGTCAGGCTTGTTTGTGATCTGTGTTGTGTTGCAAATCAATCTGGGCTTCATACTTCTCTCTGTGGAATTGTAGCTAATTTCTGTCTGTCATTTTATCCCTGAGTATATTCACAAGCCATGTGTCTATACATACTTAAAGGAATCAATTATAAACTCTTCCAAGTTCCCATTCTTTCCCAGTGCCCCGCTAACTGATGTAACACACAGTAGGCTAAAGGGATTGAATATTCTGTAGCTGCAATAGCTATTTATTTAAAACTGTAGGGGGAGCCACCATTTCCTTATTGCCCCAAAACAGGGAAGAGTTTACTTAATCCTGTACTGCAGAATCCTTCCAGTCACTCATATCTCAATATAAATATTGATAATAATAATTTATTTTATATGTATTGCTCCCAGTGTGTTTGTTGCTGATCTCCTGCCACTATGAACACTAATTAAATCAAATCTTACATATCAGCTCACGTCGACCCACGTCGAGCAGTCGACTCCCACAAGACCTGTGATGCCAACTGGCGGGGAGAAGTAGACAGGCTTTATTGGGAGCTGGGAGAGTTTGCACTGCCTGACATTGCAATCTATATTGAAGGGCTGAGGGAGGAGGATTTGCAGCTGGAACTTCTCATGAAAATGAAGCCAAAGGGAACATTTCTCCGCTGCTCATGCGGCAAAGCAAAACTGCCCTAAGATGATGGGCATAATCTTTGTGTGTGGTGCCTGGGCATTGAGCATGCACTTCAGGAACTCAGGGGAGAGGGGGGCTGCACTCACTTCAACAAGACCAACAAGCGTAGGAGAGCTGGTCACTCCCCATCTTCTTCCAGGGCTTCGACAAGCGGCCAGAGGAGATCAGCTGGAGGGTCTTCCGCTTGCTCCGCAGGAGGGCGACCCCCACCAATCCGTCAGCCCTCGCTACCAAAAAGAAGCATCTCTTCTGCTTCTTCACCTTCTAGCCCAAGGGGCTCCTGAGCTAGAGAGAGGTCAGCCACCCCCATTCCCCCTCCGCAGTGACGCTCCATGGGGATACTTCCACCAACCAGGAAGGTGAGCAGGATTTCAGAGCCTCCCTTCTGACCCAAATGTCTACTATGAAGCAGATCTGTGGCACAATCTGGGCAGAAAGGGAACTGTCCAGAAGCCAGCGTGAGGCCCCGCCATCACCCTGCACCCTGCCCCCATCCGTCCTCCAGCAGGAAGAGGGGTTCTGCTGTATAGCCTCCAGGTCCGACATTTCGGAGCCCCCCCTTCACTGGGGAATCGGAGGAAGCTAGCTCACTGACGGCGCTATTTGCAGGGCCCAGTGCAGAGTTTAAGGTGCTGATGGGCAGGGCAACAGAGTCGGTGGATGTTCCCTGGAACCCAAATACAGAGGCACTCAGGAACCATCTCATGAGGGAGAAGCCTGTGAAGTCCACGGAGACACTCCCGTTTTTTCAGGAGTTCGTGGAGGCAGTTCAGTCCTCCTGGACGAAGCCAGCATCTGGACCCATGACATTACGTCAGGTGGAGCTGATGTGCGTCATGGAAGCGGCAGAACAGATGGGCCTGGGACCCTTCCCTCTCATCGGGGGTGTCTCACGCCTGGTCCAAGCCAACATGCTGCTGAGGAAAGAGGCAGGTCTTTGGCGGCAATGGTTGTGCCGAGGCAACATCTCTGGTTGACACAGGCCAAGCTGCAGGATGCCGACAAGTCTGTGTTACTTGACACTAGTATTACACCGGAGCAGATGTTTGGGGAGACCGTAGACCTCAGCATTAAGCACATAGCGAAGGCCAAGGAAACGGCCTCAAAATATGCTGACCTGCACCAGTCATACCATTGGCCCTACGCACCAGGGAAGGCAGTGGGTTAGGAGCAAAATCCCCCACAACAACAACAACAGCCACAGACCAACAGTGCCCAAGGCAGCTTCAGACGCAGGGGCCAGATGCAGCAAAGGGGAAAGAACAGGCTCTCTGGCTGGAGACCTAGGGGCAAAAGTGATCCCCGTAAGCTCCCTACGAAGCCGCAGGAGTGTCCCAGAAGGGATGCGGCCGCCATCGCCACCCCCACCACCCCCCGACAGACCGACTGGACTCAACCAATGGCAAGCCTGCACCCAGGACTCCTGGGTGTGAACAACGATGACCCACGGATACGCCCTCCAATTCCACTCTGGCCCCCCACCCTTCTGGGGGTGCTGACCACTACTGTCGGATGCCCCGAAAGGTGGAGAGCTTTGTCGCAGGAAATCTCTGTGTTGAGAGAGAAATTAGCTAGTGGGTGCAGAGGACTCCTGACCAAGGTTCTACTTGGGATACATCCTAGTGCAAAAGAAGGACTGAGGCTTCAGGACCATTCTTGATCTGAGGGGCCTCAAGATGTTTTTGAAGAAAATAAACGTATGCCCTGTTTCCACTAGCCATGTTTAGTTGCACCTCAGCATGGCCGTGCTGTGCCAGGGGGTTTCCACTAGGGCTCAGCTGCACCTCCGCCTTGTGGGGTTATGCATATGGAGGGGGTGACGCGAGAGTTGAGAGTTCACCAGGAGCTGGGGAAGCCTCATGGTGTGTCTGTACAATACGCTGTAATAAACTAGTTGAATAACACTACAGTTGCAGAAGTGAATCCTTTCTAAACGCCTCAACCCGACATGGTGTCAGCGTGCTGCAACTAGAACAGTGGTGAAAAAAAAAAGAAAAAAAAAAAAAAAATATATATATATATATATATATTACACACACACAGTATATATATATATATAAAATGGCAAAAAACGAAGGCTGTCGGGCTGTCGGGTGAGCAATGGAGGACTAAAGAGCGGCAGAGTCCCAGCGGACAGCACCTCCAAGCACTATGTTCACTATTCAACCATGCGAGAGATGCGGTAGAAACTTTTGCAATGAAGGAATATGTGGGTTTACCTTGGGAAAACGATTCATCTGGAGCTGTTATTAATGCACGGTGGAAAAGTGCCACACAGGATTAATTGCTTGGAGCAGAAAGACATTTAAGAGTATTTGAAAAGATTGCAAAACTCCTGCTGGAGAAACGACTGCATCGAATTGAAATACAGTGTGCCGTGATGAAATGCATTCCTTTTTTTGTTATAAATACACACAACTATGAATTATTCATCCTGTATTTAAATTAAATGTCCCGATGTCTTATAAATTCTCTCAAAGTTATTTAAATGGAACGTTTTTTAGCTTCCCCCTGTTTACACTATCTTAAAACTATTAAAATGTTTAAAAGAGGCTAATTTTTATGTGATCAATCGCAATGAAGAATCGTATATTTTAATTATATTTGTAATCCCTCATTATCGCTATAACTATGTTAATGGTAATCCAAATATAGACGCGTTACCGACTGCAGAAATACAAACCTTACAAAACTTAGCGATTAATAAAACTGATCCATTAATTGCGGTGTCAAAGGTATCTCATTCACAATTAAATTTGATGCCGCGCACAATGTTATTGATGTGTGATTTTTATTTTGCAACATTGATAAAGCTTTAGGTACACAGAGAAAACATGCTAACACTGAATTTGTGGAAAAACTGTTCGAGTAAGTTATGGATCCCAGAGTGCTGTAGCCGTATTTATATATACATGTATGAGTTTTGCTTAAGAAACTGACTGTAACTGTCATACTGTGTATTTCATTATATAGATATGTAGTGGCTACATGGGACAGATTTAAACCCAGCGCACGGTATTTCATAATGCAACGCAGTTCATTCTCCCACAGATAAATAATAAGGGAGAATATCTAGGATACTTAAATTAATCTATATTGTCAATGTTAATCGGATCATGATACAGGGAGAACTAACACGGTTATTTACGATGTGCTGGTAAACAAAATAAACTAGATGAAATTTTAAGTGATGTCATTTGTTTTATATATTGTTTCAATGTGTCCCGGTTTGTACTTTTGAATATCTGGTATAACTTATACTATAAGACTGTGTAAAAACGTTTCAGCCCTAAGTTTATTGCACTTTATTGAACTCAGGGATGCCTACTTCAACATCCCCATCCTCCCAGCTTACAAGAAATACCTGCGCTTCGCCTTCCAGGGCCAGCTGTACGAGTTCTGTGTGCTGCCATTCGGCCTCTATCTGGTGCCCCGCACATTCTCAAAGTGCATGGATGCAGGCCTGGCCCCGCTCAGAACAAAGGGGATACAGATACTGAACTACCTGGATGACTGGCTGGTATGCACAGACTCCAGGCTTCAGGTTGAGGAACATACAACAGAGGTCATATGTCACGTGACTGCATTGGGTCTCTCCGTTCACACAGAGAAGAACACTATCAAGCCTGCACAGACTATAGTGTTCTTGGGAACATGCTTGCCTATTTGTCAGAAGGCAGAATCAAGTCATTACTTGCATTATTCATGAGAATATCCACTCTCCAACTGGTCCAATTTCAAAAACTGTTTGGGCTGATAGCAGCCACCTCGAATTTTCTTCCCCTTGGACTCATGCACATGCGTCCATTACAATGCTGGGTAAACGCCTACAGGTTACACCCAGCGAAAGACAAACATCACAGATTGACAGTGACCCCAACATGCAGGAGGACACTGTCCTGGAGGCAAAATCACAGAAAGGAAGTTATCACCACAGATTCTCAAACACAGGCTGGGGCGCTGTCTGGAATGGAGTAGGAGTGAAGGGGACATGGAGCAGACTCTGGTTGGCCGCCCACCTCAAGGCACAGGAGCTGCAAGCAGTGCTGCTGGCGCTGCACCACTTTCGCCATGTCCTGTTAGACAGACACGTCTTAGTTTGGACAGGCAACATGACAGTAGTGGCTTATATCAACCACCAGGGGGACTTGCGCTCTCCCAGACTACATCGTGTGGCATGCAGACTTCTCCTGTGGGCACAGGACAATCTCTGATTGGCAACATAGCAGTGGACATTCTCTCTTGGGGAGGTCTGGATAGCTCAGAATGGAGATTCAATCCTCAAGTGGTGGAACAGATCTGGGAGAAGCTGGGACGAGCTCGGGTCGACCTCAAGCAACGACCCACTGCTCTATGTGGTTCTCACTGGAGACATTAGGGGGCCCCTGGGCGTGGACGCCTTTGCTCAACCAAACTGCTGTATGCAAGATAATGTCGTGGCATCACTACAGTTGGGCAGGGCCCCCTCTACCAGAGCCCAATATACTTATGGTGAGCCTTTCAAAACTGGTGCCTAGCCAGACTCGTGGATCCGGTGTTGTGCCCTATGTCGACCATCCTGTGCTTCTTGCAACAGCTGCTGGAGGAAGGGAAATTTGCATCCACGCTGAAGGTATATCTGGCTGCTATCTTAGCATGTTATGATAAGATTGAAAATGTCTCTCCAGGAGCTCACTTCCTGGTGACCCAATTTCTCAAGGGTGCGAGACGATTGAGACCACCAGTAACAGCCAAATTTCCGGTATGGGACTTGGAATTAGTTCTACAAGGGCTTAGCTGAGCACCCTTTGAGCTCATTTCCACAACCAAGCTCCGTTTTCTCTTGCTCAAGGTGGCCTTCCTTGTAGCGATAATGTCGGCAAGGAGAATTAATGAAATTCACGCCTTGTGTGTGAATAAAGCCTGTCCAAGGTCGTGTGGGTGTTTCACATAAATCAACCAATTGTCCAGGAGTCTATTCTCCCCCCTCCACATGCGTTGGATGAGGACCGCAGACTACAACACTCTGCCCCGTCCGGGCCTTAAAGTGTTACATGGAGATGATTGCACACAGCCGCAGATCTGACCAGCTGTTTGTCTGCTACAGTTCTCCCACCAGAGGCCTTGCGGTTTCCAAACAACAACTGGCACACTGGGTGGCAGACACGATCTGGCTCACCTATGAGACTGCTAAAGTCCCCATGCCTGAACACATCTCAGCGCACTCTACCAGGGAACAGACCAGACTTGTGTAATGCTGCAATTTGGTCCGGTCATCAGACCTTCACGAGGTTCTACCGTCTCAACGTGGAGGACCGGCTGCGTCCCACACTGGGCACTCAGGTACTACAAGCATCTTGCACACAGGCGCCATTAGGCTCTGCTGCACTTGCCATGATGGGATTGGGGCTTAAATAATGTGTCAGGACTCGCTTTAGTCTTCCGATTCGGTAATGGCTGCCTTTCGATTTCAATCTGGGCTGCATACTTCTCTCCGTGGGTTTATAGCTGATTTCTGGCTACCTGTCATTATATCCCTTAGTGTATTCTCAAGCCAATGTGTCTGTACATACTTAATTTATTTTACCTTTATTGGTCCCAGTGGGTTTGTAGGTGATCTCCTGCCACATTTTATTTTATAAACACTAAATGAATCAAATCTTACGTATGAACTCAAATATATATCCTTCAAAGAGAAACATGTTTAGAAAACAAGACAACCACATAATCAAGAAACACCAATCTCCTGGTATGGAAGACAGAACAAGTAAAAGTTGTGTTGAAGCACTCATATTTATTTCAGTTTTGCTGTTACAGGGCCAATCATAGAAAATTAAATCTGGTTACAACAGTCAGTATTCTGTATTTGCATTGTAATTCTTTAGTCTTCAACAGTGCACTCACAACCACACCAGTGAACAGAATGTAAGGACTAGATCAGTCAAAGCCAAGGGGCTCAGCGCTGCCATTTCAGCACAAACCACTTCTGAGGAGATGGGCGCACTTTGAAGTCAATAAGGTCTGCATTCAGTCGAACGTCGCATGGCACTAATACAAACACAGCGGGCTCAGTGGATGGAGAAGTAAAGGGAAGGATGGGATGTTTCTAACGTGTCACATTCTCCTTGCCTCTTAGCATTTGGTGCACCAGTTTCATTTTTGGACTCTCTCTCAGTTTCCCCTCGCAAAGCAAATGGGCGCCCGACTATAAAACAGCATTGTACCACACAGGTCTGTGGTATTGCCCATTAAAGCCAGAGTGCTGTTTGGGGAAGCTGGAGGACAGTCTGAGGAATGCAGTCATCCCTAAGCTTGTCTGTGACTGCACTGGTGACCAACAGCTAAAAGGCCACATTCTGAGCACCCAAGACTTGTTTTGTTTTTCTATACCTTTGGTATATTTTTTAAGTCTCACCTTTCCTAGCTTGACGTACCACAAGGGATTGCTTGCTCACTGTGGCGAACAGACAGAAAGACAGACAGAACTGACTGGAGGGAGCAGACAAAACTCCTCTTATGGAAAGTTTTATTAATTCTTCTCTTGTTTTTTCTTTTCTTTTCCTGTTTTCTAATTTTAAAGGGTAAGGTAGGTGTCAGCAAGAGTACAGATAGATAGAGGGATAGAACAGCTGGGTTTTTATTAATTCGTTTCACTTAAAATAACAAGAAAGGCAGCGACAACAGCACCCAAACAGCCTCAGATCAGGGTTGGGTGCTGTGTCACTAGCTCTGGGTGGGTTAAACATCGGATATGTAGAGACACGGGAGGACTTTTCTCAGCTTTAATGACGTCTCGAGGAGGAGGTCGTGGAATAGGACGATCTTGAGATGGATCCACCAGATGACATTCCGCCACCTCCAAAACTGCTGCCGCCACCACCTCCAAAACTGCTGCTGCCGCCGCCAATTCCAAAACTGCTGCCACCGCCGCCTCCGCCTCCCAATCCAAAGCCTCCGCCACCACCACCTCCCATTCCATAGCCTCCGCCGCCACCGCCTCCCATTCCATAGCCTCCGCTGCCACCGCCTCCCATTCCAAATCCTCCGCTGCCACCGCCTCCCATTCCAAATCCTCCTCCACCACCACCACCACCACCGGCGGAGAAGTCTAGAGAGAGAGAGAGAGAGAGAGTTTAGCTTGATGGAAAGGAAATCACTCATGAATTCATTAATATCAATCTGATCAATTAAGTACCCATAATCCTGAATTAGGAGCACTTTTAGAGAGTTTGAAAAACTGCAAAAGGAAATAAATGAAATATATATATAAAATATCCTCCTCAGAATGCAGGTACTTACTGCTAGTGCTCTGCTGCACATGGATGGTTGTAGGTCCACCACCAGTTGTCAGCCTGCCGAGGGAAATCAACAGCACAATTAGATCATGCACCTTGGAGAGGTCAGTTAAGTGAGAACAGTTGTTCTATCCCAGGGGTGGGCAGCCATGGTGCTTTCATCTCGTTCTGTTGCATTCCTTTGTTTGTGTTTTTGACTGATAATCATATAGCTAACCAACTCTGACAATCTTGACTATCTCTCTCTCCCTCACCTGATCTCCTCCCCTTCCAAGAGCTTCCTGTAGGTGGCGATCTCAATGTCCAGGGCCAGCTTGGTGTTCATCAGCTCCTGGTACTCTCGGACCTGGCGTGCCATGGCCTGCTTGGCCTGCTGCAGTGCGTCTTCCAGGTCCTTGATCCTGGCCTTGGCGTCCTTCACCGCCAGCTCACCACGCTCCTCGGCCTCTGCGATCTGGGCCTCCAGGTTGGCGCGCTGAAATACAGAGATGGAAACTAGGTGAGCCTCGTTGTGCATTGTACGCGTTTACAAACACACATACTTCCATTTTCTCAATCAGAAGGTTATGAATGATGGTGCTCTCGTGCTCACCTGGCCCTTGACAGCCTCGATCTCGTTCTGCAGCCGGCTAATCATGCGGTTCAGCTCGGCGATCTCTTGCTTGGTGTTGCGGAGGTCATCCCCAAATTTCCCAGCTGAGCTCTGCATCTCCTCGTACTGAAATGCACAGGAAACGGGGATAGGAGAAAAGCCTTCAGTACCAGGACGGTAATCTCATGGTGGGTAACAGTCACACAGTTCCTGCACTGCTAACACTAAGGGATTTTCAATGGAAATGGATATGTGTAGTTTTCAGTTTCTTTTGACAAGGCCAGTTTATGTGAAAGATAAATTAATATCACAGGTTTTAAACTTTGTGCAGTACAATGTGCAGTATTACCTGTGAGTCATGTATCAGGCCTGATCAGGAATAACTATCCAAAGTATGAGATTCAATCTCCTGATAGATGGAATAACCCACCAGATAAGGGGTAACCACAATGGCTGTGTTTGCATGATGATAATAATGATAAGAAGAAACCCCAGCCCATACAGGAGTGAAATTCTTAGTTCATTGTCTGAACTGTATTGTAGAGACAAACTAATGAACACAGGGCATGAAACCCCATCTGTCCACTGCTCTCACCTTGGCCTTGTACCAGCTCTCTGCCTCTGCACGGCTGCGGTTGGCAATGTCCTCATACTGGGCGCGCACTTCAGCCACGATGGAGTCCATGTCCAGGTTGCGGCTGTTGTCCATCTCCACCACCACTGAGGTGTCCTTGATCTGGCCCTGCAGCTCGCGCAGCTCCTGCAGAGGCAAAATCCTAATGTCACAAAATGCCTCCAGTTTTCAGAGACTGTGTTTAAGGCTGATGCTTTCTGGGGTGGTCCAAAAAGTCAAGCCCACCTGATTTCCAATCATCGCCTTGGAGATCAGTCTCGTATATCAGACAATTGCAGTTTTGATTGCCCTATTTGATACATTCTTGCTGAATGCCAACAATAATTTAAAGAAACATTTTGGCAGTTCTTGGTGTGTATGAATGTGTTATAATACGTAAAGAGCTCCCACTGTTAAAAAGCAAAGGGATTTTGCCAAAATAACTGAGGTTCAGAGAGTCTGCATGACCTCACCTCCTCGTAGATGGCCCTGAGGAAGTTGATTTCATCCTGGAGGGCATCCGCCTTGGCCTCCAGCTCAATCTTGTTCATGTAGGCACCATCGACATCCTGAGACAAGGACAGGGGGAGATGGGATTAATAGGAAACAGCAGAGCATGGACCTTTATACTAACCCAAAGCACCGTTGTTTAGAGATTTCTTACCTTCTTCAGCAGGACAAAATCATTCTCGACTGAGGCCCGCTTGTTGATTTCATCTTCGTACCTGTAAAGGTGCAGGAGTGTTTTTAAGTTGGCAGAAGATGTGCAGTTATAATTACTATGGTATTGCCAGTAACATAACATTGTCTTCCAAACTAGGCATCTTTTACCATAGGGAAAGCTGATGACTGACGGCATCCATCAGCGATTTAAAATGTGTGTGTGTGTGTGTGTGTGTGTGTGTGTGTGTGTGTGTGTGTGTGTATGTATGTATGTATGTATGTATGTATATATATATATATATATATATATATATATATATATATATATATATATATATATATATGAAATGTAAATTTAAATATTCCAGGCAAATTAAAATCGGTACTGGTATAGAAAGATTACTTGACTTGTCTAGGAAACTAAGGACAGGTTGCTGACCTCAAACAGTGTTTTTTAACATAGTGTTAAATTAGTGTGTCTCTTGCATGTGACTAGTCCCTGGTGCTTACGCAAGGTCAATTGAGTTAATTTGATGAACGGATGGGGACAGTGTCTGGGACTCACTTGTTCTTGAAGTCTTCCACCAGCCCCTGCATGTTTGTCAGCTCGCTCTCCAGTTTGTGCTTCTCATTGCCCAGGTTGTCCAGCTGGCGGCGCAGGTTGGCGATGTAGGCCTCGAACATGGCATCGATGTTGGAGCGGGTGGTGGTCTGGTCCTGAAGGAGACTCCACTTGGTCTCCAGCATCTTGTTCTGTTGCTCCAGGAAGCGCACCTAGAAATTCAAAGGTAAGGACGGAGTTGAAGTGTTTGTGCAGAGTGTCCACCTCGTAGTGCAGAGTGACCACATGATTAAGCATATAGCCCCTCTCCACATAAGCCTCACATTTGGACCTGTCCTTGCATTCCCAAGTCCTTCCTCAACATATTCCTGTATTTTTGTCTTTTAGAAAACTCATTGATCATGATATCTAGGGTTGTGTTGGATTGGAACAGCTGCCCTTCTTTGACTCTTTCTTTTGTGCCCTGCCATGTATCGGTTGCTATTCTTTATAGATTCAGGTTTAACTTTTTTTTTTTTTTTTTTTTTTTAAGGATCTGATTTTGTTACTTCTGTCTTTTTGAATGGTGGTGCCTGGAGACAGGGCTGTTTAAAGCCACACCCTGTCGATTACCCCTTGATCTCTGCCTTCTTTGTCCTGATTGGCTGTTGCTAAAGGTTGTCAAGGGAGAAGGCGTTCCCCAGTCCTGTAATTATGGAATGATGGAAGGAAAGGGGAGATGCTCCACTAGGGGAGTTTCTGCATTACGCCTAATGATTTGGGGCATGTTGCAACTTTTCCACAGCACTTAATCCAAAATTCCTATCCTAAAAGATGCACGGGGCAACACCCCAAAAGCCAAACTGAGTTATTTAGTCAGTAGCGTCCTGACTTGCCCAACAATTTAAGTCCGTATACAAGAAGTCCAACAGCAGATCTTGACAAATGAATAATTTTACCTTCGTCTCATCATTTGGCATAAACTGATGTCAATTTTAATGCTGCTTTACAATCTCGGCATTAAGGAAGGGACTTGCGTGGTTAATGTCTCAACCAGTTTTACATATACAATATATATATATACACTAACAATGATACATTTTGTGCACAAACATCTCAGTTCTGGAATTCATCTATTTTAGTCATGTATTACTGAAACCAAGGACAGTGTAAATCATTTCACACTTTATTTTTCAAATTTGTAACAGATATTTCGGTTAAGAGGCAAAAAAACATGCTCATCAATTCAAACCACTGAGTTTGAGCTACTGCTGGAGTCTGTAACATCTGGGCTTCCATTTTAACTGCATGATTGGTGAGGGTGAGGTGGGCTTGGGTTGGGAGGGGTTTGAAGGACACGCTTTAGCAAGAAACTGACAGAGCAGATTAATTCTATTGGAGCTTTATTCTCCTCTGCATGTTTAAAGCATATGCTGTCCTCACCTGCGGACCGTAAATGAATCCCCTTCTGCAAGTGAGTCACATATAATGTAATCTCTGTGTATGGATTAATGTACTCAGAACTTGAATTCTTGCTATTACAGCTACATTCCCAAGTACCCTTTCACAAGCAAGAGACAAGTGTTGCCTGAGCTGCGGGTTCTGTTCACTTGATTGCAAATGTGAATGAGAACTAATTTAAATACAAAGATTCATTCATTCCTGAAAAAACTAAAATGTAGGTGTGGCTCTGTTTCAGTGTGAAGGCTTTTTATTTTTCTTCTGTGAGCTGGGTGTGGCTCTGGCATAGGTTTGCCTAGAGGTGAGCTAAATGTCCCGCTAAATATCAGCGTTGCTTAGATCCTGCATCCACTTCCCATTCCCTTAACTTTCTCAGTATTTCTAGGCTGTAACTGATTGTGGCATTTCACAGGGAGCAGCAGAAAAAGTAAGAAATACTGGGCTTTATCCTATAGGCCAGAATTCAAAGTTTCAACATGAAAAAAGAGAACCACCAGTGATTAATTTGCTCTGCACTTAATGTAATGTTGTAATATTCCTGTGTCTTCATCATACTTATGTCACACTGTCACTTTAACCCATTTCTCTATTGAATATTTATATTTTCCCCAAACAGCATCACACCTTCTTCCATAATAATGATCATTACAGTCTTCTGACTTCCCCCCCACCCAGCCACTCACAAGCATCTCCTGTCTCTACCTCGCCATCAGGGAGCTGGAAGGGGGGGCACTCACCTTGTCAATGAAGGAGGCGAAGCGGTTGTTGAGAGTCTTGATCTGCTCCTTCTCCTGGGTGCGGACCACCTGGATGTTGGGGTCGATAACTAAGTCCGGGGGGTTCAGCAGTTTCAGATTGGCAGTCACGGAGGTGATGAGAGGGACGCCGCCATCTCCGCCACCGAACATGCCATACCCTCCGCCTCCGCTTCCACCACCAAACATGCCATATCCTCCGCCACCGCCTCCGCCACCGCCACCGCCACCGCCACTGCCAAATCCGATGCCCATTCCATAGCCGCTGCCACCACCGCCGCCACCTCCCAGGCCGATGCCACCTCCCAGGCCGATGCCGCCACCACCACCACCACCACCGGATCCAAAGCCTAAGCCACCACCTGATGAGTACACAGTGTAGCTTGACTTTCGAGTCACTGGCGCCGCAGCCAAGGACCTGCTGGTAAAGCTTCTATAACTGCCCCCGCTGCCGCCACCACCGCCGCCACCGCCGCCACCGCCCATGCTGACGCGGCCGCTGCTGATACGGCCACTGCCCCCCCCACCCCCAGAGCTGGATCTGAAACTGATAGAGGAACGACTGCTGCTCATTTTTGCTGCTGTTGCTGTTTTTCCTGTGCAAGGTCGAAGTCAAGCTGAGAACTGATAAATGGTAATAGTAAAATAAGCCAGAGGTATCGCCTCGAACGAGAGAGCAGGCGAGGAGGGAACAGCAGCGATCACAAGAAGGAGAATCAACCCCTCTGAGCCGCTACCTGCCTTGGTCCCCACCTATATACCCTTCAAGAGTGGGCGGGTCCACCTCCTGTTTGAGACACTACCTCCACCCCTCTCAGGTGCCTACCTCTCTTTTTATCTCTCCCCAATAGAAAACATGCATTAAAGTAGAATATATTTGGGAGTTTTCTCTCATGTTTCTCTGCTGGGAGTTCCCTGGACTTTTCAAACACTTAACTGGAATAATACAGGTTAAGCAACAATTAGAACCCTGCAAATGGGCTGTTTTTAAGACCAATAAACCTTTTTATCAGATATGAACACAATGAAGTGCTTAAGTCAAATCCTGATATTTGAGCCTTTTACTTGAATTAGATCTCAGTTATATTTTTATTGTAATTACTATGTGTTGCTTCGCTTCATCAGAGCTGTCCTGGACCATTTTAAAGCTCAAGTTCAAGACATTTCCAAAGAAACAGTTTTCGTGCAACCAAATCAGACAGGCTGGTGTGTGACTTTAGCACTTCACACAGTAGGCCAGTGGTTCTCAAACTATGTTCCCGCTGAACATTGGTGTTGGACCAAGGTATTCTGCCACTAAAATCGAAAAATGGTGGTTTGATCTGAATTCACAGATAAAAGTTAATAGATAGGATTTTTTACATATGTTTTTTCATAGTTTTCTTAAATTTATATCACCTGCAACCGCATGTCAAAACAAATGAACTACTAAGAGATTCATATTAACAGAAAAACTCTGAAACAATCGATCATGGTTAGTTCCAAAGCTGATTATATTTTTTCTTGCACTTGGTTGTGATTCTATATTGTGTTTTTTAGCTTATAAAATAAATTCCATTTAATAATTCTCAGTAATTTAAACTTAAAATACTTAAATTCATATTTTTTTCCTATACCAGATCCCAATGAAGGGATGAAGGGATTCTTTGTTCCCACTGCCTCGATGTCTAACATTGTTCAACTTGATAAATCAACGGATATAGCAGGACTTGCAGTGATTTTAGTATTAATTTGCTATTTGTATGATGGTGAAGTTCAATAGGATTTACCTTTTGAAACTGTAAAATTGACTGGATTTGCAACCCATTTAACAGCACAGCCCCTGAATTAATCCATAAAGGAATGGAGCAGTATATTAAGCTGGAATTTTCCAGTGAAGAATCAATTTCCCAGATATTGCAAACAAGCTCTCCTTAAAACTCTGTTCTTTACAACCACCTAGCTACGTCTCCACAAAAAAAGTACAGAAATGTAGGACCATAAAGGTACATTCAATTGTCAAGTATCTCTCATATCTGATATCAAACGTCCTTTCTAAGCCTCACACACATTACATTTGGTATGATACTTCTCTCAGTGAGATTGATTTCTGTCAATCTGTCATTTTATCCCTGAGTGTATTCACAAGCCATGTGTCTTTACATACTTAAAGGAATTGATTATAAACTCTGTCCAAGTTCCCATTCTTTCCCAGTGCTCCACCCACTTATAGTGCTGGCATTTACTTACTCAGGCCCATAGAGTGCTGTCTTGAGTTTGTACACATTCCCCTGCTGATGCTGTGTGCTGCTGAACAATGTAAACTGCATGGGTTGCTACTCAGGTGGCTGCATTGTCTATTGTCTTCCAGGATTATTGGACTCCCAATTAAAAAAATAGTCTGACTTTTGTGGAGAAAACCAGCATCAGTGCTTCACACCTTGTAGGTCAATGTTGTCTAATGATACGTTTGGAAAAATATTGCTCTCATTCCCTTTTCTTTTCTTTTTCTTTTTTCTATTATTTTTCCTTTCTATAAACACCAATTAAACCACATCTTATATATCAAGGGTAGTTCAGTTTGATTGAGCTTTCCATTAAAGTTGCTAGATGTAAAGTTCAAGACATTTCCAACTGAAGTCTTTTCATGCAGCCAAATCAAACAGGCTTTAGCACTTCACACTATAGGCTAATGGGAGTGAATATTCTGTAGGTGCAATTAGGGTTGGCCAGTTCCCGGACCCGGAGCCAGGAGCAGAGCTGGACAGCTTTTGTTTGTTGTACTCCAGAGCCGGAGCGGAGCTGGAGCTGGCATTGCTGGAGCTGCTCCACTCTTTCCCCCTTCATTAAACTCACCCAGATATTAAGTCCAGTTATCTAAAATTAACAAAATATGTAACTTCATAGGTATTGCTGTGTGTTGGGAGTTAGAAAATAAGATCAGTTCTCACTGCAGCTATTAGTACATAATACATTATTTTTTATTAATTGTAATTATTTGACACCTTCACTTTCTCACACCTCTCACTTTCTAGAAGTGATTCTATAATCTCAGGGCATCTCTCATAAACCACTTGTAAAAGAAGTAAAGTCCATTTTAACTCTAAAGTTTTAAGTATTTCCAAATTATTTTATTCCAACCAAATTCTTCATCTGCCTAAATTTACCTAAAATGTATTAATTTTATAGCCATCTGTTATCTGAAATATCCTGACTAGTTTGTCCAAAAGTTGGTTGCCAGGGAGTTAAGGTCGCATGCTGGAGTCATGCCCCCTGCATCTTTTGAGCTACGAAAATACTGGACCATTGGTGGGGGGGGGGTTGCGAAATGTCAACCTAGAGGGGGTTGAGGGTACTGATAACATTTTTAACTACATATTCAACAGTCCTGTTCTGTGAGCTTGTGTGGCTGACCACTTCGCGGCTGAGCTGTTGTTGCTCCTAAATGTTTCCTCTTAACAATAACAGCACTTACAGCTCACCAGGGCAGCTCTAGCAGGGCATCCTATGACGATGCCACATTAAAAGTCATTGAGCTCACAGTAAAGTTCATTCTACTGCCAATGCTTGTCTAAGGAGATTGCTGTGTGGCTTGATTTTACAGTGGCTCTCAAAAGTATTCACCCCTCTTGGTCTTTTCCACAAGTCATGTCAGTCAACATGTAATCAACACCGAAAATGTCCATAATGTCAAAGTGAAAAATACGATCTGCATTTTTTTCTAAATTAATTACAAATACAAAACAGCTTTGACAGCAATTACAGCCATGAGTCTATGTGTTTAAGTCTCTATGAGCTTTGCACATCTGGAGACAGCAATGTTTGCCCATTCGTCTTTTCAAAATTGCTCAAGCTCCATCAAGTTGGATAGGGCCCTTTGGTGAACAGCAATGTTCAACTCTTTCCACATATTCTCAATTGGATTGCTGTCCGAGCTTTGACTGGGCCACTCCAGGAAATTGACCTTTTTATTTTTAAGCCACTCCAATATGGCTTTGGCTGTAAGTTTGGGGTCATTGCCCTGCTGGAAGATGAATCTTCTCCCAAGTCCCAGGTCTCTTGCAGACTTCAGCAGGTTTTTTTACAGGATTTCTCTGTACTTTGCTGCATACATTTTACATAATGTTGCCACCACCATGCTTCATGGTAGGGATGGTGTTCTCAGGATGATGTGTGGTGTTATGTTTACACCAAATGTAGCGCTTAGTGTTGAGGCCGAAAAGCTGTATTTTGCTCTCATCAGACCATAGAATCGTCCTCTACTTGGTCTCAGAGTCTCCCACATGCCAAACACAGTAATTAGAAGGGGTTTCCACATACTGTTGGCCATGTAGTGTACAAATACCGGACAGTCCGCTGGCAACTCTAATTGCCACAGACATCTTTACAAGTTTCTACTTTTTCATGTTAAACAGATGTTTGTTATTAATATTTTGTTTTTGTTAGACAGTTATTTACATAAAAGAAGTAAGAAAGGAATCATTATTTATAACGTTCGCATCCTAGTTTGCACTGTTTTTTGTGGAGCTGGAGCTGGGGCTGCTGGAGCCGACCTGGAGCTGGAGCAGGTGGCCTCCATCAGCTTCAGAGCCAGCCTGGAGTTGGAGCTGAACCTCTGGAGCCACTCTGGAGTCGGAGCCAGCAAACCCAGAGCACTACCAACACTAGCTGCAATAGTGTGCTGTGCCTCTGCTATTTATTTACACCTGTAGGTGGAGCCACCCTCTCCTTTTTGCCCTAAAACAGGGAAGAGTTTACTTAATCTTGTATTTCACATGCTCTCCGGTCACTCATATCTCAATAATAATAATAATAATAATAATAATAATAATAATAATAATAATAATAATAATAATAATAACATATTTAACATTTATTGCTCCAAGTGGGTTTGTAGCTGACTTGTATTTGTTATTTTAAATGTTTCATTCCATGAACACTAATTAAATAAAATCTTACATATCAGATAAAATGTGTCTAATTGAAAGATTGAAAGATTTTTAAAAAGAACAAACACAAAATCGAGAAACCCTAATCTCCTGGTATGAAAGACAGGAAAAGTAAAAGTCAAGACACTTTGTGTTGAAAAACTCATATTTATTTCAGTTTTGCTGTTACAGGGCCAATCATAGAAAATTAAATCTGGTTACAACAGTCAGTATTCTGTATTTGCATTGTAATTCTTTAGTCTTCAACAGTGCACTCACAACCACACCAGTGAACAGAATGTAAGGACTAGATCAGTCAAAGCCAAGGGGCTCAGCGCTGCCACTTCATTACAAACCACCTCTGAGGAGTTGGGCGCACTTTGAAGTCAATTGGGTCTGCATTCAGTTGATCGTCACATGGCGCTAATACAAACACAGCGGGCTCAGCGGATGCAGAAGTAAAGGGAAGGAAGGGATGTTTCTAACGTGTCACATTCTCCTTGCCTCTTAGCATTTGGTGCACCAGTTTCATTTTTGGACTCTCTCTCAGTTTCCCCTCGCAAAGCAAATGGGCGCCCGACTATAAAACAGCATTGTACCACAAAGGTCTGTGGTATCGCCCATTAAAGCCAGAGTGCTGTTCGGGGAAGCTGGAGGACAGTCTGAGGAATGCAGTCATCCCTAAGCTTGTCTGTGACTGCACTGGTGACCAACAGCTAAAAGGCCACATTCTGAGCACCCAAGACTTGTTTTGTTTTTCTATACCTTTGGTATATTTTTTAAGTCTCACCTTTCCTAGCTTGACATACCACAAGGGATTGCTTGCTCACTGTGGCGAACAGACAGAAAGACAGACAGAACTGACTGGAGGGAGCAGACAAAACTCCTCTTATGGAAAGTTTAATTAATTCTTCTCTTGTTTTTTCTTTTCTTTTCCTGTTTTCTAATTTTAAAGGGTAAGGTAGGTGTCAGCAAGAGTACAGATAGATAGAGGGATAGAACAGCTGGGTTTTTATTAATTCGTTTCACTTAAAATAACAAGAAAGGCAGCGACAACAGCACCCAAACAGCCTCAGATCAGGGTTGGGTGCTGTGTCACTAGCTCTGGGTGGGTTAAACATCGGATATGTAGAGACACGGGAGGACTTCTCTCAGCTTTAATGACGTCTCGAGGAGGAGGTCGTGGAATAGGACGATCTTGAGATGGATCCACCAGATGACATTCCGCCACCTCCAAAACTGCTGCCGCCACCACCTCCAAAACTGCTGCTGCCGCCACCAATTCCAAAACTGCTGCCACCGCCGCCTCCGCCTCCCAATCCAAAGCCTCCGCCACCACCACCTCCCATTCCATAGCCTCCGCCGCCACCGCCTCCCATTCCATAGCCTCCGCCGCCACCGCCTCCCATTCCAAATCCTCCTCCGCCACCACCACCACCGGCGGAGAAGTCTAGAGAGAGAGAGGGAGAGAGAGAGAGAGAGAGAGAGTTTAGCTTGATGGAAAGGAAATCACTCATGAATTCATTAATATCAATCTGATCAATTAAGTACCCATAATCCTGAATTAGGAGCACTTTTAGAGAGTTTGAAAAACTGCAAAAGCAAATAAATGAAATATATATATAACATATCCTCCTCAGAATGCAGGTACTTACTGCTAGTGCTCTGCTGCACATGGATGGTTGTAGGTCCACCACCAGTTGTCAGCCTGCCGAGGGAAATCAACAGCACAATTAGATCATGCACCTTGGAGAGGTCAGTTAAGTGAGAACAGTTGTTCTATCCCAGGGGTGGGCAGCCATGGTGCTTTCATCTCGTTCTGTTGCATTCCTTTGTTTGTGTTTTTGACTGATAATCATATAGCTGACCAGATCTGACAAGCTTGAGTATCTCTCGCTCCCTCACCTGATCTCCTCCCCTTCCAGGAGCTTCCTGTAGGTGGCGATCTCAATGTCCAGGGCCAGCTTGGTGTTCATCAGCTCCTGGTACTCTCGGACCTGGCGTGCCATGGCCTGCTTGGCCTGCTGCAGCGCGTCTTCCAGGTCCTTGATCCTGGCCTTGGCGTCCTTCACCGCCAGCTCACCACGCTCCTCGGCCTCTGCGATCTGGGCCTCCAGGTTGGCGCGCTGAAATACAGAGATGGAAACTAGGTGAGCCTCGTTGTGCATTGTACGCGTTTACAAACACACATACTTCCGTTTTCTCAATCAGAAGGTTATGAATGATGGTGCTCTCGTGCTCACCTGGCCCTTGACAGCCTCAATCTCGTTCTGCAGCCGGCTGATCATGCGGTTCAGCTCAGCAATCTCTTGCTTGGTGTTGCGGAGGTCATCCCCAAATTTCCCAGCTGAGCTCTGCATCTCCTCGTACTGAAATGCACAGGAAACGGGGATAGGAGAAAAGCCTTCAGTACCAGGAAGTGGAGAATATCCCCTGTACCCTGGATTGAAACCAAGATGGTCATCTCATGGTGGGTAACAGCCACACAGTTTCCGTGCTGTTAACACTTTCAATGGAAATGGATATGTGTAGTTTTCAGTTTCTTTTGACAAGGCCAGTTTATGTGAAAGATAAATTAATATCACAGGTTTTAAACTTTGTGCAGTACAATGTGCAGTATTACCTGTGAGTCATGTATCAGGCCTGATCAGGAATGACTATCCTAAGTATGAGATTCAATCTCCTGATAGATGGAATAACCCACCAGATAAGGGGTAACCACAATGGCTGTGTTTGCATGATAATTATGATAATAATGATAATGACAATAAGAAACACCAACAGATACAGGAGTGAAATTCTTAGTTCATTGCCTGAACTGTATTGTAGAGACAAACCAATGAACACAGGGCATGAAGCCCCATCTGTCCACTGCTCTCACCTTGGCCTTGTACCAGCTCTCTGCCTCTGCACGGCTGCGGTTGGCAATGTCCTCATATTGGGCGCGCACTTCAGCCACGATGGAGTCCATGTCCAGGTTGCGGCTGTTGTCCATCTCCACCACCACTGAGGTGTCCTTGATCTGGCCCTGCAGCTCGCGCAGCTCCTGCAGAGGTACAATCCAAATGTCACAAAATGCCTCCAGTTTTCAGAGACTGAGACACGTGTTTTAGGCTGATGCTTTCTGGGGTGGTCCAAAAAGTCAAGCCCACCTGATTTCCAATCATCGCCTGGAGATCAGTCTCGTATGTCAGACAATTGCAGTCTTGATTGCCCTATTTTTATCTATTCTCGCCAACAGGAATTTAAATTATATATTTTGGCAAACATTAAACATTCTTGGGGTGTTTAAGTGTCTCATGTTATGTAAAGATCTCCCACTGCTCACCTCCTCGTAGATGGCCCTGAGGAAATTGATTTCATCCTGAAGGGCATCCACCTTGGCCTCCAGCTCAACCTTGTTCATGTAGGCACCATCAACATCCTGAGACAAGGACGGGGGGAAATGGGGTTAATGGGAAACAGCAGAGCATGGACCTGTATAGTAACCTAAAGCACCATGGATTAGAGATTTCTTACCTTCTTCAGCAGGACAAATTCATTCTCCACTGAGGCCCGCTTGTTGATTTCATCTTCGTACCTGTTAAGGTGCGGGGATGGGAGTGGGAGCGGGGGACATGTTATTTTCTTTTCTGTTTTTAAATTGGCAGAAGGTATGCAGTTATAATTGCTATGCTATTGTCAGTAGCATAACATCTTCTTCAAAACTAGACATTTTACCAAAGCTGATGAGTGATGGTATCCATCAGTAATTTAAAATATGTATATTTATTCCAGGGAAATTAGAATTGGCACTTCCCCTTTGTTTGGGGACTTGACTAGGAGAATGAAGACAGGGTCCTGGGAACAAGCAGTGGAGCAGATGGTCTGAACAATTGTGTTATTGAAGATAGAGCTTAATTAGTGTGTCTCTTGGACCTCAGTATCTCTTGCAGTGTAGTGAATGGATGGGGACAGTGTCTGGGACTCACTTGTTCTTGAAGTCTTCCACCAGCCCTTGCATGTTTGTCAGCTCGCTCTCCAGTTTGTGCTTCTCATTGCCCAGGTTGTCCAGCTGGCGGCGCAGATTGGCGATGTAGGCCTCGAACATGGCATCGATGTTGGAGCGGGTGGTGGTCTGGTCCTGGAGGAGACTCCACTTGGTCTCCAGCATCTTGTTCTGCTGCTCCAGGAAGCGCACCTAGAAATTCAAAGGTAAGGATGGAGTTGAAGGGTTAGTGAAGAGTGTCCACCCTTATTCTCAGGAAAAATTAATGACCCCACAAATAAGTATAAAGCCCTTGACCCCATTAACCTCACATTTGGTCTTGGCCTGGAATTCCAAAATCCTTCCTCAACATATACCTGTATTTTTGTCTTTTGGAATACTCATGGGTTGTGTTGGATTGGAACAGCTGCCCTTCTTTGATTCTTTCGTTTGTGCCCTGCCACATTTTGTTTGCTTTTCTTCATAGCTTCAGGTTTAGTTTTTGTGTGTTTTTTTAAGGCTCCGATTCTGTAACGAATGTCTTTTAAAGCCACACCCTGCCAATTTCCCCTTGATCTCTGCCTTCTTTGTCCTGATTCGCCATTGCTAAGGTGTGTCAAGGGAGAGGCGTTACCCATTCCTGTAATTGTGGAATGATGGAAGGAAAGAGGAGAAGCTGCACTAGGGGAGTTTATGCATTACATCTAACGACTTGGGGCGTGTTGCAACTTTTTCTCAGCTCTTAATCCAGAATTCCTCTTATCCAAGATGCACGGGGCAACACCCCACAAACCAAGCTGTGGTATGCAGACACTCACGTCCCAACTTGCCTAATACAGAAAGTCCAACAGCAAGTCTTAACATTTTTTTTTTGCCCCCACCTCCTGAAAGAACTCATTATTTTATCTTCATCTCATCTTTTGGCATAAACTGATGCCAATTTTAATGCTGTGTCTCAGCATTAAGGAAGGGACCTGCATGGTAAATGTCTCATCCAGCATTGTTTGAAATATTAGCATTGATACTGTTTAAGGCATGATCGTCTCAGGACTGGAGTTAATCTCTTATAATTATTGTATTCCTGAAACCATTTCAAAAGACAGAGGATAATAAATGTCACTCTTTATTCATGAAGATTTGACCTAAAATGTAATTGTTCGCAAATATTTGGGTTTAAAAGGCAGAAGAACATGCACATCTAGTGAGAGTGACACAAGGCTTTCTATTCACACCACTGGTGCAGTTTGAGGTACTGCTGGAGTCTGTTACAAGAACCTCTGCATAAAGCATATGCTATCCTCACCGGCGGACCAGAAATGAATCCCCTTCAGCAAACATGTCACATATAATGTAAGTTCAGTAAACCATGGGAAGCTTATGCACAGGTTAGACATTTGGAGGGAATGCACTTCTCTGGACATCAAAGCAATTATTTTTACAGTAGCCCTGCAGTTAAAGCCCAAAGGACCACATTTGCTGTGTGTGGATTCATTATCTTGGAACTTGAATATACGGCTACATTCCCTATCCTGTTTCACAAGCAAGTTTAGCTTGAGCTGCAGGTTCTGTTTACTTGATTTCAAATCTGAATAAAACATATGTAAAATCTCAATTCAATTCAAAGATTCATTCAATGTCAAAAAAAAAAGTAAAATAAAATGCGGGTGTGGCTTCAATTCAGTGTGATGCCTTTCTTTTTTTTCTTTCATGAGCAGGGTGTGGCTCTTGATTAGGTTTGCCTAGAGCTAGGCTAAGTTTTTTCACTAAATATGGGCGTTGTTTATACACTTAGAGCCTAGGGAGGAAAAAGTGGTTTATCAAGGCTGTTAGGTTGCCCAGTAGCTTTTGCAGAACTAAGTAGAGGCAGGTCTGTTACAATTCCCCTCACATAACTCAGACTTTGAACCCTCTTTAAAGTATGGAGAAACGCCCCCAGTGGGAGACAAGAGCACTTCAGCAACACCTATGTTTGGACAGTCTTAGCAGTCACATGATTATTGGCAATGAAAATGGCCAAACTGGGCCGTTTCTGACATCAAGGCTAGAGGTAGGCCTGCCCCAGAGAGTTGTGAAGCAGCAGGCTGGGGGGGAGGGGGTGAGAAGTGTCACAAACACAGAGCAAAGTTTTTTCAAATCAGTCATATAGATTCAGTTGAAGTTGTTGTGAAGCCATGCAAGAGGGTAAAGCTCACTTTGCGTTTAGTGCAATAAAGCAATAAAATATATATTTTTTTTTTCAATATGCATCTGCATCCACTTCATTCCTCTACTCTAAATTCTGTTAACTTCTGTTTCTCAGTATTGTTATGCTTTTTTCAAGAATATTTCTCTGCAATCAAGGCATCGATTGTGGCATTTGACAGGGAGCAGCCAAAAACAAACAATCCCTAAAAGAAACAGGGTGACGACTTTGCTTCTTAATCCTATAGTCCAGAATATAAAGATACAAAAAGAAATAATGAAAACTACCACTACCAATATTACTGTGCCATCAACACACTGTCACTTTCCCCCTCCTGTTAAAATTCAGATCACTTTTACCCATTTCTCCATTGAACTGATCTGTGAAACAACAAGAAACCCCATCTGGGAGAAACCTGAACAGATGCCCTGGATTTTAAGAATATATATATATATATATATATATATATTGCAAACAGCAATCATCATCAAGGTATTCTGAATCCCCACCCGCAAACATCTCTGCAATGGCCTCATCCCTGAGTCACCAAGATGAGCTGGGGGTTAGGGTTAGGGCACTCACCTTGTCAATGAAGGAGGCGAAGCGGTTGTTGAGAGTCTTGATCTGCTCCTTCTCCTGGGTGCGGACCACCTGGATGTTGGGGTCGATTGTCAGGTCAACTGGGTTGAGCAAGTTCAGGTTTGCTGTGACAGCTGTGATGGGGGCAAAACCAGCGCCTCCGCCGCCGCCGCCGCCGAACATGCCACCACCGCCGAACATGCCGCCGCCGCCGCCGCCGCCGCCGCCGCCGCCGCCGCCGCTGAACATGCTACCACCGTACATGCCACCTCCACCGCCGCCACCAGATCCGAAGCCGCCAGATCCGAAGCCGCTTCCATATCCTCCGCCACCACCACCGCCACCACCGGATCCAAAGCCGAAACCAGAGCTGCCACCACCAGCCATTGATGATTGGACAGAGTAGGATGACTTCCGCACAATTGGTGCTGAAGCCAAGGACCTGCTGCCAAAGCTTCTAAAACTGCTGCCACCACCACCGCCGCCACCGCCGCCACCGCCACTACGGATGCTGCTCCCCCCACTGCTGGATCTGAACGAGGTTCGCATGCTGGTCATTTTTGCTGTTGTTGGGGAGTTAAATTAAAACAAAATAAACCAAGGAAGTTCGCCTAGAAAGGGAGAGCAGCTGAAGAGGAGAGAGAATTGCCCTGGGGAAGAGCAAGTGATCAGAAGAAGGAGAATCAATCCCTCTGAGCCACTACCTTCATGGGTCCCTGCTTATGAAGCCTTTCACAAGAAGGCGGGTCCCCCTCCTGCTTGGGACACTAGCTCCGCCCCTCTCAGGTGTCTACTTCTCTTTTTCTCTGTCCCCAGCAGCCCTCCTTCCCCCACAGGCCTGGCCCTCTCCCTTGCAGCCTGCTTCTGTGTAGACCCACCCATCCTGTCCGGCAGGTACCAGTGCTGGAACAAGTGTAAACTGATAAGCCCTGGCACACCCAGGTGCAGAGAGGTGGGGGAGGGAGGGTTGTGTGCAGTAAAGCACAGGCGGACTTTGCAGCCATAGCTCTGGAACGGACGGCGACTCCAGTTCTGTCAGTCGACCATGATAATATGCTTCAGTTTGGCACTGCGATCCTGACCTTTTCTCCCCCTTTGATTGTATCGTTATTATTATTATTTATTTGTTTGTTCATGTATTTATTAGCAGACACCCTTATGCAGGCCAACTTACAATTTACAAAAGAAACATTGCAAAACATAACAAAGCACAGCGATACAATCAGCACCCATCCCAGTACAATGAGCTAGCATATGAAAGAGTTTCTGCTTTCTGTAGGTTGCTAAATGTATGCTTATATATCCTCATGGCTTTGGTTCTAGACAATGTTTGCACCACGCATGGATCTCCCTGTTTGTGGGAACATTGTCTGTGTCTCCCTTAACATTATATATATAATGGGTAGGCATGCAGGTGTTATTTGTAAGTGAACGAGCTACACAAATGCAATGGCCCAAAGCATCAGGGAAACTCAGCAAGAGGCTCTGTTGTTTAAACTCAGTCATGCAGAAACTATTCATTGGTCATTAATGTAGTTCTTTGGTTAGCACTGTTCACGATTTCTACCCATTGCCGCCGCGTTGCCCTTTGACGGACAGCTGCTTTAAGCATGCTTGTCTGTGCATGCCGTGTCTGAGCTGTACTCCTGATTCACATGTACGGTAAGAACCTTAAACAAGGGTGTTGCCCCTATGCAGTGGGGAAGACATCTCTGGGAAACTGCAAAGAGAAGGAACTAAAAATACCAGTGTAATGGGGGGTAAGGCATTGGTATTGCCAAGTCCCAGCACCTGGGGACTGCATGTGCTCTCTAATATCACTGCAGTCTGCATGCTTTGCACAAATTATCAGCAGTTATTTCCCCTGTTCATCCTGTGGACACTGACAGTCCAATGTCCTACTGTGGACTCCCACATATGTACTTATAATGGACTTCTGAGCCCCTAAAATTGGGGGGACCACATATAACAATGGGTGTAATTCCTACACCGTTCACCCAATTTGGATGTAACTGATTTCAAATTAAAGATGAAAGTCTGCATGTAAAGCACATCTTGATTTGTTTCCTATCAAATCCATTGTGCTGGCATACAGAGCCACAATGATGACAATTGTGTCACTGTCCAAATATTAATGTACCTAATTGTATATTAGTAATTTTATTTAGTAAGTGCTATTCAGGGTGGAAGTTGGAGCCTGTTTGCAGTGGACAGTAGCATAGGTGCAGCTCAGTGTTTTCCCCTCCTTACTCTTGCACGGAGCCAAGATTGCTTCAGCACTGATGTATAAAATCCAAACTAATGAATGAATCACCATGCAGCAATGAAACCAGCAAGAAAATGGAGAGTGAGATAGGGCAGCTTGTATGGGTGAAGAGGAACGCCTATCTTTCTTTTTACACCAAGGAATGTGTGGTTCTGCATTGGAATGAGCTCAAGGCCTCTTAGTGTAATTGAGGGTGGAAGGGCCAAAAAACATAATTTATCTGTTCTTGAAGATAGAGTTGTCCAGTCACCCATCCAGTAAAAGTGGTATTTTAGCAATGTGACCCTTGTTTGTCGCATACAAAGAGAAGGTTTTGCAATGTTAACTTTCTAGTTTTGTGTATGTGTGTGTGTCTAGCTGTGTGTATCAGGTTTGGATGCTGTTTTCTCTGGCATTCTGGAATGTGCTTGAGGCTGATGATAAAGTTGGCGTGTTATGCTAAATGTAATATGCACATTTCTTGACTTTAATTAATTAATTCATTCATTTAGTGCAATGACCTCTAGTGTCCTTTAAACAGTAACGTTGTCCCTTTACAATTTATTGTTTTTTCAGGGGAGCTGGGGGACAGATTTGCCATATGGGCAGTTTATGAAGTCCTTTAATTGATTGATTGATTGATTGATTGATTGATTGATTTTTATTTTAAGTTCTTGCTTTATTTTTCCAAAGAACAAAGAGGAAGGTGATCAACCAACCCCCTGAGTTGCCAGCAGAATAGAAACTGCTCATCTCACCCAGTGAATGTGTCAGTGGGGTGAGGTGCCATTTTTTTATTTATTTTTTCAAACCTGTGATTTTGGAGCTGAGGTAGATGTGATCATCTTTCTGCATTACAAAAACTAAACAAACCTTGTTCACATACACTGCCTTAAGCACTCACATTGTTCAATATGGCACAAGCCCCACTGGGTTTCCTAAAAACCCACCTGGATTTGTTATTTAGTAAGTTGCACAAACTCTCCAACTAGGACCTTATACTTACTCGGTTGTTACTGATATTTACAAAACCATTTGTACATGAAAATAATCACCTTCAAATCTGAAATCTGGCCCAGTTGGTTTCTGTCCAGACACTTTCCAGGCACTGACACACAATCTGGGTTGTAGATGGAAGTTATTACTTTAAATAATCACTACAATGACCCACAGACATGGGATATCTTCAAATGTATGTTAACGGCATAATAAAACTGAGTATGTGGGGGGCATGGCTGTTAAGGAACAGACTTAGCTTACATCCCATTTTTATTAACCTGTAGAGTCAGCCCTGCAGAATTTCCTGCTTTGAAATATGCAACGCCATCCCCAGCGAAGGAATCCAAAAAAGAAAAAAGAATAAAAACCTTCAGGTTGTACATTGTCCTAACAGGCCTCTTTTGGCTTTGTCTTTTTCTCGCAATTGAAAATCTGAAGAATTTAAAAAGCTGTATCTGGCTGTCAGCCTACGAACCAAACCCTTATAATTACGGATGATCCTGCCACACCCTCCTATTCACAACGAGAGAGAGAGTGAGAGAAAGAGAAATTGGCAGTTATACAGGCCTGTAGCTAGAACTGTTCTTGGATCCATGGGACGCTTCAGACAGCCTCACAGACGGGGTTGGTTGTGTTTTCGAGTTCTCAAAATTAAAAAAAGAAAGAAAAGCCGTTCTCAAATCCTGCCACCCCTTGTTCCAATGTATGATTGCTAAATCCCCCTTAGCTTAACAGTGGAGTGCATTGGAATCCATGCTCTGCACAGCATAGCCTCCCCCCCAACCTGATATCAGATGCCCTACATCAAAACCTTTTTATGTTCCTCCATGCCTCCCTGAGTGCTTGTGTAATTTACTCTCTGAGTCTCTTTCAGGGCCAGATTAATTTGCTCGTTGTAAAACAGATTTACTCCCTGTGGATTTTATTAATTAGGCATTAAATTGGACAATGTCAGGCCCTATAGAAATGTCCCTTATTGTGTGTGATTCCGCGTGGTATTGTCCTGATTGGAAATATAATGTGCTTTCATGTGGTTCTTGATTTCAGATCATTCATACATGGCTCTGGGTGCAGAATTGATACAAACCTGCTTCTGAAAGGGCTGATGCCTCCGACAACCCAAACCAAGCCCTCTCTGTGATAACCCAAATGGGCAAGATTGCTTAACCTGCCACAGAGATCACATGTCGCTGCCCTTGGGTGCAGGCACCTTGCAGTGGAAATAAAAATCCCTTTTGGGTACAATTGACTTGCAGTGTAATGAATTCTAACCATGTTCAGGTCAATTCTGTGTTAAGAGAGGCTCGTGCTGTTTAAGCAGGGATTCCAATGCAAAATCCATCCCTATGAAAGAGCAAGCGTCCTTCTCAAGGAATCCAAAATAAACCTATTTAGTGTCCAGTGAGCAACACTCAGAAACATTCAGTCCCAAGTTTCCATTGTTGTTTAGAAAGTTGTTGATTATGGGGTTTCATGAGAAACTGCGTGTTACATTCTGGATGAGACGCAGTATTTTGCCCAGAGCCACAGCAAACACCTGTACTGCTCTTGCAGAAGCCTCTCGGGTCATCTTCAGGAGCTTTGACTAACATCATCATTTGTCTTTCTGTGTTGAAAGAAATACAATGTGTTGATTTTTCCCTCTTATGCAATAAAAGACATGCAAGCCTCATTGTTATATACAAATTCAGACATTGTAGATGTTTTATGTTGCGGGAGATGTTACTGCCAAGGTGAAGTTTTCATTGTAGTCACAGGATGGACTTTTTGTAACTTCTCAACACTTGTGTAAAGCTAGGCACAAAGATAGAACAATGTTAGATCAGCTTATTAGGCGAGAGGGGGTTAGGGGAACAAAATAGTCATACACTCATTAGAGCTTCCCTTTTTAGACTGTTTTTTGTTTTTGTTATTTGGTAATCTGTGTCTTCATTGTACATGCTCACCAGGAAGAACACTAAGAGTTTAGTGGGTTTACTTTTCCGCCAGCTCCCTAGGAGAGTGTATGAAAGGGCTAGCTCTTCACCTGTGGGTTGTTTTGTATTAGGTAGACTTTGCCATCGAAGGTAAGCAAATTGAACCCCATTGGATAGATGGCCCTATGAGCTGTGGTTCGTCGGTTTGAGCCCAACTCACATCATTTGCCGATTGTGACCAGGAATGCTCAGTGGCGGTGCACAATTGTCTGGCCGGGTTATGGAGGGCTATATTGGCCAAGTCTCTCTTGACTCGTCACTAATGAACATCCCCTGCCGTCTACCTGGCTCCTGCAGGTTTGCAGTTCCGCCCTGGGGGGCGTGCCTCTCCTCCAATCAGCACTGAACCTCCCGGGAGGGCTGTATAGCCTGCAGCGTGTAAACTGATGTGTGGCCTGAGGGTGGCAGGGATTGGAGGAGCCCAGTCATACTTTCTTACCCTTCCCATGTGTAGTGGCGGGGGACGTGGTGACGGGCCGAGATGCATTAGCATAATTGGCGATTACGAAAACATAGGGGGGAGAAAACACCCCAAAAATTATTGTTGTTTTTACTCCTCTATTTTCTTTTGTTAATTGCTGTTTATATGTCTGACGTCTGCTAAATAAATAATAATAATAATAATAATAATAATAATAATAATAATAATAATAATAATATAAATTAAACAATTATCTGAAAGCCAATGGGGCACTAGGACTCCTAACAAGTGTTTAATCATATCAGAGTGCTACCTTTTAATTAACTTCTTGCAAGTTTGCCAAGAATAGCATTGATTTGTGATAAATGAGACCTTATCTGACTGTTGAAGCCAATACAGCAAAGCAATGCTTTAAGCAACGAGTAATGAGTTTACAGTGCAAGTTCATTTTAATTGTATTGTGGAATGTTGAAGAGACAGATCCGCCTCTACACACCCTATCTCAGTGGGGCACAGTGATGCATACCCTGGCCAGGGATAGAGACCTAGTGTCTCTGCTTTTCCAGATGTTAAAAGTGTCTGGGTTTTTTTTCATTGTGAAAGTCTATATTTGTTTGCAGGGTGTGAGATTCAGCCACGGGCGTCTTGCAGTTTGAAATTGAACCTTCGCAAGAATTTTATGCCAACGTAACAAACCCGAGAGCAGTTGCTCTAGCTTCTGCTGCTTAAAGGACCTTGGCAAGATTAGTGTAGGGATGCAATCACAAGGACCCCTATGTAATGTTGGTCAAACATCACTAATCAAATCGTAGTACCAGTGAGTCATAGGTTGTGAGCAATGATGTGTTATTTTTCTACACTCAATACTGTGAGGCTTGGCAAATAGTTATGAACTTCTGCAATGTTACTGTTCTGCACGCTGGATAGATAAATCCTCCTGCAAATTGATCACCTGCCAATTTGGCTTTAGATAGGACAAGGCCTTAATCATTATAATAATTATTATCAGCATAATACCCATAATAAATCAAAATTATATCTGTAATCACCTTTATTTCATATTGCAATGTGTGCAAAAAAGGATTAGTCTCCTAGCATTGTACAATCCTACATGGAAAACACATGAATATGGCTGGAAATAAGTGTGGAAGGGGAAATATTTAAACACACATCATAAACTCACAATTACAATGTATTTTATATGCTTTTATATATTTGTAATATATTTCAAATAAAATATCATTATCTAGCCATATGTTATAAATATGTAAGTTTTACATATGGGAGCCCTCCCCATTTAGGGAATGTGTGTGTGTGTGTGTGTGTGTGTAACATCCAAATACATATAAAACTGATTCTTTTGTGAGGGTAACACACCCACAGGCAGCCATCTCTGCACCGAAGGCAGTTTAGCTGGAAGAGACACTGCTTATATAATCAGTGTGAACCCTGGTAAACTGCGCTGGAGGTCACAGTGACAGCAGAGATGGTCTAGCCCAATACAGGAGAGGGCTTTTTCAAGGCAGGTCTCCCACTCCCAATGGCTAAAGTGTGTAATGTATAGCTACACCGTATATTCAATCCAGTTCCTGAAACTGCTACACGTTTGTAGACTGTAACAGAGTAGAGTGGAGAAACGCCCTTTTCTCAGCTCATCTCACAGGATTTTTTATTTATTAATTTTTTAGTGGCATACATTTCCTAAATTGGTAAAGTGCTGTGAGGTGGAGTTAATGCCTGAAACCTTTTCAAGGTGTCAGGGCTCTGCCTTTGATCTAATGACTTCGAGCCCCTGCCTGGACTTGTTACTGTTTACCGAAAGAATACGAATGATTAATAAAATAATCATGAGCTGAGAGAGAATCCGGAGAAAACCATGCAAATCCCTTATGACTTCAGAACTCAGCTTTTGTGTTTCACTGGGCAAATTTCTCAGTTCAAAACTTAATACAAAACCATTTTTTCTCCTCATTTGCAATGCAGTGCCTCACAATCCAGTGTGCTAGCCTGCTGATGGGCTCTCTGCACAGTGATCAGTATCTAGTCATCTCTGAGACGTTCACTGTGGGCCATATTGTACATTTTTGCTTACTTGTAACCATTTGAGCAACATAATATGATTTTCCTTTTTTACCCCATGTCCATGCAAACAGGGCATGAATTAGTCCATGCAACTGTTATCTTGTACACAGTGCCTTTCCTTTCCCCACTTCAAAGCTGACTTTTCAGGGGTTTTTTTGCAACCAAAACTGCTCTAATGGAGATAGAACTCTGTCTGAGTATTGAAAGACCCCAGAAACCCTATGGTACCATAGAACTTTGATCCAATCAGTGCTTTATTTGCATAAGTGAAGATTCTGGCAAATCCCTTCAGTAATTACGGATGACTTAGTCAAATGACTACCTGTTCAATAGAATGGGATAATGCAAAGCAATGGGAGAGCCATGGTTGACTCTGTAGGCCACCAGATCCATTATTCCTCATAATGCCCATTTCTAATCCTTGAGGGCCAGCGTGCTTTCCAGGTCACATGCCAGCATTGGCAGCTGAAGACCTGCCGAGCAATGGAGTGAAACCCAGCTTCTGTAGGCCTCTGTGAGTGAAGGCCATTAGGCTGCATGATGGGCCTTAAAAGACCCATCTCTCACTACCCCCCTGTGCTCAGTCTAGGTTAGGCTGTTGGCAGAACGTGATGGATAATCAAAGCAGGAGGTGGAGGGGGGTCTCTAGGACCACAGGGATTCATTCCGACTGTTTGCAGCCATTACTAGGATAAGAATTCATATCACCCGTTTTTAATCAGGTTTATTTAGTTTTTGGAAAGGGATCTATAAAACCTGCTGGAACTCGAACCTAAAGGCCTGGACCTGCCTACATGTTGGCAACCGATTGCTCCTGCAGACGCCGCACACACACTGCAACCATAACACTGCAGACCACATCCCAGCCGGATCACAGTAGTAATGTACAAGATGGAGCAAGATATGGTATAGTATTATGCAGATCAGGGTAACTTAGGAGTGACTCATGACTTTGATAGAAGATAGCATAATTAGGGACTGCTAGCAGGGAAAGTGTTTGCACAAGATTGTTGCTTAGCAGTAATCTAGGATATTTTTTCTCCCAGGATAGACTGGGTTGCTTTTATCCATAATGCAGACACAATATTAACTTTTCTACATCACACATTTTCTGGCAGTGTGATTAAAATGTGGTTTAGGACACATCATTTTGTTTTCTTTAAATTGTTTTCTTAATTTCTTTCCAGTTTTCAAGCTCCCATCCACACACGCTGGAAGTGACAGGTGTCAAAAAAGCTTTGTGTTTCACTGGCACGTTAATGAGGGAGATGAGAAAGATGACTTGGATGTTTGCAAATCTTGAATAATTACAGTTATTTTAGCTATTTGGATACTGGAGAGGTGAACTATGTCAGGAACTTCAGTGCAAGTAGGCCAGTGACGGAAAGCCTTCAAAATAAAGCTATGAAACCCAATCAGAGAACCCAGTATTACAATTACCTTCTGAGATTTTCCCCAACTCTGATTTTCTAACAATCTAACAAGCAGATTTCTGCATTTCAGAAGAAAGGGTGTGCGGTGGCTAGGTGGAGTAGTTATTGCTCTGGCACAGGCACTAAATAATGTTTATTCTTAAGCCTGCAGCCTGAAAATGCTCTGCCCTATAATAAAGAATACTAGCTCTGAGTCATAGAATAGAAATATGATCTTTTGTCTTCTCTCTCACTCTCTTTCTTTGTTTTCGCAAAAACAGTTAGGGACTTGTCCTGTAGAATTCATGACTTTTGAATATCCAGCTGTGACATTTTCACTCTGCATGTCATCACAGGTCCTGCTGGGAGTCACTCCTTTAAAGCAATTAGCTGTCTGGAGCTCGCTGCCCTAGCCATGCCATTAAAGCTGTTTCTGTAGGATCCTGCAAGAAACCGCTGTTAGGTTTTTGGCTTGATAAAATGGCATCAGCTAACAGGGAGATGATGAGACTTCCTCTCATCTATCACCTTTCTTGCATTTTGAAACCTTTTGTTCACACATCTGTAGCCAAACATTACCTGATGTTACTCAGATACACAGCACAGACTTTTTGTAAAACAGTATAGGGATTGATTATTCTACTCATCCCTGTTAAATGCCTAGTTGTAGTCTGTGGGCTCCTTTTAATGCTTTTGCTGGCATTCATTATTACAAAGTGTATAGAGAGCAGAGAGCTGAACTGAACACAAGGCAGATTTATTACATGGGCGAGGGGGGAAAATATATAACAGCAACTCCAGCGCAAGGGAGATTGAGAGTGTTGCCAAGTTAAGGATTGCATACAGAAGTGCTCTGGACCACATCTCTCACAGGGCAATGAAAGAGTGAAATCTTTGGGTGCTCAAATATTGCATTAGGTAATTGGGATTATTGTAGGGGCAACAGAGCAAAATTACAAAGTGAACACACAGTGACAATGGTAATGACAACTCTAAATAGAAGCCCCAATGTTTACTTTTTATTATTAAGTTTGCAAATTAGCACTGATCTGCTAATGCTTTTCCATACTCTGTTTTTTAATTATTGTTTATAACTAAAACGAAATGAATCAAATGTAGATTTCAGCTCAGGATCCTTCCTTGCAATTGTTTCTCTGCATCCGCCCTGCTGTTTTTTCCCTGGCAGTTTCAGGTTACAAATCTTTATTCCACCCCACCCTGACAACTACCTGTCATCCAGTTTTTAAATCTCCCTGCGCTGGTTGCCTACCTGCCTGCCTGCCTCCCATCTGATGTGAATTGGTGCAGGCTGGGTGTTGTTTTTGCTGTCTGCATGACACAGCCTGCAAATGGGACAGGGGATTTCTGGTTTGGCTTGTTTTGGAAGGGGGGAGGGTGGTGGGGCTGCAAGGGTGGGAAGGGTGTTGTAGATCTCAGTATTTTTTTTATGCCAGACGGACACGTAGTTCTCTCAGGTTGTTCAGTGTTGCTCCTCCATTTAAAAAGTAAGAAAGCACAGCTGTCAAATGCCAAATGACCAAAACATAAATAAAAACATAACAAATAAAGGCCTACTTTACTATCTGACAAGTTTGTAAAGGGAATACTCTTTCACACAAGAGACGTTTGAAACTTTTTCTTAACTTCCGTTCTTTTTTCATTGTTGAGGTGCAGCACACGAGTAGTCGTCTGCTGTAAAGACAGGAAATGCTTTCATTGAGTGCGCTGGGTAAAATCTGGAGAAAGGAAACCTATTCTAAGAGAAAATGCAAGACTGCAGAGTATACTGGCAGCAGTAAAGGACTTATTGGACTTAAAGGAATTATTGCTCTTGTTTTCCAGATGACTTTAATGGGGAAAACAAATTGTGATTCTTATGCCAAGGCGTTCCCTGTTCTTTACAAGCTACTTGGCAAGAAGCAGAGATTTTAATCTAGGTGGGGCAGCCTCTGTTTTTTTCTCACCCTGTGTTTTAACAAAACACTTTGATCACATCATCTTAATATCTGCTTTTATCTGATTAATATCTGATTTTTTATTTATTCTGTCCATAGAGTTGGTTTTTCTTTTTGAATGCCTCTTTCAATCGCCGCAATTGTACAGCACACCGCAGGGCATTGATATTACGTGATCACTTTCGATTTAATACCTGCCAAGTGGTAGGGTGGCAAACCTAAACTGACATGGCTTTCATCTGTTCAGTTAATAAAGACAGACAATTGGTTATCAATCACGAAACTTGCCATGAACTTGCCATGTTTTGAGGTAATCAGACGTTAAACTTGTATTTGGAAAAAAAAAAAAAAAACGAAAAGAGCTAAACCCTATACTGGGTAATAGTTGTTTAACCTGGTAGATTCGTCTGATTTTCTCTGCTAGGCTTGTGAGTAAATTGATTATTTTTGGCTAGTCCAGTCTAGTCTACCAGGCCCACTCTGTTCCCTTGTAATTCCTGACAAAAATTATAGGCCCCATACCGAAACCGAGAACGCAAATTGTGGTTAAGCAAGAAGCCCATTCAACAAAGGGAAAAGCTTGAATGTCACCCGTGTGCATCTGCAGTCTATCTAGATGAGAGTGGTCACAGGGCTGGTCTGTGGTGGGTGTGTGATCGAGCGCAAGCAGGATTAATGCACTCCGTTTTTTAAAAGTCAGAGATGGTTCTAGGGAGATGGTCGCCAAAAAGTGCTAAGGGAAAGTGAAGGGTCCTGCGGGCTGAAAGCCACTGAAACACAGTTCTTGTGTTCTGCTGCACTTGCCTGGCGTTTTTAAACATTTTACAGGGAACAAATAAAGCTGACTCCAGTTATGATGGGTGTTTGTCTGGCAAGCAAAGGACTTCAGCAGAAACTCCTTAAGAGGAGATACTTCAACAATACTCAAAATCACTGTTAGGCAGAGAAGTGCCTGGAGTTCCCATGAGGCTGATGCGCTGAATGTTTTCCAGAATTTAGTACAGTACTCTCCAAAGACAAATTTTATTTATTTATTTGTATTTCCTAAGGTTTTATTTTGTTTGAGTTTTTTTAACCTGACTGCAGATAATTACCCAAAACTGTACGTTTTTTAATATACACTCACCTAAAGGATTATTAGGAACACCTGTTCAATTTCTCATGAATGCAATTATCTAATCAACCAATCACATGGCAGTTGCTTCAATGCATTTAGGGGTGTGGTCCTGGTCAAGACAATCTCCTGAACTCCAAACTGAATGTCTGAATGGGAAAGAAAGGTGATTTAAGCAATTTTGAGCGTGGCATGGTTGTTGGTGCCAGACGGGCCGGTCTGAGTATTTCACAATCTGCTCAGTTACTGGGATTTTCACGCACAACCATTTCTAGGGTTTACAAAGAATGGTGTGAAAAGGGAAAAACATCCAGTATGCGGCAGTCCTGTGGGCGAAAATGCCTTGTTGATGCTAGAGGTCAGAGGAGAATGGGCCGACTGATTCAAGCTGATAGAAGAGCAACTTTGACTGAAATAACCACTCGTTACAACCGAGGTATGCAGCAAAGCATTTGTGAAGCCACAACACGTACAACCTTGAGGCGGATGGGCTACAACAGCAGAAGACCCCACCGGGTACCACTCATCTCCACTACAAATAGGAAAAAGAGGCTACAATTTGCACAAGCTCACCAAAATTGGACAGTTGAAGACTGGAAAAATGTTGCCTGGTCTGATGAGTCTCGATTTCTGTTGAGACATTCAGATGGTAGAGTCAGAATTTGGCGTAAACAGAATGAGAACATGGATCCATCATGCCTTGTTACCACTGTGCAGGCTGCTGGTGGTGGTGTAATGGTGTGGGGGATGTTTTCTTGGCACACTTTAGGCCCCTTAGTGCCAATTGGGCATCGTTTAAATGCCACGGCCTACCTGAGCATTGTTTCTGACCATGTCCATCCCTTTATGACCACCATGTACCCATCCTCTGATGGCTACTTCCAGCAGGATAATGCACCATGTCACAAAGGTCGAATCATTTCAAATTGGTTTCTTGAACATGACAATGAGTTCACTGTACTAAACTGGCCCCCACAGTCACCAGATCTCAACCCAATAGAGCATCTTTGGGATGTGGTGGAACGGGAGCTTCGTGCCCTGGATGTGCATCCCACAAATCTACATCAACTGCAAGATGCTATCCTATCGATGTGGGCCAACATTTCTAAAGAATGCTTTCAGCACCTTGTTGAATCAATGCCACGTAGAATTAAGGCAGTTCTGAAGGCGAAAGGGGGTCAAACACAGTATTAGTATGGTGTTCCTAATAATCCTTTAGGTGAGTGTATATATCTCCATTAAATTTTGTGCATAAGTACAAGGGAGCAAATGTTGGCCTGCAGAAGTGTCCTGTAGTGACTGAGAAAGCAGTGAACCTGGTTGAGGCGAGCGGCCCATCAGTCTGTGTGACGAGTGTTGAGCTGGCGGTGTCTGGCTCTGATTTAGCCTCCTGTGCCATGTCCTGCTGACACACTGCCTCGGGTTATGGTCACACACACACACACACACGCACACGTGCACACGCACACGCACACACATATAATCATGTGTCTGTAACTCGTTTATCTGCACAGAGGATTTCAGCGCACCAACACCCCCCTCCTCCCAGCTGCAATGTCCCTCAATCCCAGGTCCCACTTTGCATGTATCACAGTTTGTGTGACACTGAGCTACTGAACACACTGCAGCCCAGTACTGAGACGCTGAGCTACTGAACACACTGTAACTACCCAGCACTGAGACACTGAGCTACTGAACACATGAAATGCCCAGCACTAAGACACTGAGCTACTGAACATACAGCAGCCCAGCACTGTGACACTGAGCTACTGATCACACTGTAGCCCAGTACTGAGACACGGAGCTACTGAACACACTACACTAAGCTAACATTGTGAAACTAAACTTGCCCTTTTTTACCTAAACGCAGCTCCTGCACTAATGTAGTATGTATTTAGTGTGTATTACACAGCAGAGCGCACTTTCACTCCAGAAGGAAAGTGGTGGTTTTGCTCAAAGTTTACGGGGCATAACAGAGATCCGTCTGCTCATGTGCCGGCAGCTCAGATTAGAAATGTCAGTTTGAAGGAGGCAGGATTGCTCCTGCAATCAGAGCAAAAATACGGCTGCAATGGGCTCTCGACCAAATATTTTGTGATTTTTTTGATTTTTGCTCACATAACTCCATGCCCAAAGAAGCCAGGCTTGTTTGCTTTTCTCAGTCTCCTTGTAAGGACTTGATGCACAGCTATGTAAGGGAGTTTAGCCTTTGACTGGCATGCTGTCGGTATAGTTTTTTTGATTTTGTTAAGGTAGAGTAGTGCAGTGTGTACAGTAGAGCAGTGTTGGGCTGCCAGTGTGTACAGTAGAGCAGCGCTATAGGCTGTACAGATACAGTGAGGTAAGCAGTCTGTTTTTGCAAACGTTCTGGCTCATATTAAAATAATTGGCAGTAATAATAATACCCCCCACACACACAGACTCTCTCTCTCACACACACAAACGCACACACAGAATCTTAGACACTCTTCAAGCACATCTTCAACACTAATGGTTTGAATTTGATTATGTTGGATTAGAGGACCTGTCAGTGCTGCCTCTTTGTGTCACTTTCTCTCTTTAACGACGAGGCGGCGGTGAAAGTGAAGGCTTGGCGCATGGCCTCCCCCGCCATAACAGTCTGACTAGCAGCACAGTAACAGACCTTCTCTAAATGTGTCACACGGAGTTGGTTACCCTGCAGCACATATTCATAAAGACATGTCATTAATAAATGGGTTGCATTTCCCTGTGGTGGTGCGGGGGAAATCCCTGTTCACAGTGATTTGTTCAGAAGAATTTCAAAGCCCTGTGTCCTACCGTATACCAATAAACCTACAAAATAATAATAATATAGATCATAAACAGCTTTTTAAGTTTTTTGAGCAGCTCTATCACAACTGTTTCTCTAGATCGTGTATTTTTTCATTTTCCCAGGCTGGTGCGAGTGGGCGGTGCTGTTGACTCAGTGAACTCGGTGTGTAGTGTGTGTAGTTTCACTGAGGCTGACAAGCCATGAGTCACTCACTTCAAGACCAGGTGCTGTGCTGTGCAATATAAATCAAAATTGCAATAAAAAAACACACAGCAAAATCTCCCAATACCCAGCACTCTCTCCATCTCAAAAACCTACCTCACTGACCAGAGGGCACGATGCACCGGGTTGCGTGTCAGTGGTGACTGCAGGTTAAGAGTGTGTGTGTGTGTGTGTATGTGTGTGTGTAAACAGGGCCCTGCATTCCTGACCCCTATGGGTGTGGCAGTGCGGGCTCTCTTTATTGTCGACGGTCTTATCTTTGAAGTCAGCGGTTGCACTGGCAGTCAGCAATAACGGCATATGGAACCAGTGTATTCTCGGGCTGCAGAAAGACTGTAGCATGTGTTTTAGATTGTTTAATATAGTAATACTAATAATGATAATACAAATTTCACCAGTCACCATGATTCCAAAACCAGAGATTTAAGAGTTGATTTTTGCTGGCTTCAGATAAATAATTTTCAATAGGCTGAGTGGGATACTAAATCGATTGAATCCAGACCTTGTGTAGCCCAGAGGTTATATACATGTAGATAAAGTGACCCGTGATGTTGTTTCTCACATTCTTGTTTCTTGCTGGGATCGATGTTTGCTACTGCTGACTGATTCCATACGTGTATTCGAGTCATCTTCGAGAGGAATTTAAAAATGTAATGACAGAAGGGGCGAGGGGCGATTTGCAGTGCTGCACCATATTAGCCAAGGTGTGAGGCCAGTTTGCTGCCCTTGTACTCCTATGTAATCTTCCAAGAACGGCATCACAAAGATTTACACAGCTTTGTTATGGGAAAGTCTTGCAAAACATGCAGTTAGGATCAGGAAAAAAATAAACAACAGGGGAAATCAGATAACAGGCTTCTGTAGTATATGTGCACATTTAGCTGTGTGTATCGATGCGTTGTGTTTTTTTTTTGCACTGTGCTTAGTGACAGGATCACCACAATAGCACTGTAAAACATACAATTACACTAATGCAGACTTTAGCAAAGGCAACAGTTCATTTCTAAAAAGTTGGACACTTTTTTGATGGGTTTAACTTTGATAGTTGTGGCAATCCATAACTTTTGTACAATATGGCAACGGCCCAAGACGTGGATTTTATTGTAGGGTGTTAACCGCTATGAGTACACAGTCATTGTTATCCTGCAGGTAGTTTACAGACAGAGTGAGAGAGAGAGAGAGAGAGAGAGAGGGGAGTGGTGGGGGAGGAACGTGGTTCAGACTGAAGTGTAAATTACAAGAGGAATATCTTTCATTCCTGGTCATTTGTTTTGATAGCTATGCAAACAGTGCTTACCAGGTCGTCTTGGAAACCGGAAGGTTGTTTAGTTGCCGTGGTGTTCAGAGTGTGTGTAGCGCAGGGGAGAGAATGGACAGATAAACAGAGGGGATATGTGAGTCAGCCAGCCTGATCTGCAACTCCATCTGTTTTACCTGGTTTCGTATTTCTGACCCCCCGCCCCAAGAACACATTTTCATATACAGTACTGTACAAATGTTTTAGGCAGGTGTGAAAAAAAAACTGTAAAGTAAGAATGCTTTCAAAAATAGACATGTTAATAGATTATATTTATCAATTAATTAAATGCAAAGTGGGTGAACAGAAGAAAAATCTACATCAAATCAATATTTGGTGTGACCACCCTTTGCCTTCAAAACCGCATCAATTCTGCTAGGTACACTTGCACAAAGTCAGGGATTTTGTAGGCATATAGTCAGGTGTATGATTAAACAATTATACCAAACAGGTGCTAATGATCATCAATTCAATATGTAGGAAACAGAAACAGCTGTGTAGGAGGAATAAAACTGGGTGAGGAACAAACAAACTCAGCTAACAAGGGGAGGTTGCTGAAGACAGTTTACTGTCAAAAGTCAT